>NC_089494.1:217057778-218307778 GCF_036850765.1 Saccopteryx bilineata
CATCAAGGCACATATGAGAAAGCAATCAATGAGTAACCAAGGCGCTGCAACCAAGCATTGATGCTTCGCATCTTTCTCCCTTCCTGTCAGTCTGTCTCTCTTTCTCAAATAGAAGAAAAAAATGGTTATGTTGCAAAAGCAAATTATGAGAGACACTCAGCTGAAAGAAATGGCAAGTGTTTGTTAACCTCTTCAATCCATATCATTCTGATGTCTATTTAAAGAAAGAACTTGAAACTAAGTAATATGATACAATTATAACATTAGCTAAGAGGCATGTAAGTCTTTAGGGTGGTTTACAAATTTTAGTTTAAAATATATATCATGTTAATCACTAGCTTAAGTGCAAGTCTCTATATTTTAACCACCAAATAAAATCTAAATAGTTATGTAATGGCAATTTCTAAAACTTTATATACCAAGCTTCTGCTTTTTAATAGTAATACTGAATTTTCCTCTGTAACATTGTCAATTTAACATACCAATAAAGATGATTTTATTGCAAAAAGAAAAAAAGAAATGTTAACTCAAAGCTGATCACACAAAAATCTATAATATTGCCCAGTCTGTTTTTGCAAACTTATCTCTGTTAAAACCATACACATTTTCTTTTTCAGCCGACCTGGAGTACTTGCAATTTTCAGGACATGACATGCATTGAATCATGTTTGCCATTCAGAACTTGCTGTGTTGCTTTTTTTGTTTTACCCATAATGCTGTGCATTAGTCACTACAATATAGCTTTATGTTTCAGGCATTTCAAAATTTCATGCTTTTAATATTTACAAAATAGATAAAGCTTCTGAATCCATTAAAAGTATGAATATGTTGTGCAGTTATAGTGACCAGTAGAGCTGGAATGCAAAAATATGATTTGCATGTCACCAAAGCCGCAAGAAAAAAATGTCCTATATTAACACTAGACTTTATCTCAGGTGTTTAGGGATCTTTGCATTATTGACTAATATATCCCAGGTGCCTAGAATAGTGCCTGATATTTAATAGAATCTCAAATATTTGTGGAAGAAAAAAAATAAGACAAAGGATGGAAAGAAGAGAGTGAGGGAGGAAGGGAGTAATTTTATTGCACAATTTTATATATAATTTTATATACTGAGAAGATTTGTTGCTCTTTATTCTTGATTTTGTCAAAATCTAATTTTTTTTACCAAATTATGATCCCCCCATCTTCTACCAGCCAAGGAAACATGTAAATATTAAAGAGATTAAGTGCAGTAAACTTGTCAATTAAGAAAAAGCTATAAAACATCTGTATGTTCTTCAGAATAAGAAATTACATAATATTATTTAATAATAAAATGAAATTTTATGTATACAGAATTAAATTGAATAAATAAGACTAGAGAAAATGTGACTAAATATCAATCATAATATTGAGTAAATATAGAAAAGTTGCTAATCTATATATGTACTATACAAAACTATACATTTAGCTTTTTAAAACCCACATAAAACAAAGAAACATAAGATTTTCAGATATATAAAAACAGGAAACTGAAAGATACATGAAAATTCAAAACTGAAGGAAAAATGGAAATTCACTACTGGGTAATTGGGTTGGAAATGTCTTAGAAGGGGCAGAAGCTCACATTTTACTTTGAAATAATACATATCACCTTAGGTTATAAATGTACACAGCAATTTTCAACCTGTGTTCTGTGCCAGGCACACTGGTGTACCATAAGAATTTTTAAATTTAGTCACAGGCACTGACATTTTCCTAAGATTGTCAAATTTTAAAAAAAATGATTACAGCCAACACAGTAATAGCCACCCAATGTGAATGAATCAAAAATTATACCTATTTTTTGTCAGATTGGCAAAAAATACATTATATATTTGGAGTGCCACAGAATTTTAGTAATTAGTGTATGTGTGCCATGAGATAAAAAATGATTGAAAATTGCTGATGTATACATACAGAAAAAAAAGAGAAATTTTAAGGAAATAAGAAAAATTATCAATATCTATTTAATCTTTGTAATGGTTTTATAGCTATATCTATTATATCACTTCTTACTGCTTTTTTTGTAGTTTAACCTTAATGACAATGATGAATAAGTTTTATAATACAAGTATACAGCAAAGCAGCCCATTTATCTTTCTTATCTCCTTTGTAAGAGAAACATTTAACTACAAATAAGGTACTGTACGGTACCTCCATACATACATAATAACCTCCATTATGTAAAAATCAAAGTAATGTGTTGTATATCTATATTAGAAAGGTAAACTCCAAATGACTCTGATAAAAAGCACATAAAGCTCTTCTTACCGGAATCAGAAGTCTGTTTTAAAGATCATTAACTGTGTTCAGTAGTTTTAAGAGGAAAGAATCTTAAAATATAAGTCTGGAAAAATCATGCTAAAATGTAAGCAACAGATGTATACATTGATTATAAAATAAAATAATTAAATAGTTTGATTTAAAATTACTGTTATCTTTGTAGCTCAAGAATGCAACTCCTGCCTAATGTCAATTGTCCAAATGATAGAAATGTTGCTTATGTGTTATAATTGATTTCTCTTTTTAAAAAATGTTATTAAATTTATTGAGGTGACATTGGTTAATAAGATTATATAGGTTGCAAATGTACAATTCTATAATACAATTCTATAATACACTTCTGTATCTTGTATTGTATATTTACCAACCCAAGTCCAGTTTTCCTCCTACACCATTTATCTCCCCTTTAGACTCTTCCACCTCCCAAATCCCTCTTTCCCTCTTCTAATTACTATACTATTGTCTGTGGCTACCTTGTGGGCTTTTTTTTTTCTGTTTAATCTCTTCACATTTTCACAAAGTCATGCAACCTACCTCTTCTCTAACAGCTGTCTGTCTGTATCTATGAGTCTATTTTTATTTTGTTTGTTTGCTTTGTTCATTAGGTTTTACAAATAAATGAAATCTGATGTACGGTACTTGTTTTTCTCTGACTGGCTATTGTACTTAACATAATACTCCCAGCTACATTCATATTATTGCAAAAGATAAGATTTCCTTTTTTTTTATGACTGAATAGTATTCTGTTGTGTAAATGTACCTCAGCTTTTTTATCATTCACTCATCTAGGAATTAATACTTGGTCTACTTGCAAACCTTAGCAATTATAAATAATGCTGAAATGAACACAAGGGTTCATATATTCTTTCAAGTTAGTGTTTCAAATTTCTTTGGATATATTACCAGAAGTGGAATCACTGGGTCATAAGGCAGTTTCATTTTTAAATTTTTGAGATAACTCCATACAGCTTTCCACAGATGGTGCAACAACTTGCATTTCAAACAATAGTGAACAAGGGTTCCTCTTTCTCCACATCCTTGCCAACAGTTATTTGTTGATTTATTGACTACAGCCATTCTGATAGGTCTGAGGTAATATCTCATTGTGGTTTTAATTTGTGTTACTCTGATGATTAATGATGTTGAGCATCTTTTCATATATCTACAACCATTTCTGTGTCTTCTTCAGAGAAATGTCTGTTCAGAACTTCTGACCATTTTTTTAATTGGATTGTTTGTTTCTTTGGTATTTTTATAAGTATTTTATAAATTTTGAATATTAACCCTTATCAGATGTATCATTGGCCAATATGTTCTCCCATTCAGAATGTTGTTTTCTCATTGTGTTGAAGATTTCCTTTGCTGTGCAAAAACATTTAAGTTTGATGTAGTCCAATTTATTTATTTTTCTTTTGTTTCCCTTGCCTGAGGAGATATATCAGAAAAAATATTGGTACAAGAAATGTCAAGATTTTATTGTCTATACTTTCTTCTAGCATTTTTATGGTTTTGACTAGGATATGATTTCTTGAAATATCTGGCAACAGAAAGACAAAGACATTTTAAATTAAAAAATTCTAATAAGATTAATATCTTTAATATAATTTTTAAAGGCTAAAGTAGTTAGTAATATAATATTTTTATAACTGGAAGACATATTGGGCAGTTCCAATAGTAGATCCTAATCAATAGTCTTTATTTTGTTATTTTATAACTAAAATTTTAAAGTATAGATAATTTGATATAGTCTAGTTTTATTCTTAAAAATATATATATTACATGGTACAAGGTAGTCAATGTGACTGTGAAATATATTAGGTGCTTCAAGTTGAAGAGTAAGTGATCTCATTCCTTTGAAAGGGTCCATAGATGTTAGGCTTTATATTCTCTTGTATTATGAGAGAATACTAGCTATATAAATTCCTTAGGTGTAATACCTTCATATATTGAATAATTGTGTAGCAAGACTAGTAAACCTGCAGTCTCAGATAAAGTCCATTTCTGTGCTCCTGAAGTATACAAAGAAATGAGTATTTCACAAAATTTTATAATCCAATTGTCCCACTTTTCACTGCAAGTTTCCTGGTATAATAATAAATAACCAAACCATCAAGGATTATATACTAAAAAATGTGTAAATCCTTTTCAAATCATGATGAATATATTTTTTTCTCTCTTTGTAAAGTTATTTTAAAACTTAAATTCTGGCCCTGGCCGGTTGGCTCAGCGGTAGAGCATCAGCCTGGCGTGCAGGGGACCCGGGTTCGATTCCCAGCCAGGGCACATAGGAGAACCACCCATTTGCTTCTCCACCCCCCCTCCTTCCTCTCTGTCTCTCTCTTCCCCTCCTGCAGGCAAGGCTCCATTGGAGCAAAGATGGCCCGGGGGCTGGGGATGGCTCCTTGGCCTCTGCCCCAGGCGCTAGAGTGGCTCTGGTCGCAGCAGAGAGACGCCCTGGAGGGGCAGAGCATTGCCCCCTGGTGGGCAGAGCGTCACCCCTGGTGGGCATGCTGGGTGGATCCCGGTGGGGCGCATGCGGGAGTCTGTCTGACTGTCTCTCCCCATTTCCAGCTTCAGAAAAATACAAAAAAAAAAAAAAATTAAAAAAAAACAAACTTAAATTCTGAACTCATTTGCCTTCATAATCCACTGACAGATGATCCTCATCAACCATGTGCTGGACCCAGCTACATTCTTTACCCACAGTTTCTTCACATATGTGATAGAGTTAATAATAGAACCTACCTCAAATGTTAGTTTTTAATGAGGAGTACATAGTAATATTTTAAAAGTACTTGGAAAAGTGTCTGGCTATTACTCAAGTCTAAATTAGTATCTGCTAAATTTAAAAGGTGAGAAGGAATGATGGATATGTTATCAACTGCGCCAGCAATTTGCTGTCTTAACTTTTCAAGTCATACATCAGAAAGCTGAAATACAGCAACATTTCCAAGACTACAATCAATGATCACTCTCAAAAGCAGATAATTATTCAGTAGTGATGAGAGACAAAAATTAAAATCATTCACCTCATATGACTTTGTTTTAGGTGAACAAATTAGCCAGTATCCTTCTGACACTAACATTTGAAGGTTACCATTTAAATAAAAAGTTTTTAAATCTAGTCTTCCTTTTAAATTCAAACATAACTAAGATTAGTATCATGAACTATTTGTTCTTAATGTAAAGGAGACTAGCTGACTTATTCTATAAACTATAGAAACCTACCATGTGTAAGACATAAATTAAAGAGAAAATAGAGATAATGGTGCTAAATAAAATGCAATTGCAAAAAAAATGTTTTATCAAGGATTTGTTGTTTATTCTTTCAAAAACACATGAAGGAAAATTTACAAGAGTGAGAGACAATTTCCCGATGTCTATGATCTATTGCTGCATTTCCATAAGAAAGGACCATAAAAACAAAGAGAGGCCCTGGCCGGTTGGCTCAGCGGTAGAGCGTCAGCCTAGCGTGCGGGGGACCCGGGTTCGATTCCCGGCCAGGGCACATAGGAGAAGCGCCCATTTGCTTCTCCACCCCCCCCCTCCTTCCTCTCTGTCTCTCGCTTCCCCTCCCGCAGCCAAGGCTCCATTGGAGCAAAGATGGCCCGGGCGCTGGGGATGGCTCCTTGGCCTCTGCCCCAGGTGCTAGAGTGGCTCTGGTCGCAGCAGAGCGATGCCCTGGAGGGGCAGAGCATCGCCCCCTGGTGGGCAGAGCGTCGCCCCTGGTGGGCGTGCTGGGTGGATCCCGGTCGGGCGCATGTGGGAGTCTGTCTGACTGTCTCTCCCCGTTTCCAGCTTCAGAAAAATACAAACAAACAAACAAACAAAAAACAAAGAGAAATACTTGAGTCAATGTGTGAAAAGAGTGTCAGACTATGTTTTACACCTACCACTAGACAAATTAGGCTGTTGGCATCAATAAGGTGGATAACATCTATTCCTACTCCTTTAAAAGTCAACCTCCGTAATATTTTCTGTATTAAATAATTTTACACAAATTTGGTTTGTACTAATAAAAAGAAAGTTAGGTAAAAATCATAACTAATTGACTTATAATACAGAAAATAAGAATTCTAATAACTAAATAAATTAAACTTTCTTGTAGACTTAGTTTCTTAATATACAAAGTAAAAGAACTGGAATAAAATCTCAGGATCCCTGTGAGGTTTTTTTTCCTCAAATATTTTTTTAATAATTCTAATGTGGTGACATTGATAAATCAGAGTACATATGTTCAGAGAAAACATCTCCAGATTATATTGACATTTGATTATGTTGCATACCCCTCACCCAAAGTCAAATTGTCTTCCATCTCCTTCTATCTGGTTTTCTTTGTGCCCTTTCCCTCCCCCAACCCTTTCCCTCTCCTTTCTCCCCCATTCTCTCCCCACTCTCCTGTAACCATCACACTCTTGTCCATGTCTCTGAGTCTCATTTTTATGACCCATCTATGTATGGAATTGTATAGTTCTTAGTTTTGTCTGATTTACTTAGTTCACTCAGTAAAATGTTATCAAGGTCCATCCATGTTGTTGTAAATGATCTGATGTCATCGTTTATTATGGCTGATTAGTATTCCATAGTATATATGTACTACTCATCCACTGACGGACACGTGGGCTGTTTTCAGAACTTGTAAAACTCAACACCAGGAAGACAAACAATCCAATCAAAAAATGGGCAAAAGAAATAAATAGACATTTTTGCAAAGAGTACATACAGATGGCCAATAGGCATATGAAAAAATGCTCAACATCACTAATCATTAGAGAAATGTAAATTAAAACCACAATGAGATATCACCTCACTACAGTCAGAATGGCGCTCATCAACAAAACAACACAGAATAAGTGCTGGAGAAGATGTGGAGAAAAGGGAATCCTCCTGCACTGCTGTGGGAATGCAGACTGGTGCAGCCACTGTGGAAACTAGTATGGAGAGTCCTCAAAAAATTAAAAATTGAACTTTTGACCCAGTTACCCCACTTTTAGGAATATACTGTAAGAACACCATAGCACTGTTCCAGAAGGAGAAACGCATCCCCATGTTTATGCAGGATTGTTCACAATAGCAAAGATCTGAAATCAGCCCTGAGAGTTTTTAAATTCCTTGACTCCATGAGTCATTTCTTTGTCATTTGCCTTTAAAGTATTGTCCATATTGGCCTTAGAGATGGTCTAAAAGGGTCAGGCCTTTCTTTCAAGAAGAAGAGGTCACTATCATTGACATCAATAAAATTGCCTGTGTCCTTTACAGCCTGCATTGCTCAAATATCATATCTTCTGAATTATTCCAAGAGCAGAAGGAACAGTTTGATATGAACAAGAGGGTAAATGCTAGTGCCATAATTCTGAGATGCCTGTCACAAAAATTGGAGACAGAGCTTATTGCAATCAGCAATGATTTCTGTAAAGGAATAATAAAGAAAAAAGCTGTCACTGAAAGTGGTTTTGAATAAAGGAGGAATCCAGAAGAAGAATTATTATTTTGAAATCTGACATCTTTTTACCTCCTGAAATTCTAGTTTATATTGACTGACTTCGTAGTTTATTTTGTTACATGTAAGCAGAATAATGAAAGTTATAATGTCAAGGACTAAAGGGAGGTACACATAAGACTGTCACATCATCATAACCGTCAATAATATTGTTGAAAACCTACAAAGTTAGTGACACATCGCTAAGAATAATGAGTTTTCTTCTCCTCAGTTTAGCTGAAGGTGTATTTTTTTTTACTGTCTCAGAAGCAAGAAAATTCTTAATCTATTTCCACTCCTGAGACTCTATCCCCTTAGATATGAGAAATATAGCCTGAAAGTCACTACCATCATGAAACAGAAGTATATTTTTCTTTTCCCTTGGGTGTCACTTTATTTTGCTATATATGATTTTTCTTTCTCCCTGTGTACTGTGAATACAAATTGTGACAAAAAAGTAAGAACTATACAAAGAGGCTTCTCTTCCTTATACATAAATAGTCATAAAACTAAAAGACAAATTAAAAATATTATAGTTCTTAAAACTCAAAGCATAGTCAATGAAATAATAGACCAATTGCAGAATTGGTAAAAGGCATGATTTCTTATATACAGACGTTAATGTCAAGCAGAATGAAAATACATAGAAATATAAATAAATTCATACCTAGACTTAGAGTTGTAAAATTGCAGGAAAAAAGTAAAGAAATACATAAAGAGAGTAAGAAATAAAATATAAATTATCTACTAATAAAACTATTTAGACTGAATTACAATTTCTTGATGCAAATGGAAGCCAAAAAACAGTAGAATTTTAAAGTCCTTGGAAGAGAATAATATTAACCTTGAATTGTGTGCTAGGGAAGCTGCATTTTAAAAAAATATGGATAAATAAATATTTCAAATAGACATAGTCCATATTCACTGTCAACAAATTAATGAAAAGGAGTATATTTCTTAAAAGTGCTTTAATGTACCCAAAAAGGTCTGATATAAAAAAATAGTAAGCAAGAAAAATGACATTCTTTTCACTGAACCTAAATAAAAAAAATAAAATCAATCACACATAACGATAATACAAGTTTCTAACCTGTGGACTCATTAAAAGATAGATACAATAAACTGGAAAACAGCAATAAAGTAAGAAGAGAGTAAATCACTTAGAGATAAAAGACTCTAAGATCTTTACTTTGTTAATGAAAAGTAAAATACTGATTGAGAGAGATCCTTTTTTACCTAGGATGAAGATTGCTAGAAACAGCATCACTCAGAACCTAACAAGAAAGGCTAAGAGGGCTTAGATCACAGGGCAGCCAGGTAGCACAAAATCTAAGACCCTTCAAAGAGACGTAGGGCCTGAGCCTGGCTGACCTGTGGCAGTGCATTATAGGAAAACGAAATCTTCTAAGAGGGTTCAAAAAAATCCATCTATTTTTTTTCTTTCTTTACAAATTAGTAGAAGCTAAGTGTGGTTTAGAATGAGATAAAGAAACTGTGGGAACCACAGACATATCAAAAGTGCATGTCACCTATAAAATCTGCTATGCAGACCTCTCAAAATCATAGAAGAGATTGTGTACAAGCAGGGAACTGGAGAAGGCTTCCCTTGGTGATGAATTCTGGAGGATAAATGAAGCCCTTTGAGATTCTAATAGGGAGGAATGTCATAGACTGGATCTGTCATTTTTCAGCTGTGTGCACTTAGCAAAGTTATCTTAATTCTCTTGGATTCATTCATCTCATGTATAATATAAAGACAATTGTACCACTCCATAGGATTGATTTTATGATGAAATAAAATATGACTTGTAAACACTTAAAGCTTCATCTGATAACATTCCTAAATTTGAGGACTCTGGGAGTTTTTCACTCTCTTGATAGTACACTCAAACTCCAGAAATCGTCAAAATTTCCATTTCAGTGTTCCTACCTGTCTTTGTCTTCAGTGACTTCTGCTACAAGTAAGCAGATCTTGGTTGTGCCTTTTCAGACTTGAACTGATGGTTTTCCCTGCAACTTCAGCTCTTTAACAGATCCAGGAAATGTTGATTTTCATTTTGTTCAGATGTTCGTTTCTGATATTTTAAGTTGTGCATTTTTATTGCATATTTAATTATGTTTATAAATAAAAATATAATTGATTTATTTCTAGGAAACTTTCTATTTTGTGTAATAATTACACCAGTTAATCTGTCTTTTCTTTTTTTTTTTTTTTTTCTTTTTATAATTTTATTTTTTTAATGGGGTGACATCAATAAATCAGGATACATATATTCAAAGATAACAAGTCCAGGTTATCTTGTCGTTCAATTATGTTGCATACCCACCACCCAAAGTCAGATTGTCCTCTGTCACCTTCTATCTTGTTTCCTTTGTGCCCCTCCCACCCCCTATCCGTCTCCCATTCCCCCCTCCCCCCCGTAACCACCACACTCTTATCAATGTCTCTTAGTTTCACTATTATGTCCCACCTACGTATGGAATAATACAGTTCCTGTTTTTTTCTGATTTACTTATTTCGCTTCGTATCATGTTATCAAGATCCCACCATTTTGCTGTAAATGTTCCGATGTCATCATTTCTTATGGCTGAGTAGTATTCCATAGTGTATATGTGCCACATCTTCTTTATCCAGTCATCTATTGATGGGCTTTTTGGTTGTTTCCATGTCCTGGCTACTGTGAACAATGCTGCAATAAACATGGGGCTGCATGTGTCTTTACGTATCAATGTTTCTGAGTTTTGGGGATATATACCCAGTAGAGGGATTGCTGGGTCATAAGGTAGTTCTATTTTCAGTTTTTTGAGGAACCACCATACTTTCTTCCATAATGGTTGTACTACTTTACATTCCCACCAACAGTGTATGAGGGTTCCTTTTTCTCCACAGCCTCTCCAACATTTGCTATTACCTGACTTGCTAATAACAGCTAATCGAACAGGTGTGAGGTGGTATCTCATTGCAGTTTTGATTTGCATTTCTCTAATAGCTAAAGAAGATGAGCATCTTTTCATATATCTGTTGGCCATTTGTATTTCTTCCTGGGAGAAGTGTCTATTCATATCCTCTTCCCATTTTTTTATTGGATTGTTTGTTTGTTTGTTGTTGAGTTTTATGAGTTCTTTGTATATTTTGGATATTAGGCCCTTATCTGAGCTGTTGTTTGAAAATATCATTTCCCATTTAGTTGGCTTTCTGTTTATTTTGTTATCAGTTTCCCTTGCTGAGAAAAAACTTCTTAGTCTGATGTAGTCCCATTCATTAATTTTTGCCTTCACTTCTCTTGCCTGTGGAGTCAAATTCATAAAATGCTCTTTAAAACCCAGGTCCATGAGTTGAGTACCTATGTCTTCTTCTATGTACTTAATTGTTTCAGGTCTTATGTTTAGATCTTTGATCCATTTTGAGTTAATTTTTGTACAGGGGGAGAGACTGTAGTCCAGTTTCATTCTTTTGCATGTGGCTTTCCAGTTTTCCCAGCACCATTTATTGAAGAGGCTTTCTTTTCTCCATTGTGTGTTGTTGGCCCCTTTATCAAAAATTATTTGACTATATATATGTGGTTTTATTTCTGGACTTTCTATTCTGTTCCATTGGTCTGAGTGTCTATTTTTCTGCCAATACCATGCTGTTTTGATTGTCGTGGCCCTATAATAGAGTTTGAAGTCAGGTATTGTTATGCCCCCAGCTTCATTCTTTTTCTTTAGGATTGCTTTGGCTATTCGGGGTTTTTTATAGTTCCATATAAATCTGATGATTTTTTGCTCTATTTCTTTAAAAAATGTCATTGGAATTTTGATGGGAATTGCATTAAATTTGTATATTGCTTTGGGTAATATAGCCATCTTGATTATATTTATTCTTCCTAGCCAAGAACAAGGTATATTCTTCCATCTCATTATATCTTTTTCGATTTCCCTTAACAATGGTTTATAGTTTTCATTATATAAGTCCTTTACATTCTTTGTTATGTTTATTCCTAAGTATTTTATTTTTTTTGTTGCAATCGTGAAGGGGATTATTCTTTTGAGTTCCTTCTCAGTTGTTTCATTGTTGGCATATAGAAAGGCTATTGACTTCTGTATGTTAATTTTGTATCCTGCGACCTTACTGTATTGGCTTATTGTTTCTAGTAGTCTTTTTGTGGATTCTTTGGGGTTTTCGATGTATAGGATCATATCATCTGCAAAAAGTGATACCTTTACTTCTTCTTTTCCGATGTGGATGCCTTTTATTTCTTTGTCTTGTCTGATTGCTCTGGCTAGAACCTCTAGTACCACATTAAATAAGAGTGGAGAGAGTGGACAACCCTGTCTTGTTCCTGATTTAAGGGGGAAAGCCTTCAGTTTAGTGCCATTTAATATGATGTTAGCTGATGGTTTATCATATATGGCCTTTATCATGTTGAGATATTTTCCTTCTATACCCATTTTGTTGAGAGTCTTAAACATAAAATTGTGTTGTATTTTATCGAAAGCCTTTTCTGCGTCTATTGATAAGATCATGTGGTTTTTGTTCTTTGTTTTGTTGATATGGTGTATTACATTAACTGTTTTACGTATGTTGAACCATCCTTGAGATTCTGGGATGAATCCTACTTGATCATGATGTATTATTTTTTTAATATGTTGTTGTATTCGATTTGCTAGTATTTTGTTTAGTATTTTAGCATCTGTATTCATTAGAGATATTGGTCTGTAGTTTTCTTTTTTTGTGCCATCCTTGCCTGGTTTTGGTATGAGGGTTATGTTGGCCTCATAAAATGTGTTTGGAAGTATTGCTTCTTCTTCAATTTTTTGGAAGACTTTGAGTAGAATAGGAACCAAGTCTTCTTTGAATGTTTGATAAAATTCGCTGGTATAGCCGTCAGGGCCTGGACTTTTATTTTTGGGGAGGTTTTTAATGGTTTTTTCTATTTCTTCTCTACTGATAGGTCTGTTTAGGCTTTCTGCTTCTTCTTGACTCAGTCTAGGAAGGTTGTATTGTTCTAGGAATTTGTCCATTTCTTCTAGGTTGTTGAATTTAGTGGCATAAAGTTTTTCATAGTATTCTACAATAATTCTTTGTATAGCTACGGTGTCCGTGGTGATTTCTCCTCTTTCATTTTGGATTTTGTTTATATGAGTTCTTTCTCTTTTTTCCTTGGTAAGTCTTGCCAAGGGTTTGTCAATTTTGTTGATCTTTTCAAAGAACCAGCTCCTTGTTCTATTAATTTTTTCTATAGTTTTTCTGTTCTCTAATTCATTTATTTCTGCTCTGATTTTTATTATCTCCTTTCTTCGGCTCGTTTTGGGTTGTCTTTGTTCTTCTTTTTCTAGTTCCTTAAGGTGGGAAGTTAAGTGGTTCACTTGGGCTCTCTCTTGTTTGTTCATATATGCCTGAAGCGATATGAACTTCCCTCTTATCACTGCTTTTGCTGCATCCCATAGATTCTGATATGTCGTATTGTCATTTTCATTAGTCTGTATATATCTTTTGATCTCTGCACTTATTTCTTCTTTGACCCATTCATTTTTTAAAAGTATGTTGTTTAGTTTCCACATTTTTGTGGGATTTTTTTCCTCTTTTTTGCAGTTGAATTCTAGTTTCAAGGCTTTATGATCAGAAAATATGCTGGGTACAACTTCAATTTTTCTGAATTTGCTGATATTGTTTTTGTGGCCCAACATATGGTCAATTCTTGAGAATGATCCATGTACACTGGAGAAAAATGTATACTCAGTCACTTTGGGATGAAATGTCCTGTAGATGTCTATCATATCCAGGTGCTCTAGTGTTTTGTTTAAGGCCACTATGTCTTTGTTGATTCTCTGTTTGGATGACCGATCTAGAGCCGTCAGCGGTGTATTGAGGTCTCCAAGTATGATTGTATTTTTGTCAGTTTTTGTTTTAAGATCAATAAGTAGCTGTTTTATATATTTTGGTGCTCCTTGGTTTGGTGCATATATATTAAGAATTGTTATGTCTTCTTGATTCAGTGTCTCCTTAGCCATTATGAAATGGCCATTTTTGTCTCTAAGTACTTTTCCTGTCTTGTAGTCAGCATTATCCGATATGAGTATTGCTACACCTGCTTTTTTTTGGATGTTATTTGCTTGGAGTATTGTTTTCCAGCCTTTCACTTTGAATTTGTTTTTATCCTTGTTACTTAGATGAGTTTCCTGTAGGCAGCATACAGTTGGATTTTCTTTTTTAATCCATTCTGCTACTCTGTGCCTTTTTATTGGTGAGTTTAATCCATTTACATTTAGTGTAATTATTGATACTTGTGAGTTCCCTATTGCCATTTTATATCTTGCTTTCTGTTAGTTTTGTGTCTTGTTTGATCCTTCTCTTTCGTTTTTCTATCTTTTGTTTTTATTTGGTTGTATTCCATACATCTTTCCTCTGTTGCTATCTTTTTTATCTCATGTGCTTCTGTGGTGGTTTTTTCAATGGTGGTTACCTTTGAGTAATGAAAAGGGTCCCTACCCTGTTCATTGTAGCAAACTATTTTGTGAGTACTTTTGCACTCCATCGTCCTTTGCTACTGTTAATCTCCGTCTTCTCCCCCTCTTTCTTTTTGTTGTTGTCACAGTTTAAATTTGGTTTTATTGTGTTCTTCTTGGAGCTTTTACTTGTGGCTCTGTTTTTTTTTTGTTCTTTGTATCTGATTGGAGAACCCCCTTTAGTAATTCCTGGAGTGGGGGTTTTCTGATGATAAATTCCCTCATCTTTTCTGTATCTGTGAATGTTTTTATTTCTCCTTCGTATTTGAAGGATAGCTTTGATGGGTATAGTATTCGTGGCTGAAAGTTCCTCTCTTTCAGGACTTTAAATATTGGGGTCCACTCTCTTCTAGCTTGTAGAGTTTCTGCTGAGAAATCTGATGATAATCTAATGGGCCTTCCTTTATATGTTGTATTCTTCTTTTCCCTGGCTGCCTTGAGAATTTTTTCTTTGCTGTTGGTTTGTGTCAATTTCATTATGATATGCCTTGGAGTAGGTTTGTTGGGGTTAAGAAAACTTGGAGTTCTGTTTGCTTCTTGAACTTGAGGCTTTAGTTCTTTCCACAGGCTTGGGAAGTTCTCATCAATTATTTGTTTAAGTATGTTCTCCATTCCATTTTCTCTCTCTTCTCCCTCTGATATACCTATTATTCTTATGTTATTCTTTTTGATGGAGTCAGATAATTCTTGTAGGGCTATCTCATTTTTTTTAATTTTTGAGTCTCTTTCTTCTTCTCTCTGTTGTGCCTCAAGTTGCTTGTCTTCTATTTCACTAATCCTCTCTTCTATCTGACCTGTTCTATTAGCTAAGCTTGTTACTTCGTTTTTCAGCTCGTGAATTGAGTTTTTCATCTCTGTTTGATTTGTTTTTATAGTTTCAATTTCCTTGGACATATATTCTTTGTGTTCATGGAGTTGTTTTCTGAGCTCCCTATATTGCCTTTCTGTGTTTTCTTGTATATCTCGGAGGATTTTTAGGATTTCTATCTTGAATTCTCTGTCATTTAGCTCCAAGGTTTCCAATATATTAAATTTTTTCTCCATAGATTTTTCCTCATCTAGCTGTGTTACCTCTCTTTCTTTTGTATCCATGATATTCGATTTTCTCTTCCTTAATGGCATCTGAGGGTGGTTTTGTTGATAGTATTAATGAGATTTAATAAAGAATAAAAAGTTAAAAAAAATAAAAAAATAACAAATCGAAAAGAGTTGTTTTTTTTAAAAAAATTAATAATGAAATAAAGAAAAATAAAATAAAATAAAAATTTTTTAAAAAAGGAAATTATTCCCCCCCTCTTTTTTTCCTCTCCTCTCCTCTCCCCTCTTTCTTGAGAAAATCTTGTGGTGGACTGTGAGTTATAACAAACAATGCCTGTGATGGAGGGCCTGAATTGGGGAAAAGTAATAAAGGGGCAAAAAAGAGAGAAAGAAAAAAAAAAAAAAAAGTAAAAAAAAAAAAAAAAGAAAAAAGAAAAAAAAAAGAGCGTATGGACCCACAAAAAGCAAATAAGGAAAAAATTTGGGTCAAGAATAAAATGATTTGCTTTTAGGTGTTGGTTTTCTAAGAGTTATGATGTATGATGAGAGGAATAAGAGGAAAATGGAAAAATGGGGGGACAAATTAAAAACTTACTATTGTATTTAGTGGAACAAGAACTAGATAATATGGAGAGCCAGGGATGGGAGCACTGCTAGTGAGTTAAAAAGGTGAAGTAAAAACCCCCCAAAATGCCACAAACATAGGTTTGAGTCCCAGATAAGATAATTTGTTTGTTATTGAGGTTTGAATGAGAGGAGATGTAAAGGAGAAAGGAAGAAACTAATATAGAGGGAGAAAAGAAAGAGAGAGAGAGAAAAAAAGAGGGAACCACTAAAAGAAGAAAAAAGAAAGGAGAGAGAGAGAGAGAGTTAAGGGTTTTGGAGTGCAACCCTCATAGAGAGAAAGGAAGAGAAGAGAAATGATAATGGGAGATGTAACACTTATGGGTAGTGTAGTTCAAGGAGAGGAGAGAGTAAGACTGGTAGAGAGTTAAGCGGCCAAATTGGAGGAGGAAAAAAAAAGTCTCAAGAATGAAGATAAGAGAAACAAACGAACAAATATAATAAAATGGGATAGGTTATAAAGTCTGCAGATTATTCTTGATTTTGAGAGGTTATCTTCTTGCTTTTTCTTTTCTCTCCCTCTTCCTGGTCGGTGACTCTGTACCCCGGGTTCTGCCCCTTTGGCACGCTCAGGTAGAGGTTTGCAGTTGATAAGTCTCTATGGCAATGTCATGTATTGTGCTTTATTCTCGTTGGGAGTCGAGGCTCATTAGCATTTATAGGCTCCGACAGTGAGAGAGTCCGTGTTCCTGGAGCCTTTCTCCTAGTCTTTCCTTCCTCAATTAGTAGCCTGATAGTCCAGGTATGGGGTTGCTGCTGCCTCTGCCTGGATAGTAAGAGGCTCAAATTGCTGGCAACTCCCCACTCTATTTCCACTCAGCACAGGGCTCTGGGTAAGGCTCAGTCAGTCAGAGCTGCTAGCATAATCAGGCGGGCTTTCCGCCCACTCGAAGACCTCTGGCTCTGCCACTCTATCCGGTAACACAAGCGGGCGCCCACTTCCGGGGCGCTTGGAGGAAACTCTCACTCACTGTCTGCAACCAGGATATCCGGCCAGCAGTCTCACGCTCTGAGTGAAACCCCCAACCGCAGGGAAAAGTTGTAGCGTTGGAATTGAGTCTCGCTCCGTCCCCGTGTGCGGCTTTTGCAAGGCGCTGGGGCGGCCCGAGATTCCGCTTTGGCCCACACAAAGGCCCCTGACTCTGCCCCTCTGTGCGATAACACGGGCGCGCACTGCCGAGGCACTCGGAGGAATCGCTCACTCCTTATCTGCGCGCGCAAACCAGGATATGAGGCCGGCCGCGTTTCGCTCTGAGTGAAACAGCCTCCAGCACGGAAAATCTCCACCGTTGGGATTAGTTCTCACTCCCTCCCGTGCGTGGCTTTCCCAGGGTGCTGGGGCTGCCCAGAGACTCTGCCCTCAGCCCACAGAAAGGCCTCTGACCCTGCCTCTCCGTGGGGCAACACGGGCACCCACTTCCGCGGCTTAGGAAGAAATCTCTCTTCCACTAACTGCGCACCGACCAGGAGACCGGGTAAAATGGCCGCTCCACTTGTCTTTCTTTGTTTGGGTTTGGCGCGAGTGTTAGCTTGTATTGCCCGGGTTGCCACAGGATCAGATTTTCCTCGGCTTGGATCTCTGAGCCACAGCCTGGTTCGGCCGTTTTTGCTGCGGCGGCCTGGATCTATTCACCCCCTTTGCCCGCCTCAGTTTCTATATTCACAGTTACCAGAAAAAGCCGCCCTGTTTAGGTTAGTGAGGAAGGCGGAGCATTTCTTACTCCCTATTTCCTTCGGGGTTTGGTTATATATTTAGCCAATTTTTCACTCAATCATACCTTTGGGTGTATTGCGAAGAATCTGGAAGCTCCAAGTATAGGTTTTTCTGTTTCTGGTTGAAGATCTTGTTGAGTTTTGGGGGAGATTTATCGGTATCGCTTCCTACTCCGCCATTACTCTGACGTCATCTCCAAATCTGTCTTTTCTTAACGGGTTTTCTTCATACAAAAAGCATGTCAACCTGTCTATTCTGAACATTTATTTCTTTCTTTTCTAATATATATGCAATTTATTTATTTACCTTACATTATTATACTTAATGGAAATAATGATAAAATGTTAAATATATGTGATGGCAGCAGAAATTCAGTCAAAAGAAAAGACTGATTTCAGAAGAAAATTCTTCAACTTTTAATGTTTGTTGTATTTGTTTTGCTTTTGTTGTTAATCAGTTATCCAATACTAGGTTAAGGAAGTCCTCTTCTATTCCTGTTTTGCTAATTTTTTTTCCCCTGAAGTTGGAAACGGGGAGGCAGTCAGACAAGACTCCCACATGCGCCCAACCAGGATCCACCCGGCATGCCCACCAGGGGGCGATGCTCCGCCCACCTTGGGGCTTGACTCTGCCGCAATCAGAGCCATTCTAGCGCCTGAGGCAGAGGCCACAGAGCCATCCTCAGCACCCAGGCAAACTTTGCTCCAGTGGAGCCTTGGCTGCGGGAGGGGAAGAGAGAGACAGAGAGGAAGGAGAGGAGGAGGGGTATAGAAGCAGATGGGCGCTGCTCCTGTGTGCCCTGGCTGGGAATCGAACCCAGGACTCCTGCACGCCAGGCCAACGCTCTACCACTGAACCAACCGGCCAGGGCCTTTGTTAATATTTTTATTATAAAAATATAAGCTTCTATTAATTATTTTCTGAATTTATTAAGATAGCCATATAAATGTTCTCTACTATTTTGTTAGTACAGTAAATTATCTTAATCCATTGTCTAAAATTCAGAAAATTTAAATTTTTGATTTGCGGTACCATATTTTTTAGGAGTTTAACATCAATGTTTATGTAGATTAATGACCTATATTTTTGTAATGTACTTGAAATTTTTGGGGATCAAAACTATATTTATCTCAAAAGTGAAGTTCAGAATTATTTGTCGAATAATAAATCTAACCAGAGTAAGCAAGAGAAGAAGATATTAAAAAAAGGACTATATATATTTTTTTCAACCTAGGAACTTTTTCTAAAAGACTAAGTTGTTTGGCTATTGTTAAAATTTAAGATAATGAAGAAAATATTTTGCTATTTTGTGTTACTGAAACTGCATATCACATAGACCAATTTATTTTAAGATGCACACTGCAACATCTGGCAAGATGGCTTCAACCATGCATAATTTGAGAAGAAAATAAGGCCACAGTGTTCATTCTTAGCCAAATATTTAATGTGTCCTTGGAGCATACTTAATTTTACTAAAGTACTAATAGATTTCAGGTAGTTTTAAGGCAATATCTAAAAGAAAATCATATACATTCTTGAGGTGTTGAGCTATCCTATGTTTAAACATAAAAACAGTGCCAAAGATTAGAAATATGGTATTAGGAAGGTGTGGGCATAATGTTTCTGAGGATGTAATCTCTTCTTCTAAGGAAAAGCTATGCTTTTGTCCTAAGTGCAGATTTTCAAGAGCAATCGCAGAAATTCCATGTAGAAAACTTTGTTTGTTTGTTTTTCTTTTCCAAGTGTGAAGGGGAGATAGAGAGACAGACTCCTGCATGGTCCCCAACTGGGATCCACCTGGCAACCCCACCAGGGCTGATGCTTTCTGCCCATTTGGAGCCATGCTGCCAACTGAGCTAAACAGCACCTGAGGTGGAGGCTCCACAGAGCCCAGTACTGATGCATTCCAATCAATTGATCCATGGCTGTGGGAATGGAAGAGAGACAGAGAGAAGGAAAGGGGTGAGAAAGAGGTGCAGAAACAGATGGTTTCTTCTACTGTGTGCCCTGACCGGGAATTGAGCCCAGAACATCTACACACCAGGCCAACGCTCTACCACCGAGGCAACCAGCCAGGGCTCCATGTAGAAAAGTTTAAGTGAAGTATTCTATCCTAAAGGAAGAATGTAAATGTGCCTCTCCTTTTTCTCTATCCACAAAGAAAGAATTTTCACTTAGATTAAAAGGCTTGAGAATTACACTCTGGTTCTAGGCATGGGGTCTTTATTGAAAGAAGTATGTTTCTTGCTTGACAAGGGTGGTGTTTTACAATGGAATAGTACTTGGAAATGTTTTAGGAGACTTAGAGAGAATAAGTCAAGAAAAATATCAAGTTTAGTTTAACATCGGTCTTTTTCTAAGGGACAAATATATTCTTCATGGATTAATCAAACCTCAACCAAATTCACCAAAAGATAAAACTACATAGAAATTTGGGGCGAATGGCCCTGGAAATAATAATCAACAAATTTAACTCAGTGCTAGAAATGTACGTTAGATGTCTAAGAAAATGGTTGGCGATATCTTAGGTGCCTAAATTCTAGGGATATTACTCAAATATGTTTATATCAAGCATATAGCTAATAACATTTTTTACTTATAAAGTAAAGTGAAATATATAGAGTGCCACTGAAGTGTTAGAAATAAAACAATTAATAAAATTGATAGCAAAAAGAGTACAAGAAGTAACAAGAATTAAAAAGGGAAGGCTACTTATGAAGAAATCTGTTTTATCAAAACTGTTTTAACTGCATTACGAGTCCAAAGTCCTTGCATGAGAAAAGACCATATTCACAAAAAGGATAGCTGTGTTAAAGATATAGTTTCTTGGCCATGCACATACACACATATACATACATACAAACAAAAACATTCTCACATTCATGTGTCCATTTGGACTGTGCTCATTTCCTCTACATGCAAAGAGAAAAATAACAGAGACACAAGGTCACTCTCTGTGCTAATGTTGTAATTTGTATCAAGTGCTCTTTGATCTTGATACATATTTAGGACTAGACTTTTGTACTGAGAACTTACATTTATGACTCATAAGAATAATAAGCCCATTTTTATTCTTATGTCTATGAAGCTTTGAAAAATGATCTAAAATAATGGTAGAGAAGGGTCATCTCCAAATAAATGCATAAAGTTCTTTGCTTATATGATATAAGCATATTACCAATATATAGCCTCCAAAATTGAGTTTCTTTCAAAAAAAGCATTTTATTTTAAATGAGTAATTGTGTACCCAATAATATACAACACAGTACTTGCAAGCACTAGATGCTTATAAAATAATTTTGAATTAAGCATTGGCTAAAATAAATATATAAATTAATGACGAATATATATATTATCTGTGGAAGATAATGCATTTTTTTGTCTATATCAACTGTCAAAAAACTTTGCTGTTTTTATTCATTTATAGCCTTTCTCTACTCTTTAATTGACTAATTTAATATCTTTTTCACAGACTTGTTAAGAAAGTTTATTGCTAAAAAATGAATAAGATAATATATTGAAATGTATATATTACTGCTCATTGAAGGAAATATGTTTCTCTTAATGATTGTGTTCTTTTTTATAATTCCTGTTCATAGACTATGTTCATAGATTTTGTTATTGATTTAATCAGCTTAACAAAAAGTAAATGGTCACTTAAAATGTCATTCAAATCAATTGCCTGCTTAAACGGATGAGAGTCAATTCTGATAAAATGAATATTTTACTTTATAATCATTCTATAGACCTACCTTTGTAGCTGTAAATGAACAAATATAAGGCCTTAAAAAAGTTACTAAATTTAAGAATGAATGCCTCTTCCAATATAAATGTAATGTTCTATTTACAGTCAAATTTGATAAGATAATTAGTCAATCATTTCTGAGCTGGTTGATGCATAATAGAAAATGACTTAATTCTGTGCTCTTGTTTGTATATAAAATGTGTCAAATTTTATTATTCTAAGAAATTTGATTGAAGTAATAATATAGAGAATTTTAAAGTTAGATTAAAAAATGATACCTACTTACCATAGGCAGTTAATCTGGGCAGTTAATCTGCTGTGGTTAAATTATTATTGTAGGTATGGAAATCTGCACTTTTAAAGATTTATGGTTGTTCAAAGAAATGACCTAAAATGTCAAGAGAAACATTAGAGAATGGAAGTCTTCAAGAAAAATGTTCCTGTGATTGCTCTCACATTGACTTGTCAGTTGAAACAGCTTGTGGAGATGGCTGACAAGAAGAATGTTACAGATAAAAATTCAGATTATCTAAAGAATTTGTCTTCGATACAATCATGTGGAAAAGAAAGTCCAAGGAATAAGTGAGTGAGTAAACTGTAGTAGTGAGTGTGTAACAAACTCACCCAGTTGTTCTTATAAAACAATTATGATGGCTCTACCCCTGTGGAATGAAGGGACAGTTCTGGAATAAAGACTTGCTCTACCTATAACCAAGCATTCACTTTTGACCAACAATTCAAAGTGACAGATTAGACTTTATGGAATCTCCTTACCTCTCTAGTTCCCTATGGGAGTGTGGAAAGAGCCACCTTTCTTCCAATTTACTATCTCCATTGTAACCCAGGGATATTTGAAAAGATGTAGCTCTAGAGCTTCATTTTGTTTACTTGTTTTAATGTGCCTTATATATCATTTTCCATCATGCCAATTAAAAGTATAAAAATAAATATGTATCAAGAGTGGTCAAGTATTTTAGATACTACTCCCTAGTTTGATCATTAGCCAAATTTCTTCAGGCATAATCTTTCTTGGCATATATTGTAAAGTGTTTTAACTTTTAGTAAGTCAGATGCCTTATGTTTCAAAAACCTAATTTTTATGGGAAAATGTATTGTTAATTTCTAGAAGTAATTTAGATCAAAATTTTATTTCCTTATTCATAAATATTAATATAACATAAAAAATGAACCTGGCATTACTCTAAATTAGATAAATGTTCTTCCCAAAATAGCTAAAAATTAATTTATAAAAAATATTAAGTAAAAGTACAGTCATAATGCAATATTATAACAGTCATTACCCTCACAGTAAAATACTATTCAGAGAAAAGTATAGTTCACTGTCTCAAGGAAATAAGAAATATTCAGCCTGACCAGGCGGTGGTGCAGTGGACAGAACATCAAACTGGGATGAGGAGGACACAGGTTCGAGACCTCTAGGTCACCAGTTTGAGCACAGGCTCATCTGGTTTGAGCAAAATCTCACCAGCTTGGACCCAAGGTCGATGGCTCAAGCAAGGGGTTACTCAGTATGCTGAAGGTTCACGGTCAAGACACATATGAGAAAGCAATCAATGAACAACTAAGGTGTCGCAAGGAAAAAATAATGATTAATGCTTCTCATCTCTCTCTGTTCTTGTCTGTCTGTCCCTATCTATCCCTCTCTCTAACTCTCTCTCTCTGTCTCTGTAAAAAAAAAATATATATATATATATATATTCAGATATTCAGTCATGGTTTGTTGAGTGAATGTACTCACATAAGACATAAGAATTCAATTAAATCTAATTGGGGGAAAGTAGAGACAGATAGAGGGACAGATAAGGACAGACAGTAAGGGAGAGAGATGAGAAGCATCAATTCTTTGTTGCACCACCTTCATTGTTCATTGATTGCTTTCTCATATGTTAATTAACCCGGAGGGTTACAGCAGATTCAGTGACCCTTTACTCAAGCCAATGACCCTGGGCTTCAAGCCAGTGACCATTGAGCTCAAGCCAGAGACCATGAGATCATGTCTGTGATCTCATGCTCAAGTCAGCAACCCTGCACGCAAGCTGATGAGGCCGTATCAAGCCAGTGACCTCAGGGTTTCGAACGTGGTTCCTCTGTGTTCCAGTCTGATGCTCTATCCACTGTGCCACCACCTGGTCAGGCGAATTCAATTAAATCTTAAAGGATAAATGAGAAGTCCCATTAAGAAGACAACAAACATTTCAGAAAAAAACATTTCAGTTAAAAGAATGTAGAATGAATATATTAGATAAACAGATAGATAATAATAGATGGATAGGTGATAGACGATAGATAGATAGATAGATAGATAGATAGATAGATAGATAGATAGATAGATGATAGAGATATAGTTGAGAGAGAGAGAGAGAGAGACTGCACAGAGCTAGATATGCATCTATAGCGAATAGTTCCTTGATTACTTGTTAAGTGGTTTTGTTAACAGGTTACTCATTAAACCCATAAACTTCTCTTTGAGGCCTTGAATTTCTGCTTTGAATATATTTTGGTGGAGATATAAGAGAAGAAAAGTGTATGATGCTGGATATAAAGATTCATTTAAGGTAAGTGATTTGGATTAGTCTTATAGAAAATAGGAGCTAATGGTTATTTTTATACAATCAAATGGCATAATTTTTTTCATCTAATGTGTATAGTTATTAGTAATAACTAATATGTATAATTATTGCTATACATATTAGGATAAAGGAGAGGAATTAAAGCCAAAAGTTAACAAGTAAGATGATGTAGCTGGCACAGAGGTCTTATGGTGCTTATAGGACACAGATGGTAAGTTTTAATGAAGTTTTAGAGGCACAGTTAAAAGGATTTAAACATCTATTGATTTAGAGAAATCAGGCAATGTAAAATATTTTTATGCAATTCCTTGTTTTTTAATATACTGTTTTATTACTTGGGAAATTCAACATTCAAGTTGTATCTCTTTTTCTAAAGACATTGATGACCCTTTGGCCCTCAATAATAAATAATTGAGTATTGCTTTCACAAGGAAAGATTTCTCCACTACAATACTTTTGCCATCTCTCTTCTTACTAAGAGCAGGTATTTTTGTCTTATTCTGTTCTTTATTACTACAGTTTATTATACTGCCTAGAAAATAGTATATTTAGTTTTTTGGTTGTGAAAAAAATATATTTAACTAAATTAATAAAGAAGGGCCTGTCCAGGCTGTGGTGCAGTGGATAGAGCATTGGACTAGGATGTGGGGGGACCCAGGTTTGAAACCCCAAGGTTGCCAGCTTGAGCATGGACTCTTCTGGTTTGAGCAAGACTCACCAGCTTGAGTCCAAGGTCATTGGCCTGACAAGGAGTCACTCTGTCTGCTGTAGCCCCCGGTCAAGGCACACATGAGAAAGCAATCAATGATCAACTAAGGTGCCACAACAAAGAATTGATGCTTCTCATCTATCTCCCTTCCAGTCTGTCGGTTCCTATCAGTCCCTCTCTCTGTCTCTCTCTGTTCTTGTCACACACACACACAAAAATTAAGTTAAAAAGGAAGGAATCAATGGCTCTAAAATTGAATGGGTGATGATGCTATTACTTAAAAGAGTAAAGAGAGAAACATGCTGTGGGGGACGAGCTATTTATTTTTGCCTGTCATGAATATTTTGAAACTTTGGATTTCAAAGAATAGTAGTGAATGACACCTAGAATATTTAAAAGTGTTTGAAGTGAAGATATGAATTTAGATAGCAGCAATGTCAGCATTTGCTATTCAAAGACAGTATTTAAAACCACGAGGATTAAATGGGATAACTAAGGAAGAACATATAAATAAACAAAAATAAGAGAGCTTTGGTTGGAACTTGAACAAAACCAATGCAATTTGATGAACACTCAAAGATCCAATGACTTAGAATGATGAATATCAGTAACTAAGACAAAACAGGAGACTAAGAGAGAATATTGTCACAAAGACAGGCAGCAATTTTCAAAAAATAATATATGCTTTCTTGAAGTAAGCCTTAGGGTAAAAAAAAAATGTTTTCTCATCAAAGAGCAGTGAAACACACAAGAAACAAGAATACAGTCACAATGTCATAATTTTTAAATAGCGAAAGCCCACATATTAGAAGATAAAAATTATTCAAACTTGATGTGTGATGAAAGACATGCCCCAAAATGTGTTATTAGGGTTATTCTGTTAACCTGTGAGAGGTTTAAGCAGTAAGAGAAACGTGTGGAAAAACAGGGGTAAGAAAATCAGAGTTTATTTAGGGACCCACAAGTGTTCAAAATGAATGGATCATAGAGACTAAGAGAAAGGGCTGAAAATTAAATGGAAGACATAGCATAAATAATCCTCTATTCTATGCTAAGAAAATTTGGCTTTCTCCTAAAATTTTTAAAGAAATATTGACAAATTTTTAAGCAGAGAAGATATATGGTGATATTTTCCTCTTATAAATGCTTGGATGTCATAATCACAACAGTTGAAAAAAAGGGAGTCAGGGAGCTTCGTTAGGAAATTAACTCTTTCTCAAGAAATGCAATCATGTAAATCCAGATCTAAGGTTGTCAGAGTATGGCCAAAAATGTTGGCCTGTAGAGTGGCAGAAAAGACAATTCACCCAGGTATGGAAAAGAGGTAAGTTATAAGACATGAAGAAGAAGGCAAATACTGTTCAAACTATTCTTAGTGAGGTTTTACAAAGAAACAAAACACTTTAATTTTAATGTTTCTAATGTTTGAATTAAAATATATTAAATCCATATTAATTTTAATATTTTTAGTTGCCTGTATATTTTGTAACGAACAGTAAGAGTTTTCAATGTTCTATCAAAATTTAAAAATCATAAAATACTTCAAACTGACACATTTACTTTAAAATTTATAATTATTATGTGACTTTGATATTTTTATTTAAATTAAAAATATATTTTTAATTTAAAATTTTAAATTAAAACATTTTTAAAGTTCAACTTCTAGTCATTTTTATAGTCCAGTACAGCTATGCAACTTTGGCTAACGACTCAGAGCATTTGGAGTGAAGGTTTTGTCACTCCACCAGCAGAAGCAATATGAACAGAAAATGAAAGAATGAAGCAACAAATAGTACTTATGACTTTATGATGAGTTCAGAAATGGGAACTGGGGTAATATATACATACATTAACCAATTATTCCTTCCACTCCCTCTATTTTGTTTTTAAATTTGAATAGAAGTAATGTTTTTGTTGCTATCTTTACAAATTTGGGTTACAAAATATTCAGATATGATTTTAACTGAACTCAAAGAGGGATTAGCATCAGTAAGAGATGTAGATAGTGGAAGATGCACTTTGTATCTATTTTGAAGAGAGGAATAGTGTCTTATATAACTAATGGTTGCATAAATGAAAACATGATATCTTAGTGTTATGGCATACAATCTTGAATATGAAGAAAAAGCTGATGGGATTTAAAGAAGTAATGTGAATAAAGGCTGAGTAACCATGGGTAGCTCTATGGGTAATTGGCCTCTTTGCTCTCTGCTCTCTTACCTTAATTATTCTATAAAACTATTTGCCTAGGATGGGAGTAGAGAGAAGCATTTTTCTCTGTAACAATCTAAGTAACCTTATCTTCCATATTTTTTCACTCCCCCAGCTTTTCCAAACAATCTAGACTCTGCTTCCCATACTGCTCCCAACCACTTGATTTCTTTTCCGTAACTTGAAGAGGCTGTGATCATATAAACTGCATTTCTCAAGCTCTTTGCCAGCTCTTTGGGCTCTGTTCCTCCAATAAGAGGCACTAGAAAGAGATCTGGAGATGTAAAAAATAAGGGAGAGGTGACTCTTATTTTTCTCTTGGGTACTGGAGCAGACTGTGACATCTGTACTGTAGACTTTTAAGTTTTGATCAACAGTGCTCAGCTTCTGGTGTCAGAAGTACAGCATCCAACTGTCTGCACTAGGTCCCTGGCTCTGTGAAGCCACTTTCCTTTGTGCTCCTGCATTATTGATCCAGATGATGTTGCCTTCCTTTCTTTTCTTTCTTAACCTTTTGAACAATTTCTATTTAAAATTTTATGTCATAAAAGATTTACACTGTCTTCTATGTGACTGATAAAACAGGACTGGTGATTGCTTGAATATTGGGCTTTGGAACTAGGAAGAAATTAATGAACACAACAATCTTCTAGCTTAGCAATGGTCTGGATAGTGAGGAATAGGTTTATAAGTGGTAATGATGTATAATCAATACGGTCATGTGTCGCTTAATGACAGAGATATGTTCTGAGCAATGCATCATTAGGCAATTTCATCACTGTGTAAAAATGAGAGAGCACTTACACAAATTTTAAGGGTATAGTCTATTACTAACCTAGGGTATATGACTTATCTCATTGCTCTGAAGTTACAAACCTGTACACTATATTGTCATACTGAATACTGTAGGCAGTTGTGTATTTGTATATCTAAACATAGAAAAGGTACAATAAAAAATCTAGTACAGAGGATTTTTTAAATGATACACCTCTATAGGGCACTTATGAATGAAACCTGTGACACTGGAAGTTGCTCTGCACGTGTTAGTGCATGGTGGGTCAATGTGAAGTCCTAGGTCATTATAGTACACTACTGTAGACTTTATAAATTCTGTATACTTAGACTACACTAAATTTATTTTTAAATGTTTTTCTTCCATAATAAGATAACCTGAACTTAGGGTAACTTTCTTACAATATAAATTTTTAATTTTTTAAGTCTTTGACTCTTTTGCAATAACATTGGGCTTAAAACACAGACATATTGTACAACTATACAAAAATATTTTTTTCTTTATGTCCTTATTCTATTTTTATGTCCTTGTTCCTATTTTTACTTTTTGTTGTTGTTGTTAAAAGCTAAGATAGAAACACACTTATTAGCCTAGTACTACACAAGGTCATCCATCTTTACATCTTGTTCTATTGAAAGGTCTTAGGTTACAATAAAACACATGTATCTGCCATCTCCTATAACAAAGAAGGAGTGTAAGGTATGCCTTTTTCTTGAGTATATCCTCAAAAACCTGCCTGAGGCCCTTCTTGAGAAAGTTTCATTCTTTTCAGAAACATGGTAATGGTGTTTTATTTAATGTAGTTTATATATATATATATTTGCATGAGAGCAGGTAATATATCAGAAACTTCTTTGATCTTTGGTGTTGGGGTTCTTGGTTTTCAAACTTTTTAAGCAGTTTGTTGAGGTCTGAAAAATATTTTTTGAACCCTTTACTGTGAATTTTTGGGGAGTTCTTTTTATTATCCTGATTTTTTTCTTGCCTTTACTACAGCTATGCGTTCCTGTTCCAGTCCCAACACCTCATTAGTCAGTTCCTCAGAAACCACCTCATATAGCTCCTCAACATTATCCTCATCTACACTCAGGTTCAAGCTGTTTACCATCTCAACCTAGTCTTGTTGAGTTTTGCAGCCTCCATGTTTTTGGCAAATCCTTTGAATTCTTAGACATACTCTTTTTTATTTATTTTATTTTTTACAGAGACAGAGAGAGAGTCAGAGGGAATGATAGGGACAGACAGGCAGGAAAGGAGAGAGATGAGAAGGATCAATTCTTCGTTATGGCATCTTAGTTGTTCATTGATTACTTTCTTGTGCCTTGACCGGGGGCTACAGCAGACTGAGTAACCCTTTGCTCAAGCCAGGGACCTTGGGTCCAAGCTGATGAGCTTTGCTCAAACCAGATGAACCCGTGCTCAAGCTGATGACCTCGGGGTCTCGAACATGGGTCCTCCGCACCCCAGTCAGATGCTCTATCCACTGCACCACCGCCTGGTCAGGCTGGACAAACTCTTGAGTATCTTTTTCTAGATGCTATTCATACACTCCTTGGTGACATCATTCCAAGCCCAAGAAGGTTCATAATGCTGTTACAGGTGTAATTCTTCTAGAATTGCATCAGTGCCTTCTCAGTATCTTTCTCAATTGCAGCAATAGCCTAGACAAAGGTCCTCTTTAGGAGGTAGGTAAGCTTTAAAAGGTGCTATTCTTCTTTGATCCATTGGTTGGATCAAAGAGATGCTGTTTGGAGGGTGAAACACCACTTTGGTATTTGGATGAAAATCACCAATAAAAGAAGGATGTCTGGCAGCATTATCAACAATAAGCAAAATCTTGAAAGGTATGTTATATTTCAAAGAGTATTTCTTCATTTTTATGGCAAAGCAAATCAGGTGGACATCTTGGAAGAGGAGCTGGGGCACCCATGACTTCTTACTGTTCCTGTAGTCCACTGGCAGCATGTGCTTATTGCTGTGCTTGAAGGCCCTGAGGTTCTCATTATGCCAGACCTCAGAGGGTTTAAAATTATAGCTTACAACATTGCCCTGAGCAAGACTGTTACCCTGTTCCTAAAAGCCTTGACAACTGGCATTGGTTAGGCTTTCTTTTAAATAAAAATACTTTTAGGCATTCATATTCAGAAAGGGGGAGGAGCATTCGTCCACATTGTATATTTGGCCTGGCAAGTTCTTTTCCTCTACAATCGACTTATCTAAAGTTTCTAGAACATTTTTAGCTGCTTTCACATAAGCACTCACAGACTCACCAGTCACTTGAACATTATGTAATACATAACAATTCTAGAATTATTTCAACTACACAAAGGTAGCAGTAAATTCAAGATTGTAGTCTGATCCTGACTTTTTTTTTTCTTCAACATCGCAAGCAAACTTTTTGCTTTGGTGATATTATCATGATGATCAGAGGGTTATAGTTCTGTGTCTGGTCTTTATTCCAGGCCATGAGAACTTTCTACACATCTGATATGGCCTCTCTGGAACTTTTGTTAGTTTCCTGCTTTCAGTGAAGCAGATACTTTAACTGCTTCCATTGCTTTGTTATTATTTTCCAATATTGTAACCATGATAGAATGGGATACATCTGATGGGCAAGCAATAACCATCAGTGATGTTTCCACCTTTATGGTCCTTAATCACTTGTAATTTCATTGCCAAGTCAGTTACTCAGTGTGTCCTCTTACTGGCAATATTAGCAATAGATTTTGTACATTTAGGGATTGCAATAAACAAAAAAACATGAGATTAAATCAAGCACAATAGAAAATGATGCAATTAGAGATGCGGTAAACATGTTACAATTTGGCATATTGTTTTACAGTAATTCTTTTATAAGGAGAAAGAGCACACTCTAAAATAATGATAGAAGTATAGTATTCTAAATATATATATACCAGTAACAATTTCTTATTATCTTTGTCAAGTATTATGTAATGTCCATAACTGTTTGTGCTACATTTTTATGACTGGCAGCACAGTAGGTTTGTTTCCACCAGCATCAGCACAAACACCGGAGTACTGCATTGCGCACTGACTTTATGATCGCTACAACATCACTAGATGATAGGAATTTTTTCAACTCCCTTATAATCTTCCAGGACTACTGTCATATATGCAGCTCATCATTTACAGAAACATAGTTATGTGCTTTCTGACTGAACTGTCCAATGCTGCCAATATTTCAAGAAGAAAGAAGATTGCAAGGGAAAGACTGAATTTACTTTCAGTATATTTTACCTAACCCATTCAATATTTAGTTCATTTTTTTCTTATTTTAAGAACATATTTGGCATTGAGTCAGGATCTCCTTTACTTGTAAAACAAATCTGGATAATATCTGTGATAATCATAAATATGCATTAGTATAAAAAGCATTGTAGATTACTCTTTCAAAATTATATGAAAGAGATTTATAGGATCACATCATAAAATGTGGCAAAATTATTTTTTAATGGTGGGAGTTGCAGAAAAATGCATTATGTTTGAAAGCAGAAGAGAGAGAATAAACAAGAGGGAGAAAATTAAGATGCCAAAAGAGGAGCAGGGAGATTAATGACCAGTTCTTTAAGGAGAATTGGATCAACTGCAACGATAGAGCCTCTTAACTTGGCAAAAAAAGAAAGTCACTTATTTCTGAATAAATGCATGAAAAGAGGCAGAGGTAGTATGAGATGGAAGGGGTTGAAATGGAGGTGAATTAAGAAGTTCATACAAGATTAACTTGATTTTCACACAACCAACTTTTTCCCACACAAAACACATCAACCAAATTCTCATTGAAAAGCTAGAAGGAGGTAAATGAAGGTTTCCAAATCAAACAAGAGAGTGATTAGGAAGAAAATCAAAGGCTGTAAAAATGAGGAAACAGGAGTTTCTAGGCCCAATGAATTAATCAACTTGTACAACTAGTAATATGTAAACCATGAATATGCCTTATATTAATTGAGGGTTGTGTTTCTATATATTTCTTTTTTAATCTTTTTTATTTAATTGAGAGGAAGAGAGATAGAGACCCATGCGTCCGACCCACTGGGATTCACCCAGCAATCCCCATCTGGGGCCAATGCTCTGCCCATCTGGGGTCACTTACAAGCTAGCTATTTTCAGCACCTGAGGCGGAAGTTCCATGGAGCCATCATCATCACTCGAAGACAGCACACTCTAATCAATTGAGATATGGCTGCAAGAGAGGAAGTGAAAGAGTAGGGGGGAGAGAGAGAGAGAGAGAGAGAGAGAGAGAGAGAGAAGGGAGAAGAGGAGGGATGGAGAAGCAGATGGTCATTTTTCCTGTGTGCCCTGAATGGAAATCAAACCCGGGACTTCCAAACACTGACCAACCCTCTACCTCTGAGCCAACTGGCCAGGGCCTATGTATTTCTATATATTGTGTGTAATCTACTACAGCATGAAACCAGTTAAAGTATATATTGCTATATAAAAGATTTTGAGAACATGTTTTTACCTTAATCTACATTTTCATATATAAATACATAAACTATACAATTTAAACCATATTTAGAGACCTTGCATTATGGTAGGATAATACTAGATTGGTAATTTATAGATCTGAAGTATTGTTTCTGCCTTACTTTGTAAAGTTATAGGCTAAATCACTTATTGTATTTATTTCCTATTGTTGCTCTACCGATTTTTACAAATGAAATATATTAAAACAGTAAAAATGTATAATGTGAGCTTTCTGGAGATCAAAAGCCTAGAAGTGGTTTTATAAAGCTACAATCAAGATATTGGCAGGGCTACATTACTTCTGGAGGCTCGGATTTGCTCTCTTCCCTTAAACAGGCTGCCTGAATTTCTGGGCTCATAGCTCCTTCCTACATCTTCAAAGCTAGAAATGACCAGTCAAGCCTTTCTTACACGTCATTATCCTATCAATGACTCTTCTTTCTTTCATTTATAAGGATCCTTTTGTTTATATTGGGCATGCTGAGATAATCCAGGACAGTCTCTCTATCTCAAGATCCTAAGTCTCCTTTCCTTATAAAATAACATTTGTATATGTTCTACAAATTAAACTGTCTACATCTTTGTGGGCGAGGGAGAGCATTATTTTACCACATCTGCCTTTTCTGAACCATTTTTTTCTGACCTGTAAAATGATATGGGCATATCAAAAGACATTGAGAGTACAATGCCAACCCTGTCAAAAATTACAAAACAAAACAAAAACATGGAAGATAAACTGAGATCAGATATGGGAGCACTGGCTTAATCATAAAGCATTTTATTCTTTTTTTTTTTTTTTTAATTTTATTTATTCATTTTAGAGAGGAGAGAGAGAGACAGAGAGGGAGAGAGAGAGAGACAGAGAGAGAAGGTGGGGAGGAGCTGGAAGCATCAACTCCCATATGTGCCTTGGCCAGGCAAGCCCAGGGTTTTGAACCGGCGACCTCAGCATTTCCAGGTCGATGCTTTATCCACTGCGCCACCACAGGTCAGGCCATAAAGCATTTTAAAAACACTAAGCTCTTTTTAGATTTTCTTGGCTTTAAGTTTCTCTGCACAAAATTATTACTTCCATTAAGAATAAAGCAAATCTGGGCGCTAGTTTTTAAGAACACATACACAAAAAGAGAATATGTGTGACATGAAAGGTAAGACAATCTCTTGACTATAAGCAATAACCCTGCATGCTCCATGAAGTGAAAAATGGATGAGAACATTTTAGGTTGTATGTCATCTTGTCCAATTTTGTATCTGCAATTTAAACAGATTGTGATATACATACAAAATAGAAACCAACTCATAGATACAGAGAATGGACTGATAGCTGTCAGAGGGGGAGGGGGATTGGAGAGCTGGGTGAAAAAGGTGGACAGATTAAGCAAGGTAAAAAGAACTCAGAGAGACAAGAGTATGGTGATTGCCAGAAGGAATGGGGCATGGTGAGAGGTAGAATATGGTAAAGGGGGAATAAATGGTGATGGAGAAAGACTTAATTTGGGGTCATGAACACACAGTACAATATACAGATGATGTAGTATAGAATTGTACACCTGAAACCTATGTAACTTTATTAACCAACATCACCAAATAAATTCGATACAAATTTAATATAATAAAAATAAACAGACTGTGATAAGTCAAAGAACGAAGTTGCTATTATAAGTCACTAGGAATGCTCCTCTTTCCTCTGTTCTCCCTACACTCACTGTTTTGAAACAATAGAAACACTTACTACCTTTCAGGAATACCTCTGAAAGCAATCTCCATCATATTATATGAAGAATGTTCAATATTACTGGAATAAATGTTTAGAAATTTGAAAAGCTTGATAAGACTAAGGCAGTGATTTTCAACCTTTTTTGAGCCGCGACACATTTTTTACATTTACAAAATCCTGGGGCACACCACCTACCAAAATGACACAAAATGACACTCTGTTAGAATTTATTTAAAGTTTAAATAAATTACATTTATTTTTAAAAAGTTAAATAAAAAAGGATAACCTCCTCATATATACAGTCCCATGTAACATCCCTCATATATACAGTCCTACATAACATCCCCTCATATACAGTCCCATGTAACCTCATATATACAGTTCCATGTAACCTCATATATATACAGTCCCACTAATAGATACTGGAGCTTTCATCTAGGTTGTGGGTTCAAATCAATCTGGCAAATACTCTATATAGGAGACTGGACAAAATCAATTTTAGAAAATGTTGGGTACTTATGTAATATCATAAATCCTCAGAGCATCTCTACTGTCAGATTGAGAAGTTTGCTCTCTAGGTAAGGATTCTGATAAATTCTAGAGTTCTCCCTGAGGTTGTGGGTTCAAATCCCATGGTCAGCTGGGTGCAGGAGCCTTGGTTCTGTCTGTTTGATGGTGTATATAGAGATTTGAGCTCTTTAAGAAGATGACCCTTCAAGAGGCCATATACAATATAGATAACATTGTGATGCATTATATATTACCCTCTGTGGGGGCCTCTTTTAAAAAGAAAAAGGTCAAATATCTATATACACCATCAGGATAGACATAACCAGCTGAGGCTGAGGCTTCATCTAGTGGTGGCAACATTTACCTCCAGTCCTGACCAGGATTAGAAATCGGGACCATGGGGAGGAGTAGCAGCTTCAACTACTCACCATGGCCACACAAGTGTGCGGCAGCCCGAGCAGGGACCTTCCTGGGTGTGGATGAAAGGCGCCCTATATTGGTTCATTGCTAGTGGTCGGGATGAATCCTAGAAGGTGATTGGTCAGTGAGCATTCCCTGTGCCTCCACTCTTCCTGTCGCTGATAGCTGGAGGGATTGTAAGGAGAATGTTTATGTTCGGTGGAGGTGGCTGGCGACGGGCTGGATAAATAGCCTCCGTGGGCCGTATCCACATGCGGGCCGTAGTTTGGGGACCCATGTTTAATTTCACCACGGCACACCTGACCATGTCTCACGGCACACTAGTGTGTCGCGGCACACTGGTTGAAAAACACTGGACTAAGGCAAAGGAGGTAGATATAGTTACTCTTCTAGAGAAGTAATTGCTCCAGATGACAGTCAATCTTAAAGTTTTTCTCTTTTTTTTCTTTCTTTTCTTTTCTTTTTTCTTTTCTTTTTTTCTTTTTTTTTTTTAGTGAGAGAGGGGGGGTAACCTTGAAGTTTTCTACAACTACTTATCAACTTTAAAATTTTTAAATTTAATAATAATTATAATAATACGGAGATTTACAATATTCTAAACACACAGTTTAATCAAACATTTAATCCTTTTAACAATAGGAAGAAAGTATTGTTATTAATACTATTATTACTATTACTATATGCAGTCTACAGATGAACAAATGTAGAACACTTGCTCATTACCACATCCTGTAGATGACAGTGTCAGAATTGCAACACTTGTATCTTGCTTCAGAGTCTCATTCCAAATAGCCTCTTTACAGTTGTATGAGTAGCAGCGTTATGGAAGACCACACAGCGCACATTTTTCATTTTGATTTATGATTCTTATCAGAGAACTCTGTTACCTAGTCTTGACAGTTAAATAAAGAGAATATAGAATATTAAATATTGTTCATTATGCATTATTAGTAGACCAAAGGACAGATTTGATTGTGACATCCCTGGTCAACCTCAATTTTCTCAGTGACTTCAAAACCAAGCACATATTGACTTACTGGAAGAGATTAATAGTAACTGTACAGTGAAAATTATACCATTCAACAACCCTTGTTATATCAATATCTGAAAAAGAGACAGTGCTTTACAGTATACACTATCTCAGAACTCTTCTGCTCCAGACCTAAAATTGCTCTTTATCTAAATTTGCTAGAAACACAATCAGCAGAGATGATAAATAGGTCACACAGTCTCTAATAGAAGATGACTTCATAACACCACAGCACAATTAGGAAAATAAATGTCTCGCTAAAATTCTAATCTTATGAAATTGGATTAGTAAATACAACACAAGTAAATATATTATCTGGATAAACCTGAAGAATTGAACACAAATGTTCATTTATAACAGTTCTTAAAAACCCACAAAATTATAGTTAAGAAAAAATATTTAAATACACAGAGTCAAGGAACATACAGCAAAAGATGAACTGGATCAATAATATCAACATTTTTTTTTCTAAAAGAAAGCAACAGATTAAACTCGGAAACAATTTTTTTTTCATTTTCTGTTGCATGAGGTTTTAGAACATTTTCTATATAGTTCTGCATCACTGATTCCAAATGTGAAATCCATTTTTTAGTGCATGCACAAGATTTATGCAATTTTAATTTCTTTTTGTTACAGTTAATGGCATGTATTGGTTTTTAAATTGGAGTTAAAGGGCAACAACTCTTGGATTGAACATAACCACAAGGCAATTAATGTTTTACAAACATCACTTTTAATTAATTGTAGTTTTACAATGTAAAAAATTATTATCTGATAAAAACACCCTCTATTTTGTTTAAGATTGAATCATGGCTTCTTTGAGTAGGCGTAAATGTAAGAATAGTCCTGACACTTTCTGTTATATATGTGGCTGTTACACACCTCAACATCAAAGGCTCAATATTTTATCATTTGTGACACGTGCATATATTGCCTATTTTCAAGTTTCCCTTGGCGATCAAGACAAGAATTGGGCTCCTCATATTGTGTCATAATTGTGAGGAAATGCTTCGTAACTGGACAAAAGGAAAACACAAAGGAAAGCCTTTGGGTATTTGCATGGTTTGGCGTGAACCTAAGGACCACAGCAGTGACTGTTATTTCTGTCTGATCTAAATAAATGGTATTGGCAAGAAAAAAAAGCATATGATCGCATATCCTAATGTTTCTTCAGCAATACAACCTATCCCATACTCTGAGATATTCCGGGTTCCAGTTTTCAATGGTTTTATTTCTTCTAAGGATGAAGAAAGTGAACATGGTGATCAAGTGTATTTTGATAATATGCATGAAGAAATGATTGTAGAATCTGAAGGGTCTTCTTCTGATGCCAAGCAGTCATTAACCCCTCAGCAGTTTAGCCAGCTCGAACTGAATGACTTAGTAAGAATGATATAAAAATTGTCCTCGACTTTCTGAAGTATGAGGAGCATAACTGGATCATTTTTTTGGATCTTAAAATGGTAAATTACCTGTTAGGACAACAGAGAGGTTCCATGAAGTATCCTTGCTTTCTGTGTTTGTGGGACAGCCGAGCTCAAGAGAAACACTGGACACAGAAGGAGTGGCTGAAATGTGAAGCTTTGGAAGGAGGGATGCAAAATATTATGAATGAACCTGTTGTTAATTGAGACAGGATCATTTTTCCTCCACTTCACATCAAACTTGGCTTAATGATGCAGTTTGTTCAGGCTTTGAATAGAGAAAGCGAATGCTTTCAATATATTATTTCTGCTTTTCCTGCCTTGTCTTTCGAGAAGATAAAAGCAGGTGTATTCAATGGACCTCAAACTCAAACCCTCATACGTGATAAAGAATTTTCCCATAAGATGAATAAGGAGGAGAAAGCAGCATTGCAATCTTTTGTGGCAGTTACAAAGAACTTCCTTGGCAACAAAAAAATCAGAAAACTATGAAATTCTAGTTCAAAGGATGCTGTTGGCTTTCCACGACAGAGGATGTAACATGAGTGTTAAGATTCACTTCCTGAACAGTCACCTTGATAAGGTTCCCCAAAATCTTGGAGCTGTTAGTGATGAGCAGACTACTGCTGGAGCATCAAACGAGATTGTCCTCAACAAGTACACAAACACAAGAGTTATAAACACAAATTTTTGCCTGAATAGAATTTAAATAAGTTTTGCGCAAATTTTATGATTAAAATAAGTATGTTAATATGTTCTATTTCATAATTGTAGACAAATTCTGATGCAATCATATATTTTAGTGTATTAGTGTATTTACTGCATTATATAAATCATTATATTTTCACAAAGATGATGCCCAAGAAGACATTCTACTTCATTATGTTAAACTAAATGTTGAAAATTTTACAATAAGATGAAAACCTAAAATCTTAAATTGCAAAAAAAACTGTAGCTTACAGAGAAAAACTAATGTCAGATTTGAAATCAGCACACTCGAATTAAGTAAGAACAAGTGTTTTTATGGATGCAATAAAAATTTTGTTCCCCAGTGTTATCAGTACTTATTAAAGCAAGATTCTGAAAACTAAGCAGGTAGGTTTAGGAGTGTTGAGAATCTTGTAAGAATTTAAGTCACAGAGTCCCAGGAAGTCTTAACAATTGCAGTCACTGAGTACTTCTTAAAGAGAGGCTGAAGGGGTGGGCCTAAAAAAGATAAATGATTTTAATATCTTCATGAAAAGAGTTAGATTTGACTGGCCTCTCTTCTTCAAGTGTTAATTACTCCATCAGCAATCTAGTAGAATGCAAAATATTTATTTCTAAAAAGCTTAAAACAGAGAAAATAGTAACTTGGTCAGGTATATTAAAGGTAGAATTAAAACCCTATGATGAAAACAGATAAAATGAAAGTCGGCATAGTGAACAGTGAGAACTACTGATTTCCTTGCCCAATAGGCTTTAAGCATACTGATAGCACATCTAATATCCCTCCAGAAAGAAGATTAAAAAATTATTTCCCTAGGAAAACTAATTAGCCCAGGGGGAACACTCTAGAAGTAAAGACATGGCACAGAATGAAAGAGAGATGTCAGTAGCAGGAAATTCAATAGTGGACATTTTCTTCACCTATAAACATAAATTCTTAATGTATTTTGTGTGGCATCTTAAATGTCAGCAAAATTCCAAGCATCCAGAGATTATAAGTTTTTTATTAATTTTGAGAGAGAGACAGGAAGTGGAAGGAGAAAAGCATCAATTTGAGGTTACTTCACTTCATTAATTTTTCTTGAGCATGCCTTGACTGTGGAGGCTCAACCCAAACCAGTGAGCCCTGGCTCAAACCAAAGAACTTGGGCTGAAGCCAGCAACCTTTGGGCTCAATCCAGCGACTTTGGCTCATGTTGATGATTCCGTTCTCAAGTTGGTGACTCCGTGTTCAAGCGTAAGAGCTTACACCACAGCTGGCAGTTTCCAGCCAATGCTCTAGCCACTGTATCACCACCAGTCAGGCCGCACTAAGATTATTAAGAAAATCCTCTAATAGGAATATCAGAAAACCAAAGCATATATTAAAAAAAAATCAGTAGCAAGAGACTACACAAGTATCATAATATAATTATACATGTGTATGAATATATATGTGTGCATATATACATATGCTTACATATATATCTTATACATATACATATCTTATATGCAATGATTTATATTAATGTATCATATATAGAAAAAATAACTTCAGAATAATTAGATAAGCTATTGTACCTGAGGAACTACAACACAAAATTTAAAGAACAAGTAATTAAAATTTTGTGGATTAGAAGTAAAAAAGACTAGAATTAAAAAATTACTAAGAGTGTAAAAATACAATTAAAAGAAAAGCATAAAAAATATAACAAAAGATGGAAAATAGGATTTATAAAATGTAGAGATCAAACTAAGTGTTTCCAACAGCTGTCTCATAGTAGTTCCAAAAAACTTTTTTTTAAAAAACCAATAGAGTTCTGTTTAGAGATTGTAATATATTTTTATTATATTCAAGTTGTCTAGGGCCTAGTTAGCTCAAGCTATTCAAGCACTAACATATGTGTTGCTGTGAAAGTATTTTAGAAAGGTAAGTAAAGCCCCTAATCAGTTGACTTCTATTAAAAAATATTATATTGGATAATTTGAGTAGGAGTAATCAAGAATCAAGAAGAAATTTCATCTGTGAATGATACTTTTTGATTTTTCTTTCTGATTTTCCCTGTGGAGTTTGAACTTACTTACCCAGACCCCTCTGTGGAATAAATCTATTTATATATATACGTGTGTGTGTGTGTGTGTGTGTGTGTGTGTAGGCATAAATCTCTATTCCACAGTTCTTATTTTATATTTGTATCTTGACTAATACACAGCTCATTGATTTCTGACTCAGAGACTTCTTTAACAAAATAATGAACACTTGATTTGACTAATATAACAAGAAATTTCAGGATTTCGTGGGGAAGAAAAAAATCAAAAGTGAGAAAAAAGGATACGAGCAAATGTTGTATGTTCACAAGTTTTCAGGAACCAGAATAACATTAAACTTTACAACAATACTAAAATATAAGATATGATAAAAAGGTGTCTTTAATTGTCTTAGGATATAATTGCAAATAAAGACAACATGATCTGTGTTATGTGTTTCGTGGTCACTACAAAATTCAGATGTCAAAATCTTAGCCCCCAATATTTCAAAACATGACCATATTTGTATAAATATTGTTTAATATTTAACTAACTAAATTGAAATTAGGCCATAACAAGAGTAAGGTGGTTTCTAAACTGTTATGATTGTTGTCCTTATAATAAAAGGGACATTTGTACATAGGCACACATATACAAAGGCAACACTATACAAAGATAAAGGCAGAGATCAGGATGATGCTTCTGTAAGCCAAGGCACACAAAAGATTATCCACAAACCACCAGAAGCTAGAGAAGAGACATAGAAAGGAGTCTTCCTCACAGATCTCAGAGGGAACTAACTCAGCCAACAACTTGTTTTCACATTTTGGGCATTCAAAACTGGGAGACAATCAATTTCTCTTGTTTTAGCCACTTAGTTTGCAGAACTTTGTCAAGTCCGCTCTAACAAACTAACAAAGTCTGATAAATTAACAAATGAATAAAGTTGAATATAAACATCTTCAGAGGTTCATGATCTTAAGTTATTTATTTTTATGCACTCTTTCTTAGACATAGAGATATAAATTATAAAACAGAAATAGGGATCAAATACATGAGGAAAGTTAAAGAATTTTTTAGAATGATACTGAAGAAATGTCTGAGGATGTCTGCTGTGTAGCTGGCAGGTTTCTAGCAGACCTAAAACACGAGTGTGTATAAGAGCTGAAGTAGAACTGAATCCTGGAGACCTATCTCCAAGATAACAACAAAAAATTAATGATAAGTAACTATATTAGAAGAGATTAATTCTCTTTGGGGAGGAAACCAAGAGAAGTGAAAAGGCAATTTTAAGCTTCCGCAACAATTATGTAAGAATGGAAAGGAATTCATAATACAGTAAAGAGTTCATCAGTGAAAAATATTATCATTATTATAATGATGTAAAAACATAAATTTAAACAAAAATTTGAGTTATAACCATATTTAACCATGTGGAACAAGAAAGTATGTGTGAACATGGGTTTGCAAAAATGAAACCTAAATTTTACTCTCTTGTTCATAGGTGAAATTTATTCAATAAACCTAATTTTAGGTATCAAAAAACAATTTGATGTTAGTTATCTAAGGAAACAATTTAAAAGTGTTGCAATCTAAGAAACAAGATGTTATAAGGACTTTAAATAAAACATTAGATAATATTTATTTTTAAAACTGTAAATTTAAATGAATATCAAATCTTTCCATAATGATCTTGCTTAGTACCATTATTCAAATCAATGGCAAACACGTCCATATCTTGTTCAGTAATCTAACATAAAATCACGTTTACTAATAAAAGAAAAGCACAAATATGAATATGAAAATAAATATACTTGACATAAAACCTGCCTTTTTAAGAAAACGTCTATAATTCTAGTAAGGAAACATGATATTGAGTTACTGCATACAACCATTAACTCATGAGAAATAGCTGTTATACAAAAATAAATGTGGTGATTTGAATATAAATTGAACTTAAGAGATATATACAAAATTTTTTCACTATATAAATACGATATTTTATGCACTTAATAATTAATTGGCATTGGAGTAGTTTCCACTTTTTACCCGTTACGAATAATGCTGTTGTAAATTTTTGTACACAGGTTTTTGTATGAACACATTCTTTCAGTTCTCTGAGACAGAAATGCTGGGTCATATGATGATAATTCTACTAATTTTTTTTGAGAAATGGCCAGATTCTAAATGGCTTCATCTCTTTACATCCCTAACAGCAATATATGAATATTCCAATCTCTCAATATCTTATCAAACTTGTTATTGTATGCCCTTATTTTATATCTATCCATACCATTATGAGGTGGTATCTCTTAAGGCAGAGGTCTCAAACTCGCGGCCCGCGGGCCACATGCGACCCACCGAACAATTTTTTGCGGCCCGCAGACTAATCCACGAACTACAGTTTCTGGTCGTTTTGTGACACTGAAAAGTGTTGCATAACAGTTGCCTTTTGTAGACCTAGTGCGGCCCGCCGAATGGCTATGATCTTGCTCTGCGGCCCACATGCTGAGTTGAGTTTGAGACCCCTGTCTTAAGGTTTTAATTTGCATTTCTTAGTAACTAATGATGCTGCATGTTTTCATGGACTCATTAGCCAACTGTACATTTTTTTTTGGAGATATGTCTGTCCCTTTCTTTAGCCATCTTTTTTATTTGGGTTTTTTGTCATTTTATTTTTGAGTTTTTGTTCATTATTCTTGTCCATTTTATGACTAAGATTGTCCTCTGTAAAGACTGCTCCTTGGGGAGCATTCAAACAGGACAAAAATATCTTTAAAGTCTATGGTTATTTGAAAATCTCTAACCATATATTTGTTCTCCAGACCTACTTGTTACCAATTTTTCAATTATACAGTGTGTCCGTAAAGTGATGGTGCTCCTTTGACCGGTCACAGGAAAGCAACAAAAGACGATAGAAATGTGAAATTTGCACCAAATAAAAGGAAATCTCTCCCAGATTCATACCTATTCAGTGCAGTTTGATGAGGGCTCACGCATATATTTTTTACGGCTCCTTAGGTAGCTATCCCCTATAGCCTCTACAGACTCAACACTGACTGATGGCCTACCAGAATGGGGTTTCTCCCCCAAACTGCCAGTTTCCTTCAACTGCTTATCCCACCAAGTAATGTTATTCCTATGTGGTGGTGCTTTGTTATAACCGCACCGATATTCAGGTTGAACTTTGGTCATGGATTCAAATTTAGTGAGCCACAGAACACACTAAACTTTCCTCTGTACCATCCACATCTCACTGGAATGACAGTGAGCTACTCCCCTGTATACACGGTGTTACGTCATCATCTGTGCATGCACACAAGCTGCCACATCATCCTACAGAAACTGGGAGGATTTTCCTTTTATTTGGTGCAAATTTCACATATCTATCGTCTTTTTCTTTTATATCATTTTATTATTAATTTTAATGCAGTGACATTGATAAATCAGGGTACATATGTTCAGAGAAAACATCTTCAGATTATTTTGACATTTGATTTTGTTGCATATCCCTCACCCAAAGTCAAATTGTCTTCCTTCACCTTCTATCTGGTTTTCTTTGTGACCCTCGCCTCCCCCTACCCCTTCTTTCTCCTTCCTTGTCCCCTCCCATGCACCCCAGCCCCGTTACCATCACATTCATGTCCATGCCTCTCAGTCTCATTTTTATGTTCCATCTATGTATGGATTCATATAGTTCTTAGTTTTTTCTGATTTACTTATTTCACTCCCTATAATGTTATCAAGGTCCATCCATGTTATTGTAAATGATTCAATGTCATCATTTCTTATGGCTGAGTAGTATTCTATAGTATATACAGTGTGTCCGCAAAGTCATGGTGCACTTTTGACCGCTCACAGGAAAGCAACAAAAGATGACAGAAATGTGAAATCACCAAATTAAAGGAAAACCCTCCCAGTTTCTGTAGGATGACGTGGCAGCTTGTGTGCATGCACAGATGGTGACGTAACACCGTGTATACAGCAGAGCAGCCCATGGCCATTCCAGTGAGATGTAGACAGTACAGAGGAAAGTTCAGTGTGGTCTGTGGCTCGCTAAATTCAAATCTGTGACCAAACTGCAACGTGAATATTGGCGCATTTATAACGAAGCGCGACATTAATCACTTAAGGCAGAGAATCACAGACATTATTCACTCTGTTACACCACACGTCCTTACCCGTGTGTGGCAAGAACTTCACTATCATTTGGATTTGTGTAGGGCAACAAATGGAGCCTACATTGAACTGCACTGAATAGGTATGAAACTGGAAGAGTTTCCTTTTAATTGGTGCAGATTTCACATTTCTATCGTCTTATGTTGCTTTCTTGTGACCAGTCAAAAGTGCACCCTGACTTTACGGACACACCATATGTAACAAAGCTTTTTAATCCACTGGTCCACTGATGGACACTTGGGCTGTTTCCAGATCTTTGCTATTGTGAACAATGCTGCCATAAACATGCGGGTGCATTTCTCCGTTTAGAACAGTGCTATGGTGTTCTTGGGGTATATTCTTAAAAGTGGGATAGCTGGGTCAAAAGGCAGTTCAATTTTTAATTTTTGAGGAATCTCCATACTGTTTTCCACAGTGGATGCACCAATCTGCATTCCCACCAGCAGTGCAGGAGGGTTCCCTTTTCTCCACATCTTCGCCAGCACTTATTCTGTGTTGTTTTGTTGAAGAGCGCCATTTTGACTGGTGTGAAGTGATATCTCTTTATAGTTTTTTTTTTTTTTTTGCATTTTTCTGAAGCTGGAAACAGTGAGAGACAGTCAGACAGACTCCCGCATGCACCCGACCGGGATCCACCCGGCACGCCCACCAGGGGCGACGCTCTGCCCTCCAGGGGGCGATGCTCTGCCCCTCCAGGGCGTCGCTCTGCCACGACCAGAGCCACTCTAGCGCCTGGGGCAGAGGCCAAGGAGCCATCCCCAGCACCCGGGCCATCTTTGCTCCAATGGAGCCTTAGCTGCGGGAGGGGAAGAGAGAGACAGAGAGGAAGGCACGGCGGAGGGGTGGAGAAGCAAATGGGCACTTCTCCTGTGTGCCCTGGCCGGGTCTTTATAGTTTTAATTTGCATTTCTCTAATGATTAGTGATGTTGAGCATTTTTTCATCTGCCTATTGGCCATCTGTATGTCCTCTTTGGAGAAGTGTCTATTCATTTCTTTTGCCCATTTTTTTTATTGGATTGTCTTCCTGGTGTTGAGATTTACAAGTCCTTTATAAATTTTGGTTATTAACCCCTTATCTGATGTATTGTCAAATACGTTCTCCCATTGTGTAGTTAGTCTTTTTATTCTGTTCTTATTGTCTTTAGCTGTGCAAAAGCTTTTTAGTTTGATATACTCCCATTGTTTATCCTGTCTTTTATTTCACTTGCCCGTGGAGATAAATCAGCAAATATATTGCTGCGAGAGATGTCGAAGACTTACTACTTATGTGTTCTTCTAAGATGCTTATGGTTTTATGGCTTACATTTATGTCTTTTTTCCATTTTGAGTTTATTTTTGTGAATGGTATAAGTTGGTGGTCTAGTTTCATTTTTTTGCAGGTAGCTGTCCAATTTTCCCAACACCATTTATTAAAAAGGCTGTCTTTACTCCATTGTATGCCCTGACCTCCTTTGTCAAATATCAGTTGTTCCTAGAGCTGTGGGTTTATTTCTGGGTTCTCTGTTCTGTTCCATTGATCTATATGCCTGTTCTTATGCCAGAACTAGGCTGTTTTGAGTACAATGGCCTTGTAGTATAACTTGATATCAGGAAGTGTGATACCTTCCACTTTATTCTTCTTTTTTAAGATTGCTGAGACTATTTGTGTTCTTTTTTGGTTCCATATAAATTTATGGAATATGTGTTCTATATCTTTAGTATGTCATTGGTATTTTAATGGGTATTGCATTGAATTTATAAGTTGCTTTGGGTAATAATGACATTTTAATGATGTTTATTTTTCCTAACCATGAGCACGGTATATGCTTACATATGTTTGTATCTTCCTTGATTTCTTTTATCAATGCTTTGTAATTTTCCGAGTACAATTCTTTAGTCTCCTTGGTTAAATTTACTCCTAGGTACTTTATTTTTCTGGTTGCAATAGTAAAGGGGATTGTTTTCTTAATGTCTCTTTCTGACTGTTCATTGTTGGTATATAAAAATGCCTCTGATTTTTGAGTATTAATTTTATATCCTGCCACTTGGCTGAATTCATTTATCAGGTCCAGTAGTTTTTTGACGGAGTCTTTAGGGTTTTCTATATACAAAATTATACCATCTGCAAATAATGATAGTTTTACTTCTTCTTTTCCAACTTGAATGCCTTTTATTTCTTCTTCTTGTCTGATTGCTGTGGCTAGGACATCCAGGACTGTGTTGAATAAGAGTGGTGAAAGGGGGCACCCTGCCTTGTTCTTGATCTTAAGGGGATTGCTTTTAATTTTTGCCAATTGAGTATGATGTTGGATGTGGGTTTGTCATAGATGGCTTTTATCATGTTGAGGTATGTTCCCTGTATTCCCACTTTGCTGAGAGATTTGATCATAACAGGGTGCTGGATTTTATCAAATGATTTTTCTGCATCTATTAAAATTATCATATGGTTTTTCTCCTTCCTTTATTTATGTGATGAATCACATTGATTAATTTGCAAATACCGCACCAGCCTTGCCTCCTCAGAATAAATCCCACTTGATCATGGTGTATGATTTTTTTCCATATATTATGGGATCCGGTTTGCTGATATTTTATTGAGGATTTTAGCATCTATATTCATCAAGGATATTGGCCTATAATTTTCTTTCTTTGTGTTGTCTTTGCCTGGTTTTGGAATCAGAATTATGCTCACCTCATAAAATGAGCTTGGAAGTCTTCCTTCCTCTTGAATTTTTTGAAATAGCTTGAGAAGGATAGGAGTTAGTTCTTCTTTGAATATTTGGTAGAATTCACTTGTGAAGCCATCAGGCCCAGGACTTTTCTTTGTTGGAAGTTTTTTGATAACTGTTTCTAGCTCATTTGGTGTAATCGGTCTGTTTAGGTTTTCTGATTGTTTCAGATTGATTTTTGGAAGATTATATGTTTCAAGGAATTTGTCCATTTCATCTAGGTTGTCCAGTTTTTTGGCATACGGTTCTTCATAGTATTTTCTTACAACATTTTGTATTTCTATTGTGTCAGTTGTTATTTCTTCACTCTCATTTCTAATTTTATTTATTTGAGTCCTCTCTCTTTTTTTTCTTGGTGAGTCTAGTTAAAGGTTCATCGATCTTGTTTACCTTTTCAAAGAACCAGCACCTAGTTTCATTGATCCTCTGTATTTTTTTTCCTTCATTTCATTTAATTCTGCTCTGATCTTTATTATTTTTTTCCTTCTACTACATTTGGACTTTACTTGCTGTTCTTTTTCTAGTTCTCTTAGATACATGGTTAAGTTTTTTATTTAAGCTTTTTCTAGTTTCTTAAAGTGTGCCTGTAATGCTATGAACTTCCCTCTCAGTACTGCTTTTGCTGTGTCCCATAAATTTTGAGTTGTTGTATGCACATTATCATTCGTTTCTAGATATTTTTTTATTACTTCTTTGATCTCATTCTTAATCCATTCATTATTTAACAACCTGCTATTTAGTTTTCATGTGTTTGAGAATTTTTGAGTTTTTCTGTTGTGGTTGATTTCTAGTTTCATGCCATGTGGTCAGAGAAAGTTCTTGATATGGTTTTAATCTTCTTAAATTTGTTGAGAACACTTTTGTGCCCTAATATGTGGTCTATCCTAGACAATGTACCATGAACACTTGAAAAGAATGTATATTCTGCTGCTTTAGGGTGAAAGGTTCTGAAGATATCTATTAAATCCAGTTGATCTAGTGTGTCCTTTAAACCTGCTGTTTCTTTGTTAATTTTCTTTCTTGAGGATTTATCATTATGTAGTGGCCATTTTATCTCTTACTATATCCTTTGTATTAAAGTGCATTTTGTCTGACATAAGTATTGCTACCCCAGCTTTTTTTTCATTTCTATTTGCATGAAATGTTTTTTTCCATCCTTTTACCTTCAGTCTTTGTGCATTTTTTGTTTTAAGGTTTGTCTCTTGTAGACAGCATATGTACAGGTCCTGTTTTCTTATCTATACAGCTACCCTATGTCTTTTGATTGGATCATTTAATCCATTTACATTTAAGGTTATTATTGATATGTAGTTGTTTATTGCCATTTTATTCTTTAAAACTGTATTCCTCTTTTGCTATATTCTTTTCCCACTTTGATCTGTTTACAACAGGCCCCTTAACCTTTCCTGCAGCATTGGCTGGTTGTAATGAATTCCTTGAGTTTTTTATTTTATTTTATTTTTGTCTGGGAAGCTTTTTATTTCTTCTTCAATTTTAAATGGTAGCCTTGCTGGATAAAGTAGTCTTGGTTGTAAGCTCCTGTTCTGCATTGAATATTTCTTGCCATTCCTTTCTGGCCTCAAGTGTTTCTGTTAAGAAGTTGGATGTTTTCCTGATGGGAACTTTTGTTGGTGATAGACTTTTTTTCTCTAGCAGCTTTTAATATTTTCTCTTTATTCCTTAGCTTTGGTATGTTAATTATGATGTGTCTTGATGTAGGTTTCTTTGGGTTTCTCTTTAATGGAGTTCTCTTTGCTTCTTGGACTTGTGAGAGTTTCTCTTGCATTAATTTAGAAAAGTTTTCAGCTATGATGTGATTGAACAAAGTCTCTATTCCTTGTTCTTTCTCTTTTTCTTTAGGAACCCCTATGATGAGGATGTTATTTGTCTTCATGTTGTCACAGAGCTCTCTAAGTGTTTCTTCATACTTTTTGAGTCTCTTTTCTTCTCTGCTTTCATACCTTCATTCAATTTGTCCTCCAACTCATTGATTCTATCCTCAGCTCCATACATCCTGTTTTTTTTTTGTTTTTTTTTGTTTGTTTGTTTTTCTGAAGCTGGAAATGGGGAGAGACAGTCAGACAGACTCCTGCATGCGCCCAACTGGGATCCACCCGGCACGCCCACCAGGGGTGACGCTCTGCCCACCAGGGTCGATGCTCTGCCCCTCCGGGGCGTCGCTCTGCCATGACCAGAGACACTCTAGCACCTGGGGCAGAGGCCAAGGAGCCATCCCCAGCACCCGGGCCATCTTTGGCCACTCCAGTGGAGCCTCGCTGTGGGGAGGGGGGAGAGAAAGACCGAGAGGAAGGAGGGGGGGTGGAGAAGCAAATGTGCGCTTCTCCTATGTGCCCTAGCCGGGAATTGAAACTGGGTCCCCCGCACGCCAGGCCAACGCTCTTCTGCTGAGCCAACTGGCCAGGGCCTCCATCCATCCTGTTTTTAATTCCTTCCATTGTGGTCTTCATTTCTGATATTGTATTTGTCATATCAGTCTCTGATTGATTCTTTTTTAATATTTCAATATCCTTTTTTTATACTTGCTATTTCTTTATTTAGGTGTTCGTAAAAACATCCATTGCTGTTCTAAGTTCCCTAAGCATTCTTACAATCATTATTTTGAACTCCACTTCCAGAATTTTGGTTATTTCCATATCACTCAGTTGACTTCCTGGAGGTTTCTCTTGTGGTTTCATTTGGATTGCACTTCTCTGTCTTCTCATTATGTCTATGTATTTGGGTGTATTGTTTGTAGAGCTGGTTGAGTCTAGGCTTGGTGTTGTCTGCCTCCAGTTTTCAGTTGTGTTATTTCTAGGTCTTCTTGGGTTGGCATCAGCTATTATTTGTAATCCACTTTCAGATTTGGGCTGCTTTGAAGTCTTGATTAGTTTGTTTTCTTAACAGGTGATAGTCTTATTTACTTATCTCAGCAGGTAGCTTATTTGAAACTGTATCCAGGAATGTGGTTGGTGTAACCTGAGATTCTAAAGGCCTCTTCTGTCAGTTTCTCTCTCTGGGGGCAGGGTGTTTTCTCAGCTTCAGTAGGGGGAGGTGTATCTCAGATCTCCATGGAGTTACTGCCCCTCCTCCTCACTTCTTGTTTTCAGCTGTGTCTTGTTGTGCTGATTGGAGCTGGAGAGATGTCTGGAGTTCTGTGACCCGGAAGCACTTTAGTCTTTTGTTTTTGGAAGGATCAGCCCCTTTCCCAGCTATGGCCGCCTCCAGCACTGGATAAGTCAGCTTCTCAGGTCATCACCTGTATTCCTTTACCTCTCACCTTCTGTCTCTCTCTCTCCCCTTTCTTTTTGGAAGACAAGCCAGCCCTTTCAACACACTTTGTTCCCTGGTCTCCAGGCAAGTGGCTGTGAGAAGTATTTTCTGCTCTTTTCCTTGGAGTGAGAGCCCTTCTGGGCTCTCAGCCTCACCCCCTCCTCTGTTCCTGTAAGCAGGGGAAATTCAGGCACTCCCTACCAGGTTTGTTGTGGCTTTTTCTTTGCTCCTTGGTTTTTTGAGAGCTGATTTTTAGTCCAGAGTTGGTTTATCACGCTGATTGTTCCTAAATTAGTTTGTAATTCAGTTCAGTGGTGTGAGCTGGGAGTCTGTGCATCTGCCTACTCTGCTGCCATCTTCAGGTCTCCTCTATTGTCTTTTTTTCTTTTTTTTTCTTTTTTTTGTATTTTTCTGAAGTTGGAAATGGGGAGGCAGTCAGACAGACTCCCGCATGCACCTAACCGGGATCCACCCAGCATGCCCACCAGGAGGCAATGCTCTGCCCATTTGAGGCGTTGCTTTGTTGCATCCAGAGCCATTCTAGCACCTGAGGCAGAGGCCATGGAGCCATCCTCAGCACCCAGGCCAACTTTGCTCCAATGGAGCCTTGGCTGCGGGAGGGGAAGAGAGAGGTAGAGAGGAAGGAGAGAGGGAGGGGTAGAGAAGCAGATGGGTGCTTCTCCTGTGTTCCCTGGCCAGGAATCAAACCCGGGACTCCTGCACGCCAGGCCGACGCCCTATCACTGAGCCAACCGACCAGGGCCTCCTCTATCGTCTTTTGTTGCTTTCCTGTGACCAGTTAAAAGTGCACCATGACTTTACAGACACACTATTTTTTCTAAGTTCCCTGACTTTGAACCAATTCATTAACCACTACACATTAACCAGTATAAATATGCACCCCTGGTAATACGGCTATTTTGCTATTTGTTTTCTATTTGTCCTAAGTTTTATTTTTTCTCTATTCCACTTTTATTGTCTACTTTTATGTTAAACATATATTCTCTAGTGTACCATTTTAATTTCATTGTCATTTTATACATACACATACATATGTATATATACACACACATAAATGCTTTTATTTTTAGTGATTGCTTTAGGATTACAATTAACATCTTAATTTATAAGAATCTAGTGGCTAGATTAATATCAAATGAATTTCAATAATATACAAAAATTTTCCCCTGTACAATATCATTGCATTCTCTCTTTTTTGTGCTCTTATAGTGATATAAAATACATCTTTATATAGTATATGACCAACAACAGAGATTAATAAGTGATACATTATGCAGATGTCTATTAAATAAGTTAGAAGAAATATGCATGTAAAAAAGTGCATCTACATAGTCTTTTCTGCTTACAGAAGTAGTAATTATTACCAGTGCTTTTTAATTTTTATATATGAATTTTTATGTATTGACTGTTGGGTGTCATTTTATTTTATCATTTCATCCTGAGGGATTCTCTTTAGTATTTCTTGTCTAGAATATTGTTTTTATTGACATATTCCCTTGGCTTTGTATTATATTCAAATCTTAGAATGTAATGTCTTCTTTAATTCTGAAAGATGGTTTTGGTGGATATGGAATTCTTTGTTGTTAGTCTTGTTCTTTCAGCACATTGACTATAGCAACCTATGCCTTAAGATGTCCATGTTTTCTGTTGAGAAATCATGTATTGGTATTTTTGAGCTTACATTTTACATAAAGAGTTAGTACATTTTTGTTGCTTTTAAGATTTTCTCTTTGGAATTGACTTTAACAGATCGTGGTGTGACTAGGTGTGAATCCTTTTGAGTATATTCTGCTTGGATTTTGTTGAGTTATTGGGTGTGCATATTAATCTTATTCTTCAAATTTGGCAATTTTTTGCCCATTATTTTCTCAAAAACTTTTTTATGCCCTCTCCTTTACCTGAGATAATATGTAAATGATGGTATAAATAATAATTTGCCACATTTCTCTAATATTCTGTTCTTTTACCTTTATTTTTTATGTTCTGTTTATCAGATTGGATAATATCAATATAACTACTTTTAAGATTGCATACTCTTTAAATTCTTAGTGCTCAAATCTGTTGGTTAGCTCCACAAAGAATTTTTTTTCATGTTATGTATTATATTTTAACTCTATAATTTCTATTTGTTTCTTTTAAAGTAATTTCTATACTTTTTATTTATATTCTTTTGTTGTTGTTGTTGTTTGTATTTTTCCAAAGTTAGAAGCAGGGAGGCAGTCATACAGACTCCTGCATGCACCCTACTGGGTTCCACCTGGCATGTCCACCAGGAGACGATGCTATGTCCTTCTGGGGCATTGCTACATTGTGGCCAGAGCCATTCTAGCGCTGGAGGCAGAGGCTATGGAGCCGTCCTTAGCACCTGAGCCAACTTTGCTCCAATGGAACCTTGGCTGTGGGAGGGGAAGAGAGAGACAGAGAGGAAGGAGAGGGTAAAGGGTAGAAATGCAGATGAGCACTTCTCCTGTGTGCCCTGGCTGGGACTCAAGCCTGGGATTTCCATATGCCAGGCCAACACTCTACCACTGATCCAACTGGCCAGGGCCATTAATATTCTATTTTTGATAAAATATCATTTGTATACCTTTTATAACTTCAATTATTTCTTTGTGCATTCTTTAGTTTCTTCAACATATCTACAGTAAATAATTATAAGCTTTTGTCTAGTAAGTTCAAAATGTTGGTTTTTTGAGTTATTATTTACTAATTCCTTTTTTTTCTTTTCCATATTTTCCTGTTTCTTTGTAAATCTTGTAATTTTTTTTTGAAAATTGAATATAATATATCAACATTGAAATAAAATTACTCCCTTTCTGCAGGGATTCTTGATTTTTTTCACTATATTTTTAACTTACGTGCATATTTTTTGCTCCAACTATTATCTACCACCCTAGGCAATTGCAAGTTAAACAATTGCCTCTATTTGTTTTTGGCAAGCAACTGCATGCCAAAGGCTGTTTCTCCTGGAAGAACTCCAAGTCATGTCATATAAAGACACCCTTACAAATGGATCTTAAAAAAATAAATAAATAAAAGAGGATAGATCAAATAATAACAATTCTGTAGAAAGAAAGCTATTAAGTACCTTCTACTTCATTATTCCCCTTCCAAGACTGCTCAGCTGCAAAATTTTACCCTGATTGTGGGATGCTAGTTTTCAAGGCTGCTGAGGAGCTGTAGCATATAGAAATAGTGCAAGCTCTTATGCCCTAAAATTCATTGTTTTTTCTAAGATTCAACTGTTTTTGTTGCATGAATGATCTCCAAATTGCTTTAAGATTTATAAGAATTTTCAGACTTCTGGAAAGGATGATTCTAATGTTTTTTCGAGTGTTCCCATTGCTTCTATAGAGGAGAGAAACTTTGGAGGCTTTTACTTTTAGTATACTATTTTCACTGATATTTTCTACATACCAAAATTTATAATTTTACTTTTAAGGTTAATGATATCAAAGTACTCATGATATCAAGTTCATCAAAATGAAATTGACATACATTCTACCATCTCAACCTAAAAACCATATGCTTTTCAATTCAAAATATTCCATTAATGAGAACAAAGAGTTAGGATTTATAGTTGCTAGAGCCTAACAATAATATTACTGTTTAATAAAATAACTGGTGAAATAGTAACCTGTTTATATAATGAAACTGAAACTCTTGAAGAATTGAAAACAACTGCTACTGAAACAGCAAAATGCATTTTGGAGTTTTAAAGGCACAATTCTCTTGTGTTAACAGTATGAAGAGTTTATGAAACGTGGGTAGTAAAGAAAAGAACTGTTATATAACAACTGACTTGGCAAGTGAGTTATTTTGTGGGCTGCAACTGTTGGTTATAAAATAAATCATCAAGATAAGCCAAAGGGCAACAAATTTATGGACATCAGATATTAATGAGAAGAACAGCTTCTTGATTACACTGGAATAATTTCAAGAGGGATGATAGATTGTATAAATAGGTTCTGTGGATGTTTTTGTGTCAGCTTGAATAAATAATACATAATTATAGTATTTCTTGAGAACACAGACTATACAATAACACAATGTTAAGATTATAAAAATATAGCCCATGCAGTCCAAGAAAAAAATATTAAAATTATATATTTGTTGTGTGTATATATTAACAGTTTTATTTATTTATTATTATTATTATTATTATTATTTGATGCTTTAACATCTTGGAGACTTTTTAACCCTGGAGATGCTGCCTCTCCTTAGATTCCTTAAATGGTAAATAACTCATCTGGGAGGGTGCTTGTATATAAACCAACCAATCCAGAACTTAGGTTTTTAACTATCTCCTTTATTGGGTTTCTACACCCTAGATCACTATGCTGATGCACTAATCACTCAGTGTAAGGTAGTGACAGACCCCACACCCCAGAGTCTACTAAATGTACTCAGAGTAGCCAGTTTTAGCCTGTATTCCCTGATTCACCCACAGAAATCACAATAAAGACTCTTGCTCACATTTTTCCCTCACTCCCTACGACTCCTAACTTATTCTGAGTCTTCTGTAGGTATTCTTGAGTGATGTGCAGTGCCTCCTGTTTCTAGGAAACTGTGAGTAAAAACTTATTTTATGACAGTCATTCCTGTATTCGCATGTCTTGCTATATCTGATTAAAACAAATCTTGGGTACTCTGAAAACTATATATTCTGTAAATGCTTTGGATATAACTCCACTGTTAAAATTGAGCTATTTACCTTGGAGTACATCATCTGTTCACTTTTTATTTCCAGACTGCTGCTGAAGTTTCTTTATTTTTTGCAATTGATATATGCTTGTTCTGTGAAAAATTATGCATATTCTTTGTAGAAAAATTTGTTAAATTTGGTGTTTGTTTACATAGATTTCCATATTGAGAAAGTATAATGGAAGACAATGTATAACCCATGACTTTTCTTGAATTATTTAGATTTTTACATCATAAAAAGGAACTACGCTAAGTCACTTTGCCTTGCCAGATGACCTAATAAGTGAAAAAAGTATCTGTGACACAATCTTTAACCTTGTTGTGAGCAAGGAAACATCCCAAAGACTGTCACTCACACATGTTTGTGTCTTTCCAGAATGCTGAGTTTATTAGGGGCAATCTCTGCAATAAGCTAAGACACACAGGTTATACATAGATAGTGGTGGTACAGGTCTCAGTCACTGGCAGTGTCCACAGGTGGAGAGTCAGGTGTCAGTTTCAAGCCAGGTGGCTCCAGTGGCAGCAGTCATCTGATGGAGTAGATATCCAGCAGAGCTCCAAGCATGACCTGTGGTACAGCCAATCTTGAATGTTTGGTGGTCAGAGGTCTGAGTTCTTAAACCATCAGAGTGAAGGTCACACTCATACTGATGACCAGGTGGAGTCCTTATCCAAGTGTCCAGACTTGTGGTTTTGGGCATTCTGGGCCTTATAATTGCATTTCTATTATACCCCATTACCTCAGTCTTGACATAGCACTTGACATAACTGTCCTGCTCACAGTGATTTCATATTAGATTGTCAAAAGTGTTCAAAAAGTCTTTTTTTTTTTTTTTTTCTGAAACTGGAAACTGGGAGAGACAGTCAGACAGACTCCTGCATGCGCCGGACCGGGATCCACCCGGCACGCCCACCAGGGGCTATGCTCTGCCCACCAGGGGGCGATGCTCTGCCCCTCCGGGGCGTCACTCTGTCGCGACCAGAGCCACTCTTGCGCCTGGGGCAGAGGCCAAGGAGCCATCCCCAGCGCCTGGGGCAGAGGCCAAGGAGCCATCCCCAGCGCCCGGGTCATCTTTGTTCCAATGGAGCCTTGGCTGCAGGAGGGGAAGAGAGAGACAGAGAGGAAGGAGGGGGGGAGTGGAGAAGCAAATGGGCGCTTCTCCTATGTGCCCTGGCCGGGAATCGAACCCGGATCCCCTGCACACCAGGCCGACGCTCTACCACTGAGCCAACTGGCCAGGGCCCAAAAAGTCTTTCTATGCTTGCTCTGTACTTTTGGGGATCTTGTTAAGAGGGAAAGCAAATATATAAATTATCAATATGACATAATAAGTAAAACAAATGAGATATAATATACTGGGAAGAATCAAGAATGATGTCAAGTAAAAAGTAAGATTTGAGCTCAAACTTGTATAAAGAGTTAACCTTTGACAGGCAAATCAATATACACAAGGTGTATTCTAACACAGATGGAACATGACAAAGAAGAAAAAAAATAAACAGAAATTAGTTATGACAGTGAGTAACTAGAACATTAGTTAAGACTGAAAGAGAACGGGAAAAAAGAAAATAGCAGAAAAATAGCTTTTCTGTGATTACTTTTTATTTTTTATTTTATTTATTTATTTATTTATTTATTTTTGTATTTTTCTGAAGCTGGAAACGGGGAAAGACAGTCAGACAGACTCCCGCATACCCACCAGGGGGCGACGCTCTGCCCACCAGGGGGCGATGCTCTGCCCCTCCAGGGCATCGCTCTGTTGCGACCAGAGCCACTCTAGCGCCTGGGGCAGAGGCCAAGGAGCCATCCCCAGCACCCGGGCCATCTCTGCTCCAATGGAGCCTTGGCTGCGGGAGGGGAAGAGAGAGACAGAGAGGAAGGCGCGGCAGAGGGGTGGAGAAGCAGATGGGCACTTCTCCTGTGTGCCCTGGCCGGGAATCGAACCCGGGACTTCTGCACTCCAGGCTGACGCTCTACCACTGAGCAAACCGGCCAGGGCCTGTGATTACTGTTTTAATGATAAAACCTCACACTGCTAGATAGTTATACTAGAAAGTTGTACTAAATTGATGGCATTCATGACTTCACTTCATCTTTCCCTGGAGCTATAATTTCCCATGTAATCAGGAATGTGTTGAAGGCTGGAGTCCATGGAATGTAGATTCTGAGGTCAAGAGGACTTGTAGGAAGAAAGTTATGGAATGATCTTAGGCTCAGGAGCGGTGGAATGGAAGAGAAGGAAGCAATACTGGACTAAAGGACAAGTTGAACTGCAAGGAAGTCTCTGTGGAAGACTCAGGTGACACAATAGAAAGATCTGAAAAAGGAATTACTATTCAGAACTGTCTACAGCTGGGGTAAAAAGGCCAAGTTTTAACACTGCCGTGTCAAACGGTCACTGAATACCAGTTGTCTTAGCTCAGATAGTTCCTAAACTGAGGTAATACTTGAGGACTGCCTTCCAGTAGCACTCACATTAGTTGCAGTAGCTTGTCCTACGTTCCTGAAGGAGAGTCTGTGTAGCACATAATTAGCATTCAACACACAGTGCCCTCCTACTCAGATGGCTTGTTGCATGAATATAATTTGGCTCAGCCATGTAATGTTGTTGGCAAAAGGATGTTAGCAAATCTGACAAAAGCAGGGGTTTGAATCACTGAAGTGATTGAGTTTGTTCTTTTGTTTCTTCCACTCTGCAATAACATTCTGAAGCTAGAGATAAAGGAGTGGCTGATCTAAGGACCAAGCCATCCCAGATGAAATCTTCCTACTTTAGTAGCCAGTCAGCTGACTACCCAGGCTGAGTGTGAGCCATGATCTACAGAGCCAACCACAAGTCTCTCAGCAGCTGACTATAGATTCGTGATGAGCATAGCCCAATCAGACGCTCCATGCCGATATGTAACGTAAGTCAGCAGTTATTGTGTGCTGTTGGAACTTTGTGGTTGTTTACTACTCATTTTTCTCATTGCCTTAAATAAATGAATTATTAGCTAGTACAATTAATTTTTATTATAATCAATCATTTATATTTTATAATTCATTTTGATGTTAAGATTGTTCTATGGGATAAGATTTTGGCTTGTACACCATTTTAGAAGGAGCCTTCTTAAGGAGGACTATAACTCAGTAACGGATCTGTGAATAATTGACAGTGGTGGATGGGGACAGAAAGTACTATACTTGTTCAACCAGAATTGTCTGCAGTGCTCATCACACCTGCTCTAAAACTGTTTCTTTATAAAATTCCAAGAAAATATAGTTCAGAAGCAGTAAAACGTAAAGGATAGCATATAGGCATTGGGAAAACAGCTGTGTTGTTAGGCTTACCCGCTTGCACTTGACATGATTAGTGTGTGAGTATGTGGCAGAGCCACGTGTGTGTAGCCTATAAAAAGGCTGCAGGTACTTTGACTCAGGGCAGCGGTTTTGCAGATTGCCTGCTTGCCCCTGTGACGGGCCAGTTTGCTGTTCATTCACCTACTGCTGTGAGAAGCAGTTTTCCCCTGCTTGTTTGCTCATCTGCTCTTGATACAAACATGCTAATAAACAGGAATGGCTCTGCAGTTCCTCTACCATCTGCCCAAATCCAATGTGGACCTGCCTTGCCCCAAACACTGACATTAGGCAAAAAGCAAACAAACAGGTAATTCTTAGGGGTTCTACATTTTGACTTCATAAGAAAATAGCATGTTCAGTCAATTATTTCTCAAGGCATAGCCTTCTATTGTATATTGTATATGCTTAAATATTTTGAGACAACTTTACAGCTCTAGGTATTTAATTAACTGTATTATTAAGTAGAAATATATTCAAATTTTATTTTAACTAAAATGTCAGAATTTTAAATTCTAGATTGGATGAAACATGACAGAAATTTGAAGAGTCATAGCTTAAAAGGAAATTAGAAAATTAGTTTCAAGGACCCTGTTTAATAAGGACCATTAAAATTTTAAAAATAATTAATCAATGCCTAAGTAATCATTTTTTAAGATTTTTACAGTAAATAACTATTGGTTATGCCTATAATTATATTATCTTTTTTCTTACTAAATTCCATTAGGAGAGGATATTTTAATTCTCTTCTCAATTTCAGTTGTAGAGGTGGTAATTAAATAACCCGTTTATTCCTAAATTCTTTTACAAAAACTAAAATTATAAAATAACATTCTTTTTAGTTCTTCAGTTTTAGTGATTTCAAATATCTATAATTAAATTAGCAAATCAACTTTTATTTATATGCATAAAATACTAATGAAGATTTCAAAGTATTATTTTTATCATAAAAAGCAGTTTATTTAAACAAAATGGTGGGATTCCGTCTTAGAATCCCTCTTAGAATTTTTTTGTTCCACCTATCCATACTAACAAAAGCAATATTTTTTAAAAAATGGCCTTGTGTATGCAAACCTCAAGAACAATATTAAGAGATGAATGAAGAGTAGATTTCATAAACATAAATATTCCATATGGCCTAAATTCTTTTAAGTTTAATAGAGTCTAGTACCTTAAAATATGTTATGGGATCTTTTGATGATAATTATAGTGATAATGACTAACACAATTATGATTTTTTAAGCAGACTGCTTAAGATAATTGACAATTATTATATATAAGAAGTTCCCATTGTCTTAGGTAAGAAAAATAAATAGCTTTTTTCATAATTTCTTTTAAAGAAAAAGGTTGTTTAGTCAGTTACATAATAGTATCATAGGGACTAGTTTTTTTGTTTTGAGTTTTTATTATTTTAGTTATTACTTAAAAAAACCCTGAACACTACCATTTCCTAAGCAATACTGATTATGATATAGTTTAAAAACAGTTAAAATGCCCAAGTTTGTGCTCTAGCTTTGATATTTACTGGGCTCATTTAAATTTCATAAGCAATTTTCTTTTGTATAAGATAAAAGGATAATACCTACCTTCAAAGATTATAGTCATAATGAATGGATATAAAGTATTTTATGAGCTATAAAACATACATAAACACTTATAAACAATATATATCTATATATAACTATTGGTTATGTCTATAATTAAATTTTATTTATTTTTTGATTTAAAGAGAGAGGAAGAGGGGAGAGAGAGAGCAACATCATTTTGTTATTCCACTTATTTATGCATTCATTTGGTTGATTCTTTTATGTGCCCTGACTGCGGATTGTATCTGCAACCTTGGCATATTGGGACGATGCTCTAATCAACTGAGCTATCAGGTCAGGGCCTGATTATATATATAATTACATGTACATATTTTATTTTTGTTATACAGCATATAAATATATATTAATAACATACACACACAGAGCTTTTTTAGAAAAAGTTTAGATCTTTTTATAGAATATTTTTTTAGAAGTTCCCTAAGCACAGTATTGTATCTACTCAGTAGCCAACACTGATATGAAGGTTACCAGATCACAATAAATGGAGCTATTTTTTAATTGCCTATAATATTACCAATATAATACTAATACTACATTAAATACATAGTATTTTATATAAAACATTATCAAAGTATTATTATATAGTACTTACTATATATTATATTATGTAATAAAGTGTTTACATATAATATATATTTTTCATCAATTGGGCAAAAGACATTTTCTTCTATAAATAGTATTTAGAAAACAATATCTGCATGCAAAAGAATGAAACTAGATCCCTGTCTTACACCACTTACAATGATTAACTTAGAATGGATTGAAAGCTTAAATGTAAGACCTGAAACCTTAAAATTCATAGAAGAAAACATAGGGCAAAAGCTCCTTGACATTGTTCATGGCAATGATTATTTGAATATGACACCAAATGTACAAGCAACAAAAACAAAGTAACAAATGGGAATATTCAAATTAAAAAGCCTCTATACAGAAAGAAAACTGTCCACAAAGTAAAAGGCAATCTGTAAAATAAAAAAATATATATTTGCAAACCATATACATGATGGATTTTCTAAATATGAAAAAATATATAAGAATTTAATAGAAAAAATCTTATTAAAAATGGACAAAACACCTGAATAGACATTTTTCAAAAGAATACACACAAATATCAAACAGGTACAGGAAAAGATGCTCAACATCACTCATCATGAAAAAAATGTAAATCCAAACCACAATGAGATATCATCCCAAATCTATTAAGATAGCAGTTATAAAAAAAAAATCAAGAGATAACAAATACTGTTGAAGATACATGGAGAAAATGGAACACCTTATACAGTGTTGCTGGCGGTGTAAATTAGAATAGCTACATGAAATATATATCGAGGTCCCCCCAAAGCTCAAAAATAAAACTACTATGTATATATTAGCAATACCATTTCTGGATATATATATGAAGAAAACAAAACCAGTATCTTGAAGAAATATGTACACGCCACCCATGTATACGTATTAAACAATCATGTTGTACTCTCTATATAATTATATTTGCCAATTTTGCCTCAATAAAGCTGGGGGTTGTCTGTATCTGTGTGATATGTATATACTTGGTTAATCCCTTTACCTTCTTTGATTTTGTCCACTCTACCCTCTTCTCTCTGACAGCTGTCCATCTATTTCCTGTGACCCTGCCTCTGTTTTTATTTTGTTCCTCAGTTGATTGTGTTTATTAGATTCCACATATACATGAAATCATAGGGTGTTTGTCTTTCTCTGCCTGGCATATTTAACTCAGCATAATAAGCTTCAGGTACATCCATGCCATGGCAAAAGTTAAGATTTCGTTTTTCGTGGCCATGTAGTATTCCGTTGTGTAAATGTACCACAGCTTTTTGATCCACTTGTCCATTGACAGACACTAGTGCTGTGTCAAGATCTTGGGTATTGTAAACAATGCTGCAGTAAACATAGGGGTGTCTATCTTCTTTGGAAATAGTGTTTTGGAATTCTTAGGACGTATTCCCAGAAGTGGGATGGTTGGGTCTTAAGGCAGTTTAATTTTTATTTTTTTGAGTATATTCCATATTATTTCCACAGTGGCTGTACAAGTCTGCATTCCCACCAATAGTGCAAGAGGGCTTCCTTTTCTTCACATCCTTGCCAGCACTTGTTTGTTGATTTATTAAGGAAAGCAATCTTGACAGGTGGGAGATAATATCTCATTGTTTTAATTTGTTTTTGTCTAATAATTAGTGATTTTGAGCATTTTTTTTTATATACCTACTGGCCATCTGTATGTCCTCTTTGGAAAAGTGTCTATTCGGGTCCTTTGCTCATGTTTTTATTGGATTGTTTACCTTCCTGGTGTTGAGTTTTGTAAATTCTTTACCTATAGGAAAATATGTTCTCCCTTAGAGTGGGTTGTCTTTTTATTTTCTCAGTGGGGTCTCTTGCTGTGAAAAAGCTTTTTATTTTGATATAGTCACATTTGTTTATTTTGTCCTTATTTCACTTCCTTGAGGGGATATATTATCAAAAATATTGCTTCGAGAGATGTCTGAGAGTCTACAGCCTATATTTTTTTAAAGGATTTTTATGGTTTTGCCATTTTACTTAAGTCCATCCATTATATTTTTTTGAATGGTATAAATTGGTGGTCTTGTTTTATTTATTTTATTTTATTTTATTTTTGTATTTTTCTGAAGTTGGAAATGGGGAGGTAGTCAGACAGACTCCCACATGCGCCCAACTGGGACCAACCCGGCATGCCCACCAGGGGTTGATGCTCTGCCCATCTGAGGCGTTGCTCTGTTGCAACCAGAGCCATTCTAGCACCTGAGGTAGAGGACATAGAGCCATCCTCAGCATCTGGGCCAACTTTGCTCCAATGGAGCCTTTGCTGTGGGAGGGGAAGAGAGAGACAGAGAGGAAAGAGAGGAGGAGGAGTGGAGAAGCAGATGTGCACGTCTCCTGTGTGCCCTGGCCGGGAATTGAACCTAGGACTCCTGCATGCCAGGCTGATGCTCTACCACTGAGCCAAACGGCCAGGGCCTTGTTTTATTTTTTTGCATGTACCTGTCCAATTTTTCCAACACCATTTATTAAAGAGACTGTCTTTACTCCATTGTATGCTCTTACCTCCTTTCTCAAAAATTAAATTATCATAAAGGCATGGGTTTATTTATGGGTTCTCTGTTCTGTTACATTGCTTTTTACACCTGTTCTTATGTCAGTACCAAGCTATTTTTATTATAATGGCCTTGTAGTATAACTTGATTTTAAGAAGTGTAACACCTCCCTCTTTGTTCTTTATTTTCAAGATTGCTGAAGATATTCAAGTTTTTTTTAGGTTCCATATAAATTTTGGAACATTTTGGCACTGTGAAGTATGCCACTGATATTTTTATAAAAATTGCTTTAAATCTGTAGATTTCTTTGGTTAGTTTAGACTTTTTAATGATGTTAATTCTTCCTATCTATAAACACAGTATATGCTTCCACTTCTTTGTATCTTCCTTGATTTCTTTTTCAATGTCTTACATTTTCTAAGTACAAGTCTTTTACCTCCTTGGTTAAATATACTCCTAGCTACTTTACTTTTTGTTGTTGTTGCAATAGTGAATGAGATTGTTTCCTTAATTTTTCTTTTTTTCCAGTTCATTATTGGTGTATGAAAATGCCACTGATTTCTGAATGTTAATTTTATATCCTGCCACTTTGCCATATTCATTTATCAGATCTAGTAGTTTTTGGCAGAAACTTGTGTTTTCTAGGTAGAGTATCATATTGTCAGCAAATAATAACAGAATGCTTTTAATTTTTGCACATTAAATATGATCTTGGCTGTTGATTTCTCATATGGCCTTTATTATGTTGAAGTTTGTTCCTTGTATTCCCATTTTTTTTTAATCTTTTTTTTCTTTTTTTCTTTATTCATTTTTAAAGAGGAGAGAGAGAGGGAGAGAGAGAGAGACAGAGAGAGAGAAGGGGGGAGGAGCTGGAAGCATCAACTCCCATATGTGCCTTGACCAGGCAAGCCCAGGGTTTCAAACCGGCGACCTCAGCATTTCCAGGTCGATGCGTTATCCACTGCACCACCACAGGTCAGGCTGTATTCCCATTTTGCTGAGAGTTTTAATCATAAATAGGTGCTAGATTTTATCAAATGTTTTTTCTGATCTATTAATGTAATCATGGGATTGTTACCCTTATTTTTGTTTATGTGATAGTTGTGTTTATTGATTTGTGATAATTGCACCAACCTTGTCTCCCTGGAATAAATCCCACTTGAACATGATGCACATTCTTTTTAATGTATTGTTGGACTTGGTGTGCTAATATTTTGTTGAGAATTTTAGCATCTATGTTCATCAGGGTTATTGGCATATAGTTTTCTTTCTTTGCAGTGGTTTACCTGGTTTTGGAAGTAGAATGATGCTAGCCTTACAAAATGATCTTGGAAGTCTGCCTTATTCTAGAATTTTTTGAAATAGCTTGAGAAAGATAGGCATTAACTCTCCATTAGATATTTGGTAAAATTCACCAATGAAGCCATCCAATCCAGGACGTTTGTTTGCTGGAATTTTTTTGATAACTGTTTCAATTTCATAAATTGTAATTGGTCTGCTCCGGTTTTCTGATTCTTTCAGATTCAGTTTTGGAAGACTGTATATTTCTGAGAATTTATCCATTTCAGCTGGGTTGTCCAACTTTTTGGCATATAGATTTTCATAATATTTTTTAAAATTCTTTGTATTTCTGTGATGTTGTTACTTCTCTTTCATTTCTAATTTTACTTTTTTGGATCCTCTCTCTTTTTTACTTGATGAGTCAGGTTAAAGGTTTGTAGATCTTGTTACTTTTTCTCAAAGAATAAGCTCTTGGTTTTATTGATCTTTTGTATATTTTTTAAGCCTTTATATCATTTATTTCTTTTCTGATATTTATTATCAATTACTTCATCTGGGCTTTGTTGACTGTTCTTTTTTATGTTCTTTAGGTGCAGGGTTAAATTATTTTTTTGAGACTTTTCTTGATTCCTAAGGCATACTTGTAATGCTATGAACTTTCCTCTCAGGACTGCTTTTGCTGTGTTCCATAGATTTTGTGTTGTATTATGTCCAATTTCATTTGCCTCAAAGAAATTTTTTATTTCTTCCTTGATCTCATTGTTAACCCATTTGTTATTTAATAACATGCTATTTAGCCTCCAAGTGTTGAATTTTTTTTTTTTTTTTTACTTTTTCTATTGTAGTAGATATCTGTTCTCAAGCCATTGGGGTCAGAGAAGATACTTGAGATGGTTTTAAACTTCTTAAATTAATTGAGACTTGTTTTGTGTTCTAACATGTGTTCTATCCTAGAAAATGCACCATGTACTCTACAAAGAAATGTATATTCTGTGGCTTTGTGGTAAAATATCCTAAATATCAATTAAATTCAGTTGATCTAGTGAGTCATTTAAGGCTATTTTTGTTGATTTTCTGTCTGAAGTATCTATCATGTTGATGCTAGTGGGGTATTAAATCCCCTACTATTATTGTATTGCTGTTGTTCTCTCCTGAAGAGTTTCTGTTGAGAAGTCAGATGTCAGCCTTATAGGGGCTCCTTTTTAGGTAATTGCTTTTATGCAGCTTTTAGTATTTTTTGTGTGTGTCTCTTATCTTTGGCATTTTAAGTATGATGTGTCTTGGTGTAGACCTCTTTGTGTTCACCTTTAATGGGACTCTCTGTGTTTCTTGAACTTGTATGATGTTATTCTTCATCAATTTAGGGAAGTTTTCAGCTATGATTTCTTCAAACAAGTTATCTACCTCTTGTTCATTCTCTTCTCCTTTAAGAACCCCTATAATGTGAATGTTGTTTCTCTTCATGTTGTTACAGAGGTCTCTTACAGTTTCCTCAATGTTTTTGAGCTTCTTTTCTTTTTGCTGCTCTACTTCTGTGCTTATGTTTATCTTGTCCTCTACATCACTAATCTGATCCTCCACTTCATCTAGCCGGCTATAGATTTCTTGTAGTGCAGTCTTCATTTCAGATCCTGTATTTGCCATTTCTGACTGGTTCTTTTTTATGGTTTCAATATCCTTTTAAATGCCTACTCTCTCTTTAAGTTCTCATTGTGATCATCCATTCTTACTCTAAGATCCTTGAGCATCTTAATAATCATTATTTTAAACTCTGCATCTGGTAGTTTTGTTACTTCAATTTTATTTAATTCTCTTTCTGGGAATTTCTCTTGTTGATTGATTGGGGTCATATTTCTTTGTCTGCCCATTTTGTCTGTGTATGAGATAGCTCTGCTCTGACTACCAAATTGTGACATCTTTATGAGGAAGATTGGCTCAGTGGTATTAACTACCAGGCCACCTGACTTTGTTCTTTGGAATGTTCTTTATTTTAATTTTTTAAAGATTTTATTTATTTATTTTAGAGAGGAGAGAGAGAGAGTAGGTACTTCCACTCACTCTGTTGTCCTCTTGGATTCCCCATGTTATTTGTTTTTTAAGGAAGTATCTCTTTAAAACATATTCTTAAGTTTTATTTGAATGTTGAAAGCATACATTATTTTTGCATATAAAATCATAATTTTTCACATTTAAAAAATATATATACTTTAGAGGGAAAGAGAAGTAATGAAAGAAAACAAAACTGACCATATATATATATATATAACATATATATATATTATAGACACAAGTAATTATACATACAAGAATATGCATTCATGTGCATATGTGCATGTAACTAGTACTTTCAATGAATTACAATGCAGTAAAAAAATACTATATAAATTTATTTATACTAACCTGAAAAAATGCTATGCAGTATTTTTACTTGGCTGAGTAGTATTACTCCATTTTCTTGTAAGAAATATTTACTTGATTGTATGTATAAGTATAAAGTTTGAGCAGAAGTGTTTGGACATATTAGTAAGAATTACTGATGAGAATTTAAGTTGAAGCTTAGATTATAAGAGTAAATGGCAAATTTTATATCTTAATTGATGTAATTCATAATACTAAATTATTTTGTAATGAAATATATAATGATAAATTTTAAATAAAATGAAAAACCCAAGGTCCTGATATTTAAAATAATAGTCATGAGTTCTTTGAAAAAGAATTTGATCTGTGTTTTACCAATTGGATCAGATTCACACTAAATGCTTATGTGATTCATGGAGAGCTCTAAAGCAAACCAGGAAGTGTATTCATTTGGAACTCTGATTGAAAATCACCCTCCATACAGGAATTTTGTGGGATTAAACTGCAAAACATTTCTTGAATTGGCTCCAGGTGTAATCTGTAGCCAACTTGAACCTTCTCTCAGTTACTCCCACTATTCCCACCATCACCATATATGAGCATCTATTTAGAGGAAAAAGGAAAAATACCACTATAATGTGGAATTCATTTTCAGTGACAAAAAAAAAAAATCATATGTGAATGGTTATCCAGAGGCTACCAGTAGAGAGCAGTTTGAGGTCATTATTAGAATTCATATTATGTCAGCTTGATTTATTTATTATGTCACAGCAGAAGATGTCTATTATTCAAGATATTAGCCAGGCTCTTTTCCTTTTAAGAGCTCAAGTTCTTCTTCCATGATCATGGGGCAGAATTCAGTTTCTTTCAGCTGTAGGATTGAGCTGCCTGTTTTTTTGCTGATTCTCAGGTGGGGACACTCTTATAAGGATAGTCATACCTCTTATCACAGGACTCTCTGATAAGTCTTTTCACATTGTGGCAGCTTATGTTTTCAAAGAGGAATCTCTCCCTTAAGCCTGCTACTATGGAATCTTACAAAAGGTAGCATAATCCTTTTTTTTTTTTTTTTTGGTGACAAGGACAGAATGAGGGACAGAGAGAGGGACAGATAAGGACTGACATGCAGGAAGGGAGAGATGAGAAGCATCAATTCTTCATTGCAACTTCTTAGTCTACTTAGTTGTTCATTGATTGCTTTCTCATATGTGCCTTGACCAGGGGGCTATAGCAGAGCAAGTAACCCCTTGCTTAAGCCAGCGACTTTGGGTTCAAGCCAACAACTTTGCAGTTTCAAACCTGGGTCCTCCGTGTCCCAGTCTGACACTCTATCCACTGCACCACTGCATGGTCAGGCATGGTAGCATAATCTTAATTGGAGTGACAATTCCATCACCTTTGCCATTCTTTTGTTGGTGAGAATTAAGTCAATGTTCTATAGCATGCAAGAAATGAAAATTACACAGGATATGACTCACTGGAGTTCACAATCACAGTATGTCCACCACAAATGTAACATCAATAATATCCAATAGACAGTAAGAAGTATAGGATCTGTAAGCAGGTATTTTAATTATATGTGAGAGATCAGAGACATAGCCTCACACAAATGAGCTTAAATAACCACTACTGGGACTCAAAGTGGAAAAATTACTTTTTGTACTTTAATCTGGAGAGGTGTAAATATATGAGATACCAGATTTGGGGAATGGGTGCTAACTCTCATCTTTGGGTTTTATATATGTAAGTACTACTTGAATATTTTCAGTGAGCATGTGTTTTTATAATAAAAATTATTATATTTTATGTTTATGATATTTCAATATTTGTTAAATCATCTCTTACACTATTTAGCAGTCCTTTATTCTGCATCTAGTACTTTCTCCTCCTGACCATGAGTATGGCATATTTAATGTGCTACTCTTATTTGTACCCTATTTTCTTTTGAGGTACGTATCAAACTTTTGATACCATATAGAGCTGTTAGTATCTCATTTTAGCCTCTGAACCTAGGTATTTTTTTAAAAATAAACTAAGAGAGTTGCTTTAAGATTTTAAAACTTTAGAGGAAGTTTGGTTTGCTTGTTTGCTTGTTTTAATTCAGTAGAAGATGATGTTGGTAAGCAAATCAAAGAAGAGCATTACAATGATGTTTAAATTATATTCAAGCAAATTATAGCCTTAAATAAATTATGTTACTCAGTTTCTTAACTACCATCTGTTTTTAATTTTTAAGATTTCAGCTAAATTATATGAAAAATTATATATTATAATGGTTGATTATTCTATTCTATACTAATAATAATTGCAGCCAACATTTAATAAATGCATTCAATAGATCATACACAGTGTTAAGCACTTTTCTAACCTATATAATCTTTACAAAAACTTTTAAAAATGTGTTTATAGGCTTAAGTAAAGTATCCTGCATTACTGGACTGGAAATTGCAGAGCTCCCCTCCAAACAAAGGTTTCTCTTACTTCTGATCCAATTCCAAACTTCTCCACAGCTCACATTAATGTGCATGTTAAAATATGTAATTCCTATATTTTTTAAAAACTCTAAAATATTGTTTGTTTCATAAATCTGTTAGATAGACCTTCTAGTATCATATGACACCAACCTCAGAAAGTCAATATAATGAAAGGATAGGCTTCCATGAAATTCAAACTTGGATATATCTATTTCATTATTAATTAGTCAGTTTCATTGCCTATGTAATAAATCACACAGTAAAAAGAGAAGTATCAACTCACAAAAATCACATTACCCATACTACAATGTAATTACTCCTACCAATGTAAAATTTTATTAACTTATCTTTTGGTGTTTATTTCATGAATATTTCTTTAGGACTCAGGTTATATGAAGGAGTAATTATTATTACTATCGTGTTCCTCTTATATTTTCCATGATTTGCCTCCAAGCCTTTCTATGACTTTATATTATAATATTGCATGAATAATTATAACTTATTTAGATAATTAGAACCCCAGTATTGGCATTAAATCATATCATCTAATTTTTTCATTTTATAGTTGAAAAGTAGAATGATAAAATAATTTGGAAAATTAATGACCACAGAAGAAAAGGGATTGTTGGTATGTAATTCAAGAAGAAAATATATTTTGTTAAGGTGCCTGATTTCAGAATTTGAAATATGTGAGTTCAAGTCTTAGGTCCAACACTTCGCATTTGTGCAACCTGGAATAGACAACCACTGCTTTATGTCTGTACTTCAACTGCCTCTCTCATCACTATATTTTCCTTCTTAGTAATATATCAAGCATTCTAAAACATCTTGTTCATGTATTTATTTACTTGTTTCTTCTTCTTCTTCTTCTTCTTCTTCTTCTTCTTCTTCTTCTTCTTCTTCTTCTTCTTCTTCCAGGCTATAGCTTTCATGTTTTATCCTTATCTATATCCAAGGACATAGAAAATTGCCTGGCACATAAGATTTAGAATAATGCTTTCCACATAGCAGGCACTCTATAATTAGTAACTACAGTCATACACTATTGAATTAATTACAGCTAATTAAAGACAAACTGATCTAGATATTTTGCACTTGTCTCTCAGATATCACCATTTTTCTAGTCACTATGACAGGGTATCTTATAGTAACTTTAAGTAACTTTCCTTTGTTTTATTATATATTAATATACTGTAATCATTCATCATCATTTTCAAATTTCTCAGTGGGAATTACTATGTGCCATAGTTGTTTTTTTTCTTTCAGAATTTATGGGTATAGATAAAAAGAAAACACTGGAACTTCATGCTACTTAACTCTTCTCTGTCCCCTCAGAGGTGGGGTTTTATATAATGCAGCAAAGGTTCTCTTGCCCTCTTTTTTCTAGTGGAGTTGGCCAAAGAGCAATATCAGTACTTATCATGGAGGATAGAGAAGTTAGGATAGAGAATGAAGGTTTTCATTCCCTTCGCATCTTTCCTACTGAACACCAGGTTTGTCCTGTTTATGCAACTTTTTCCCCTTGCTACCCCTATAGACCTATGCATGGTAACAGGTCCCCACTATGCTTTACCATCCCATATTTATTTTTACTAACCCTGCCCTCACTGTCCTATGGTGCCTTGTGTAATCTATTTGAGTGTGTCATATGCTCTTCTACTTAATCTCTAATGTATAGACTTCAAACCTTGAAGGTAAATAAATTCTCTAACAAGCCATGAGAATACTTTTGATCAGGGCACTCTGGGTGTCCAGTCTCTACTGCAGGGGTTGGGAACCTTTTTGACTGAGAGAGCCATGAACGCCACATATTTTAAAATGTAATTCTGTGAGAGCCGTACAACGACCCGTGTACATTATGCATTATCCAATAAAAATTTGGTGTTGTCCCGGAGGACAGCTGTGATTGGCTCCAGCCACCAGCAACCATGAACATGAGTGGTAGGAAATGAATGGATTGTAATACATGAGAATGTTTTATATTTTTAACATTATTATTTTTTTATTAAAGATTTGTCTGTGAGCCAGATGCAGCCATCAAAAGAGCTACATCTGGCTCGCGAGCCATAGGTTCCCGACACCTGCTATAGTGGGTCACAGGAACTGAAACTGTAACTGAGGACACCTATTTTATTGCTTCTTCACAGTTACCTACAAGCACAGAGCTACAAGCTGTTAAATAGAAAATACTAGGAATAAAAACATGTTCTGTTTACCTTTATGTCCCCGCAAGGCTTCATACTTCTACAATGTATATGCTAAAATCATTATATATCCTGTACATCTCCTCCTTATCTTGCTAGATTCCTTTCCTAATGACCTTTCCATCACCAATATCACCATTGCTTTTAATATCATTTCCTATTTTAATGCAATCATTTATCCACTAATTTTTAAAATGCTTAATAAACACATCATATTTGCCAAACAATTTTCTAGGTCCTTCGATATTGATAAGAACAAAACATGAGAGCTATAACCTGGAGGAATAAACAAGTAAACAAATAAGTGAACATGATGATTAAGAATACTATATCACTAAAAAGGAAAAAAATAATGATGTAAAAGAGAAAGTTGTGTTGCCTGACAAGGTGATGGCACAGTGGATAGAGTTTCAACCTGGGACACTGAAGACCCAGGTTCAAAAACCCGAGGTTGCTGTCTTAAGCTTGAGCTCACCAGATTGAACGTGGGGTTACCTGCTTGAGCATGGGATCATAGACATAACCCCAGGGTCATTGGTTTGAGCCCAAAGGTCACTGGCTTGAGCCCAAGATTGCTGGCTTGAGTAAGGAGTCACTGGCTTAGTTGGAATCCCCAATCAAGGCACATATGAGAAAGCAATCAATGAACACGTAAAATGCCTCAACAAAGAACTGATGCTTCTCAACTCTCTCCCTTCCTGTCTGTCTCCATCTAAATAAATAAATAAATAAATAAGAATTGTGTTAATTGGCCAAAATATATTTTTTTAAATAATAAGCTAGAGAAAAAAAAATGTTGGTGTAGGGACTTTAGATAGAATCATTAGGGATGATGATACCTTTTTTGTTTTTTTTAAGTGAGAGGAAAGTTCATAGTGGAAGAAACTCCTGCATGCACTCTGACTGGGATCCCTGATCGAACCAATTGAGCCTCTGGCTGCTAGAGGGGGGAGAGGAACAGAAAAGAGAAAGGGAGGGGGAGAGTAACAGATAATGGCTTTTCTTGTGTGCCCCTACAGGGAATTGAACCTGGAATGTCCATACACCAGTACAATGCTCTATCCCCTGGGCCAGGGCCAAGGAAGATGATTCTAAAGAGATATCACTTGAATTGACAACTAAAGAATGAGCCAGTACCTGCCATGCAACAAAGCTTTTAAAAAGTTGCATTTCAGCAAGAAAGACAAATAAATGCAAAGTGCTAGAAATGGGAAAAGGCTTGGGATGTTTCAGAACAGTCAAAAAGGCAGTAAAGGTAGAGTATAATGAGTTGTAGAATTACGTGGACCAGATAATGTTAGACTTTGCTCTCCATAGTAAGGAATTAAAATTTTATTGTTAGTATAACAAGTCCCTGACATATTTACACTGAAGAATTATAACAATTGAATTAAGTTCTGGTTTTTGTTTGTTTTTTTAATTATCTCTGACTCTGTGAAGGTGAGCTGGAAAGAAGCAAGGGTGAAATCAGGAAAAACAGTGAGGAGGCCAAGTGTATATTGTTGGAGTTAGAAATCAGAAAGGAGATTAAGGATCCTCTGTGGGATTAATTATGTGGGACAAAGAAAAGGATGATGAGATCTCGAATGACTCCTATGTATCACCTTCAAAAATTGTGAGAGTATTGGTGCCATTGACAGATGGGAAAACCTGGGTTTGCATTGCCCTGCTCTGTACATCCTATTTCTGAAATCTTCCTGGCATGCATCCCCACCACAAGCCAGTTCTCAGCAATCCCATTACTTCAAGTGACTTTAGCAATTTAATCCTTTAAAGACTTCAGCAATGTTTTCCCAAATATTCTTATGCAAAATATTGAAAAAACCGATAATTTATATTAATGAAGTAGAGTTCAAAAGAATTCCTACTGTCCCTCCCTCCCTCCACCCCCTGCCCCCCAAATGCAAAGAATCTCTCTTGGCCAACAAAGGTCAGGTCTCCTAAGACTGAGTTTTGGTTTCTGAAAACTGACCTTATATTCTAGCTGTATAATGTATTCACCTATTTCTGTTCTTCATATACTACAGCACTTAAGAATTTGATGTTCTCCATATTCCCCATGCATTTTCCTATATCTTTTTTTTTGTACCTCCTTACCCTAAATAGAATGGATTTCCTATTATTATGTGATCAAATCCTTCTGCTTATCCAAAACCCAATACAAATTCTACTTTTTTCTATTCATATCTCATTTTATTCACAAATAGAAAAAAACTCCCCACTCCTCTAAAAACCTAGAACATTATGTTTTTTTTTTCCCTTTTCATGCCTATTAACTTCTTCCCAGATCCTATTTCCTACCACCTCTTCACCCTGGACACAGCCCAGCATTCCCTTCCCCTTGAGTTTCTTGATTCCATTAAACCCCACCCAAAGCAAAAAAAAAACAAAAAAAACTTCATTTATTATGCATATAAGTTTAGCTCTCCAACCACAGATCAGCCCCAGCTCTCACTCATACTTTATACCTGGATGAAACAAAATTCACACCTTTTATTGACACAGAGAAACTGTCTGTGTTTTAAATCTTTAGATCATTTTTCTTCCTCTGTTACTATTCTATAAATGGAAAGAAAGAACAAATAGGTTTATTTACCCCCTTTTATAAGTTATGAAAGAAAAAAACAAACATATTTCTCTCTCATTCTTTCTCCACATACACACACAGCCACATCTGCCAGAAATGGTTTTAAATTTAAAAAATTTTTTTTTTAATTAAGAAAATTGGGTCTTCCAAAAATATAGCCATGCATACTACTACAATGAAACACCTTATAAATAATGTAGGTAAACCTACAATACTAGCAAAAATAAGTTAATTTAGGAAACTTTTAGTACATATACTAATGTTTTGATCATTTATTCTGACAACTGTGAATTAAGTGTTTACTCTATAGTGGCCTTTGTACCTGGCACTAGGCATAGAATAGTGACTCAGAGAGTATAATTGTAGTGTGGCACAGAGGATGGAACATGAACAGTTATTACAAAGGCTCCAGGTGATGAAGTGGTGGAATAGCACTGGAATACACAGGTGCAGAATTAATGTATTGTGGAGGAAGTTATCTATATTGTTAGAGTTACAGAATAATTAAAGACTAGTGAGACTATGTTAATCCAAACAAACACATCACATATTAAATTATGGGTCTCTAGATAATTTTAAGAGGTTTCTAAATAACTAAATTTTATTCTCTAAAACTTCCTTTTATTCATTTTTAATTATAATTTTAATCTTATTTTTATTAATTTTAATGCAGTGACATTGATAAATCAGGGTACATATGTGCAGAGAAAATATCTCTAGATTATTTTGACATTTGATTATGTTGCATACCCCTCACCCAAAGTCAAATTGTCTTCTGTCACCTTCTATCTGGTTTTCTTTGTGCCCCTCCCCTCCCCCCACCCCTCTCTCTCCTTCCTCACCCCCTCCCCACCCCCTCACCCCACCCCAGCCCATTACCATCACATTCTTATATTTTTATAATTAAGGTTTTTCCATGGTTATGTTCTTTTAGTGATAAGTATGCAGACTTTATATTCTAATGATGAAAAATATTTTTTAAATTATGTTCAATTGTGTTTTTTAAATGCAGATAAAATCAAAGGTGTTTAATTAAATACTGATATAGGTGGTATATATCTATTACAAAATTATTAATGCCATATGTGATTAAATGGTTTGGAAACAGTACTCAATCTTTTAAAAAGAGCTATAATGGATGAAAAAAATTATAATCTTTGGCTTTCTCTAAAGATGTCAAGGCTATTAACTTTGAATCTCAAAATTAATATTTTATAGTTAAATAATATATAAATATATAGATGGATATATATGTATATACACATAAACATTTACTTATGATTAAGCATATAAATCAATATTTTGATGAAGCATATTTCAAGGTAGTGGGGTTATGAGTTTTTCTTTGTGGGCTTTTAACATGTATATATGTATGTTCTTTTCTATTTTTCTTTCTTTTGAGTAATAAAAATAATTTTAAAATATAGCTATTTACATGTCTTAATAGTCACATGCTGCCATAACAAATAGCATAGGCTAGGTGGCTTAAACAAAAGAAATTTATATCTCACTGTTGAGGCTAGGAAGTTCTAGGTCAAGGTGCTGGCAGATTTTGTTCCTAGCGAGTGCTCTCTTCGTTTGCAGACAGCCACCTTCTCATTGGTGGGAAAAGTAGAAAAAGTGGGTAGATGAGCAACTCTGATCTCTCTCCCACTTCATTAATCTCATTATGAGGACTCCACCTTCATGACCTCATCTAAACATAATTATCAACAAAGTTCCCACCACCAAACATCTTCACATGGGAGATTAGGAACTTTAACATGTGACTTTTGAAGGTATTCATTCAGTCCATGATAGAAGCAACTTCCTGTAACCATGTTCACTAATGAAATTCTGTTGTTATAGATATTTTGCTTTCTTTAAGTTTTTCAAGACTGTTTCACTATGTATATTTCTCTCTAGTGATCTTAATCAGTGGTTTTCAACCTTTTCACACTTGGGGACTGGTGAAAATAGAAATATTTCAGGGACAGAAATCACACTGAGTATAAGCAATTCTGACTAAGATAATTGAATCTGTAATCTTTATATGACATAAAGGTGGTTTATGCTTTTGTGGACCAGCATGGAATTTCTGGAGGATCAGCATGAAACTTCTGGCAAACCAGTTCCAGTTGATGGAACACTGGTTGAAAAACACTGACCTGAATGTCTGCATGGCCTAACTCCTTATTCTGTGCATGGTTGTAAATTACTACTCCATTTTATTTTAGTCAGTTACTTAGTTATTAGAAGTTGAGTGTTTTCTAATGTTTTATAATCATCAATGAATATTTCTGCTTTAGTCTGTTTGGGCTACTGTAGCAAAATATAGACTGGGTGGCTTATAAACAACAGACATTTATTTTTTATAGTTTTGGAGGCTGGGGAGTCTAAGATCAAGGTGCTGGCAGACTTAGTGCCTGGTGTGGGTCCTCTTTCTGGTAAATATATGGTCTTCCTATCACTGTGTCCTCACCTGGCAGGAGTGAGCAAGCTCTCTGAGCTCTGTTTTCTAAGAACTCTAATCCCATTTATCAGGGTTTTGTCCTCATGACTTAATTACCTCCCAAAGGTTACACCTCCAAATAACATCACATTAGAGATTAAGATTCAATAAGAATTTTATGGGGTCACACATATTTAGTCTATAACAATTAGAATTTGCAGAGGATGATGAAAAAATTTACAGCTAATAATAACGTTATTTGTATGCATTTTACATGATGCCTAACTCTAAAGAAAATTTAAAGTGCTTTATACTTTTGTTATCTCATTCTGGCAAACTGTTTTAAATATGATACACTTATATATATATGTCAGTTTATGCATATTTGATGAATATTTATTGTATTTTCAATATTAATTAATACTATTAAATCTGATCATAGACCTATGGTATATATTTATACTCAATAAAGAATAAATAATCTTTTGACATACCTAAATGATTTTTCAGGTCCTAGGATTGTAGTCAATTATGACTCTACACTATATTTATGGGTTTAAAGAAAAAAATCTCTAAATACCCATAAATATGAGCGTACCGATGTAGTCCGTTTAGTTTTACTTCAGGATTGTCTAATTTAGACTTGTCTTTTTCTACTTCTTCTTTCATGATGATTTTCCAGCTCATTTTCTACTTATCTCCTTGTTTCTACTGAGATAGCAAAGACTTCTTTAAAAATTCACATTAAAAGACATTTTCATCCTGAACTCTAAACTTTCCTAGACATATGTGTTTCTCTTCCTTCTTATTCTCAACATTTTAGACAATTTTCAGTTTCATTTTATACTCTTCCCTTTTTTGTGTGTCTCTTGATCCTTTCTGCTTCATTTATTTTGAGGATCTATATTAGAGGTACATGTATTTCACAGTGCTACAACATTTTCATTAACTTAATTTTTACGAAATTTTTATGTTTACCTCTGGTAACATAAGTATTGTATTTAAGTCTACTTTATCAGATACACTGGAGGACAATATTTTTTTCATTTTCTGTTGCATGAAGTTTTAGAACTGTCTCTATATAGTAGTTCTGCATCACTGATTCCAAATCTGAAATGCGTTTTTTGGTACATGCTCTAGTTTTTATGCAATTTTAATTTCTTTTTATTACAGTCAATGTCATGCATTGGTTTTTAAATTGGAGTTAAAGGGCAACAACTCTTGGAGTGAACATAACCACAAGGCAATTAATGTTTTACAAACATCACTTTTACATAATTGTAGTTGTTTTACAACGTAAAAAATTATTATCTGATAAAAATACCCTCTTATTTTGTTTTAAGATTGAATCATGGCTTCTTCAAGTAGGCATAAATGTAAGAATAGTCCTGACACCTTCTGTTATACATGTGGCTGTTACACACTTCAACGTCAAAGGCGCAATATTTCATCATTTGTGACACGTAAATGTATTGCCTATTTTCAAGTTCCCCTTGGTGATCAAGAAAAAAATTGGGCTCCTCATATTGTGTCATAATTGTGAGGAAATGCTTCGTGACTGGACAAAAGGAAAACACAAAGGAATGCCTTTTGGTATCCCCATGGTTTGGCGTGAACCTAAGTACCACAGCAGTGACTTATTTCTGTCTGATCCATACCAAGGGCATTGGCAAGAAAAACAGCTTATGATCCCATATCCTACTATTCCTTCAGCAATACGACCTTTCCCACACTCTGAGACACTCCTGGTTCCAGTTTTCAATGGTTTTATTTCTTTTAAGGATAAAGAAAGTGAACATGGTGATTAAGTGTATTTTGAAAAGATTCATGAGGAAATGGTTGTAGAATCTGAAGGGTCTTCTGATACCAAGCAGTTTTTAACCCCTCAGTAGTTTAGACAACCCGAATTGAATGACTTAGTAAGAGATTTGGCCCTATCAAAGAAAGCAGCTGAGTTATTAGCCTCCAGGCTTCAAGAAAAGAATGTATTTAACTGGTCAGCTAAAGTATCCCATTTCAAGAAGTGTGAACAGTTTTTGTGGACTTTTTTTCAGAAGACAAATATTTTGTTTACTGTCATGATATCAGTGATCTTTTCAGCCAACTAGGTGTTACCACTTACATCCCAACAGAATGGCGGCTATTTCTTGACAGCTCTAAATGGAGTCTGAAATGTGTTCTCCTGCACAACAGTAATTTTTATGCAGCTGTTCCAATTGGTTATTCAACTCATCTGCAAGAAAATTATAATGACATAAGAATTGTCCTTGTGTTTTTGAAGTATGAGAAGCATAAATGGATCATTTATGTGGATCATAAAATGGTAAATTTCCTGCTAGGACAACAGAGAGGTTTCACGAAGTATTCTTGCTTTCTGTGTTTGTGGGACAGCCGAGCTCAGGAGAAATACTGGACACAGAAGGAGTGGCCAAAACGTGAAGCTCTGGAAGTAGGGTTGCAAAATATTGTGAATGAACCTGTAGTTTATCGACACAAGATCATTTTTCCCCACTTCACTTCAAACTTGGCTTAATGAAGCAGTTTGTTCAGGTCTTGAATAGAGAAAGTGAATGCTTTCAACATATTATTTCTGCTTTTCCTGCCTTATCTTTCCAGAAGATAAAAACAGGTGTATTCGATGGACCTGAAATTCAAACCCTCATACATGATGAAGAATTTGCTAGGAAGATGAATAAGGGGGAGAAAGCAGCATGGCAGGCTTTTGTGGCAGTTACAAAGAACTTCCTTGGCAACAAAAAACCAGAAAACTATGAAATTCTAGTTCAAAGGAAGCTGTTGGCTTTCCACGACATAGGATGTAACATGAATGTTAAGATTAACTTCCTGAATAGTCACTTGATAAATTTCCCAAAAATCTTGGAGCTGTTAGTGATGAGCAGACTACTACTGGAGCATCAAATGAGATTGTCTTCAACAATTACACAAACGCAAAAGCTACAAATGCAAATTTTTGCCTGAATAGAATTTAAATAAGTTTTGCACAAATTTTATGATTGAAATAAGTGTTTTAATATGTTCTATTTTGAAATTGTAGACAGACTTTAATGTAATCATATCTTTTAGTGTATTTACTGCATTATGCAAATTATTATATTTTCACAAAGATGATGCCCAAGAAGACATTCTACTTCATTATGTTAAACTAAATGTTGAAAATTTTACAATAAGATGAAAACCTAAAATCTGAATTGCAAAAGAACTGTAGCTTACAAAGAAAATCTAATGTCAGATTTGAGATCAACACATTCAAATTAGGTAAGAACAAGTGTTTTTGTAGATGCAACAAAAATTTTGTTCCCCAGTGATATTAATAAAGCTACTCCAGTTTTCTGATGACTATTATATTATTAAAATATCTTTTTTAGCCCTGGCCAATTGGCTCAGTGGTAGAGCATCAGCCTGGCATGCAGGAGTCTCAGGTTTGATTCCTGGCCAAGGCACACAGGAGAGGCACCCATCTGCTTCTCCACTTGTCTCCATCTCCTTCCTCTCTGTCTCTCTCTTCCCCTCCCGCAGCCAAACCTCCATTGGAACAAAGTTGGCCTGGACACTGAGGATGGCTCCATGGCCTCTGCCTCAGGCACTAGAATGGCTCTGGTTGCACCAGAGCAATGCCCCAGATTGGCAGAGCATTGCCCCCTGGTGGGCATGCCGGGTGGATCCCGGTCAGGCGTATGTGAGTGTCTGTCTGACTGCCTCCCCATTTCCAACTTCAGAAAAATACAAAAAAAATAATAAAATAAAATAAAATATATTTTTTATTATTTTAATTGTAACCTATCTGTAACTGGACAATTAAAACGAATTATCTTATAACAACATACAGTGTAGTCTTGTTTTTGATCAAGTTTTTAAAATCTCAGCTTTTCATCTGATATGGTAGGATTTCACTTTGCATCTTGGTAAAATTGTTTTCTATTTGTCACTGGATTTTTCTACTTTCTTCTTTTTATGACACTTTTTTATATTAATCAAATATTTTATATATTAAATTATATTTTCTTTGTTGGCTTTTTGGCTACACTTCATTGGATTAGTATTCTAGTGGATCTCCAGTGATTACAATGTTCATTCTTCATTTATCACCTTTTACCTTGAGTTGCCATTATATCCTGATGTATATATTATATATTATAAGAACCTCGTGACAATGTGTTCCATCTACCTCTCAGGCCTTTGTTGTGGTAGTGTACATTTAATCTTTATATACTCTAACCTCACAGTTCAATGTCTTCATTTTTACTCTAAACAATGAGTTGTATTTTGAAGAAATTAGGATGTAAAGGGGAAGAAATCTGTTAAATTTACCCATATATTTACTTCACTTAATACTAACCATTCAAATAGACTCAAGTTTCTGTAAATTCATTAACCATGCTAATGGATATGATTAACATAAATAAACATTTCTTGTAAGGTAATTTTACTGGTAACAAATACTGAATTTTTAGTTTTTTTATTTTCCTGATTGTGAAAATATTTTATTTTACTCTAATTTTGAAAGATATCTTTATTGAGCATGATTCTAGAAAAAAATATTTTTAACCCCTTAAAATGTTATATACTACCTTCTTATGTTTTTTGAGAAAATAAAGTTAGCAATCTTTAATTTTGTTACTGCTTTATGTATAATATGTCTTTTCATTTAGTTACTTTTAATTTTTTAATCTTTGTTTTAAAATTTTTACTGTGGTGTGCTTACCTGTCATTATTTGTGCACCTGTGGCTTGAGATTTATTGTTCTTTTGGAACTTCTGTATTACTATTGTCTTCAAATTTGGAGAAAAAAATAACCACTATTTCTTCAAATATTTTTGTGCTCTAACTTCTCCTTTCTTCTTTGAGCATCGGATTGCATTTTGTTACTATTTTATGATATCTTTGTTACTTTTTTCTGTATTAATTTTGTGCTAATAGGTAATACAATATAAATGTCAATTTCATCAATACCGTCTCTCCTTGCAATATACTTATAAGTTTTTTGTTTGTTTGTTTTTTTGCATTTTTCCAAAGCTGGAAATGGGGAGGCAGTCAGACAGACTCCCACATGCGCCCGACAGGGATCCACCCAGCATGCCCACCAGGGGGCGATGATCTGCCCATCTGGGTCCTTGCTCTGTTGCTACCAGAGCCAGTCTAGCGCCTGAGGCAGAGGCCATGGAGCCATCCCCAGCGCCCAGGCCATCTTTGCTCCAATGGAGCCTTGGCTGCAGGAGGAGAAGAGAGAGACAAAGAGGAAAAAGAGGGGGAGGGGTGGAGAAGCAGATGGGCGCTTCTCCTGTGTGCCCTGGCTGGGAATCGAACCTGGGACTTCCGCACGCCAGGCCGACACTCTACCACTGAGCCAACCGGCCAGGGCCTATAAGTATGTTTTTAATGATTCTTTGAGGCTTAGGTTGCATTCATTAGACTGTTTGATATTGCCCAACATAATACCAAGGCTCTATTGCTCTATTTATGTTTTATAAAAGTTTTTTTTGTTTTTTTATTTAAGCTCTGTGCTTATTTGTCATAGTTTCTATTGGTCTATGTTCTGGATTACTAATGTTTTCTTGCTGGTTTTAGTCTTTCCAGAACTATATTTTAAGTCCTTTTTCTGACAGTGAGAAATCTTCCTCCAATTATACCATAATAACCTAGCTTTATGGTCAAACCTCTTTGTAATAACTGACTTACTATCACCAATGACATACTTCACCATATCTAAATTCTCTCCTCACTTCACTTGGGTTCCAACACTCCACACTAGTGTGGGCAACAAACAAAGACTTTCTTATTGTCTTTGGGCTTTACCACCCCCTGCAGGGCACTCTCCATCCTCAGTGCTCCCTCTTTCCCCGTACAGTTTTATACCCTACTTTAAGCCAAAGACTGTACTCATATACAAGTCTCTTCCATTTTTATAGTGAGCTATCTTCCTATTCATCTTTTTTAAGCGTTATGTTATGATTTTGGATTTTGAGTCTTTCACTTCTATTTTTCAACTCAAAATACACTTATTTAAAGTAAATGTACTCCAACTAAGTGCAAAATCCTTTAATCAATTTGGCGCCTTACTCATTCAGAATTATTACACAGTCCAAGACCATGATGCCAGATATTCATTCAACCACCCTAATCAAGTGGGAAGAGCACACTTCATTGTTCATCAGTCCATTACTGATATACGATGTTTCTGTTGAAAGCTGGCATTTTGCATTCACACAAACATGTCCACCTCTGTAGTGATTCCTCGCTGCTCTGACTCCATGCACAAGACCCCAGGGACCTCCCTTTTTATTTCATTCTCAGTTATTATCTGAGCAAAAGCCTATGTTAGAAGAATCGATTTGGGAGGGCTTACAGAACTAGTTACAAGCTACACTGAAACATTTTCTTGCCATTCTCTTGAGTTCCTAAAAAATTAGAAGCTGACAGTGGCCACACATATGCCTTGGACTTTTCCAGGAGCTAATTTCTACATTTCTAGTTCTGCTTTCTTTTTTTCCTCCCAGAAAATAGGAAGGTGGATCTACCTGTACTCAAAAGAAGAACAAGTGAATTAACCCCACTCATCTTTCCTGTGTTAGCCCACAATCAAGGACCCCCAGCACAGATCCCTTACTACTTGAGAGAGAGAATGCTGAGTCTAGTGTTAGGAAAAACTAAGATCCATTTTTTATTGTGATGACCAACTTAATACCACACACTTTAACTACCTTTTCTTTCCTGTGTCACTTCCTCACTCTCTCACACAATTCTCTACACCTCTCTCAAAAATTACTAGCACTTAAGTCTATGTCTCAGCATTAGTTTCTAGAGGATCCCAAATTAAAATTTTGAACTTTGCTTCGCAAACAAATGTACTTAGTTATCAGTTATTAACTTTGAAAAGAAAGAATTTTAGGAAGTGACACATTGACAGAATCAGGAAAGTCTTTGCTACTCCATAATTCCAATACACTGACTGCCCATGTCCTCTACATCTGCCTTAATAAGGGGATTTCTTAGTACTCTTTCATAAGATGAAAACAATTCAGCTTGTTTAGTAAAAATTTACTAGAAAAGGCAGCATCTCTCCTCTGACATCTGTTACTTTTCTCAGAACTGTCCCTTCAACCAGTCTTACACAAAGTTGGCATTCAGCAATACACTGGAATTTCCATTAAAGTTTTCAAACACTTCTATGCTAATTGCCAAACATTCAATAAGAGAGGGGTTAATACCAGGCAAGATGGGTTCTGGGATCCATCTCTAGATCCAGGTTGTTTTACAAAGTAAATATCTGCTCAATGGTCGGTGCCAGTTCAGTTTGGTAAAAAGCCAGTTAAGCGTTGACTGCCAACATTATTCTTACCTCAGCCTACATTTGCTTAGCTACATCTATCCTTCACCAGAACTTTAGATATTGTCAGAGAATCCCTTTCTGACCACTTCTCTATCAACAAAATAAACATCTTGATTACCTCTGTAATATGCAAAATGAGCAAGTCCAAAATTTTGGTAACTACCAGGTTTAATAAAGTCAAACACTTGCTTTTATATTTATCTCAGGCATACTCTGATTTTTTAGACTGCTAAAGAGTTGTGCACGTACAAGCATACGTTTCAGCAGGCAGTGCCTTTCTAGCTGCTATAGTGATAGAATGTGTATTAATGTTTTACATGCTTAACATTACAAGGAACACTAATATTTTTATATAAACAGCAGAGAGTATACAGAACCAGCTACATTGGTCTCCAGATAGACAAATGGGCCACCATTATATTTTAGAAAAAAAATATGGAAGAGAAAAATAAAAATTAATTCAATCAAGTGACATTTTTATGACAAAAGAGTTTTATAATGCCATGGTTGATATGGATCAAAAGTGTTAGCATAAAATAGTTACAGGTTTTAAGGCACATGTAGCTTTTGTATGTCACTTGAATATTAAAACTGAGACGTGAATTCCTTGGCTGCTGCCAGCCTTAGGATAATATTATCCACTATTATCCTTTCAGCTGTCGCTCATTATGGAATTTTAATTTAATTTTAATATAATGTTCTATAGACTTTATTGTTCTCTGTTTACTTAGTGAATTCCACAATTATTTTTAATAAAAACTGTAGGTTTAAAAAATAGCTTATTGAATAATATTTAGCTAATGAATGCTTGAAAGTTTGCTATGTTATTCCTGGGTCTGGGAAAGAGGATCTGAATTAGGGGAAAAATCTGCAGTACTGCAGAAATAATGTTAAAGTTAGTGAAGCACGCTGAGATTGTGATTAACTTGCCAACACCTGGCTGAAATGATGTGTAACAGGAGTTCATAAATTGGTGAGGAAGCATAAATTATAATTCGGTGGGCATTTTTCCTTTTGTACAAAATAAAATTTTAATCTAATTAATGTCTGAAAGAGGATTTAGCAGGTAGTGTACTTTATAACTTTCACCTGCATACATCTATTGGTGTATATGCGTGTGTGTGTGTGTGTGTGTGTGTGTGCATTCATGCATGTGCACCCGCACTTGCATTCAGGAAACATAATATATTAAACCCTTATGTGGTCTGGGTGGGACAGAATGAAACAAACTTATAGATGCTCTCTTTCCTAATACACAATAAAAGAAACAAAAAAAATTAAAATAAAAATTCCCCATTTGTACCAATATCAAATAAATTAAAAAACAAATAAATTGTCAAGGTTAGAAATGTAGCTATCAAGGAATGATACAAAAGGTCCTAGATAAGGACTACAGTAGTCCCACCTTACCCACAGGGAATATGTTTAACAATGTCCAGTGGAGGCCTGTAACAGGATGGTACTAAGTCCTATATATGCTATGTTTTTCCCATACATACATACCTAAGATAAAGTTTAATTTATAAATTAGGCACGGTAAGAGACTAACAATAGCGAATAATAAAATAGAACTATTATAACAAAATACTATAATAAAAGTTATGTGAATGTGATCTCTCTCAATATATCTATGATGCTTGCTGTACTCCGCTTTTCGTTTAAAGGAAGAACTTCATGACTTCCCTTTGGCACCATGAATTGCCAGCATCACTACTCTTGGGCTTGGGATCATTATTAAGTATAATAAGGGTTACCTGAACACAAACACTTTGATTCCATGACAGTCAACCAGAGAACCCTTGCCACAGAGTGAGTAAGGGGTAGGGAACTCACAAAGCATGGAGACACTGGACAATGGAATGATTCTTGCCCTGGATGATGGAATTGAATCTCGAGAGCTTTCATCACACTACTCAGGAAGGCACAGCAATTTTAAACGTAAATTGTTTATATCTGGAATTTTCTACTATATTTTTTCAGACCCTGGTTGACTATGAGTAACTGAACCCATGGAAAGCAAAACATTGGATAAAGAGGATCACTGTAGTTGGGCTTGTCTGGCCAAATTGCACTGGGGAAAGCAGGTGAATGGAATTAATTCTCAGATTTCTTACTGGCGGCTTCCCCTCTCAAAGGTGATTAGAATAGAAATGTGTGACTTAGGAGTTCACTGCGGTGGAAAATGTGGGGCAAAGACATTGAACAGAGCCAGTGCTGCATACTAATGGTAACGGGGAAGGTACTAGAATGAATGGCTTCTGATGATATCATTTTTTGAGGCATGTTTTGGAATTGGAAAAGTGAGCGGGAACTCTTGATACTGAAACAAGCCCTGACTGAATGAAATTAACCCTGGTTTATTAGGGCTATAAGCAATTGGGTAACCTCAGGAATTAGGCAGTTCTAAAGAATATAAGTTTTCAGGAGCTACAATCAACCAAAACCAAGCTCTTTCTTTCAGCAACCCATGTGTTTTTAAGACATGGCTTAGATTAAGGGAAATTGGCTAAAAAACAACACTGCCCTAATACTATCATGCTAAGAGAGATGAACTGCTTCCAGTTAATAATTATCATTTTAAATGCATTTTAAAGTACAATCTCATTTTAAAATATATCTATCAGTCTATTTGTTTTCTATTCATTCATTTAGCTATGCATGCATGCAGTTCACCAAATTGTAACAAAAGATTTATCCCAAAGATATATTTATCTATTGATTTTTTTTGTGACCTTTTTGTAACTTTAGAACTTAATTATCACTATCGAAATAAAACACAAAATAGAGAAGTGGCTCTACTTTCTACCTGCTACTGAGAAATAAAGCTCCTAAAAATAACTACAAAAAGGGCAAGGGAAACTAGAATCTTTATTTCTTTTTATTCCAGCACTTTTGAGATGTCATTGGCATATAATTGAAAGCAAGTACGGTAGCAGGGGAAAAAAAAAGTAAGTTTGTAAATAGGATAAACAGAAATATTCTTTGCTAAACTACTTTTAATATTTGTAATCTTTGTATTTGTCATTCATTTTCTTATCTCTTGTCTCTCTTTTTTATTATGAATTTTCTCATTTTATTTTTAGTTATGTTTTATTTCTTATACAAATACAGAAATAAAGGATGTGTTTTGAGATGGATGTTTGTTACCTCCCTGCTAGTTTCTAAAGTGCTATGTATGTTTATGTGTATTTGTAAGTGGGTGTGTGTGCATATGTGTGGAAAAGAGGGGAGGAGCAGAAAAGACAAAGCAAATCAAGCCATTGTTTCAAAGGCTTTTAAAAACAATGGAGATTTACACACACAAATCACTATCTTTCAATATAATTATAAGTCTCAAGAAGGAAGCTAGCTAGAACAGATGAATTAATTCTCAGTGTAAGTAGTTAATTTATTTGTTGTAGTTTTCTTTTATCTGTCTCTCTGCAGTCCTATCCGTAGAACCTAATAGTTGATAATAATGTTTATGTCATTGGATTTTATAGGATTATATTATTCCAATATTTTTGTTATAATGAAGTATTATATAGAAATTGACTGTAGCGCCATTTAAAATTTTCCTTCTGTCTTTAAAACTAGCTGCTCAGTAAAAGGAAAATCAAGTATTACTAATATTTTATATCAGCAAATATTTCAGTTTCAATGCATATGGCTCTGTAGAATGCCTACAGTCCATGCCAAAAACAAATATCCAAAACCTTTAGCTCTTCAATAATAACTGTTATATAGAGGACCCCTACTTTAGCATACTAGGATCAGCCTATATTAGCAAAGTAAAATCATTAAATTTTAAACCAAAGTGTAAATTTTAATAAAGTGCTATCATGTAATGGGAGAAATTACTATTAACATTTTAATGTTGGAAAAACAAAACAGTTTTCTCAAAATTTCCAAATAATCTGGCAACTGACACTAGTAAATGAAATAAACTTGTAATAATACTAAATAGGCTTAACTTGTTTCTTATTAAGAAATTTCATATAAATGCAATTAAAATATTGTTGAGGACTTAACTGTGCAACATCTATTTAACTCTTCAGCATTGTATGAGCTGACCTTGAACCTGCACATTTTCCTTTAAGTTTGTAGATTAAGATATTAACCATGATGCTTTGATAAATCCAAATTCTATGTCTTCTAAAGAAAAAACAATGACATTTCCTGGGGTCTTTTGTTCAGGTTATAGTCAGTAGTTTTCTTTAAAGCTATAATGAGGAAAGATAGAATTAATTATCAAGTATCACTTTTGATGAACTCAGCTGTCAAGAAATGTCCAGTAAGCAGAAAAGTGTGCCTAAAAACATGATTTTGTGATATTTTTTGATGATTTACATTCCAGAAAATGATGTACTATACAAGACTTAAAAAATTGTCAATGACAGTGTGTGATTGTATCAACTAATAGAATTTCAGTTGAATCATGTTATAGGTGTGGTATTAGAATTTAGAGAGACTTTTTTTTAATTTATTCATTTTAGAGAAGAGAGACAGAGAGAGATAGAGAAGGGGGGGAGGAGCAGGAAGCATCAACTCCCATATGTGCCTTGGCCCGGCAAGCCCAGGGTTTTGAACCAGCGACCTCAGCATTCCAGGTCCACGCTTGATCCACTGCGCCACCACAGGTCAGGTGGTGTTAGAATTTAGATAAAACATTTGTAAAATTACACAGTTAATGATAGAGCTTAGAAAAACCCCAGCCCTTTCATATCCTTTTTATGCAGTGCGGTTTCTCAAACTTACTTTTAATCTAAAATTCTAACTATAATATAAACTAAATTTCTAGACATTACTCTTTCAAAACATCAAATCATGCATGGATCACTAACAACAACAACAAAAATTTCTTAAGACAAACACAGATTTTTAAGCTAATTGCATTGTTCTGTTTTACAGAAATCATTCTGATTTCAAACCAAAGAACAGATTAAAGAGTAAAATAATAAACCACATAAAGCCTACCATAATTACTTGCAATATAAAAAAGCATATTATGGCCCTGGCTGATTGCTCAGTGGTAGAGTGTTGACCCGTTGTGTGGAAGTCCCAGGTTTGAATCCCAGTCATGGCACACAGGAGAAGCACCCATCTGCTTCTCCACCCCTCACCCTCTCACTTCTCTCTCTCTCCTCCACCTTCCTGCAACCATGGCTTAATTGGAGTGAGTTGGCCCTGGGTCCTGAGGATGGCTCCATGTCCTCTGCCTCAGTCTAAGAAGAGCTCAGTTGCTGAAGAACAGAGCCACTCTCCAGCTGAGCAGAACATCATCCCCTAGTGGATCTCTGTTGGGGCACATGTAGGAGTCTGTCTCTCTGCCTCCCTCTTCTCACTAAAATTAAAAAAAAAAAAAGGCACATCATTTAAAGATTTGTTTTGACAGACTATGAGACTAAATCACAAATATATTCTTCCAAATTTGGTTACTAAATAGTTTAAGAATAGAAGACATGCAAAGCATGTTTTTCTACTAAGAAAAAAGATTTCCTATTTACCTTGGAAAATGGCATTAGGCAATCACATTTTGTACTCCTTGCTAATTGCTTTGTGTACATTTCACATAATTGTTAAGGTATCTATAAACTATTAATTATCTTGTGTTGTTTCTATGTAGTTTGTATGTATTTGTTTAAGAAACCTATTTCAAAAGTAACAACTGATGGAATCTGTTGATTTAGTTGTTCTTATTAGAAAAGACAAGGTGCTTGAATTTTTATTACCATTATTTTTTTATCCTGTAATGTAGGTAGTGATGCAAGATAAATAAACATTATGTTAAGTTAATGTAGACTTGACAGCAGTAACTGCAATTCCAGGGATTTTTTTAATAGATTGTCATGTCCTTTTATAAAATTGAAATTATTTCTGTTATTATCATTTCTGAAATACTTAATTGTCACAGTGCTGGACTTTTCAAACCAATGAATAGCACCTTCTAGAAGGGAGTTACCTGGTGGTTTATAAAGAAGTATGTGTCTATTCTCAGCATAAATAAAATATTTCTTTCTAGAGTGTCAAATTAAGTCAATGGTGATTTTTAACTATTTTTTATATTATAACTATAGTGATATGGCATCTGTTAGGGCATATTCTCATACTTTTTATGAAAAATTTTATTGTTTTAAAACAAATGTTTTCTTAACCAAGGCTGTGTAAGATGTGTCTTCAGAAAACCCAAGATAAACATTCCTTCTCTACTACAAACTATTTTGATGTCAATATTTAAAAAGCACTGTAATATAATAGAGTCTTTTCATATATATGTTTATCTATTTACCTACTTACCTACCTATCTATATGTGTATATCTATTATTTATCTATAATATCATCTATTCTCTGTCCACCATCTATCTATCTATTTATCATCCATCTATCATTTATCTATCTACCCATCTATATCTTTCAGATATATAGTAAAATTTCCTCTCAACACTGACCATCAAAAAATAATCTATGAATGTAGGAAAAGTAGACATTGGCAGAACTTTCAAGGAGGATGACATCATTTCTTCTAATTCCTACACTTTTGTGAAAATAAACATGGTATAAAATTAGGATAAAACTGCATCTGTGATGTAAAGTAGGAAAACCTAATAACAAGAAAAAAGAATAAAAATGACTCATTCCCACTAAGTCATAGAGGGGAAAGGGGCCAAGCCAGATAAAGGAACAGATACTTTTTGTCAAGTGTGAGCTTATTGTGACTGCCTGAATATCTGCTATCCTACATATTTTGGTTTAACCATTCTGGAATAGAAACTATGGCTCATCTGAAATGCCAACCACAATATTGGGAAAGGTTGGCAGGCTACATTTTAGCTCAAAAAAAAAAAAAAAAACATAGTAAGCCTGATTAGCAATGCTTGCTATAAATTATTATATTTCTAAACTGATTTTTCTCAATTTAAAATATGTTTTTTAATTTTCTTTTAATCTTACCTCATTGCCATACTTTAGAGAGGGTATTGTTTTTTTTTTCTTTGGGATTTTGTATTTGTCATAATTTTTTTATTTCCCCTAATGTGTATTAAGTTGTGGATTTCTTAATTATTACTATTTTATTTGATGCACAGTAAAAAAAATATAATTTGAAAATTTAGAATTTCTATTTTGGAAAAATTATCAGCAATTTTCAATTTGAATGTTGCTTCTTTTAAATTTTTTCCTAGACTTTCTTTTCTGGAAATGTTATTCAATTTTTTCTGAGTTTCCCATTCTATTCTTTATGACAATGTCTTTTTTACATGATCCTTTAGTCTGTCTGTGACAAACCAGCAGTTTCCTTTGTTCTATATTTCACAACTATCAATATAATCCTCTATTTAACTATGTGGTATGACTGTAATCTGAATATATTACACAAACATACATTAAGCAAATAAATTATATTCACATAACAATTCCAGAATTTAGGTCATCACATTTTTAATTTTAGAAAATTATCACTACTGACTTAAATTGCCCTCTTCTCTACTGACTGGTTAGGCTATAAAAGAGCAGCAAATTCTGAAAGAAATTTGTTCTTTCTGACCACTTGTCCATAATCAATGCCACTTTTATTTTCTTTCTCTCCTTCAATCTATTTAGATTCTTTCTTGCATGCCAACCTTATATGAAAGACTAGAATTGGTTTAAGACAGAAAAATGCATAATGTGTGTGTGTGCACAGCCGTGCTTGGGGAAAAATAACATTTGAATATATTCAGATGATAAAGTGATGTGAATGGATAGATCACAGATTATTTGGTTAGGCTACCAGTTTGTCTGATATAACATATTAATTATTTTTGTAATTTTTAATAAAACAAATTGGCCATTATTAAAAAACAAAAGTTCTAATTTTATTTTTTAGTTGTATTTAGAAAATTAACTTTAACAGGGTGACATTGATCCATAAGAGTACATAGGTAAACATTTCTAGAGCATTTGAACTGTTAATTATGTTGTAGACCCATTACCCAAAATTGAATCATTTTCTGTCACCTTATATTTGTCCCTCTTTATACCCTTTCCCAATCCTATCCCCCTCCCCCACATCCCTTTCCTCCTAGTAACCACTTTACTTTTATATATTTTTTTGAGTCTCAGTTTTATATACCAACTATGTGTGAAATCATGCAATTCTTAGCTTTTTCTGATTTACTTATTCTACTTAGTATAATGTTCTCAAGGTCCATCTATGTTGTCTTAAATGTCACTATGTCATCATTTCTTATGGCTAAGTAGTATTCCATTGTATATATGTACCACATCTTCTTTATCTTATCCTCTATTAAGAGACACTTTGGTTGTTTCCATGTCTTGGCCACTGTGAACAATGCTACAATGAACATGGGAGTGCATGTGTCTTTATGTACCAATCATTTTGAGTTTTGGGTGTATATACCCCTTAGAGGGATGGCTGCGTCATATGGTAATTCTATTATTAATATTTTGAAAAATCACTGTATTTTCTTTCATAATGGTTATACAACATAATAAAGGCCATATATTTAGTATGTTAACTGATGGTTAACCATCAGTTAACAAACTAAACAGTGAAAAAATGAACACTTTTCCTCCATCATCAGGAACAAGACAAGGCTGCCCACTCTCTCCACTCTTATTCAACATAATTCTAGAAGTTTTAGCCAGAGCAATCAGGCAAGAGAAAAAATAAAAGCCATCCATGTTGGCAAAGAAGAAGAAAAGGTATCACTTTTTACAGATGACAAGATCCTATATGTAGAAAACCCCAAAGACTCCACAAAAAAAAACTATTAGGAACCAATATAGTAAAGTTGCAGGATACAAAATCAACATACAAAAGTTTATTGCTTTTCTATCCATCAAGAATAAAACTTCGAAAAATGAACTAAAAAAACAATCCCTTTTACAATTGCAACAAAAAATATATAATACCTAGGAAAAAACTTAACAAAGAAAGTGAAAGAGCTATATATACTGCAAACTGAAGAACATTATTGAAAGAAATTGAAAAAGACACATTGAAATGGAAAGATATTTCATGTCCACGGGGAAAGAAAAATATAGTTAAAATGGTCATATTACCCAAAGCAATATACAAATTTAATGCAATCCCCATCAAAATCCCAGTGTCATTTTTTAAAGAAATAAAAGAAAAAAAATTACCAGATTTGTATGGGACCATAAGAAATACTAAATAGTCAAAGCAATTCTGAGGAAAAAGAATGAAACCAGAGGTATCACACTACCTGACTTCAAATTATACTATAGAGCCACATTAATCAAAACAACATCATATCGGCAGAAAAACAGACATACAGACCAATGGGAAAAAATTGAGAGCCCAGAAATAAATCCACATATATATGAGCAAAACAACTTTGATAAAGGAGCCAAAAATACACAATGGAGAAAAGAAAGCCTCTTCAATAAATGGTGCTGTGAAAATTGGAAAGCCACAGCAAAAGAACAAAACTTGATTATAGTTTGTTCCCTTTCACAAAAAATAATTCAAAATGGATCAAAAACCTAAATATAAGATCTGAAACAATACAGTACATGGAAGAAAACCTAGGTACTAAACTCATGGACCTTGGCTGTAGAGGCAATTTATGAATTTGACCCCAAAGACAAGAGAAGTAAAGGCAAAAATGAATAAATGGGACTACATCAAACTAAAAAGCTTTCACATAGCAAAAGAAACCAACAACAGAAAAGCAGCCAGCTAAATGGGAGATGATATTTTCAAACAACAACTCTGATAAGGAGTTAATATCCAGAATATATAAAGAACTCACAAAGCTCAGAAACAAACAAGCAAACAATGCAATTTAAAAATGAAGAGAGTACTGAATACACACAAATAGCCAACAGATATATGAAAAGATGTTCATCTTCACTAGCTATTTGAGAAGTACAAATCAAAACTACAATGAGATACCACTTCACACCTGTTAGATCGGCTATTATCAATAAGACAGGTAATAACAAGTGTTGTAAAGGCTGTGGAGAAAATGGGACCCATTATTCATTAAAGTTAGGAAGAGCTCTAACTTTAAAACTTGTATTTATACCTTTGAAAAAGCGAAGTCCTTGAGAAATGACAATCTTGGACCCATTGTTTTATAAAGCAAAAAATGTGAGCATATTAAATAAGTATCGAATGTAGATGAATCTCTTGATTTCCGGTTATTACAGCATTTGTTTTACTTATTCCCATCATCAGTTTGACCCTATAGCATTTATATGTGCAACCTGTCACAGGAATTTCTTGAGCAGATTCCAGAGTCCTTATTCTTCACCTAAGCTTTTTCCTTAGATTTTCACCTCTACTGCCATTATTTCTCATTTCTACCCAAACTGAATCCCAAATTCTAACCAAATGAAAACTTCTTTTACCTGATATATTAGTTAAGATTTCTTAATTACTTATGTAAAATAGAATAGGCTTTGGATTCAGATAATTCTGCCAGGCACTGATTCTGTGCCATTTAAGAGTGATGCAGGTTGCTTCAGTCTTATGGCTTCGCCATCTTAGTAATTGGGTTTTGTGATGGCTAATCTTTTGTATTACTTGACTGGGCTAAGTGATGCCCAGGTAGTTGGCAAAAAAAACAAAACAAACAAATAAAAAAACCGCTTTATTTCTAGGTGTGTCAGTGAGGATACTTTAAGAAGAGGTTAGCATTTGAATAGATAAACTTTGTACAGCAATCTCTCTTGACCAATGAGGATGGTCATCATCTAATCATTTGAGGAGCTAAATAAAAGAAAAAGACAGAGAAAGGGAAAATTTACTCTTTTTAAGTTAGGCAATCCATTTTTCCTGATCTTAGGCATCTGTGTTTCTTGTTCTCAGGTATTTTATATTCAGTCTGGGGATTATATCATTGACTCCTCTGGTTCTCACATCTTCAGGTTTAGACTAGAACTGCACTCCAAGTTTACTGGGCCAGCAGCTGCAGATGGCAGATCATGGGACTTCTGACCTTCTACAATTGCTTGAGTGAATCTCTCAAAACAAATCTCTTTCTGTGTACGCTGTATATATACTATTGGTCCTTTTTCTCTGATAAATCTTGATTAATACAGCCTTTTTCCTCTATACTATGATAAGAAAAAGATCCTTAGACAGTTTCAAACCAGAATTAAATAGGTACATATGTCCATCCACGTTGTCTAGAAATAGTCAACTGCAAGAGTCTATACAGATTGCTATAAAATTAATTAATTAATTCATTTCTCATGTCAGACAATGCAGACCCATTATGTACTTAGTGAAAAATGAGAATAATTATTGAAAATAAAAGGTTTACTAAATTACAAAGTTAAAAAATGCTTATTATAATTTATAATTACCTTTTTAAAATTTTTAGTCAAAATATTTATTCAAATACTTGGTGGACAATTGTTCAAATGCTTTTCAAATTGTTCTTACTTCTATTAAAACTTTTTTTATTTTTCAATGATTATTGAAATAAAATGAAGACTAGAAATTAACTGTTGAAATTATCAAAGTGGAGGTTATTCATGTCCTTAATAACAGCAGTTTTGGTAGAATATTGGCAACAAAACCTAATGGAAATTATTCAAATATACTAAAAAAGAACAAAAGAAAAGGAATTATAAAAAAAAATAAATATTTCTATTGCAAGGTTTTTTTCTAAGGAGTAACAAAGAATAGGATAAAATGTGAAGGAGTCTATTATCTTTTTTCTGCCTTTATAATGTAGAATTATATGTAATATATAAGATATATAATATACATAAAATTATATGCATATATAATACATAATTTACATATACACATATTTGTGTATATATGCACTATATAAATATTTATACACATATATAATATAAAATACATCTCAACACTATATTGTATTTTTAAGTGACTTGATATAGAAAGTGAACTCGAAAAACATACTGTTTGCAAGTTGTATGCACTTGAACATGTCTGAGTTACAACTTGCCTTTGCCTTGTTTGAATGAAATAATTAAGTGGATAAGACAGAAGGAGATAGATAAAGGGAATGAAAACTAATGTTACATTTGAGACACTTTTTTGTTGGTGGCTCTGAGGTTTGATGGCTTAAATACTTGCTTTGGGATACATTTCTTAAGTAACTGAACTCTAATTCACACAGCTTATTTTTTATAGAATAAAAATAGAAATACTACACAGGTGTATCATTTAAGGTTGAACCTGAGACACAAAACCAGTAGGAGATATAGATTGAGAGATTTATTGAAGGATAAAAAGGCTTGCCTTTTACAATTGTGAGATCTGTCTAGGCACATCTAATCTTCATAGGTCCGGCCATCAAGAAAGGCAGGGTTAAATTCTCAGGCATGAATTGCAGCTGCTATCCACAAGCAGAATTTCTTCTTCCTCCAACAAACATCTGCATTTGAGATCTTTCAAGTAATTGAATCAGGCTCACCCAGATTACTTAGGATATTCTCCCTTTTTAAACTGTACTGATTATGGATTTTAATCATATTCAAAATATTTTCACAGCAATATAATAAATTAATTTTTGATTTAATAACTGGGGACTGTAGCTTTGCCAAATTGACACATCAAAGTATTATTAACAACAGGTCAGATTATTTTTAACTGATTAAGACAGTATTTTTTCTGTAGGGAAATTCCTTTAGAAAATCATTTCAGAAGGTTTTGTTGACTACTAAGAAGGTGTCCACATTTGTTTAAAACCATCACAGGGATGTTATCAGAAAAGATGGGACCACTCAATAATTATTCAGGAGAGACTGTTTTAAACCATGCTGAATTCTTATTGCCAAGTTTTCTTTTCCTTCCTTGTTTTTATTAAAAATTGTGTTTTCTTCTTATTCTTATTCTCCATCTCCTCTTCTTCTTTTTTGTATCTTTCTTCTTTCTTCTTTTCTTCCACAGCTGAGCCATCTCCTGGTGCTTAAAATGGGTGAAAATATGACCAACGTAAAAAGATCTTTAGATGATGTTGGTCAAATAAGTTTGTAAATAATGATATACATGGTTGCTAGCTTATAGTTTACATTAGATGTGGGGGGACAGGCTGTAAGCAGGCAGGATTCTTATAGCCTAAGGCTTGGTTTTAGGACTAAGCCTTTCCCACTTTTTTTTTTTTTTTTTTTTTTTTTACAGAGACAGAGAGTCAGAAGGAGGGATAGATAGGGACAGATAGACAGGAACAGAGAGGGATGAGAAGCATCAATCATCAGTTTTTTGTTGCGACACCTTAGTTGTTCATTGATTGCTTTCTCATATGTACCGTGACCATGAACCTTCAGCGGACCAAGTAACCCCTTGCTTGAGCCAGCGACCTTGGGTTCAAGATGGTGAGCTTTTGCTTAAACCAGATGAGCCCGCGCTTAAGCTGGCGACCTCAGGGTCTCGAACCTGGGTCTTCCATATCCCAGTCCGATGCTATATCCACTGCACCACCACCTGGTCAGGCCCCACCTTTTTGATGTAGGGTGGTACACTCCAATGAGGAATCCCATTATGCCTCAGATAAGTGACTTTGTATCAGAGACTTCCTTATTTGTTTATTGGATTAAAGGTTTTGTTTTCTATAAAATGGGAGCAGACTGGGAGCTTGCTCTCTCGGTTCCTAAGATTAGCTTTAGAGAGGAGAGCAGATAAAGGCCACGAGGAGGAGGCCAGGAGAAGCAGCCAAGATGGTGGAGTGCTGAAAGAGAAGCCAGTTAGTTCAGAGTTTGTGCAGAGAGAAGGAGATGGGGAATGTAAGGCCAGGAGCCGTCATCGTGACCATTCACATGCAGGTTCCCATTGGATTCGGGCAGGCGATAAAGAAATGGCAGAGTCAGAGGATGGGGGCCATCCTATTTATTGGTGTCTCACCAAGACAGGCAAACCACAAAAGAAGACAAGGGAAAAGCAGAAAACCAGCTCTTCCCATGAAGGGCAAGGGATCAGGGGAGCCCCTGCAATTGTGATAGCAGGAACTGTGTGTCTGAGCTCCTGGTCTGTCCCACTTTATAGTGTAGAAAACCAAAATCCCTTAATCCAATATACAAACAAGGAAGTCTCCGATACAAAGTCACTTATCCAAGGCATAATTGGATTTCTCATGAGAGTACACCACCCAGATCATACAATCAGTCAAGGGTGTGGGGAAAAGCTTAGTCCCAAAACCAAACCTCAGGCTACAACAACCTGGCCTGCTTATAGCCTGTCCCCCACACCCAATATAAGTCACAAGCGAGCAAACATATATATCATGTTTACAAACTTATTTGACCAACATTCCACCCCTTTTGCTCGCTTTACAATCTAAACCACAGGCATCTTCCATGATGGTCACTGTGCAAAGAGTAGGATACATTGCATAAACAGAAATAGTACCAACTACAGCAATAGGATTAACAGATCAAAAACTATGGGCGAAATGAGAGAGCTGTCAGTGGCACCAAGAGAGGCAAATCATTCCCTCTGGCAGAATACAGGCCAAAGTTTTATCTGCAGACAGCACTGTAGCTGGCACCAGAGGCCTCCCTGAGCGGGCGTACCAAACCTTATTGGCCAATACACCAGCATCTGCTGGTTCTATGTGTAGTAAAATAGGGGAACTCATTATTGGCCATAAAGAAATTACAAAGGTGCCCTTCAAAATGCTGTCCCCTTGAGCACTCAAGGGATAATACACTTCTACCTTAGGTGGCCAGGTGCTGGTTGCCCAAGGAGTTAACTGGAGGTCCACCTCTAACCCCTTTCCCCATGGTGCCAACAAGGCCACCCATCTCAGATGGGGGGCCTGTACAGTCCAGGGCCAAGTCCATTGAAGCCGTTGTCCTTTAAGAAGGGCTATTGGAGCAGGCAAGAGCACGTTGCCCTGCTGTCCGAAACCTGGCTTGAGTAAAATGTCCTTAGTGCGTATCTGCAACTGAATAGGGGCAGCTGTCCGATGCAGGAGGGCCTCTACTGGAGCTGGGCTTCCCCGTCGAGGTCGCTCATTCAAAATCCAAAGTACTGTCCATAAACGGCGTGTCCATCCAGTAAGAGAGCCGGTGCCCCCCTCCTGTCGCAGTCCCTGCTTTAAGAGTCCATTATAACGCTCAATGATGCCAGCAGCCTGGGGGTGGTAGGGAACATGGTACTTCCAGTCCACCTCCAGCTTTTGAGCTCATTGCCTCACCGTTGAACCAGTGAAGTGGGTACCATTGTCACTTTCAAGGACCAGCGGTCGCCCGTATGCAGCACTCAGGTGGTCCAGAGCCTGTATGACTGCCCTCTGGTCAGGGTTACGAGCGGGGTAAGCAGCAAGCAGCCCGGTGGCAGTATCTACACAAGTGACTGCATACTGGTACCCTTCTGACTTTGGTAAGGGTCCAATGATGTCTATCTGCCATCGTGTCAGTGGGACATGACCCCTCTGGATCTGTCCAGGTGACAGCAGTGGTCTCCGAGGGTGTTCCTTGGAACATACTGCACATTGCTCACAGGCTGCAAGTACCTCTGCATAGGACACAGGCAAGTTCCAAGCTTTAACTGTAGCCCACATAGTTTTCTGTCCTGCATGGAGCAGGCACCGGTGGAGCCACTGTGCCACATCACCTGCAGGTGCAGTCTCCAACCATCGCACCCTTGCCAACATATCTGCCTCATCATTCCCAGGATGGGCTAGAGGGGCATGCCCTGTGACATGATATACTGTCACCTGCTTCTGGTGTCCTATTTCCCATAAGTCCTGCCACATGGCCTGACCCCATAATGGACGGTGCATTACCATCCACTGGTTAATGTGCCAAGTAGCAATCCAAAGGGTCAGTCCACGATAGACAGCCCAACTGTCAGTACAGATCACCAGAGGTGAAGGTTCATTATGGGCAACTAGCCAAACAGCTCTTAATTCTGCCCATTGGCTGCTTTGGCCTGTACCCGTGTCCATCCAAATAGTCTCAGTGGCCGGATGGAAGGCGATAGCCATCCATTTGGCAGGTTGGCCCCTGCTGGAACCATCAGTATACCAGGCATCTTCAGGGATGGGCACCCGCCCCTCCTGGTAAGGACTGACCTCAGGTTCTGCCTCCTGAACCCCAGTTGCACCTGACTCTAAGGTCGCATAGATGACTGGACCCAAGACCTCCTGCAGTTCTGCACTCAATGGGCTGGTGCTAAGAGCACAGCGTTGTTGCAGATAGGCACCCCACTTGGCCAGGGTAGACATTTGGGCCATACCACTACGTGGTTTAGTTGCCCAATCTCTCACCCATCCAGCTATAGGGTATGTTGTTTTGACTGTAACTGGTGTTGTGGTTGTAATACTCTCAGTTGCCAGGAGGGCAGCATACACAGCTGCCAGCTGCTTCTCTACTAATGAGTAATGAACTTCAGCACCTTTCCACAATTGGGACCAAAATCCAATAGGTTGCTGTAGGCGCTCTGTCCGCTGCCACAAGCCCCATCCAAACCCCTCCGAGGTTACATGAACATCCAGCTCACAGGGCCTGGCAGGATCAAACACATTCAAGGCCTGTGCCACCTTGACAGCTCTCTTAGCAGCTGCAAAATGAACCTTGCGCCTGCTCAGTCCAATCCCAGTGAACCCCCTTTCGAATAAGGTTGTACAAGGGGCGTAGTAACTGAGCCAAATGCGGTATAAATGCTCGCCAATACCCCAACAAACCTAAGAATTCCTGTAACTGTTTTACCGTAGTGGGCACGGGGTATGCTTGAATCTTATCTATAACTGCGTCAGGGATAACTTTTGTCTTACCCGACCAGACAACTCCCAAGAATTTAACAGATAACCCAGGTCCTTGTAATTTGTTCTCGTTAACTGCCCAGCCACATGCTTTCAAATGGGATAGCAGGGTAGGGACTGCTTGCTCCAATTCTGGAAGAGAATCACTAGTTAGCATAATATCATCAATATAATGGTACATGCGGACTACCTCTGGCTGTTTCCATTTAGCCAGGTCAGCAGCCACCAGCCCATGGCACAAGGTGGGGCTATGCAAATAGCCCTGGGGTAACACTGTAAAGGTCCATTGTCTCCCTTCCCAACTGAAGGCAAATTGGTCTTGACTCTCTGCGGCTATATCAATAGAGAAAAAAGCATTGGCCAAGTCTGCCACAAAGTGGTATGTCCCCAACTCATGGCTTAGCCGATCCATCATGTTAGCTATCGAGGGAACAGCAGCGTGCAAAGGGGGAACAACTTTATTAAGTTCCCTGTAATCTACTGTCATTCTCCAGGTTCCATCTGCTTTGCGCACAGGCCATACTGGGGAGTTGTAAGGACTGTGTGCTGGCCGGATGATCCCCACCTTTTCTAGTTCAAGGATTGTCCCTGTGACTTCTTCATAACCACCTGGCAGGCGGTACTGCTTGGTGTTAGTCACACGCCGAGGGATGGGTAATTGCAAAGGGGAATGTGATGCATGTCCCCGCAATACTGCCTTCACAACCCTGATCCGCAGCCGGAACTCCCCAGCTGTAGTTTCCAACCACAGTCCTTGCAAGACATCTACCCCCAAAATATATTCAGGAATAGGAGATACATACACCTTATATAGCTTAGGAGGCAGTCTCCGTATCCCCAATGGAATAGTTATTGGCTTCACTTGGACAGTTTGGCCTGCATAACCGTCAATGGCCACTGGGGTCCCAGCAAACCGCTCTGGGTTTCCATAGAGAAGGGAACATTCTGCACCTGTATCCACCAAGGCCAACACCTGTTGTACGTTGGAAGGGGACCAGTGGATAGCCAGTTCCACATGTGGCCTCCGGTCCCCGCCCATCCCCATAAGACGGGTCCCTCGGCCTTTTTCCTATTCAAACTGGTACAATGGGTCTTGGGAGTTCCCCTCTCCCTCGGCTGTCTCTATCATATAATCTTGTAACCGAGCTGTGCGCGCACCAAACGTTTTATTGGTAGCTGCCGGGGCCTTTCGTCTCAGTGGCTGGAACTTCTGTTCTGGTTTAAGCTGCCGCCAAAGCTCCAAAAGAATTTTATTAGACTGGCCATCCAATTTCCCCTTATCTGCTCCAGCCGCAATCAAGTCTACCCACATCTGCGTTCGGGTAACCTTTACAGGCCCGTTTCCCTTGTTAGTTGGGGGGGAAACATAGGCAGCAGCCCTCACTGCTTTATGATCCCGAGCGGCCTCCAGCTCTCCCAAATCTGCTACCATCTGTGTAACTGCATTGATGGGCTGCCCCACATAGGGGCCCAAGATAGCCACAAGTGACCCAAAAAGGGCTGACGGGGCGCTAGCAAGGACAAATTCCCTCATTTTGGCCGTAAACACTTCTTCGTCTGGCCCACGAGACCCAGGGTTGAAAACAGCATTCTTCATACCTAGTTCTCAAGGGACCTTTACTAACTCACTGTAGCACTGCCACCGACTCATTGCCCCGGGCAGTTCTCCAGCATTCTGCCAGACCATACGAATGGCAGCCATCACCCATTCTAATAGGGTATGGTCTCCTGGGTTGCCATGGCAGTTCTGAAGACGCTGCCTCAAGGAAGAGTGTGTGGTAATGGCGGCCAATTTCTCCATCTCTGTTCCGGAGAGCATGATGCCATCCACCCCTATATCCCATAATCGTAGTAACCAGGCTACCAGGGATTCAGTAGGTTTCTGCCTAAATTGTGCCCCCAACTCCATCAGCTCTGCCTGGGTATAGGGCCGGACCACAGAGTGTTCCATTACCTGGGCAGGAGGCTGTGGCTGCCCCTGAGGGACTCTTTGTTGCTGGGTTTTTACCTTCTTGGCGACAACTGGTCGGGCTCTCAGTGTGCGTATGGCAGCTTCAGCCTGAGCCTTCTCATCCTCAGAAGAGGAGTCGCAAGCGCCTGCTCCCACTGACTCAAAGCCAATCCACCGGCACGGATGCTGCTGCTCCTTTGGTGACCATTTAGGCTCCTGTGGCTGCTGGCTTTTGGCCAGAAGCTGAGACTCGAGCTCTTGAATCCGGAGTTGTTTCTCCAACAACTGCCGGTGAAGACGTTCAGCTTCCAGGGTAAACTGCAACTCTCGAACCCGTAATTCCTTCTCCAGTGCTCGCTCCAGTTCCAGCCTTTTCTGCCGTTCTGTTTGTAATTCATGCTGAAGCTTTTGACCTCGGGCAGTTTCCTCTTGAGTAAAAAACATGTAGCCCATGGCCCCTAAAAGGACAGCCATGGGGAGCCAGAGCAGCAACCAGTACTCTATCCCACCCATCAAGGGTGGTGGCTCCATACCAATCTCTGAATCCTGCCGGAAACTACGCCAGTTGTAAGGCCAGGAGCCGTCATCGTGACCATTCACATGCAGGTTCCCATTGGATTCGGGCAGGCGATAAAGAAATGGCAGAGTCAGAGGATGGGGGCCATCCTATTTATTGGTGTCTCACCAAGACAGGCAAACCACAAAAGAAGACAAGGGAAAAGCAGAAAACCAGCTCTTCCCATGAAGGGCAAGGGATCAGGGGAGCCCCTGCAATTGTGATAGCAGGAACTGTGTGTCTGAGCTCCTGGTCTGTCCCACTTTATAGTGTAGAAAACCAAAATCCCTTAATCCAATATACAAACAAGGAAGTCTCCGATACAAAGTCACTTATCCAAGGCATAATTGGATTTCTCATGAGAGTACACCACCCAGATCATACAATCAGTCAAGGGTGTGGGGAAAAGCTTAGTCCCAAAACCAAACCTCAGGCTACAACAACCTGGCCTGCTTATAGCCTGTCCCCCACACCCATTATAAGTCACAAGCGAGCAAACATATATATCATGTTTACAAACTTATTTGACCAACAGGGAACAAAGGAGAATGAGGCTGGTGAGGTAGACACCTTTGATTCTAGGAAACTCAGATAAGTCAGTAGCTTTGTGATCACTGAATGAGTGGGTTTTGGAGCCCAGTGTGTGTTTTTACTTGCCCACCAGGTGCAAGTTAGGATTAAAGATAATGGCCCACCAGTTCGTGGCTCTGTGGTTTCATTACCATCTGTCCGAATCAAATGCGAACCTGCATTGGCCAGGTGACTGTGATGGTGGCTATGGCAACTGGCTTTACAGACGATATAAATAAAGTAGCAATGAGAAATTTCAGATAAATAACAAAAATCCAAACAGATGCCAGTAACACAGCATTAAGGCACTTTGACAGGGCAATTTAAGTTTCAGAAAATGAATTCTATAAAAGGATAGAAAGGTCCCACTTAACAATATGATTACAGGTGAAGACTTCAATACTTTGAAGAATAAATCTTAAAAGAAAAGTGTAATAGTCTAGGCTGTGGATGGCAGTTCACCAGAAAGAAGTTTAAATAAGAAAATTAGTAAGAACCAGAACCCAAAGATATATTTTACTTTCTAAATACTAATATCAGAAGTGAAAAAAAAGACTGAACCAGCAGCAAAACATTTTGTGGAGCCTAAAGGATGTGTGTTGTGTGGTAGGAGCTGGGAGTCTTGATTCTAGAAGATGACATGTACCCAACTATAGTGGGAGTAATAAATTAAAAGTTGGGTCTAGATAAAACATAATCATATCTTGTAAAAGAGATTGACAAGGAGAAAAAAAATTGCAGTTTCTTCCGTTATATAGTTTATGCTTCATTATTCAAATTGATAAGAATCTTTGAAATTTGAGATACCATTAGAAAATAGACACACAATTTACAAAGTGGAAAATGTTTTTCAATGAGGTAGAAACCTTCATCTGAGAGAGAGAGAGAGAGACAGACAGGGAGTTAAATATAACTTTGTTAAAAGGTCCTTACCCTTAAGGAATTTATAGTCTGGTGGAGTAAATCTAACAAACAGACAATAATTTTAAGACCCAAAGAACTCCTTTATAAATTAAAAATCTGTAGTTAGAAATACAGCCATTTCTCATTTTAAAATGAAATATTCTATATTCTTAGGGAACAATAAACTACAATTCATAAACCAAATTCACTCCTCCATCTATTTTTTGTCTATAAGTTTTATTGGCATACAAATATGCTTAATCATTTACATTTTGTCTATGACTGCTCCTGTTTTACAATGACAAAACTTAATAGTTATAACAGAGACAAAATGGACTTTAAAGCCTAAAATATTTACTATTTTGCTCTTTACAAAAAAAATGTTTGCTAATTTATGCTATATATTATAACTCTAAATAATACATAAAATGTAAAGGAACAATGTTTAATACTATTTTGTTTTTCAATAAAGATCCTCATTGCCTGTGGGTTACAAACTGATTTTAGAGAATTTCAGAAGGGATCAGGAGGATTAAATTGTATTGTACTTAGTTATTTTTTCAATTAACTATATAGATTTTAGAAACTACTTGTAATATAATACATAAAACCTAGTTTTCTAGAAACAGAATGAAATTTTTTTGTTTTATATACTGATCCTCCTTTGTATTTTTTATGTTTGAAATTTCAGTTTTTTTTTTTAATGCAGAGAAAAATGTACATCTTTCTTCCTCATTTTTCTTCATAAAATACAGTTTGGGTTTTGTTTGTTTTTTTTAATTAATTTTAATGGGGTGACATTGATAAGTCAGGGTACATATGTTCAGAAAAAACATCTCTATGTTATTTTGACACATGATTATGCTGCATTACCATCACCCAAAGTCCAATTGTCTTCCGTCACCTTCTAACTGGTTTTCTTTGTGCCCCTCCCCTCCTCCAACCCCCTCCTTCTCCTCCTCCCCACCTCGTAACCCTCACACTCTTGTACATGTCTCCGAGTCTCATTTTTATGTCCCACCTATGTACAGAATCATATAGTTCTTAGTTTTTTCTGATTTACTTATTTCACTCAGTATAATGTTAACAAGGTCCATCCATGTTGTTGTAAATGATCCGATGTCATCATTTCTTATGGCTGAGTAGTATTCCACAGTAAATATGTACCAAAGCTTTTTAATCCATTCGTCCACTGACAGACACTTGGGCTGTTTCCAAATCTTTGCTACTGTGAACAATGCTGCCATAAATATGGCGGTGCATTTCTTCTTTTCAAACAGTGCTATGATGTTCTGGGGTTATATTACTAAAAGTGGCATAGCTGGGTCAAAAGGCAGTTCGATTTTTAGTTTTTTAAGGAATCTCCATACTATTTTACACAGTGGCTGCACCAGTCTGCATTCCCACCAGCAGTACAGGAGGGTTCCCTTTCTCCACATCCTCGCCAGCACTTTATTCTGTGTTGTTTTGATGATGAGTGCCACTCTGACTGGTGTGAGATGATATCTCATTGTGGTTTTAATTTGCATTTCTCTAATGATTAGTGATGTTGAGCATTTTTTCATATGCCTATTGACCATCTGTATGTGCTCTTTGGAGAAGTGTCTATTCATTTCTTTCGCCCATTTTTGATTGGATTGTTTGTCTTCCTGGTATTGAGTTTTACAAGTTCTTTATAAATTTTGGTTATTAATCCCTTACCAGACGTATTGTCGAATATGTTCTCCCATTGTGTAGTTTTTCTTTTTATTCTACTTTTATTGTCTTTAGCTGTGCAAAAGCTTTTTAGTTTGATATAGTCCCATTTGTTTATCCTGTCTTTTATTTCACTTGCCTGTGGAGATTAATCGGCAAATATATTGCTATGAGAGATGAGAGAGAGCATACTGCCTATGTTTTCTTCTAAGACACTTATGGTTTTACAGCTTATATTTAAGTCTTTTATTCATTTTGAGTTTATTTTTGTGAATGAGGTAAGTTGGTGGTTTAGTTTCATTTTTTTGCAGTAGTTGTTCAATATTCCCAACACCATTGGTTGAAGAGGCTGTCTTTACTCCAATGTATGCTCTTACCTCCTTTGTCAAATATCAGTTGTCCATAAAAGTGTGGGTTTATTTCTGGGTTCTCAGTTTTATACCATTGATCCATATGCCTGTTCTTATGCCAGTATCAGGCTTTTTGGAGTACAATTGCCTTGTGGTATAATTTAATATCCGGAAGTGTGATACCTCCCACTATATTTTTACTTTTCAAGATGGCTGAAACTATTTGTGTTCTCTTTTGTTTCCATATAAATGTTTGGAATACGTGTTCTATATCTTTGAAGTAAGTCCTTGGTATTTTAATCGGTATTGTATTGAATTTATAAATTGTTTTGGGTAATTAGACATTTTAATGATGTTTTTTCTTCCTAACCATGATCACAGTATATGCTTCCACTTGTTTATATCTTCTCTGATTTCTTTTATCAATGTTTTATAATTTTCTGAGTACAAGTCTTTAAACTCCCTGGTTAAATTTATTTCTAGGTACTTTTTTTTCTTTTGGTTGCAGTGGTGAAGGGGATTGCTTCCTTAATTTCTCTTTCTGACAGTTCATTGTTGGTGTAAAATATGCCTCTGATTTCTGAGTATTAATTTTATATCCTGCCACTTTGCTGAAATCATTTATCAGGTCCAGTAGTTTTTTGACTGAGACTTTAGGGTTTTCTGTATGCAATATCATATCATCTGCAAATAATGATAGTTTTACTTCATCTTTTCCAATTTGGATGCCTTTTATTTCTTCTTCTTGTCTGATTGCTGTGACTAGGATTTCCAGGACTATGTTGAATAAGAGTGGTGAAAGGGGGCACCTCTGCCTTATTCTTGATCTTAAGGGGAGTGCCTTTAACTTTTACCCATTGAGTATGATGTTGGCTGTGGGTTTGTCATAGATGGCTTTTATCATGTTGAGATATGTTCCCTGTATTCCCACTTTGCTGAGAGTTTTGATCATGAATAGGTGCTGGATTTTATCAAATGCTTTTTCTGCATCTATTGAAATTATCATGTGGTTTTTCTCCTTCCTTTTGTTTATGTGATGAATCACATTGATTGATTTGCGAATACTGTACCAGCCTTGACTCCCAAGAATAAATACCACTTGAACATGGTGTATGATTTTTTTCATATATTGCTGGATCCGGTTTGCTAATAGTTTGTTGAGGATTTTAGCATCTAAATTCATCAGGGATATTGGCCTATACTTTTCTTTCTTTGTGTTGTCTTTGCCTGGTTTTGGATCAGAATTATACTTGCCTCATAAAAGAAGCTTGGAAGTCTTCCTTCCTCTTGAATTTTTTGAAATAGCTTGAGAATGATAAGAGTTGTTACTTCTTTGAATATTTAGTAGAATTCACTTATGAGGCCATCAGGCCCAGGACTTTTCTTTTTTGGGAGATTTTTGATAACTGTTTCTATCTCATTTGTTTTAATTCATCTGTTTAGGTTTTCTGATTCTTCCAGATTTGGGAGATTATATGTTTCAAGAAATTTGTCCATTTCATATAGGTTGACTAGTTTTTTGGCGTACAGTTCTTCATAGTATTTTCTTACAATATTTTGTATTTCTGTTGTGTCAGTTGTTATTTCTCCACTCTCATTTCTAATTTTATTTATTTGAGTCCTCTCTCTTTTTTCTTGGCAAGTCTAGTTAAAGGTTCATCGATCTTGTTTACCTTTTCAAAGAACCAGCTCCTGGTTTCATTGATCCTCTGTATTGTTTCTTTAGCCTCTATGTCATTTATTTCTGCTCTGATCTTTATTACTTCCTTCCTTCTACTAGCGCTGGGCTTTACTTGCTGTTCTTTTTCTAGTTCTTTTAGATGCAGGGTCATGTTGTTTATTTGAGCTTTTTCTAACTTCTTGAGGTATGCCTGTAATGCTATGAACTTCCCTCTCAGGACTGCATTTGCTGTGTCCCATAAATTTTGAGTTGATGTATGCTTGTGATCATTCATTTTTAGGAACTTTTTTATTTCTTCTTTGATCTCATTTTTAATACATTCATTATTTAATCACATGCTATTCAGTTTCCAAGTGTTTGAGTATTTTTCAGTGTTCCTGTTGTGATTGATTTCTAGTTTAATGCCATTGTGATCAGAGATAGTGCTCGATATAATTTCAATTTTTTTAAATTTGTTGTGACCGCTTTTGTGCCCTAACATGTGGTCTATCCTAGAGAATGTACCATGAGTACTTGAAAAGAATGTATATTCTGCTGCTTTAGGGTGAAATGTTCTGAAGATATCTTTTAAATCGAGTTGATCTAGTATGTCCTTTAAGTCTGTTGTTTCTTTGTTAATTTTCTTTCTTGAGGATCTATCTATCTAGTGATGTTAGTGGGATATTGAAATCCCTACTATTATAGTATTGCTGTTGATCTTGCCCTTTAAATCCATCAACATCTACTTTATCTATTTAGGTGCTCCTATATTAGATGCGCAGATATTTATAACGGTTATATCTTCCTGTTGGATTACTCCCTTTATCATTATGTAGTGACCTACTTTATCTCTTACTATAGGCTTTGATTTAAAGTCCATTTTATCTGATATAAGTATCGGAGCCCCAGCTTCTTTTTCATTTCCATTTGTGTGAAATATTTTTTTCCATCATTTTATCTTCAGTCTATGTGCGTATTTTGTTTTAAGGTTTGTCTCCTGTAGACAGCATATGTATGGGTCCTGTTTTCTTATCCATGCAGCTACCCTATGTCTTTTGATCGGATCATTTAATTCATTTATATTAAGGTTATTATTGATATGTAGTTGTTTATTGCCATTTTATTCTTTAAAACTATATTCCTCTTTTGCTATATTATTTTTCTCCGTTGATCTGTTTACAACAAGACCTTAGCATTTCTTGCAGCATTGGTTTGGTTTTAGTGAATTCCTTGAGTTTTTCTTTGTCTTGAAAGCTTTTTATTTCTCCTTCAATTTTAAACGATAGCCTTGCTGTATAAAGTAGTCTTGGTTGTAGGCTCTTGTTCTGCATTACTTTGAATATTTCTTGCCATTCCTTTCTGGCCTCAAGTGTTTCTTTTTTTTTTTTTTTTTTGTATTTTTCTGAAGCTGGAAATGGGGAGAGACAGTCAGACAGACTCCCGCATGCGCCCAACCAGGATCCACCCAGCACGCCCACCAGGGGGTGACACTCTGCCCACCAGGGGGCGATGCTCTACCCCTCCGGGGCGTCACTCTGCTGCGACCAGAGCCATTCTAGTGCCTGGGGCAGAGGCCAAGGAGCCATCCCCAGCGCCCAGGCCATCTTTGCTCCAGTGGAGCCTTGGCTGCAGGAGGGGAAGAGAGAGACAGAGAGGAAGGAGGGGAGGGGGTGGAGAAGCAAATGGGTGCTTTTCCTATGTGCCCTGGCCAGGAATTGAACCCGGGTCCCCCACACGCCAGGCTGACGCTCTACCGCTGAGCCAACTGGCCAGGGCAGGTGTTTCTGTTGAGAAGTCTGATGTCATCCTTATGGGACTCCTTTGTAGGTGATAGTCTTTTATTCTCTAGCATCTTTTAATATTTTCTCTTTATCACTTAGCTTTGGAATTTTAATTATGATGTGTCTTGGTGTAGATTTCTTTGGATTTCTCTTTAATGGAGTTCTCTGTGCTTCTTGAACTTGTGAGACATTTTTCTGCCTTATTTGAGGGAAGTTTTCAGCTATGATATGTTTAAACAAGGTCTATTCCTTGTTTTGTTTTTTTCTTCTTCTTTAGGAAGCCCTATGATGCAGATGTTATTTCTCTTCATGTTGTCACAGACCTCTCTTAGAGTTTCCTCAGACTTTTTGAGTCTCCTTTCTTTTTTTTGCTTTGCTTCCATGCCTTCATTTATCTTGTCCTCTAACTTGCTGATTTGATTCTCAGCTTTATCCATCCTGCTTTTAATTCCTTCCATTGTGTTCTTCATTTCTGATATTGTATTTGTCATTTCTGACTGATTATTTTTTATTATTTCAATGTCTTTTTTTATATTTGCTATCTCTTTATTTAGGTGTTTGTAGTGACCATCTATTGTTGTTCTAATATCTTTGAGCATACTAACAATTGTTATTTTAAACTCTACATCTGTTAATTTGGTTATATCTGACTCATTCAGGTCCTTTTCTGGGATTTCTCTTGATTCATCTGTGTTGTTTTTCTCTGCCTTCTCATTTTGTCGGTGTAAAAGAATGTTTTGGCCACTGGAGTCCACTGGGTGTGGCCTCTGTGTTCCCTAGGTGTGGTCTGTCTGCAGGCCTGGCACCCACTCACTGTTGCTGCCTGGGGCGTTCGGGTGTGGGCATTGCTGGTGCCTTCCCACTGGGGCTGTTGCTGTGGTTTCCGACTCTCCTTCATGGGAGTGGCTGTGATCACATGCTTGGGTGTACAAGCCTCGGTGGTTTTGGCCTTTGCCCTGCCCCTGTGGGTAGTGTTATGCTCAGCACTAAGGGCAGGGGTGAGCACCTTGTTCAGCTGCAGGTATCTGCCTAATTCCAGGCTTTTGTCCCACCCCTCCAAGAGGAGCCCACTCATGGGATGGCTGCAAGCTTGGCTCCACAAGCCAGGTGGGACTGTGTGCCCACGGTCAGTAGTGGGACTCCGCCTGCTATGAGCTTTTGGCTCCACCCCTGCGGGAGGAGCTGGCTCTCAAGTCAGGCCACAAGCTCTAATTCTGCAGGTGGGCTAGGCTGTGCTCCTGCGCCCTTGCTCAAAGGCGAGTCTCTGCCCCTTCTGTGGCTCCTGCCCTTCCTCCCACAGGCTGGATTACAGGTAGCCCACAGCTGGGCTTGACCACTTTTGCACATCCCCTCCTCCCCAGTTGGGCAAGACTGAGCTCACACCTGGGCCACAGTGGTGGCCAGCTGGCTTCCACCCTTGTGACAGAACCGTGTTTCCGCGTCCCTCCACCGCCCACCCTCTGGCAAGCCCTCAGCCATGTGGGTGCAGGTGCTGCAGCTCAGACCCTAAGACTCACTACTGTAGTCCTAAAAGCTCCCTCCTTCTAAGCGACTCTGCTCTGAGTGCTGTGGGAGAGCTCTGCTCTGGTGTTCTGCTTTCCTTTGCTGGTATTGCTGTTTCCAGGGGAAATATTCATGTCATATTTGGAGAGTGACTCATCCCAGGAGTTAGGGTGGCTGTCTCTCAAAATGTTTCTCCCTGTGCCTCCTAGATTACACTCTCTTCCTGCTACTCCAGTCCTCTTCTCTCTCCCTGTCCCCCAGAGCTCCGGGAGAGTGGTTGTGAGAGTGGTTTTCTGTACGGTCCCTTTAAGAAGAATCCTGGGTCTGAGAAATCAGTATCTTTCTCACAAACACTATCTTGTCTTGTTTCCAGCTAAGTACTATCCATACACCTCTTCTAGGCTCTGGGGATCCAGGCTGGGGCTTTGTTCCTGGGACTCAGGAACCTCCCCTCTCTGCTCAACTCACTGCCACCCGAGTCTCTCCCAGCTGCCATTTGCTCTGGGGAGCTGGGCAGCCCTCTCCGCATTTCTGCTTTTCTAACCAGCCTCAGTGTGGCTTCTTCAGTGTTCCTTGGTTGAAGAGTCCTCTCAGTTTAGTCCAAAGTTGGTTTTTCCAGATGATGATTCTTAAAATTAGTTTGTAATTCACTTTGGTTCTGGGAGGTGGAAGTTGGTACGTCTGCTTACTCCATCACCATCTTGTCTTCTCTACTGATCCTCCTTTAAAAGTAATGTTTATAAGGTAACAATTTTGTAAAAAAATTGTAAGTGTGCTTTTGCAAAGGCTGTTTTGATACCTCAAAGTTGAGTAGAAAAATTAGTAGCAAAGTGAACAAAACGTAATTACTAATTCTCTCAATTCTTCATTTTCAGCAATGGGATTATCTTTAAGATAATACATTTCCTTTATATGTATGCATATTTACTCAAGGGAGAATTCTATAATTGTTTTTCAAGCAGAAAAAGAAAACAAAAAGTTTTGAAATTGTCATTTACTAGTATCACCTCTAAGGAGTTCAAAAGGGATTACAGTGGTTCCTTCTACATTAAATAATTAAAAAACTGAACCTCTGTTGTCAGTGATAAAGTAGAGTAGCCATCCCCAATGAGAAAGGTAATGTTTGCTGGGAAGTTATTATGGATGAGTACTTAGGAAGTTTCGAGTTTGTGCTTATCGTGGCAACTATTTATAATTACCACATTGAAAATACTTTTCTCCAGATGCTCTATGTATTTTACCTATCATATAGATATAATATATGATATATATCATATATATATATATATCAATTCAGCCATTTAGCAAATATTTATTATTTAGTAAAGAGCTAGGCACTGTGAAAGTACTGTGGGTATAAGATCTACAGTGCAAATCAAGAACAAATAGAGAGATGATAAAACAAAATATCTCTCTTAATCCAACACTGCTTGCATTTAGTTGTACTTTTGTTGGAGGAGGTCCTTGACCAGCCATGACTACCTTTTGACTCACAAGCTGGATCCCAACAATCAAAGGCTCCTTATCTTTTCTCCCCATTCTTGAAATGTATGTTCTGCCCACCATTCTCATACTGAGATCTACTGTAATGACACAGCCTTGAGATGTGTTGTGGAGATATTCTGGACGTTATATATGGCTGAACCTTGTCAGCACTTCTATTTATATCAACTCTTAAGATTATACTAAGTTGGTGAGGAGTTCTACCTGTTGGGCAGTCTCCCAAGACAAGCCTCCTCTATAAATTCCCTTGTTTATTAAACCTGCCACCTTCCAATCTGACGTGGTTTTCCACTTTCTTTGATTTTGCAGCCCTCTGTTTTGGGAGCCAGTTTTTAATTTCACCTGAGGTTGCAAACCAACAACTTCCTATTTTTATTATAATATTTAAAATTTGTGTGTTTTTTTTTTCTTGCACAGATTTATTTGTTTTATGCTTAATAAACATGTTCTGGAGAAATGGTCTTGAATTCTTGCTGCTTGTCTGACTAAATAATGTCAAGAATTTTATTTTCCTGAAACAGATTTTAGACCTTTTGTTTTTCCTCTAGAGTGACCTGGATGTCCTGAGTCTCCTACAATAAGCTTTCTTAGAAAAGAAAAGAGAAAAAAAGTGTCTGAAATGAGGCATATGACTACTGAGCGCACATGTGTTCTGGAACTATGTTTTTCCTGATGAGACTGTTTTCATCTTACCCCCTACTCTGATGACAAAGGTACACATTTGTGTCTAATTTTGGCTTATTAGTTTTGTCTTCTCCAGGGCCTGATATGTCTACTTCACATTGTGTTGTCACTAAACTACTTAACTTTAATGTTCTACATATAAAAACATTCTTCATTCTTTAAATTTCAAAATAAAATTATAAAATAGCCATATTATTCCACATGCCACAATATATAACAAGCTTTAGAAATGTTTGTTCACATAATTTCAAACATGGTTATTATTAACATAGTAAATATTGCTTATATTGTCATGGCTTGAAGACTCATTTTTAGTTAGCATACTGCTACTTCAATATGGTTGATTTTTCTATGGTGTTGAAGAATCTATTTATTGTATTTTCTTGTGGGCTGATTAGCATAAAGGAGGCAGGAAATTTATCTAAAAGATGGTTCTTTATGGAGTACATTTTATTCATGTGAGCTAGTGATCTTAAATTGTGTTTTACTCAAGGGTCAGTATGAAATGTTTCATGTAAAATTACAAAAGCACTTTAGGATCCTTGAGATTGATTGAATCATAAATATGGGAGGAAACTCAGTTCATAAAATATCACTGGACTGTTAAATCTATTAGGATTCAGACTCTAACTGTATCTGTGATGATCTAGTCTGTCCGTGATAACCAAATACAATTCTGGCTGGCGTTCAAAATAATTTAAGAGGTTTTGATACCACAAATAAATAAATATAAATAAATAAATAGCATAACATAAAACATACAATATGAATATTTAATTAGTAAAATACATATTATTATTATAAATTATCATTTCTTATTTTTCTAAAGTTCTATGGAATATATATTCTACTTTGAAACTCAGCAAAATATTTAAAGATAGAAATGAATTTAGCAATATTAAAATATGTTTCACCTATAAATGGAATTAACATGAGAGCCTTCTAACTCTTAACATGGGACTGCCATATAACAAACTTCTCTTAAAATCTGGTATGATAAAATGGTAATTTATACATAGCATTATACAACAAATATGTTATAATTTATTTATAGTATCTGATAATTCAAACTATTTAAAGAATATTTTTGCATCTAGGAAAGAAGCTTTTCACCAGTCAGAAAGTAGGATTGCTATGGAGGTAACAGAGAATACCTTAAAGCCAGTGGTCCCCAACCTTTTTTGGGCCACAGACCAGTTTAATGTCAGAAAATATTTTCACGGACCGACCTTTAGGGTGGGACGGATAAATGTATCACGTGACTGAGACAAGCCTCAAGAGTGAGTCTTAGATGGATGTAACAGAGGGAATCTGGTCATTTTTAAAAAATAAAACATTATTCAGACTTAAATATAAATAAAACGAAAATAATGTAAGTTATTTATTCTTTGTCTGTGGACTGGTACCAAATGGCCCACGGACCAGTACCGGTCCATGGCCCGGGGGTTGGGGACCACTGCCTTGAAGCCATTAAGTTTCTTCCTGTGAACCCAGGGAGCTGATAACCCTCTGTGCCTCTGTGAAAGGAGGAGGGAATGATAGCTGGAAAGTTGGTGGCAGCTTGTGCTCAATTTTTATAATTGCTTGGAGAAAAAAGGAATTATCTGCTTTTTAGGCAGAAAAACTAATTTGTATTATAGCTCAGAGATAATTTAAAAATATTTCTACAGGTTTTAATCTATCTGCCATTCCCAGGCCATGACATACACAAAGCTTTCTCAAATAGCTGAGCGTAAATAAACCTACATTAGTTCTAAGAGAGTTGGATTTACAGTTCACAGGTTGTGTGAAGACATGTCAATGAACATATTCCTCATGTATTTAGTAAATAATAAACCAATGACCACTAATATAAATAGAAACACTAGGTATGTTTGTATCATTAACACAATCTTAGAAAGTGGTTTTTGGTGTTATAGTTTTATGTCCATCATTTGCTAATTTTAATATTAATATCAGTAAATGTTTAAAAGAATTAAAATTCCAATAATGTTAGCATCATATTAAAAAAGGCTGAATGAAATTCATTCACTAGAACAATCAAATATACTTACAAAAAATTCCCCAAACCATAGGTCTATGAATTAAAAAGAGGATATTAGTTTAATATATCAAATCATGTGACATAGATAGGCATTCAAATAAATTGAAGATACATTGTACATGCTGTTACATATTATAGATGGGATAAGAGATATGAGTTTGCAATATTTTTCTCAAAATTATGATAAATGAAGAAATACATATTATTCTAGGAATCTGTCTATATCATCCTAAAAAGAACATTAAATTCTTGATTGATACACTGAATTTTCTAAAATGAATAATGATTTATGCCTATCTATTTATTGTTCCACAGGAAGTATATTTGGTAATCTAAAACAATACAACACAATGCCACAAATATATTTCATATTCCTACATAGTAAAGATGAAAATAGTAACAGTTTACTGAGAAATGTGAAATATTATGGAATGTATGCAGCTAGATTCAATAAATATACCAATTAAAAACATAACATTTTGACTTCAAAACTAAAAATGTACAAGTATTTTTAAATGTATTTTAGCATGTAGATTTCTTCTACATTTTGTTAAATAATTTCAAATGGAAATAATGGAGTGTTTATTAACCACACCGAAAATTTGTAAGACACCAAAGAACCATATGTTTAAAGTCTTGTCATAGTAACAAGCCCATGGATCAATACTTTCCAAGTTTTGTGTGATAAAGAAACACATAAGAAGTGTGTTAGATTTCTGGGTTTATTATCAGACTTAGTGATTCAGTGGAGCTCCGTGGCAAGACCCTTTTACTTATTCTAGTACTATGGATATAGAGATGAAATTTTGAAAAGAGAATACTTGACACTGAAAATATATCTTTTGAAAAATATCTAAGTAAAAATAAAATTAAATAGCAATATTCAACCTGGATTTTTCTTCTATTGTTTGAAAGAAATAGGAATAGAGTCTTTGTTAGGTCCTTGCATGCAAGATAGATAAAACTCAGAAGGATGCTCATGCTAGTTTTAGGACTGAGTTGTTTGGCGTTATGATCACCTAAAATACAATAAGAAGTGTTACATAGGAAAGTAACACAGAGAAAAACAGCTACCTGTGTCTCCTTCCCACAAAGAAACAAATCAGAATATATATAAACAGAGAGATAGAAAAAATAAAAGGAAAAAACAAGATTTTTTTTTAAAAAATTATTATTTTTTATTTAGAAAATTAATTTTAACAGAGTAACATTGATTAATAAGAGTACATAGGTTTCAGGTACAAATCTCTATAGCATTTGAACAAGAGCAAATTTAAAACAATTCATATAATTAAAACAAGAAGTCAACCATTGGCAAGGGTGAACAATTGTATGTACCTTATCACAATTTTATGTGACCTGACCAATGCATCGCTCTCTGGTCTCTTTTCAAAGCTAGGAAGCAGATAATGTACTTCCCTTGAAGCCAGTTCTAAGTGATCCAGACTAGCAAGTTATATGCCCTCTGAAGTAATTTCAAAGAAAAATTTTCAAAAGCTATGAAAAAATCAGAATCAACTTCTCTGAGTCTACCTCGGCTTTACCTAACAGAATGTTAGCTTGAGCTTGAGCCTTTCTGGTCTAACATTCAGACATGTCTAGGTATAGTGGTAGCTCTGTGAGTCAGGACCTGAGCTGCATCTTGTGATTTCAATGGAAAGAACTCATCCAAAGAGAAGAGGTAGCCAAGGCCTAGAAGACTGAACTAAGAAAATAGTTTAGTGCTAGAAAAAACACTCTCTAACGTAAGTATATTAAGTAAGCCATGATATCAGATGATATCCAGGGAAGCTCATATGGAATTCATTCAGTGAAATTCTTGATTCATCAAATATTTCCTGCATATCCTACATGTGCCAGGTGTGATAGTAAAGGCTAGAAATACATCAGCAAATAAAGTCCCTTTCTTAAAGAATTTACATGGGTGAGAGGCATGAGGGAAACATACAGTTACAAATATATTATATGTTATGTGTGTGTGTGTAAACTAGGTAGTGATACTTGCTATACAAGAAATATAAAGCAGGGTGTGGGAATAGATTAATGATTAGGGTAATGTTAACATAGGATGCCTTTATGAGAAAGTGACAGTTGAAACAGACTTAAATTAGTTTCCTTTAGGCAAATAAAACATAAAATGCATAGAATGGAATGTGTGAAGGGAAGAGTTAATAATATAGGCAAGGCCCGACCATAAATCAGCTCTTAGGCCACTGCAGAGCACTTGCAGTTTGATGTTAATGAGATAAGAAGATAAAATCTGTAAAAGAAGTCAACAGCTAATGACCAAATGAGATTAAATCAGCATTGCTTTATAACATATGATTAAATGAGGGGAGAAAGATTAAGACATTTAGAGCAATGTTTAAAAAATTGGTCCCTGGCACCATCTTCCCTGGTATATGTATTCTGTGTCAATCATTCAATAGCTATGGCATTTGGATATATTATTTAAATTTTATTTAAATGTCCTTTACCTCAGTGACTTCATTCATAAAATTAGTATAAGAATAGTTTATTGGCCCTGGTGGTTGGCTTAGCAGTAGAACTTTGGTTTGGCATGTGGAAGTACCAGGTTCAATTCCCAGTCAGGGTATAGGAGAAGTGACCATCCACTTCTCCACCCCTCCCCCTTTTCTCTCTCTCTATCTTTCTCTCTTCTCCTCCTGCAGCCATGGCTCGAATGCTTGGAGCAAGTTGGCCCCCACGTGCTGAGAAAGGCTCCATGGCCTCGTCTCAGGTGCTAAAATAGCTTGACCGCCAAGCAAAAGAGCAGTGGCACTAAATGGGCAAAGCATCAACCCCCCACAGGGGTTGCTGGGTGGACCTAGTCAAGGTGCATGGGAATGTCTGTCTTTCTGCCTCCCTGACTCTCACTTGTTAGAAGAAAAAAAAAAGAATATTTTATTGTGAAGAATAAGTGACTCAAAGTATCTAGTTTTGTAAGAGATATATGCTAAGCATTCCATTAGTGTTATTTTCATCACAGTTATTTTTACTTAGTTACTAACTTAGCAAAAGTTTTGGTACAAAATATTATTTGTAAAATACTTTATTCATGATTTTATGGTGATCATACATAAAGCAACAGCTGATATTATCTATCAGATTCAAATCTTGTTTGTAGCTTTATTCAGACCTGTAAAATTTTTTAAATGTATAAAGTATGTCCCTCTTAGCTGCTTCTGCATCTAGTATAGGATTATGAGGAGTTTGCACACAGCAAACAGTTCTCCCAATATGAAATTGTATCAGATACACAAACATTCATAGTGACACTATTCCTATAGCCAAAAGTTGAAAAAAACCTAAATGTTAATCCAAAAAATAAATTAACAAAATGTAATATAGTCATACAATGCAATTTCGGCTTTAAAAGGCATGAAATATATATTAATACCTGTTGCAATGTAGAAAATATTATGCTAAATGAAAGAAGCCAGACATAAAATACTACGTATTATATAACTCCATTTATATTACATACCCAGCATAGGTAAATTCATAAAGACAGAAGGCAGATCAGTGGTTGTCAGGGCTGGAGGAAAAGAGGAATAGAGAGTGACTGCTTAATGGGTATTGGGTTTGCTTTTTCAGTGACTGCATTATTTGCTAGTAGATAAAAGAGGTGTTCTCACAACTGTTTATATTAAATGCCACAGAATTGTACACAGAAATGGTTAACTTTTTGTTACATTAATTTCACCTCAATAAAATATCATAGACTATATACCACAAAAGTCTGTTTTAACATGTTATTTTACAAAAATAACATTTAATATTAAAAATTCATCAGAAAGTATGGTATCACATATTGATAACTCTTTGGACAGAAATTGCTTGACAGAAACAGCAAGAAGTAGTGTCTTGACCAGCAGTAGCAACTCAGCAACCTCGGGGTAAAGCACATAATTGATAGTGGTAAAGTTTGAGACAACTTTCCAGGTATTAAAGGGAGTTAGCAGGAGGTCATGTCAGGGAAGCAGAAATAAAAACATAAGAAAAACAGCCAACTTGAAATAGTGGCTGAGAGAGCATAGCAGAAACCAGAAGTGTGGTAGAGAATAAAAATAGAGATTTCTATGATGTTATGAACTGAATGTTTGTGTCTCTCCAAAAGTCACATAATGAAGCACAAACTCCCGAAGTGATAGTATTTGAGGGTGGAACTTTTGGGAGGTGGTTAGATATAGAAGAGGTCTTGAGAATCGCTCCCCTCTCCATGAGATTAGTATCTATAATTATAAGAAGAGGAAGTAAGACCAGAGCTCATTCTGTCTCTTCTTTGTGGGCGTACAATGAGGTAGTGACCATTTGACCAAATTAGCCTGCACCTTGCTTTTGGACTCCCAGCCTCCAAAACATAGAAATAAATGTCTGTTGTTTAAGCCATCCCACACTATGGTATTTTATCACAGCTCTAGAAGGCACTAGAACACTTGCTTTCAAAGTTCTTGTTTGCTTAACTCTTAATGGATTTTGGAAAGAGAAATACATGACTCACAACTTAAAATTTAATATCTGTGCCAGATTGCTCATTGGAGAGTAAGCACCATTCTTACCTTTTCTTATACTCTTTGCTCCATCAAAGAGACCGGGAGAAAAAGAGAATTATGCCCATGTACTGCCTTGAAAATCAAGGCTTTGTGGCAGTTTGAAAACAAACTTTTAACAGCACATATTTCTTAATCTCTGCTGTCTCTAAAATAAGAAGTTTTAGGAGACTGAACAGTTACTTATTAATATTATATGAGTATTTTCATTTTATATAACAATTTTAGAAAGAATTTTTTTATTTTTCAACAAATAAATAAATTTATTTATGTGCCTACCACAGATGAACTCTTTGGAGTAACATTCATTAATTTTATTTAATCACCATAATTCTGCAGTTTAATATTAAACATATTTTGAGGACAAGTATTTCATCTTATAGGCTGCCCACTATCTCGACTTCTATATGCTTCTTCTTCTTTTTTTTTTTTTTGTGTGTGTGTGGGAGAGACAGAGAGTGGGACAGATAAGGAGAGACAGACAGGAAGGGAGAGAGATGAGAAGCATCAATCATCAGTTTTTTGTTGCGACACCTTAGTTGTTCATTGATTGCTTTGCTTTCTCATATGTATCTTGACCATGAACCTTCAGCAGACCAAATAACTCCTTGCTCAAGCCAGCAACTTTGGTCCAAGGTGGGGAGATTTTTTTTTTTTTTTTGCTCAAGCCAGATGAGCCCACGCTCAAGCTGGCGACCTTGGGGTCTTGAACCTGGGTCCCCTGCATCCCAGTCCGACACTCTATCCACTGTGCTACCGCCTGGTCAGGCTATATGCTTCTTTATAATAAAAAACTAGTCATTAATCACTTATTGTATGATAGAATTATAGTGAATTGAGAACACAAAAGTGAACCAGGTCCTCTCACAGGCCTGCCGGTCTAGTGGTTCAATTTATTGCAGACGAAGTATCCAGAGTTTATTCCTAACATGCAGCTCTATTGATCTCATTCTCAACCAGCTTTACTATCTACCATCAGAAACACCATTCTACTCCACTTCAAAGAAAAAATATGGAGTTTCAACAGCTACATACAAAAGAAAGTGGATTATAAAAATAAATTGTGAACATTTTCTATGTTCCTAACATTTGCCAGATAATAAACTATGCAGTTATCTGTCTTAATACTAAAAAATTATACTTTTAAAATATGATATATATATATCATTTTTCAAATAAATGGACTGCAGATTAGATTATTTGATAACTTATACAAAGTTCTGCATTTATTCAGTAACAAACTTAGGTCAGCATTGCTACAGGTTCCAGCTTGTTACCATTGATTCTAGTCCTGTAATGCTAATTCTTTCAGAAAGGGACTGCTTTTTATCTCTATCACATACAGTTTTGCTTCAGATACAGCAATGTGTTTATTTCCTCCCCCATAATACAACAAAATGCTTTGCACTTTGCCCCTATAGGATGTTACTTTATTATTATGTAGTAGCTATAATATCCATTTCACATATGTATCCATAAAATGGCCATTTCTTTCAAAGCTAAAATAAAGTCAAGAAATCATTACATTTTGACCTCTCCTTCTTAGGCCTTAGCATATTGCATACAGACCAGATGTAGCATATATCACCCTCTTTTATCAATATTGGTTCTAATATAAAGAAATTTATTAATTCATTTATATCAATTGCTATTAAGGATACACATTTATTTCATCACTTTGCTTTCTAACTTGTACTTACTAAAATTTTCTTTTGCATTAATGTTTCAGAATACTTAACTTCCATTTGATTATTTCTATTTTCTGTGAACACGTATGTGCATATGTCCTTCAACGGTTTTAAATGACATATCATTTATTCTATTTATTTTATTAAATATGAACGTTTTAAAATGCATACTTAGTTGAATGATAATCAAAATTAGTTATTACTTCTAATCCCCTGAACAATAAAATTGTTACATTGCCCTTCTATATCCTCCTGCACATTGACTATTAAATTAGATCCACTTACCTTTTTTTTTTTTTTTTTTTTGACAGAGACAAGAGAGAGAGTCAGAGAGAGGGACAGAGAGACAGGAAGGGAGAAAGATGAGAAGCATCAATTCTTTGTTGCAGCTCCTTAGTTATTCATTGATTGCATTCTCATATGTGCCTTAACCGGGGGGCTACAGCAGAGCTAGTGACCCCTTGCTCAAGCAAGCAAGCTTGTTCTCAAGCCAGCGACCTTGGGCTACAAACCAGCAACCTTGGGATCAAGCCAACAACCATGGGGTCATGTCTAAGATCCCATGCTCAAGCCAGTGACCCTGCGCTCAAGCTGGTGAGCCCACGCTCAAACCGATGACCTTGGGTTTTTGAACCTGTCTCTTTGGTGTCCCAGTTCGACTCTATCCACTGCACCACCTCCTGTTCAGGTTTTACTTACTTTTTAAATAAAATTATTTAAAATATTATTTAAAAAGTAATTGCCAAATTATATTTACTAAATATTTTACTTGGTTGTCTGTCCTTGATTTTTGTGCACCGAAATTCTTATTGTGTTTAATTTTCTTCAGGCTCACGGATATCCTTTAGTGATTTTATTCTTTAGTGATTTGAGAGTAAGAAATTTTATTAATCTTTGCAAATCTGAAAATTCAATCTTTCTTATATCACAGTCTTAGTTTACAGAAGAATTCTGGATTGATTTATTATATTTTCAGACACCTATGGCTGCAGTTATGGTAAGCTTGCAGCCAGTCAAGGACTTCCCATTTTAAGGGCTCTTCAGTTCCTCCTTATATTAAAAAATATATATTATTACTTTGATATACTGAAGATTTTCTACTATGTTTTTGGTTTAATTTTTCATGATTAGAATTAGAAGTTATTATTATTATTATTATTTTTGTATTTTTCTGAGCTAGAAACAGGGAGAGACAGACAGACTCCCGCATGCGCCCGACCGGGATCCACCTGGCACGCCCACCAGGGGGCGACGCTCTGCCCACCAGGAGGCGATGCTCTGCCCCTCTAGGGCGTCGCTCTGCCGCGACCAGAGCCACTCTAGTGCCTGGGGCAGAGGCCAAGGAGCCATCTCCAGTGCCCGGGCCATCTTTGCTCCAATGGAGCCTTGGCTGCGGGAGGGGAAGAGAGAGACAGAGAGGAAGGAGAGGGGGAGGGGTGGAGAAGCAGATGGACACTTCTCCTGTGTGCCCTGGCCGGGAATCGAACCTGGGACTTCTGCACGCCAGGCCGACGCTCTACCACTGAGCCAACCGGCCAGGGCCAGAAGTTATTTTTTAATATGAGAGCTTGTTCTTTATTACAAAATGATTTCAGTCATTCTATTTTTCAATTGGTCTTTTCTCTCTTTTTTTCTCTCTTTCTGGAACACTTATAAAAGGCAAGTTGAACCTTCTCTTAATGTCCCTTCTTGTTATATTCTGGTAATTTTCCTGAGGAAATCTTTATGAATACTAATTCTTTTTTGCAATAAAACTGTTTTTCTTTTAGCTGACTAAATTTTTATAATGACTATGATTTTTATTTTTTAAATTTTAATTTATTTTTAATTACTTCTTTTTATTCTGACCTTATTTTTGTTTATTTTTTTTTTATTTTAATGAATGTTTTAAAAGAAACATTCTGTTTTGTAGCATCTATGATAATTTTTTTCTATTGCTTCGTAATTTTTAATCATGATCTTATCCTCAGCAGTTATTAGTTCTTTTTTCTTCTTTTCCAAGTAATAAAAGAGTAGATAGGCAGACTACCTCATGCACCCTGACTGGGATTCATCCAACAACACTCGTTGGGGGCCAATGCTTTGCCTATATAGGGCCATGCTTGCAACCTAGCTATTTTTAGTGCCTGGGACAAGTATCCACAGCCATCCTCAGCACTCCAACCAATGTGCTTGAATCAATCAAGCCATGGCTGTGGGAGGGGAAGAAAGAGAGAAAGGGAGATGGGGAGGAGTAAAGAAGCAGATGGATGCCCATCCTGTGTGCACTGACCAGTCATCAAACCCAGGACATCCACATGCCAGGCCAGTGCTCTACCACTGACCCAGCTGGCCAGGGCCAGCAGTTATTAACTTAATGGGAGTACCATAGACCCTGGGTTATGTAGGCATTTTGTGGGGGGCAGTTTTATGTTTGACTTTATACAAGTAATGCTAATGCTAAAATTTTCTTTTAAAATGGGGTTTTAATCCCACAAGGGTAGAAGTATCTATTGAAATAGTGCCTATATCCAGCTCAGGCTTAAGGTTCTAACTGTCTAGTGATCAATTTACCTCACTCAATTTACCATATTGACTGGAGTCAACATGTATAAGACAAAATAAATTGCCTTGGCTTAGTGCCATAGCTCAGACTCTTGGTTTAGGTAGCCATTATTCTGTCGCAACGTATCAGTATCTATAGACTGTGAATTTTATCTTTGTCCTTAGTTCTCTCATTATATAGTAATATCCATAAGAATGTTGGGTACATTCAATGGAAATAAAGATTGAGAAAAAAGAGAAGAGAAAGAGATCAAGATGGAGAGGGACAAGGACAAAGGGTCATTTAATCTACTACTTGGGCCAGGGAAAACACTACCATATCTTTACTATTTTTCTATCAGTTATTATTACTGTTGTTATTGTTTATTTTATGAGATGAAAATTAATGGATTTTCAGACCCAGTATTGTGAAGCCACAAGTTATTACATACCCAAAAAATTTAAATTCAATTATTTTTTCATGGGCAAATAACTGCAGTAGTTGTTCTATAATCTACACTAACTAACCTCTTTGAGTAATTGTTAGAGGATTATTCATTTATTTGACCATTCAACAAATAGTTCTTGAAATTTACTATGTGTCAGGTCCTAGTCTGATTCTGTAAATACAGTGGAGACCAAAGCAAACTAAATACACAGCACCGTAGAACTTATACTATTGGAGGGGCAAAATGGTTAGGAAAAATAAGTGATGTGTTATAATGAAGAAGAGATAACTGGGCAAGAATATACAATGTTGGGAAGTGAGAAAGTAAATTAAGTTGTGTAGTCAGAGAGTTTCTGATGCAAAGGGTACAAGAGAGCATGCATGAGAATATAATGACGGAGAATATGGTAACAGAAGTGAATACCCTGAGCATGGATTGTGTTTGGCATGTTATTCATAACACCACCAAGCAACTTGGTTGAAATTGCTAAACACAGTTTCATAAAAGTGTTATATAATATCTGGCACATAGTAGGTACTCAACATGTGATTGTTACTATTGTGAAATAAAAATATGGCTACATGACTGTTGATTTTGGAAAATTAGAAATATCTGTAGTGAGAAATTCTTGGGTAAAGAAGCTGTTGAGGACCCTTGTAATATAAGAAAACCCCAAGAAAAAATAATAGCCATTATAGAGCAGACAAAGAAAGCCCAGACATAAAATGTAATCATTTTATTATCTCACCAAATGAAAGTATAAATATCCAGCTTACTTGAATTTTTAAAAATTAAAACCATTATCATCTTCCCTAAATCAATTTCTACCACTCTGTTAGACTAGCCTCCCAATGAAATCTGTGTGTATGCAACATGTTTAAATTATAGTTAGAATTAATGCTTTATATGGGTTTAAATAGACAAAAATATTTATTGTAATTCTCTTTGTCATATATTATAGCATTTAGAAATTATTCTAAATCAATGAATTACGGTTATTGGTTAGGAAATAGCCAGTAAACAAATTAGGAAATATGAAGTTGAGTTGATTGAATGAATCTAGTACATTGATAAAATTAGTCTAGTACCTTCAAAATGGAGCATCAATATGTTCACCTCCATTCAAAAGAAACATTTTAAACACTTAAGTGTACAAAGTACTCCCTGATAGTAGGAAGAGACAAGGATGAAAAGGAAATAATTTTGTTCCAAATGACAAACTTGAATAGCAACATAAAATGTAAGATAGCAGGAGCAACAGAAATAAGAAGAGGGATCCAAGGGCTATATTTATTTTGACAGAATTAATATAGTGAAAGGAAAAAAAATCTTTCAGGTATAAATGTTGGAGAAATGGAGGAAAAAAATCAAAGGGACAAAAGCTATAATCTGATACTACCTGTTAACCACTGACCAAGGGACAAAGTTTTGGCCAAGGACTTCAGTCTTATGGCCCACCTATATAAGAAAGTCATTTCCTTAGGTTGATGCTGATGGCTCCTAATTATGACTATGCCTCTAATTCCTATAGCTCCACATTAATTAAGCCATTTTCTGACCATAATTTGGATTATGACAAGGATTTGCCTATAAGTGGAGACTACACTAGTCATCTTAGTGTAATTTTATGATACATGTGATTTTTATATTTCTCCTTAAGTATTGTGTTATTTTGTTTTTATGTTTATTTGTTTGTTTATTTATTCTTATCAGTTCCTGTGCATGGATGGTGTGACTTTATCCTGAAAGACACTTTGATTCTTACATGCATCAGGATATTGAAATCTATAATATTGAAATGCATATCAGGGACCCAACTCCCCAAGGAAACAGCCCTCTGCAAGGCTTTAAAATAGCCAGCAAATCTTTCCAGGAGACCTTCCACTTCATTCAAATTGTTTATTTCTATTCATCTCTAGACATATTTTTTCTTCTTTTGCCTATCTGTCCAAAATCATTTTTGGTATTTGAAAGTTGTTCCTCCCACACCTTAAAATCTTATCAGTCATTCTAGGCCTTTAAAACAATTTTAAAACTATCTTTTTCCCTGAAACCTCTAAGGTTTTGTTGTTTTTATATCCCAAAATACTTTTTACTTTGAATTTGATTTTTTGTGTGGGTGTGCATGTGATAACTATATCTCTCATATTATTTTATACTATTTTCTATTTGTGTTGTAGATTTATTAGGTTTCCTATATGTCCTAAGCTACTTGAAAATAAAGTTAAGTATTATCATTTATTATATAAAGTTCAAGGTCTTTCAGAGATCTATTTTAAAACCTAAAAAAAATTATCACCCTTTAAAAGACTGTAGTTTTGAAATAGTTATAAGGTTCACAGCAAGATTGAGAGGAAAGTCCAAAGATTCCTCATATTGTTCCTGCACCCCAAAATGCAGAACCTCCCCCTTATCAACATCCCCCACAAGAGGAGTACACTTGTTAAAATTCACGAACTTGCAGTGGTACCTCGTTATCACCTGAAGTTCATAGTTTACGTTAGGGATCACTCTTGTTGTTATACATTCTATGAGTCTGGACAAATGTACAATGACATGTTTTCATCATTCTAGTATTATACAAAGTATTTTCACTCTAATCCTCTGTGCTTCACCTATTCATCCCTTCCCTTTCGCCTGACCCTTGGCAACTACTGATATCTTTATTGTCTTAATAGTTTTTATTTTTTCCAGAATATTGTATAGTTGGATTGGCTTCTTTTACTTAGTAATATGCATTCAGTATTCCTCCATGTCTCCTTCAATGCTTGATAACTCATTTCTTTGTAGTACTAAAAAATATTCCATTATCCAGATATATCATAGTTTATTTATCCATTCACGTACTGAAGGACATCTTGGTTGCTTCTCAGTTTTGGCAATTATGAGTAAAGCTGCTTAAACATTCATATTCAGACTTTGGACATAAGCTTTTGACTCCTTTGAATAAATACATAAAGGTCTGATTGCTGGATTATACAGTAACATTAGGTTTAGTTTTATAGGAAAACATCGAACTGTCCTTCCAAAGTGACTATATTATTTTCCATTTCCATTGGCAATGAATGAGAGCTCCTGTTGCTATTCTCACCAGCATTTGGTGTTGTCAGTGTTCTGGATTTTGGCCATTCGTGTGTGTGCGCGCATATTTTTCCAAAGCTAGAAGCTGAAGTTAGAAGCGAGGAGGCAGTCAGACAGACTCCCACATGCACCCTTCCAAGATTCCCCCCCCCCCCAGCATGCCCTCCAGGCGGCAATACTCTGCCCATCTGGGGCCTTACTCGGTTCCGGTGGGAGCCATTCTAGCGCTTGAGGTGGAGGCCATGGAACGGTCCTCAGTGCCCAGGCCAACTTTGCTCCAATGGACCCTTGGCTGCAGGAAGGGAAGAGAAAAATAGAGAAGAAGGAGAGGGGGAGGGTAGAGAAACAGATGGGTGCTTCTCCTGTGTGCCCTGACAGGAAATCAAACCCAGGACTTCCACACACTGGGCCAACGCTCTACCACTAAGCAAACTGGCCAGGGTTTGGCCATTCTTAATAGATCTGTAAGTATCCTGTTGTTTTCATTTTCATTTTCCTAATGCCATATGACACAATGCAGTGTTTTCCAAACACTGATTCACAGACCTGTTCACCAGAAATTTTGTGCCAGCCCATGAAAGAGTTAACCACCCTGATGTGTGAAGATTATAGACCCAATGATCTTAGTCAAATTAACTTATGATCAGAGTGATTTCTGCCTTAGGAGTTCCTGAAATAATTCTATTCTCACTTGTCCCCAGGTGTAAAAAGGTTGAAAAGCACAGATGTAGAGCATCTTTTCATATTATTTGCCATCTGTACGTCTTCTATGATGAAATGTCTGTTAATATTTTTGTCCCAGTGTTAGTCACTCTTTTCTTTTATACTTCAGCTTTAAGAGTTCTTTGTATATTTTGTATAACAGTCCTATTAAGATGTGTCTTTTGCAAATATTTTTCCAGTATTTGTCCGATATTCTCTTAATATTAATTTTTGTAGAACAAATTTTCTTTAATTATAATGAAATTGAGCTTATTAACTTATTAACAGATTGTGCCTTTGGTGTTATATTTTAAAAGCCATCACCAAAACAAGTTCATCTATGTTATCTTCTAGGAATTTTATACTTTATTGAATTTTACATTTAGGTCTATTAGCTACTTTGAATAATTTTGGTGAAGGTGTTAATTTTTTTTTTTTTTTTTTCATTTTTCTGAAGCTGGAAACAGGGAGAGACAGTCAGACAGACTCCCGCATGCGCCCAACCGGGATCCACCCGGCACGCCCACCAGGGGGCGACGCTCTGCCCACCAGGGGGCGATGCTCTGCCCATCCTGGGCGTCGCCATGTTGCGACCCTCCTGGGTGTCGCCATATTGCGACCAGAGCCACTCTAGCGCCTGGGGCAGAGGCCACAGAGCCATCCCCAGCGCCCGGGCCATCTTTTGCTCCAATGGAGCCTTGGCTGCTGGAGGGGAAGAGAGAGACAGAGAGGAAGGCGTGGCGGAGGGGTGGAGAAGCAAATGGGCGCTTCTCCTATGTGCCCTGGCCAGGAATCGAACCCGGGACCTCCGCACGCTAGGCCGACGCTCTACCGCTGAGCCAACCGGCCAGGGCCAAAGGTGTTAATTTTTTGTCTAGATTCATTTTGTGTGTGTGTGTGTGTGGATGAATTAGTTTGTTGAAAAAACTATCTTTGCTCATTTTGCTATGATCAGTTGACTATTTTTCCTGGTTAGTTAGCTCAGTTGGTTAAAGCATCATTTCATGCACCAAGGTCATGGGTTCATTTACTGGACAGGACACATAGAAAAATTAATCAATGAATGCATGGATAGGTGGAACAAAAAATTAATGTTTTCCTCTTTCTCTCTTCCTCTCTCCTCTCTCTATAAAAAAAATCAATCAATAGATTGAAAAAAAAGATCAGTTAACCATATTTATGTAGGTTTATTTCCAAGTTCTCTCTTTCGTTCCATTGATTTATTTGTCAATTCTTTCACTAATGCACAATTCTCTCACTGTCTTACTGTAACTTTCTGCTAATTCTTGAAGTCAGATTTCTCCAACTTTGTTTCCCTTTCATGTTGTTTACTCTGAGTCAACTTGGAAAATTTTGTATTGAATGTTTTCAACGTATTAAAGACTTTCTAAGCCCATAATGGCCGAACCTTTTTATAAAAACTGCCTACTTTTGCAGTGCTGGTCAACCTGGTCCCTCCCGCCCACTAGTGGGTGTTCTAGCTTTCATGGTGGGCCAATCGTGGCGCCATTTGGTTGCTCCACTACTGCCCACCATGAAAGCTAGAAAGCCCACTAGTGGGCGGGAGGGACCAGGTTGACCAGCACTGCAAAAGTGGGTCGTTTTTATAAAAAAGTTCACCATCACGGCTCTACACATTACATATAAGCGTATTTAGTTAATTGCCATTAGCTGTATAATTTTATTCTGGTGATATTTTTTTAATATTTTATTTATTGATTTTTAGAGAGAGGGGAGAGAAAGAGAAAGAGAGAGAGAAGGGGGAGGAACAGGAAGCATCAACTCCCATATGTGCCTTGACCAGGCAAGCCCAAGGTTTCGAACCAGCAACCTCAGTGTTCCAGGTCGATGCTTTATCCCACTGCACCACCACAGGTCAGGCTCTAGTGCTATTTTTTACAATACAAACATAATCTTCAATATTATTTTATGTAATATTATAGTAGAAAAATAATGCATTGCTTTGAGAAGACAGATTGTCTACTTAATAGGAATAATTTATCAGTAAAATATGATAGTCTCTTTCAAATAGAAGGCAGGAATCATTTTCTTCAGGAGGCTAGCTCCCTGATAGTACCTCTTTCATGAATTTGCTTAGCACAGAAGTGCCAAAGATATTTTAGGCAAAATAAGTAAGGGAGCTTTTTTTCTGGCCAAACTTAACCTCCTTTCTTTTAACTCTGGAAAGCTAGCATTTTATAGAATAAGAAAATGCTATTTTGAGCACCATTTTTCTGTACTGTTCCTAAATCCTGTATGAAAGGTAAGTCATTAATCCTCAGAAACCTCCCGTGAGTTGTATTTGCCCACTTTCATTGAGTGGGACTGAATGATCTATGATCATTAAGAATCCGCACCAGAAATGTCATTAGAACTCGGGAACATCTGCAGACAAGCCTGTGCACAAAACAGGAGCCTATGTCAATCTTAATCTCTGTGAAGCGACACTATTAACTATAAAGAGCACTTCTAACTAAAGAAATTTGCAGGCTAATACCAACAACCAAATCAAAGGAAAACTACATTTCCTGGTTAAAAGAAAATGAAAGCATAAATGAAGTACAAAATTAACATTTTAGAATTCCTTCAGAAATAATTTTAAGAGAGTTTTGTCTACTTAGAATTTAAGCCTGAATAGACATTAACATACTCTTTGTGTCATGCAATCAGCCAGCATTTTACATATTCTGTATTACAATTATACGTTACAGACAGTGGTTCGAGCTTAAATCTGTTCACTAAAGGTATTCTAGGAATGGTCAGGGTAGATCTAAGAGAAGTGGCTGAGGAGTGTTCTGTAACGCCCCTTCCTATGAGAAAGGGAGCCACTCACAGTAAGTTATACCCAGTTACACAAAACCAGCTTTCTCATTAAGGAGCCATAATTCTAAAATATTAACCTTTACCATGTGACCTCCTTCCCAGTGCCTGAGTTCTATTACCACACTCCATGGATAACAAATTAAAAAGGCAAAAGCTATTTCACTAACAGATGTATGTGGAATGGAGCTTGGTTTTCTCTCCATTCTGACACTGTAACTCAGAGGACTTGTGTTCTCTTCCAGTTCCCTCCAAACCCCTTTGTTCATTTGGCACTAAGAATTTTATACATAATTAGATGCATTTAACAGAGTAACAGTAGCTAATGGCAAAAGATAGTGGCACCCACTAAAGTAGCAATAGATTCATACAGACCCAAACAGAGAATCTAAAGATGAATAGGCTAGTGCCAGCACCCAGAAGAGACAGAAAAAGTGGTGGTGACAGTTAAAGGGAGCATACGTGTTTGCAAGAATATGTAAGACACTCTCTAAAATACCAGGCAGGAACCCTTGTTTGAGCAATAAATTCTCCCATCTGCTCCAGGGATAAGTTGCCAATGTGATGCCTTATCTGTTCACATGCTGGTGAAACTTAGGGAGACAAAGTAAAGTAGATTTGATAAAACATTACTGGTTTCTATAAAACTATTTTGTAATATTTGGGAGTTAGATGACTTTATGCATGTGATGGCCACAACTTACAATTTTAACAAGTTTGTGCTGTGAAATATAATATTAGCATGATTTCAAAATTATAATTATAGAGCTAGACAAAATCATCTGACAAAAGATATCCAAAATTAAAATCATTTTAGATATAATTTTAATGTCTATAATAGTTGTGGTCCTGATATATAGGAAATTAAAATAATATGAATAGAGGACAAAACTCTTTCTGAAAGTTCAAAGGTAGAATAGAATCACATAGAGGTATAGGATTCTAATTAAATTGTATTAATGGTTTTTTAAAGGCAGGTGGAAAAACATTTTAAATATCAAAAAGAAAAAGAAAAAATCAAAATTCAACTGAAAAGTAAAGAGATTTATATGTGATTTTAAAAGTGTTTGAAGGATTGTAAGAACAAATAATGTCAGAAGAATGGGTTGAAGATGTGGCTTAAACCTATGAATGTGGACTTCAAGAATTCCTACTTCTGAATTTTAGGAAGTCCCTTTGGATGTCACTATGCATAGAGCTTGATATGCTCATAGCTTGCAAGAGTAAAAACCCTCTACTGTGCCCAAGTCAGGGAAGTCTGGTCAATAGGAACCTGTGGACACTATGGTTCTAGATGTCAGAACCCCTTTAATGATGGAGATAGGTCTTTTAACCTTGAGTATAATTCAGAATTAAGCCTTAAGATGCTGAAATAAGTGGGTGAAATAGGTGAAGGGATTAAGAAGTAAAAATTAGCAGTTATAAAACAGTTGTGAGATATAAAATATAGCACAGGGGGTGTTGTCAATATATTCTAATAACTATGTATGGTTCCAGGTGCATATTAGTTTTATTGAGGCAATCACTTTTTAAGTTATACAATGTTTAACCACTATGCTATTGATGCTATTGACCTGAAACTAATGTAGAATTGAATATCAATGAAAATTTTTAATTTTTTTAAAATTTAAAACCATGATTAAACTAAGTGAAACCTATCTTTAGATTTTATTTTAATTTAATTTCTAATTGAATTTATTGGGGTGACATTGGTTAGCAAAAATATAGGTTTTGGTGCACCATTCTATAACACAACTACTGTACACTGTCTTGTGTGTTCACAGCCGCTCCCTCAAGTCAAATCTTCATTCATCACCACTTATGCCCAAACTCATCTTATTTTTATTTTTCATGATAAAAAGTTTACCCATTTTATGTGTCAAGCTTTGTTATAGACTCTGGGATATAATCACAAACAACAAAACTGTTACCCTTATCAAGTTCATACTCTAGAGATAGTAATCAAATAACTATGTGCATTATATATGATATGCAATTTTATTTTATCAAATCTTAAATGTCATCAGTTGTAAGATGTTATTTTGTATTACTAAGACAGAAAAAGACACAACATAATTGAACTATGGTCCAACAGTTTTTAACACTTAGATTTTTTATATTTTGTGTTTTTAAAAGTTTATACAAATTTTTATCATATATAATCACTTGATTATATGTAAGAAAATACTAATAAGTAAAATGGATAATTTTTACTTATTAAATTAAATGCTTATTAAGAAGCATTTCTTTTTTTTCTTTTTTTTTTTTTTGTATTTTTCTGAAGCTGGAAACGGGGAGAGACAGTCAGACTCCCACATGCGCACAACCGAGATCCACCCGGCACGCCCACCAGGGGTGATGCTCTGCCCACCAGGGGGCGATGCTCTGCCCCTCCGGGGCATCCCTCTGTTGGCAACCAGAGTCACTCTAGCACCTGGGGCAGAGGCCAAGGAGCCATCCCCAGCGCCCGGGCCATCTAAAAAGCATTTCTTAAAAATGCTTTTTATTCACCATTAAACTGCCTTCGGTAGCATTGATATCACACACACACACACACACACACACACACACACACACAATCATTCTCTGTGTTATCAGGAATATTAATGCTTTAGGATTTCGTACAGATGCACTCTATTTTCACACTTCCAAAATTTTCTTCCAACTCACTGAACTCTATTCTGCAATTTTGGTGCCAGTAATTTTCAGCTTAGCATGTGAAAAGAAATTTTTGTGCACAGAATATAACACATCTTCATCTATTGTTGGTATCTTTCTTTTTTAGGTAGCATAAAGAAACTTGTTGTATTTTAAGTAAATGTCGTCATTTTTCCATTGACGTATACTTGCTGCACTATCAAATTCATGCCACATTGCTATTCTTATACATTTCTTCATTCACAATGTCCATTTTGTTTTACTGCCAAACCAGTGTCATTTTAAAAAAATTACTACAAATGACATTTAAGTTTCACAAATGTAATGCCAAAAATGCATCTAACTCTAAAATTTACAGATTTAGTTTAGAGTGATGAACCAGCAAAGGTGACAGAAAAGTAGTTATTAATAAGAAGGCTAGAGGCTCTGGCCAGTCGCTCAATGGCTAGAGTGTCAGCCCAGCATATGGATGATATGGATGTCCTGGGTTTAATTCCTAATCAAAGCACACTGATGAAGTGACCATCTGCTTCTCTCCCCTCCCCTCTCTCCATTCTTTCCCTTTTCATCTCCCTCAGCCAGTGGCTTGATTCATTCTTTGTCAGCCTGGGCCTGAGGATAGCTCAGAGGAGCACATCAGCCTCAGGTGCTAAGAATAGCTCTGTACTGGAGCATTGGTCCCAGACAAGGTTGATGAGTGGATCCCAGTTTGGGTGTTTGTGGGAGTCTGCCTCACTATCTCCCCTCCTCTCACCTAAAAAAAAGTAGACTAGAAACAAACTATAGAAATGATCCCTGAAAGTATAGTCTTGATAAGAGTGTGGTGGTTACGGGGGGGAGGGGGGAATGGGAGAGGGATAGGGGGTGGGAGGGGCACAAAGAAAACAAGATAGAAGGTGACAGAGGACAATCTGACTTTGGGTGGTGGGTATGCAACATAATTGAACGACAAGATAACCTGGACTTGTTATCTTTGAATATATATATCCTGATTTATTGATGTCACCCCATTAAAAAAATAAAATTATAAAAAAAAAAAAAAAAGTAGACTAGAAAACAAGTTCAGCCAATAGAACAAAACACTTTACTGTGTTGAAATCTACTCATTTGCCAAGATACAAGAGATTTTTTGAAATATCAATGTGTTCAGTGCAGTAATGAACTGAGAAGTAAAATCTTTTGTAGTATTTGTAGCTACATTTTACAACTTGGAATGTGTTTGGGGAATACATAACTCTAAGACTGTGGGGTTCATAAGTATCAGTAGTTCTCTTAACATGTTTGGCTTTAAAAGAATTGTAAAGAATATGGTAGTAGCTTAGTTACAAGTAAGTGAGATGGAGGAAATTATAATTTTCAGATATAGGAAGCTTGAACACATTTAAGTGCCATTAGGAAAGATCTGGAAAAGGAACAAATGGCAGACAATGAAAACAAAGAAGATGATCAATAATCTATAGTTTCAGAGAAAGCTGTAGGCAATAAGGTTGGGTTAAGCAATCATTTAGAGATATAACCTTACATTTTTGATTAGGTATAGAAAAATGGTTAAGATCACAGGCCCTGGAAACATATAACCTCTGTAAAAATATCAAGAAGTAATTCTGGTGGTCTTAAGGAGGTTAGTTAACCACTCTGTGACCCAATTTCCTCATCTAAAAACTGAAAATATATAATGATATATATTTCACAGGATCATGGTAAGGATTACATAAATTGATATTTGTAAAGTCCCTGGGTTAATATTTAACACAAATTAAGCATTTAAAAGTCTTGTAATTGTCATTTTATTAAGCTCATTTCAGTGCTTGCACTGAGAAAACTGGCTACTTCAGTTATTGATTACTCTTTTTAGTCTTTTGGATAAAATGTTTGATGTCACTGATTTTCTAAAATTTGTGCCATACACGTTATTGGTATTTTCATTCAATCATGCCTTTTTATACCTTTATAAAATTCAAATAAAGTAACCAAAAAATATAGTACTCAAATATACTGGATCAAAAAGAGAGAGAGAGGGAGAGAAAATTAATTTAATAAGCAGAAAGGTAATTCCAGCCCTAATATTTGAACCCCAACCCTCATAATTTTGAATTGCAAATCTTCAAGATGGTGTCACAGTCTTCTTGGTTTGTATGATAAATTTTTTATATTGTTCATGTAAAAATTGAGAAATGTATTATATAATCACATTTAATTTGTTTTTGAAGAAACTTAGAGTATTGGTAAAAGGATATATTTGCATACCAACAAGACAAGATTTTATGGACAATCTGGTTACTTGCTATATGTGAGATATTTAACAAATTACTGAAACATCTTAGTTTTAATATTTTTTATTTATAATTCTTAGGTAAAATATACTATCTCAAAGAGTTATTGTGAGCATTAAATTTGAAAATATATGTAAACCCTCTAATAGAAAACCTAGAACATTATAAATGCTCAATTATGAACAATTATTTTTCAAAAATTTGACAGTCTGGAAGAAATGGATAAATTCCTAGAAGTGTACAATCTTCCAAAAATGATTCAGGAATAATGAGAGAATCTGAATAGTCCAATTACAGCTATGAAATTGAAGCAGTAATAAAACTCCCAACAAACAAAAGTCTTAGACCAGACTTCTTCAGAGGTGACATTCAAAGAACAACACCTGTTCCTCTCAAACTGTTCCAAAAAATTGAAAATAAGGAAAGACTTTCAATCTCATTTCATGAGGCCAGTATTATTCTAATTCTAAAACCAGATAAAGACACTACAGATGCTTGAGAGTAATGGCGGAGTAGGAAGCGATACCGATAAATCTCCCCCAAAACTCAACAAGATCTTCAACCAGAAACAGAAAAACCTATACTTGGAGCTTCCAGATTCTTCGCAATACACCCAAAGGTATGATTGAGTGAAAAATTGGCTAAATATATAACCAAACCCCGAAGGAAATAGGGAGTAAGAAATGCTCCGCCTTCCTCACTAACCTAAACAGGGCGGCTTTCTCTGGTAACTGTGAATATAGAAACTGAGGCGGGCAAAGGGGGTGAATAGATCCAGGCCGCCGCAGCAAAAACGGCCGAACCAGGCTGTGGCTCAGAGATCCAAGCCGAGGAAAATCTGATCCTGTGGCAACCCGGGCAATACAAGCTAACACTCGCGCCAAACCCAAACAAAGAAAGACAAGCGGAGCGGCCATTTTACCCGGTCTCCTGGTCGGTGCGCAGTTAGTGGAAGAGAGATTTCTTCCTAAGCCGCGGAAGTGGGTGCCCGTGTTGCCCCATGGAGAGGCAGGGTCAGAGGCCTTTCTGTGGGCTGAGGGCAGAGTCTCTGGGCAGCCCCAGCGCCCTGGGAAAGCCACGCACGGGAGGGAGTGAGAACTACTTCCAACGGTGGAGATTTTCCGTGCTGGTGAGGGTTTTACTCAGAGGGAACCGCGGCCGGCCTCATATCCTGGTGTGCGCGCGCAGATAAGGAGTGAGAGATTCCTCCGAGTGCCTCGGCAGTGCGCGCCCGTGTTATCGCACAGAGGGGCAGAGTCAGGGGCCTTTGTGTGGGCCAAAGCGGAATCTCGGGCCGCCCCAGCGCCTTGCAAAAGCCGCACACGGGGACGGAGCGAGACTCAATTCCAACGCTGCAACTTTTCCCTGCGGTTGGGGGTTTCACTCAGAGCGTGAGACTGCTGGCCGGATATCCTGGTTGCAGACAGTGAGTGAGAGTTTCCTCCAAGCGCCCCCGGAAGTGGGCGCCCGCTTGTGTTACCGGACAGAGTGGCAGAGCCAGTGGTCTTTGAGTGGGCAGAAAGCCCACCTGATTATGCTAGCAGCTCTGACTGACTGAGCCTTACCCAGAGCCCTGTGCTGAGTGGAAATAGAGTGGGGAGTTGCCAGCAATTTGAGCCTCTTACTATCCAGGCAGAGGCAGCAGCAACCCCATACCTGGACTATCAGGCTACTAATTGAGGAAGGAAAGACTAGGAGAAAGGCTCCAGGAACACGGACTCTCTCACTGTCAGAGCCTATAAATGCTAATGAGCCTCAACTCCCAACGAGAATAAAGCATAATACATGACATTGCCATAGAGACTTATCAACTGCAAACCTCTACCTGAGCGTGCCAAAGGGGCAGAACCCGGGGTACAGAGTCACCGACCAGGAAGAGGGAGAGAAAAGAAAAAGCAAGAAGATAACCTCTCAAAATCAAGAATAATCTGCAGACTTTATAACCTATCCCATTTTATTATATTTGTTCGTTTGTTTCTCTTATCTTCATTCTTGAGACTTTTTTTTCCTCCTCCAATTTGGCCGATTAACTCTCTACCGGTCTTACTCTCTCCTCTCCTTGAACTACACTACCCATAAGTGTTACATCTCCCATTATCATTTCTCGTCTCTTCCTTTCTCTCTATGAGGGTTGCACTCCAAAACCCTTAACTCTTCTCTCTCTCTCCTTTCTTTTTTCTTCTTTTAGTGGTTCCCTCTTTTTTTTCTCTCTCTCTCTTTCTTTTCTCCCTCTATATTAGTTTCTTCCTTTCTCCTTTACATCTCCTCTCATTCAAACCTCAATAACAAACAAATTATCTTATCTGGGACTCAAACCTATGTTTGTGGCATTTTGGGGGGTTTTTACTTCACCTTTTTAACTCACTAGCAGTGCTCCCATCCCTGGCTCTCCATATTATCTAGTTCTTGTTCCACTAAATACAATAATAAGTTTTTAATTTGTCCCCCCATTTTTCCATTTTCCTCTTATTCCTCTCATCATAACTCTTAGAAAACCAACACCTAAAAGCAAATCATTTTATTCTTGACCCAAATTTTTTCCTTATTTGCTTTTTGTGGGTCCATACGCTCTTTTTTTTTTCTTTTTTCTTTTTTCTTTTTTTTTTTTCTTTTCTTTTCCTTTTTTTTTTTTTTTTTTTTTTTTTCTTTCTCTCTTTTTGCCCCTTTATTACTTTTCCCCAATTCAGGCCCTCCATCACAGGCATTGTTTGTTATAACTCACAGTCCACCACAAGATTTTCTCAAGAAAGAGGGGAGAGGAGAGGAGAGGAAAAAAAGAGGGGGGGAATAATTTCCTTTTTTTAAAAATTTTTATTTTATTTTATTTTTCTTTATTTCATTATTAATTTTTTTAAAAAAACAACTCTTTTCGATTTGTTATTTTTTTATTTTTTTAACTTTTTATTCTTTATTAAATCTCATTAATACTATCAACAAAACCACCCTCAGATGCCATTAAGGAAGAGAAAATCGAATATCATGGATACAAAAGAAAGAGAGGTAACACAGCTAGATGAGGAAAAATCTATGGAGAAAAAATTTAATATATTGGAAACCTTGGAGCTAAATGACAGAGAATTCAAGATAGAAATCCTAAAAATCCTCCGAGATATACAAGAAAACACAGAAAGGCAATATAGGGAGCTCAGAAAACAACTCCATGAACACAAAGAATATATGTCCAAGGAAATTGAAACTATAAAAACAAATCAAACAGAGATGAAAAACTCAATTAACGAGCTGAAAAACAAAGTAACAAGCTTAGCTAATAGAACAGGTCAGATAGAAGAGAGGATTAGTGAAATAGAAGACAAGCAACTTGAGGCACAACAGAGAGAAGAAGAAAGAGACTCAAAAATTTAAAAAAATGAGATAGCCCTACAAGAATTATCTGACTCCATCAAAAAGAATAACATAAGAATAATAGGTATATCAGAGGGAGAAGAGAGAGAAAATGGAATGGAGAACATACTAAACAAATAATTGATGAGAACTTCCCAAGCCTGTGGAAAGAACTAAAGCCTCAAGTTCAAGAAGCAAACAGAACTCCAAGTTTTCTTAACCCCAACAAACCTACTCCAAGGCATATCATAATGAAATTGACACAAACCAACAGCAAAGAAAAAATTCTCAAGGCAGCCAGGGAAAAGAAGAATACAACATATAAAGGAAGGCCCATTAGATTATCATCAGATTTCTCAGCAGAAACTCTACAAGCTAGAAGAGAGTGGACCCCAATATTTAAAGTCCTGAAAAGAGAGGAACTTTCAGCCACGAATACTATACCCATCAAAGCTATCCTTCAAATACGAAGGAGAAATAAAAACATTCACAGATACAGAAAAGATGAGGGAATTTATCATCAGAAAACCCCCACTCCAGGAATTACTAAAGGGGGTTCTCCAATCAGATACAAAGAACAAAAAAAAAACAGAGCCACAAGTAAAAGCTCCAAGAAGAACACAATAAAACCAAATTTAAACTGTGACAACAACAAAAAGAAAGAGGGGGAGAAGACGGAGATTAACAGTAGCAAAGGACGATGGAGTGCAAAAGTACTCACAAAATAGTTCGCTACAATGAACAGGGTAGGGACCCTTTTCATTACTCAAAGGTAACCACCATTGAAAAAACCACCACAGAAGCACATGAGATAAAAAAGATAGCAACAGAGGAAAGATGTATGGAATACAACCAAATAAAAACAAAAGATAGAAAAACGAAAGAGAAGGATCAAACAAGACACAAAACTAACATAAAGCAAGATATAAAATGGCAATAGGGAACTCACAAGTATCAATAATTACACTAAATGTAAACGGATTAAACTCACCAATAAAAAGGCACAGAGTAGCAGAATGGATTAAAAAAGAAAATCCAACTGTATGCTGCCTACAGGAAACTCATCTAAGTAACAAGGATAAAAACAAATTCAAAGTGAAAGGCTGGAAAACAATACTCCAAGCAAATAACATCCAAAAAAAAGCAGGTGTAGCAATACTCATATCGGATAATGCTGACTACAAGACAGGAAAAGTACTTAGAGACAAAAATGGCCATTTCATAATGGCTAAGGGGACACTGAATCAAGAAGACATAACAATTCTTAATATATATGCACCAAACCAAGGAGCACCAAAATATATAAGACAGCTACTTATTGATCTTAAAACAAAAACTGACAAAAATACAATCATACTTGGAGACCTCAATACACCGCTGACGGCTCTAGATCGGTCATCCAAACAGAGAATCAACAAAGACATAGTGGCCTTAAACAAAACACTAGAGCACCTGGATATGATAGACATCTACAGGACATTTCATCCCAAAGTGACTGAGTATACATTTTTCTCCAGTGTACATGGATCATTCTCAAGAATTGACCATATGTTGGGCCACAAAAACAACATCAGCAAATTCAGAAAAATTGAAGTTGTACCAAGCATATTTTCTGATCATAAAGCCTTGAAACTAGAATTCAACTGCAAAAAAGAGGAAAAAAATCCCACAAAAATGTGGAAACTAAACAACATACTTTTAAAAAATGAATGGGTCAAAGAAGAAATAAGTGCAGAGATCAAAAGATATATACAGACTAATGAAAATGACAATACGACATATCAGAATCTATGGGATGCAGCAAAAGCAGTGATAAGAGGGAAGTTCATATCGCTTCAGGCATATATGAACAAACAAGAGAGAGCCCAAGTGAACCACTTAACTTCCCACCTTAAGGAACTAGAAAAAGAAGAACAAAGACAACCCAAAACCAGCCGAAGAAAGGAGATAATAAAAATCAGAGCAGAAATAAATGAATTAGAGAACAGAAAAACTATAGAAAAAATTAATAGAACAAGGAGCTGGTTCTTTGAAAAGATCAACAAAATTGACAAACCCTTGGCAAGACTTACCAAGGAAAAAAGAGAAAGAACTCATATAAACAAAATCCAAAATGAAAGAGGAGAAATCACCACGGACACCTATAGGTATACAAACAATTATTGTAGAATACTATGAAAAACTTTATGCCACTAAATTCAACAACCTAGAAGAAATGAATAAATTCCTAGAACAATACAACCGTCCTAGACTGAGTCAAGAAGAAGCAGAAAGCCTAAACAGACCTATCAGTAGAGAAGAAATAGAAAAAACCATTAAAAACCTCCCCAAAAATAAAAGTCCAGGCCCTGACGGCTATACCAGCGAATTTTATCAAACATTCAAAGAAGACTTGGTTCCTATTCTACTCAAAGTCTTCCAAAAAATTGAAGAAGAAGCAATACTTCCAAACACATTTTATGAGGCCAACATAACCCTCATCCCAAAACCAGGCAAGGATGGCACAAAAAAAGAAAACTACAGACCAATATCTCTAATGAATACAGATGCTAAAATACTAAACAAAATACTAGCAAATCGAATACAACAACATATTAAAAAAATAATACATCATGATCAAGTGGGATTCATCCCAGAATCTCAAGGATGGTTCAACATACGTAAAACGGTTAATGTAATACACCATATCAACAAAACAAAGAACAAAAACCACATGATCTTATCAATAGACGCAGAAAAGGCTTTCGATAAAATACAACACAATTTTATGTTTAAGACTCTCAACAAAATGGGTATAGAAGGAAAATATCTCAACATGATAAAGGCCATATATGATAAACCATCAGCTAACATCATATTAAATGGCACTAAACTGAAGGCTTTCCCCCTTAAATCAGGAACAAGACAGGGTTGTCCACTCTCTCCACTCTTATTTAATGTGGTACTAGAGGTTCTCGCCACAGCAATCAGACAAGACAAAGAAATAAAAGGCATCCATATCGGAAAAGAAGAAGTAAAGGTATCACTTTTTGCAGATGATATGATCCTATACATCGAAAACCCCAAAGAATCCACAAAAAGACTACTAGAAACAATAAGCCAATACAGTAAGGTCGCAGGATACAAAATTAACATACAGAAGTCAATAGCCTTTCTATATGCCAACAATGAAACAACTGAGAAGGAACTCAAAAGAATAATCCCCTTCACGATTGCAACAAAAAAAATAAAATACTTAGGAATAAACATAACAAAGAATGTAAAGGACTTATATAATGAAAACTATAAACCATTGTTAAGGGAAATCGAAAAAGATATAATGAGATGGAAGAATATACCTTGTTCTTGGCTAGGAAGAATAAATATAATCAAGATGGCTATATTACCCAAAGCAATATACAAATTTAATGCAATTCCCATCAAACTTCCAATGACAGTTTTTTAAAGAAATAGAGCAAAAAATCATCAGATTTATATGGAACTATAAAAAACCCCGAATAGCCAAAGCAATCCTAAAGAAAAAGAATGAAGCTGGGGGCATAACAATACCTGACTTCAAACTCTATTATAGGGCCACGACAATCAAAACAGCATGGTATTGGCAGAAAAATAGACACTCAGACCAATGGAACAGAATAGAAAGTCCAGAAATAAAACCACATATATATAGTCAAATAATTTTTGATAAAGGGGCCAACAACACACAATGGAGAAAAGAAAGCCTCTTCAATAAATGGTGCTGGGAAAACTGGAAAGCCACATGCAAAAGAATGAAACTGGACTACAGTCTCTCCCCCTGTACAAAAATTAACTCAAAATGGATCAAAGATCTAAACATAAGACCTGAAACAATTAAGTACATAGAAGAAGACATAGGTACTCAACTCATGGACCTGGGTTTTAAAGAGCATTTTATGAATTTGACTCCAATGGCAAGAGAAGTGAAGGCAAAAATTAATGAATGGGACTACATCAGACTAAGAAGTTTTTGCTCAGCAAGAGAAACTGATAACAAAATAAACAGAAAGCCAACTAAATGGGAAATGATATTTTCAAACAACAGCTCAGATAAGGGCCTAATATCCAAAATATACAAAGAACTCATAAAACTCAACAACAAACAAACAAACAATCCAATAAAAAAATGGGAAGAGGATATGAATAGACACTTCTCCCAGGAAAAAATACAAATGGCCAACAGATATATGAAAAGATGCTCATCTTCTTTAGCTATTAGAGAAATGCAAATCAAAACGGCAATGAGATACCACCTCACACCTGTTCGATTAGCTGTTATTAGCAAGTCAGGTAATAGCAAATGTTGGAGAGGCTGTGGAGAATAAGGAACCCTCATACACTGTTGGTGGGAATGTAAAGTAGTACAACCATTATGGAAGAAAGTATGGTGGTTCCTCAAAAAACTGAAAATAGAACTACCTTATGACCCAGCAATCCCTCTACTGGGTATATATCCCCAAAACTCAGAAACATTGATACGTAAAGACACATGCAGCCCCATGTTTATTGCAGCATTGTTCACAGTGGCCAGGACATGGAAACAACCAAAAAGCCCTTCAATAGATGACTGGATAAAGAAGATGTGGCACATATACACTATGGAATACTACTCAGCCATAAGAAATGATGACTTCGGAACATTTACAGCAAAATGGTGGGATCTTGATAACATGATACGAAGCGAAATAAGTAAATCAGAAAAAAACAGGAACTGTATTATTCCATACGTAGGTGGGACATAATAGTGAAACTAAGAGACATTGATAAGAGTGTGGTGGTTACGGGGGGGAGGGGGGAATGGGAGAGGGATAGGGGGTGGGAGGGGCACAAAGAAAACAAGATAGAAGGTGACAGAGGACAATCTGACTTTGGGTGGTGGGTATGCAACATAATTGAACGACAAGATAACCTGGACTTGTTATCTTTGAATATATGTATCCTGATTTATTGATGTCACCCCATTAAAAAAATAAAATTATAAAAAAAAAAAAAAAAAGACACTACAAAGAAAGAAAAATAGAAGCCAATATCCTTGATGAACATAGATGCCAGAATCCTCAACAAAATATTAGCAGACCAATATCCAGCAATTCATTAAAAAGATCATATACCATGATCACATGGGATTTATTCCAGGGATGTAAGATTGGTATAATATTCATAAACTAATTAACATGATACATCTCACCAACAGAATGAATGATTAATACCACATGATTATGTCAATATATGCAGAAAAGGTATTTAATAAAATCTAGCACTTATTTATGATAAAAAAACTCTAAACAAAGTGAGAATAGAAGAAATATACCTCAATGTAAAAAAGAACATATCTAAGAAATCAACAGCCTACATTAGTCTCAATAAGCAAAAACTACAAACATTTCCCTTAAATTTGCAAACAAGACAAGGATGTCAGATTTCATCACTTTTATCAACAGAAGACTGGAAGTACTATTCACAGCAAAAAGACAAAAATAAGAAATAAAAGGCATCAAAATTGGGAAGGAAGAAGTAAAACTGTCATTATTTGCAGATGATATGATACTGTATGTAGATAACCTTAAAGATCACAACAAAAACTACTAGAATTGATAAATGAATTCAGTAAAATAGCAGGATACAAAATAAATATACAGACATTAGTTGAATTTTTGTACTCCACTAATGAACCATGAAAAAAGAAAATTAAAAAAACAATCTTATACACAATTGCTTCAAAAAGAATGAAATACCTAAATAAATTTAACCAAGAATGTAAAAGACCTATATTTGAAAAAAATATAAGACACTGAAGAAAGAAACTGAAAAAAGTACAAATAAGTAGAAGTGTGCACCATGTTCATGATAGAAAGAATTAACATCATGAAAATGTTCATACAACCTCAAGCAACCTATAGATTCAATGCAATTCTTATCAAGATACCAATGGCATATTACATAAAACTGACACATATTTCAAAAATTTACATGGAACCACAAAGACTGAATAGGGACAGCACTCTTAAGAAAGAAGAACATTGCCACCAACAGTGTATAAAGGTTCTTTTTCTGTATAACCTCTTCAACACTTGTTATTATGTATTTTGTTGATTATAGCCAGTCTAACAGGTGTGAGGTGGTATCTCATTGTGGTTTTGACGTGTATTTCCCTAATAACAGTGAAGTTGAGCATCTTTTCATATATCTGTTGGCCATTTGTATGTCTTTTGGGAGAAGAGTCTGTTTAGATTCTCTACCCATTTCTTTTTTTTTTTTTTTTTGACAGAGACAGAGAAAGAATCAGAGAGAAGAACAGATAGGGACAGACAGGAAGGGAAAGAGATGAGAATCAATTATTTGTTGCAGCACCTTAGTTGTTCAATGATTGCATCCTCCTGTGTGCCTTGACTGGGGGGCTACAACACCGAGTGACCCTTTTCTCAAGCCACCAACCTTGGGCTCAAGCCAGTGAGTGACCTTGGGGTCATGTCTATGATCCACCCTCAAGCCAGCAACCCCACACTTAGGCTGATGAGCCCACACTCAAGCTAGTGACCTTGGTGTTTCAAACCGGGTCCCCCATGTTTCAGTCTGATGTTCTATCCAATGAGCACTGCCTGGTCAGGCAACACATTTTTTTAAATAAATTTTTATTAATTTTAATGGGGCAACACATTTTTTAATTAAATTTTTGGTTAGGTGTTGTGTTTTATGAGTTCTTTATATTTTTTGTATATTAACCCTTGTTAGAGCTGTTGTTTGTAAATATCATCTCCTATTTGGTTTGTTGCCTTTTTGTTTTGTTTTATTTTTGTGTAAAAGACTTGTAGTTTGATATAGGCCCATTCATTTATTTTTGCCTTTAGTTCCTTACCTTTGGGGTCAAATTTATAAATTATTCTCTATGACCAAGCTCTATAGTTTAGTTCTTATGTTTTCTTCTATATAAGTTATTTTTTCAGATATTATATTTATGTCTTTGATCCATTTTGAGTTAATTTTTGTATATGGGGACAAACTATAGTCTAGCTATACAGTTTTTCCAGCACTATTTATTGAAGAGGTTTCATTTTCTGTATTGTAAGTTTTTGGCTCTTTTGTCAAATTTATTAGCCCAAATACCTATTGGTTTATTTGTGGGGTCTTGATTTTGTTCCATTATTCTATTTGTCTGTTTTTCTGCCAATACAATGCTGTTTTCATTATCGTGGCTCTATTGAATAATTTTAAGTGAGGTGGTGTGATATATTTGGCTTCAACTTTTTTTTCTCATTATTACTTTGGCTATTCAGGGTCTTTCATGGTTCCACACAAATTTGACTATTTTTTCCTCTATTTCCTCAAAAACTTTCTTTGAGATTTTAATAGGGATTACATTAAATCTTTACATTGCTTTGGGTAATAACATTTTTACTATATTGATTCTTCCATTCTATGAACATGGAATATCTTTGTATTTCAGTTTGTCTTTTTTCAATCCCTTTTGATAATGCTTTGTAATTTTCAGAATATAGGTCCTTTACGTCCTTGATTAAGTTTATTCTCAGGTATTTTATTCTTTATGTTGCATTTGAAAAATTAATTGCTCATTTTATTTTTTCTGAAATTTTATTTTTAGTATATAAGAATGCAATGGATTTTTAAAATTGATTTTGTTAACTGCAACTTTACTAAATCTGTATATTGTTTCTAATATTTTTTCTCATGAAATATTTAAAGTTTTTTATAAAGAATCATGTCATCTGCAAAAAGTGACACTTTCCTTCTTCCTAATTTGGATGCCTTTTGTTTCTTTCTTTTATCTGATTGCTCTGATAACAACCTACAGTTGTAGAAGATTGATGATAGTAGACATCCTTGTCTTGTTCCTAGGATATATCCAGTTACCTACACAGAAATGTTTACAAGAGAAAATGCTAAAATTTATAGCTATATTCTAAAAATCAATTTTATCAGAGTATGTTCATTTTTACTTTTCTAGATATTTAATATTATATTTAAAAATAAAAGTTTTTTATAGATAAGAACCTTAGTTTCTAATTTGAATGGATAGACTTTTTTTGTTGTTGTATTTTTTTTTTCTGAAGTTAGAAGCGGGGAGGCAGTCAGACAGACTCCCTCATGCGCCCAACTGGGATCCACCCTGCAAGCCCATCATGGGGCAACACTCTGCCCATCTGGGTCCTTAGTCCATTGCGGCTGGAGCCATTCTAGCGTCTGAGGAGGAGGCTACGTAGCCGTTCGCAGCACCCAGGCCAACTTTGCTCCAATGGTGCCTTGGCTGTGGGAAGGGAAGAGAGAGATAGAGAGGAAGGAGAGGGGGAATGGTAGTGAAGCAGATTGGTGCTTCTCCTGTGTGCCCTTACCGAGAATCGAACCCGTGACTTCCACATGCTGGGCTGACGCTCTACTGCTGAGCCAACTGGCCAGAGCCTTGGATTGACTTTTTAATATAAGCTTATTGCTAGTGGCATAAGCAAATAATTCAGACCAAAAATATATTGAATTTTAATTAATATTTTCAATAATGCCCATTAAACACACTTAAATCAATAACCTCTGAGTAAAACTTACTGAAATTCTGTTTTCTCAATTTTGTGTAAGGTTTCAGCTCCTGCAATTTTAATCATGTCATGATCCAAATACTCTCTATATTTCTTTAACTTTATAGAAAATACAAATACAATGAAAAAAAAGGCATAATTTGATTTTTTGTAAACATTTAAGAAGGGTTTTTTTGAGGTAATTTTATATGCCATAAAGTTGACTGAATATAAATATACAAGTCAATGGTTATAAGAACTTCTAGTACAATGTTGATAACAAGTAGTGAAAGCAAACATCTTACTCTATTTCTTGGAAAACCAGTCTTTCAACATTGAATATGATACTAGCTGTAGGTTTCACTTACTCTATGATGTTGGACAAATTTTATTTATAATTTGTTGAGTTGCTATGAAAAGATGTTGGATTTTGTCAAATGATTTTTCTGAGTTTATTGAGAAAAATAACATGGTACATTTAAATAATATTTCATAACCAAAACCAAAACAACCTTGCATTCTTAGAATAAATCCCACTTAGTAATGGTTAATAATATTTTTTATATATCACTAGATTTGATTTGCTATTATTGTGTTAAGGATTTTGCATCTATATTCAGCAAAGATATTGGTATGTATTTTCTCTTTTGTTTCCTTTCCTTCCTTCCCCTTCCTTCCTTCCTTCCTTCCTTCCTTCCTTCCTTCCTTCCTTCCTTCCTTCCTTCCTTCCTTCCTTCCTTTATTCTTTTCTTTTCATCTTTTCTTCCTTTCTTAGCTTTCTTTCCTTCTTCCTCTCCTCTCCTCCTTCTTATCTTACTGTTCTTTGCTTTTTTAAATTAAATTTTTTGAAGTGACATTAAAATTTACCTGTCAAACCATTTGGGCCTGGGCTTTCCCTTGTGGTGATATTTTTAATTAGTTGTCATAAATTGTAAGCAATCTGAGCTATATATTTTCATATTTAAATTCTCTAAATCAGATAATATCAGGTGTTTTTTAACAAAACTTTAGCAAAAAAAAGAAAAAAATCAAAGCCTTAAACAAATAATTCATAGTATTTTAGGATGCCTTTTGTTTCCTAAAACAGATTAAGAGTTATTTTAAAGCTAAGCATAAGCAATGATTATTTGTTAGTACATTAAAAACATTTATTCAAGACCTCATAAGTAAATTTAAACTTGCAGAAAATAATTATTACATTCTCCCATTTCACTTCTTGTTGAGATAACATGAAACATAGGAATGAAAATTACATGTTGTTATTGTTAATATTTGTGTATTGTTAGTATTGTGTTGTGTGAGGTGCATTTTTATGTGTCTATACTTAAGCTTTAATAATAGTAATAATGCCTCTTTTTTATGAACATAAAAAGAAATACAACCTACATATTCTCTTCCACCTTGCAAGGTAATTCATGTAAAAATATTCTCTTTTTTCACTGTGGTGGTTCTTATATTTGCTACTTAGTTGAATTATTTATTTATTATTTTATGGAGTCCAATTTTCACTAAATATATGACAGACATGCCCAAATCGATTTAAGTATAGTTTTGTCACTTGAATCATTATAGCTATATATTGTAATAGTTATTTTTCATGTTATAAAAGTACATAATGCACTTGTAAAACTAGATAAGTCAAAACTACTTCAGACAATAAAGTTTCTGTTCAATTCTACAAAGTAAAAACAAAAGAAAAAAAAGCAGCAAATAAACTCAGACACAGACAACAGTATGATAATTAACATAAGGGAAGGGAGTATATATATTGCTGTACATTTATTACAAAATATAAAAATGAACCTTATTTTTTTAATTTTTGCAAGGCATATCAAGTGACACATGTGCTCTAATAACTTTCTTCTTACAAATTTAAGACTTCATCCCAACTTGATCCTACATGATAGCTGAAAAGCTATCTTTTTGTGCTGCCTTTATAACATTACTCAACTTTTCAGAATTACAGCCCTCTTCATCAGGACGAATTGCTTCCCTCTTGGACTTCTATTTTGCTAAATATGCTTGATCATATAAATCTCCTTAAATTACAGGTAGCTTTGCTACTTCTGCTCTAGTTAAACTATGTGAGCTATTGTGCTTGCGAAATAATTTATCATAGCTTCTCAGATTTAGTGCTCCAAAAACTGACACAGAGGATATTTTGTCCTACATACTAGGGAGGGAAATCTCCTTCTGTTTAAAACTACAGATATATATCCTTGGTTCTTAGAAAACTCTAAGACTCAGATTCTCGATTCAAAATTCTTCACACTTACCAGATAATCTGTGAAACTTCACTTCTACTCTAGACTTTGGAAAGATCACAAGTAACTGAATAACAAAATCACTTTTGTTTTTTTTTTTTACCATTTACTGAATGCTAATAACAAAAATAGGTTTAATTATTAAGTGACAAATATATACAGAGCAACACTTCAAATATTTCATTATACTATTTAATCCTGTAATTTAATTATTATATCCAGTTCTCAGTAGAAGAAATAAGTCTCACCTGAAGTTGCACAGCTAGTAGTAGCTCAGACAGTCCTAGTCTGACTGTAAATCCAATTTTCTTTTTACCATACTGTTTTTAAAAATATTTTAAAGTTAAATGGAGTGGGGTAACATTAGTTAATAACATTATGTAAGGTTCAGGTATACAACTTTGTATTTCATCTGTGTACCCTGTTCTATGCTTACCACCAAAAGTCTCATCTCCTTCTGTCATTATATATTTGACCTTCTTTACCCCTTTTATCCTTCCTCCATGCCCTTCCCTTCTGTTAACAACCATATTATTGTCTGTGTCTGAGTTTGTTTTGTCTATTTTTGCTTTATATCCCATATATGAGTGAAATCATATAGTATTTGTCCTTATCCATCTGATTTATTTCACTTAGCGTGATACTCTCAAGATACATTCATGTTGTCACCAATGGCAGTATTTCATTTTTCGTGGTTGAGGAGAATTCCACTGAATATTTATGTCACATGTTCTTTATCCCATCATCATCAAAGGACACTATGTTGTTTCCCTGTCTTAGCTATTATGATTAGTGCTGTTTAACATGGGGGTACCTATAACTTTTTTTATATATATTTTTCTGAAGTTAGAAGTGGGGAGGCAGTCAGACAGACTCCTGCATGTGCCCAACAGGGATCCACCTGGCATGCCCACCAGGGGGCGATGCTCTGCCCACCTGGGGCGTTGCTCAGTTGTGGCAGGAGCCATTTTAGCTCCTGAGGCAGAGGCTATGGAGCCATTCTCAGCGCCCGGGCCAGATTAGCTCCAATGGAGCCCTGGCTGTGGGAGGTGAAGAGAGAGATAGCGAGAAAGAAGAGGGGGAGAGGTGGAGAAGCAGATGGGCCCTTCGCCTGTGTGCTCTGACTGGGAATAAAACTCAGAACTTCCACATGCTGGACCGATGCTCTACCACTGAGCCAACCAGCCAGGGCCTCCTGTAACTTTTTGAATAAGTACTTTCAATTTTTTGAAATACGTACCCAGTAGAGGGATTGGTGGGTAATATGATAACTCTATTATTAACTTTTTGAGGAACTTCCGAACTGTTTTACATTTCCACAAGCAATAAAAGGGTTCCCTTTTTCTACATCTTCTTGAACATGTGATTTCTTATCCTAGACCTTTGTTTTCCAAGACTAAAAGCATATATGGATTAATTCAAGTAATTTAACGCAAATCCTAATTTCTTATAATTTCTTTAAAGGCTGGGGATCATAATTAAGATGGGTTGTGGAATGAGGATGAACAAAATTTTCTATATATTTTTAAGTTTTTTTAATTGAATTTTATTGGGACAACAAATTATGCAGGTTTCAGGTGCCCAATTGTACAGCAGAGATGTGTAGAATAGGGCACAAAATCCCTTTTACTACATGCTACATTTTATGCAATGTACCAAAGGCTTACAATATGTTAAAGTTGCCAAATTCTCATTGCCACCTTTTGAGTTACAGATAATTAATCTCATTTTAGAGTTGAATAAACTGAAGCTCAAAAAGGTTAATTGCTTTGCACAAAGTAGCAAAGCTAATAAAAAAGAACAAAAATGTGAACCTGACTTCTCTCTAATACATAAATCTCTGTTTTCTTACACATTGATTGTTCCTCATTATCATGTTGTATTAACTAAAAGTATTTTCTTAAGATTTTCAGTTTTATTCTCCATAAAGTTTCCTTTTTTAGCCTTTATTTTCTGCAATAATTATCACTGCCACTCAATCCACCACACAAACACATGTTCTCCATTATGAAACTAATATGCTTTAATAACTTAAACATTTTAACCCAGAGAATTTCAAATATAGTATAGTTAATCATCATGTATCCATTATCGGGCTGTAAAAAGCATCAGTATTCCCGGTCAACATCCTGTTAAATCTGTCTCCACATAGCCTGCACACTCTTGAATTGGTTTCTGTGTATTGTATAAAGTAGGGTTTATAATTGATTTTGTTTTCATTTGAGCATATCCAGTGGGACCAGCACTATTTTTTAAAAAGAACCATAGAAGTGGGTTTTTGATTTTCTTCTCTTTGGCTTTGTTACTATACTTACTACTTTGTATATATTTTTCCTTTTTGTTCTAATGAATATAATATGCACTTTTATATAACACAATGTATATTTAGAGTTAAAATTTTAGGACTCTATGAAATATAGGAAACTTGTAAAAGTATAGTTCTTCTAAACATTCTATTTAAATTATATATAAAACATCTATTTGTGTTGTGAACCCAGAGATAGTGATACTTTTAAAATAATTAATTAATTAATTTTTGGTTTGAACAGTTATATACTTAAAACATTTTAGAAACATATTCTTGGTTCTCTGTTTAATCACGTTTATTGAAGCATGTTTAATATGCAATAAACTGCCTATATTTAAGTGTACAATTTCATGTTTTGACTTTTATCAAGGCTTTTCTGTGTTTGTTAATATTTTTATTTGTTATAGTTGCTCTTCTGTTTATTAACATGGTGAATTAGATTGATGAAATTTCAACCATTAAAACAACCTTCTCTTGGAGGATAAATCTTAGTCATAATGTGTTAGTTTTTTTATACTTCACTGCATTTTGTTTGCTAAAGTTGTGTGAAAATTTTTGCATCTATGTCCATAATGATATTGGTCCTACTTTTCTCTTAATATATTTTTTCTTGTTTTTGTGTCAAAGAGATATACTGGTCTCATAGAATTGTCTGAGACATATTCCTTAAGCAAAAATTATGAATGCTTTTTTCTAGAATTAGTATTTTTTTTTAATATTTGGATAAATTACCCCAGCAAAAACTTCTAGGTCTTGAGTTCTCTTGTGGAAAAATTTTAACTATAGTTTTGATTGACTTAGTACATATCGAGTTATACTTGGGCAAGTTGTTTTATTTTACAGGCTTAAAAGAATCTGTTCATTTTGACTAATTTGCTGGCATAAAGTTGTTCATAATGTTTCCTTATTATCTTTTTGATATGTGTAAGATTTTATATAATTTAGTTCTATCATTCCTGATATTGATAATTATATTTTCTTACTTTTTGCTGGTCAGGTGGCTAGAGAATTATAAACTTTATCTTATACAATCAGCTTGACTTCATTGACTATATTTTTCTATTTCTTTAATTTCTGCTCTTTTTATTTTTTTCTTCTGCAATCTTTGCCTTATATTGTTCTTATTTGTCTAGTTCTTTGGGTGAAAACTTAAATCTTTGATTTAAAAACTTTTTAATTTCTGATATGGGAACTCCATAATTTTCCTCTAATTATTTCTTTCAGCAGCATTCTATAAGTTTGGTATGTTATATTTACATTTTCATTCAGTTCAAACTTTCCAATAAACACTTAAATTTATTTTTTTAATCATAGCTTATTAAGAAATGTGTTACTTAGAGATAAAGTATTGTGGATATTCCAGATACCTCTCATTTATTTCTTGAGTATGTAATTCAAAGGTGGTCAAACAATTTACTTTGTATAACTTAAATAATTTTTTCATTTATTGTGGTATGTTTTCTGACTCAGAATGTTTGTTTTTGTAAATTATCCATGCCCATTTAGAAAGAATATGTGTTTATAGAGTTTTTATACGTGTCCATTAGGTCTAGTTGGTTGATAGTAGTGTTCTATATGTTTACTGATATTGTATTTGTTTTATAAATTATTGAGACAGGGTGTTGAAATCTTTAACTTTGTAGGTTTCTCTTGGAATATTTTTTGAATAATTTTGAGGTGCTATTAGAGTAAAGACATTAAGGATTGTCAGTTGCTCATGAATATTTCATTATTTTATAATAAAATCATCATCTATGTTTCAGAAAATTTATAGTATTTTAAGTCATTAAGTTCTTTATCATGCTCATTGGTTCTGCATTTTATTTTTGGAATTTGTTTTGTTTTGTTCTTTAGTTTATTTTTTTGAATTTATTTTTTAATTTAAAATTTTTATTTTTAATTTATTGTGCTGACATGGTTTCCTGTGTTTTACTCAATATCAGACCCTCTACATACTGCATTGTGCTTCCCCATATCCCATAAAAAGTCTCTTTTCACCCTCATTTTACCCTGCTAGTCTCCCTTTCCATTGCCTCCACTCCCTCTTTCCATTTGGCTATGCTACCCTGTTGTCTGTTTCTATGTGTTATGTATACATAATTTGATTAATTCCTTCACCTTTTTTAATCCTGCCCCTCGTCCCCCTTCCCGTTGACAGCTATCTCTGTTTCCTGTGACCATGCCTCTATTTCTATTCTGTTTCTCAGTTTATTATGATTATTAGATTTCAAATATAATTGAGATTATATGGTATTTGTCTTTCTCTGCTTGGTTAATTTTACTTAGCATAATAATCTCCAGGTCCTTTTATGCTTTCATAGTTCTTTCTTTTTTAAAACTGCATAGAATTCCATTGTGTAAATGTACCACTACTTTTTTTACACTTGTCCATTGTTGGACATTTGGGTTGTCTCTAGATCTTGGCTATTGTTAATTATGCTGCAGTTAACATGGGGGTGCATACCTTTTTTTCAATTAGTGTTTTGGGATTCTTAGGATATATTCCTCGAAGTGTAATAGCTGAGTCATAAGGCAGTTTTATTTTTTTTTTTTTTTTTTGAGGAAAAGCTATATTGTTTTTCACAGTGGCTGCATGAATCTTCATTCCCATCAGCAGTACAGGAGGGTTTCTTTTTCTCCACACCCTTACCGGCACTTTTAGTTTGTTGATTTGTTAATAAAAATCATTCTGGCAGGTGTGAGGTGATATCTCATTGTGGTTTTAACTTGCATTTCTCTAATGATTAGTGACCTTGAACATTTTTTCATATGCCTATTGTCCATCTGTATGCCTTCTTTGGAGAAGTGTCTATTCAGGCCCTTTGCCCATTTTTTAATTGATTGTTTATCTTTATAAATTTTGTCCTTTATAATTTTTGTTCTTTACAATTTTGTTCTTTATAAATTTTTATTATTAACCCCTTATCAGTCAGATTAGTGGTTATCTTTTTATTTTATTAATGGTGTCTTTTGCTGTGCAAAAGCTTTTCTATTAGATATAGTCCCAATTGTTTATTTTGCCCTCTATTTCACTTGCCCTGTAAATATTTTTCCTATGTAATCAATGTCTTAATCTATTGACTCTATCATCTCTGTCATATCTAGGATTATTTTGATATATATTTTTTCATTATGGACAGTATATTCTGCTCCTGGAATATATGGTTATCTTTGATTAGCTAATAGGCATTGCAAGTTTGTCTTTGTTGGATGATAGGTATATTTTATACTTCTATACTTCTTTCTTCCAGGGCATGATTAAACTACTTGAAAACCATTTGGCTCTTGAGAATATTTTCTTTAAACATTTTAGTGGAATTAGTGTTTAATCTAGTTTAATTTTACAGACCGTTAAAGAAAACCATTTTAGTACTCCACCTGTTACTTCATGAGTTATGAGGTTTACCATGCTGGCTTTTAAGAACAAGTCATATTCTTCATTTTATTTGAGTTTTGCTGATTATTCTAATGTTCCATATTTGTCTGGCCTCAAACACATGTTTACAGATCAGTATTATGTTAATACTCTACAGAACTTCATATTAATCAATATCTTCTCTCTCACTCTCTCTTTCTCTCTCACTTTCTCAACTTTCTCCTTCTTTCATTATACATTATGAACTTTTGCTGCCTTGTGTTCCCTTGACTTCTATATCATTCTTCTCTACTCAGAAAGATATAGTTGAGTTCTGCTTGAGTCACATTCTCCAATAGGAAGCTGAAGTAGGTTCCTGGCTCATTATACTTTTCCTGTGTCTCAGGAATCACTCTTTGCATTAATAAATGTGATTCATTGTTTCATTTATTTTGTATGAATTTTTATTTTTAGTTGAGAATGCAAACCTGGTCCCCTTTGCTCCATTTTTTCTAGAAGCAAAATTGGTCATTTAATTTAGTCACTTTTAATATCTGTACCTCATCATGTATATTCAAGCTATCATATGGCTTTATTTTCCTTTGTTTTGATTTACTTCTTTTAGCATTTTTGGTTTGCAAGTCTAAATGCAAAGAATTCTTTCAGTTTTGGTTTACTTAAAGTAGCTCTTTTTTTCCTTCAATTTTGAAGGCATATTTCTCTAGATACAATGTTCCAGGTTAACATTATCTTGTTTTTCAGCACATTAAAAACGGTATTTTGTTGTAGTTTTGCTCCATTTTTTTTCTAATGAAAAATCAGCCATTAATACCTGTTGCTGTGTTTGTAATATTTCATGTATCTCTGACTTCTTTGAGAATCTTTTAAAAATATTTTGATATGCACAGAATCACCATTATGTGCTTTCTTGAAGTTTTTGTATCTATAGGATACTTTTCCTCAAAGTTTTTAGTATTTTGGTGTGTGTGTGTATGTGTATATATATATGTGTGTATATATATATATACACACATATATATATATGCACAAATATACATTTTCCAAGGAATTATCTGCCTTATTCATTATATTTTCTCCTCTGGGATTCAATTACGTATGATCTAGAGTAGTTAATGTTTCTCTCTGTTATTCAGATTGAATATTTTCAATTGATTTGTTTTTATATTCACTGATATTTTCTTTGGCAGTATCCTATTTTTTCTCAATTTCATGCAATAAAGTTTTTATTTCAGTTATTGTACTTCTGTTTCACTACACTGATTTTGTTCTTTTCATAGTTTTTCTCTGTTGATTTTTTACATGTTTATTCATTATGAATACATTTTCCTTTAAATCATTGAGCATATTTTAATAGCTAATTTAGACTCCTAGACAGCTAACTGCAATACCTTAATAATTGCGGGAAGGTTTTCTATATTTTCTTTGTATCAGTGTCATTTTTATTTTTATCACCCTTTTCCCTTTTTTTTCTGAAATGAGAAGCGGAGAGGCAAGGACAGACTCCCACATGCACCAAACTGGGATCCACCAGGCATGCCCACCAGGTGGTGATACTCTACCCATCTGGGGCATTGCTCTGTTGCAACTGGAACCATCCAGTACCTGAGACGGAGGCCATGGAAGCATCCTCAGTGCCTGGGCCAACTTTGCTCCAATGGAGCCTTGCCTGCAGGAAGGGAAGAGAAAAACAGGGAGACAGGAGAGGGGGAAGGGTGGAGAAGCAGATGGGCACTTCTCCTGTGTGACCTAGCGGGAATCGAACCTGGGACTTCCACATGCTGGGCCGATGCTCTACCACTAAGCTAACCGGCCAGGGCACTCTTTTTTGTTGTTGTTGTTGAACTATAACTGACATAAAAATGACATAGATGAGGCCCTGGCCGGTTGGCTCAGCGGTAGAGCATCGGCCTAGCGTGCGGAGGACCCGGGTTCGATTCCCGGCCAGGGCACACAGGAGAAGCGCCCATTTGCTTCTCCACCCCTCCGCCGCACTTTCCTTCTGTCTCTCTTCCCCTCCTGCAGCCAAGGCTCCATTGGAGCAAAGATGGCCCGGGCGCTGGGGATGGCTCTGTGGCCTCTGCCTCAAGTGCTAGAGTGGCTCTGGTCACAACATGGCGACGCCCAGGATGGGCAGAGCATCGCCCCTGGTGGGCGTGCCGGGTGGATCCCGGTCGGGTGCATGCGGGAGTCTGTCTGACTGTCTCTCCCTGTTTCCAGCTTCAGAAAAATGGAAAAAAAAAAACCGACATAGAAATAATCAGTTGTATTCTGATTATTTCTGGCTAAACATATTTTATACATTGCATAAAGTCTAGGTTTTGTAATAGTCTTCAGAGAACTTCTGTTCAAGCATGCCTTTACCTTGTGTGACCTCAGATTGTGTCTCCCCTTCATGGGCAGCAACTGAAATATTCACTCATATCCTTAAGTTTTGAGTTGATACCATTTTTTTCAGTGGTCTGTATTCTCTTTCGTGCCTAAAATATTCAGTGTTGTATCAAGATTTGTGCAGTTTTTAAACATTTTATTTCACTTTTATCTCCTATCCAACTCCCTCTTTTCTAGAGTTTTCTCTATAAATTTCCAAATGCTTTTAGAATACCAAACTTTGTCATCTGCCACCTTAAGCTAGTAAGGTCATGGTTTTCTATTGCAGGGATAATACTAAATTAAAAGATGCCTTCAGGCAAATGTCTATAAACTTCAAATCTCACTTGTTCCAGTTTCTATTTAAGGAGAGACTGCCTTACAATTTCTGCTATCTTTGATTATTCTACAATGCCTTCAAATAGTTATCTTTCTTTTCTTTTTTTCTTTTCTTTTTTCTTCCTTCCTCCCTCCCTCCCTTCCTCCCTCCTTCTCTCCCTCCTTTCCTTCCTTCCTTCCTTCCTTCCTTCCTTCCTTCCTTCCTTCCTTCCTTCCTTCCTTCCTTCCTTCCTTCCTCCTTTCCTTCCTTCCTCCTTTCCTTCCTTCCTTCCTTCCTTCCTTCCTTCCTTCCTTCCTTCCTTCCTTCCTCCTTCCTTCCTTCCTTCCTTCCTTCCTTCCTTCTTTCCTTCCTTCCTTCCTTCCTTCCTTCCTTCCTTCCTTCCTTCCTTCCTTCCTTCCTTCTTCCTTCTTTCTTCTTTCTTTCTTTCTTTCTTTCTTTCTTTCTTTCTTTCTTTCTTTCTTTCTTCTTCTTTCTTTTTTTCTTCTTCATATGTTTCTATATGCAAAAAGGTTGTTCTAAAGAAACTACCATAAAACCTTGAAATTCACTAACTTTTTAAAATATTTATTTGCATATAAACTACCCCACATATTTTTTGAACTAGATTAAAATTTAAAAGTAAGCAACTATCATAATTTGTCACTAATCTCTCAGATTCATTTATTTATCTTCCAGAATTGTTAAGTGCCTCTAACTTTGTGAAAATCCCAGTCACTACTATTTATCATATAACATCTCCAAAATCACTTGAAATAAAATGTACTTGTCTGTCATTTTTTCTCTCCAAAAACATCACATTTTGTATACGTGACTATAGATTCATATAAATAAATTCATTATTTAGTACAAAAAATTTTTAACTTTAAAAAATAAAATGGAAACTTTATACTTCACCTGTCAGTCAAAATGAATGTCATTTACTCTTTAACACTTTCTTCAGTTGACTTCTCAACAAATCTTTTCCAAAATCGTCCTAATTCAATTGTGAACCTAGTTTATGCCCTGTCTTTTGTGGAACTTTATGACTATTTCCTTTCTTTAGAAAAGTTATCATACTGTGATGTAATACTTGGTTTAAATGTCCGTCTTCTTAATAGACTAAATTCTAGAGGTCGAGCATTGAGTCACTTAATTTTCTATACTCATCACTTAGTACTTTATCTTTCAAAAGTAAGTACTTAAATAAATGTATTTAATTAAACTGAACTTTTAGTATGTAGAATAATATTATCTGTTTTATAATATACCCTTATATTTTGTATGTTAGAGGAAAAAATAAATATTGAACACTTTCATGATCTCCCTTCTAAATATGTATTTTTTGCAGCACACCAAAAATTTTTTTGAGTATCTGACAAAAATTTGTTCTAATTTTGATTCATTCACACTAAATTTATTGACTTTAGAGAGAGAGGAAGGGGAGAGAGAGAGAGAGAGAGAGAGAGAGAGAGAGAGACATCAATCTCTTTCTCTATGTGCCCTAACCAGAGATTGAACTGGCAACTTTTGTGCACAGGCCAACACTCATAACAACTGAGCTATCTGGCCTGGGCAGCCCTTCTAAATATTTTTCGTTTTACTAGTTTTCATCTTGAAATATTGAACCAAGCACTATAATGTAATTTTTTACATTCTAAAAATTATTCAAGTCTTTGAATGGAAATGGTATAGTAGCTGACCTTCATCAAGTGCTTGTTATGTGCTGGTCCTGTTCTAAGTCCTTCACATACATTTAACCTCTTTTGTTTATGTTTGTTTGTTTGTTTTTGTTTTTTGGGGGTTTTTTTTGCAAGAGAGACAGAGAGGAGGGACAGATAGAGACAGACAGACTGAAAGGGAGAATCATGAGAAGCATTAGTTCTCCGCTGCTGGAAATGGTATAAAATAATGAAACCTACTCACACAGTTTTATTTTTGAATTTGTAAATGAATAACACTCCTTACAGCCCAATCTGTAGTCATATTTATTTCTTGAAGATATATGGGCATTCACAACAGTTTAATTCTTTGAAAAATTTTGTCCATTAATTTTATTTATTTTCTTAGTAGTATAAATATCAATTAAAATTTTTTTATATTTGATTAAAATATTGCTTTTTACTTTCTTAAGCTTAAACAAAAGTTTTATCTTCCTTTGAAATGCAAAATAAACAATACATATAAGACATCAATACTTTATAAAGTAATGAATACATTTTTAAACCAACAATACATCTGAAATATACTGTTTAGTCACACAGTATGCAAAACATATTTTAAAATATAGTCTTTATTTAGTATTTGTTGTTTTATTCATTCCAAAAATTTCAAATATCATCAAAATTTCTTATAACTGATAAAAGGTTCATTTAAAGAAAAAGAACATAATTAATATTGAGGATCCCTTCCAGATATATACTGAATATTTCTGTGTGCCAAAATTCAAATGTTGAAATCCTAACCCCCAAAGTAATGGTATCAGGAGGTATATAGTCTTTTGAAGTTGATTAGGTTATGAGAAATATATTAGCACTTTTATATATATATATATATATGGCCCAGAGGAAACCTTTGCCCTTTATACCAATAGATGGCTGTCTGCAAATCAGGAAAGAGACCCTCGTTAGACTCTGAATCTGCTGGCATCTTAATCATAGACTTAATTTCCAGAACTGTGAGAAGTAAGTATCTGGTGTTATCCAGGCTATGGTATTTTGTTAGAGCAGCCTAGAAAGACTAAGACACTTTCTACTCAGAAAACAAACAAGCAAATAAAACATTGTCCAAAGGAGAGAAAAAATTAGAGAGCCAGTCACCATAAAATAAGGCCAAAACAAGATAATATGAGAATGGCAGAAATCTGAGCCAACACACATATACACACACATACACCATTAAATACAAATTAAGATATATTTAATTTAACCCTATTTTTAAAAAAATTTAACCCATGTATGTTTCTATATCTACACATATCATACCAAGTAAAATTTTAATTACCACTTAACAATCTAGTGTTTAAATATTAAAAGGAAAAATTAAAATATAAAGAAGTAAAAAGTATTTAGTATAGTCTTAAAGGTTTTGTCTTATTGTGAACCATCTGAACTCGTGAACTGGTACCATCTTGGAGGAAATTGTTCTATCTGCTAAGAACACTGCTGTTCTGTTGCCTGAAACATTGCTAGCAGGTGGTAAAAATGAGAAAAGACAGAAAATGGAAAATGTGCCACTTAAGAGAAAATGGCTTGCTTTAGCTAGTTCTAAAAGTATTAAGTGGCAATTCTACAATACGTTGTACTAGAAATTGACAGCCAACTCTACAATGTCTTTAAAAAATTCAAGTATATGTTAGCAAGAGACTGTAAATATTGGTGTTTATGCTCTTTACAACACGAAGCTAATAATATTTAATAATAATTGTTATTACTGAGGACCTTCCATTCTTACAGGCTGTGTAAGCTGGTGAGGTGGACTAGTGACACTTATTTTATTCTGGTTATATTGAGGCTTTATAAAATGACATATTCATTTTCTGGCTGTTAACTCAGGTTTTCATTTTTTAAGGTAGATAAAATTGCTTATTTTAAGCTTATTGAGGGTTCACTTTTACATAATTCTTTAAATACTCAGTTGCTTTCTAGCATACTGGAATTTATCGTTTTTTTTCCTGCTCGGGAGTTTCTTCAACAAGGCTGACTGATTCCCACTTTGAGTCAAGGTTTATATAGCATAATCAATCTGCTGCTTCATGGAGGGTGAATCTAAAATGTCTTTAGAGGAAATGACAGAAGGAAATGAAATAATTAATTTCGGCGCTCACTGCTATTTTTTTTTTTAAGTGGTAGGTAAAGAGGCAGAAAGATGCTCTGCCCATCTGGGGCATTCCTCCATTGCTTGGCAAGTGAGCTACTTTAGCACCTGAGAGGAAACCATGGAGCTAGCCTCAGCACTGAGGACCAACTTGCTTGAGCCATTCTAGCCTTGGCTGCGGGAGGAGAAGAAAGAGAGAGAGAGGAAATGGAGGGGTAGAGAAGCAGATGGTCGCTTCTCCTGTGTGTCCTGACTGGGAATCGAACCCAGGACTTTCACACACCAACCCTACACTCTACCACTAAGCCAAACAGCCAGGGCCACTACTATTCTATAATGTCAGTTTGTAGGCTAATAGCTCCATACCCTTTATTATCTAGAAAAATTTTTACTACTATACCTTTAATCAGAATTAAAATTTTAAATATAAAATATGAGATGCAATATGCTCTTGAATTAAATAGACAAAGGATGAAGCAGTAACCACAAGATATATTTTCTCAGCAAAATTTTATGTATAGTATTACAAACAGAGTAAATGTTAAGAAAACTGTGGTATTAATTTATTAACTTCTGCCTTACCTGTGGTGGTGCAGTGAATAAAGCCTGGACCTGGAATGCTGAGGTTGCGTGTTTGGAACCCTGGGCTTGCCTGGTCAAGGCACCTGTGGGAGTTGATGCTTCCTGCTCCTCTCCTTCTCTCTCTCTCTCTCTCTTACTTTCTCTCTCTCTCTCTCCTTTCTAAAATGAATAAATAAAATCTTTAAATGAAATTTATTAACTTCTACTGAAAAATATTTTATGAGTTGTCAATTACTAGATACTCAACAAATAGTCATTAAATGCTTACTGTGTTCAAGGCACTATTACATGTCTTCTCAGAATCCAACAGCAAACCATGATGTGCTGCCTTTAAAGAATTACAAAAGCTCAGGGCCACCTAGCTCTTAAACCAGTTCCTGAGCAAGAATGTTTGATAAGTATATGACACGAGCGGGATATGGAATGTGAAATAAACTTTGTTACAATTAACATAGCGTACTTTCCTTGCTGTTAAGAGCTGCTGTGCTCAAATTCTAGTGAGTTCACTGTACATGATCTGAGCTCACTCACTGTTTTTATCATTTTATCTTTAACATAGACCTTTTGTTTGGATTATTTTGTCCCCACTGGAGTTAGAATCTGACCCTAAATTTCAGCTTGTAGTTCTGGTACATCTCTTAGGGAAGCTTCCTGGACATACAACATTGATTTATTTCCTTGTTCACTGTGTAATGTTTTCTCATAGGTACTTTTAGACATGATGATGATAATAGTGAGACCCACAAGGAAGAATGCTAGTCTTTTTTCATTTGTCTCTGTGAAACAGATTATCAAAGCTAATTAATTATGTTATATTGATAAATCCTCTAACATAAATAACCTTGTGTCTTTTATTACCTTCTCTAGTTGGGTTTCTCTTTTTTTTAATTTTTTTTAATTTTATTTATTCATTTTAGAGAGGAGAGAGAAAGAGAGAGAGAGAGAGAGAGACAGAGAGACAGAGAAGAGAAGGTGGGGAGGAGCTGGAAGCATCCACTCCCATATGTGCCTTGACCAGGCAAGCCCAGGGTTTCGAACCGGCGACCTCAGCATTTCCAGGTCAGTGCTTTATCCACTGTGCCACCACAGGTCAGGCGGGTTTCTCTTTTTTTGTACCTTTTCCTGAACATAATTGATTTGAAATGGAAAGTTCTAGAAGTTGCTCCTTAGAAGTCACAATATAAGAACTCAAGTGTTAGAAACCAATGAGACTAGGTTTAGCTCCCAGTGCCACTGCTACTATCTGTATATACTCATATTGCATTCTAAAACTATACATTTCTAAAATAAGTTGAAAACAAATAAATTGTTTTCTTTCCTATATAATCAACAACACTGACTGCAGTGAGGCGGTTCAGCTCTTATTTTACCTTTTCCATAGTTCATTTGAAAAATGTGATTTTATATCTTGAAATCACATTCGTATAGATTTCACATAGGTATTAGTATATATGACACTTCAAAGGCTGTAAATCATCAGTATGCAATCAACACAATCAGGATCATCATTAATGTTGAGCACTCCCACAGGGCCTGGCACATAATAAGGTGCTACATGAATGAAACAGATAATGGGAATGTTCTCTCCATACTTTAAACCAGGCCATCTTTACTGTCAGTGGTGCTTAGGCAGAGCATGTGAGAGTCCTTTTGAAATGTTGATCACATTTTATCTTGGTTTTTGCAAGTAGAACTGTTCTATTTCCTTGAACTAGTCCCAGAGTGACCAAGTGCAGCTTGTTAACTATCTTTGAGTTACGCACGCTTTATAAAGCCTTTGTAAAAAAAATCACATTTTAGTAGTAATTGTACTGAAAAACAATTTCATTTCCAAATAGTACTGACCCTCTAATTAATGTTTTAGTAGAATGTAAAAGTTTTTTTAAAAAAAACAATGCAGATATTCAAAATGAAATTCTAAAAGGAAAGTCATCTTTTGTAGAAGAAAAAAAAACACACAAAGCAAGAAAAATGCTCAGGTAAATTGTAAATATTTTGTCATGCTCCTTAGTATAATAAAAAAAGTATTAATGGTGAGGGGTTACAGAATTTTATAGCATATGTTTTTTACACCCCACATTTGCCTAGACTACATGCAAATTATACAAGGTAAATATATTATCTATATTATAAATAAGATATTGAAACTTTCATGTCACATTTTCTTTAATGTATACAACATAAACATACAAATAAAAATATAATATTTTTCTCATTACACTGAGAAAAAAATGTGAGATAAAAGAGGAAAAAAAATCTGTGTATGTGTGTGTTATTTTCTCAGAGAAATATTAGGAAGATAGTTTTCAAAATAACAGTGGTTTAACATGAATAATATATATGTGAGTTACTTTTTTTTTCTTTATGCCTTTCTATATTGCCAAATATCCTACAGAGAGTGTATTATTTTTATTATCACAAAAAGCTATCCTTTCCCAAAATAGATCTGATTAGTCTCTTTCTTGCCCTATCAATACCACATATTGATTAAAAGTATAAAGTTCAATTCCTTACTATGCATACCATTTTCTTTATCATCTGATTCTATGTAACTGTCTAATCTCATTATCTACCAATATACTGTATGTGTCAACAACACAAATATATACTTAAGGTTTTCCAGAAAGGCCATTTCTTTCATGCTTCCCTGCACTTGTTGATTGTTTTTCCTTCACTTTCTCACCTTTCAAACCAGTACTCAAGCAATATTGGGTAGCCCACTCATCCTATGTCAGAGACATCCCAGAAAATCTAACCAGTACAAATATAAAAAATAATTTTGATTGTCCAGTGTTCCCATTTGTCCAGTCATATATTACTACATCTTTCTCATTCTCCAGCTCTAATTTCTGGAGATAAAATATAAATCAAGAATAGATTTAAGTTTTTTACTCTTTCTTTTCTTTGATCTGATCTCCCTGTAAAATGATAGACAAGAAGACAAAATAACTAAGCAAACAAAAGCGACCTATTTTGGTCATGGCCTGATAACTTCTTTCCCTTTAAGGAATATCCTATCTTGTTAAACCTCACTAATTTCCTTTCTTTAATTAACTTAGGCACTCATCTATATTAAAAAAGCAATACACAATATATTGAATCACTACATTTTGTCAATTTTAGGATATATTAAATTCTCACAATAAAATATCTGGAATTGAATATACATCTTAGTATGGGGGAATGATGTTTTGTGTTATGACCTAACTTTATAATAAACATTTTAAGGTACTGTTACATAAATAATACTGTGTCTTACAATCAATGGTATCTTAGAATTGATCATGGGTGTGAGTCAAGTCCTGTAGAATATAATCTTCGTAATGAGAGTGAACACTATGTCTCTGGTATATTTGGCACTTACTACCCAATTAATAATCATTAGAAAAATGATTAAATAAATTACTATCCACACTAACATAAGTGGATGCATGTAATCTCATTGGAATGTCAGAATCCATACTTGAACAGGCTAGTAAAACCTGGAGCTTGTTCCAAGACCTGTATTGCAGCAGTATAGGCAACTTTCCAAAGCTGAGTATGGGCAGAGGACACTAAGGTCAGCCGATAAATTCTGATTAGAAGATGTGGCACATATACACTATGGAATACTACTCAGCCATAAGAAATGATGACATCGGATCATTTACAGCAAAATGGTGGAATCTTGATAACATTATACGAAGTGAAATAAGTAAATCAGAAAAAACCAGGAACTGCATTATTCCATACCGTAGGTGGGACATAAAAGTGAAACTAAGAGACATTGATAAGAGTGTAGTGGTTACGGGGGGAGGGGGGAAAGGGAGAGGGAAAGGGGGAGGGGGAGGGGCACAAAGAAAACTAGATAGAAGGTGACAGAGGACAATCTGACTTTGGGTGATGGGTATGCAACAAATTGAAAGACAAGATAACCTGGACTTGTTATCTTTGAATATATGTATCCTGATTTATTGATGTCACCCCATTAAAAAAATAAAATTAAAAAAAATTTGAAAAAAAAAAAAGAAAATGAGATAAAACTTCAGTTAATCTAAATTTAAGTCTGCCAAGAATTCTGCAAAGAAGATTGATCATTATTATCAGGAGGCATATGTACAAGGTATAATCACAGATATGTGGAAGCTGTGCTGCTTTGAAGTTATCACATTTAGTTAATATGGCAACAGTGTCTCTTTTTTCTCTCTCTCTATTTCTGATTCCTCTTTATTAATCTTCATAAAGAATTTCTTTTGGTCCTTGAGTTTGCATATTGATATGCAAACTGAATAAAGATGTCAACATCTGAATCTCAAAAGCTGTAAATAGGTTGCCTTACCTAGTTAGTACAAAGAGATTTGCAGATGTGAGTAAATTTAAGGTATTTGAGATGCAGAGATTATCTTGGATTATTTGGGTGGACTGAATGTAATCACATGCATCCGTACAAGAAGGAAGAACAAGACTTGACTATAGAAGTGGGGTATAAGAAAGAGAAAGGCAATATGATGTGGGAAGCACAGATTGGAGTGATGCACTCACTGCTCAAGAACATGGAACTGGTAAAAGATGAGCAGAATTTAAGCTCAGGTCTACTGGCTCTTTCATTACACCACTATACTCTGAATTTCTAGTCACCTTTATTTTATGGTTAGGATACATATTGGTTATTGTATTTGTCAGGATTTTGAGAGAAACAGAACCAATGGAATGTGTGTGTGTATCGGTATATGTGCAAGTATGTGTGTGTGTATGTAATATATATATGATTGATTTTAAGAAATGGTCTTGGGCAATTTTGGTGACAGGCCGAGTCTGAAATCTGCAAGGCAGGTCAACAAGCTAGCTGGAAAGCGTTGATGTTGTCATCTCAATTCGGAAGAGAGTCTGGAGACAGAATTACTTTTCCCTCAGGAGACCTTGTCTTCTCATAAGTCCTTCAGCTGATTGGATGATGCTTTGCCTATATAATGGAAGGTAATTGGTTTTTTCAATGTTTAGTGACTAAGTGGTAGCAACATTTAAAAATACCTTTACAAAAACATATAGACTGGTGTGTGATACCTCTGTGCACCATAGCCTAGCATTTACTCACAGTGATATACAGTAAATGTGTTACATTTCTGTTTTACTTGCATATCTTTACAGTGCCATGCTTCACACATTTCACTTTCCTAATTAGTCTGTTTTATTCTCTGGAATTGATTTCTATATATTTTTTTACTTTAAATACTTTTTTTCCATTTTTCAATTAAAGTTAACATACAATATTATATTAGTTTCAGGTGTAAAACTCACCAGTGATTAGACATTATGTTACTTATTAAGTGATCACCTTGGTCAATCTAGTACACTTAACACCATACATAGTTATTACAATATTATTAACTATGTTTCCTATGCTCAACTTTGCATCCTTGTGACTATTGTGTACTGACCAATTTGTACTCCTTTTTTAAAAAAAATATTTTTTTTTGTTTTGTTTTTTTATTATTTATTTTTTACATTTTATTTATTCATTTTTTTTAGAGAGAGGAGGTGCAGAGAAAGAGATAGAGAGTGGAAAGAGATAGAAAGAACAGAGAGGGCAGGAGGACACATCAACTCCCATATGTGCCTTGACCAGGCAAGCCTGGGGTTTCGAACCGGCGACCTCAGCATTCCAGGTCAAAGCTTTTACCCACTGCACCACCACAGGTCAGACCAATTTGTACTTCTTAATCCCTTCATCTTTTCCAGCCACCCCCTAAACCCTACTCCCATCTGATAATTGTCAAAATGTTCTTTGTATCTATGAGTCTGTTTCGTTCCGCTTGTTCATTTATTTTGTTTTTTAGATCCCGCAAAGAAGTGAAATGACTTATTTCACTTATCACAACACCCTCTAGTCTATCCATGTTGTTGCAGCAGCAAGATTTTATTATTTTTATACCTGCAGTGTGTTCCATTGTATATGTGCACCACTTTTTCTTTATTCCATTCATCTATAGATAGATGTTTAGGTTGCTTTTATATCATGGCTATTATAAATAATGCTGCATTAAATGTATAAATGTATATGTCATTTTGATTTAATGTTATGGGTATCTTTAGATAAATACCCAGCAGTGCAGTAGCTAGGTCCTTGTTATATAACCTTTGTGTTAAAGTTTATTTTGTGTGGTGTAAGTATTACTGCCTCACTTTTTTTTGTTGTTTGCTTCTTTGCATTTTTATGAATAATCTTTTTTCATTCCTTTACTTTTAGTTTGTGTGGGACTTTCAATCTGAAGTGAGTGTCTTATAAAAAGCAAATGCAAGCGTCTCTTTTTTTAAAATCTATTCAGCCATTCTATGTTTGATTGGAGCATTTAATTGTTTGCATTTAAAGTAATTATTCAAAAATATGTACCTATTATCCTTTTATTATTCATATTTTTTATCTTTTTCTTCTTCTTAAAGAAGACCTTTTAACATTTCATATAATACCGCTTTGGTGGCATTGAACTCCTTTAGCTTTTCCTTGTCTGGAAATCTCTTTATCTATGTATCAAATCTAAATTTGTGGTTTTCAACCTTTACACACTTGAGGACTGGTGGTAAGAGAATTATTTTTGGAACCACTAAGGCAATAATCAACCTGAGCATAAGTAAATTTTACTATGATCATTGGGTCTATAATCATCATACAATATCAGGGTTGTTAACTCTTTCGTGGACTGGCACAAAATTTCTACTGGATATGTACACAAACACCAGTTGTAAAACACTGATCAAAATGATTGCTTTGCTGAGTAGAGTAGTCTTGATTTTTGGTTTTGCTTTACATCACTTTGAATATTTCTTGCCAACACCTTCTGTCCTGCAAAGTTTCTGTTGAGAAATCAGCTGACAGTCTTATGTGGGATCTATTGTAGATAGCTAATTGCTTTTCTTTTGCTACTGTTAAGATTCTCTCTTTGTCTTTAACCTTTGACATTTTAATTATAATATGTGTCAGTGTGGACCTCTTTAGATTCATCTTGTTTGAGACTCACTGTGCTTCCTGTACTTATGTGTCTATTTCCTTTACTAGGTTAGGAAAGTTTTCTGTCATTATATTTTTATATAGGCTTTCAATTTCTTGCTCTCTCTTTTTTCTTTCTGATATCCTTAAGAGACAAATATTGGTACACTTCTTGTTGTCCAGAGACTCCTTACTATCCTTATTTTTTTGGATTCTTTTTTTTTCTTGCTGTTCTGATTTGATGTTTTCAACTTCCTTGTCCTTCATATCTCTGATCTAATGCTCTTTCTACTCCAGTGTAGATTCCATGTGATGTATTCTTTATTTCCAAGTGGTTCTTTTTTATACTTTCTATCTCTGCTTTTATGTTTTCTATCTTTTTAATAAAGTTCTCATCAGTTCACCTACTCAACTCTTAATTTTATTGAGCATCCTTATAACTGGTGATTTGATCTCTGCTTCTAATAGATTTCTTGTCTCTGTTTTGTTCAGTTCTTTTTCTTGATTTTTTTTTCTTTTATTTCATTTAGCAGATATTTTTTTTATGTCCTCACTTTGGCTGCCTGCTTGTGTTGTTTTCTATCTGTTAGGTAGAAATTATGCTCTGTCTCCTGGTCTTGGTAGGGTGGCCTTATGTTGTAAGTGTCTATAGGGTCCAGTATCATAGCGTCCCCAGTCATTTGAGTTTAGCATTCCAGGTGCACTCCCTATGTGGGCTGTGCACACCCTCCTGTTGTAGTTGAGTCTTAATTGCTCTTGATATCTCAATGGGAGGGATTTTCCCCAGGCTGATAAGCATCCAGGACTTCCTGAAACCACCATGGAGGATCAGCAATGCAGTGGTCAATTCCATGGAGCAGGACGTACTTCAATGGAATCTGGTGCTCAATGAGTCTTTATCCTGAGTGTATTGCTTGTGAAGGTGGGTAAGTGGTACTATGTTGTGGTCTGAATCTATTTGCTGGGTGTTCTGTCTCTGAGACCTCCCGAGTGGTGCAGGTCAAGATCAACCGCCACTTGTGCCTTGCCCAGGGCCACTTGGCATGAGATACAAAGTGATCTGCTATTGGCTGCTACTTGTGCTGGACTTGGAGGTACCCAGCAGAGGCCAAGCTGTGAACCAAAGCAGCTTCCTCTAGTTTTGGGCCTGGGGCCACATAACAGAGTGGTACAGGGCATACGGAGTCCAGATAATATTTATTTGAAAGTTTTAGGGAAGTCCAAAGTATGAGCGAATGCATGTTATTTGTATTGAAAGTCGACCATGAATGACTTGCATAGACCTAAAAGTTGTGTGGAGCAAGTGTCAGAGAATCACTAAGGCAGGACCAACAGTGTGAGCCACACTGATGGAGACTTAGATTGGGTGCCCCACTTGTCAGCTCTGTAAGGGGAGGGCTCAGAAAAGGAACAATGGCCTCTGTTATCCTTTCTGTCTGGGAGAAACCAGCTTTCTCCCTGATGCTAGACTATTTCAGATTTTTCTTGTACATCCCTCGTACCTTTCAAGCTGCTGCCCCAGTGCTGGACCTTAGAGCAAGTTAAGGCCAAATAAGTTTGTGCATGAGCCCTTTAAGAGGTACTGCCTGTGACTTCTGCAACACTCCATCCCACTCAGCCATAATCCCTGCTACTTTTCACAGCCAGAACTTAGAGGGACTTCTCTTCCCAACAATGGAAACCTTGTGAGCTTGGTGTGGGCTGGAACCCCTGCTCTTCAGTCAGGACTTCCGCAGCTGAGATATCCCTCCTCAATTTTAACCACCACACCTGGATGTGGAACTAGGTGGTTCTGCATCTCTACTACCTGCCAAATTTGATGTCCACATTTAAGTCCATTAATATTTTTGTTCTTTTTTGGTTGGGTTGTTTATGGAGTCATTTAACTGTTTCTATTTGCTCATTCTTCACTGATATTTTTAATATTTATTATGAAGTACTATATATTATGTTTTTAATTGAATCTGTAGAAACTATAATGGCCTTAGGTTAACGGCCTTATATATTAACTCAAAGATAGTCTTTACTGATGGTCCCCTAACTGTTCTTTTGAACCCAGTGTTAGAGTTTGAAAACAATTTTATAGTAAAAAATAGCAACAAAGATTGTGTTTTTACATAAGGGTAAAAGTGATATGGCACAAAAGAAAAATACTGGACTGGACCCTATTCTTTGTGACATAACCTTGGGTACTAGAATTTTGGATAGTGAAAAGGAGTAAAATCCCATGCATTCTTCACCTTCAGTCAACATTTTTAAAAGCCAGTGTAAGTATCCAGGAAAATAGAAAACTCATGAAATAAAGATTTTCTGACTACAAGTCAAATCTTTGTTTCAATTTATTCATTGGTTTTTAAAATTATATTAACCTCCTAAAATTCTCTAAGTCTTTAATGAATTATTAGGTAGTTCTTACATTTTCAGCCTCAATTCTCCTGCCACTCTAGATGAATTTAATGCATCAACATGTTTAATAACTGAAAAAGCAAGTGATAATCCTTATAAATCTTTATTTGCCTATAGTCCCTTATTCCTGGCCTATTCCAATTATTTCTTAATATTATTCTTTTTTTACATCAGTTGTATTCTGGACAATATTGTATTTGTATTTTAACTCTGTAACTTTGACCCTCAAAACTATGGCTAAGCCTGACTGGGTGGGGATGCAGTGGATAGAGCATTTGACTGGGACTCAGAGGACCCAGGTTCAAAACCCCAAGGTTGCTGGCTTGAGCGCGGGCTCATCTGATATGAGTAAGGTGCACCAGCTTGAGCCCAAGGTCGCTAGCTTAAGCAAGGGATCATTCAGTCTACTGTAGCCCCCTAGTCAAGGCACATAAGAGGAAGCAATCAATGAACAATTAAGGTACCTCAATGATGAATTGATACTTCTCATCTCTCTCCCTTCTTATCTGTCTGTCCCTATCTGTACCTCTCTCTATCTGTCTCTGTCTCTCTCTCTCTCTCACACACACACACACACACATACACACACACACACACACACACAAAAGCAATAGCTCAGCCCTGGCCGGTTGGCTCAGTGGTAGAGCGTCGGCCTGGTGTGCAGAGGTCCCGGGTTCAATTCCCGGCCAGGGCACACAGGAGAGGCGCCCATCTGCCTCTCCACCCTCCCCCTCTCCTTCCTCTCTGTCTCTCTTTTCCCCTCCCGCAGCGAGGCTCCATTGGAGCAAAGATGGCCCGGACGCTGGGGATGGCTCCTTGGCCTCTGCCCCAGGCGCTAGAGTGGCTCTGGTAGCAGCAGAGTGACACCCCGGAGGGGCAGAGCATCGCCCCCTGGTGGGCGTGCTGGGTGGATCCTGGTCGGGTGCATGCGGGAGTCTGTCTCTCCCCATTTCCAGCTTCAGAAAAATACAAAAAATAATAATTATAATAAAAAAGCTATAGCTCAGACTCTGCCCTTTAGCTGCTACTTGTTGTAGGTAGACTGTCTAGCTCTTTAAAATTTAATTTCTAGTTGAAGATCTTTTGGCTGGCAACATACTCAGCTCTCTTCCAATCCTTTGCACATATTTGTTCTAAAAATAATATAACACTCCATGAAAACTGGCAACAATAGGAGAGGAATCGTCTAGACATATACATAGCATCTGTAACAGAAACTCATTTTTTTAATGTTTTTAGGAACCACTGATATTATTTCAAAATTCTATTAGCTTTGGCTATTTGATTGAAAGCTTTGGAAAAAAAATGATTATCTTGATAATGTTGAGGAGCATAGAAAGATTTTCGTTAATTTTTCTTAATGTTAATGATATTAAAAGGTAAAAAAAAATAGAAGGAAAGTTTTATGTTTAGTAGTAAATTTGTCACTATTTTTGAAAAAGACCCTGTGACTTCCTTTACCTGTTTAGCTTTGCCTCTGACCTTCAACATATCCTGGAGTTTCAGAAAATATTCTTTCACTAAAAATGAATGAAACTGAAGCACAGATTCAAGAAAGAGCTTGAGGCCCCAAGGGATAGGCCAATACACAGATTAGCATGGCTGGAAGTTGAACAAAGGGGCAGCCACAAGCTTTCTCCTGACCTTTTCCCTCCACTCAGTGGCATTTATATGAGCTTAGACTGAAAGTATTCTAGAGATGGTAAAAAGCAGATCTGGACAAAGTTCAAGCTATACAGATCTTTTTTGCTCCAAAGAAAAGTAGCAAGTTTTTTTTCCACAACACCTAAGATAACCAAATAATTAATAATAATAGTAAGGAAAAAGAAAAAAATATATAAGAACTATTTCAAGTCAATTATAGGAAAATAACAATATTTTCTAAATTCTATATTGATAGATAAAAATCTAGTTCTTGATACTAAATTCTGAGGTAATTAAATTAATGTAAATTAATCCTGTTTATTTTATGAAAAGAAAATTCTTCATGGTCATTTTTAGAGTAAAAACTTAGAAGCACTGAGACAAAACCATTAAAATAAAAATCACCTTGATATATAGTAATGTAATATCTTATAATTCTTTTTTTAGAAGAACTTCTTATATAAGTGTTGACTTCCATAATAAGAAGAAAAAGTGAATAGTAACAAAATTAATATATCAAGAGATATTCTCATATGTTAACATTTGTGCTGAACTCATTAATTTACTAGCAATAATTTTTAGTTTCTACAAATGTTTGTATTGAAAGAAAATCAAACTATACGAAAACACAGATGCTATCACACACACACACACACACACGCACACACACAATTTATCTTGAGACATAACACAAAATGACAAATCTAGTAGACACTGCTGGTGTCCCATCCTACCTATTTTCTCCTTTATGAATTCACCAGCAGGTTCGAGTTTCCAGCCTACCTTCAACTTTTCATTTAAGCCCTTACATCTTCTTATCTTCTGAGAACTTTTGCTCTATACTGCTTGATTGTGGTTTGATTGACATGTAAAAAATCATATATAATTTTAATATATACAACTCCTTAAATTTGGGGATAAATATATATTCACTAAACCACCACTATCAAAGATAAATTCATTATACCCCAAACTTTCCTTCTATCCCTTTGATTATAATGATTATGATTATTATTTTGTGTGTTCTTGGTAAGAACACTATACATAACATCTACACTCTTAATAAATGTTAAAAATGCAATATAGCATTGTTGAAGACTTTATTGGTAACCAAGATCTTGCTTGGCTGTAATTAGGGATACCTTGTGAGTTTTAGGGAGTTAATGTCCCTTAGTTAAACCTTAAACAATGTGGTATGGGGTGCTCAATCAATAAATGTAAGCTCTCTCTTCTTCTGCAGGGATGATTTTGAAACCAGGAGACTACAGCAGTAATATCACTAACACAAACTTCTCTTCCCCACCTTTCTCTTTCTTATTTATACTTCTTGGGAACATCTTTCCCATAGATTATTTGTACTCAAGTTTTTATCTATGAATCTGTGTTTAGAATCATGCAGATGTGGCATAGTGAAATGAGATGAATAGAATTAGCTCATTTAAATTATTTCTGTTATTCAAATATTCAATGATAAAGATAGAAAACTTGGTTAAATTGAATTCTGACAGGAGCATAAGATTGACCAGAATATATTGATGATTTTGAATTTAATTATTGCACATATGCTGAACAAAAGCCTTGTATAAAAATACCACTATATTAAAACTATCAAAATAAAATATTTTGAGTGAATTGCATAGTCAATTTAAGTGCTGTAGAAAAAAAATTCTACAATAGCAACATAACTAGAGGGACCCTCCAATTAATATTATTATGATTTTAACTGTATTAATTAGTAGTTTATAAAAAAGGGGAAATAATTCTAGTAAATATACTTATAACTATTATAACTAATAGCTAAATAACTAATAACTAAAATTGTGTTTGGCTTAATCTTCAAAGTACTTAAACATTTTTAGTGAATTCTCTTCCAAGTAAATTCCTGTCTGGTTTCTTTCTTCTTTCTACATCCTAAGAGGGAAAATCTCTGAAGTGATTCATACATGCTACCTGCCTTAAAATAAATTTGTCTTTATTTTCTTTTAAGCTGACTTTGGATATTTATTATAGCTATAATATAATATGATATAATTTACAGTATACGGGAGATTGTACATTCAGAGTTGCTCATAACCCAGCTCATTTTTAGTAATTGTAAATAGTAATACTCATACATTTTTTTATTGGCTAGTGATGTAAGTTGGCATCTGTCATCAGCATCCTCATATAAACTCACCAATGCTACAGCATCTGTTCCATCACACAATGTTCTATTTCTATGTCTCACACTTCTAACTAGAGAGGAACAAATAGACTATTTTAAAATAAGTTGCCAGTGTTTCTAAATAAGAAGTCAGATCATCTTTGCCAGAAATGTATGTGACAGAACAGGAATAAACTATGACTTGTGACTTTAAAGAATACAAAAACTGAGTTGATTGTTTAATTTACATTGCATACTAAGATTATACTATTACATTATTGGCGAACAGCTTTATGCTTCACTTTTATTTTCTTTTTCTAATATGTGTACTGGTTCTAATTTTGGGCTGTAAATTTATTAATATATAGCATGAAAGTGTGATAAATCTTTTTGAACCTTGGTAGAATCAACGTAGTTAATTTTATGTGGGAAATATTTCTCCATGGAACACAGAAAATTAGAGTTAAAATATAAATTTATCCATTAATTTAATAAATGCTGTCTGACTCTACTATGTGCTGGAAGTAAGGATATATATATATATATATATATTTTTAAACATTGACTAAAGTGCCTGATTTTATAAAGCTTATTACTTTAGAAAAGGATGGCAATTTTTATATATTATATTATATAATTTACATAAATATAAAATCAGGTGGCAAAAAAGTGCTGTAAAGAATAAAACAGGATATGGGAATAAAAGTTTCAAAAGAGTGTGTTACTTTTTAAAAAGGTGATCTGGGAATAAATTTATGATTTGGTGGAAAATATCTCAAGCAACATTAATAATTGAAATCAAAGATTAAGAAAATATATAGTTACTTTTCCCTTTTAAAAAAGATTAGAAAGCATCTTGAATGGTTAAAAGACATTAGTGTGATTGTGGCAAGATTTAGTTAGAGAAAACATCCCTAAGAATCAAAAAGAACACAATTTTGCAATACAAAAGTAGAGTGTACAAGTAAGAAGATCTCAAACAGACTAATCCCTAGAAAAGCTTTCTATTGTGCTTCAATGCAATCATTGTATTTTTATTCAAACCCTACACATAGCTTATATAACTTAATGTAGCTAAGAAGGAAAGACTGTGTTTTCTTTGTTCAGGAAGAATTGCAGCATAAATTATTACCATGATGCTAAATTATTCTTCTTACTGCTTTACAACCATTTGAGAACATTTTGCATGAGAAAAAGTATGTCCAAATATAAATGAAGGCCACCCAATGTGTGAAAGGTAGCAGCATTTTGTGGCACATGGTGTGTTGCTCAGAGAAAGAAAAGACAGGAGAAACCATTTTGTCATGTATCTTTTAATTTATTTAAACATTATTCACTTCAGATTAAGTAGATATGCCATAGAATAATTAAGAGCTTTGAATTTTTATAGCTGTCAACTGAACATAATACATTGCCATTATTTAATTGTGTATATTTTAATTAAACAAAAGCCAGAACATAATTCTTAATGTGTAGAACATACATTGTATATAATCAGCAAATCATGTTATATTTAAAGTAAAATTTTAAGCAATGCTGTGTTAAACTATGAGGAATTGATTTTCTGAACAAATAAATCAATAAGTAAGTGAATGGAAATATTTCAGCAAATGCAGTCTCTTACTATAAAACTAATATACACTTTTCTTTCAACAAGCTTACATTCTAGTTGTAAAGATAACATATAAAATGATGGAAAATACTAAAGAAGTAACAGTTAGCTATTATATTAAAGACTGAATCTGTGCACTGACAATGTGGGTATATTGTGGTAATCATACAGGGTCTGGAATCAAATGATATGAATTCTTACCCTGCTACCGCAATTTTATAAAAGCACAATTCTGAGTTTCAATGTGTGCATCTCTAAATAATCAACTCTGTGAAAGAGAAATAAGAAGGCAGAGAGAAATAGAGAGAGGCTCAAAAGAAGTATTACATGTAAAAGGTACCATAAGGGGGCTGGGTTTTAATTATTATTAATATAGGATTTTAGAAGGGTAGATTTGTTGATTCATTTAATGTAGATTATTAAACAGATGTTTATTGAGCCCCAATTATATGCCCGGCACTGTTCTGGGTGCCAGGGAAATAGCATGAACAGACTAATCCCCTGCTCCCGGCAAGCTTACATTCTAGAAGGGAGAACAGAAAATGAAAAAATAAACAGACATATTATATGTGAAATAAGACTGTAAGAACTAGGAATAAGTTAAGGCAAAGCAAAGTATGTAGAGAGACAGACTTGGGGAGAATTATTTTAAACAAGGCAATTAAGAAATCCTTTCTGAGAGATATTGTACTAAGAGATCTCAGTGAAAGAAGGATGAAAACTATGAGGGTTTTAAGAGTGAGAGAGTTTTGGGGAAATGGGGAAATAAATGCAAAAACACTGTGGAAAATAAGCTCAGTATATCACTGGGAGAAGAGCAGGGAGGACAACGAGTGTGATGGGTCCTATAATAGAAATGGGGACTAGGGGGTTTGTGGAGGAGGGACTAATATGAATAGAGGATGGAGATAGTCAGAAAAGGCTTGGAGAGGGTGCAGGATCTTGGAGGAAAATTAAGATTTGTGTAGAGAGCAAGGGCTCGGTGGTGTGGGAAACATGAAAAAGGAAGAAGGTAAAACAAATATTAAAATATTGAGGGAATTAGGGTCATAAAGAGAACTATAACAGAATAGTGATCTGAAACAATAATTTTAAAGTAAGCAGCCATCAAACAGCTGTTTGATATAAAAATTATACTGGCAATGATAAGAAGAATGATTTGAAATGAAGAGCACATAAGGCAAAGTTGTGTTAATTAACCTGTAAGTCAAAGGCACCCACAAGATGATATTTAGCCGAGTAGGAGAACTGTTTAACAAACAAACTGCTAAATCTCATCAGTTTTACACAATTAACTTATTTCTTGCTTATATCACACAAGGGACAGACCCTCCTGGGGATGTTGCTCAACACAGTAATCTGGATGCCCAAGGCTCCTTGCAAATTGTGATTTTACTTGCCTCTTAAATCCATGAATTCCTCTCCATTCAGCCAACAAATGGAACTAATATAGCCCGGGGGTTGGAGGATGTTTATTGTGTATTCCAGGATGGGGAGCTGCTTAATTCATATTCAATAAACTGGACCTAAGTCAAGAAGCTGCACATTGCAGAAAAGTAACCTAGAAAATATAGTGCAAACACAATAAATTAAAATATATATATATAGCATATATAAAATAGCACAAAGAAAACATAAAACTTTCAGTGTCATAGGTGCTATCTCTATTATTTTAATATCCTATCAAAATATGAAAAGTCCTCATCATTACCAAAAAGCTTTTTGGGACACATCATTAGGGCAATATCATAACAAAAATTTCTTTTTTATTGAAATATTAACTTTTGAATTAAATTTCATATGTTCTGGTTTCCTACACATTCACAGAGTACAGCAATGTAGACTGTGCCATTTGAATAATGGATTTTTTTAATCATTTATTTTTTCCATGTTCTCTAACTGAATAATGTTGGTTCATTATGTCCTCATTCTAAAAGATATGTATATATCAGCGTGATTTTTATTTACTGAAAAACTTTTTTTTCTTGCCTATTAGAAATAAAAAAGAGCTCAAAAGGACTTTTTCTTCTTAATCTAAAGCAGAGCTGTTAAGAAAACAGTAATCTGGTTTCTGGAACTACAGTGGTACCTTGAGATATGAGCAGACCAACATATGAATTTTTTTAAGATGTGGGCTGCGACTCGGTCCATATTTTTGTTCGAGATCTGAGCAAAATTCCGAGATATGAGTTGTGATTTGGGAAGCTGCTTCTAGTTGGTACATTGGTGCACGAGTCCAGTATCAGCAGCACAGCACCAGCATCTCGTTCTTTCCCACGTGTTACCCTCAGAATCAAGTCGAATCTTGTGCACTTTCTTGCATCATTTTTGCATTTTTAACTAACTTTCTTTGTGTGCTATCATGGGGCCGAAAAAAGTGAGTGTAGAAGACAGTGGTGAGAAGAAGAAGAGAATGATGTTGATAGAAGTAAAGCAAAAAATAATAGAAAAACATGAGTGTGGTGTACGAGTGATTGAACTGGCAAGGCTGTATGACCGCAATACATCTAAAATTTGTACCATCCTTAAACAAAAGGATGCCATCAAAAGCGCAAATCCAGTGAAAGGAACTACAATTCTGTCCCAATTAAGGACAAATATCCATGAAGAAATGGAGAAGCATCTGCTGGTGTGGGTGAAAGAGAAAGAGCTGGCAGGAGATACAGTGATGGAGACTGTAATATGCGAAAAGGCACGTATTACAGTGGTACCTTGAGATATGAGTTTAATTCTTTCTGTAACCGAGCTTGTAAGTCAGTATCTGAGCTTGTAAATCAGTCAACTTGTATATCAAACTGTCAATATTGGACCCGTGCGCCAATGCACCAACTAGTGGCAGCTTCCTGAATCATGACTCATATCTCAAAATTTCGCTCAGATCTCGAACAAAAATGCAGACCGAATCACAGCTCATATCTTAAAAAATTCATATGTTGGTCTGTTTGTATCTCAAGGTATTACTGTATTTACAGCGACTTGAAGAAGAAAGAACCATCAACCTCAAAAGAGGCAGCAGAAGATATGTATAAGGCAATTCACAATTAGTTTGAAAATTTCAAGAAGAGATCTGGCATCCACTCAGTGGTGAGGCCTGGTGAAGCTGCAAGTGCTGTTGTTAAGGCAGCTGAGGAGTACATCGCACATTTTGCTGTGCTTATCGCAAAGGAAGGCTATATCCCCCAACAAGTGTTCAACTGTGACGAAACAGGATTTTTTTGGAAAAAAAAATGCCCTGGAGAACTTTCATCACCGCAAAGGAGAAGAAGCTGCCAGGCCATAAACCCATGAAAGACCATCAGACCCTTGCATTGTGTGCAAATGCTAGCGGTGACTGTAAAGTAAAGCCACTGCTAGTGTATCATTTCAAAAATCCTTGAGCCATTAAGAATCACAAAATTCTTAAAGAAAAACTGCAGGTTATATGGTGCACCAATGCTAGTGCATGGGTTACTCAGCAGTTTTTTATTGAATGGGTAAATCTTGTCTTTGGTCCTGCAGTGAAGAAATATCTTCAAGAAAATTAACTCCTGATGAAAGCATTACTAATCCTTGAAAATGCTCCAGCCCACCCACCTGGTCTTGAAGATGACATTCTTGATGAGTTCAAATTCATGAAAGTCCTCTACCTTCCACTCAACATGACTTCAATCTTGCAACCTATGGATCAGCAGGTCATTTCCAACTTTAAAAAGCTTTACACAAAGCACTTGTTCTGCTGCTGCTTTGAGGTGACTGAGAATACAAATCTAATTCTTTGAAAGTTTTGGAAAGATCACTACAACATTGTGATATGTTTACACATTATTGACTTGGAATGGCAAGAGGTTACAAGAAGAACCTTGAACTCAGCATGGAAAAAGTTATGGCCTGATTTTATTGCAGACAGGGACTTCAAAGGATTCAAACCAGAGACCAAGACTGAAGTAGAAGCATTGGAGGAGATTGTGTTCCTTGGAAAGTCAATGGGTTTGGAGGTAGATGAGGATGATGTAAACAAGCTCGTTGAGGAACATGAGGAGGAACTCTTAACTGAGGAGTTGAAGGAGCTACAGATGATGCAACATATGGAGCTTCTGCAAGAGATTAGCAGTGAGGAGGAGGTAGAGTCGGAGGAAGTGATTTCTATAAGTGAAATTAAAGACATGCTGGCAATGTGGGAGAAGCTTTCAAGTTTTATGAAAAAGAAACACTCAGCCTGACCAGGCGGTGGGGCAGCGGATAGAGCATCAGACTGGGATGCGAAAGAATCAGGTTTGATACCCCAAGTTCACCAGCTTGAGCGCAGGCTCATCTGGTTTGAGCAAAAGCTCACCAGCTTGAGCCCAAGGTCTCTGCTGAAGGCTTGCGGTCAAGGCACATATGAGAAAGCAATCAATGAACAACTAAGGTGTTGCAACATGCAACGAAAAACTAATGATTGATGCTTCTCATCTCTCCATTCCTGTCTGTCTGTCCCTGTCTATCCCTCTCTCTGACTCTCTCTCTCTCTGTCAAAAAAAATCACACTCAGAAAAATTTTCAACTAGTCATGCTTCAGCACTTTTTAATGACACTTGTTTGTCACATTTCCGTAACATTTTAAAAGGCAGGCAAAAGCAATCCTCTTTAATAGATTTTTATTCAAAAGTCCTGCAAGTGAAAGTGCCAAAAGTGCAGACAAAAAGGCAAAAACATGTGATGATTAAATGAAAAATGAGTAATGTTAAGCTTAAGTTAAATTTAAAGTTAAGAAAGCACATTTTTTTACAATTAAGTTTTGTGGTTTCATTTTAAGTAAAGAAAGTGTAGTTTTAGTTTTGTATAAAGTAAATAAAATGCAGTTTTAGTTTACATTTAGTGTTAAGAAATTGCAGTTTTAATTTATGTGTCTACAGTGTCTGCAGCCCTTCCTCCCTCCCTCCTCCTCCGCCATCCACCTCCGTTAGCCTCACTCGTCTGTCTCCAAGGTAAGAATACCGTTCTAAATAATACCTTTTTCTTTTATTTCATATATTTTGTTATGAATTGGTAAAGTATACATGTGTATTCTTAGTTAAAAACATGTCTTTTTTCATAATTTAGGATGGTTCGGGGATGTTTCACAGGGCTGGAATGGATTAAATCTATTTCAGTTATTTTAAATGGGAGAAGTTTGTTTGATATACAAGTTGACTGACTTACGAGCTCGGTTACAGAACGAGTTAAACTCGTATCTCAAAGTACCACTGTATTTACAGATATCAACTAAAACAATACTCCAAATATAGAGTAATATTCTTTAGAGATAATGCAATAGTTATCAGCATATCCAGAAAGCATGTTACAATAACAGATTGTCTTAAAATTTGACCTGTGAACTTTTGCTTAAAATGTCCTATGAAAATCCAGCCAATATTTCTATATCCTAAACATCTATGTTGTAACAGTAGTACTCGCAGTATCAATAATAACAACAATAAGAAAATAATTACATGTTTAAAATTCACTTTTAAATAGAAGACTAGTCTTAAACATATGATCCATTAGGTAACAATTTTTCTAATGTAGGAGACACTACAGATGATTACTGTTGATTACATTGAGGTATAACAGTAATTAATTATTTTTTGTGAAATAATTATTACTTTTATATCAGATCTGAAATACCTTCTGTCAGACTGTCATATCTTCTCTCTCTCTCTCTCTCTCTCTCTCTCTCCTCTGCTAGGACACTTGATCAAATAACTTTGTAAAATTCGATTTTTATGTTTGCTCGCTTATAGTTTGCATTGGGGACTGGGCAGCGCCAGGTATATGTGGTCTGTGAAATTGCAAATTACCTTCCTGCTTGGGAAGGGCTGTTTGTTGGAGGAGAGGTTTTACTCCAGAAAGTTTTAAAAACAGAGAGAAGAAGATGTAGAAAGAAGCCATGTTTGCAGAGTGAGAGAAGAGAGATGCAGAGTGCTGAAGGAGAAGCCATGTTGGCAGAGAGAGAGCAGGTGTGTAGATGGGGAACCAGAGCTAAGGAGCTTTTGCAAGCTCCACTGAGACTGGTGAGGCCTTTGATTCTAGGAGAAACTGGAGAAGATTATCCTCGTTGTGCAACCAGAGAATGTGTCAGAGCTTTGGGAGCTCTGAATGAGGTGTTTGCTTGTTGGCCAGTGCGAGACTTTAGTAAAGGAATGGCCCACCAATTTTTGGTTCCACTGTTTCTTTACCATCTGCCCGAATCCAGTAAAAACCTACATATGAATGGCCATATTGATGGCAGCCCCTGACCCTACAGACACTACTACCTGTTAGCTAAAATCTGCCTAGATCTTATCTTTTAAAAATATTAACTTCTCATATAGGTCAATGCTATAATGATAGTGCTTGTCTAAAGAACTGATTGAAAAAATTTTTTTCTCCTATGTTCCCTATAAAAATTTAGAGTAAAACAAGTGTTTTCAAGAAAATTTTCTAGAAAGGTATTCTGTGTTCATGGATTGAAAGAGTAAACATAGTGAAAATGCCCATATTATCCAAACCAATATATAGATTTAATATAATCCTTATTAAAATTCCAAAGAAATTTTTTAAAGAAATAGAACAAAATTTTTTGGCTTTGTATGAAATCATAAAAGACCCCAAATAGCCACAGCAGTCCTCATAAAAAAGAACAAAGCCAGTGGTTTCTCGCTACCTAACTTCATATTATACTACAGAACAGCGATAATCAAAACAGCATGGTATTGGCAGTAAACATTCACACAAACCAATGGAACAAAACTAGGAACCAAGAAATAAAATCACATGCCTATGGGAAAATAATTTTTGACAAAGGAACCAAAAACACACAATGAAGGAAATAAAACCTCTTCAATAAATGGTGCTGGGAAAATTGAAAAGCTGCATACAAAATAATGAAACTAAACTACAATTTGTCCTTATGTACAAAAAATAATTCAAAATAGATCAAATACCTAAATCTGAAATCTGAAATAATAAGTTGCATGTAAGGAAACAGGGGTACTAAAAATATGGACCTTGGTCTTAGAGAAGATTTTATGAATTTGACTCAAGACAAAGGAAGTAAAAGTAAAAATAAATGAGTGGAAAGAAAGTTTTCAAGTTGACAGTTAAATTGTAACAGTTGAAAATATAAATATTTTAAACTTTTGTAGCATTAAATATTGGCATTTTAAAATGAAGAGATTGTATCTTTTAATTACATCTAATGAGATTTAATTATCATAATTATTGATACCAAACAATACTAATTTAAACTAATATGTGAACAAGTGTAATAATGTATTGTTTTCTTCTTTAGATCATATTTATTTCCAATTACTCCATAGGATTTTATTCAAATGTATACAACACAGTTAAAACTTGGGTAGAAAATATTTTATTATTTTTCTGCAGTAAGACATATTTATTTATATTTAAAATTATTTTTCTTTTCTGAGTATGACAGTTAACATTTAATTTTAGATTAACCTATCTTTTGTGCTGTGTATACATGTAATGAAAAATTGATGAAAGATTTTGTATCTTATGTGAATATTATTTTTCACAAGAATAATACAGCATTCAACATTTACTCCATTCCTTTATTTAAAACAAGTCCAAGCATGAAGAAATTATGTTCATAGAAGTAAACAGATTTAAACTGAATAATTATAAGCATAAAACTCAATTCTTTAAACCCCTTCTGAGTTTTGTGTCAACAATCACATGCTGATTTTTCATTTAAAAATATTAAATAATATGTCATGTGACAACTAAATTTGGTCCTCTTTAAATAATGTTGAAAAGTATGTTATGAATTGGAAACAACCTGAAAAAACATTTGTTTTCTAACCATTAGAATCATTCATTTTTTCAACTAAAACACAAATATTTAGCTGTGTGTGTGTGTGTGTGTGTGTGTGTGTGTGTGATTGTTAAAACCCTGGAGAATTTTATATCATAGAACAATACAGGTGTTTGCAAAAGTAGGTTTACAGTTGTGAGAAGGCAAAGTACAGAGTTTATTCTTGTATTATTTTATATTAAGCATTGCATTATTTATTTGTATTGCAACTATAAACCTATTTTGCCCCCCCCTGTATACTGTAATTAGACTTAGGATGGGTGAGACACATTCCTTATAAGTATGAAGTGTAGATAAATGTACTGGTGAAAGGAGATGTAATAACAATGCTGCCTGTCTCAGGAAACTTCTCCATATTAGAAAAGAAGCCAAATGAAAATGAGGATCAGAAATTAGTTAAAACCATTTGTGTTTGTGTCTTATAACCTTAGGCTCTGTACACACAGTTGTATGACAACTAGTCTAAGAAGGTTACCTGCAAACTAGGACAATCATTTAGAGGATTTGAATATGCAGAATAACATTGGTTCCCTGCTTAGTCCATTTTGCAGGAGGTCACAAGACCCAATGGCATTCAGTGTATCCTCTGTGAAGAATAAAGTTCCATATCTTGAAGAGATTGACAGTGTCATACTTAATCTTATATTTGCCTCAGCATTTTCTGACTTCTTCAAGTTTGCACATTTACAGATAAATGGACTTACACGCTATATATTCTACAGTTTTAAATAATATAATACTCATAAGGCAGCTGAGTGGCTTACAAAGATTTCAACCAAATATGTATATATTAAATATAATATGTGATTACTAGTCCAAAAATAAGAAAACATCAAGACATGGCAGAACACATACTTATCAATTGAGTTCAATCTTTTTGTAAGCCACACAGCAAGACAAAGATAGTCATGGCTTAAACTGACATGACAAGAAGTCAGCAAAGAAAATTTTAAATCACTGGAAGATAGTTTGAAGTATTAATGTACACATGGAATTAATAAAATCTTTAAAATAAGTTTTAATATATTTTGAAGACTCTTGCATTTTGTAATGTTTTAAATTATACCTAAGGCATTAGTAAAAATTACATGTAAATAATATATAAATATAAATATGTTTTGGCATATTTGTCTGAAAATATTTTCATGATGGGATGTGTTATCCAAAATATTTGGGGGGCACTGGTTTGGAGAAAGTGCGACTATTAACTTTTCTGTATTATATGATAAAAAGAACAAATACTTAGCAGCTGCCTATCTAGAAATTTGTCATTATTACTTCCTCTCTATATTTTTCACTAAATGGCAAATACAGAAGAAGAAGCAGTAAGGTTTTCAGACAGTCTATTACTGATAGTGCTTATGACAACATAATTATGCTATTCTACTTGTTTACATAGTGTAAATAATACAGTTTTAAGGTAATGTGTATATAAATAAAGACAATAATCTTTGGAACAACAGCATATAAAGATTTTAAAAACATGTGGGCACAATTTTCTTTTAAAATGAGTCATTTCCCAGCAACATTCTTAGTCAATGTAAATTTCAGTAAAACATCCAAAATATTTTAGTCACAAGCTGAACACATCTTTGTGTCAAGCTGGCATTTTTACCACAGAGAAACAGAGACCTTCGCAGAAACGATCTTCAGTCTTACAAGTTGGCCATAGCTAAATTCAGTAAATCCTTCACAGACAGAGTTTGCATTTAATATTTCTTACAAGTGGGTCCTATAGCTCTGGACAGGTGTTTAATTTAGTGATAATATCACCATTAATTTATTTGCTTCAGGTTAACAAAAAAACAATTACTATTTTTATTTTATTACTGAGAAAATTAAAGATACTTTATTTCTAGAGTATGCATGCTCTGAAATAACAGTGTTCTTTAATATCATCAACTGGTATTTGTAATGTCTTCCTGTGGAATTCTTTATTTCAGATTTGAGAACTGCAATCCAAGAAGAATACAGAGAAAGTGCCATATAGCTCAAAGCAAAACTCATACAAGTTAGAACATCTCAACACCTAAAACTGAATCAGAATAAAAAAAAGAATGAATTTGTCTCACTAAATAGCCATTCTGTGGCTAGGGCACACGTGAACACACTGGACTGTAAAGTTGAGGCTGATACTGTCTTGAAAACAATAAAAAACCCAGTTCTATGAGAAATCAATCCATGAGCAGCTAGGGTACCGCAGCAAAGAGTTGATGCTTCTCATCGTCCTCCCTTCCTGTCTTTCCCTATCTGCCCTTCTCTCTGTCTCTCCCTCTCTGTCTCTCAAAAAAATTTAAAGTGGTTTGCCTCAAATTGTGTTTTGTCTAGTTTTGCTACTATTTCAAAACGTAGCCCTTTAAATATTGTTTAGTAAGAAGATGGCAAAAAATAAATAATGGAGAAATACACTGTGTATTTATTTATAATATCTATATTATTTGATATATTCTTGTGTTACTAGACCATAAATCTGCTTGTCTTCTAAATGTAAAGATACTGAGAACATTAAAAAAATGAATCTGACTCAAACCATGAACCTATTTTAAATATATCCGCATCTAGTTTATTGTAGATATTGGCAACAAAAATTACTAAGAAGGTTTATTTTTTTTTAATTTTTACTTTATTTATTCATTTTTTAGAGAGGAGAGAGACAGAGGAGAGAGAGACAGAGAGAGAGAAGGGGGGAGGAGCTGGAAGCATCAACTCCCATATGTGCCTTGACCAGGCAAGCCCAGGGTTTCAAACCGGCGACCTCAGCATTTCCAAGTCAATGCTTTATCCACTGCACCACCACAGGTCAGGCAACAAAAATTACTAATGCATGCCTTCTGCCACTAAAGACTTTATTTAGTATAGGAAAAAGTTATTAGCATAACCAAGCCTAAATGTTACCTTGAAAGAAATACAAAACTGTAAGGGAAGAGATTCATTCTTTAAGGTTGTGGTGTATTGGTAAGTATTTGAATACATAGTGAGTGACATTGGAACAGATTATTATACAATGAGAAGGAATTCCACAGACAGAGGAATCTAAAATAATGTTGTATTCCATTCTATTGTTAACATCTTTTTGTATTTCTCATTTTTTTTCTTGCATTTCCACCATTTCAAATATTATCTGAATCCCTTTCTTTTTTTTTAATAATTTTATTTTTTAATGGGGCGACATCAATAGATCAGGATACATATATTCAAAGATAACAAGTCCAGGTTATCTTGTCGTTCAATTATGTTGCATACCTATCACCCAAAGTCAGATTGTCCTCTGTCACCTTCTGTTAGTTTTCTTTGTGCCCCTTCCCCTACCCCTTTTCCTCTCCCTCTCCCCCCTCCCCCCGTAACCACCACACTCTTATCAATGTCTCTTAGTTTCACTTTTATGTCCCACCTATGTATGGAATAATGCAGTTCCTGTTTTTTTCTGATTTACTTATTTTACTTCGTATCATGTTATCAAGATCCCACCATTTTGCTGTAAATGATCTGATGTCATCATTTCTTAAGGCTGAGTAGTATTACTGGGTATATACCCCCAAAACTCAGAAACATTGATACGTAAAGAAACATGCAGCCCCATGTTCATTGCAGCATTGTTCACAGTGGCCAGGACATGAAAACAACCAAAAAGCCCATCAATAGATGACTGGATAAAGAAGCTATGGCACATATATACACTATGAATCCCTTTCAAACGTTGTTATTTCTCAAGTTTTTTTTGGAAAAGCACTTTGTATAAGAAGTCATCCATCAACTAACATTATTTTCCCTATTATTCAGTGTGACTATCTCAATATTTTATCAAGGAATTTAAGCTGCTTATATTTATTTTCATAAAATTATATTTTGTCCAATGCACAATTTTATTTTTTACTTTTTGGGGGTTCCTTTTTGTTCCATCTTTTGGTTTACTAACCTGTTTCTGTGGTGCTTTATTATTATTATTATTCTTTCTTGATTGATTTTAGAGAGAGTAGAAGGATGAGAGAGAGAGAGAGAGAGAGAGAGAGAGAGAGAGAAATAATCTGTTCCTGTATGTGCCCTGACTGGGGATTGAACCCGCAACCTCTGCACTTCATGACAAAGCTCTAACTAACTGAGCTGTACAGCCAGGAATACAGTGCTTTAAAAATTAGGGTATTCAGTCATTAACAGCATCCTCCTGGTGTACCAAAGTCTTGGGTTTGATCCCTGACCAGGGCACATATGGGAAGCAACCAGTGAATTCACAACTGAATGGAAGAGATAAATGGAATGAGTTGTTGTTTTTCTCTCTCTTTTTCTCTCTCTCCAATCAATGGAAAATTAAAACTAAATATTAGGTTGCTGATTTCAATTCAACTACTTAGATTTTGATGTTTGTTTTAAAACCTAGTTATATTAATTTTAAAATTAAACTTTATATTTTTATATTCTCTTACTCATTTTCCTTACATTACTTCCCTAGTATTTTCCTCAGGTTTTATATAATATATCTTGAGATCACAAATCCCATATTTAAAGAAATTACCATTTATGTATTTTTAGACATAAACATTGTGTTTTAGGGTTATAGTTGCAATAGTTATTTATACATACCCATTAGAGCCCTAATCTTTCCCATAGATGCTTGTACTTTTATACATTTAATCTTGGTTTTTAGCTGTTGCTTGTTCGTAGCTATTCTTTAGTTCATATTTTGTTTATCTCTTGGTGACATGAAAAAATTCTTTAAAAATATTTTGAAGAAAATATATTTGAGTGTTATTCTTTTGAGACTATACAGAACTCTGAATGTTTCCTTCACACATGAGCAATACCTTTGCTGGGCATAAAAGTTTTGAGTTGCAATCATTTTTCTATTAAACCACTATTGACTTCACTTCACTGTCCTTCTGCATTTATTGCTGCACAGAAAAGAAAATAAATTAAAAAATGAAATCCTTAGAGAAAAAGCACTACAGAAGTTTAACAATAAAGTAAATAAACAGTTTTCTGAGAAATCGGTCGTCAAAGGAAAACTATTTCCCCTCCTTGGAGAAGAAGCAACAATATCCATCCCTTGATAAATTTGGATTATTTCAAATGGAAAGTTTTACATCTATTGTAGAGAACAAGTTGGCAGTATTTGGTTAAAAATAAATTCTTAATCTTACACTTGTAATCCTTCAGTTTCATTTTAAAGTATATAAGTTTAGATAAACTCTCACTATGCAAGAATCTTTATTACATTGTTAACAGTAGAAAAAATGGATGATTAAAATGTTCATTAACCCATATATTAGAATACCACAAAACTACATAACTAAAAAGAACTATATAACTAAATGAGATGCATATTTACTGACATATATGAAATTGAAAATATGTTATAAAAATAAAAATTGAAGAATGTTACATGTTAAATATTTTAAAACCACACAGCTATATTTTTATTTTTAATTATAATTAATGTCATAAATGCATTTATTTTGTAGATGTATTTCTATAAAGTTTATTGATAAAACAGTGCTTCATCTCTGTCCTTGACTCCTCTATCTCTAAAGTCAACTACTTTGATTCCTGTAACTGATTCTTTTTTTTATATAACACTATACCTCTAAATAACATATACATACTTCAGTACCTCAACTTTTTAAAGGTTTATACAGTACCTACTGAGTTTGCAATAACAAAGATAAATAACTGGTTCTCTTTCATCACTGTTCTTTATAACCATTCAATCACAGCCTCCCATCACTCCTATATATCAAAATATTATTAGATCTGTCCTCACCATTTTTCTCATCATTACTGTATGAGTGCTATTGACAGGTCATTGAAGAGATATAATTACTTGTTTCTTCCTTAAAGCTTGTTTTTCCTAAATAACCATCTTTTTTTTTCTACCGATCACTAAATAAGCCAAAAATATTGCTAATTATATTATTCTCCTTGCATCAATATACATCAAGCATTCTATCAATTTTATCTTCGGAAAGAAATCTTTCCAACAATTTTCTGACCTCTCCAATTGGCCTCCATGCCTGGAATACACATCTCACCTTGGGACCATCTTTGCCCATATTCTGTGAATTCTCTTCTTCTTTATCTCAGTGCTAGAGATAGATATTCTATAATTATTTCTTGGTTTATACCCTTACTTTTCTTAAGGTACACCATCCAGTGTCTTTTTAAGAAAGGTTGAATGAGAAGTGCTAAGGAATATAATTTATGTATTCAATCATCACATACATAGATAATGCAGCTGAATTTAAAATTCAAAGTAAGAAATATTTTTATTAAATTTGAAGACATTGTTTTATTGTTTCCTATTATCCAGTATTGCTGTTCACACACTTAAAGTGATTCTGATTCCTTGCTCTTTCTGTGTGTAGTTTTAATGTTTTTCTCTTTCTTGAAGCTAATAGACTTTTTTTTATTATTGTTCTAAAATGTCATGTCAGTGTGCTTTTAAATTAATCTATTTTTATGCATTTTACTATCACTTGGTGGGGGACTTTCAATATGCAGACTCGTGTCTTTTATTTTCATATATTTTATTTTAATTATTTCTTTGATATTTTATTTTCTTTCATTCTCTTTACTCTCCTTCTGGAATTTGTATTTTAGAATGTATGACCTTCTGTAAAGTCCTCTGAATTTCTTATATTAATTTGCTATATCCCAGGTTTTTGACTTCTTGCTTCATTTTCATCACTGTATAATCATTTCTTATTTTTTATTTCAATCATTTAATTTTCAAAAAATATTTGAACTGTTTCATATTTACATCTCGTTCTTGTTTCTGAATTCAAAGCAGAATGGGCAAGGAAGGCTGACAAATCTGGAATATCGTACATAAAAGTCATGTGTGGTAGGCACACTTCCTAAGATGTCCTCCATGACCTCACCTTTTGATATTCATCTCTCCTTGTGTAATCTCCTCTTTTGAGTGTGAGCTAAACTAGTGACGTGATTCTAATGAATAGGCAAAAGTGATAGAATGTAATTTCTTTTTTAATTTTTAAAATTTATTGACTGAAGAGAGAGAGAGAGATCATTTTGTTTTCCCACCTATTTATGTATTAAATGGTTGATAGTTGGTTCTTGTATGTGCCCTGACTGCATGGGTGGATCGAATCTGCAAATTTGCCATATTAGGATGACATTCAAACCATATTAGCTACCCAGCCAGGGCCTAGAATATAATTTCTGAAATTAAATTGTAAAATATTATACCTCCCGTCTTGCATATATACTCTCACCTTCATGACTTGCTCTCTTTGATGAAGCATGATGTAATGCTGAAGTGATTTGCATAGCAAGGAACTAAAGATAGTCCCTGCTTAAGAGTCTATAGAAAACAGAATTCTGCCAACAACAAAGCAACTGAGCTTAAAATAAATTCTTTGCCAGTTAAGGATTGTAATGACAATAATTCCGTCCAACACCCTGATTTCAGTATTTATGGTACCCCGACACACACAATACAGCTAAGCTGTGCGTAGTTTCCAGATTCACAAAAATTTTAAGATGATCACTGACTGTTTCAAGTGAATATTCAGGTAATTTGTTGCATAATAATTGATAACTAATATAACAGAAGATGCAGGAGGTTGTTCTTATCTTCATTGTGCCTGATATAAATTAGAACAGAGGCCTTTATTTAGCTTTCTTTCAGAGTTTAAGTGAGTTAAGGAAGAGGGCAGCGTATCTATCTAGATTGAGGGACAGAATCTCAGAATCTGATTATTTTTAAAGCACACTTTCAACCAAAACTCATATTTTTATTCCATCATTCCACTATCAGATTTATCTAATGCCATAAATTTCAGACCTGTCTTGGAATCCATGGCAAAATTCAGGTTGCTAATTAATGTTCCACCTATTGATTTAGGATTCAGATTTCTTGGGCCTCTTACATTCAATTATAAACTTGCAGTCCCTCCTCCAAAATATTTTTGTTTCCTTTCCTGTTCTCTTGCTTTTTATAACACCATGTTTGTTTTTTAGGTCCCTTTGTCAGTAATTTTAGTAGAGTTTCAGAGGCAATCCAAGTAGTTGTACATGTTCAATCTCCTATCTTCAAACAATGCACAAACTCATCAGGATTTATAATAATTTTAAACAAATATGGGAGCTATAAACATTTATTCTTGTGGGGGTAAGAAAACATGGATTTTAAAAATTATTTTTAATGTCAAATATAGGTTTCCAAAATTTTATGAAAATATGTGGTCTACATACTGGAGTTCTTGGATTTTTATAGCACTACATTACTACATGATATGGAAAGTTTTAATCTACTTAAAGCAATTAGAAAATCCAAAATGAAAGTTATAAAAAAGAGACTTCAAGTAAAACTTCCAATATACATTAGTTAAGTTAGCTGACTTGTTTGTCCTTTTTGAGGGCTTTTCCTTGTTTCTGGAAAAGGAAAACTTTTGCACACAAATAAGTGATTGTTTTCCCACAGTGTGCTTAGAGGAACCGAGTCATAATTCTATGCCAATGTGTGATGATGCTTAAAAAGAGATCTGTTTCCATTTTCCTCTGACCAGCCACCTGACATTTCAAATGATAAGAAGTACTGCTCAGCTTGAATGAACTAAAAAATATCTCTGCAAATGTATTTGAACTCATTTTTTAAATGTCAGCTTGGGACAAAGTGATATGAATTACATATTCAGGTACTGGAATATGTGTTAAGAGTATAAAACTTTTTTATTAATGAGAGAGAATGAGATACAAGAATATATTTTGAGTAAATTAATGAAGTAAAGTTTGTGTAGCTATTATTTCATCAAGATAATCAGTTATCTAATTCTAAGATACTTTTAGTTTATATAAGTATAATTCTATAGCACAGAGATGTGTTATAGAATTTATAGAAGATACTGATTTAATTTTCTAAAATTATCTGTTCAATATTCTATTGTTATTTCATTTGCTGCTTTGTGTACATATTAAATGTTTTAGTGTGTTCCACATTTTCCTTTTAAAGAAATGTATTATAAAACTGAATCTGATCCATACTGTTTTTGTTCAATAAGATAAGGGTGTAATAGAAGTGGCCATAAGCCACACATTGCTAAAAATTAATCATAAAAATTGACTTACCATATAGCCCAACAATTGCACTCTTGGGCATTTTCTCCAAAGATACAAAACCTATTTTCACCCCAAAACTGGTACACAAATGTAAATAGCAGGTTTCTTGGTGACATCATCCAGGTGGAAACTATCCAAATGTTCTTCAATGGGTGAACTGTTAAACAAACATCTATGCCATGAAATACAAATCAGCAATAAGAATGAATGAGCTATGGACATACCAAAAACATGTATAAACCTCAAGGAAATTATGTTGAATTTAAAAATGAAAATTTCAAAAGAGTATGCATTGCATAATTCCATTTACGTAGCATTAAGAAAAAGCATAACATAAAGAATTTAATAGCAGTTTCCAGAGCCCAGGGTGGAGGGCCCACATGTGGCTATAAAGAGATAAAGTGAGGAAATATTTTAATGTGAGTATTTTGACTTTCCTGTACATTACACAAGGCTGCATACACATGTAATAAAATTGCATAGAGGTACACACAGACATACAAACACACACAAAAAAATGAGTTCATTAATCCTTGTTGAAATATAAATAAGCTCTATAAATTGTGCCAATGTCATTTTTTTTCTTTTTTTGCACTATAAATATGTTATGGTAACAGTGAGATTTAGAGACTTAAGGCAGGGTACATAGGACATCTCTGTACATTTTTTTGCAATGTTCTGTGACTCTATTTCAAAATAAAATGTCTACAAAAGCTCACTTACAGTAAAACAATTTTGATAGGTAAAACATTAAGAGAAAACGCAATGTTGTAAACATTTTTCTTTTGGGACCCTGCCACATTTTCAGGATGTCAGTGTTCACTTCTACTCATCTCCCATTGGGAGACCTACCAAAGTCGTTGTCCTCAGACTGGTCCACTGTGTATATCTGCAGGAAAACTTCATGCAAATGCCCATGAGGAGAACCTGGAAGTGTTTATTTAAATAACAAAGGGACATTGTCATTCTGCCTTTTTGGACTTATTTTTAAAATTAAACTTTGTAAACAGAATGCAATCTGATTCTGAGACACAATAATACTGGGGATATATTTTGTAAAGATAAAGATAAAAAAAAGATCTCTTTGCCTAGACTTTTTATTCTCTATGAAAATTGATATTTAAACTACATGTTATGAAATGGCACGTTCATTTTCTTATTTTTATTAATAGCCATTTAATAAAGAAATTCAGGCCTAATAATAAAAACTATTGGTGGATTCCACACTATGGTTTTGATTTGTGACTTATATTCATGCTTAGGCACTTGGTTGAATTATACTCTTTCCTAAGGGGCCACTGATACTAACAGTTAAAGCCATTTCCAATTCCCAGCCAGAGGACATGCAACAAACATAATTAAGTCAAACAAATGATTACTCTTCACTGTTTTTACAATTAGGATGGGGATAATGGAAAAAAAATTATTTTACTAATTTAAGGTAATATAAGATTACTCAATATTACCATCTTTCAACTCTCTTCTTTTCTCCCATTCTCCTTGTTTCTTATTTTTTCTCTCTTTTGTGTATGTGTGTGTGTGTGAGTGCATACACATTTTCTCCTGAAATTTTTTAAATTCTATTTTTATACAAGGAATAACTGCTAATTGTAGACATTATCCTACCAGTCATACAAATATCATTAATAGTACATAGCTTAACAGATAAAAAAATTACATCGTATTGTGCCTTTATTTTTGTTTGTTTGTTTGTTTGATTTTCCAAAGTGAGAAAGGGATAAGAGGCAGACAGACAGACTCCAGCATGTACTCGACCAGGATCCACCCAGCATGCCCACCAGGGGGCGATGCTTGGCCCCTGTGGGGCATTGCTCCACTGCAATTGGAGCCATTCTAGCACCTGATGCAGAGGCCATGGAGCCATCCTCAGCACCTGGACCATCTTTGCTCCAATGGAGCCTTGGCTGCGGGAGGGGAAGAGAGAGATAGAGAGAAAGTAGAGGGGGAAGGGTAGAGAAGTAGATGGGCGCTTCTCCTATGTGCCCTGGCTGGGAATCGAAATATTGTGCCTTTATATTTCAATATTTTAGAACTGTCTTTTCATGCATATATTCTTTCAATCATTTTAATGGTTCTATGGTAGTTTACTATATATTTGTATTTAACATATCTTATTGAACATTAGAGTAGTTCTGATTTTTTCTACTAAAATATCACTAGGTTTAATATTTTTGTCCAATTTAATTAATTAATTAATTCAAATTTTTAAAAGTGTAATTGGTAGAGATATAAAAGTACCCACATTTTAAAATGACTTGATGATGCTGTGAAACCATCTGAGAAAACATGTTCCAGTTTCACTTCCCACCAGCAGAATTTGAGAGTACATGAGATTATAATTGTTAACTTTTATTATAGGCCTGTGCTATGAACAATTACCAATGCTATCAGAAGCCTGCTTACATGTGTACTTTTTTTTTTTTTTACTTATGCCATTAGGCAAATTTATCAGCATTCCTTCTATCGCTAGTTATATTATACAATAAGTTATTGTATGAGTAGATTATTTGTGAATTTCAAGTCAATATATACATTAAATTTAATAAAAACCTTCATTTGAATATAAAAATAATTACAGCTTATTTTTAATCCATCAGTGAGTAGTTCTGGATTCCAGAAGATGCATTAGAATAAGTGAAATTTTATTTGAAGTGGGTCACTTTTACAGTATATCACTTCAGTCTTGTGACTCTTCCACACAGACTTTTCCTGCTTCTTCAGCCCTAAGAGTCTCATTATTTCAGTGTCCACATCTTCATATGGTGTCAGTTATCCAAGGTGCTGGAGGCAAACAACAACCAAAGAACTACCTGGCAGGACAAATTGTCTCCTCATCCATTCCAGCAGCTTTGGCCTCTCCCTATGTTGTGATGTTGATGATCCTAGCACATTGATATAAGAATGATTAGAGAATAAACTAACCACCACTAAAAATAATGAAAATCTGCAGTTCTTTGGATCACTGTAATTGGTTAGAATATCCAGTTAGTTATTCTCTGCTATACAAACTCTCTACTAATATTCATGAGCAATAGAGGATTATTCTGTTCTCAATATTCATAGAAAAGAAATTAAAAGTAAGTATGACTATGACATAAATATGTTTAATAAGTGAAGTTTCTGATGACTAATACTTTAATGTGTTGTTAAGTAATGAAATAATTTATATATTCAAAGCTTCATTTACTAAAATAGTTTGAGTCCATTATTTTTAATTAAACTCCTAATTTATAATCAATTAAATTTAAATAAAATTAAATTTAACATTAATAGGTAAAAATAAAAGGTATTCTTAGATTTCAGAGGATTTTTTTTAAAACAAAATAAGAATGAACAAAACTTAAAATATTTTGTTTTATGTAATGAAATTAAAATGCAACATATAAAATAATGGCTATATTAGAATTATCTTGGTTGTGAACATGAAAGCTATTGATTGCTTAAATATAGTATAGTTAATCTCTACCATTGGGATCAAATTATTTAATATCATCACATAGCAATCCTGTGCAGCAAATCATGAACCTGAAAAATTAACTTCATTCATTAAAGTATTTCATAATTTTATTAGGGTATCTTATAATTTCATATTTAAACTCTACCATGGGTTAGTTTTATTTAGATTTTGATATTTTCTCCCAAGTTCTCCCAAGGACAAATGTAAGTAAGTGACAAAATCATTTAAAAGTTATGTAAAAAATTGCTAAGTTTATGTAACATTTAAAAAATAATGCTTTTGGTTTATGGGATTGCATTTAGTTTGCAAAGACTGTTGCTTATGTTTTCTACCATGGTTTACATGGTCTTAGTCTTATCTGTTTGTGCTAATATTATCTATTCACACATCTCAGTCTTCTTATTTTCTCACTTTGGTTTATTTTCTCCATTGCACACAGACAAACTGTGTACATGTTTTTATGTACATGAGACAGTATTTTCTCTAGTAATGCTTAGTTATAATTCTTCATTTCTTGTTTTCCTCTATTCATGTATTTGACCTGTACTTTATTTGTCTAATTGCTTTCAGATTTAAATGAACCTAAAAATTGGAATAATATTACCTATTATTTTTTCTCATTATTATAGAATTTTTGAGTATTCTTATTTTTCTTTTTCTGGACATCCAATTGTTCTTTACTTTTGTTACATTACAATTTTCTCAAATAGAGTTAGTGCCATGGGTTTAAATTCCCATGTCTTCCCACCTGTGAGACTACTCAGCTTGTTTAACCTCATTCCCTCAGTCTTCTCATCATCCACATGGAGCTAATAATTACATCGACATCATGGTTGATGTTTTAGCACTAAGTAAAATCATTAATGTAAAATATCACATATTTCATATATAGCAAAACTTCAGTAAAGCAACTCTGATTACTATGATTGCTTTTGTTGTTCTACTTTGAATGCAATAAAGATATAGCCAGGCTTATTAATACGCTGAACTAAATTATAATACTTATTATAAAATAGTAAACTTTCAAGGCATCTTATCAAGGTGATGTTGAATATCTTTTCTTTATAAAAGCTTGGTCCAAAAGCCAGATCCAAGCAGAGATCTAGGAAAACACCACTCACTTTCACGTTTTGAGGCAACAGCAGTTATACCAAGCAATGAGAATTGCAAACATTGTGGCATCTAAACCAGTATTGGTATTGTAGTCTTTTCCTGTGCAAAGCAGTAAGTATGAATGAAGGGGAAAAGAATCTAATCTCCTTTTCATCTTATGCCAAGGCCCAATGTAAGTATGGTAAGAGTATTTACATGCCAGGAAATCAACACATGATCAAATATAGCATCTCCTCTGAGACTGAGGCCGAGCAAAACCACCATCATTACCATCTCTGATGAACACTCAGTGGACCACAAAAAAAAAAAAAAAAAAAAAAAAAAAAAAAAAAAAGACTTTTATTGCTGTCCTTGCAGTTTCATTTTATAGCTGTGTATTTTTTCAAAAATAAGTAGTAAATATTATTAAACAGTCATGAGAGAGATGGCTGCTATTTAAGGTATAGAATACAAATGATTTTGCATTCTGTATATTCAATAACTTAATGACTTAACTATCTTGGGTGGGAGATCACACAATTACTCGCCATAATGACCAGTATCCCAGATTTTCTTTTACATTGCCAATATAAATTTTCTCTCTTTATCACAATATATATATATATTTAAAATTACTAGGTAATTTGTTACAGTTTTTCATTCAGGAAATATTACCAGTTGTGTTGATTGACAAAAAGTATAATCAATGGATAACATTAAGGAGAACCAAATCACTTCTGTTAGGGAAATGATGAGTTTTGAATGCCTGACTCTCTTTGGATACTGGGTAAGATTTAGGTGGGAGAGACGTGCAAGTCTGTGTTAAAAATTCTTAGGTATAGAACTTCTGTAGAATGGAGTGACAGATGTAAAAACAGAGAGGTGCAGGAAATTTAGGGGACATTGAATTTAAAATTTTAGTGAAAAGTATAGTAAGCCCTTTGTAGTAGAAGACAGTGCTATGCTGAGAAATTTGGTAAATTTCTATTCAATAGTAAATAATTGGAGATAATTGGAGGAACAAGGTAGTAACAGAAATGCAAAATATATGGAAGAGAAGGAAGCTTGAAATCATCTCTTAACCCCTCAATTTACTGATGAGCATACTGTGAGGCCTATAGAAGGAAAGCAACTGGAAGCTCCAATAAACTGCTTGGGTGTCATATTAGAATTATCACGTATTCCTAGGCTTCAGATAACTTATTTGATATTCTGTTTAGATATTTTTAAATAGTTTACCTATTTATTTAGTGGGAGGAGCTTACTCTTCAAATGGTTTTCAAATAGAAACATAAATTTTAACTTTGCATTCCTGCTGTGAGGCTGTTTGCCAAACTGAAAGATTGATTCACCGTTGCTCCTCTAAAGTTGCTTCATGCACTTGGAGCACATTGTAGTAGAAAGAAGCAGATTTCTGGTGCCAAAACATTTCAGTTAAAAAAAAAAATCAAAGATGAGCTTCCACCTATTTACAAGATTGTATTTCTGCTCCTTTATTCTTTCATCTGTGTTGCAAATATTTAAACAAAAAAAGCAAATGTCATCAGCTAAAGATTATGAGAAATTTATTGTGCAAACAGGACTCTAGACATCAAAGCTGGTGAGTAGACTGCCCTTTATTAGGTGTGAATTCAAGTTCAATCTTTAAGGTAGTTACTATACATCAAATTAAACAAGATACCTTTCTTCTAAAATCACACTTTTTGGTAGATGCTTTCTTTGCAGTCTTTTTTTTTTTTTAATGCCAGTATACTAAAATTGCCCTTCAGAGGTATCTCTTTGAGAGAATCAATGGGAAATTGAAAAACATATATGTTAAAGCAAGAGAAGACATACAGAGATAAAGCATAGAAAGATCATTGTTTTAAATTATTTTTTGCCTTAATTATTTCTAAGTATCTCAGTGCAGCAGAACACACGAAATTAAATTTTTAAAAAAATGAAATTATTTGACCCATGCCAACCTCACTGGAATTAATGGAAAGCACCTGCATATCATATAACGTCCAATACACTAAAACATTCTATCAGTGAAATTAATGAGTTAAATCATCACATCTTAAAGTGCCCGGCACACTACAAATCTCAATAAGCCAAATTCTTAGACTCCCCGATATCTCAATCCTAGGTTCTGTCTCTATATCTAAGAAATCTGCAATTTACTTCTGAAGACAATGTTGACTAATTATCCCATTCCAGCCGCCAAAGAATTGGTAGAAAGGGTCAGCAGCCACTGTGAGCGATATAGGTGTTTAAGAAACTAGTCATCCAGCAGCCGAGCCTGGGAATACGTGGCAATGTGATGAAAAGGTTGTTGATGCCATTAGCCTGTAATGGGCCGCAGATGATATGCCGAACCAAGGAACCCGCTGCTCTAAGGGTGGCAGAAGGAGCTGGGGCTGGTGTTCCTTCCGCCTCGCGGGAGCCCCGGTCCTCGCTCGCGTCGTCAGGAGGATTCTCCGGGCTAATTATCCGGGGAGAGAGACGCGCCTTTCCGGGAGACCGCTAGGCAACACTCACCACGGCAGCCTCCAGATTACTTCCCTCCGTGGGTGTGTGACTTCGCCTAAGCAACTCACACTTGCAGTCGATCCGCACTGCAAGGCTGCCCGCAGCAGAAGGAGGGGCACTGGGAGGAGGAGGAGGGCGGGGCGGGAGGTGCGGAGTGGAGACGCGGCGGAGACGGCGGAGCTCCAGACACAGCGGGAGCGCGCGGGCCGGTGCAGTTGGCACCGCGGCCCCGCAGCCGCGCACACAACGCCGCCGCCGCCGCCAGCAGCGGGGACCGCCGCCGCCGGGCTCCGCGCTCCTGCCGGCTCGCCGCCGTCCGTTCCTCCCCTCCGCGGGGCTCAGCCCGCAGCTATTTCCTCTGCCAACCGCTTTGAACTCTGCATCTTTTCCTCTGCTCTCCTGTCTCGTAGTTTCCCCGCTCGCATTTTCTCCACTCCTCTTTCTGTAGCTTAGCTATCCTGCTTTTCCTCTCATCTTTTTTATTGAGGCTTTCTCCTTAAGATGACTTGTCTTCCTTACCCTCGTCCACCTCAACCCTGACGACCAAGAAGGAGCCTTTATCTTTCCCCCCAGAGGCAGTACAAATACCTCAATCCTCAAAATCATTCCGCGGAGGTAAAGGCGCAGGACGCAGGACCTTCTCGATACCCTCTCAGTCCGACCCAGGGCCGAACCATCCACCTTAATCAGTATTTCTGCGAACCCCGCCGGAGAGGAGGCAGACGGGAGCCGGAGCAAACTTCAGCGGCTCCGAGCGCCGCGGTCCCGCATTTACGGGAGTTGCGTGCCAGAAGGCGAGGACCCCACGGGGAACCAGGAGGAGCCGCGAACCTCGCGCCCCCTCGGCGAGGCCGGAGCAGTGGACTGAGCCGCGCGGGACAGCAGAGGCGAGGCGCGAGGAGAAGATGTGGGGCTCGGGGCCCCAGGGTGCGGGACGCCGGCGGCCCCCGGGCGGCGGCGGCGACTCCCCCCGCACCCCTGCGTCTCTGGCCGGCTGCTCCTCTGCCCCTCACCGGGCCCCCCTCTGGACGTGCCTTCTCCTGTGCGCAGCGCTCCGGACCCTCCTCGCCAGCCCCAGCAACGAAGGTAGAGCGGCGGGGGGTGAGCGCCGCGACCGGGGCGGAGGGGCGGAGGGGCGGGCGGGACCTGGAAGTGCGGGGCTGGGCGCGCTGGACGGCGCTGCGGGAGACGAATCTCCCTGCTCGGCTGGAACCCGCGTGCGGTCAGCGTTCGCTGGCCTCTTGCTCGCTCTCTGCTGTCTCTGGCTGTATTGTTTGACAGGAGCGGTCAGCACCACCACGGAAACAGGGTGCTGGGCGAGCGGCCTGCCTGCGCCGGGGGCTGCTGGGGCGGCGAGGAAGTTGGAAGCCAGAGGCGGAGAGGCGTTGGAGCCTCTCGCTGGGCGGTTGGGTGCGGCAGAGGCTCACGGAAGCGCCGGGGAAGTGCCGTTTGGGGCTTGGAGGAGTGGGAACTGTTGGAAGCACCAGAGACAAGGATCTCGGAGCGGTGGGGCTTTCAGAACCCGTTATTCAAGGCTGATGATGGGAAACATTGTGGGGGTGGCTGGGTGTTTTTATTTGGAGGGAAAGTGCCTCCTGGGAGCTGTTATTTAGGGCATCGCCAGCTGCTATTCTGGGGTGTGTGGCGAGAGCTCTCATCTCCCAAGGGAGGAGATGATGAAGGGCTGAAGGCGCCCTGCACTGTAGGATGCCTGTCACTTTGCGGGGTGCAGAATCCCACTGAGGTGCAAGGGGAAGATGGGGAGGTGGGACGCCGAGAAAGGCAGAGGGGGCAGGGGCGTGTCGCTGCCAGGAAGTTGCCACCGGACCCCACTGGGACGTGTCTCTCTGGGTTTGGGTTAGAGAAAAGCCCCCCTGGGGCCCGGCACCGGATCCTGGAGTCCCCAGCGCGCCTCGCTTTGCCCGGGACCCAGAAGACTTTCCCCGCCTGCTCCTGGGAAAAGAGGGCCGGCCGGTGGCAGGCGCAGCGCCAGGGCTCCGCTGGGTGCTCCGCTGGGTGTTCCACTGGGTGCTCCCGGAGCCGTGTGCAGCCCCTCGGCCTGCCACAGCCTGGCCGGGGGCCCTGACCTCACTCCTTCACCCGGGCCCGGCTCTGTGCTCCGGTCTCAGCTCCAGGACGAGGACGCATTCCTTTAGGGTGGAGGTCAGCATCTCAGACCCTGACCTCAAGGAGCGGTCAGCACCACCACGAAACAGAAAACACTAACTCCTTTCTGAAAGGCTGGGATTTCGATTTGGGGCTCCGGATGCCAGGAGTGAGGCGTGAGGCACAGAACCTTAGAAATGTCCATGCACTCCTAGGGCAGGGGACGCTGGAGCGGCAAGAGGAAGCAGCGGAGTCGTGTGTGCCTTCGCAACTAGCACGGGTTTTGTCTTGGCTGCAGAGGAGGCGGGCGCTGAGCTGCTTTCGGAGCGCCGCCAGCTCCCAGGGAACCGTGTGAAAGCAGGGCAGATGGAGACTCCCTACCCCACGAACTTCTCTCTTGAATTCCTAGTTTAAAAAATATATGATTCATGGGATTATATGTAGTTTGACATCCTATCTGCATGCAATCTCCCATGTTTAATCTAAGCAATCTGCATTTTCCCTTCCCCATAAAGTTGAAAAAGTGTCATCTGAAGTCGTGCTCCTTTTACTAACGTCTGCTCTTAGATTCATTATATTAGAAGTCCAGGGATTATTAACAGGGTTAGGAGTCCTTCTATTAAATGTCTTATTCCACCAGAAGGGGCATCCTGGTTTGGATTTAAAGAGTAATAATAATATGCATTCTCTCACGTTCCCATTATATTTATTTATTTATTCCAGGTGTGATGGGGGAAGGAGAGTATGTAGAGTTGAAAGGGAGAGTGGCTCTTGGGTAGAGACGGGGAAGAAATAAAGTACCAGGGAGGAGTCCTCTCAGTAGAAATGTGGGCCAAGACTGTGTGGGGAGAAAGAGGAGGCAGAGGAAATGTAAGGAAGCGAGGAAGTAGCGCTGGTCTCCTGAAGTGTTGTAAGTGGAGCTTGAATCTGGCGGACGTTGGCTTAATCTATGAGCTTGGCACCCACGGGATGTGTTGTCCTTACCCCAGCTAGTCTAACACACAGCAAAACTTGAGCTACAGTGGGAAGGGACTTGGAGGGTTCTAACCAAAAATGAATGATACTTTACCACTCACTGCTCTAAAGACACTAAAAATAAAGGCACATCTGCTGTTTGGTGTACATTTTGTAACTCACTATTTTATGTAATTAAAAATAAAGTCTTATTAATATATATGACTTCATCTCATTCATCCTTTCTCTGCCCAACACAGTTTTCCATCTTTCCCTCAGTATCATCTCAGACCTTTATTTCTGTTCTTCTCTAAATTTTATTTATTCTCTTCGTTCTGTTCCTCCATGGCAGTGTTATAAGTCAAACAACAAGAATATATTAAGATATTTATAGTATCAGTCAGTTTATTTATTTAAAGATTCCGATTGGAGTTTTTCAGCTTGTTTTTGATTATTTCTGGAGTGACTCTGGACTAACAGGGGTAGAAAAATTTGATGAATGCATTGCATCCATTAATAACTTGCTCGCATATGCTTTGCTTTCTACAATGTATGGATGCTTAGTGACTTTCCAGACCTTGGTGTGTGTGTGTGTGTGTGTGTGTGTGTGTGTGTGTGTAATATAGTGCTTCTATATGTGACAAAAAATAATTTAAAGGCAGATAAAAATAAATGTGAGTTGACATTTATAATTTTGAATCCAGTCATTTAAAAAAATTTACTTTGATAGATATAAATAAACAAAATTGGACAGAAAAAGCCAAATATATATCTCAAATCTTGAATTGATATGCAATGCATGTTAGAATATGTTAGGTAAAAAACAATAAGAGGAAAATGTATTCTGTAGCCTGAATTCTAAGATAAGTATATCTTTTGTTGTCTTATTATATACATTAGTCATAAATTATCTGTGGAAGAAACATTTGAACTACAGTGAAATACACAAAATATTTTTTTATTACAAAATGATTCGGAGATGTATTTAGCAAGAAACTTAGCTAAGATTGATCAAGCGGGACAAGTATCAGAAAGTATATCAACAAGTGAAAATTTTAACAGATTTAATAAGTAAAGGGAACGTGTCCATGTTATGAATACTGGAGGTGGCCCTGAACTTATTCAATAACTGCCACTTTTTGCTGTCTGGAGATATATTTGTAAACAAGCATTATTTGACAAGTGCTTTTCACAGCAGGGATTCTTGGCCAATTACCCTTGAACAGCTCTGCATTGAAAATGATTCACCCGCAGTGAATCAAGCTTAATTCATTGAAACTACAGTCAGTAATGTCCCAGTAAAGTGCTTCTGACAGTTGTCAGCAGTTTGTATTTGGAAAGTCCAGCATCTGGTCTCTGAATGTTTTGTATATCTGAGAATGTGTGATAGAGAAGGTCTGAGGGGTGAGGGGATGGCAAAGGGCAAAAAAGAATTGGGGCTAAATTGTTCGAAAAACAGTCATAAAATTGTAAATGTTTTCAATGAAAAGAAAGAATAGAAAGAATATTTGTTTTAGGGTTTTTCTTGGTTAATAATAGGACCAGGCCCATAAAACAGATTGGAGGACAGAACAGATTTGTAAAACTGCATGGCTTTGTTTTGTGTGTCTTGTCATCCTGTTGTAACTCATTTCCTTTTCGATAAAGTGGCAGAACCCCACAGAAAAGGGAAAGTAAAATCATTCCCTCACCAGGACTCCACTAAACAAAAACGAAAGCCATTACCCCTATTTCAATCCTAGATTGTTGGAACTATGAGGGACTATGAAGAGTTTTGGCTCTTTGCATTATAAACCATGAAAGGAAGACAAAAAGTTGAGTCTTGAAATTCTAAGGTTTTTTTTTTTTTTTTTTTTTAGGTAGACAAATATATTCTTAGGTGTCAGGGTGACAAGTAAGAGGATTTCTTTTCCTCATCTAAGACAGAAAAGAAGGTGGGCAGTTCCTGCATTAGCCATGGAAAATTTCTTTTGATTAAAATTTTTTTTGTAATATTGTCATTTCTATATATTATTAATTTTTCATTTTAATTGACAAAGAATATAACTGGTATATAAAAAAGCGTACATTTTTATACTTAAAAATGAATTTTTATCATTATATTATCAATATTCTACAAACCATGACCATTTGGAGTATTTTTACTTAAAATATCAAAATGAGATGATTATTTACAGACCAACATCTCCAAACTATATAAATATTAAACTTTATTCAATATTTCTATTGTAAAAATAACTATGCTATAGTTATTTTCACTGAATTTTTGTGGATTAACTTGACCAAATTCAATTTTCTTTGTTTGGAGTGCTTAATTATATCTTTGCTTGTTGACTAATTAATTTCTCTTTTATTTGTAAGGACACTTTATACCTTTGATATGAAAATAGAATATATTAAATATTATTAACTATAGTTATTTTTCCTTTTATGAGTCAAACCTAATATTTTTAAAGGATAAATCTGCTGTTAGTATCTCAAAGAAATAACTAGTGTCAAAAGTGTTAATAACTCTTTATACTTTATTTTTTCAATTTAAATTAGCTAATATATTCCATTTTACTAATGAAAAGTTTGGATTTAAGTTAACAGAGGTACTTAATTATTCAAAGATGATTATGGCACTTTTAACAATCTTAAAATAGATTTATAACTGTTTTCATAAAGCTTAAAAATTAACTGAACTTTGAATATCTCGCCTTGCTTATGTCACTAAAAATTTATTGCACTATTCTTTTCTTTTTCAGACATGAATTTTGACTACAAAAGCAATATGAAAGCTAAAAAATGTATATTGTTACCTTAGAGACTCAGAATAGCTCTTTCTTTCTGTTATCTGTGATGAACATATTTTTATCTGTAGAGTGGAATAGCTCCTACTGGTATGCTCCACTGGGTAAATACACATTTAATTATTTTATCAAAATGTATAGGATCAGGTAGTAATTTCTTTAAAAGAGTTATCCTCATCTGATGTACACATAAACAAACCTGATGGTATTTTAAACTGACATTAAAAAACTTATCATATGTTCTACCACAGACCAGATAGTACACTTATATTTCTATGGGTGTATATAAGGGTAGCTAAAAAATGAATTGAGTTCTAAAGACTTTGGAGACAAACTAAAATGCTTCACATTTAAAAAATGTTTAATAATATTTATCTATAATATAATAAACAAAATGGGTTTATTTGGGGAGATATATAGATATAAGAAACATTAAAAACAGGAGAATCTCTGACCTGTACACTATAACTTTTAAAGCACTATGTAGCAATTAGAAAACTGTAAGATTTAAGAGTTACTCATTGGGAAAATCTTGTCTAAATAATTGGTTCCATTGAAAGTGTTTAATTAAAATGTAAATGATTCACTTTTAAGAATATAGTTTTGCACTGCCAAAACAATTAGCATGAGTACATAGGGAAGTCTACTTTTTCCTATTTTGTTTCTAATTTTCTACACATTTTATTTATTCAGGGTTAAATAGATTTTAAAGTGTTTAACAAGACAAAAATTTTTTTTGAACAAGAAAAAATGTTTCAGAATTTTAAATCAGAATTTAGAACACAGCTCATTTTTGATAATACATTTAGGAACATATGCAAGGTGGCACACTGAAGAACTTGTCTTAAAAATACTAGTAGGATCACTGATGCCATAAATTGTCCTATGAAATAGGTACTTATAAATCCAGTTACATATAGGTACTTATAAATCAAGTTACATATAGATAGTAACAGGTATTCTTTAATATTAAAATGATTAAAATTTACATCTATCAATTTCACATATAGTAGAAGATTTATCCATTCTATTTTTTATCATGTAAAATCACAATATAACTCTAATTTAAAATGTATATTACAATAACTATGAAAACAAATTATTTAACATATATTTCTAATTAATGAATTTTATGAGATATAGAGATTTTTAAATTTCCTTTTAGCTTCTTGCATTGCCAAAGTAAAAAAAAAAATCATTGCCTGATAAAATCTGTTAGTGTAAAACTAAAAATAAGAAAATAAAAAGAAAAAGCATTATAATTTGAATTGTATCTGGTGAAAGGTCTAGTAATTTGGTAATTTATGGTCATGTATTTTTGTTTGTCTTCTAAAAGCTCAAATTTTTCATTCAGTATCTATAATGAGAATCCCAGTCATGGCCAAGTTATAAAATGAAACTAATTTAGTAGCTATATCACTTGGAGTTTTAAAAAACAATGTGGATAGCATGATGGCCTTTATTAACTGCCATTTGATGTTAGTAGAATTTTTAAATGACTTTTTTTATCTTTAGTGATTTAAATAAATCATAAGGAATCCTCTCTGCTGTTTAAAGGTTGCCTGAAAATTCTCTAAAAACTACGTGTGAGCTTTGCCTTTCAAGTACAACTTACAACCTATTCTAGCTACGGAAAACCTAGTAGATTCTGTTCATAATTAAACTTTACTTTAGCTCTTATTTTCCTATAGATTTCCCGGCCTTTAATCTATGATCAGTTTATGTGTAACTTTGTCAAGATCATTTAAATTATCTCTTAAATTATTGTTCATCAAAGTCGAACCTAGATCATAAATTATTTCTTTTGTATGTTCCAGCAACTTATAGTTCATAGCTTTAATTGTGGTGCATATATGAGACAGAGTATGGTAACTTCACTGGAAGTTAGTATATATGCAAATGGATAAGTTTAGGGGTATGTGAAAGGTCATGGTGAGGCTAGAAGAAATACTGGGAGGAATATCAAGATGAACTTGATTTTAATAAAAATGCTTGGTTTTTATTTTATTAAAAAAATACCAAACGTACACACAAGCACTCATATACACAACTACTTTGTAATTTTATATTTGATTCATTCTGATTCTGAAGATATATTCCATCTAATAAAAATAAAATAACTCCCAGTTCTTTTCATTTCACTCATTTAGGATTTTTCCTTCTATTTCTCTGTAAGCTGTTTTGTTGAGTTATGCCAAATACTTGTGGCATTAGACACCCCACCGACTAAATAATTGAAATTAAAGTATCTGTGATAATTCTAATTCTGTTTTAGTGGCTGGACTATTGCCCAAACCATCTTCTACATCTGTCACCTGTCTTTGCTTCTAACTAAACTTGGACCATAACTCTGTGAAGTAAATGATTCTGGTATAAAAAAAAAAATTCAAGAGCCAAAACCCCGGGGTTGAAATATTTTGTATATGTTTTGTGAGAAATAGTTCTATCTGTAAACATGTTTCAGAGTAAGTATTCGGAGAAATAGAGAAAATACAGTCTGTTCTTTTACTCCTTTATTAGTAGTATCTTTTTTCTCTTATAATAATTTGACACTCACATATTCCTTTCCTTTCTTTCCATCTTCCCCTCTTTCCCTTAGTCCCTCCATCCTTCTTTTTCTTTCTTTTTTACATGCATGTTTTATTTTAAAACACTTTTTAATAGAAGTATAACTTACAGCAAAGTTCAGAAATCAAAAGTATACACATTGATTAATTTCTCCTCAAAAGACACATTTCATCCTTCTTTTCTCTCCCTCCTTCCCTCCTTCTTCTCACCTTCCCTATCAGACAATCCATTCACACATTCATACTAATTCCAAAGAGGGTAAGAGCCACGCATGTTATGTCTCACACTCATATATACAAACCCTCTTTATTTTTATATTTGTTTTCAAGAGATATTGTGATTTCTAATTGGGAGATAAGACAATATAATAGTCTTCTGTTTCATAAATCATGGAACACAGTATCTAAAGGTAAAGAGTACATTGTGTCAAACCAAGTCATAGTTGTGTTTTTTTTTCTTTAAAAACCAAAAGTACAAGAGTTTGAGATGTCTCTGTGAGTTCTGTTTCTTATAGCTCACTTATTTACTTTGCCCTGGATGTCCCATCCTGTTCCAGGATGCTTGTTAATGTCTTTTCTGTGGAAAGACAAACTCAGCAGGTAGATCCTGCTGGCACCAGTTCAGCCCAGCAGCCCACAGCAGGAGTTTTCTCTGTGAGCCAAGTTCTAACTTTCACCCGGGGCTCTGGCTCAGTATGCTAGCTGGACAGGCTAACCGCCTGGTCTTGTGGAAGATGACAAGGAGCCCTCTTCTTCCTTGAGTTTCACTTTAGGCAGTGTAGTGATGTGATAATAAGTCTCCTAGAAGGAAGTACAACAAGCCTTTGGATAAAGTAGAAAAGACGTGGAAACTGCTGCGTGTGAAAGATTTTAAAGGTGGTCTAGTTTCAAACCATCATATTAGATTTTTCTGCAAATGGAGAACAACAGATTTAATTTTGCAGATTTGGAATCAGTTTGTCAAACAAGGAAGGGAAAGAACTTAATGTTATGGAATTACAGGGGGAAAAAATGAAGAAGGCATAAAAACAAAGCACTGCCTTTAAAATTCAGAACATGAACTAGTCATTTTTGTTGGTGGTAGTGTTTTTCTTTTTGTTTGTTTGTTTGTTAAGCTCCATCACTTACTATAAGCTCTGTGAACACTCATTTTGTTATTTTTTCTCCTTGACCTCAGTTCACTTTCTTGTAATTTGGTGCTACCTACTTTACATAATTATTGTGGAGAACAAGCACAATGACACAGTTTTCTAATTGGTAGAGCACTACTCAAATGGAAGTTAGAGGAATAAAGCTGATTAAAGCTCTGCATAGTTTGTGTATGTAAACACTCCTTTCGCTGAATAAGGATCAAAATATATGAAAGCACAAGGTGCACCAGTTTTGTGGATATAAGCTTATTATATGTGCAAAGACTTCTTTCAGAAAAGGAATACAGAAAGATCTTACTTTTGCAAATGTAACAGAAAATGGAACACTTCCTAGTACCCCAGTGGCATGGAAATTATCCATGTCATCCAGGGCCCTATAGCTCAATTTTAATTAAGCTCACAATAATAGTGCCTCTCACTGGGTAGTGCCAATGGGAGACGTAAAGACCATGAAATGATCTCTGCCATATATCAGTGGAATGGCCTTGAACCATTCACCTCAGATTTGACATAATTAAAATGAAGTGTTAACTTACACTTACAGGGTTACTGTAAAAATAAAATAAGGATGTATGTATGTTGCCTGGTAGAATTCCTAGGTACACAACAAATATTAATTTTTGTCTTTCCTCACCACTAAATATAGGATATTTGAGGTATGATTTCACAATCATAGTTTATCATCTCCCTTGTTTTGGGTGATTATAGGGAATCTGGGACAGGGGAACAATTCAACCAAAATAATTGCATATGTAAATTTTTTATATAGCTTTTCAAAATAAAAATCAGTCACACGATGTTCTAATTTTCCGCTACTTTCCCCATTTAATATTGAACGCTGGGATTTGACTAGGCATTAAAGGCGAAACCATTAGTATAAGGGTCATGGGTTGTAAATCTTGAAATTTACCTCACTATTTCATAGGTAGAGGTCAGATGTTGCTTTGTAGCTATAAAACATATCAATATATATCTTCAAATATTTTAAATACTTAGTCCTCGCATAGTATGTTATCCATTGTACTACATATCAGGAACTTTCAACCAGCATGCCACAAGAATTTTTAAAACATTCAATACTTGCCTATTTAGTCAGGGCCACTGACCTCTTTTTCCTTAGATTGTCAAATAAAAAAAATGACAACACCAACACAACATTAGCTGTGTGGAGTGGATTAGTTAAAATTATATCAGTTTGTTTTTTTTCAGATTGACAATAATATATTTTTTGGTATGTCACAGTAATTTAGGAATTAGTTTATGTGTGCCATGAGAGAATAAAAGTTGATAAACTCTGCTATATATATATGTGTGTGTGTGTGTGTGTGTATAATATATGTTATATATATAGAGAGAAAGACATACAATAAATTGACTTATAAGATGTTGCTGAAAGTGAATAGTTGGGACATGAAATCCCTGGAAATGTCCTGAAACAGATATCTGACACTATAAACAATTTTCTGATGTATTTAATTTTATTCAGAACTTGAACAGATTTGAAATATTTTTGATTCCCAGATCAAGGCACAGGGTATTCCACCCTTTCCCCTTCTCTCACTCTCACTCTCTCTCTCCTTCTCCCACATCCATGGCTCGAATGTTTTGAGCAAGTGGCTGCCAAAGATGGCTCCATGGCTTGGCCTCAGGTGCTGAAATAGCTCAGTTACCAAGCAATGGAGCAGCGGCCCCAGATGGGAAAGCATCACCCTGTAAGAGGCTTGCCTGGTGGATTCTGGGCAGGGCACATGCCACAGTCTGTCTCTCTGCCTCCCAGCCTCTCACTTAATAAAAAATAAAAAGGTTCATGCACCTGTATACAATAATTATAACTCACATTTATTATTAACATACAGTGTAAAGACATTGTTTTAAGTAGTTTACATATATGTTACTTTACTTTCCTCAAAATAAACATAAGAAATAATATAATAATATTAATTCTAATTACTATTATCATTTTATACCTGAGAAAAATGACATAAGGAATAGTTTAAATCAGTGATCCCCAACCCCGAGGCCACGGACTGGTACAGGTCCATGGGCCATTTTGTACCGGTCCGCAGAGAAAGAATAAGTAACTTACATTATTTCTGTTTTATTTAAGTCTGAATGATGTTTTATTTTTAAAAAAATGACCAGATTCCCTCTGTTACATTAATCTAAGACTCACTCTGACGCTTGTCTCGGTCACATGATAATTTATCCATCCCACCCTAAAGGCCGGTCCGTGAAAATATTTCTTTTTTCTGGGTCCATGGCCCCAAAAAAGTTGGGGACCACTGGTTTAAATAATTTGCCCACAGTTACAAATCTGAAAGTGATTGAAATCTGCATTCAAACACGGCAATCTGATTCCAGCATTGTCTTAGAGACCATTGACTGAAGTATAGTAAAAGTGCTAATAAAATTTCATATGGAGTCCTAAGGATATTTGCACTCATCATCACTCATAGCTTCAATTTTTTTCCCTCTCACTAAATATTTGATCAACTACTGTTCATTGGGCTCTTACACACTAATTTACCCCATGTTTCATTGCCACACATCCTACTAGCACAAGGCAAAATGTTTTCCCATACATTATTTTCTTTCCATTTCAGGATATGTAGTCTTTATTTTTTAAAAATATTTTCTGGACTGAGCAGTGGTGGTACAGTGGGTAGAGCAGTGACCTGAAGTCCCAGGTTCAAAACCCCGAGGTTGTACTCTTTAACACCAGTTCATCTGTGTTGAGTGCAGGCTCACCAGCTTGAGAGTAGGGTTGCTGGCTTGAGCGTAGGATCATAAACATGACCTCATGGTCGCTGGCTTGAGCCCAAAGGTCGCTTACTTTGAAGCCCAAGTTTGTTGGCTTGAGTGAGGGATCACTGGCTTGGCTGCAGCTCCCAGTTCAAGGCACATATGAGAACCAATCAATGAACATCTAAAGTGACGCAAATACAAGTTCATGCTTTTCATCTCTTTTTCTTTCTGTCTCTCTCTCTCTCTTGCAAAACAAAATCTATATAGTTTCTTTTCCTTTAGTATATAAGCAACCCAGTTCTCAATCCCTAGCCCAGGCTGTAGCTTCATAGCACCCTAAATCTCATTAACCAACTCTCTCCCCAAACAGTACTGTTTATTGCTGACCAATACCCTTGCTCTGTTGAGACTGCAGGGCAGTTTGAAAAACATAGTTTTGACTTAACATGTGATATTATATTTTTAAGGCAATACAATTTCTTGTAACAAGTGAGGGGACTGAAAAGTGCAGTGGAAAATATATTCATTCTGTGTTTTATCCAAGTCATTCCTTGGGTGCTTCTTTTCTCCTATGTACAGTGTGATAGTCAATATTTTATAATCACTTTTATATAGTTTATACATTTAAAGTGCTCTATAGTCTATAAAATGTACTAACCTACGTTATCCCACAAGAATCTCATAAAAAATCCTGTAGTATAAGTTAGATAAATTATTGTTATAATCAAAGAAATTGACACAAGAAAATGTGATCTATTAAAAAAAATGAGATCTAGTTTCAAAACCCAAGTCTTCTGACCAGAGAATCAATGCTCCACACCGGGAGGCAGGGCAGCAGAGTGAGAGGATCGTGGGTTCTGGATCCTGACTGAGTCCCCTAGAGCTGTGATACCTCCTGCAAGACAGAACACCCCCTGTGCCTACGCATCCTTGTCTGTAAAAGAGGAATCCTAGTACGATTGAGACTTGTACAGATTAAGTGAATTCACATCAATATGGTGGTTTTTAAAAGTTCTAATACAAAGTAAGCATTATATAAGTTTTAAATGTTAACATGTGCTAAAAAAAATTAGTAAGGTTTAGCAGTCTGCCATTTAGCAAGGTCTAATTTTCTACCTTAGTCAGCAAGTACTGTCTAGTATTTATTATAAGTGGAAATACCAGAAGAAAAAACACTTAACTTCAGTTCAGTTGCCCAAGCAGCCCTTGTTTACTCCCTGGGTACGCCATTCAATGGCTCTCCAGTGCTGTCAGGATCAGATCTAACTCCTTGAGTTGAGCCTGAGTACAAAGCTCTCAGGGATATGTTTCTGGCCTACCTCTCCTACCACTTCCCTCTTGTCCCTGCAGTCTAGGCTCCTGTGGGGGAGACCTACTTGCTGTGCAGCTGTGCATTGGATTCTGAGAGCTCAGTAGGAAATACACGACTCCTTTCTTCACTTAGGTAACTTAATCATTGTGCCAGGTCCATAGGGTAGGCAAGACCTCACGTCAGTGTCACCAAGATTGTGTACCAAGTGTTACTCCCCATGTAGCATGTTACACTGGGCTAGAATTGTTTTTCCTTGTTTCCACATTTCTGGTACTTGATCAGAATAGAAATTGCTGTAAAAGATAAAGGTTAATCAGAGGAAAAGTTTTCTTCTGAACAGAGAATTTCCTACTAACAGTGATAGTATGATTTGCCAACCAGAATAAATTAATTCCAAGAAAACTAGCAGTTATTTTTTTTATTTATTCACTTTTAGAGAGGAGAGAGAGACAGAGAGGGAGAGAGAGGAGAGAGAGACAGAGAGAGAGAAGGGGGGAGGAGCTGGAAGCATCAACTCCCATATGTGCCTTGACCAGGCAAGCCCAGAGTTTCGAACCGGCGACCTCAGCATTTCCAGGTTGACGCTTTATCCACTGCGCCACCACAGGTCAGGCGCAGTAGGTTTTTTTTATATTTATCAAACTCATCAATATGAAAAAGTTGTGCTTTTCTGTAAACTCAGAGAGTCAAACCCTCATATATTATAATGAAATGTTATACCCTGACATACTATTTTATTAATTTATGATTAATAAATGAATACTATCGATAAACCTCCATGTTTCTTTAAAGACCCTGATATTGACTACACCGAGTCTCATTCTATTATGCTTTTGCAGGTGGACCCAATATAGCTCTTTTCCTCAATTCATTACTATTAGAGTTTAGAATCTCTGGTATTACAAAGTCTCTTCTAAACTGATGTTACCAACTCAAAGATTTTATGATTTGAGAACCAAAACAAGTTAATACCAAGAAATTTGACAGTATAAGACTTTATTTTAGTTATACCAAAAGTATTAATGAGAAGAAGAAAGTTCTACTGAGATTAGGGAAGCGCTAAGAAAATAATCCACTAAGAAAAAATTTATGACAAATTCATTAGGAATATTAGTGATTCATATTGTATTCTACTTAGCTAAGAGTCTTTGAATTGATCTTTCTCTAGATTAGCGGGATAATTATAAGTACTATTATGAAGACTCTTATCACAAAATCTCCTTCAATTCTCACAACCCTGTAAAATGAACATATTATTCCAGTTTACTGGTGGAGATTGGATTTGGGAGAAATTAATCATTAAAACATCTGAGGTTTAATCAGCTACTGCTTTCTGCCTCTTCTTTCTTAAGATAAATCCTCAGAATTCAGATGAAATGAGCTTCATCAGCAACCACAAAATAATTTTTCTACTTTAAGCATAATTTAATTTTACATCTAGCAAAGCAATTAATCTAAAGCATCTGTTTTTTAATGGTTTTAATTTCTTGTGAGGAGATGGATTGACCCTTTTATTTGTTCTAGATTTTCTGGATTATTTAATTGTCACTTACTTTATGACATATTTTAGATATATAACTTGGTAGGAATTCTTAATATTACAAGAAAAGTAACAGGAAAAAGAATAACATCAACCAAGTGAATAGAATAGCATTAAAATAGATTTATAAAAGAGTAAGTTCAAAATGTAATGATAAATGGCTTTTTAAGTTTAGTTTGGTTACTGTTCCATTAGTGGTTTTAATTCTAACATGCATCCAATTAGTATATTTAATCATTTCTCTTAAACACACTTTTATTAACTTTAAAAATTATGAAAAATATATTAGGAGTTATTAGTGGATTCATACTGTATTCTACTTAGCTAAGAGTTTTTGAATGGAATTTTTCTCTAGATTAGTGGGATAATTATAAGTACTGTTATGGAGACTTTTATCACATTATCTCCTTCAATTCTCACAATCCTGTAAACTGGACATATCATTATTCCAGTTTATTGATAGAGATTGGATTTGAGAGAAAGTAAATAATTTGCATTGAGTCACACAAGAAATAGACAGAATAGAAACCAGGTGTGTTTGATGCTGAACTTCTTGGTTATACCTGCTATGCTAGAGATTATTACTTTTATATTAATGTACTTAGTATTATGATTTGTATTTTATTTTTGCATGCCATATTTCAAGGAGAGAATCACATTTTATTATAAAATGACATGTTTTATAAGAAAATCAATATAATGCAATATAAGCAAAGTATATGGGGGCATGGAAAGCATATCAAGAAAAATCTCACTATCATCAATGCTAAAGCAATTGAATTGTAGCTTTATATAAACTTTCAGTTACACAGTTCTCATTTCCTGGCAGAAAATATGTCAGTTCATTAAGAAAAAGCATTTTCTTTAGACACTGGAGTTTGTAAAAAGCTGGTTTCCATTGTGTTTTTGTTTGGTATATTGAATAATGTCATGAATAATATTCTAAACAATTTTCAAAATATGCAGAATTGATTTGCACTGATAAATTCTTATATAAGTCATTGTAACAAAACAAGGACATAATGTTAGAAGTGGTTTTCAAACTCTCCTTTTGATCAGAAGAAACTCTAATTCAAAAGAAATCACTATGGAACCTCAATATATGAAGCAGATAACAATAGAATTATTAGGTTTCTTGGCCTTATTTTTACCTCCTCCCTCCCTTTATCTGCTTATGCCTTTGACCTATCCCTTTAGAAACACAAGGTTCCTTTTGAGCTCAGCATGAAAACCAATATGTTAAAATATAAAAGATAAGAATCAACCAATGAATGCATAAATAAAGGGAACAACAAATTGATGTTTTCTCGGTCTTTCTAAAATCAATCAGTAAAAGAAATATTTAAAAATTAAAAAAAAATAGATAAAAGAAATGTTGTTAGAAGATCAGTGTGACGTGATCCTGACTTTTAGCTTTACAACAAACTCGCTGGAAAACGAATTATAATATGTGGGACAGTTTACTATGAGCTAATGGTGTCTAACCTAGGGACCTCAACAGAGCCAACCTGAAAACATTGTTAAATGCAGTTGTCCTCCTTATCCACAATTTTGCTTTCCACAGTTTCAGTTACCGGTGACCTAATACAGTACAAAATATTAAATGAAAAATGTTTTATATAAACATTCATCTTAAATCACTCTGTTGTTTTGAGTCATGTGATGGAATGTCATGACATTCAGCTCTGTCACACAAGGATGTGAACCGTCCCTGTGTTCAGAACATCCATGCTATGTGCACTCATTAGTCACTTAGCAGCCATCTTGCTTATCACAGTGCTTGTGTTCAAATAACCTAATTTTACTTAATAAAGCCATATTCATATAACTTTTATTATAGTATATTATTATAATTTTTTATCATTAATTGTTGTCACTAATCTCTTGCTAGGATTGATTTTTAAATTAAACTTTATAATAAGATCTGCCTGTAGAGGAAAAAGCATAGTGCATGTTGGGTTTGGTACTCACCACGGTTTTAGGCATCCACTGGGAGACCTAGAATGCATTCCCGAAGATGAGGGGATTATTGTATATACCATGTCTGAACTATCGTAGACTCACTGGATCAAAAGTCATTAAAGCAACTTCTATGGAAATCTCTAACATTAGAATTTAGAAATCTGTACTTTTAGAATGTGCATAAATAATTCTTATTTTTGTCCCTGTTAGAAGAATTCTTACTCAGAGCTACTCAAACAGAGATCTGGATCTGAAACTGATGCTACTCTGGAACATTATCAGTACAAAAATTAAGAGTTAATTTTTCCATATTTTTATTGTGATTTTACAGTGCCCTGACAATCCAACTGAGTAATGGGTATATTTGCCTTGTTCAATAGAGCATAGCCCAGTTCAAATGTCGTCTGACTCAAATTATGTAAGGATAAAAATCACTTGGGTGGTGGGGACTTTCTAAGATGCAGTCTCTTGAGCTCTACCTGATATTTATATTTGTAGGTTTTAGAAGGGCAACTAGATTTACAGTTTTAAAAAGCATTGCAAGTGATTCTAATGCAGGTAATAGAATCATCACATTTTTAAAAACTCTATATATACTGTCATATATATATATGGTCCTCCTCATCCCAGTCCAACATTCTATCCATTGTGCCACCGCCTGGTCAGGCCATTGTTTATATATTATCTATATTAATTCAGATTAGATTCTAGATAATATAAAAATGTTCATATATATGACTAACACTCAGAAAATGTTATTTTTTATGTTTGCTATTAATTTCAAAAAGAGAATAAGAAAATGTGCTAAGGCTAAAGGTGATGTATATTATGAGAAAACTAAAAATAAGGAAATACAAGAAGTTAGAGAGTTGTTCAAGAAAATACCAAAATGCAAAAGAAAAAATTATATATATCTATATCTATATCTATCTCTCTCTATATATATAGATATATAGATATAGATAGATATAGATATAGATATATACACACATTTTAGGATTACCCAGATATTTTTAGAGCAGTAAATCTTTTACTCATAATATGTTTTTTTATTTATGATTTTAATTTGTGTTTACATAGATTCAAGTGTCCCACCAAATATATCTCTCCCTACCCCCTTATTCCCTTCGGTCCCCCCAAACCCCCTCCCCCCAAAGCCTTCCCACCTTCCCTCCAGGATTGGCTGTCCTGTTCTCTATAATGCTGTGTTATGTATATATAATTTTATTAATCTCTTTCCCTTCTCTGATCCCATCTTCTCTTCTACTTTCCCTCTGGTCCCTTTGATTCTACCTCTGCCTCTGTTCCATTGCTCAGTTTACATTGTTCATTGGATTCCTCAAATGAGTGAGGTCATATAGTATTTTTCTTTCTCTGCCTGGCTTATTTTGCTTAGCATGATAGTTTCAAGGTCCATCCATGTTGTCCCAAAAGGTAAGATTTCCTTCTTTCTCATGGCCCTGTAGTATTTCATTGTATAAATGTACCACTGCTTTTTAATCCAGTCGTCCACTGACAGACACTTGGGCTGTTTCCAGATCTTGTCTATTGTAAACAATGCTGCAGTAAACATGAGGGTGCATTTCTTCTTTTGAATCAGTGATTTGGTATTCATAGGATATATTCCTAAAAGTGAGATAGCTGGATCAAAGGGCAGTTCCATTTTTACTCTTTTGAGGAATTTCCATACAGTTTTTTGCAGTGGCTGTACCAGTCTGCATTCCCACCAGCAGTGAAGGAGGGTTCCCTTTTCTCCACACCCTCTCCAGCACTTACTAAGTGTTCTTTTGTTAATAACTGACATTCTGATAGGTGTGAGGTGGTATCTCATTGTGGTTTTAATTTGCATTTTTCTATTGATTAGTGATGTTGAATATTTTTTCATATGTCTACTGGCCATCTGTACGTCTTCTTTGGAGTAGTGTCTATTCATTTCTTTAGCCCATTTTTTTGATTGGGTTGTTTATCTTCCTGGTATTGAGTATTACAAGTTCTTTATAAATTTTGGTTATTAATCCCTATCAGATGTATTGGTGAATATATTCTTCCATTGTGTGGGTTGTCATTTTGTTAATGGTGTCTTTTGTTGTGCAAAAGCTTTTTAGTTTCATATAGTCCCATTTGTTCATCCTGTCCTTTATTTCACTTGCTTGTTCAGATAAATCAGCAAATATATTGCTACGAGAGATATCAGAGAGTTTATTGCATATGTTTTCTTCCAAGATGTTTATGGTTTCACAACTTACATTTAAGTCTTTTATTCATTTTGAGTTTACTTTTTTGAATGGAGTAGGTTGGTGGTCCAGTTTCATTTTATTGCAAGTACCTGTCCAGTTTTCCCAACACTATTTATTAAAGAGACAGTCTTTGCTCCATTGTATGCTCTTATCTCCTTTGTCAAATATCAATTGTCCATATAGATGTGGGTTTATTTCTGGGTTCTCTGTTCTGTTTAATTGATCTGTATGCCTGTTCTTATGCCAGAACCAAGCTGTTTTGAGTATGATGGCCTTGTAGTATAACTAGATATCAGCAAGTGTGACACCCCCCACTTTATACTTCTTTTTCAGGATTGCTGAGGCTATTCGTGTTCTTTTTTGGTTCCATATATTATCTATATTAATTATGATTTGATTCTAGACAATATAAAAATGTTCAACAGTGATTTAAAATATACAGAATGTAGAGGACTTTTTTTTAACACTTGAGAAAGAGGTTTAGGGTTATATGACTGGTGTATCAGGTTGAGTGGCTTAATAATGTCAGCCCAGAAATCATTGTGATTTTTTGTTTATTCCTTCTTGGTTGCAAGAAAGCCAGTGCATATCCAAGCATTATATCCAATTCAAAACAAGAAGAAGAAAGGAAAGGAAAAATCCAAGAATCATGTCAGCTTAACTATTTCTTCAGCTAGGATGAGAGAACTTTCCCAGAAACTGAAAAGTAGATTTCTGTTTATATCTCATTGGCCAGACCCATGTAATAAGGCCACCAGATTCAGTGGAAACTAAGATGATAGAAACATGATTATCATTATTTTCTGAGGCCAGCCATGACCCATTGTTTGGTACTGGGCACATTGCCACTCTAAGCATAAGTAAAATTCTGATAGCAAGGAAGGAGAAAGGATGTGAATAATTAATAGGCATAAAACAGCATCTGCTGCAATGTCACAGATAATTGAAAGCACTTTTATTTTACTTTATTTCTTTTTTCTTTTCATAGATGGTAAAGCAGAATTAGCAAACTACTGAGTTTATATCTTGAGTTTATCTTATATCAAAAATGATTTTAGCCACCAGATTTACTAGGCAAAAATGACTACTACTAGATCATCAGCCTTATATTGTACCTGTTAAGATACATAATTCATTGTATTTTAGTAGAATGACCTAAAAAATACTTTCTGTCATGAATGATTCTAGTTGTTTTGAGATGTATAATTAGAGCTACATACTAAAATATTTATGTTCAGCTACCTAAAATTTGGGACACAATATTTGTTTGTACTTTTTTTTCTATATTGCTATATATCTTGACTAATTTTTGATGATAAATTCTTACCCAAAGATTTCTTGTAATATATATATATATATATATATATATATATATATATATATAATGTTTTAGAAAACAAGAATCATGTTAACTTCACATCAGAATTAAGTTTACATTAGAAATAAGATACAAAGTTTCACATGTAAATAATGATTCCAGTTGTCAGCAAAAAAAAAAATGGCTCTTGTCTCATTTTATGGAAAGGGCTATTGGGTTACCCAGTTGTTTGCTCATTTTCAGAAATGTCATCACCTTAAAATACAGACTTTAAATTGGTGCAAGTTTCTGTCTACTTTATTGTACATTCATGTCAAGTCATCATTTGTCCTACCCTGAAGACTGGAAAGCTAATAATTATATATATTGTTTTGCAGTTTGATATATTTCAATTAAACATTACGGATAATGAGGATGATAATAAGATAAGGTTTTATTCAAAACAAGGAATCAGCTTTGCATACATTTGCCATTCTATATATTTGTATATGCTTTTTTTTTAATTTTTATTTTATTTATTCATTTTAGAGAGGGAGAGAGAAAGACAGAGAGAGAGAGAGAGAGAGAGAGAGAGAGAGAAAGAGGAGAGAGAGACAGGGGGGAGGAGCTGGAAGCATCAACTCCCATATGTGCCTTGACCAGGCAAGCCCAGGTTTCGAACCGGCGACCTCAGCATTTCCAGGTCGACGCTTTATCCACTGCGCCACCACAGGTCAGGCCTGTATATGCTTTTTAACATCTAAGTATCCAGTATACCTGGACACGTGTGCCCTGGTTTGCCCCAGTTAACATCCGTAAAGCATAATAAATGACAAAATAAAAAGTTAATAAAAGAAGATTCATCTTTGTTACTTACCCTTTTGCTTTCCAGCATCTTGTAGCTTACTTGAATCTTGTTGGAAATTAATACTAAACTGTGATCTTCCCAGGATAGCCAATATCTTCTCTGTAGATGCTGACTTTTGTGATGTACTATTCACCATTCATTGATTTAATGAAACATTGATATATTGGAGTTACACATTTCAAAGGAGTGAACCTTTGGATTCAGCAATTCAACATTGGAGCAAGTGTGATATAGAAGCAAGACAAAGCGTTCTAGAGTTAGAAAGACTTGCATTTAGATTCTAGTTATGAACCTATTAGCTCTGGGACCTTGGACTGCTGCCCAATTTTTCAACTTCAGTTTCTTTCCCTGTAAAATGGAGAAAACAATATACCAAAGGATTATTCTTAGAATTAAGTTATATTGTACACATCAAGTGTAGTTTCAACCACTAATATTACAAATACGAGAACTGAGGTCTTTGAAGTAAAACCACTTCCACAAGCTCACATAATACCAAATCAGAGCCACAGGACTAATGAGCATTCTTCGTGCAGTGAGCCATTCTCAAAGTGAATTGTGAATAAGCATATTTATTTCAAGTGTGAGGATTTCACATATTTCATAAGGAATTGCTTCATATATTATCTGTATGCATATGGTATAGAACTGAGCAGGTATTTGAATGAGTGTATTCTATTATGTGGAAATTTTCAAGTCTGTTCTTTCATCTAATGTTGACTTTTTTCTTTAGAATAAAATCACTATGTAAGATTTGACAAGTTTGGTTACCACACCTAACAAGGTAGCCACTGAAAACCATATGGTTTTGCTCTTTCCATGCCATGTGTCCTATGAATGTAGCTGGCTGCTCATTAGTCATAATTTAGCTGTCACTGGATTTCAGTGTTACCTTCGCATAAATACTTTGTATGATCTCACTAGTGAATACTAATTCTGAATTACTTTTTATCATCTCCTGAAGTACACAATTTTATAGTATATTAACAATTCAAAATATATACTTATGGATTTTTGCCTCTCTCATAGTCATATGTATATAGTACGAATATTCTGCTTAATCTTCAAAAACATTTTTGCTTATGATGATGAAAAATATGTTGAAACAAAATGAAAAAGAAACAAAAGAACAAGATGAACAAAGATGAAACTATTTTGAACCAAACAATTAAAGACGACAGTTGTTCTTCACAGTCAACAATTAAACATAATGTATTCAGATTCAGTTGGGAACGTCATTAGAATTCTGTAAATATAATTTTTGAAATATAAAGCCATGATGGAAAGAGAACAGACTCTGTAATAAGAGAGACTGGAGGTTGACTTCAAAATCTGTCCCTTAGTAGTTGTATCAGTTAGGATGTCTTTCTCTAAAAATAACAGCAAATCACTTCCTTGCTGGATTAAGCAACAAAACTGATCCCACCCCCACCCACATAACAGAAAATCCTAAGAGAGGCAAGTTTCAAATTTAGATGGATTAGCAACTCGATGATATAATTTAGAGTCAGATACTTCCCATCCCTTCACTCTGCCAACCTTAATCTGTAAGCTTTGCTTTGCTGCTGACTCTCATTTGCTCTAGATGACTGCACCAGTTCCAAGAAATACATCCATGGCCAGCAACTTTCAAGGCAGCCAGCAATTGCCTTTTCTAAATGTTTTCTTCTCAAAAACTCCCTTCCTTTGCAGATCACCTTCACAGTTCATTGGGCAGAGCTGAATCTATAGTAAGACCACATAATTGGAAATGAAATATGTTCAGTATTGCTAAATGGTGGAAAGAGAAGGAGGAAAAAAGCTGAATGAAACTGGAGAAGAAAATATAAACCAATGCTGGAAGGACTTGTTATTAAAAACAGTAAGACACAATGACAGGGTTTGAAGTATTGGATTGATGTGACCATATTGTTGGCTTCGAAAGATCTTTGTGGATGTAGTATTTTGAAGAAATTGCAAGGGATCATGCCTCTCTACTGAGAAAACAGCTAGGAGATTTTTCAAGTGAAAAATGATGGCCAGGACTTGGCTGTATGCTGTGGAATGAAACTAAGCAGGTAGTTCAGAGTTATATAGAAAATATAGTTACAATTGGTGGGATTTCATCTCTGATTCAATGTAGCAGTAAAGGTAAAGGAAGACAAAGGTGACTCACAAATTTCTGGATAGAATTACTAGTTCTATGGCATTGCATTCACTGAAATAGGAAACAGGATTTTTTCTTGTATAAAGAGGATATTTTGTTCATCTTGGGACAGGTTGAATCTATAAATTCATAAAAATGTCAGGAGAAATAAATGGACAAGACATATGAATTTAATGGTCATTAACATTTAATACTGAAGACTTAAAAGTTGATGAGCTCCTCTACAGGGGTTCTTACATAGGGACATAAGCTAACATTGCCTCTATAACCACCAACCAACCTAAAAATTAAAAAAAAAATCTATATACAAGCCATTATCCATCCAAATAGTCTAATTCAATATGAATGATCTGGTACCCAGGCATTTGTTCTTTCAAAATGTTTCTTTTATTTTACCATATTAAGTTCTAGTCAAGAATGTTAATATAGAGTAAGAAGTGAAGACAGCCTGCAAAAACAGAGTTCTAATCAAAACCAAAGTTTGAAGGGCTGGTACAGGAAACATAGTTTATAACAGAAACAAGTAGCCAGAGGAGTAGAAGAAAACCACAGAAATTATGTTGTCACTAAACATAGATGGTGTGAGAGAGTGTTTGTCCATCAGGGTCATGACCAAATTCTGCCAAAAGATAAGGCAGATTAGGAACTCAGAGTTACATAATTGACCTAAGTTTTCAGAATCGAACTCCCAGGTTGTGAGATTTTTCTCAAGTAGTGTTCAGCATCCATGATTCATGTACAAATAAATTAGTTTCATTTATGATTAGTGTTTAATTTATGTCTTTTGGATGTTCAGAGAGATTGGTACCTATAATCAAGGTATCTTATGTCCAGGTTCTAAGTGAGGGACTTGGTTTTGGGTGGCCAGGACCTTGTGCTGTCATGAAAGCCTCAAGTATTGCTTCATACTTTCTTCCTTGATTATCTTGCTGGGGCTCAAAACTGTTGATCCTACAGTTTTGTTGAGATGATTAAATGAAAGAACATATATAAGTTGCCCAGCAGAACAACTGACACATAGTACACATTAATAAGTTCCTTTTGCCATATATTTTTTTTTTGTATTTTTCTGAAGCTGGAAACGAGGAGAGACAGTCAGACAGACTCCCGCATGCGCCAGACGGGGATCCACCCAGCACGCCCACCAGGGGCGACACTCTGCCCACCAGGGGGCGATGCTCTGCCCTTCCAGGGCGTTGCTCTGCCACGACCAGAGCCACTCTAGCGCCTGGGGCAGAAGCCAAGGAGCCATCCCCAGCACCCGGGCCATCTTTGCTCCAATGGAGCCTTGGCTGCGGGAGGGGAAGAGAGAGACAGAGAGGAAGGAGGGGGGGTGGAGAAGCAAATGGGCGCTTCTCCTGTGTGCCCTGGCTGGGAATCAAACCCGGGTCCCCTGCATGCCAGGCCGACGCTCTACCGCTGAGCCAACCGGCCAGGGCTGCCATATTTTTTTAATTCTCCTTCTCCTCCTCCTCCTCCTCCTCCTTCTCCTCCTTCTTCTTCTTTATCTTCTTCTTCTTTTTTCAGGTTGTATGCATGATTGCTGAGAATTGCAAGAGAAATATATACTCTCCCATTCATTACCTGTGGAAATAATGTTGGTCATTGATTCTTGCCTTCAAGTAAAGAAATGCCAGAAATCTACATAATACCCTAAACCTATAACATAATTTTTATCAAATTTACAAATTTAGTTTTCCAATGGGAAACACATGTACTCCTTCCCTGTACTCATTTTGTCGACTGTTCTTTGTTCCCTGCAGCAGTTGTCAAATTATGAAATTTAGCCCACAAGCAAGAAATCACATCTGTGCTGACTGGGACCATGAAGAGATGCTGGACAGCTGTATAACTGGGGTTTATTTCCACAGATTAGTAAAATGTGTGCTGTAATTGGATCCAGTAGCCTTTTTGATATTGTTAAATGGAAATCAATAAGCAAACATCCATCAGAATTTTACTGTATGCAATGGGACTTTGGTTCAGTGCCTTTAGAGAAACAGAATGTCATTCTATCTGTTTCTATGAATTATTCTCTCTATATATTATGGTAGAGGGTCAGCTACCATTATAATTGGGTTTGTTTGTTACTGTGAAGATTATGTGAAAAATAGAAACAATATAAGAGTGAGACAATGCCTCCTGGCTCCCTACTTTGTCTTCATGCCATCAAAGATCACACATTTTCTCAAGGCCCTGCTCACTGATGTTGCTGGCTTGAATGTCTTTGAGATGTCTTTCAACTCTTCAAAGTCTCAAAAACACATTTATCCCAATATGTCAATTTCCTGTAGAATCCAATAATATTTTTCTGGACTTAGTTACTAATATTAGCAGGATGTTAAGGAGAAGGCAGTGGAGTCAAAGTGATACATACAATGTTATGACTATTTGAAAATAATAATCATTAAAGGCCACATTTGAATTATTAACTTAAATTAATCTTTGCTAGCATGTATAAAGGTGTGGGTTTAGGAGTTTTACACATATTCCATTTTACTCATTCTGTCTTTTCCTTGCACTCAATGAACCCCCAAATAACAAAAAAATTAGTTAACAACTCTATGGCTTTTCTAAAAGTAAATTCTGTAAATTCTTTCAAAGCTTTTCTCTGTTTGTTCAAGAAGTCATTAAAATTTTAGTGTGTACTAAAAATAAAGTCTACATAAGATTATTTTGAATAACATCTATTATAATCTCTTATTGGTTGGACAGTCAACTGATTGTTACTTATTAAATGTTTCTGTATTCATGATTCTTTTTTTTCTGATATAACTTCAGGAAATTTGAAATAGACTATATAACCATTGACCTCTGTAGAGTTATTTCTCCTTGAGAATCTGACTTTTTAATTACTGATTAGAATACCAACCAATATGCCCATCTTCATTATAATTATACAGTGACTTAGGGAAAATGACTTTGAAGATTTTCTCTCAGTTTAATATGTGGCTTTATTTTAAAATATAAATAATGAAATAAAAACATTTTCCATAAAACTTAAATAAGATCTAATTTATGTCTTCCAAAGTAACTGTGGTATCAAACATTTCCACTAATTATATTCATTAGTAGTTTCTTCTGGACAAATTTTAATTAAGTTGTACAATGAAGATCAATACTCATTGTGTATTTATTGCAGTTTACAACATATATATATATATATATATATATGATATATATGGTTCAGAACAATTTAATTACTGTAATTGCTGCAGAGAAGACACTTAGTGACTGTTACTGTGGTAGAGGTCCAAATCCATCACTGCCTTTTAAAATGTGTTTGGTGTTGGCTACCAACTACTGGTGAAAATGTGAAAAAAAAGGGAGGATGTGAAGAAAAAGGAATACTTGTGTACTTTTAGTGGGAATACAGATTGGTCCAGCCACTATCAAAAACAGTATGAAATTTCCTCAGAAATTTAAAAGTATAACTGCCTTATATATAACCTAGTGGTTCCACTTCTGGAAATATTTCCAATGAAACCCGAAAACACTAATTTGAAATAATATATGTACCCCTATGTTCCCTGTAGTGTTACTTACAATAGCCAAGATTTAGAAGCAGCCCTTGCCTGACCTGTGGTGGTGCAGTGGATAAAGTGTCAACCTGGAGGTGCTGAGGTTGCCGGTTCGAAACCCTGGGCTTGCCTGGTCAAGGCACATATGGGAGTTGATGCTTCCAGCTCCTCCCCCTTCTCTCTGTCTCTCCTCCCTAAAATGAATAAATAAAAAATTAAAAAAAAAAAAAGAAGCAGCCCAAGTGCCCATCAGTAGGTGAGTGAATAAAAAAACAGTGGTACATTTGCACAATGGACTACTACTTAGCCACAAAAAAGAATAAAATACTACCTTTTGTTGACAGCATGAACAGACCTGGAGATTATTAGGCAAGGTGAAATAGGCCAGTTTGAGAAAGACAAGTACCATATGATTTCACTTGTATGTGAAATCTAGCAAACAAAATGAACTAACAAACAAGATAGAAATAGATTCATAAATACAAAGAACAAGCTGACAGCTTTCAGAAGGAAGGGGGCTTATGGGACTGAGTGAAAAAGGTGAAGGAATTAAGCAAAGAAGAATAAATTAATAAGCACAGACAACAGTATGTTGATCCCAAGAGGGCAAGGGAGGATAAGTAGAAAAGGGTAAAGGGGAGATGAATTGTGATGGAAGGAGACTTCACTTGGGATAGTGACAGCATAATGCAACATACTAATGATGTGTTATAGACTCACACACCTGAAACCTATATAGTTTTATTTATTAGGATTATTTATTACTTATTTTTTTTATTGGGATGGCCAATGGCATCCTAATTAATTCAATAGAATTAAAATTTGTTGATAAAATTGAGAACTCAAATTCAGAAAATTTACATTTATATATAACATGAAGTTCTAGATTTATGTAACTAACTTAAGTAATGGAGAAAATATAGACAATAACAGCATTGTATTTTTTACTCATACTATAATAAATGTTGATAAATTATCAGAACATAAATGAGAACAGCTCATGTAAAAAACTTTTTCAGGAGTTGGGTTATATATTTCTTTTTTCTAAATGAAATTTTAATATTTATTACTTTTATTTCCTTAAACTGGAATACTATGTTGATTCATACAGAATGCCTTCAAAAATGCTCATTTTTATTAATAAAGATCATGATACTGGTGCACTATAAAAGATTTGTGAAAGTAGAGATTTTCTAATAGCATCATAAGTGTATGCCAGGGTTGCTCACCTTTGGTACTTGTGACATTTGAGCCAGATAATTATTTCCTGGGAGTGGGGGAAGTCCTGCTGTGTGCTGAGTGATGTTTAGCTTCATTACTGGCTTCTTCCCATGAGGTACCAGTGGCAAAATACTCCCTCACCCTTCAGTTGTCTAAAAATATATACATATTATTAAAGTATAGTTGACATACAATATTAGTTTAAACTGTACAAAATAGTGTAGCAATATTTATTATATGCCTTAAAAAGTGTCACCTCCCTACCTTTCAGTTTTGAAAATCAAAGATGTCTCCTTGACATACCTGATGTCCATGTTGAGAACCACTGGTAAGTGCTCATACAGACACACCCTCCAGTTTTGTCCACTGGCCAAATGATTTATTTATAAGAAAAACACCCATTGGTTCTGGCTGGTTAGCTCAGTCAGTTAGAACATCACCCTAAAACACCAGTTATGGGTTCAATCCCTGTTCAGAACACATAAAAAGAAGCAACTAGGGAATCCACAACTATGTGGAAAAACTAGTGAATGCTCCCGGCTCCCCTTTCTCTTTCTTTCTCTCTAAAATCAATCAATAAAATATAACATGAAATAAGATATAAAACATTTATTCAGCTGTTCTAAGCACAAACTAGGTTCATAGGCATGAGTCAAACACAGTACTCTTGTAAGGACACAATAGAATTCCGTGTATTCAGTGTCTTGGATACAAAAATTCTGTGCTAACTGAATATTCAGTAATTATACCTTACCTAGACTTAGGAAAGGGCTGATCAGATATAGCTTCCTGAAGATGGTAGTTCCTGAAATATATTTTGTAGAACTAGTAAAGACTTAACAATTCAGAAAAGGAGAAGAGCTTTTGAGAAAGCTAGTGCAGCATGTAAGAAACTTGGGAGAGAAGAAAACTTTCACTCTCTCTAATGTATCAATATAGAGATAGATAAGGATATATATGTGTATATATAAATTATATGGTTATATATCTATATATGTATATACATATCATTTTAGTTATTTTCCCTGGGGCATAAAATCCAAGTTGCTCTACATTATATGAACAAAATTATAATATAGTAATCTGCAAGTATTTGCTTAAAATATCAATTTTCCTTTTTTTCTCTCAATTTCCAATTCCATAATGGTATATATAAATATCTTCTTTGCATTGTAAATTTTATGAAATCATCTATTTCCAAAAGGGAAGCAATTATAGATGATAGTGGAAAGTGAAATACAGCTATTTCCTATGTACCTCTTAATTCATTTATCTGAAGAAAACCTTTTGACAAGATTATAAAAGAAAAAGGTAATCTGTATTCCTATTGTGGTTATTCTCATGTGTTTATCAGTGTATTCCAATATTGAAAATTCTCAATAAATTCTATTAATAGCCAAGCTAGTGTTTTCACTTGATTCATTTACTTTCTCTCACACACACATATTTTGGGTCACAACAGAGTAAAAATAGTAACTTAGATTAAAGTAATTTTAAATGAGTGTAACTAAACTTGAGAAAGCTATCTGGAATTCTGCCGGTATAAATGAATATTTGAAGACCCACATATTATTAAAAGGTCTACTAGGAATGCTGTGTTTCTAATGGCAAGCTGGTTATGAATTCCCGGAATTCTTATGCACATCAGTGTGCCACCACAGGATTAAGTTCAGTTTGACTGCCTTCTCGGTAGAAGGCCTTCAGTGTTCTGTTATGCTCTACTTTATCTAGTCTACACAGATATGCTGCTGCTCAGCATCAAAGGTGAAATAAATGAATCGTAAAGAGGAATAAACAGTGATCTAGGTTCTGCACTCCCCTGGTATTTTAGTCATGTCTAGACACAGCCCTAAGTGTCCCAGAAAAATGAAAATGAGGACAAGGACATTTAAGTATAATAATATAACCTTATTCCCATGGAAACCAGAAAAGCCAACAATAGATTAAAAAGAAGAGTATGGATCTACCTGAAATATTAGATATAGTGGAGTTCCCAGGGGATTAACAAGCTCAGTGGATAGTGAAACACATTTTCTTTTTTCTATTTTAAACAATGGTGATTCAGTTAGGTCAATTTCCTCTAAATCATAATTTCACAGATTACTTATTTCATTATTTATTTATTATTTTAAATTTTATTTATTAATTTTACACAAAGAGAAGTTGGTGGGGGCAAGAAGTAGTTGCTTTACTCTAGCTGTTTATTGGTTACTTGTTGTGTGTGCCTTGACTGGGTAAGCTCAGGGTTTAGAACCAGTGACCTTAGTGTTCCAGGTCAGCTCTCTATCTACTGCACCACCACAAGCTGGGCATAAGTTATTTATTTTATTATTCCCTAAAGCCAAGGTGATATGTGTTGGCTGAGGATGATACCCCCCGATTCTATGAGTATACATGTTTATATTTAAAGAGCTCAGAACTTGAAAGAAATAGACAAGTATATTGAACAGACACATATATTATGTATATATATGTTTGGGCATGTGTGTGTATATGTATTAAGTATATTTCGCTGTGTAAAAATTGAAAAATTTGTATTTTTATACTACTAATATTAAAACTTAAGTTAGTGTATATTTGATGTTATATGAAAATGATGGAAAATATGGGTTAAATGTACATATTTTCTATAGTGTATAGAACATTTCTATTTAAATTATGATCTTCATTGCCTTTGTTTTTAAAATTCTGTTTTATATTCTCTTCCACGAATATTAAAGCACATTTCTCATCCTATTTGCTGTTATTTCTTTGGTATCCTTGGCTTGCATTTGCACATAGAATCATTTTTTTTTAATTGCTAGCATTTCAAGATACCGGTCCTTGAATTTAGTTTAAGGAAGGTTCATGCCACTGACTATCTTGTTTCCCTTTTGGGTCCATATGCCATGCTCACTTTAAGTGGTGCAACTGCACAGTGAGCCAGGTAGATCCATTTGTGTAAAGAATAACAGGTTGGAAACATAATGATCTGTGAGTGAGGTCTAAGGCATTTTGACAACACAGTACTCTTTTCACTAGTTTAACTTGGGTGAGAGCAGGTGAACTTCTTGAAAAATAAACGTGGTGAGTGTGTGAGATGTGGTGCGCAGGTGTGTACTTACTGTGTGGCTTCCTTTTGCAATGATGATGGTCAGACTTCCATCCTAGGAGTTCCAGATATTTTAAGATATCCAGCTACGCCATAATTGATCTTTGTCTATCAAAAATGTTGTTGCTGTTAGCTCTGTAAGAGGCACATGCAATATGATGGTCATAAACTAGTAGAAAATATCTTGGAAATACAATGTACACCTAACTGTAACAACAACCCTGAGAGCTGGATGAAGTGTGTGTAGATTTCTTTCTTAATTAAACTTGCAATTTGGATTAGAGTTTTTGGTTAATATTGCAAAAAAATGTTATAAGCTTGGGGATAGTTAATTGCTGTTTAATGTAAATTATTTGTTAATTGCTTCATAACAGCTTTCCGAAAGAAAATACAATACATTCAGCTACACTTTTATGACTGCAGCTTAATCCCAAGACCTAGAGCCTGAAAAAAAAACTGCATGGTCATTACTGTTTTCAGTAGATTTTTCATATTCTTTTATTATTATTTTAATTCTTCTTTATTCTTGTTTGACAAAGACTAAAAAGAAAGCACTTAGGATAATGACTTGTTAATATGATTTTGCTGTAATCTCTAAATGTTCAAAATCACTTGTTTTCTTTTATTGAAATGTTTTCTCTAAATTATAACTCTTGTATTCATTGTAATGAATTAATTTCAGTTTAATCTAATTTCAGTTATGTAGCAATATACACTTTTAATAACACTATGAAAAGAGCAAAGCAATTTTATACATTTGACTCAGTTTTGTATTTTTTCTTTCAGTGAATTTATTGGATTCACGTACTGTCATGGGGGACCTGGGATGGATTGCTTTTCCAAAAAATGGGGTAAGTCTTTATGAAATTTCTCCTATGACTTTCACTGCCCGAGTAGACTTCATGTTACATATATAACATGATTGAAAATTCATTGAATGGATTTGTTGTTAGGAGAGGAAGGTTGTGTGTGTGAGGGTGAGGATGGAGACCTCATATTAGCTATGACTGGGAAAAGTAGGCAAATAGGGAATGGATTTCAAAAACAGAATAACAACTATGTAATTTTCCTCTTTGAATGTTTCTCCACAAATAAATGTGAAGTTACCTCTGACATTCAGAAGAGTTTCTGATGAAGCAACCAACAAACTCATAGAATTGGTTTATCTTCAAAAAATGAGATAAAATTATTTTTCTGCTAATTTGCCCTTATTCTGGTTATATTGGATAGGAAGTACAAATAACATGTCAATGACCAGTTTCTGTTCAACCAGAGTGGGACAGACAGGAAGGGAGAGAAGATAAGATACATCAATTTTTGTTGCAGCACCTGTCATTCATTGATTGCTTCTGATATGTGCCTTGACTGGGGGGCTCCAGCAGAGTGAATGACTCTTTGCTCAAGCCAGAGATCTTGGACTCAAGCCACTGACCATGGGGTCATGTCTGTGATCTCATGCTTAAGCTGGCAACACCGCACTCATGCTGGTGAGCTTGGGGTTTCAAACTTGGGTCCTCAGCATCCCAGGCCAATGCTCTATATATTGCACCACCACCTGGTCAGGCTGAATGTAGGTTGCTTTTTAAGAGAGTAATTTCTCCTGTTTGACTCAACTTACACCTGATACTCTACTCAGTTGCTAATCTATAATGTTGGCATTTTTGTGGCGTCAATTTTTAACATTTCACATACATCAGGATATTCTCTTCTTTCAGGACTTTATTATTATATTTTTTAACTTAAAGGGTTTACTTTTAATTTATTTTGTTGACAGTTTTAAGTATCCCATTTAATATAACACCTTCTCTCCACCGTATTATGTCCCCCATGTCCCATGCAAAATTTCTTTCCACCTCCATTTCACCCCCTTTGCCCCCCCCACTCGCTCCATTCACCCTTTCCCTCTGGCTATTGCCTCCTTGTTTTCTGTATCTATGTGTTATGTATATGTAATATGACTGATCCCTTCACCTTCTTAGATCCCATCCCCTCTTCTCCCTTCCCTCTGACAGCTGTCCCTCTGTTCCCTGTGATCCTGCCTCTGTTTCTATTTTGCTTTTCATTTTTTTGTGATCATTTGATTCTACATATAAGTGAGATCATATGGTATTTGTCTTTCTCTGTCTGGGTTATTTCACTTAGGATAATAATCTCTAGGTCTATCTATGCCATTGCAAAAGGTATGATTTCCTTCTTTTTTATGGCTGTGTAGTATTCCATGGTGTAAATGTACCACTGCTTTTTTATCCACTTGTCCACTGACGAATACTTAGGCTGTTTCCAGATATTGGCTATTGCAAATGATGGTGCAATGAACATGGGTGGTGCATTTATTTTTTGATTTAGGGTTTTGGGGTTCTTAAAATAAATTCCTAGAAGTGGGATAGCTGGGTCAGAAGGCGCTGCCATATTTAGCTTTTTTGAGGATATGTTATACTGTTTTCCACAGTGGATGCAAGAGTCTACATTCCCACTAGCAGAGAGGGTTTCCTTTTCTCCACATCCTTGCTAGCACTTGTTTGTTGATTTGTTAATGAAAGCCATTCTGGCATGTTTGAGGTGATATCTCATTGTGGTTTTAAGTTGCATTTCTCTAATGATTAGTGACAAGGGACATTATTTTATATGCTTATTGGCCATGTATATCCTCTTTGGAGAAGTGTTTATTCAGAACTTTTGCACATTTTAAAAATGGATTGTTTACCTTCCTGGCATTGAGTTTTATAAGACCTTAATAAATTTTAGTGATTTACTCCTTATCAGACATATCTACAAATATGTTTTCCCATAAAGTGGGTTGTCTTTTTATTTTTTTAATGATGTCTTCTGACAGCTTTCAGTCTGATATAGTCCCATTGTTTATTTTGTCCTTTATTTCACTTGACCATGGGGATTTATCAGCAAAAATATTGCTTTGAGAGGTGTCTGAGAGTCTACTGCCTATGTATTCTTCTAGGGTTTTTATGGTTTTGTGACTTACATTTAAGTCTTTTATGCATTTTGAGTTTATTTTTGTGAATGATGTAAGCCAGTATTCTAGTTTTATTTTTTTGCATGTATCTGTCCAGTTTTCGTAACACCATTTATTAAAAAGACTGTCTTTACTCCATTATACACTGTTGCCTCCTTTGTTATTGGGCAAATGAGTTAGTAAAATTTGTATTTTTTGAGTTTGCTCACATTTATTGTTACAAAATGGCACTGGGAAGCCACATGTGTACTTGCCCTCAGAGCAGGGCAGTTGATTGCTAATTGGGATTGTATTCCTGCTTGGGAGGGGCCACTGATTTGCTAATGTTTGCTGGAGGAGGGGTTTTTGTGGGCCCAAGCAGTTTTGCACGGAGAGCAAGGAAAATGCAGAGTGCTGAAGAAGAAAGTTTGTACAGAGAGATAGAAGGTATGCATATGAGGAACCAGAACTGAGGGGCTTTGCGAGCCCTACTGAAGCTGTGGGGTCTTTGATTCTACTCGGAACAGGAGAAGATGCTCTGGGTTGTGGAACCAGAGAATACTTTAGAGCTTTGGGAACTCTGAATGAGAGGGAAGTGATCTTCACTGCCTGTTTGCTCATTGGCCAGTGCAAGACTTTAATAAAGAAATGGTCCACCATTTTTTGGCTCCACCATTTCTTACTGTCTGCCTGAAATCTAATGAGAACCTACATGTCCACAATGACTGTAGCCACTGGCCCTAGCTTTGTCAAACATTAATTGATCATAAAGGTATGGATTCATTTTTGGTTTTCTTTTCTGTTCCATTGATCTATAAGCCCTGGTTCTAATGCCAGTACCAGGCTGCTTTGATTACAATGGACTTGTAGTATAACTTGATATCAGGAAGTGTGCGGCCTAGCGTGCGGAGGACCCGGGTTCGATCCCGGCCAGGGCACATAGGAGAAGCGCCCATTTGCTTCTCCACCCCTCCGCGTGCTTTCCTCTCTGTCTCTCTCTTCCCCTCCCGCAGCCAAGGCTCCATAGGAGCAAAGATGGCCCGGGCGCTGGGCATGGCTCTGTGGCCTCTGCCTCAGGCGCTAGAGTGGCTCTGGTCGCAATATGGCGACGCCCAGGATGGGCAGAGCATCGCCCCTGGGGGGCAGAGCACCGCCCCTGGTGGGCGTGCCGGGTGGATCCCGGTCGGGCGCATGCGGGAGTCTGTCTGACTGTCTCTCCCTGTTTCCAGCTTCAGAAAAATGAAAAAAAAAAAACAAACAAACAAAAAAACAAACAAACAAACAAAAAAAAACAACAACAAAAAAAGGAAGTGTGATATACCTCCCACTTTGTACTTCATTTTCTGGATTGCTGAAGCTCTTCAAGTTTTGTTTCGGTTTCATATAAAATTTTGAAATATTTGTTCTAGATCTGTGAAGTATGCCATTGGTATTTTAATAAGAATTGCACTGAATTTGTAGATTGCTTTGAGTAGTATGGACATTTTAATGATGTTATTTCCTTCTATTCATGAACACGGTATATGAAACCACTTGATAGTATTTTCCTCGATTTCTTTTTCCAATGTCTTATAATTTTCATAGTAGAAGTCTTTTACCTCCTTAGTTCAATTTATTCCTGAGTTATTTATTTATTTATTTATTTATTTCTATTTGTTGCAATAGTGGATTGTTTCCTTAATTTCTCTTTCTGACAGTTCACTATTGGTATATAAAAATGCCACTGATTTCTGAAAATTAATTTTATATCCTGACACTTTGATAAATTTATCATGTCTAGTAGATTTTTGAGACATTAAGATTTTCTGTATATAGTATCATGTCATCAGCATATATATTATAGCTGTATTACTTCTCTTTTCCAATTCAGATGCCTTTATTTCTTGCTCTCATGTGACTGTTGTGGCTAGGATTTCCAGTACTGTGTTAAATAACAGTGGTGAGCATCCCAGTCTTATTCTTCATCTTAAGGGGATTGCTTTTAATTTTTGCTCATTGAATATGATGTTGGCTGTCAGTTTGTCATACATAGCCTTTATTATGTTGAGGCATCTTCCCAGTATTCCCATTTTGCTGAGAGTTTTGATCATATATGGGTGCCAAATTTTATCAAATGCTATTTCTGTGTCTATATATATATATATATATATATATATATATTCATGAGATTTTTTTCCTTATTTTTGTTTATGTGATGAATCATCTTGATTCATTGGCAAATATTGTGCCAGCCTTGCCTCCCTGGCATACATTTTACTTAATCATGGTGTATGATCTTTTTAATATATTATGAAATCTAGTTTGATAATATTTTGTTGAGAAATTTAGCATCTATGTTCATCGAAATTATTGACCTATATTTTTGTTTTGTCTTTTGTAGTGTCTTTACCTGTTTTTTTAATTGGGATGATGCTTACCTCACAAATTGAGCTTGGAAGTCTTCCTTCTTGAATTTTCTGGAATAGCTTGAGAAGAATGGTATTAGTTGTCCTTTGAATGTGTGGTAGAATTTACCCATGAAGCCATCTAGTCCATGACTTTTGTTTGCTGGCAGTTTTTTCATAACTGTTTCAACTTTGTTTGTTAAAATCAGTCTGCTCAGCTTTTCTGATTCTTTCAGATTCGGTTTTGGAAGATTGTATGTTTCTAGAAATTTATCTATTTCATCTATGTTATCCAATTTTTTGGCATATAGATCTTCATAGCAATTTTCTACAAACCTTTGTATTTCTGTGATATTGTTAATTCTCCTCTTTCCTTTCTAATTTTGTTTTTGTTTATTTGGATTGGGTCATCTCTCTCTTTTTTTCTTGATAAGTCTGGTTAAAAGTTTGCCAATCTTGTTTACTTTTTCAAAGAACCAGCTCTTAGCGTTATTGATATATATATATATATATATATATATATAGTCTCTATGTCATTTATTTCTACTTTAATCCTTATTTTTTCCTTTCTTCCATTTCTTCTGGGCTTTGTTTTTTATTCTTTTTCTAGTTCTTTCGGTGCAGGTTTAGATTATTTGAGCTTTTCCTTGCTTCTTATGGTATGCTTGTAATGCTATGAACTTCCCTCTCAGGACTGCTTCTGCTGTGTTCCACTGACTTTGGATTGTTGTATATTCATTTTTATTTGTTTCAAGGGAATCTTGTATTTCTTCCTTGATCTCACTGTTAACCCATATGTTATTTAATAACATGCTGTTTAGCCTCCAAATGTTTGAATATTTTTTAGTTTTTCTACTATAGTGGACTTCTGGTTTCATGCTATTGTGGTCAGAAAATATTCCTGATATGATTTTAATCTTCTTAAATTTATTGAGATTTATTTTATGTCATACCATCTGGTCTATCCTAGAAATGTACCATGACCACTTGAAAATAATGTATATTCTGCTGCTTTGGAGTAAAATGTTCTGAAGATATCAATTAAATCCAATTGATCTAGTGTTGTATTTAAGGTCATTCTTTCTTTGTTGATTTTTTTGTCAGGAGAATCTATCCACTGATGTTAATGGTGTATTAAAGTCCCTTACTATTATGGTATTGCTGTCAATCTTGCCTTATATGTTTATCAAAATCTGCCTCATATATTTATGTACACCTATATTAGGTGCATAAATGTTTACAATGGTTATCCTTCTGTTGGATTGCTCTCTTAATCATTATGTAGTGACCTTTTTTTCCCTTACTATGGCTTTTGTTTAAAAGCTATTTTCTCATTTATAAGTATCGCTACCCTGCTTTTTTAAAATCTACATAAAATATTTTTCTTTTACCTTTCACTTTTTGTTTATGTGTATCTTTTGTTCTGAGGTAGGTCTCTCTGTAAAAAGCATATGTATGGATCTTGTTTACTTATCCACGCAGCTATCCAATGTCTTTTGATTGGAGCATTTATTCCATTTACATTTGAGGTTATTATTGTAATGTACTTATTTATTGCCATTTTATTCTTTATACTTATAATCCTCTTTTTCTTGTTTTTTTTTTTTTTTTCTTATAACCATACAAGTTTGGTGGTAATGAGTGCCTTGAGCTTTTTTTTCCTGGGAAACTCTTTATTTCCCCTCCAATTTTAAAAGATAATTTTAACTAGATAGAGTAGTCTTGGTCATAGGTTTTTGTTTTGCATTACTTTAAATACTTCTTGCCAATCCCTCCTGGACTGAAATGTTTCTGTTGAGAACTCAGATATCAGCCTTATGGGGGGTCCTTTGTAGATAATTAACTGCCTTTCTCTTGCAACTTTAGTATTTTTTCTGGCCTCTTATCTTTGGAATTTAATTATGATGTATCTTGTTGTGAGCCTCTTTGGGTTCATCTTTAATGGGACTCTATATGATTTTGGAACTTGTGTGACTTTTTTCTTTATCAATTTAGGGAAGTTTGCAGCTATGACTTTTTCAAACAAGTTCTCTATCCTTTGTTCATTTTCTTTTCCTTCACAACCCTGTATGATGCAGATGTTGTTCCTCTTCATGTTGTCGTAGCGGTCTCTTTAGAGTTTTCTCAGCCATTTTGAGCCTCTTGTTTTTACTGCTCTGCTTCTCTGCTTACATTTATCTTGTCCTCTAAATTGTTGGTTTAATCTTCTGCTTCACCCAACCTGCTGTTGATTTCTTATAGTATAGTCTTCATTTCAGATATTGTATTTGTCATTTCTGACTGGTTCTTTTTTATGATTTCATTGTACCCTTTAATGCTCACTGTCTCTTCATTTATGTTCTCATTGTGATTATTCATTCTTCCACTAAGATCCTTGAACATTCCAATAAGCATTATTTTAAACTCTGATTCTGGTAGTTTGGATATTTCCATTTCATTTCACTCTTTTTCTGGGGATTTCTCTTGTTGATTCATTTGTGTCATATTTCTTTGCCCATTTTGTCTGTGTATTATGTAGCTTTTCTCTGACTCACACTTTTTTGTAACGTCTTTTTTGAGAAAGATTTGCTCGGTGTTACTATCCTATAGGTTAACCGAGATACTTGCTCTAGGACTCTTTCTTGAGGATTATATTTACCCTTTTGCTGTATATAAGTCATGAATGCTTTTGGACCTTTGTTGGGTGGAGTTAACTCTTCGGGCTGGCTGTTCTAAGGGTCAAACTTGATTGCATGTATTAGATGCTGTGCAGTGACTGTCCTATGTGGCATAGTTAAACTTAACAGGGTCTGGTGCCCGCTGAACTCCTCCTTTAGGCATGCTGCTTGTGTGGATAGTTGAGTCTAACTTTGGTGCAATATACCACCCACTACTGGTTGGGTTGGTTCTGTGTTCTCTTGAGCAGGATTCAGATACAAGTTAATGTAAAACATTGTTTGTAACCCCCCCTGGGCTACCTGGCTGGAGCTATTACTCTGTTCACCTTTTGTGTGTTTGTGTCTGCATTTTCTATGTCTGGGTGTGTGTGGTTGGGGACCCACCTGTCTATAAAGATCAGCTTTCTCCTGCTTAGAGCTTATAGCAGCTCAGTAATAGGGCCAAGTTCCATAAGATTTGCCTCTGCTTTTCAGCTCCTCCACCTCCTCTGCATCTGCCTATTTTTCTCTTAGACTCTTCTGTAGCAAGACTATAGTGTGGGCTCAGACTGGCCTTACACCACCCATATATTCACTGGTTGCAAGCTAGGTGGGTTAGGAAAGTTGAGGTCAGGATGACAATGCTAGTGGGACCCACTACATCAAGGGTCTCTTGGACAGGAGTTCAGTACAGGTCAAATTGACCCCTATTCCAGATCTTTATCCCTCAGCCACTGCTGTATACTCAAATTCTAGTTCTCTCCAGTGAGGTGAGCAGTGAGCAGCAGTTTCTGGTTGGGTGGGGCCAACAGTCCCTTCTGCAGAAATTACCTCATCTGGGAAGCCCCTGTTCTCAAGGAGGAAGACTGAGAGAGTCCTTTACTGGGCTGACTGTACCACCCCAGAAAGTGGTTAAGCCCCTTAACTGGTTCTAACAATACGCTCCAAAGAATTGACATTTTGAATGCCTGTGTTCTAAGCCCTCCTTCCTTTCTGCTATGTATCTTAGCCCAGCAGGGCAGTGTATCTGGGACTTGGACCAACTAACTATGAAGCTATACCTCGTTCAATGTGAACAAGCTACTGTGTAGGTGTTGATCACAGAAAGTGGAACTTACATCTGCTGGGTTTGGTGCCTGACAAGCTCTTCCTTTGAATATGCTGCTAGTAAGGGTAGTTGGACCCTGATCAGGTTTATTCTGTAGTTGGCCACTGGATGTTCTGGCCCTGGGTCTACTGTGGAGGGAATGTAGAACTGACCGGTAGGAGATATTGCCCATGATTGGCCCTCAGCAACCTTTTTGAAGTCATAGGCAATTCAGAGTTTGTGGCTGCTTCTGCTGGACTCAGGTGCACATGGAAGGATCAAACTGTATACCTAGGCTGGCTTTTACCAGTCCTGGGCCATGGGGCAATTTTGCAAAGAGCCCAAGGTTTCTGTTGCTTCTGTCTGCTGACTGCTTACTGGACTCAGCCACTGAGAAAAACCTCTGGTAGGGTCTAGAGTCTGAGAAACTGAGAGTTTTGGAAAGGAGGTGGGTGTGACTCCATCCCACAGCTGCAGGTATCAGTTCGTCCTGACTTTTTTCACAGACCTCAGTATGGAATGGCCCCCAGGATTCTGGTGGGTGTGGCTTCTGTGACCCAGAGACTTGGTCTTTACACAGTCTGGACAGTATCTACTGAGTCTGACATGAGGTGGAGGTACCAGTCACATTCTTGGGAGAGTGTGGGAGAAAACTCCAGCTTCAATGCCTGATAACTGAGTCATTTCTTGCCCCTTGCTTCCTGGCCAGGGCTGCTCACTTCTCAGAATGGCCCAATCTCCATAGGGTGGGGCAAGAGAGACACCAAATGGTAGGGCATTTACTTTCCCTTGGGCTGATGCCACACAGAGGGGACTCCTTCTCCCAAGAAAGATGGCAACTGCAGTGTTAGAGAATGACTCCGCACAGGAATTCTGGTGGTCATCCCTTACAGTGTCTCTCCCTGGGCCACCAACTTACACTCTCTTCACACAACTCTAGTCATTTCAGCTCTCACCCATGGGAGCCCCGGGTAACTGGCTGTGGATGAGATTTTCTGCGCTGGCCCTTTAAGTTGGAGCCTCCATCTCTGAGAGTTCTATCTCTTTCTCGCAGACAGAAAACTCATCTCTTTTCACCTCCAAATGCTGTGTGGGCACATCTTCTAGGCTCTTGAGCTCTAGGCTGTAGTGCCATCTTGAAGCTTAGGACTGCACCTCTCAGGGCAACCCTCCCCACAGTGAGAGTTCCTCTGGACCCTCAGCTGCTGCTCGCTCCTGGAAGTGGGGCAGCCCTTTCCGTGTTTTTGCCCTTCCTCCCGAATTTGGTGTGGCTTCTGTGACTCCTTGGTTATGAACTTGTGTTTTAGTTTGAAGTTGGTTTTACAGACCAATTGTTCTTAAATTTAGTTATAATTCCAGTTTGTTCCTGGGAGGAGACAAGTGAAGTGTCCATGTGACAACTCAGTCCCCATCTTGAAATCCTTTTTTTTTTTTTTTGTATTTTTCTGAAGTGAGAAGTGGTTGTGGGGGGAGGAAGAGAGATAGACTCCCGCATGCACCGCATGCGCCCAACCGAGATTCACCCAGCATGCCCACTAGGAGGCAATGCGATGCTCAGCCCCTCTGGGGCGTTGCTCTGTTGCAATCAGAGCCATTCTAGCACCTGAAGCAGAGGCCATGGAGCCATCCTCAGCACCCCAGCCAACCTCAGCACCCCAGCCAACTTTGCTCCAATGGACCCTTGACTGCGGGAGGGGGAGAGAGAGATAGGGAGAAAGGAGGAAAGAGGGGGAAGGGTGGAGAAGCAGATGGGCGCCTCTCCTGTGTGCCCTGGCTGGTAATTGAACCTGGGACTTCCACACGCTGGGCCGATGCTCTACCGCTGAGCCAACCAGCCAGGGCCTCCATCTTGGAATCCTTTTAAGGGGCTTTATTTTTTTAAAAAAATTACCTTCACTTATTACATACTAAGATGGTTTCTTACAAGTTTTTTTTTTTTTTTTTTTTTTTGATTACTTCAACTGTGTTAAAACACATCATTTATATCCGGGCTTCAGCATGTGTTTTTTAACCACGGTGTTTGAGATAATGCTCATGTGTGTGCCTGCTTCATGATAGTAAGCTGAATTCTCCTCTTTTTTTCTTTTCTTGTTCTATACATATCTGGAAGTACTATTATATAGAAAAATTTACTTTTATGCAAATTTGCTATAAATTTGCTATTCATTCATTCAACAGATATGTATTATCCAGCATGTGGTGTGTGCCAGTTTCTCTTCTAGGCACAAGGGGTTACAACATGGAAGAAGACAAACAGAATTTCCTTCCATCCTGGGCCTCCAGGCAGCCTTATTTTGAGAACGAGTAATCATAATGTTAGAGTAATGTGCTACATGAAATTATTTGTAGTCCTAGCTTTTTTTCTATACATGTACAAAAGTGGCAGAGATGTGACAGTGTTTGCTCGACACCATTCAGGTAGTTTGTGATAACTAGGAAGAGCACGTGGACTGTATTTTATTTAGCACATGTGTTGCATATCACTGTTTCTCATTATTATGCCATGAAAAACAATGCTGTTTTATATACATAATTCCAATTATTTCTAACAATGGCAATAAAAAGAGATACTTAGTATTCTTATTGTAGAAGAGGAAAACGAGGCTCAGTAAGAGTAAGTGATTTGCCCAAATTTATGCAGCCGATAAGAGACTGAGTTTACTACATATTTCAAACCTAGGTTTTTCAGGATACTGATTATTTTATACCAGAGGTGAACTCCTCTAGACAGTGAGATCTCCAGAGACATGACTGGGTTCTGGATGGTGCCCAGATTTATAGTTTATATAAAAGAGGAATTGATGCTGAAGAGAAATTCACCTCAAAACAAGTTTTCAATGAACCAGAGTGGTCTCATTCTATTCATAGCTAGATCATCAGTATTTGAAAAAAAATGTATAGCACATTGGTGCTCAAATATATGTTGCATATTATAGTGTGTATATTATATCTAATTATACAATTATATAGATTGATAGATAAATAATAGGATGAAATAACGCCCCACTATAGCTATAATTTTTGTGACCTCTGTGAATCTCAGCTTTGCTATCTGTTAAGTGGGGATGGGTGGTTATTCTATCATCTATCCTGAATTCTTGTTTTTAGGATAAAATAAGGCAATGATTTTGAATGCATCATATGATTCTTAAACCACTAAAGATATAGAAAAGACGATGGTTGATGAAATAGCTGTTTCTATATTGCTGTTTTTATATATACTCAAAAAACAACATTTGGTAGCTAAAAGTAACAAATACTCAACTATGTCTGTGGCATTTGGGTATTAAATGAAGTTGGCAGACTTCGAGAGTTTGTTCCTGAACACCTAAATGTGAGATTTGATACTCTAATCTAACTTTGCATAAAATTGAGGGGGCTTGACCTGTGGTGGTGCAGTGGATAAAATGTCGACCTGGAAATGCTGAGGTTGCCGGTTCGAAACCCTGGGCTTGCCTGGTCAAGGCACATATGGGAGTTGATGCTTCCAGCTCCTCCCCACCTTCTCTCTCTGTCTCTCTCTCCTCTCTCTCTCCCTCTCTGTCTCTCTCTCTCCCTTTCTCTCTCCTCTCTAAAATAAATTTAAAAATTAAAAAAAATTAAAAAAAAATTGAGGGGAGTGTTTGTAAACTTTTTTTTCAAGAACTGATCTTCATTGTAAACAGCAACAAAACAAACAAAACACAGAATTACTTCTCGCTTATTTGATGTAAAATATCATAATTACCCTCAATTTTAAATATCAAAATTTATGAATAAATATGTTTTTTTATTTCTCTAGAGCACCTTTTTAATATAATTTATATTGGACTTCTCAAACGTTATCAGCCTCAACTCATTAATATATAATTTTAACTAAAATAATGATTCTTAAGAACGAGGCTAAAGAACAATAAAGAGGACTTGAGAATTCACTTATGTTGTGATGGGCTCTATTGTCATCCCTTTATTTTTTGTTTTCATAAGATTTTTTTTAAAACTTGTAAATTTTATAACCATTTGATTTACTTTTTAAATTAATAGACTTTGGTTTTTAGAGAAATTTTAAGTCCATAGAAAAATGAGCAGAGGATATAGAGAGTTCCTGTATACCACCTCAATATTATCCTCTCTATTTTCACAATAATTAGCATATTCTATTCATGTGATACATGTGTCATACTGATACATTTGTTTAGTTAAATGCTTTAGTTTACATTAGAGTTCACTCTTTCTGTTGTACATTCTGTGGGTTTTGACAAGTATTTAATGACCTGTGCTTACTATTATAGCATCGTACAGAAAAATTTCACCACCCTAAAATCTCTTGTGCTCCACCTGTTTATCCCTTCCCACTTTCTTCCTTCCTTCCTTCCTCTCTAGCTCCTGGCAAATACTGATGTCTTTACAGTTTTCATTTTTGCCTTTTTCAGAATGTGTTGTTGTTGGAATCACAGTATTAGTGTTTTTCAGATTGGCTTTCTTCACTTAACAACAGACATTTAAGGTTGATCCATGTCATTTTGTGGTTTGATAGTGCATATATTTTTATCATAGATTATCCCGTTATTTTTTTATACCCAAATGTAAGATTTGTGAAATAACAGTGCACCCTAAGTATAAGAACGACAGCTCTACAACTCTCCACTTTGCCATTAAAGGGCAGGTGTTTAGTAGCAAACTTTTTGTCTAGACTTTGGAAAAAGATAAGCAAAACCTGTAAGGACATAAATATTTTTTCTTTAAAAATAAAACTCATACTGCATGTAAATCCTATTTTAATTAAAACTGTGAAAGTGTTTAGAATAGATGAGCAAGCCTCATAGCAGTGCATTTGTTTGAATTTTAATGGAATCATATGGCTGAATAACAGTAGACTCAATAGGCTCTCTCTAAAAGAGGTATTTTCTCACTTAGGCTTTCCTGTCTTTTTTGTCCTGCCCTTAAACTGTCAATCTCATCTCCTTAGCTTTAGCAGCCTATTTGTTCACACCCTGAAAATGTGTTTTGCTTCTTTCTAATTACATTAGAGTTATTTCAGTCACCTCCTGGAACATTTACTATATAGTTTAAGTAGGGATGTAAACAGCCTTGTTTCCTGGATATTTTTAGCAAGTGTTTTCAAGGCTTATTCTTATGAGAATAAAATTAATGGTTATGGTGATTGTTTAGAGCAGGTTATGCTTTTGGGTTTTAGAAATTCCACCATTGTTCTTTTTTTCCATACGTTGTTGTTACAGATGACAACATGATACACCTGGCTCCTTTGCTTTGGTGCCTTCTACCCACTGAATTCTCTGTATTTCCTATAGCACGCAATGGGCAGGCTGCCACAATCCCCTGGGCATCACCGCTAAGCTGCATTGCAAGTTCGGCTCTTATTTTTGCTATTTTATCTTCTTCCATTCATACAGAATAAGCAATAATTGAGATTCTTTATTATACTGATCTTAAAGGCTATTAGGATCATTCATAATAATTTATTTGAGAGAGATTTCAGATCTTGACTTAAATCATATTTGTACTAAAATAGAGACAGAGTAACCTGCTTTCCACCTGGAAGGCGAAAGAACAAGCGATAGTTCTACTTAGAAGACACTTGAAAACAGGAGTTAATGGCATTTCTTACTTTGTCACTTTGTTGAGTTTTTTTTATTTCTTTGAGATAGAGCATCTGTGTATTTGCTTTTGAAGTTGAAAACATCTCAGGTTTAAATAACTCCAAATGGACTGTGAGCGTCTTATGTGAGCTCTCTTGAATCCAAAAAGACTTAAACCGGATTTTCTATTCTGATACCTTGATTTAGGACAAAGTGTGTGTGGAGGTTTTATGTATGATTCTTTCTTTTCAAAATTAAAGAAAAAGAATGAGAGATTTGTGAACACTGCTAATTTTGAATTTTGGTTATGATCATGCTGAGTTTTGCCAGAACTATATTTTGGCTTTGCTTTCTGTTGAAGAAGAGGAAAGATAATGACCAGCATTGAGGCTCACACTGAACATTGAGAGGCTAATAAAGATTAAAGTAATGCTGAAGTGGGTAAAAAAGAACACATTAGTGGATATAGAAAAGCTCTTTATTTGGACAATGATAGAAAATAATTCTAAAGGGAATGGATATAATACTATATAATGCAAATGCCAGTATAATGAAGAACAGTTCTGTTCCAAAGTAGCTTTGTATTCATTATTTTTTAGGAAAACAAAAAGCACACCCAATCCTTGAGGTAGTTAAGATAAATAATTTAAGGAATTCAGGATAGTCACTAAGCATACAACTGAAGTTTAGAACAAGCACAATTTTGCATTTAGATTTTCTACATGGAAACTTAGCAATTATATCCAGCTCTGCTTTGGCAAATGAGAGAAATGGTGCCTTTATCCTTTGATACATGCAATAATATTGAATGACTTAGCAATAGTCACAGTGTATTCTTGCAAAGTAGGATTGAGACATGCAAATGTTATTTTCATTAAGTATCACTCTTTACATATTTTAAGTCACTATAAAATAATGCAGATATTTTCTTCTTTTGAGACTCTCAAAACACTTTCCCCACATTACAGGGAAACTTACAAATATGAGCTGGGAAGTGACCTTTGTCCATGGTATCATCCCTTTTCTTCACCTAACTGCCATCCTTCTGGTTGCAGTTTCAGCTCCACTGTCAGAAAAGCGTGGCCCCAGGACTAACCCTCTTCCTCCCTGGTAGCAGATCATGCAGGGGAATCCTTCTTTTTCCTTCATCCTTATGTATCTGTCCCCTGCCGATTACAATGTTATTCATAGTCATCACCTTGTCTAGCTTTCTATACAAATATTTAATTCTTTTGATCTGTTCCCTTTTCTTTATGGCCTTTTCCATTGGTTTATATAACAAGCAAGGAGTGTGACTGTGAACAAAGAGTTTCAGATCATTTCTAAAGAGTCATAAAGAAGTTATTGTCACCTCTCCTGTCATGAGAGACACCTGTGTATACACTTGCATCAAACAACTGTTTTCTATCTGTTTCATATTGGTTTCTAATATTTCCCTCTTCTGCATTATATATATGAAGATTTCTGAGGCTCTTTCTTGATGTTGCTCTATCAAATGATATAGTCCATGTAAAACCTGGGCCTAAATATCTTTTTTTTCCCTGAAAATAATTCTCTGTTCTCAAAGATATATGCACCAGTTTCCATATATGAATACAACAATTTTTTCCCTCCTTGTCCCTTTAATTAATGAAGATGTTAAATAAAACTGGGCTTTGCAGCAGTCCTGAGGGCCCACATGCCAGGTATTTTTCTGAGTGGTTTGATTGCTGTTTATCATGATTCTTTTTTTTTTCCACCCTACTCATTCTTCAGCTGTTTTCAATTCATGTGACAGTGCTCCCAAGCAAGTCAATTTGAATTAATTTTGCAAGCAAAATGCTTTATGGTTCTGAGTACATAATCTCCTTCTCCTGCAGCGAAAAAATATACAGTAATCATTCAGCATTCCTATTGATTATTTTCATTAAATGCAGCAGGGGAGAGAGAATGCTCAAGACTCCTCTGTTTTTGAAGTTTTTTGAGGCTTTTGGTATTCATTGCCTGGTGTGTGTGTGTGTGTGTGTGTGTGTGTGTTTTCTTTGATGCCATTCAGTGCTTGTGTTATTCAGAAAGAGATGGTTCAAACGGCTCAGCCTATAATCTCTGTCCTCTGGAGCTTAGTTGTTTCTGTTTTGTGATCTCATAGCCCATCACACTTGACCATGAATGACCTGATTTCTAACTTCTTAACTCCCCAAAGGATTCATATAAATTTCTACCTCTGGTGTTTGGCACAAATGAATTGAAATACTCCACCTTCTACTCTCCATATAACCCATCTTAATGCTAATCATTTTTTCAAGGCCCAGCTGAAGTTATACAATAATGAAAACTTTTATTACCATTCAGGACGGTGACTGCTTTCTAGGCTGAGTTATTATTGCATTTACTGTGTGTTGAATACACTAAAAATTAGATATTTGTAGAGTTACCTATTGTTTGTGTGAACACTGTGTAAAAACCTTTTACCTTTTTGCTTTGTGAGCCTGTCGCTTTATGTCTCAAACAGAAACTCACAGTACTGATGGATACATAATTAGGCATCTAAATTTTTAGGAATTGATTAACTGTTGGACCGAAAGGCTGCACATATTTCTGCTGTCAATGGAATAGTGAAAACTATATCAAAGTTTAGAATCAAGAGTGCTCATTTACTTCGTGTCATGCAGTTCTGAGTCAATAACACTTTATTTAATCATGCAACTTATTTTACGAAAAGACTATTGCATTTCTATCACTGAAATTACATTGATAAACAGGACTTAGTTCATGTGCTCATCTATTCAAATAGATAAGTGTTGAATGATAAGTCTCCTGGAGCTGTAAAATATACAATCTGCACAAACACACACAGAATTCTGGGAGCCTCTTTTTAGAGTTCAATTCAGATGACTAATTTATGTAAATAATCTGGCTTCACACTTTACTACCTAAAATGTAGAAATTTAGTTAATCTCTATCTCCGTTTTTGTTTTCATTTATAAATTATGTGTAATAATACTACCACTCCACAAGTTTCTTAAAAGTATTTGAATGAGATAATGATGCATTGTTGAGCACAACACGTGGCCTATATTAAGGGTCAGAGTGTGATTTTACTAATTTTTGTTTTTATCTTGTTTTTTGTTCTCATATTTATTTCCCTCAAGAGGTACATAGTGGCCATGCTAGACTCATAAGGTGACTCTGCCTTCTCAATGATCATAACTCTTATCAATATGTTTGAACCATTTGTAGTTAAACCTTAAAGATGTAAAAGTATATTCACTTATTAAATAAAGCATCTAGATTTTTTTTTAAAAAATAAAGACTTCAGAGGTTTTACCAGAAGTCATCTCACTCTTTACTTGTTAGTATATGTATAAAGTTTTTCTAAAACATTTCATTGTTTTTCACTGATGAACAATTAAAATCATAAATTTTATTTTCTGAATCAAAATTCAGAAATCAAACTAAGAATATAGACTAGTTATAATAAGCAAAAATTCATAGTGAAAAAAAGGAAACAGTTATTAAAATCAGAATGATTTATAATTTTGTAGCTTGGAGAGTGTTATGGTATGAATGTTTGTGTCTCCACCAATTATATATATGTTAAAATCCTAAGGCCTGATGTGGTGGTATTAGGAGGGAGGGCCTATAGAAGTGCTTAGGTCATGAGAGTGGAGCCCTCCTGAATGGGATTAGTGCCCTTATAAAAGAGGCTCCAGAAAGCCTGCTAGCCCCTTTCTGCTATGTGAGGGTATATTGAGAAGTCTGTGACTTTGGAGAGAGCCTTTACCTAATCATACTGACATCCTGATTTTAAACTTTCAGCCTCCAGAACTGTGAAAAATAATTCTGTATTGTTTATTTCTGTTGCTACCCAGTCTATGGTAATTTTTTATAGCAACTTAAACATCTATTAAGAGAGTTGACTTAAACAAATCTGTGACAACTTTAACACTCTAAATACCATTTTGTATGCACTTCTGTATTTTAACATAGAGCAGGAGTACAATGATGGTCACATAATGAATAAATATTCTTTATATTCAAAACAAGTGTTCTGTATTTTCTTATAAATAGGATATGGGGAAATATTTTATTTAAAAATTATTAAAATAAAATGCTATGCCTACAGGGATAATTTCTAAGAGGTATGCTATAACTTTATGAGTTGTCCAGATAAGTGAAGCTGATTTAGTTATTTATTATTCTTTTGATCAAATTTCAACTATTTTCAAAAAACAGAAATTCTTTACAGCCAGCTTAAGAGAGAGAAAGGGACTTAATGGTTAACTCAAAGAGCCCAAGATCAACTGAATGTTTGAAATAATGAAACCAAGAAATTGAGCAAGATGCTGTGAACTACACAGTAGTTGTCCTTTGTTTCTCTGGTTCCTGCTTCTAACTGGTCATTGTTTTCATTTATTTTTCTTCAAGCCTGATTTTTTTGATTCATTTTGTACAAGACTTTTCCACATTTCTACTTTTTTGTATGTGTGACAGAGACAGAAGGACAGATAGGGACCAACAGACAGGAAGGGAGAGAGATGAGAAGCATCAATTCTTTGTTGTGGCACCATAGTTGTTCATTGATTGTTTTCTCATATGTGCCTTGACTGGGAGGCTACAGTAGACTGAATGACCCCTTGCTCAAGTCAGCGACCTTGGGCTCAAGCTGGTGAACCTTGCTCAAACCAGGATGAGCCCACACTCAAGGTGACGACCTCAGTTTCGAACCTGGGTCCTCCATGTCCCAGTCCAACACTTTATTCACTGTGCCATCGCCTGGTCAGGCCTCACATTTCTAATTGCAATCTCCTGTATTTAATTGAACAGCTCTGACTGATGAGAAATGTTCCAAATTTTACATAGATTGTGATATGCTCCACTTGGTTCAGTTGTCTATCACTGATAGAAATATCTCTTGCTGGGTTGGGGGAGAGGAATAAGATCACATAGCTGAATGCAGCTGTAGCTGTTGGTGACTATCTTTGCTATAAAGAGAGCAGCTTTAAAATAAGTTTCTGGGCTTCATCCCAATTAGCATCTCTTAGGAATTCTGATGGTGAAGCATTTCCCCAAGTATGTATTTTCATACAAAATTAGTTTAGTTATAAAAGTGGTTACAAGTAAAATATTTTATTCTGAAAATTTGCAGGGAAATGAGTTGTTTCAGTGTATAATTTTCATTATGTCTATAAAGCCTGATCTTTATAAAACATAGGAATTTTACCCAAATTTCAGTAATTTTGTTTGAGTGGGCTATTTGAGTTATTTAAATTTTATTTGATAGTATTGAATTGATCTATGTGAATCTTAGTATTACTTGCCTCACTATTTTTATATTTTGGACTTCATTGTAGCCACTGATTTTACACCGTTTGGTTATCAGCATTCAGAAAATATCTATGTTCTCCATGCTACTTTAACTGCATATGCCTGCCTGCATCTAGTTATTATGAGTAGGCATAAAACTAATAGCACCCTAATAGCTCCTTGATTCCTTAGAGTCCAAGAAAATAACCCTTGTAATTGCTGACCTGGTTTTGAAAGTCCCTATGCTGCATCTAAAGTCAAGTCTCTGGCTTAAAAGCATATTATAGATACAAAAATATTGAAACAAAAGAGGAAGGCATTTTTTACTATCAATTAATATTACTTTACTTATGTGCAATTCCCTTATAACACTTCCAAATGTTATTATGAATATTTAACTCTGTAGGTTATAAATTTGAACTTATTCAGAAAATATATTCCAATTTATCTTTATTTCTTCACATTTGATCTAAAAGACATGATAGCAACAGTGTGTATATGCTTCAGGAATGTTCCTTCATGTATTCCTCTCTACATTAGACACATCAGGACAGACCAGCTGCCACAGCTACTGGAGAAGTTCCATTATAACTGTTTTGTATAGTTGGGTATGCGTGGGCTTTCAGTTGATTATAACATGCAAATATGTAATGAGTCAATGAATCACAAGCTATGCTATGATTACAAATTATTCAAATAATGCAACATTATTCAGTTTGTGTCACAAATCCTTCCAGTCTGCTCAATTAAAGTCATAACGATGAGTATAATCCTGAGAGATAAAGACATTTCATTTAACAAGCTTCCATAGTTTACTGTTTGCTTTATTTTGATGCCAGGTTGAATAATAGGATTTTTTTTTTTACAGAGACAGAGAGTCAGACAGACAGGAATGGAGAGATGAGAAACATCGATCATTAGTTTTTAGTTGTGCATTGTGACACCTTAGTTGTTCATTGATTGCTTTCTCATATGTGCCTTGACTGCGGGCCTTCAGAGTAACCTCTTGCTCGAGCCAGTGACCTTGGGTCCAAGCTGGTGAGCTTCTGCTCAAACCAGATGAGTCTGCACTTAAGTTGGCGACCTCAGGGTCTCGAACTTGGGTCCTCGGCATCTCAGTCCGATGCTCTATCCACTGTGCCTCTGTGCCACCGCCTGGTCAGGCAATAATAGAATTTTTAAAGTAGTTAATGGTAGTGATAGTATATTGCATTTATATTACTTTACAAATTTGGAATACTTTTACACTCGTAAAATATATAGATTAAGGTTATTATGATGACAACTAATATATCATTTCAACACTAATATCAGAAAAATTAATGTGGTTCCAAAAAGTAGCATTAAGATGACATTAACCTAAAAGGTGAAAGACAGCTATCATGTCAGATGTTGATAGTGCTGTCTAGCTAGCCAATCATCAGTGGTTTTTGTAGCAGCATTATTTATTAGTGGACTGAAGTTCATTCCTGACATCTATATATATTTTGTGCTATCCTTTGAAAGTAGGAATGAGAATAAAAATACATTATATGCATAATCAGTAAAATATTGAAGATGCTCTTATGTACCCCATCCACATCTTGAAGTGTAAAATTTAGGACAGTGTTGTGGAAAATAATAAATCCTATTTATCCTAAGGTAATAAATGAACCATAAGATCTTATAATTGAGTCTCTTCATGGTATAAGACAAATGTGGTCTTACTTCCCAATATACTCACAGAGTTTTCTTTTAAAGTAAAATTCAGATAGTAAAAACTATGAAAATCACCACCACCACAACAGCAGTGATAAAAATAACAACAAACAATAATGATAAGAACATGAGTTTATAGTGCATTAAATTTGTGAGTTGTTCCAAACATTACCTCAGTTTGCATATCTATTAAAAAGGAATTGTTGTTAATTAATACTTATACTTTATGCTTTTATGATTCTGACTTTGATCTGAAATGTAATTGAATAAGCAATTATGCTATGTATAACGGTGTAAACATTCAAATTAGTTCATAGTTTAATTTGATGTAAATCTCATGAAGGAATTAAGCAAAAAAAAATTATACAAACATATTGCCATATGGCAATTACAAGAGGGAAAGGGGGTTGGAGGAGGTAGGAGAGGGTAAAAGGAGGGACAAATGGTGATGGAAGGAGATTTGACTTGGGGTGGGAAACACACAATACAGTTTATAAATGATGTATTATAAAATTGGGCACCTGAAGTCTATATAATTTTATTAGTCAATGTCATCTCAATAATTTCAATAAAATTTAAAAAAATAAAAAATAAGGAATTACATCTATGATTCTAGGCAGGGTGCTCACATCTGAGAATTGAGATGTAAATTAGTGAAGTTTGAGGATTTAGGCACTGGGCACTGCTATGGACTTCATGTTTGTGCTTCCCCCATTCATACATTGGAATCCTAAACCTCTATGCCATTGTTTTAGGCTGCGGGGTCATTGGGGGGTAATCAGGTCAAGAAAGTAGGGCCTTTAGGATGCAATTATAAGAAGAAGTAAAGAAGAGCTTCCTCTCTCACTCTCTGCCATACAAGGACACAGCAATATGATGTTCATCTACAACTAAGAAGTAGTCCCTCGCCAGAATCTAGATCTACTGGCACCTGGACCTTGGACTTCTCAGCCTCCAAAACTGTGAAAAACACATATTTGTTGTGTAAGCCACCCAGTCTCTGGTATTTATTGTAGCAGCCTGAGCTGACTAAGAGAGTTGCCAATTTTGGCCTTGGCTGAGTGGTTCAGTGGATAAAGTGTTGTCTTGGGACACCATGATCATGGGTTGGATCCCCAGTCAGGGCACATATGGGAAGCAATCAATAAGTACACAACAAAATGCAACAGCTAAGTGGAATAACAAGTTGATGCTTTTCTTCTCTCCTTTCCTTCTCTTTCTCTCTCTCAATGAAAAAAAAATTAAAAAGTGCCAATTTCTCTTTTTCTAAAAGCATAATGTGGTCAGACACAGAAAAGGTCACAAGAACATGGGAGAGCTCTGTCTCCTGCTCAAACAACACATTCCATAAAATGAATATGGGACTAAACAAGACAGACTGTTAGGATACAGATAATTTAAGGAGGCTAAAACTCCTAAATTGTTGTCCAATATTTTTAAAAGTAATGTTTTACTAAAGATTGTCTGAAACAGGAAAAAAAAGTATGTTAAGCAAAAGGATTCTATTCTCAAGTAAGTTTGGTAAATATTAAATTAAATAGCATTACCCTGATTTCTCTAATCTGCTTTATTATACTAAGCCTTTAATAAATTAATGAGCATGCAGGTTTTCCAAAATTATTTGATCAGGAAACATCTCACCCACTTTACTTATGAAGATCTTCATGAAGAATGTTTGTTTAGCTTACACAGTTTAGGAAACATTTTATTCAAACGAAGAACCTGTTGTCCTTTTGAAACCTATCTGAATGCAGTAATTTTAAGAAATGTAGTAAAAAAAAATAGAAGACTGGATAAAGAAGATGGGGCATATATACACCATGGTATACTATTCAGCTAGAAGAAATGATGACATCGGATCACTTACAGCAGAATGGTGGAACCTTGATAACATTATGCGGAGTGAAATAAGTGAATCAGAAAAAAAACAAGAACTGCAGGAGTCCATACATTGGTGGGACATAAAAGCGAGACTAAGAGACATGGACAGGAGTGTGGTGGTTACGAGGGGTGGGGGGAGAGGAGGAAGGGGAGGGGGAGGGGTACAAAGAAAACTGGATAGAGGGTGACGGAGGACGATCTCTCTTTGGGTGATGGGTATGCAACAGAACTAAATGACAAGATAACCTGGAAATGTTTTCTTTGAATATATGTACCCTGATTTATTGATGTCACTCCATTAAAATAAAAATTTATTTATAAAAAAAAAGAGATGTAGTAAAGAAATACTTTTTTCCCTTTATTATAATGGCATATGAAACATTGCTTAAAAATTACTTTTCTCCACATGCTTGGAAAATTTGTCAAAAGAACCATAATAGAAAGTAACTAGTCTGCCAATAGGAATTAGAGCCCGTATATAGTTTCTAATATGTTAAATAGACCACATCAGGATTGTTCTACAGTCTTATTACAGACATGCAGTGACCTAAACACATACACTATTATAGGAGAAGATTTTAAGTTTATTTTTATCTAGGATCAATGACAGAATTCCTTTTTCCTATCTATAATGAGGAACTCAATAATTTATTTAAGTCATGCTCTAATTAGATATCTATATCATTTCAGCTAATATTTAAGCTGTTGCTCCATTGTTGGATAGAGAAAAATGTCATGTACAATCCCACTAGAAAATTCCACTAGAAAGTTATAAGAACTAATATTACGTAGTCTGCTAAAAAAAATGATATATCGTTTCCCTAAAAGGACTGCATCACACATGTACAAGTGGTTTTTTAAATAAAACCTATATGGAAATTACATGTTTGTGTATATCATTGAAATTAATTTTTAGTATAATTGTAGGTTTACTTATCAATTCATAGAACAAATATTTATTCAACAAATCATGTGCTAGAATTGTACTAGGCACTCAGGATATAAAGATGCAACAAACATTCATTGACTTTTAAAAATAAAACAAGTGCTAGCCCTGGAGATTTTACCATGATACAATTAAGTACATAAAGTAGTTCAAATATTCTTCTTAATAATTAAATTTATCTCTAAATTTAGATGAGTAACAGTTAAATGTTCTATCAAAATAAAGAAATAGATAATAGTATATTTTCTATGGACTCAGGGAAATATAGGAAGCAATTTCTCAAATATATATATAATATATTAAGCTTCTATTGCAATGTATATAAAATTTCACAAGTTCAAAAGTGTCTTTTGGTTTTGCAGTAAATTAGTGCTAATTCTTCACTGCCAGTCACAAATTTAAGTATCAAGGTATATTTTCACAATGCCTCTTTTAAAGTGTAAAATTGTTACTCCTAATGTGACATAGCTATATTTGATATTCAGTTAACAATTATTGAAATAAATCCTTTAAATAAATAGTTTAAAAAAACTGCTACCAAACTTACATACTGGGATCTGCAATTTGCCTGTGTTGATTGGTGGTAGCAAAATCAGTTTACTTATTTTTTAACTGTAAATAGAATTTGTTATTAATATATTGTGAACAATTTCCTACCGTATAGCTCCAACCACAGCAACTAGGAGATTTTTAAATTTAGTTTACTGTTGCAATGGCCTCCTTTGGTAAATTAAGTCAAATAGGTCCATTACTAAATTCTTCTAGAGATGAGAATTTGACTTACCCCAGTAGAGAATGGAGAGAGAAATATTAAGTACTGTTTAAATGTCTGATATCTTAACATTCCTGAATGTCATCCTTTGATGACTGGAGAAGACAACAGTTTGCTTCTTGTATTGCATACTGTATGATTGTATCTGTACATAAAGGGATACATATGTAACACGTGAAAATTCTTGCCTGACCAGGTGGTAGCACAGTGGATAGAGTGTGGGCCTGGGACTCAGAGGACCCAAGTTCAAAACCTCAATGTTGCCAGCTTGAGCCCAAGGTCTCTGGCTTAAGCAAGGGGTCACTCAGTCTCCTGTAGCCACCCCCCCTTATATATCAAACACATATAAGAAAGCAGGCAATAAACAACTAAAGTGCCATAACAAAGAATTGATGCTTTTCATCTCTCTCCCTTCCTGTCTGTTCCTCCTATCTGTCCCTCTTGCTAATTATATATATATATATATATATTCTTCAATATATATATTCTTCAATATATATATATTTGTCCTTCGTAGGTGTGTATGTCCTTCATAGGTATGTATTTTCTACAGTCTCAGACAAATGTCCTTCATAGGTGTGTATTTTCTACAGTCTCAGATAAAAAGACAAGTAATTATTTTATATGTTCTATGTGATAAATTGGCAATTACAAAAAAATTATGGGGCACAATAATTCTCTTTACATAAATTTCTCCTCTGTTATCTCAGTCTATGATTATATTTGGTAGATTTTCCCCTACAATATAACTCTATGTATTTTTATATCCAATAATTTATGTATGAGAACACATACTATAAAACTTAATACAGTAATCATCCCTTATCTACAGGGAATATCTTCCAAAATCCCCAGTAGATACCTGAAACATATAATATCAAACTTATCTATTCTGTTTTTAACTATGCATACATATTTGTGATAAAGTTTAATTTGTAAATTAGACCCAGTAAGAAATTAACAATAACTAATAATAAAATAATATAATTATAACAATAGACTTTCTTAAAAGTTTATGAATGTGGCATTATTCAGTAATACAAGAGTTACTTGAACACCAGAACTACTGTACCGTAACAATCAATTTGATAACCCAGATGACTAAGTGACTAACAGGTGGATAGCATACCTGTATGGACATACAGGACAAAGGGATGATTCATTTCTCTGATAAAACAGAATGAGACAGTTTGAGATATCATTGTGCTACTCAGAACAGTGTGCAATTTAAAACTTATGATTGCTTATTTTGGGAATTTTTCATTTAATATTTTTGGATTGAGCTTGACCATGTGTAACAAACTGGAGAAAGCAAAATCTTGGATAAGGGGAGACTGCTTATTGTATCATAAGAAAAAGCCCAGTTTTCTTATTTATTTAAGTCTTAAATATTATTAATGCTCTAGTTCAGTGTTTTTCAACCTCCAATCAACCAGAAATTTCATGCTGGTCTGTGAAAGAGGTAACCACCCTGATGGTGTAGGGAGTTTTTAGACCCAAAGATCTTAGTTGAATTCACTTATGTTTAGAGTGATTTCTGCCTTATTGGTCCCCAAAATAATTTTCCTATTTTCACTGGTCCAGAAGTATAAAAAGGTTGAAAACCACTGATCTAGTTAATAAAAAAACAATAATGTGTAGCAAACTCTGAGATCTGAGGTAATCATTTCTTTTATGCCAATGTCTTTCCTACAGTTGTTTTAAATGCCTATTTTGTCTATTGAGTCTGTTAAGTTCCTTTACTGGTAAAATTATTTTCAATAGTTTGTGCCCTTAAAACCATTTATCTTCAAATTTATTAAAATGTTATGAGTAAGGTAACAATGAGGTTGATTTGTTATGATTTTAAAAGAAATGCAGTTTTAATAGCAATAAATGAAAGGTCTTATCTTTGGCTACAGTCAGCATCTTACACTCTGCACGCACACTTTGCTAATATGAAAGGTAATGAATAATAACAAGTAAACCTTAAAGCATTTAATTTGGGGTTTTAAAATGCACCACAACTGTTTTTGTATTGAAAATAATTCAAATAAGATTTTTCTTAAATCTTTTTTTTTTCTTTTAATTGAATTATATTGGGGTGACACTGGATAACATAATTTTACAGGTTTCAGGTGCCCAATTCTACAACATATTTTGTACACTGTATTGCCTGTTCACCTCCACCCAGCCCATTGATTACCACCATATGTTACCATTTATCCCCCTATAAACCCCTCCTGCAATATCACACTGTTGTCCACCTGACCCCCTGCCCCAGCAGCGGTCAGCCTTCTCTATATGAATCTGTTTCTTGTAATCACCATACTGTTGTCTGTGTCTAATAGTGTCATTTTGGGGTTTTTGTTTTGTTTTGTTTTGTTTTTTGATTAAGCTCTTTACCTTCTTTACCCTGCCCTCAACCCCCTTCCCCTTTGACAACAGTCAGTCTGTTCTCTGTATCTATGAATCTGTTTCTATCCTATTTGTTAGTTCACTTTGTTCATTAGATTCCACATATAAGTGAATCATATGATACTTGTATTTCTCTAACTGGCTTATTTCACTTAGCATAATGTTCTCTAGGTCCATCCATACTGTTGCAAAAGGAAACACTTTCTTTTTATAGCCATGTGGTATCCCATTGTGTAAATTTACCACAGCTTTCTAATCTACTCATTTGCTGATGTTCACTTGTGCTGTTTCCAAATCTTGGATATTGTAAATAACCTGCAATGAAAGTAGGGGTGCATATATTCTTTCAAATTAGTGTTTCGGGATTCTCAGAATATATTCCCAGAAGTGGAATTGCTGGGTTAAAATGCAGTTTTGTTTTCAATTTTTTGAGATAATTCGATACTGCTTTCCACAGTGGCTGTACCAATCTGCATTCACTCCAAACAGTGCTCAAATGTTCCCTTTTCTCCACTCCCTTGCCAGGACTTGTTTGTTGATTTATTCATGATAGTCATTCTGACAAGTGTGAGGTGATACCTCAGTGTGGTTTTAATGTGCATTTCTCTGATATTTAGTTACATTTAGCATCTTTTCATAAATCTATTGGTCACCTGTATGTCCTCTTTAGAAAAGTGTCTATTCAAGTCCTTTGCTCATTTTTTATTGACTTGTTTATTTCTTTGGTGTTGAGTTTTATAAGTTTTTTTTATAAATTTTGAATATTAATCCTTTATCAGATTTATTAGTGAATATGTTCTCTCATTCATTGGGCTGTCTTTTCATTTTGCTGATGTCTTTTTTTGCTGTGCAAATACTTTTTAGTTAGATGTAGTCCCATTTGTTTATCTTTTTTCATTTCCCCCGCCCTAAGAGAACTATCTGAAAAAAGAAAATGCTACTAAAAATGTCTGAGATTTTACTGCCTATGTTTTTGTCTAATATTTTATAGTTTTGTGTTTGTCTACTATTTATCTTTAATCCATTTTGAGTTTATTCTTTTGTGTGATGTAAGGAGGTGGTCTAGTCTCATTTTCTTTCTTTTTTCTTTTTTTTTTTTTTGCATGTTTCTGTTCAATTATCTCAACACAGTTTATTGAGTAGACTGTTTTAACCCCATTGAATCTTTTTGCCTCCTTTGTCAAATATTAATTGACCATATAGGTGTAGGTTGATTTCTGTACATTTTTTATTCTCTTCCATTGATCTATATTTCTGTTTTAATGCAGGTATCATGATCTTTTAGGGTTACTATGGCCTTTTAGTATAGTTTTTGATATCAGGCAACATGATTCCTCCAACTTTATTCTTCTTTCTCAAAATTGCTGTGGCTCTTGAGGGTCTTTTGTGGTTCCATATAAATTTTTGGAGTATTTGTTCTAGTTCTCTGAAATATACCATTGGTATCCTGATAGGAATCGTGTTGAATTTATAGATTGATCTTCCTGTTCATAAGCATTGTAGATGCTTCTACTTATTTGTATCTTCTTCCATTTATTTCTTTAGTGTCTTATAATTTCCTGTTATTTTATCATCTTCTGACTCTTTAGGTTTTCCTGAAGAATAACAATTTATTCTTGTTTCTATTATTGTAAATTCCTATAGGATTTTCTTTTTTAGCCAAATTATCTTTTTTAGTTTCTGATCAAAATTATGATTGATAATAGTGAAATGTGAGATTAGCTGTTAGATCATGAGATTATTATAGTTTTTTGTCCATTATTCATTAGTTACTCATGGTGTGACTATATAGATGTTTTTTTAAATCTCTAAAGCTTTAATTGAAATTTAGATATTTTTTCAAATAAAACCTTAAGCTTTCATTGTTAAGTATAATAGTTGCCATAGTGCTATCAAGTTTGTGGCTGTTAAAGAACAAAGTTCATTTACTTATTAGAACCTGATATTCTGTGTTAGAATCTTTAATGTTATTTCATTAATTTTTTGTTGTATTTTTTATGATACTCATAATAATAGACATAATCTGTTACATGTTGAGGCAGTAACATTTTTATTCAGGCAATCATTAGAAAGTAACTGACACCAAAAATTTTATGCCTCAGCCTCCATAGAGTGTTATTCTGAATATGCCTAGAATTTCTAAATCTTGGAGCCTTGTAACCTCATATAGCCATCTTAGAAAACTGTAGTAAATACTTAATATTTTTTTCTAGCCTGCACCATAAACCTGGCATTATATTATATTTATATTATCATTTCTTACCTTATATTATACTTTATTATAATAATCTCACTATTGTATGCCTCCTTGGATAGCATGTTAGATATACTATAGTTACAATATGAGAAACATGTAATAGTCTTTTTTATTCACAGTTATGTCTGTAGCACATAGTATGTGATTAATATATTTGTTGAATGAATGAATGTGTTGTTGTTAAATATACTTATGCAGTTTATCAACCAGAGATTTAAAAATTAAACTCAGAGCACTTCTTAGATCAAAACCCATAAACCACCATTTATTATCACTACTGTTTTGTTAAAAATGAGTTTTAATATCAAAATAATAAGGATCATAAAATCCTCAAGTAAAAATAATTTATTTAATTGAACAAATTTGATTTTATAAAAGACCTACTACATTCTTCTATTTCTTTAAAAATTATTGAAGACTTTGTTATGGTCCATTGGAGATAATTTAAGAATGATATAAATTATGTATCTTCATTTACAGACTGGAATACTTTTCTTGCTACCCAGGGTTGTTGTTTTGTTTTTTTTTTTAATCTGTCATGCTCCTTCTACCTTGAACACACTGACAAATTCACCCAGGTCCATATGCATACAAAAAAACTAAATTAAAGTGTGAATGTTTTTTTCTAGAAAACCTTTAAACTGCTATGGTGTTTACCTTTATTTCTAACGTATACCCAGTTGGTATATTTAATTATTAACTATACTAAGTTCACGATTCATCTTTGAAGAGTTTATCAAAGAATATTATTAGAGTTGATTCTAAACAAATAAGTTACTTTCTCTAGGAAAAAAGCAAACTGAACAGAATGCAATTACAGTAGGACTAATACAAATATGCCTAGAGCAAGTTGGGCCTGACTGAATAATTTTAACCTTAAGACACCCATTTAAGGTTTAATCATACTCCTTTAGCTCGAGCAATATAACAGCTATGTGAAACTTTAATCGGATAAATTAATGGACTGTAACCTATCCTTTGAACTCAAATACTGATGATAACGTTCATGTGCAACTCCTTTTTTTATAGTTTTCCAAACCTCTAACACACTCAGAAACACATCAACATACAGGCACATATAGATACACATAGCCTAGTATTAGATACTACAAAACACCTAGATTTCTGAGATTAAACATGTCAACATGCTAGAAACCCTCATATATATAAACATCACATGCTAGAACCTTATGGCAGAGTTTTGAGGATGAGGCCAATATTTGAATTCACATTCTTTTCCCAGGGCAACAGACTATATTTCTCATCTGGGTCTTAAATTTTCTCCTGTGTTATGATTTCTGATCCTTTCTCAACTTTGCTGTTCATGCCTTCATTTATGCCCAATGAAATAACATTTTTTGTGAACGTGTTTTGTAATAAATAATGTGTACATTGAAAATGAAGAGATGAAAGACAAATTTTGTGTTCATAGTCTACTGGAATAAACAGGCTATAAATATTAAAAATGTTAACATTATTACCCACTAACTATGTGCCAGTAACTATAATTGGCACTGGAGAATCAAATATGTATTTCTTATCTCCAATTTCAAAAGGTTTAAAATCTAGAGTTAGTACACCAATACATTTATTGGTTTCATCTTGCGCTTGCCACAGTAGTATTTGTCACTTCTGGGTCTAGATGTCTTCTAGGTTGGTACATGTTGTCATAACCTGAATGTATAAAGAAGGAAGCAATTTGTGTAAACAAGTGATGTTCCCCAATGTTTTTATTTCATCTTTTCTTGTTTAGCCTCATTAAACATGACTGCAGTATTCATTATTCAAAGTAGGCTATATCCTGATTAAGGGGAGGATCATTTTTCCAGTGTCTGAAGTTAGAAATTATTCTTTTGCTTTTCCTAATGAGTTTCAATATATCATGGAAAAAATGATTACTTGGTTCATAGATTAGATACATATGAATGTCTGGTTATACGCATGGAAGTATTGAAGCATGTTTGTCCTTGAATATTCATTCCTTATTTTTTGCTTTTCTTCCTGGTCTGTCTCTAAGAGCAGAAGACCATAGATTTTATATATAGAAATATATATAAAGGTTATGTGTGTATGTGTGCATACACACACACAAATATATATTTATATGTATGTATATGTATATATATATATCTAATGTATGTATCACCCTATTAAATTGACTAAGACTTTAGTGCACATACTTACCTAGGAAAACCTGGCATATATATATTAATGAGACTCAGTACTTCTCTTGAAGAAATAAAATGACCTCAATCATTATTTATTTTTCATTTAGAGATATATTTTCAAAACCAGAGGCTTCAAATATTGAGTTCAGTTATTTAATATTCTAGAGTTTTTATAGTTATATATTCTATGTAGTTTCTGATTCTACCTTGACTAAAATTTTATATTTCATTATTAAATATAAAGGCTTCTCTATTAATGCATTTTGTCTAACAAAGATACACCATATTTTAAAAAAGTGAATAAACATGTATATGTATGTTTATCTCAAATTGGATAATGGAAGTCTGAGGGAACATAAACTCTCAAATATAATTTGGCCCTGTTCAATGCATAATTTTTCAGTTATGTTAAATTGTTTATCATAGATTAATGAAGTAAGGCACTATCAGCGAGTATACAACATGCAAACAGTTGGAAGGTTGTAGGTGTGATCTGTTTATTATTTAACTAGATTCTTTTTGGCAAACTTTTGTGACTAAGACAAGTATGTATTTTACTCATTTGTTATGAATGGAATGTCTCAGTATGAGAAATTATAAGAATTATAAATACAAAATTTTTCTCATGAATATAAGTGTATACTTTGTCACTGAATATGAGAAAAACAAACTAACACATTTGAGGCATATTAGTTATACTGTAGAAATTATTGTAAGAATGAATTGTGTCAGCAATAATGTTGCATGAAACCATGAAGTAACTTCATAGCAAATGATTGTCAAGAAAGTGTACCTTGATTCTATAAGATGGTAAGCTGTAAAATATGTCTCTAAATTCTTGTAAAAATTATCAAATTAAAAGTACTTGCAGCTCTTCAATTAAAGCAAGAAATTTAGTTAAGAATATTGAGATCTATACAACTCTTTTCTTTGCTTTTTAAAATATTTTCAGGACATATTTACTTTGTTACATGTTTGAATAATTAAATTTTTATTTTCTTTTGATATGATATACTTTTTTAAAACTTATAATTAAATATGGTCAAGGAATTATTAAAAATCTACTACTTATTTGATATATATCAAAGAAATATCTTTATTTAGTTTTGTAAATTTGAATGTATTAACTGGGGTCATTAGAGTCATATTTTTCCTTTGGGAGTTAAGTTAAAGAGACTCTATGTCCCAGTGTCCTACTTTACATTTTAGTCCAAGTAATTAGATCTTGTCAAGATAGAAATTTCATATACCATTGTATAACTTTAACATTCTATTTTTTGTGAAAAAAAAAACAGAGCTAGCTTCAACATCACATGAAAAAAATTGTGCTTTATTTACAGGAATCACTGAACCTTCTAATGCCATGTTTGACCATTTAATAAAATTTTACAATCTTCTGAGCCCTCCATGGGCTTGCCAACTGTCACTTACCAATGATAATTAGGATCAGAGCTACACAGATAAATAAAATTCTCAATGATTCAGGTAGCCCCCTTTTCCTCAAGATTCAATTATCTTCATGATAAAATCCTTCCTGGAGCTGCCAACGCTTAACATTTCACTGAATTGAGTTTAACCTTCTCTTTCTTTCCTTGCCATTCTTCTGGTGAGAGTTATTATTGAAAGGAAAAAAAAAAACTGTGGCCAGAGCAAAAAGCTGGTGACATTTTAGGGTGGACGTGCCAAGTGTGCTTTGACTAAATTGCTTCTAGAAAAAGAAGGGAGAAATAACACACGAAAGTCCTCATACCCTTGCTGTTAAGTCCCAGCACTCCACTGAGTAAAGCAGTAAAAGTAAGTCAATTGGCTCCTGGTATTTTCATTCATGTTTTTTTTTGTTGTTGTTGTTGTTGTTCATTCATTTGTTAACACTTTCATTCTCATGTACTTGCACTCAGTCAATGTATATTGAATTTGTACAATTCTCCACACATATTTTTAAACAGTGGGACCCACAGACAATTGACAAAAGGTTACTTTGTCTTAGATTGAATTCATTGAAGCAAACAGGTTTGTAAACTGACAATGGAATGTAAATTAGGTACTGTGAAAAATGTGTCGCAGGGGAGTATTCAGAATTTAAACAATTATGAACTGGTATCCCAGTAAGTCATTAAACCAAACAATTGTCAGGCAACACTGTAAGTTAGAATTTGCTGAAATATGTTTGATGCTATGCAATATTCATCAGAATGCTAATAGGTGTTATGAATAAAAGAGTTCTCTGACAATACAAGCATGGAAAATAGTATAATATAGAGTGGGACAAAAGTAGCTTTTCAGTTGTGAGTATCCAGGACAGAAAGTTTATTCTTGTATTATTATTTATTAATTATTGCATTGTTTTCCATACAATGACCCACCTTTTGTCCCACCCTGCTTATAAAATTAAATAGAATAGTTCACTGCATAGATTTATTATACAGATGCATATACTGTACAGATTTATTTTACATATGTGCATAAAGTTGTCAAAGCTTCTAATTTTAGTATCTTAAAAAGAAATACTCTAGGCCTAGCTTTATAGCTGTTTCACTGAAGAACACTTATTTTCCATGAAATACTCCACTTGCATAGAAAATACTTTGGAGGGCAGTACTTTAATAACTACTTTAGCTTTAATTCAAAGTTGAGGAAAAGTAAAAATAACATACAGATTAAAAATTTTGGAGTAAAAAATATGGTTGTGTTTGGTAGGAATACCAGAAAGTGTTTTTCCTATACCTTATTCATTAGTTTTTCTAGAAAAGGCTTTTCCCATAAACTTTGTCTTATTTTGCGAGGCATCATAGAGTAATGAATTAAAGATAAGCTTTGAAGTCAGTCAAATATATCTGAATTCCAATATTTGTCAATGTTGTTTATTAATTGTGTAACAATTTCTCCTTGTTTTTCATCTTGGTATCTCACAATTCTTTATTTTTCTTTCTACCGTATGTGTGTGCATTAAGTTCTATACAAATATATCATGTGTTTAGATGGGTGTATTTCTAAGGTATTTTTCCCCACCAAGAAGGAAGGAAGGGGCTGGAGAAATGAAGTGTGGAATAACAAAAGGCTTTATTGAATACAGAGCACGCATCCCACCCTGCGAGGTTCTCTGGACCCGAGGAAAGATGGAGGCCAGGGAAGTCACAAGGATTAAACCACGTTGGAGACATTTAAAGGGGTCCTCTAGGGAAGTTGGGCTAATATGACGTGGTGAAATCTCACTGGCTGCAGACGGTTGCTTTTTTCCAAAGGGTTTATGTGAAGCCTCTTTTGGCGCGCTTGGTTGTGGGCGGTCCTAGCTAAAGTGTGCGGGTCTGGGTTCCCCATGTGACCATCCCCCATTATTCACCAACCTTACACTCTGACCTTTTGTGTTAAATAGAAAAAGGGGTGCCGTTTATTTGTCTGGCTACTTCCTGCTGATTAGGAGTGTCGTGGGGAGGGGGAGATCAGAGGGTGGTGGCTTTGAGGGGTGTCAGGAGGAACATCTGTGTGGCTGTGAGTTGAGAAACTTCACAGATGCAGTCCTGTAAGGATTTTAAAAAAAGAGGAGTATAGGGGGGTTTGTAGGGTCCAGCCTTTTGGTGAGCTGGAGATGGATGGAGTCCAGTGGGTCTGACTGCCAGTGGTCGTGTAAGGAGGAAAGCTTGAGGCAGAACTGCATGTCAGGAGTGGCGTAAAAGGGGAAAGAAAGGGGTTTCATCCATTTCCATAACTGAGACCTGTGAGGGAATTAGAGGTCCAGAGTGTAATGGCAAAACAGAGAAGGTAGCCCCCGTGTCCACAAGAAATGAGATGGACTTATCCACTTGTTGCAGCATACCCTGGGTTCTCTGAGTCCAGACCATGTCCTAGGAGTTTGACTGATGCACCCACCTGGCTGGATTGGCCTTCCATTTGGGCAGCTTGTCCTCCACGTAGAGGCGCTGAGGTAAAGCCTGTTGCCCAAGAGGGCAATCGCTCCGCCAGTGACTGGGCTGCTTGCAGTGAGGGCAGGGCTCAGTGAGCAGCCACGGGCAGGGACCCTGCCGGGACCAGCGGTCCTGCTTGCCACACTTAAAGCAAGCTGCTGGTGGGGTTTCTCTTTGTGGCTTGGATTTGGGTTGGGCACTTCCTGTGCCTTGCCCCTGTTCTACTGGCCTCAGGGCTGCCACAAGAGCCGGGTTTGGAGTGTTATCTTCTGCGGCATGCGGGCCTGGCAAACAGCCTTGGCCTGTTTCTACTAGTTGGGACCATTAAAAACTTTAAATGCTGTGTTCACAGGTCCAGGATAGGAGTTTGGGGGATTGGGAATAAGAGGAGGAGGGCTCATGTGGAGCCCGGCACCCAGATCCAGCCAGAAACACTAGAGCCAGAGGCAGGACAGGACCAGAACTTCCTGCAAGAAAATTGGGGTTGGACATCCTGAAAACTGGTATAACCAATGCCAGGCTGAGAGGAGGAGGGGCTTAAGAACACAGTGGAGATGGGAAGGGCCCCTGCCCAGCAGAGGAGGAGAAAGAGAGATGGTAGTGGTGAATAAGAAACAGGAAACAGGTTTTTGTGAAAGGAGAGGAGGGGGCTCTCAGAGGGAAGAGACCCGAGCATAAAATAGGTCTGCAGAGGGACCAGAGAAAAGTCCCAAGAGAGGGGCGCCCCCGGGGGTCAGACAGGAGGGAGAGAGGGTTGGGAGTGCACAGTGAAGGAAAGATTAGGAGTGGAGGTTTTAGGTGAGGTTTCTCTGGCCAGAAAAAGGCCTGTGTGGTGGATCAGGTGGCACAGAGATTAAGGACAGGTGCGCGAATAATTAGATGCCGTGTATGTAAGAGATCTCCAATCAGTTTCCAGCTTTTTTGGTGATAGTTAAATTGGTGAGGGTGTTAAAACCAAAAGCCCCTTCAGGAGGCTAATTCAGTGGGTTCTGTGGCCTGGCCACAGTGGAGAAGAAGAACAGTTTCTTCTTCTTTAAGGAGGGAGATTTCTGTGCCTCCACAGCCGCCCTCAGTCCTCGCAGTGGTCAGATTCGAGTGTTAGCATCCTAAAACTCAAGGTCTGGCCACGGACAGAAAAGGTAAAGTGGATATGCTTGGGACGTCTCCGCAAGCACACGCACTCGGACGGAAAAGACTTCCCTGACGTAGCTACAGTTTTGGACAGGGAGTCTCGGTGGAAAGAACTGAGGGGTGGTTGGAGGCAGGGGACTTACCACACCATGCACTGAAGTGGGTGGAAGGTTGGAGATCCTGGTTCTTTCTCGGAGGGGAGGGAAGAGGAGCTGTCCTTGCGGACTTCTAACTCCTCCCGGGTTTTTGGCACCAAAATGTAAGGTATTTTTTCCTGCCAAGAAGGAAGGAAGGGGCCAGAGCCACCAAGTGTGGAATAACAAAAGGCTTTATTGAGTACAGATCACGCATCCCACCCGGTGAGGTTCCCTGGTCCCAAGGAAAGATGGAGGCCAGGGAAGTCGCAAGGATTAAACCATGTTGGAGATATTTAAAGGGGTCCTCTAGAGAAGTCGGGCTAATATGACGTGGTGAAATCTCACAGGCTGGCAGACGGTCGCCTTTTTCCAAGGGGTTCCTGTGAAGCCTCTTTTGGCGCACTTGGTTGTGGGCAGTCCTAGCCAAAGTTTGTAGGTCTGGGTTCCCCACGTGACCATCCCCCATTATCCACCAACCTTACAGTATTTACCACCTCTACAATATGAACCAGAGTCAAAAGTGCAAGGATCTCTCATTTTGTCCTTTTATGACCACATTCTAATCTCACCCCCTATTGTGTCCCCCATTCCTAAATGCTGTCAATCATTAAGATCTTCTCCCCTTCTAAAATTATGTTATTTCAAAAATATTTTATGAATGGACTCATTCAGCATTTAACTTTTGAGAATTATTTTTCTCACTCAACATAATGCCTTGGAGATTCACTTAAATTATTACTTCTCTCACTAGTTTGTTTCTTTATATACTAATATTTCATGGTAAGTTTGTACTAGAGTCTAACCATTCACTTACTGAAGATCATCTGGGCTGAGTTTTTAAAATAAAACTTTTATGCACATATGAACATACATGTACAGGTAGTTGTGTGAAAAAAAGTAAATCCAAGAATGAAATTGCTGCATTGTTTAGGTATTGCATATTTTGTTTTGTAAGAACCTTTCTATTTTCTAGGGTGCTATACTGTTTTACTTTCCTACCAGCAAAGTATGAGCAATTCATTTTTTTCGTAATTTAATCTGCTGATAAAGTTTTTTATTGGTGTTGTCAATATTAAAAAATAAAATCATGTCATATAAATGTGAAATGATATATCATTGTGATCTTTATCTGAATTTCACTGATGCTAATGACATTCAACACCTTTTCATGTGTTTAATTGCCATCTGTACATCCTTGGCAGTAATATGTCTGTTCATGTCCTTTGTTAATTTTCTTATTGGATTGTTTATTTTTTAATGATGAATGTTAAGTCATCTTCATTTTGAAGTTTAGTTTTACCAGATATAAAATTCTTGGTTGAGTTTATTTTTTTTATTTCAGCCTCTTGAATATGTCATTCGACTCTTATTCTGGTCTGCATGCATTTGCTAAAGAAGCAACTCATCATTATATTCTTGTTCTTCTCTTCTTGATGAGTGGCTTTTCTCTTGCTGCTTTCAGATTTATTTTTAATGTCTTGGCTTTCAGCAGTGTACCCATAATGTGTCTAGGCATGTATCTTTGTGTGTACACTAATTGGGTTCACTGGGTATTCTGCATTTAAGTATCAATATTTTTTTTTATCTCTGGATAAATTTTGATATTTATCCAAATATTATGTCTCTCATGTTTTATCTTTCTCCTCTTTTGGACTGTCATTACACATATGCTTAATTTTGTTTTAGATGTTTCTGAGGCTCTATTTTTTATAAATATTTTTCTATGTTCTTCAGCTTGGATCCTTTTTATTGCTCTATTATTATGACTGTAGTAAAAATTTCCCATTTATATGCTATCACTGCATGATTATATGGATGTAATAAGATAACTTATAGTACAGTTTTATTTATTTTTTAAAGTTTATAGTGATGTTTTACTATTTTTAAAACTTTCACTTTCCCTCATTATATGTATTGAAGATCCTTATATAAATTAACTGATGTTAACTCTTGTATCGTGATGTATAATATGAATATAATACATTGTATTTATTCCTATTATTGGTGACATAAATATTTTTTAATGTTGGGCTATTTCAATATTGGAGGTATCATCTTAGCTTATATATCCTTAGTCACATATGAAAATCCTGATTTAAAGTAATTTTAAAATTTATTTTTATTGCCATATAGTTTTTCAAATTCGGCTACCAGTATGTACTTCCAGCATGTTCCTTCTTGCCCTATTAAAACTTGATTCCATATCCGCCTATCTTTCTCCTACTAAACATACATTTAAACATAAAGAGTTATTTTGTATTCAGTATAATCAGCCAAAAGTGGAATGGAAAATAATTTATCAAAGAGCTGGAGATGCCTATGAGCCCACTGAGCAATTTTTGAAAAAACTGTTAAAACAGAAAAAAACTATTAGCTGTATAACAAACAGAACAATAAATAAAAGTTAAGGACCATAAACTCTTATAATTATAGATATAACTTTCATCACATCAAGAATCCTGTTTTCTCATCTACAAGTAAATGGAAGTACCAAATAATATTTAAAATCCATTAGGCTAAAAAAAAAATCTGTATATCTGTGTCAATATTAGAATTATCTGTTATCTGTATTTACTCTGTGTTTTCTATCTTATGCTATGTTGGTGAAAAAGATTGCATTAATAAGTAGAGATAAAGGCAAATTATAACTTGTTTTAATTTTAAGGTTTAAAACCATACTTCAAGATTAATTTCACTGTGGTTACTAACCTAAGCAAAAGGCCTCAGAATGATTTAGAAACAATACAGGAAGACAAGAGAAAAATATATAACCAGAAAACCCAAGTTGGAAGATATAGTATTTTCCAACTGTTGTAACAGAAGTTAATAATTTGAGATCTAGATATCTTCATTGAAGTTAGGAAACTTACTATACATGCATGCACACAAATGCACACAGAGAAAACCAAAGTAAATCATGTCATCTAATAATATTTCTAATACAATAAAAAACTAGATTTCACTCCTTTTTAGAATCTTTCAAAAAGGATTATTCAAAATATTGTGATATTAAAGTTATGTTTTGGACATATCAGGGTAAAGCTCGAGGTAATTGATTTCTAGCCATATTTTGACATCTCTCTGTCAAAATCAGTATAACAGTCCTAATATTATTTGCTTAGAGCTTTTCCTGAAGGCTGACATTCAAAAACATGATTTCAGACAGACCAGGTGTTGGCGCAGTAAATAGAGCATCAGACTGGGATGCAGAGGACCCATGTTCAAAACCCCAGGCATGGGCTCACCAGCTTGAGCACAGGGTGCTGGCTTGAGCATGGGATCATAGACATGACCCCATGGTTGCTGGCTTGAAGTCCAAAGTTGCTGGCTTAAGCCCAAGGTCACTGGCTTGAGCAAGGAGTCAATCACTCTGCTATAGTTCCCTGGTCAAGATTCATATGACAAAGCAATCAATGAACAACTAAGGAGCTGCCATGAAGAATTGATGCTTCTCATCTTTCCTTTCCTGTCTGTCCCTCTCTGTCTTTTTCTCTGTCTCTGTCACAAAAAAATCATACACACACACACACACACATACACATATATATGATTTCATACTATTTGTTTGAATTTAGTTCAGAATACTTGCAAAGAATAAAATTTATTTTTGTTTAATCAAAACAAAAGACAAATTATATCATTTATTTATTATATTTGAATTATTTCAAATTAGTGCATCTCTTGAAGGAGAAGGTTGCATATAGGTTTGATATTTATTTATTCACTAAAAAATATTTACCAAGTGCCTGCTTTGTGTCCTGTGGCATTAGAATCTGAAATACTGTAGAAAAAAAGATAATCATGTCTCTACTCTCATATTTGTGTTTCAAAGGGAAAAGATTAAAAAGGAAGTAAGAAGGGAAGGGAGAAGAAATTGAAAGAAAGGAACAAAAGAACAAAAAAAAGAATGAATTTTTATGCTTACACGATGTCTAGAATAAAATGTGAATATAGTTGCAATAGAGCACAGTTGCAATCAATACAGTCTTAGGACTCCCACACATAAATCTATACATCAAGGACAGATGTGCTGACAAACAGGAAGAGGGGCTGTTGAGATGCTTAGGTTCGTCTTTTGTGAGCTTGGGAAATTTCTTTCTGTTCTCGTCTTCAGTTTCCTCATTTAAAAAATAGAGAGTAGGACCAGTTCTTTTAAGTCCCCTTCTGATATTTTATATTCGATGTTAAATGACCTGGGTGGACAGTTTCAGTTCTACTCTAGGTTATGTAGCCAGTGTGTCAGTGATGGGGTTTCAGTTTATACATCCACATGCTAAGTGAGCTAGGACTAAAACTAGGGCAGGCTCATAATCTTTCTTCTATGTAAGACACATCAGGCATTTCTGATGGCCTTTACTACAAAGTTTCTTACCACTGTGCTTTACTTTAACCTTAATATACAGTGGTACCTTGAGATACGAGCAGACTAACATACTTTTTAAGATACGAGCTATGACTCGGTCCGTATTTTTGTTCAAGAACCGAGTGAAATTCCGAGATAAGAGTTGTGATTCAGGAAGCTGCCGCTAGTTGGTGCATTGGTGCACAGTTCCAGTATTGGCAGTTTGATATATAGGAGTTGACTGACTTACGAGCTCAGTTACAAAACAAATTAAATTCGTATCTCAAGATACCACTGTTTAATCTCTCGTTAAAAATAAAGTACTGTACATAAAAATAAAATACATAGAAACAGGAATTAAGACAATTAGGTAAGAGGCACTGCTGGTACCTTGAAAGGTCAATATTGACTGTTCATTTTATACTTTATCTGTAATTGTGGACATAATATAAGAGAAGATTCTAGTTTAGGCTGTGTGTTCTGAACCAGTGTTTTTAAGTTTAAAGGCAAAATAAAGTTATATATAGGATAGAGAGTTAGAAATGAGAAGGATGTGAACAGTCTGGAAGACAATAGGAGTTTGGAGCTAGAAACCTAATAGGGCAATGAGAGGCAGGCAGAGACAAAATAGTTCTTAATGGCTTGGGTAGCAAAAGTTGATGTCTGCATGATATACATATGAATATAAAAATAAGTCCTTTTTCTTTTTCACTTCTCTGCTAAGTGTGGCTAACTTGTGATGCCTGGCCAGGCATAGGATTAGAATGCAAATGACTTGGACTTTTCAGTGCTCAGTGGGAAAAGAAGCAAGCCCAAGCATCTGGGAGAAAAATCAAGCCAGCCCTAGCTGTCTGTATAACTAATCCTTAGTCTTAAAGCAAAGAAATAGGAGTAAGGAGGAAACAAACAGAGAGCCTGGGCTCAGAGGCTGGTCCTAAGGAGTAGGTGGATCAGAAGAGCAGAGCTGCAGTCTCCATGTTGCCTTCAGTGACCACACTTCTAAATGCTTAGGCACCTCACTTATATTAATCAAAAGATCAGCAAATATTTTCATTAAACCATGAATTATGAGAAATCAAACAAAACTGAACTGAAAATATTGTTTACTCTCTGTGCTTTTGATTGTTACAGTAGTCCCCTTGATATGATATTTGCAAAATGTCTAGGAATATATCTGCCAGACTCTTAAATCCTTGATCATTATTGCTTTCTCTCCATCTTCTTATTTCTTCATAGGTAAGATTTTTGCTGTAACACAAAGTCCTCTTTGTATTCAAAAGGAAGAAACCTTGGAAGAACTCAAAGTTCTATTTCAGCCAGTCTAAAATAAATGAAATACTGATACTTTCTTCATTTTCTTAGTTTATTTATCTAAATGGGAGCAGATATTTATGAGAAATGTGTATATATTAGCTGTTTGATCCTCTGAATGGCTTATTGCCATAATTATATAAATTAAAGTCTTTCTATTCATTCAATAGAAATAGAAAATTTGAGCCTTCAATTATATTTTGGATATTTAAAAAGAAAAATTAACAAAATTCTACCATAATAAATTCTAACATCAAAGAAAATTAGCTTGTCTCCTCTTAATTGAGAATGTTCAGAGAATAAAGATGTTCATGCATATAGTTTGAAATTATCACCTGAAGCAGTAACTTTTAAGCTGTCTTGTGAAGGGATGCTTGGCTTGTACTTCTAACACTTTTGGTCTTTGGACTTTCAGGGAAAGGCTGTGAATTACTGCCTTATGATCTTGGAAGGTGCTTCTGTCCAGTTCCTTTTACTTATTAGCAGAGTCCTGTTGGAATATATGATGTGGAAATACGGCTTCTATAAATGGGTTAAGCCAAAGATTTGAAATCTATTTGTGTTTTGTATCAAAAGACTATTATAAAATGAAATGTAAAATAGAGGTAACGTAGCATGATGATTTCTTTCTTCAGAGATGAGCTTTCTGATGCTATTTTCCATTTTATTAATTTAAAGAATATATATTTAATTAATCTTGTTACAGTAAGTTGATTATTTTAGTGTTTCATTTGGTTAGTTGAGATGCTCTTTTTTTTTTTTTTTTTTTTTTTTGTATTTTTCCGAAGCTGGAAACAGGGAGGCAGTCAGACAGACTCTCGCATGCGCCTGACAGGGATCCACCGGCATGCCCACCATGGGGCAATGCTCTGCCCATCTGGGGTGTTGCTCTGTTGCAACCAGGGCCATTCCAGCGCCTGAGGCAGAGGCCACAGAGCCATCCTCAGTGCCCGGGCAAACTCCGCTCCAGTGGAGCCCCAGCTGCAGGAGGCGAAGAGAGAGACAGAGAGGAAGGAGAGGGGGAGGGGTAGAAAAGCAGACGGGCACCCCTCCTGTGTGCCCTGGCGGGAATCGAACCCAGGACTCCTGCACGCCAGGCCAATGCTCTACCACTGAGCCAACCGGCCAGGACCAAGATGCTCTTTTTAATGAAATATTAATCATGATTTTTAGTGACCCCTTATAATGAAAATATCGATACTTGGATGGCATCAGGAATAAAATGTAAGAAGTTCAATGACAAAGTGTTGAAACAGAAGGCAGAGTTAGAAACTCAGAAGCTACTGAGTAGGAGTTTAAATAGGTTTTGAGAGAAGACAAGTGAGACGAAATAAGAGTACTAAGGCTTCTCATAACACCATAATGTGAAAGTTGTTAGGAGAGATAAAAAAAAAAAATTAAGTCAGAAGTGGGAAGACAGAGAGACAGAATTTCACACGTCCCCCTACTGGGATACACCTAGCAAGCCCCCTACCCAGCGATGCTCTCCCTATCTAAGGTTGTTTTTCAGTTGCTCGGCAAATGACCTATCCTACCACCTGAGGCAAAGTCATGGAACTTTCCTCAGCACTCAAAGCTAACTTGCTCCAACTGAGATATGGATGCTAGAAGAAAAGAGAAAGAGAGAGAAGGGAGAGGGGGAGGGGTGGAGAAGCAGTTGGTTGGTTCTCCTGTGTGCCCTGACCGGGACTTGAACCTGGGACATCCCTATGCTGGGCCAACACTCTACCATTGAGCAAACTGGCCAGGTCTGAGTAATAAAATCTTGATGTCTCTTGTGAATTTATGGAGCTCAGCAGTTTTTCCTTATTAGCACCTTTTACTTACGTTGTCTAATGGTAACAAGAATTTTTTATTTATTTATTTTTTTTAATTTTTTTTTTATAATTTTATTTTTTTAATGGGGTGACATCAATAAATCAGGATACATATATTCAAAGATAACAAGTCCAGGTTATCTTGTCGTTCAATTATGTTGCATACCCACCACCCAAAGTCAGATTGTCCTCCGTCACCCTCTATCTTGTTCTCTCTGTGCCCCTCCCCCTCCCCCTTTCCCTCCCCCATTCCCCCCTCCCCCCCCGTAACCACCACACTCTTATCAATGTCTCTTAGTTTCACTATTATGTCCCACCTACGTATGGAATAATACAGTTCCTGTTTTTTTCTGATTTACTTATTTTGCTTCGTATCATGTTATCAAGATCCCACCATTTTGCTGTAAATGTTCCGATGTCATCATTTCTTATGGCTGAGTAGTATTCCATAATGTATATGTGCCACATCTTCTTTATCCAGTCATCTATTGATGGGCTTTTTGGTTGTTTCCATGTCCTGGCCACTGTGAACAATGCTGCAATAAACATGGGGCTGCATGTGTCTTTACGTATCAATGTTTCTGAGTTTTGGGGATATATACCCAGTAGAGGGATTGCTGGGTCATAAGGTAGTTCTATTTTCAGTTTTTTGAGGAACCACCATACTTTCTTCCATAATGGTTGTACTACTTTACATTCCCACCAACAGTGGATGAGGGTTCCTTTTTCTCCACAGCCTCTCCAACATTTGCTATTACCTGACTTGCTAATAACAGCTAATCAAACAGGTGTGAGGTGGTATCTCATTGCCGTTTTGATTTGCATTTCTCTAATAGCTAAAGAAGATGAGCATCTTTTCATATATCTGTTGGCCATTTGTATTTCTTCCTGGGAGAAGTGTCTATTCATATCCTCTTCCCATTTTTTTATTGGATTGTTTGTTTGTTTGTTGTTGAGTTTTATGAGTTCTTTGTATATTTTGGATATTAAGCCCTTATCTGAGCTGTTGTTTGAAAATATCATTTCCCATTTAGTTGGCTTTCTGTTTATTTTGTTATCAGTTTCTCTTGCTGAGCAAAAACTTCTTAGTCTGATGTAGTCCCATTCATTAATTTTTGCCTTCACTTCTCTTGCCATTGGAGTCAAATTCATAAAATGCTCTTTAAAACCCAGGTCCATGAGTTGAGTACCTATGTCTTCTTCTATGTACTTAATTGTTTCAGGTCTTATGTTTAGATCTTTGATCCATTTTGAGTTAACTTTTGTACAGGGGGAGAGACTGTAGTCCAGTTTCATTCTTTTGCATGTGGCTTTCCAGTTTTCCCAGCACCATTTATTGAAGAGGCTTTCTTTTCTCCATTGTGTATTGTTGGCCCCTTTATCAAAAATTATTTGACTATATATATGTGGTTTTATTTCTGGACTTTCTATTCTGTTTCATTGGTCTGAGTGTCTATTTTTCTGCCAATACCATGCTGTTTTGATTGTCGTGGCCCTATAATAGAATTTGAAGTCAGGTATTGTTATGCCCCCAGCTTCATTCTTTTTCTTTAGGATTGCTTTGGCTATTCGGGGTTTTTTATAGTTCCATATAAATCTGATGATTTTTTGCTCTATTTCTTTAAAAAATGTCATTGGAAGTTTGATGGGAATTGCATTAAATTTGTATATTGCTTTGGGTAATATAGCCATCTTGATTATATTTATTCTTCCTAGCCAAGAACAAGGTATATTCTTCCATCTCATTATATCTTTTTCAATTTCCCTTAACAATGGTTTATAGTTTTCATTATATAAGTCCTTTACATTCTTTGTTATGTTTATTCCTAAGTATTTTATTTTTTTTGTTGCAATCGTGAAGGGGATTATTCTTTTGAGTTCCTTCTCAGTTGTTTCATTGTTGGCATATAGAAAGGCTATTGACTTCTGTATGTTAATTTTGTATCCTGCGACCTTACTGTATTGGCTTATTGTTTCTAGTAGTCTTTTTGTGGATTCTTTGGGGTTTTCGATGTATAGGATCATATCATCTGCAAAAAGTGATACCTTTACTTCTTCTTTTCCGATATGGATGCCTTTTATTTCTTTGTCTTGTCTGATTGCTCCGGCTAGAACCTCTAGTACCACATTTAATAAGAGTGGAGAGAGTGGACAACCCTGTCTTGTTCCTGATTTAAGGGGGAAAGCCTTCAGTTTAGTGCCATTTAATATGATGTTAGCTGATGGTTTATCATATATGGCCTTTATCATGTTGAGATATTTTCCTTCTATACCCATTTTATTGAGAGTCTTAAACATAAAATTGTGTTGTATTTTATTGAAAGCCTTTTCTGCATCTATTGATAAGATCATGTGGTTTTTGTTCTTTGTTTTGTTGATATGGTGTATTACATTAACCGTCTTACGTATGTTGAACCATCGTTGAGATTCTGGGATGAATCCCACTTGATCATGATGTATTATTTTTTTAATATGTTGTTGTATTCGATTTGCTAGTATTTTGTTTAGTATTTTAGCATCTGTATTCATTAGAGATATTGGTCTGTAGTTTTCTTTTTTTGTGCCATCCTTGCCTGGTTTTGGGATGAGGGTTATGTTGGCCTCATAAAATGTGTTTGGAAGTATTGCTTCTTCTTCAATTTTTTGGAAGACTTTGAGTAGAATAGGAACCAAGTCTTCTTTGAATGTTTGATAAAATTCGCTGGTATAGCCGTCAGGGCCTGGACTTTTATTTTTGGGGAGGTTTTTAATGGTTTTTTCTATTTCTTCTCTACTGATAGGTCTGTTTAGGCTTTCTGCTTCTTCTTGACTCAGTCTAGGAAGGTTGTATTTTTCTAGGAATTTATCCATTTCTTCTAGGTTGTTGAATTTAGTGGCATAAAGTTTTTCATAGTATTCTACAATAATTCTTTGTATATCTACGGTGTCCATGGTGATTTCTCCTCTTTCATTTTGGATTTTGTTTATATGAGTTCTTTCTCTTTTTTCCTTGGTAAGTCTTGCCAAGGGTTTGTCAATTTTGTTGATCTTTTCAAAGAACCAGCTCCTTGTTCTATTAATTTTTTCTATAGTTTTTCTGTTCTCTAATTCATTTATTTCTGCTTTGATTTTTATTATCTCCTTTCTTCGGCTGGTTTTGGGTTGTCTTTGTTCTTCTTTTTCTAGTTCCTTAAGGTGGGAAGTTAAGTGGTTCACTTGGGCTCTCTCTTGTTTGTTCATATATGCCTGAAGTGATATGAACTTCCCTCTTATCACTGCTTTTGCTGCATCCCATAGATTCTGATATGTCATATTGTCATTTTCATTAGTCTGTATATATCTTTTGATCTCTGCACTTATTTCTTCTTTGACCCATTCATTTTTTAAAAGTATGTTGTTTAGTTTCCACATTTTTGTGGGATTTTTTTCCTCTTTTTTGCAGTTGAATTCTAGTTTCAAGGCTTTATGATCAGAAAATATGCTTGGTACAACTTCAATTTTTCTGAATTAGCTGATGTTGTTTTTGTGGCCCAACATATGGTCAATTCTTGAGAATGATCCATGTACACTGGAGAAAAATGTATACTCAGTCACTTTGGGATGAAATGTCCTGTAGATGTCTATCATATCCAGGTGCTCTAGTGTTTTGTTTAAGGCCACTATGTCTTTGTTGATTCTCTGTTTGGATGACCGATCTAGAGCCGTCAGCGGTGTATTGAGGTCTCCAAGTATGATTGTATTTTTGTCAGTTTTTGTTTTAAGATCAATAAGTAGCTGTCTTATATATTTTGGTGCTCCTTGGTTTGGTGCATATATATTAAGAATTGTTATGTCTTCTTGATTCAGTGTCCCCTTAGCCATTATGAAATGGCCATTTTTGTCTCTGAGTACTTTTCCTGTCTTGTAGTCAGCATTATCCGATATGAGTATTGCTACACCTGCTTTTTTTTGGATGTTATTTGCTTGGAGTATTGTTTTCCAGCCTTTCACTTTGAATTTGTTTTTATCCTTGTTACTTAGATGAGTTTCCTGTAGGCAGCATACAGTTGGATTTTCTTTTTTAATCCATTCTGCTACTCTGTGCCTTTTTATTGGTGAGTTTAATTCGTTTACATTTAGTGTAATTATTGATACTTGTGAGTTCCCTATTGCCATTTTATATCTTGCTTTCTGTTAGTTTTGTGTCTTGTTTGATCCTTCTCTTTCGTTTTTCTATCTTTTGTTTTTATTTGGTTGTATTCCATACATCTTTCCTCTGTTGCTATCTTTTTTATCTCATGTGCTTCTGTGGTGGTTTTTTCAATGGTGGTTACCTTTGAGTAATGAAAAGGGTCCCTACCCTGTTCATTGTAGCGAACTATTTTGTGAGTACTTTTGCACTCCATCGTCCTTTGCAACTGTTAATCTCCATCTTCTCCCCCTCTTTCTTTTTGTTGTTGTCACAGTTTAAATTTGGTTTTATTGTGTTCTTCTTGGAGCTTTTACTTGTGGCTCTGTTTTTTTTTGTTCTTTGTATCTGATTGGAGAACCCCCTTTAGTAATTCCTGGAGTGGGGGTTTTCTGATGATAAATTCCCTCATCTTTTCTGTATCTGTGAATGTTTTTATTTCTCCTTCGTATTTGAAGGATAGCTTTGATGGGTATAGTATTTGTGGCTGAAAGTTCCTCTCTTTCAGGACTTTAAATATTGGGGTCCACTCTCTTCTAGCTTGTAGAGTTTCTGCTGAGAAATCTGATGATAATCTAATGGGCCTTCCTTTATATGTTGTATTCTTCTTTTCCCTGGCTGCCTTGAGAATTTTTTCTTTGCTGTTGGTTTGTGTCAATTTCATTATGATATGCCTTGGAGTAGGTTTGTTGGGGTTAAGAAAACTCGGAGTTCTGTTTGCTTCTTGAACTTGAGGCTTTAGTTCTTTCCACAGGCTTGGGAAGTTCTCATCTATTATTTGTTTGAGTATGTTCTCCATTCCATTTTCTCTCTCTTCTCCCTCTGATATACCTATGATTCTTATGTTATTCTTTTTGATGGAGTCAGATAATTCTTGTAGGGCTATCTCATTTTTTTAAATTTTTGAGTCCCTTTCTTCTTCTCTCTGTTGTGCCTCAAGTTGCTTGTCTTCTATTTCACTAATCCTCTCTTCTATCTGACCAGTTCTATTAGCTAAGCTTGTTATTTCGTTTTTCAGCTCGTGAATTGAGTTTTTCATCTCTGTTTGATTTGTTTTTATAGTTTCAATTTCCTTGGACATATATTCTTTGTGTTCATTGAGTTGTTTTCTGAGCTCCCTAAATTGTCTTTCTGTGTTTTCTTGTATGTCTCGGAGGATTTTTAGTATTTCTATCTTGAATTCTCTGTCATTTAGCTCCAAGGTTTCCTTATATTAAATTTTTTCTCCATAGATTTTTCCTCATCTAGCTGTGTTACCTCTCTTTCTTTTGTATCCATGATATTCGATTTTCTCTTCCTTAATGGCATCTGAGGGTGGTTTTGTTGATAGTATTAATGAGATTTTATAAAGAATAAAAAGTTAAAAAAAATAACAATAAAAAAAATAAAAAATCGAAAAGAGTTGTTTTTTTTTTAAAAAAAATTAATAATGAAATAAAGAAAAATAAAATAAAAATTAAAAAAAGGAAATTATTCCCCCCCTCCTTTTTTCCTCTCCTCTCCTCTCCCCTCTTTTTTGAGAAAATCTTGTGGTGGACTGTGAATTATAACAAACAATGCCTGTGATGGAGGGCCTGAATTGGGGAAAAGTAATAAAGGGGCAAAAAAAAAAAAAAAGAAAAAAAAAAAAAAGGAAAGAAAAAAGAAAAAAAAAGAGCGTGTGGACCCACAAAAAGCAAATAAGGAAAAAATTTGGGTCAAGAATTAAATGATTTGCTTTTAGGTGTTGGTTGTTTAAGAGTTATGATGAGAGGAATAAGAGGAAAACGGAAAAATGGGGGGACAAATTAAAAAATTACTATTGTATTTAGTGGAACAAGAACTAGATAATATGGAGAGCCAGGGATGAGAGCACTGCTAGTGAGTTAAAAAGGTGAAGTAAAAACCCCCCAAAATGCCACAAACATAGGTTTGAGTCCCAGATAAGATAATTTGTTTGTTATTGAGGTTTTTTTTTTTTTTTTTTTGTTTGTTTTTTTTTTTTTTTTTTTTTAATTTTTTATTTATTCATTTTAGAGAGGAGAGGGAGAGAGAGAGAGAGAGAGAGAGAGAGAAGGGGGGGAGGAGCTGGAAGCATCAACTCCCATATGTGCCTTGACCAGGCAAGCCCAGGGTTTCGAACCGGCGACCTCAGCATTTCCAGGTCGAGGCTTTATCCACTGCGCCACCACAGGTCAGGCCTGTTATTGAGGTTTGAATGAGAGGAGATGTAAAGGAGAAAGGAAGAAACTAATATAGAGGGAGAAAAGAAAGAGAGTGAGAGAAAAAAAGAGGTAACCACTAAAAGAAGAAAAAAGAAAGGAGAGAGAGAGAGAGTTAAGGGTTTTGGAGTGCAACCCTCATAGAGAGAAAGGAAGAGAAGAGAAAAGATAATGGGAGATGTAACACTTATGGGTAGTGTAGTTCAAGGAGAGGAGAGAGTAAGACCGGTAGAGAGTTAATCGGCCAAATTGGAGGAGGAAAAAAAAGTATCAAGAATGAAGATAAGAGAAACAAACGAACAAATATAATAAAATGTGATAGGTTATAAAGTCTGCAGATTATTCTTGATTTTGAGAGGTTATCTTCTTGCTTTTTCTTTTCTCTCCCTCTTCCTGGTCGGTGACTCTGTACCCCGGGTTCTGCCCCTTTGGCACGCTCAGGTAGAGGTTTGCAGTTGATAAGTCTCTATGGCAATGTCATGTATTTTGCTTTAGTCTCGTTGGCAGTTGAAGCTCAATAGCATTTATAGGCTCCGACAGTGAGAGAGTCCGTGTTCCTGGAGCCTTTCTCCTAGTCATTCCTTCCTTAATTAGTAGCCTGATAATCCAGCTATGGGGTTGCTGCTGCCTCTGCCTGGATAGTAAGAGGCTCAAAGAGCTGGCAACTCCCCACTCTATTTCCACTCAGCACAGGGCTCTGGGTAAGGCTCAGTCAGTCAGAGCTGCTAGCATAATCAGGTGGGCTTTCTGCCCACTCAAAGACCTCTGGCTCTACCACTCTGTCCGGTAACACAAGTGGGCGCCCACTTCCGGGGCGCTTGGAGGAAACTCTCACTCACTGTCTGCGACCAGGATATCCGGCCAGCAGTCTCACGCTCTGAGTGAAACCCCCAACCGCAGGGAAAAGTTGTAGCGTTGGAATTGAGTCTCACTCCGTCCCCGTGCGCGGCTTTTGCAAGGCGCTGGGGCGGCTCGAGATTCCGCTTTGGCCCACACAAAGTCCCCTGACTCTGCCCCTCTGTGCGATAACACGGGCGCGCACTGCCGAGGCACTCGGAGGAATTGCTCACTCCTTATCTGCGTGCGCAAACCAGGATATGAGGCCGGCCGCGGTTCCCTCTGAGTGAAACACCCTCCAGCACGGAAAATCTCCACTGTTGGAATTAGTTCTCACTCCCTCCCGTGCGTGGCTTTCCCAGGAAGAAATTCTCGCCCACTAACTGCGCACCGACCAGGAGACCGGGTAAAATGGCCGCTCTGCTTTTCTCTCTTTGTTTGGGTTTGGCGCAAGTGTTAGCTTGTATTGCCCGGGTTGCCACAGGATCAGATTTTCCTCGGCTTGGATCTCTGTGCCACAGCCTGGTTCGGCCGTTTGTGCTGCGGCGGCCTGGATCTATTCACCCCCTTTGCCCGCCTCAGTTTCTATATTCACAGTTACCAGAGAAAGCCGCCCTGTTTAGGTTAGTGAGGAAGGAGGAGCATTTCTTACTCCCTATTTCCTTCGGGGTTTGGTTATATATTTAGCCAATTTTTTACTCAATCATACCTTTGGGTGTATTGCGAAGCATCTGGAAGCTCCAAGTATAGGTTTTTCTGTTTCTGGTTGAAGATCTTGTTGAGTTTTGGGGGAGATTTATCGGTATCGCTTCCTACCCCACCATTACTCTCGGTAACAAGAATTTTAAAAGTAGCCATCTGAGGTAGGTGATTTATGTGCATGTCTTTTAAGTACACATTTTTTTTATGTCTTTATCATTTGAACAGAATCAAGAAATAATGTCTTATTTGCCATATTTTTCGCACCGTAAGGCACATGTTTTCCCCCCAAAAGTGAAGGAGAAAACGCCCATGCATCTTATGGAGTGAAAAAATGCTATTTTATTAAATATTTTAACACACCCTTTGGTTCAGAATATTTTTTTCTTATTTTTCTCCTTAAAACCTTAGGTATGTCTTATGGCCAGGTTTGTCTTATAGAGTGAAAATATGGTAATTTTAAGTTTGAAGAATGAGGTTCTATCAAGTTTATTATCTGTATTAATATCCAATGTCACATTCTGGATTTATTGAAAGTCATTTTGGTTTAATTTTTCTGTGTATTTCATCACCAATTTGAAAGAGTTAAAAATTATATACAATTTAGACCATCTCTGGATAGCTTGGCTGGTTAGAGCATTGAGTCAATACAGAAGTTGCCAGTTCAATCGGCAGTCAGAGTACATGCAAAAAACAGGTATTTTTCTCTCTCTCCCTTCCTCTCTCTCTAAAATCAGTTAATAAAAGTTAATATATATATATCATTTTGTTTGCAAACACAGATTTTCACGAGTTTAAGATTTTTTTTTTTTTTTTTAGTGAGAGAGACAGAGAGAGGGACGGATATGGACAGACAGGGAGAGAGATGAGAAGCATCAGTTCTTTGTTGTGGCACCTTAGTTGTTCATTAATTGCTTTCTCATATATGTGCTGATGGTGGTGAGGAGGCTCCAGCTAAGCAAGTGACCCCTTGCTCAAGCCAGTGACCTTGGGGTCTCGAACATGGGTCCTCTGTTTCCCAGGTCAATGATCTATCCCCATGCACCACCACCTGATCAGGCTAGATATTTCTTAAATTTTAATAACATCTTTAAGAAGAAAATAATTTGGTTCTTTATTGTTCAGACAGTGATTATTGTGTATTGAGATTCTCAAAACTGGAATATTTTACTAGGAAAGACACTGGTTTAGATCTCTTCTTTGACCAAATGATATTTTTAGCTGCATAAATTATATGTAATTTTTTTGCATTCTTATATATTCTACATATATAGAACTCCTAAGTCATTATACATAAAGTTATGCATTGGTTAGAAAGAATTAATGCATTCTCAGGATATAATATGTAAGCATTTGAAATGACAAGACTCTCCATATTACTGATCTATAATTTTTACCTCTATTTTAAATCTATCTCTAGATTTATATTGGTGGATAAATCTATGAATAAACAGTTAGTTATCCAATTTATAAAAAATTTCAAAACAGATTGTTTCAATAAAATAAAAATACATTATTAATGATTTTTCTTTCAAGTGTTATTATGTTCATGTGTTGTACCATGCCAGAATTAAATGTCTAGATTCACGTCACATTTTTGTACTTTTTCACATTTACTGTTATTTTTCCATTGTTGTCTTTGAAAACATATTGTTTTTTTTTAATTCTAGAACTTCACCTATTAGTCTGTATGCCTTCTTCCAAACATATGTCTTTTCCTTTCACTATTCCTTACTGTTAACTTCATATATATTCAAATTTCTTTTATTTTTACTCTGAAACACATCTTTTTTTTTCTGGGTAATATCATTCATAAGTGTTCAACTTTGAGTTACATTGGAGACAATGAATAATGCATTATTAATTAACTTAATTAAGAAAATGAAAAAAAATATATTGAAGCTACAGAATTTTCCACATCTAAATTAGTTTTCTTTGACTATTTTTTTTCTGGTTATTTTCTATTATTTTTAATTTTGTTTTTTCTATTTTATGTTATACAGTGGGAAGAGATTGGTGAAGTTGATGAAAATTATGCCCCTATCCACACATACCAAGTATGCAAAGTTATGGAACAGAATCAGAACAACTGGCTTCTGACCAGTTGGATCTCCAACGAAGGTGCTTCCAGAATTTTCATAGAACTTAAGTTTACTCTGAGGGACTGCAACAGCCTTCCAGGAGGACTCGGGACCTGTAAAGAAACTTTTAACATGTATTACTTTGAGTCAGATGATGCAAATGGGAGAAATAACAAGGAAAACCAATACATCAAAATTGATACCATTGCCGCCGATGAAAGCTTTACAGAACTTGATCTTGGTGACCGCGTCATGAAATTAAATACAGAGGTTAGAGATGTAGGACCTCTGAGCAAAATGGGATTTTATCTTGCCTTTCAAGATCTGGGTGCTTGCATTGCTCTGGTTTCCGTGCGTGTGTATTATAAGAAATGTCCTTCTGTGGTCCGACACTTGGCTGTCTTCCCTGACACCATCACGGGAGCTGATTCTTCACAGTTGCTCGAAGTGTCAGGCTCCTGTGTCAACCATTCTGTGACAGATGAACCACCCAAAATGCATTGCAGTGCCGAAGGGGAGTGGCTGGTGCCCATCGGGAAATGCATGTGCAAGGCAGGATATGAAGAGAAAAATGGCACCTGTCAAGGTAAGTATTTGCCTGCGTGTTGGCAGGTGCTGTCTGCTTCAATTGGATCATGTATATGTATTTCTTCCAATGATTATGAGCAGGTGACCTTTTATTTTGCTAATTTATGGAGGTGATTTCTTTTCAAGTTAGTTTCTCTCCTCTCAGAATTTTAAAAGTTTTGGAAATAGTAACAGATTTAATGTTATATTTTATATTTTATTGCCTATATATAGTTAATACTCAGTGTAGTGTTTCATATTCATTTTGCTTTCAGAATTTTCATTTTTGAAAAACTCAAACCAATGGATTATTTCTTTATATGTAACATTCCTTGCACAGTTATTATCTGCTACTCTACTGCTATTTCCTCTCCATGAAGAGAAAATAGTACTTTTACTTGCTTTATAAAATTCAAATGCAAATCTTAGATGAGACTTGCTAGGGCTTGCTTTTATCTGCTTTTCAAATTTATTTCAGAAATCAGTTTAGCAATATGAACTTCATAAAAATACTTGCAAGCTGATGAGACTTCGTTGACTGTGATGTTTGCATATAATTGCTATTACAATTAAAAATGACCCAAAATTTACAGGCCATGTTTAAATGCATAATAAGTAGTGTCCAAGAAAATAACTGCTTGGAAATACAGCCAAAACAACAAGGTCATTTCAAAGCAATTTGCACATGGAGATTTTTTTTCTGTTTAATTTTTTTTAATTGAAACTGAATTATGCATGCTTTTTTTCTCATTAGAAAGTGTCCTCATTGTGCCTACAGTGTGGTGAGTTGCCCTTTTAAGCTTGGATTTTTGTCAATGGCTTTTGGAACTGGATAGCACTTGATGTCAAAGTACAGAACAATTTGTATGGAAGAAAATAACTTTTTTTTTCCTTAGAAAAATCATTAATCTTCATGAATATGAACTTGTTTTCACCATGATGTGCACAAAAGAAATAAGTAATGAGAATTAATGTGTATTAGTATGAAAGCACAAAATGCTGAGAAGTCACCCTGATGTAACCTGGTAGCTTCAGGTGCATTTGTTTAAGTTCAATATATAATAAGAATCAAACTTGTTCAACTTTGTTCAAGCCTGAATGTAGATTGACTATAGATCAACAAAAACAAAACTGGGAAAATTATCTGTAAATCATAATGACTTAGCTTAATTATTTCTCTCTAGACACATATTACACCACTTAAGTTTCCTTTTGCAGCATCACCTCTTACGTATTTTGTCTCCTGTAATTAAGTGTTTGGTTGTTTTTCATGTACAGGGGGTCCTCGGGTTATGACACAGTTCTGTTCCTAGAACAGTGACATAACCTGAATTTTTGTATAAGTTGAAAAATTACACCCTAGCCTAAGTCACTTACCTATCCTAACACCATTGTAAAATCATAATCTAGAACATAAAAACACAATTGAACCACAGAAAAAGGAAAAGGACATAAGTATGCTGTACTGTACACTGGACTCTGTATTCTTTTGCCGTGGATAGCCAAACTGTTCACCCACATAGTCAAAGTGTAAGCCAAAACACTCGTGTCTCAATTTTTTTAAGTTTTTTGGGAGTGAGCACCGTAAACACAAAACGTTGTATATCTAGACTGTTATAACCCGAGGACCCCTTGTAATCTACAACTCTAAACATACACACACATGCACGTGCACACATGTAAACAGTTTTATTACATCAAAATTATGTTTCAGAAATGCTTTTAATATTTTCAGAGAAATGAATTATATTTTATTCAAGATTGCATTTTAACAAAAGTTCTAAGTAACCTTAACTTTTTTCTGAGCAGGCTTCTTGGTGTAAGGTGAGGATACATGTAATTGTAGGAAATTAAATATAATTTATTGAATACATTTTATTCTTTTCCTTAAAATATTTATAATATAAATCTTATATCTAAAACTTGTTTAGTAGTATTACAAAGCAGTATGCTCAATTCGATTAGTTGTTTGTATCATTTTAGAGAATATATGGTCATTAGTTCAGAGCACAATAACCTTTGTCTTTCTTCAGATTGACAGAGAGTATAAAAAATATCTGTTTTTTTAGAGGATAATTTTTTATTGTTGCTGGAATTAAAATATTCTGTTTATGATAAAAATATCTTGGGGAAGTAGCGTTCTGACAGACTTTGTCTTAGTTTAGTGATTTAATAATATACTTCTTTTGCCCTGACCTGTGGTGGCACAGTGGATAGAGCCTCAACCTGGAACACAGGTCACCAGTTCAAAACCCTGGGCTTGCCTGATCAAAGCATATACGAGAAGCAGTAACTACAAGTTGATGCCTCCCACTCCCCCTTTCTCTCTCTTTGCTCTCTCTAAAATCAATAAAATAAAATCTTTAAAAAATTAATACTTTTCTCATACTCTTCTATTAATAATTGAGAAGAGACATGATTGGGATACAGTGGGGTGAGCAGTGGAGACTACGCTGTAGAAAACTGCATTGAACTGGACTCTGTCTTGATACATTTATTACTCCAGCCTGGTAGTAGGAACAGAGCTGTGGGGTCACAAAGGCTGTGAACTACACAGCCCCAGAGAGCGTTGTACATAATGTGATGTAGTCTGTGTGAATAGTGTTTCTTGGTGTTCTTCAGTGCACAAAGAGTATGTGGCCACTCCATGAGGAATTCCAAATGTTTATTCTATAAATAGCTTATCTCACTGAATGAATAAAGGAGTGTCGACGGTGTTCTTTTGGAGAATTAAGGCATCATAGATATTCTCTAGGCATGTATATCTATACATAATATGTATATACAAGAAAGTATATGTACATGTGTGTCTTATAAAATTCTACCATAACTCCAACCCAGTGATTTTCAACCTTTTTCATCTCATGGGATACATAAATTAATTACTAAAATTCACAACAAAACTATATTCTGTGTGATCTGACAATAAAAATATGTATAATTTAGATTCACTCACAGCAATCAGCTACTGTTGTTTTAGCTGTTGTTGTTTTTCAATTTGAAAGTCTAAGGGAAAAGAGGTCAGTGCCCCTGAATAAATAGTGTTGCATATTTTAAAGTCTTGTAGCACACCAGCATGCTGTGACACTGGTTGAACATTGATACTCTAAGCTGTTCTGTGATCTTAGCCTGCTCTCCCCACAATTTTAAGTGAACATCACAATGTTTTGAAACTATCTTTGATCTAGAAATCTAGAAATCATTCTTAGTATCTAGAAATCGTACTTAGTATCTCCTTTCTCCCGAGTGCATGATTCTAATCTATCACAAAATATTTATAGAAATTACCACCCAGTTACCTCTTAAAATCACTTATATCTCTCTATTTTCTTTTCCTCCAATTTGTATAAGCATATTTTGTAAGAACTTTATTTTTAAATTTAATAAATGACTATATTTAGGTTTGGTTTTTGAGCCATGTGAATGTATCACGTCTACAGAAATGCAGACCTAGTTTTTTCATATACCTCTCCTCAGGTCCAACCTGCACCCAACACCTACACTTTAAATACATGAGTGGTTTGACCTTGGTCAGGTAGCCCAGTTGGTTAGAGTATCACCCTTATTTGCAAAGGATGTGGACTCAATACCTGGTCAGGGATATTTCAAGAAACAACCAACAAATGCACAACTAATGGAAACAACAAAACTATGTTTCTCTCTGTGTCTTTCTTTGTCTCTCTCCCTTTTTCTCTCTCTAAAATCAACCAACCAATCAATCAACAACATTAAAAAATAAATAAAAACTTCAATGGTTTTCTTTACAGTGCCTGAAGATCCCACATGGTTTTGCCCTTATTTTTTCTCCAGACACATGTGAAACTATGCTTTCTCCTCTCCCCAGTGCATTAGCCACATTGACTTCCTTTCAGTTTCTCAAAACCAATTAGTTCACTTTCATTAATTCTTCTCTGATTCTCCCTTACTTTAAAAGTTCTCCTACAGCCTTTGTACCCTGTAAACTCATACAACTCATACTAATCCTTCAGATCTGGGCTCCAAAACCAAGGCTATCCCTGACCCTCAAGACTAAGTCAGGCCTGTTATTTACTCATAGAACTGTTCTTTCATAGAACCATTTAGAGTTATAATTTTGCACTTATTTGTTATTATTGGATTCATGATTCTCCCCACCCCTACTACACAGCATAATCCTTGATGGCAGGAGTAGCATTTATTAAGGAATGACAAAGAAATCAAAAGGCATAACAAGTTCAAAAGGGAAGAAGTAAAATGTGCAAAGACATAAAAGAATACTATATGTTTAAATTATTGATTTAACTTTATGTTTATCAGCAGAAAATATCCTGGGTCACAAAATTGATAAACAAGGCTTTTAAATTCATCTTTTCTTAGAATTGAGATTTTCAGGCCAAATTTTTTGAATCATATGTGATTGGTATATGATATATTTATTATTATAAAGGCCATCTTAGTGATTTTTGTAGAGATTAAAACATCATATACTGAAATGCTTATATATACATTTAATTACTCAGTTTCTGTTTTTATAATGTACGATTGACATCAAACAATTGCCTGCATTGTCTATCAAAATATTCAAGTTAGAATTTAGCTGACAATCTAAACTTTAAAACTGCAGAAATCTTCCCTTTTTTATGTCCTTTTTTTTCTTGTTGTTACTAAGTTTTCAAAGTCCTCAATAAGGCAAAAAGTTATGCAGGCATAAGAGAAACAGATTTCGGTTTGTTAGCTAAGATTTTGCCTTAGATTACTTGATTCCATAACATTGCTCATTTCTTTTTAAATTTTTCCATGAAATTATGAAAAATTATTTTTATTTATAAAATTATGAACTAGATATTTAGATGGTAAAGGGGCATGCATTAGTGGTAGAGCTGATGTAATACCTAGAACACTTCAATATATTTTTTTCTTTTTTCCCCACTAAGTCATGTTTCTCTGTTATCACTAGTGCAAATATTTGACTTTATTTTTTCATCTACGGTAGTAGGAAAATAAGTGTATTTGGAAAAATGATTAAAAATTACCTCAAATAAGAAGGCTTTGGGCATATTTCATCAATCTTATTTTGCTATTGTTCTCTACCCCTGATTAAATGTTCAGTATTTTAGAATGAAGATAATGTGCTTTGCTCACAGTGATGCTAGAAAAGTCAGATATCTTCATAGTTTTACTTATTTGATAATAAAGATATGTTGGCATTTCATGAAGATAATAACCATTTTAAGAAGCTGATGTTTGAGTAAATCCATTCCAATGATGTTCGTATGTTAATACTTACCAAGTTTTTACTAGGAGTTGACCTGGTAGTTGCTGTCGGATCACATTTATATAACATAATATATACACAGGGTGTGGTGGAGTTAATTAAAGGTTTTCAGATACTAAACCTTCAGGATGGAGACTACCAGGCAGCTCATTAACACATGGCTTAATCCCAAAAGACCACTAAGAAGTGATTCAGGAGTTCCAGCCCATGTAGCAATTCCGTGATATATCATGCCCACTCATTTAATGTCCTTTAAGAGAAATTAACTACATTTTCCCTAATAATCTGGCTTTGACTGGTTAACAAAGTACTCTGGTTTCTATTGTATTAACTTAAAATATAGAGAGCATTTATTTTTCTAAGGCTTACTTTTATGCCTGAATTTTCTATAATAAACTGCTCTAAGTATACAAATTTATTTCTTTGAAATGTTCTTTATTTTCAGAAACTAATAATGTATTAAATCCATTTATACAAGTATGCTTTCCTACTTGTTATTTATTATTATTTCTGATGAAATCCATGCTATGTTTCTTTTTCCCTTAAGAATCATATGAAACTTTTTTAGTACAAAATTGTTAGCAAAAACCCATTTCAGAAGTTTCTGCTTTTTACTGAAGTGAATGTGTTTGACAGAAGCAATTGAGTTCACATGAATCAAATGTTGCCTGCCGCGTTCTCTTGTGATTATGTTGCTGACTTAGATGCAAGGCAAGACCACTAATCTTCATCAGTTGCTAGTGGAATAAAGTAGTAATTTGAAATTACCCCTAGATAATTATAGTTTCACTTATATCAAATGGAGAAAGAGATTTAGATTGTGGGTCACTTCCAAAACCAGTCAGAGTGAAAATGGTATATAATGCATGCTGAAATACAGAAAAAAGAGGAAGGGGGTTACACACTGAGAGCTGTGAAGGAAAAGCACTTATTAATTGTCCAACTGAGAGATGATTGCACAGCAAGAGAAATGTAGTGAAAATACTGAGGTCAAGAGAAAGCCTTGATTCAAAAACAGTACAAATACCGCGGGGAGTAACATGTCGATCATTCATACTTCTGGTGCATATTTATGTTTGAAACAAAATTTGCTAGAAATACAGTGTATTACATGTTCCTGTAATTATGCATTGGAGAGCCTAGTTATTTTTAATTAGGCACATTACCAAAAAAAAAACATCAAAGAGGTTGAACTTTTGGTTCTATTTGGTATGCCCTTTTATGCAATAAAAAGATTAATTTTAATTTCATAATTTTAACAAAAGATGGCAATTATGCAGTACAGAGTATAAGTAGTGTATGTGTGTGTGTGTCCTGAAGTTGTGAACCACCATCAGGATAAATAAGTAGTTAAGTCATTTCATCCATTTGCAGGTATTACTCATGAGAATAAAACATTTGTTTGTTTGTTTGTTTGTTTTGAACTCCTCCTTTGAATATTTTTGGATCAGTTTTAGAGTACACTCTAAATTTGTTTTTGTTTCTGCTTTCTTTATTTCTAAGTCAAATTTAATAAACACAACACTTGATACTTTGGGCCATACACTTTCTTTTGTTGTGGGAGGAGGTAGTACTGTTTACTGTAGGACATTTAGCAGCTTCCCTGACCTCTAATTCCCATTTAGAGGAATGTCCCACTCCCCATTTTGATAGTTGGAACTGCCTCTATATATTGCCACCAAGTGTCCCCTGAGGAAGCACTAATCAAAACATACTCCCCCTTCCAATGTGAGCAGATGTACTGATAAAACAAAATATGTGTATAGACAGCTTAGTTTTGCAAAGTGAATATTTTTCTTAAAATTCTGCAGAACAAAGGAGGTTTACATTTTGAAATATGATAACTTTAACCTGGATTCAGTCGAAAAGATGCTGACTTGTCAGTGGCAGCATGCTCAATTGGTTTAAGCACATAGATTCTGAGCTAGAATTCTTAGACTCAAATACTACCTTTGCCATTTATGAGATCCATATCTCTGTGCAAGTTACTGAATTTCTCTATTCCTTGCTTTCCTCACCTCTACCTTATAGCAGTTCTATAAGACATATAAAACTTACTTAGAAAAGTGACAACACACTGTACTTATTCAATGAGCATTAGCTATTTCTTAAGCTCTTGTTAAAAATAGAATGTATTTACAGGAATATGTATCTATTATTGTAAAGTATAAGAGAGCTTCTGGTTAGAAAACTCTAGCTTCTTATAGAAGGTAGAATATTCTTGAGCAGTATCATTTATTAAAGAATACTCTTACATTTTTACTAGTTGGGTGATCTAAACAATGTAAATATACTAGAAACTTGTCTATAAAGACATTTTGCTCTGTTGTTTGATATTATCACTCATTCTTTAAGTTATTAGTATATTGGGCATCCATGCAATTTTTGTATCCTAAGAAAGTAGACACACAGGCTTATCAACATGCATGTAGACTCCCAGCTACAGTTACAATGTTTGAGAGTTGCTAATGGCAATGTGAGGGTGCAGTTTTAGATAGGGCGGTAAGAAAATGTTTCTCTGAAAAGATGATGTTTAACATAGACTTGGAAAAAAAGCCATGTAAAGAGTTGGGTAAAGCTTAACAAACAGAGGGGGCTTTCTGAGCAAAGATCTACTATAGTGTATTAATCAATTTTGGGTATATCTCTTTTATTTCTAAAATCATATTATATTTAAAAAATATTTGAGTTTAAAAATCTGAGTAATGAGTCTGACCTGTGGTGGTGCAGTGGATAAAGCGTCGACCTGGAACGCTGAGGTCGCCGGTTCGAAACCCTGGGCTTGCCTGGTCAAGGCACATATGGGAGTTGATGCTTCCTGCTCCTTCCCCTTCTCTCTCTTTCTCTCTTTCTCTCTCTCTCTCTCTCTCTCTCTCTCTCTCCTCTCAAAAATAAATAAATAAAAATAATAAAATAAAATTTATTAAAAATCTGAGTAATGAAAGAGCTGCTAACTCCTGAAATTACCTGCTAAAAGGGACTGTTCATATACATATTATATTATCTTAAAAATAGAAAAATTTTAATAATATCTGGGGTATAAAACATGAAACAATGCCATATTGGTGGTTACTACTTGCAAATTATTGCATTCTTGAAAATTAAAGCCTTTTCTTTTTTAAGAACCTGATGTTTTATTGGTCCAACAATGATCATCAGTAAGTTGTGAATTTTCTTCTATATATGCATAGTGCAAAAAAAGAAAAAAAAAGGAAACTCAGCCATGAGGGAAAGGGAATCACGGAACCAAACACTCTGTAATCCCTCCTGGAAAAACTGTTAGTCTTGATTTGCACTGCTACTTTCTCACTCATGAAAGAAGAGAGTCAAAATCTTGAGTTCTTCCCCACCGCCTATATATATATTATATGTACATATATATAAAGAGAGTGACAGTAAACGTAACAGATAATACCTCATATTCACATAAATAGTAATAATTGCTTTGTAAATTTTACTTTGGGTAGGTCTCTAGGATGTTTTATTTTATGATGGAACATTCCATGTTCTTACTGTGCAAATTATTCTAATATTAATGAACTTGAGTTTCATGATGGTTATGTGGATGGAGAATTCATGATTATATTTATGTTCAAGTGGCTCATAACTGTACCAAACACCTCTTGAAAGTAAACATTTATTAAAATGATATGCAATGGGTAAGTTCTTTTTATAATAGTATAGTCAATTAATATAGAAAGATAATTATCTGAAAAATGTTTGATGATAAAGATCTTATAAAGGTCTTATATTAATTGATATATTCAGAATTTATTTACAATCTATGATATTTAAATGTACTAGGAAACCAAGCATAGTTCAAAACATATTTTGAATTTTCCCTAATTATTCAGAGCAGCAAAAGGACTTTCTCAAAGTCTCGTAGTGTAAATCCGTATAGCTCTAATGGAAAAGCCATGTGTACCAAAAAGTTGAAGGTTGAGAATTCAGTGAATGTGATTTAGCAAACATCTCAGTGTCAGGTTTCCATTTCTAAAGAGTAAAAAGCTCAAAGATGACTGCAAATCATACGAAATGAAGTATAACATACTTGCATAAAATCATGAAGTATATTTAAAATTAATCTGTGAAATCACGCGGAGATTTTTGTGTGCTACAATTTAAGAACATTTGACTTTAAAATGATTCAGCCCTCAGTTCAAATCTCACTGTTCCATTTAGTAAATGTGTGACTGTTGCCAAGTACAGTACCCAGTTTAAGCCCAACTTTCCTCCTATGTGAAATGTTAAATGGTACATTATACACCTGCAAGGTCTGTCTATACAAGCACAGTAAGTATGTCTACTTCGGGAGTGTCACAAAGACCACAAGCAGCAGCATGACCTGGTGAAATTTTAGAAATGCAGAAACTCAGGCCTCATCCCCCCGAAACTGTATCTAAATCTACATTTCAGCAACTGCCCTTGAGTATACATTTAAGTCTGAGAAGCAGTCATATAAGGAATTCTTGAAGTAAATGCTTATTCTTCTTTATATTATAGATTAGAAACCTGAGTTCCAGATAAATTGGGACTATATAACTATATAAGGATCAGGGACAGAAATATATTTATCTTAATCCCTTTGAATATTTGTCAAAACATTGTCCTATCCATGTTTCAGAACTATTTTGTGTTAATTACAATATATATTTATAACTCCTTCCAGATGTTTCTTAAATATAGATAGTTTTTAAAATAAATTGTAATTATATATCTTTTGTCAATATTGCACCTAATGATATATATTTTTTAATTTTACTATTTTCATCTTGATTTAGGAATCTTATATTTACTGTAATTCTTTGTACTATTATCATGAATAGACAATATTGGCAAATTAGTGGGGAAATCAAAGCACAGCAAAGTAGCAAAACAAACAAACAAACAAATGACACCTATGTTCTAATCACTCTTATTTAATAATGCCTACTTATTTGCAGGATGCTTGTCTTTTTATATTTTTTATTGACTTGTGGTAGTTCCTCATGCAATTTAATGTTTCTTCCTAGTGGTGATGTATTTTGGGGGCTTTCATTTGATTCTGCTGCTCTCAACATTTATAGTGCAACACAGTAGTTTTAAACCATATTATTGGTGGGTGCCTCTGCAGGTAATTTTTATGCATCGTGTGGCACTAGCCAGATCCTCAGTATGTTTTTTAAAATTTCTCAGGTGATTGTAATGTAAGGTTTGGTGGCTGTTGGTAGCTAGTGTGCAGTTACAGCCCCAAAGCTCACTCAGGGAAGGCCGCAGAATTTGATTCTTGAACAGTGTGGTTTCTTACCCTCCTTAAGAGGTCAAACAAACACACAACCCTCCTTGTGCCTTCTTGAGGGTATAAGTCAGCATTTCAAAGTTTCATAAAGCCATGTTTCTATGACAGTTAATATATTAAATGGTTTGTGTTCTACTTGTATAGATTTGCTTAGTATAGCTTCTGTATGGGTTAGTCTTGAAAAATCTACTTACTCCCTTTTGAGGGCTGCAGAAAGTTCTTTCTAATTAGCTCAGCTTAACTTGTAGGTATCAATCTAATTCATTTATTTATATGTCCACTTTATACTCCTTACAGGATAAAAGGTATGTTATTTACCTAACTTAACTGGGTTTGATTGTCTTCCATATTTTACTTAGAACCTAACTGTATAATTTATTACCTTTATGGTTAACTTATAGATTAGTGCAGAAGGACATGCCAATTATTATAAAGCTGGGAAGAATGAAGCCAGTACTCCTGACAGAGTATTTTCTAGAAAGCATATCATTCATTAGCTGTAACCATGATTGAAAACTGAAACCATGACTTCATAACTGGTTTTTATTACATGAAAATGCTTTTGTATCCTTTATTTTTCCTGGTCACGGACGTGGGTCACATCTTGTCTTCTAGCATTCGATTCTCTTTGGTGTTTAAATGCTTTACCTTACCTGCATTTTAGGCTGACCAATAGGGATCCAAATGCAAGAATTAAAATGATTTGTTGATATGCTTTTATCTTTTGTGAGTTTGAAGATTTCCAGCTCGTCTGAATGCTGTTAAGGTATAGTTTAAAAAAAAAGAAAAGAAAAAGAAAAAGGGAAAGGAATGAAAGAGGAGCCACAGTTTGGGGGAAGTAACAATTAGAGCAAATGATAATTTGACTGATGGAGAACTCCATTTCTTTGATGGAATTGTTAGCAGGAATCAGAGTTGGAGAATGAATGCTGCAAAGTTCCTGCTGTGTGATTGTGAAGGAGAATAATGATATACTACTCCATATGCATAAGGGCTTTGCATCTGACGAATTCAAAGCACTTCGAAAGGAGTCCAATAGGACTTTTTTTAAATAAAGAATGAGACTATCAAAATTTTATTTTTTTCATTTTATGGATTGGAAAGTAATTTGATGTGATTTCCCTAAGATTTCCTATAACCCCCTCAAGTATCCCTTTCACACACAAACTTGAGTTTTGCACCTCGGAATCAGAAAGCAACATAATTCCTTGCTCCTGTGAATGGTTTCCTAAAATTCACCTAGTCCCAGTATTTTCCAAGGCTAAAAGCTTCTTTTTTTTAGAACCAGACTGACCTGTATTATTTATTTATTTAAAATTCTCTTTAGAAGGTTCTGTGTGTGTCATCTGTTTTTGCTCTCTTGGTTCAAGCATGATTTAATATGTCAACACTGGTTTGCTTAACTGGGTTTGATTGTCTTCCATACTTGACTCAGACCAGGCAGTTGCCTTTCAAGCATGTTGCTGCCCAGATAAATGAAATGTCACAACAGTGAGGACTCCTTGTTTTGTGACAACCGTCGCTTTTTTTTTTTTTTGATACATACAGACAGTGTTTAGAGAGAGGGGGCGGTGAGGGAATTTAAATAGCAATAATAGAACAGATTTAAGTCAGGAGGGGGGCCCTTTTCAGGCCCACACAAACTTGCAGCAACAGATAATGCACTTAAACGTGGAGGAACTTCACAGTTAATTCAGGTGAAAATGAAGTAAAATACAAAATAGGATCATTTTTTTTTCTACTATGAAAAAGAGGAAAACATCTGTTAGCAGTTTCCTCAAAATAATACTCAGGGATAGCACTTTATTTTTATAGTTTGATTTCTTCCATGTTTTATTGCCAGGACCTGAGATGTTATTGCCTTTAGTACATAATGTTAGAAACTAATCCGTATGGAAAAAAAATTTTTCCACTGTCTCCCACAATAAAAGTAGTGTTTGCGATTTTGAAACCTGGATTGTATTTTAAAGATTGAAGGCTCATGAATCTTAGTACTTGGCACAAAGAAAAAAATCTCAATACATGCTATTTAGCTTTAAAAGTTGAAAGCAAGAGTTTTGTTTGTTTGTTTGTATGAACATTTGTTGGTGTTGTGACCACTATCCCAGGGTGGTGACCCCCCCCCCCCTAGGTTTTCAGAACACTGGGAAGTGGGAGCGTTCTCGGTCTAGTTCAGTTTTTTCTAGGTCAGCTAACCATGGCAAGGCCTTTAAAAACTAAGGAGGTTTCTGAATGTGAGTTTGTATGAGCCTAAGTGTGAAAAATTTTTATCTTGATTTAAGAGAGAAATAAACTGGACCAACCAGGCATGTTGCAAGTAATTAAATGTAGATTACAGGAATGGAAAGTACATTAATAACAAACCATGGCCAGAGACTAAAGTAAGAAGAAATTAGTCATTAAAGAAAACAGAGTCAGGCAAAAATCTGAGTTTTGGAAAAATCTGATGAAGTTGAAAATTTCAACTGAGGGCACTGTGTATAATCAAGGAAAATATGGCTGGAGTGTTTCCATGATCAGATCTTAGGAGAACTTATTTTCATCTGAAATTAGAAGAGAATACAATTAAAGCTGAGGGGAGAAGGACCTTGTTTCTAGGAAATAAAAAAGCTGTCCAGGCACTGGCTGGCTAGCTAAGTGGTTAGAATAGAACATCACCCCAAAACACCAAGGTTGTGAATTGAATCTGGGTCAGGACACATATGGGAAGAGACAAATCAATGGACAACTAAGTGGAACAACAAAATGAATGCATCCCTTTCTCTCACTCCCTTTCTTTCCCTGTCTGTCTAAAATCTAAAATAAATAAGTAGATAAAAGTTGGCTAAAGGGAATAGTTTGACTTTCAAGGGTATCTAAAAAGAAGCAATATACTAGGAATAATAGGGATAATAAGGCCTAAGATTCTGAGCACCAGAATGGTCAGTATAGCTTAAATGGGATGATAAAGCAAGAAACATGGTTGGCACATAAGTAAAGGACTGTTTCTTTTCTTTTTATTTTTTATTGATTTTTTTTTAGAGAAAGGAAGGGAAAGAGCAGGAAAGAGAGATAGGAACATCTGCTCCTGTATGTGCCCTGACCGGGAATCAAACTGGCAACCTCTACACATCAGGTCAATGCTCTAACCAACTGAGCTATCAAGACCTTTTATGTATCTATACTGTTAAATGTTTTATTCACATTCTCTCTTTTAAGCTTGATGACAGCCTATGAGCTATATTTTCTTGGACAACTTAAACTCAGAGAGATTAATTTTATTATGGTCATTCAAACTAAAACTAGAATGTTGCAAACTGGCATTTCAGAAAGTTGTGTTTATTTAAAAAAATCTGTCTTTCCACTATATTATGTGTTTTCCATTAAAATGCAGTTAAGCTTCACTTTATTTTGGCACCTTGATTCAAATCACTTGTGTGTTTTATATAATATATATATATATGAGTAGCACTTACTGTATATCAGACAGCCATCCCCAAAATGACCTGGGAGCCGTCAGAGTAAGGGAGGTTCTATCCCTATATTCTGACCTCCAGCTGAGGAAGTGGAAGGATAATTGAAGGTGGCTAGAAAGGAAGAATAATGTAAGAGCAGAGGCATGTAACATATAAAGCAAAGCAAGGGTGACAGGTTAAGCAATGTGTGAGCGTGAAGAATGTGTTAGGATTCTGAAGCTCTTAGCCTGGAGCGTAGCTCCTATAATAGCTATATAAAGCAAGAACCGAACTAGAAGTTACAACAAGTTATGTATGTAAATGTCCAAATGGGGTGAGCAGACCCTTTTAAATTAAACCTCATATTTATGTGTGCTTTGGGGGGGAGACGGTCTCATTTGTTTAAGAACTCTTAACCCATTTCTGACTTTTTCTTGTTGCCTTCTTGTGCATGTTACTATGCCTTTCTTGTCTGTGGCCCCAAATAAGATATGAACATTATTTTTAATCCAATGATTTATCCCTTGGAGTACTACAGTGTCATTTTATGCAAGCTTTGTCTTGTTGCTTTTATTTCAGTTGGAGATGATGTGATATGGAAGCAAAAGAAAAAAAAATCCAAAACAAAACTGGGTGATGTGAGTCAGGAGATTTCATAAGGACTCTGGCTTGGGAACACCCTCTGTGCCTCATGGGCGTGTCTGACCTTGAGATGATCATCTCTACAATAAAGAAACTAAATGGTTCTTCACCTCCCCACCAATTCTGACATTGCACACTAACCAGGGATAAGGTTTCTGACTGGAAGAGACACCCATTGGGAATTATTTTCATGGGAAAGTGAAAAGTAATGGAATACAAAAGCAAAAACAATATAAAAGTGAAAATGTGATCAAACAATCAACCTGATAATAAAAGCAGAAGTCCTTATATTCAAATGGTCAAAATAGTTCATTTATATCCATTATTAGATCCAGATACATGCCAGGTACATAGAAAACAGTTTAATTCTGAAAGTAACTCTGCCACATATATACGGCTATTTTTATTTTGTAACTGAGGCTGATGCAGATTAACTACGATTTCTAAATAACTTGAGTTAATAGTTAGCTTTAAATACAGTTGTTGGTTTTTTTTTTTTGGCTTCAATGTATATTAACTTTGGAAAAAAAACAATATACTGACTACTCTAGGAAGACACCAGGTTTTAGTTTTTAATTTGAAAAACAGAGAAAGCTTAATTAGTAATGTGGAAGAGAACTGTATAGCCAAATGACATTGTATAGCATGGGAAACAATACAGTACTTACGTAAAGAGAAATAATAATTATTGCTTGTTTTTAAAAATCAAATTCAAACACCAAATTTGGTAATAATCAAAAGGTATAAAACTAATTATATTTAGATATAAGGTGTCAGTAATGCTAAAAAAATGACTACTGAAATCAAGATTGAATGATAATCTCCTGACCTCTGCTTGCACAGTGGATAAAGCATTGATCTGGGCCTAACAAGGTGGTGGCGCAGTAGATAGAGTGTCGGACTGGGATGGATGCAGAGTACACAGGTTCAAGACTCCGAGGTCGCCAGCTTGAGTGCGGGCTCATCTGGATTGAGCAAAAAGCTCACCAGCTTGGAAGCAAGGTTACTGGCTTGAGCAAAGGGTTGGTTACTCATTCTGCTGAAGGCCCACAGTCAAGGCACATATGAGAAAGCAATCAATGAACAACTAAGGTGTCACAACGAAAAACTGATGATTGATGCTTCTCATCTCTCTCCGTTCCTGTCTGTGTGCCCCTATCTATTCCTCTCTCTGACTCTCTCTCTGTCCCTGTAAAAAAAATAAAATAAAAAAAAATTTTGACCTGGAACACTGAGAGGTTGGCAGTTCGAAACCCTGGGCTTGCCTGATCAAGGCATATTTTGGAGTTGATGCTTTCTACTCCTCCACAACTTCTCTCTCTCTCCTCTCTAAAATGAATAAGTAAAATCTTAAAAAAAAAAAGATTGAATTATTATCATACTTGAATATATGACTTGCTTTTATTAAAAAAAAAGTTATTAAATTGGGTATAATATCTGACCATTTTGGAAGTATACAAAATTGTAGCATCATATTCTCTGAATTAATATATTGCAATCAAGCACTATTAATACAAATATTCAGCTAGCTTCTTCATTATTTATATCATGAAAGTAATCTAAAAATAAAGGTAAATAGGACTGCAAATTCAGATTCTTTAAGAATACTTTCCTTCTCCCTCCTCTCTACTTTTCCCTTTCTCACTTTTTATCTTCCTTCTTTTCTCTTTTCTGTTTTTTTATTTTAGTTTATTTTTTTGTGGGAAACTATCTTCATTATTCCAAAGATGATAACTTTCAGGGTTTTTTTTTTTAGTGTATTTCAAGTGAAAAGAAAAATGAAACCAACTAGAGGTCACAGCTTTAGAATTATAAATATTGCATTTTGTTTAATAAGGCCAAAGAAGGTGGAAATACATATACCTGCATATCATAGAAAAACATGTTTGCTTTCTCTATTTTGTCCAATCAGTTTCTAATTTGTAACATAGTTTTTTGTTGGTGCTTTTTTAATGGTTATTAGTGCTTATAGATTTCTAACCAAGATTACAACAGATATTTTATGTTTCTATATGCAGGTCAGATATACAGCTACCTATAACTATGTCATCCAATAATTATTACATATCCCTCTTCTTTCTAAGACAGTCTATCTTGATTTGGTCCTGGAGACAAAAAGATTTGTCTTTTTATTTGTATTATCATTTCAGCTTCTCTGCTATGAAAGTGAAGATATCCTGTTTAAACTCCAGACAGTAGTGACTACTTTAGCTCTTATGGTTAATTAAAGCACACATCACATATTTTTTCTCACTGAAGTGGTATATAACCTTGAAAACACTGAGGTCCAACTCTCAGACATGATTTAAAACCAAGTTACAATTCTTTTCTCCAATTCTTAATTATTCTTTCCTAAAGTCACTTTGTTCTTGTATTAATTTGATTGCTTCTACTTACATCCTTTCTTATTTCCTTTTTTTATAAGTTTATAAAATCACTCTATTACAAATATTCTCTATTATAAATTCATTCTCTTTATTTAAATAACTCTACTTTTCGAGAGAACTTTAAGTTAATTCCTTAAAACTATTTGAACAGTTGCTATTTCTTATACCTCTTTCTTCCAAAAGAGGACTCTTGGGTCTGTTAACTCACAAGCAGAGAACAGAGTGAAAATTATTGTAATATATTATATAAAGGTGTAGCCTGACCCACAAATATCTGTGTAATGTGTGTAGGAATTTTTTAAAGAAATCCATGCTATTTGTTCTATCATTAGAGATACTGATGACAAGGATATTTATGATGATATTAAAATACTAATGATAACATTCACAACTCTTCTATAGCAAGTTCTATATGTCAGCACACTCTTCTAAGCATATGCATATTTATAATTTGACGCACACAAGCACCCTGTAAAACTTATATGATTTTTAGGTTTTATAGAAAAACAGACAGAGTTTGCTTAACAAGTGTAAGTGACAGTAAGTAGTGGGATTGGGTGAAAGCCTACGCTATTTATTTTAGTCTCTGTTCCTAGCTACTGTATAACACTGGTAATGAAGGGACTGTGTTTCATGAGCATTGCTTTCACCCTCTCACTAAATTTTTTCTTTATTTTCCTATCAAGGTATAACAGTTAAATAAATAAATAAAAAACAAAAGGAGCCCTGGCCAGATAGGCTGGTTCTTTAGAGCATTGTCTTGAAGCACAGAGGTTGCTGATTCAATCCTGGGTCAGCTTGATATTCTTGTCTCTCTCTCTCCTTTCCTCTCGCACTAAATCAATAAATTTTTTTAAAAAAGTAAAAAAATAATGAAAGTTATACATGTAATTGGAGGGGAGGATAAATCTTTCCTTCTAGGTCCTTTGGCTGGCTTTTGTAACTGAATTGATATAAGACAGATAAAAAGACAAAAACAACCAGAAATTTAATAATATGTATACCACTTGTATACATGGGAGAGACCCAGGGAAACTGAGCAACTTCCTGAAATGTCCAAAACCATCACCTTAACTGTCATCTTCAGTTAAAGACAACAGTAGATGCTGGGAGTGGGAGAGTCAGTTATAGGAGGTTACCGGGAAAAGCATAGTAAACAAGAGTAAGGTGGTTTGCGCAGATTTAATTCACTGAGTCTCCACAGATAAGAGTTCCTAGAGATTTTAAAGTCATCCTTTGCTTATGGTACAGAGAGGGAGACAGCCTTACAAATGGAGCCTTCCCTTATAAATGTCAATGTTTCTTACAAAATGGTAACTTCCACCTAATTTTCAGTGTTTCTTTGTGTGTGTGTGTGTGTGTGTGTGTATGTGTGGTTTTTAAATAACTGGCTTAAAATAATCAATATACCAAGAGGCATATTTTGATAGATTTTGTTGCCCTCCCTTTATAATAGTTATATGCATGATAAAATATTTAAATAGACTTCAAAGTAATATTGTCATAAGACATTTTTGATTAAAAATCTTAGGAATATTTAGGCCCTTGATACTTTTATAAAGAGAATAATTCAAATACAAAGGCTTTCCCTCAGGAATGATATTTACATGTATACAAACTGTCTAAAAAGAAACACAAATTGTTATGAACTAAAATAGCAATATTTTCATTCAAAAATATATTAATATTACAGGTCTTAACAACCTCTTTTTACTAGATAGCAGTTTTTGCTTACACCCTTATCCTCTTGTTTCCTCTGTTACTTTTAAATACACAGTAAAGAAAAGGTTCTTGTGCATGCAGGTATGTTTTGTCACATTTGAACCCATTTTGAAGGGGAGCAGGTAAGCTGTGTCATGCCAACCAAAATCTAAAAAGGTATTTCCATCACTAAACCTTTAAAAGTGATTTTTTTGAAGTAGAAATTAGAAATTTTATTTTTTTATTTTAAAATACAACTAAATAACTGCCTTAAAAGTATAATTAAAAAAATAAAGATTGGCAATTCTAGCTGAAGATAATGTCAACAAAACTTACCAAGAAGATCATTAGGAAACAGTTTATTTAAACCATGTTTGCCAGCCAGGAAGATACAGCCTCTGGCAGAATCAGAGTCAGCTTTACCAAAATAAGGGCAAAACAGCCTTTTCTAAAGAAAGTTCCCACTCAAGTTCTCACTTATATTGTGCAAATGAAGTTTTCAAGTTATGTAGTTCTGATTGGTCCAAATTGTGCAGTCTGATAAGTCAGAATACATGCAAATTAGGATACAATTTATGCATTTCTCATTGGTTAGGGCAAGTCTCAGTCATTGTTTGAAAGACAAAATCAGGGTTTCCCTGTAGCGGTTGATTCTGACTGCTTAACCAAGTGGGTAAAAGTGTGGGGAATTTAGAGTTCAACTTGACTTTCCCTTGTCAGCAAATGGCTGATGAACTCTTATTATTTATAAATAATAATGGCCTTTACTTAACCATGGAAGTCTATCTCAGCAATTAGTGTGGTTCATATCAAATAAATCTCTCTTCTTGGTATCTACAAGTTTCTATCTCTTCCTAAGCATCATTATCATTGCCCAGTCAATAGTAATTTAGACACAGAAGAGAAAACATTATATTTTGAATAAGTTGACAGGATTTCATGTTTCAAGAAAATATTTCTATTACATATTTTAGTTATACCCTGTTTACTTAACTTATTTTATTAGTTTAAGACAAAGAGAAAAATTATGTTACAATATTAGAAGGATAGGTTGTAAACTATAGAGATTTATTGAGCCTACGTAGCTGAGTTTTTTGCCAAATTAATATGTATTATTAATTTATAATTTGTAGTATATATTTAAATATATTTCATATATTTTTAATCTATATATTTACATATATATTACATATGTATATTACATATATATTTTATATATACTTAACTCACCTTTTTTTAAGAAATAAACACCATTAAAATGTGATTTCATTGTTTCATTATTTCGCATGATAAATAATGACAAATATATTTTTCTTTTTTAACAGAATCAAATTTTATGTGTTGTAAAGGTGATAACCACAAGCCATAGGGAAAAGTACTGGACCACATTTAAATTAGTCTTATTGTTCTATAATGTCTTACTGTAGTACAAGGTTAATTAGTACCATAGGCAATATACATTATTCATAACTGCAATCAGGCGTTTATTCTGCTGGGTCTTTATCAACTACAAATTGTTGTTGTTCTCATAACAAAACCTTGATAAACTATTGTCATATTTAATTTACTGAATTATATTGGTAATACATGTATTAGTTCATGTACTTCAAATATTCTGAATATGTCATTTCTATCTAGAAAAATAGTCAGATTAAAAATTAATGCCTTATTCTGTAGTAAGTCATAAACTTTGAAGACATTCAACCTAAATTATTTTTGTTTATTGTAGGGATTTTTTTTTACTTTTAATTCATATACCAGTTTTAATAATATACCATGTTTAGTGGCAATATCTTCTCATGGAGTAATTGATTTTTAGATGAATTTTTAATATATCAATAAAGTAATTAATTTTTCTCTCTCTTAGTAGAATATGAAATCCATGAGACCAGGGACTTTGTATATCAGTAGCATATAGAACATAAGTGTCCTGTACCTTCAACATATTTTTAAATAGATTTAATGAATATGTTTATACATTTGAAGATAAGAATATTCTATCTATTAACTAACAGTTTAGTAGGACTTGTATTGTGTAATCAGAAACAAGGAAAGAACATCTTATCTCAGTTCTACTTCCTATATTTCCACTTTCCATACATAAAAGAGACAAAGATAGAAAAGAGAAAGGAAGAGTGGAGGTAATGACAAAGCAATATAAAAATGATTACCGGCTATGTAATTCAAAATTGTAGAATTAAAACAGTCATCTAGCATGAATCCTTATTATCATTTTTATTTGTTCTACACCATGCAGACTGAATTTTCAGTAAACATAGGTAAATTAATAAATTTTTTCTTATCTCTTTTTTTTTCAGGAGTCAGATCATTAAGATACCCACAAATACCACAACTGCAAAGTCAGTTGCAAGATATGTTAGAATGCAATTTTAACTTTTCCTGCGTCCTCAGGGACTACACAATTTATTTTCATAAATATTCTTGTAACCTTTACTTATCCAGAAACCAGTTGTCAGAAAATTTCAGCTGCAGCAAGGCACTTCAATTTGCTTTTGAATAATTTGTACATAAACAAATTCTCTTTATTTCCCATAGGGTATGATTAGGAAAATCTTTTAGATTGTTTTGTTTCCTTTTTATCCCCATTGCCAGTCACTTCTGATATTCAAACAATAATTCTGTCTTAGTCCTTGAGTGGAAGAGAAAAATAAGGGAAAATATTTCATGAGTAACGAATATCCAATTTTTCTTTCTAATGCATAATTTTCCATCTACATAATTTTATTTAAGTCTAAAATTTAAAATGGGAAGTTAAATATACCTATTCCCCAAACTTAGCCTAAGAATAGAATTATGACATCCAGAAAATTAGTCATAAATTGTGTCATGGAAATTCCTACACACATATATATATATATATATATATATATATATATATGTCCCCGCATTAACAATGTTGTAGTTAAGTGATTATTTTCTTTATTTATTTTTAAATATTTTAGAGAGAGAGAGAGAGAGAAAGAGAATAGAAAGAGGGGGGAGAAGTGAGAAGCATCAACTGATAGTAGTTGCTTCCCTTGTATGCCTTGACCAGGCAAGCCCAGGGTTTCAAACCAGCAACTTCAGAATTCCAGGTTGATGCTTTACCCACTGTACCACAACAGGTCAGGCTTGATTATTCATTCTATTAAAAGACATTGAAATTTTCCTTTCACAGGTGAAAAGGAGTAGGGATCCCTCAGGAGCCTCTTTTATAAGGCATTAGTCCCATTCATGTAGCTTCACCTTCATGACTCAAAGCACCTGACAAAGGCCCTACTTACTAACACTTTTACCTTTGGAGGTTAGGATTTCAACATGTGAAAAGGGAGGGAGGTTCAGGCAAACGTTTAGACCATAGCCATATGATATATTCTAAGTCTTAGTGTTGGCAGAATATGCATTTTCCTTGGTTCTACTCTTGCCCTGTTTCAAAATATCCCTTTATTCAGATTCAGTTTACTTAAATATTAATTATTCAGAGTACAGTCCAAAGAATGAACCCAGGTAACTTGTAAATGATGCATGACCAAGTGAAATTGAAATGAAAATAATATTGATTGGATGAATAGAAATTTCAAACCTTTTAAATATAGACTAGTTTTAAAAAAATTGATTTATCACTGTTTTGAACTTAACAGTTCCCCATGTAATGCACTGTACTTGAACATAGCATTTTAATTTCAGTTAATTAACTTAATGTATCACATTGATTAGAATTGTTCATTTGAATTGTATTGGTTCTATAGTTTTAGTTGTATTAACTTTATCAAATTATTTGGTTTTAGAGTTATAGCAACTATAAGATAAAATTTATTTTTATATTTGTGTGTATTAACTAAGGTAATAATTTAAAAAAATAAGTAAATACTGAAAGATTCAAGTTAATTCTTTTAAAATGCAATGACATAATTCAGGTTTTAGAATTCTGTTCTAAATGATCTCTGTCTCTTTCTTTTCAAAAATGCAATCACTGTATTATTATCAGGCTTAGTAGTACTTTAATTTATGCATATTTACCATCAATTATATACTCTTTAGGATATTTTATCCAATATTAATAGAAGAATTACAATTTTAAATGATAAAAACAATTTTTTAGTATTTGTTTTACAATCATTGTTTGCACTTACTAAATTAACTTGCTCCTTAATTGAGAATCACTGAAGAATTGTCCTGGCCAAGTAACTCAGTTGGTTACAACATTGCTTCAATATGCCAAGGTTGCAGGTGCAATCCCTCTCAGGACACATATAAGAACATATAAGAATCAACCAATGAATGCACTAGTAAGTGGAACAACAAACTGACATTTCTCTCTCTCAAATCAATCAAAATTTTTCATTAAAAAAAGAATTATTTTTAACACTTTGAGGAGTGTGTGTCTACACTGAGAGATTAACTCAAGAAGTCCTATTATATTTGGTTTGAAATTACTATGCTTAAAAAATGTAGACTGTATTGTTCCAGTTTTCTTAATTGACACATGATTGGTTGGAAATCAACTCTTAAAAAAATGGAAATGTCTTGACCAGGCAGTGGTAAAGTGGATAGAGCATCAGACTGGGATGCGGAGGACCCAGGTTCAAAACCCCGAGGTCACTGGCTTGAATGTGGGCTCCTCCTGCTTGAGCATGGGCTCACCAGCTTGAGCATGGGCTCACTGGCTTGAGCTTGGTATCATAGATGTGACCGCATGGTCGCTAGCTTGAGCTCAAAAGTCACTGGCTTGAAACCCAAGGTCGCTGGTTTGAGCCCAAAGTCATTGCCTTGAGCAACTCTGCTGTAGCCCCCGGGTCAAGGCATATATGAGAAAGCAATCAGTGAACAACTAACATGCCACAACAAAAAATTGATGCTTTTCATCTCTCCCCCTTTCTGTCTGTCTGTCCTTATCTATCCCTCTTTCTGACCCTCACTCTGTCTCTGTCAAAAAAAAAATGGAAATGGTCAAGTTTGAATCACCTTATTTGGAACTATTAGGCATTGGTATATTTAATCCAATAGAGCTAAAGAATTATTTTATTAAATATGGGGAAAACAAATATAAAAAGTAATAATAGAAATTATAGTCCTAATTTTATGATTAGGAATTATTTTGAAAATGTTATGGACGTGCCAATTATAGAGAGCAAAGCAATTTAAATGAGCCTAAATTAGACTCATTTGTTTTAAATATTATACATCTCACATTGGACAATTAATTTAAGCTACACTGCCACCACCCTAAAAAGACAGGTGGCTGTTTAGAATATATAATACTTATCCTCCACCAGATTGCCTACAATTTTACGCACAAATACTTTTTTAAAAAAACATTTTTGAGAGAGAGAGAGAGAGAGAGACAGGAAGAGAGAGGGAAAGACAGGAGCATCGAGCTGCTGCTGCTGTTGGGCCCTGATGGAGGAATCAAACTGGCAACCCCCACACTCTGCACTCCAGGGCATGCTCCAACCAACCGAGGTATCCGGCCATTGATTTTTAGAAAGACAGATAGAGGAAGGGAGAGAAAAGGGAGGGGGAAAGGAAATATTTGTTGCTTTCTGCATGTGCACTGACTGGAGATCAAACCTGAAGCCTTGTTGTTTTAGGAGGACTCTCTTCATTGAGCAGCTAGCCAGGCCCTGCGGACACTTCTTTACTGTCTCATAGGTCATACCTAGGAAGAGGAGCACTGAAATCATTAATAAATGAAACAGTAGAAATTCCACATTCTCACGCTACACTGCTTATTTAATTATTTTGTACTTAAAGAAAAAGAAATTCCCATAAGAGCTTTTGAATGCTTAAAAAAATAATAAAGTCTAAATAAAATATACTTTCTGACTGTAAAAGTATGCTTTATATAGCAGTTTCTACTTTAGATTAATATTTCCTTTATTATTATTATTATTATTCAGTGAGAGAAGGGGAGGCAGAGACAGACTTCCACACGTGCCCCAAGAATCCACCCAGCAAGCCCCTACCTACCAGGCAATGTTCTGCCTGCCTGGGTCGTGGCTCTGTTTCTTGGCAACCAAGCTATTTTGGTGCCTGAGATGAGACCATGGAGCCATCCTCAGTGCCCAGAGCCAACTTTCCTCGAAACATGGCTTAGGTAGAGAGAGAGAGAAATAGAGAGATGGGGTGGAGAAGCAGATGGTCACTTCCCTATGTGCCCTGACCGGGAATTGAACCCGGGACATCCACATGTTACGCCAATCCTCTACCGCTGAGTCAACTGTCCAGGGCTAGATTAACAATTCAAATATGAAATAAAGTAATTGTTTCCCACATTAAGTTGTATTTTTTAGTTTAATGTCTAATTTAAGATCAAATTAGTATAATATTTAATTATCTCCAAAAATATACTCTTTACCATTCTTAAAAATAAGCTTTAGTATTTTAGTCTAATATGGAATTCTCTACATAGAAAACTATAATTACAGTGACTGGAAACATGCTAGAAGAAGTAAAAGTCAGCATTAAATACATCTTTGTGTAGTTCTTTTCTCATAAGTGTATATATTTTCAGTTTGTTGCCAAATTATTGCTTAAGTTGTCATAGTAAATATTGTCCTGTTTTCTCTGCCCTTTCTGTCCCTCTTTTTATAGAAAAAAATCAAACAACATACTTTTTATTTTTCAAATAGTAAAATCTTTACCTCTATGAAATTTTAATTTATATATATTGTTATTTAGTGAAAGCCTTTCCAAATTTGCATTAGTTATTGTCAAAATTCTGCACCTAACATATATTAATAGCTCAGGTCATGCAGAAAATGTGGATGAGACAATCATCTGACCTATGTCTGTCTCCCTTCTCTTACTGGAACTATCTAAGACCACCGTGCCCTCCTTTCCTGAAGATGAACCAAGTTCCTGCCCTTACTGTTGGTAGAGAAGAGGTGGGGTATTGATTCCCTGGCTTACTCATACCTTTTTAGTTTTCTCCTCCACCTGTGGTGTGTGTTATGGACTCTTCCCTGGAGAGAGGAAAGAGGAGGAAAGAACACAACTGTCATTTTTTCTTAGTGAAAAAGTTTCGAAGTAATAAGGTGGCCTGTTATTTGAGGTATGTATGCACGGGGGGTCCTCAGGTTTTGACACCTTTCTCTTCCTATGACAGTGACACAACCCGAATTTTGATGTAAGCTGAAACACATCCTAGCCTAAGTCATTTACCTATCCTAAAACAGTTGTAAAATCACAATTTAAAACATAAAAACACAAATAAGCCACAGAAAAAGGGAAAGGACATAAATATACTATACTGTACACTGTACTCTAGTAAAAGAAAAAATGAGTGTAAAAAAATTTCTTACCTTTATTCCTGTGGTTGGCTTGTACACTGGAAGGGGCATTGCAAGGTGGGAGAGAGTGACCTATTGGGAGGAGAAAGCTGGAGAGGCAGGAGAACCTGCAGAAGGTGCTGGAGATACTGGGTCAAGTGAATCAGGAATATGCAGGAGACACTGGAGATGATTCTACCTGTACTACAGGTGTTTCATCTTGAGAAGCATATGATGTAGAGGGTACAGGATCTGTTGCAGTCCTGTCTACCTTTTTAAATAATTGTTCCAGGCTAGTCTGGAAAGTCTATGACTTCTTTTCCAAAATCTGCCCATAGCATTGCAAGGTGTCCATAATAGCTCTGTAGACCATACTGAATCAGTCATTGCTGAGGTCTTCAGCATGAAATTTTGCCAACCCTTCCTCTATCATAGAAAAACTTGCCAAACCTTTGGTAGTTAATCTCTTGGGTCCTGGGGTTTCTATCTCTTCCTCTTCAATTGCTGCTTCTCCAGCTGAATGAGGTCCTCAGCAGACAGTTTCTCTCCATGTGATCCCAGTAACTCTGTGACATCCTCAGCCTCCACCTCCAAATTAAGTAAGCTGTTTACCCATGGCAACAACCTTCTCTGTTACAACCTCCACTGACTCCTCAAAGCCATGGAAGTCATATACAATGTGGGGACACAGTTTTTTCTGCACACCATTTAAGTTTGTTTGCCTCACTACATCCCAAGCAAAAGCAATATTTTGTGTAACATTGTAAGTGTTATAAGACTTCCAAAACTTTTTGATTGTCAGGTTCTTGTCCTTCTCAGTTTCATTAAGGGCCATAGCAAATGTCCTCCGGAGGCCAGAAGCCTTGAAAGAGGCAATGACACCTTGGTCCATGGGCTGTAATTGGGCAGAGGTATTAGGTAGAAGGTAAACCACCTTGATATTAAGGTTAAAGACACTCAAGTGTTCAGGGTGACCAGGGACATTGTCCAGGACAACAAACACCTTAAAAGGTAGCCCCTTGCTAACTCAGTAGTCCTTCACTGCTGGCACAAAATGCCTCGAAAACCACTCTTCAAAACTCTGAAGTGTCTCCCATGCCTTCTTGTTAGACCTCCAGATGACAGGCAGTTGACCCTCTCAGGTACCCTTTATTGCCCCTGCATTCTCTGCCTGGTATACCAGAGGCTTGAGTTTGATGTCACCTGCAGCATTCCTCCAAATAGTAAAGTCAGTCACTCCTTGCCAGCTTTATGACCTGGTGCTTTCTTCTCCTCCTTGGTGATGTAGGCACTTTTAAGCATATGCCTCCAAAAGAGGCCCTTCTCATCAACATTAAACACTTGTTCAGCACTATAGCCCCTCTCTTTAATTCAGCCCACCTATTAGGAAATTTGCTTGCTGCTTTCTCATCCCCCCTTAGCCGCTTCACCCTGCACCTTAAGGTTATGCAAGTTGGCATGAGACTTAAAAAGGATGAACCAACCCATACTGGCCACAAACTCTTCACTCTCTTTTCACTTTTTATTGCCTCAACAATTATTTAGACTCTCCTGAATCAACATTAGACTATCGTATATATGCCGCTGATGCTGGTCTTTCAGCCACCAAACTAGCAATCTTTCCATCTCAATCATTATGCCACTTCACTGTTTAGTAATCGCAGTCGATTTCAGAAGGGCTGATCCCTTTACATGCTCTAGGACGCGGACTTTGCCCTTGATAATTGTTGCTACCACAGAGCAGCTAAGGCCTAGCCCGTGGCCAATGTTTGTCACTGATTCTCCTTTTTCTGTTCTCTTTACAATGTCTAATTTCACTTCCACCATGATAGCTTTCCTCTTCTTTGAAGCACAACCATCTGAAGATTCTGATATTCATTTAGGAGCCATGATAAAGGGCAAAAATGTCACCAAAGCAACACAAATGGAACACTTGCACTTTTAAGAGTACGAAATGGCATAGTTCACCCACCTAGTCCATAAGTATGACACTAACGATGTAAGCCAAAACACTCATGCCTCAATTTTTTAAAGTTTTTATGGGAGTGAGCATCATAAACTTGAAATGTCATATGTCGAGACTGTCATAACCCAACCCCGGGTATTAGAAAAACAGCTGGGGTGGAGATGCAGTTATATAAGGGAGGGTTTTATTGTATGAAAAACTTAGTAGATAATTCTATGGGACTTCATTACAAATTTGAGAAGGGTGTAAAGATTAGATGTATAGGTAAGATAGAGATTAGATATAGGTATACTGATATACAGAGATATTTTAAGGAGTAAAACATTTTTTTGTGTTGAAATTATTTATAATTAACTTGTTTTTAACTATTCAGTAGGTGTTAATTGAGGACCATTAAATGCTAAATATTCTCCACCTAGGGACACAAGCTGAAACAAAAAATCTAAAAAGGTCCTGAATTCATGGAGATTATTTCTAACATACCAGCCTGGGGTGAGAGAAATGTGACAGGATTTTGTAAATGCATTTTAATTTGGATGCTAAAGACATACTTTCAGTTTGACCTTTATTTTTTAAACTGATTTCCAGAAATTGTAGATATATTTCTACTGATATTTTAAAATCTAGGTAGTTAATTGCATTTTTTCAGGTACAATGCAATGTTTCTGTTTAAGCCTCAGTTGTAAGTAATTGAATCCATTTCAAATTAACCTAGAATAATGATACATGCAAAATTTGCTTAAAAATCTATTTTAGACAAAATAATAATAAATACATTGGCCTTAAATTATAATTTTGTGAATTAATAATATGATAGGGTTTTTCCTGTGTTATTCTACAAACACCACATCAATCACTTAGCAGCCTCAGTAGATTCAAAGTAATTACTTCAGAGTTTGCTGTCATATATTCACATAACACATATTTTTAATCTCATAAAATTATGTAATTGTTACTGATTTATAAAAGCCTTTGAAGTGAGCTGCCTAATTATCAAATGAATTAACATAGTTAAAAGTATTAATTAGAGGCCTCACCGGGCAGTGGCACAATGGATAGAGCATCGGATTGGGATGCGGAATACCCAGGTTCAAGACCCCAAGGTCACTAGCTTGAGCTCGGGCTCATCTGGTTTGGGCAAAGCTCACCAGCTTGGACCCAAGATCGCTGGCTTGAGCAAGGAGTTACTCGGTCTGCAGAAGGCCCGCGGTCAAGGCACATATGAGAAAGCAATCAATGAACAACTAAGATGGTGCAACAAGAAACTGTTGATTGATGCTCTCATTTCTCTGTTCTTGTCTATCTGTCCCTGTCTATCCCTCTCTCTGACTCTCTCTCTGTCTCTATTAAAAAAAAGAAAAAAAGTATTGATTAGAGAAGATACTTTGCAAGTACTGAGGTCTAATTAATAGAAAATGGTCTTTTAAAAGCAGAGATTTCCATATAAATTTTGGAAAACAGTTTATATTTACTAAATATAAAATTTACACCTAATAAGTTAAAATTATATGATAGTAAATTAAACATGTCTATGTTCAAAGAATAAAATAATAATTATAAAGGTAAACCTCTGCTTCAGATATGATTTTTAGCAAATATTTCTTTCTATGGTTGGGAGGAAAATATACATGCAATCATTCTATTAATAACAGTGTTAGAAAGGTTCAAGAAAAGTAGAATTTCTTTTCTATCCTGTGGTGTATAAAATTTATCTTTTTTATGTGTGGAGAAGGGATGTCATTCAAACTGATGGATGTGGAATGAGGTGGCAAGGGACCAAGTATTTGCATCAAGTATGAAGTCAAGGCTTGAACTCTCAGTGGTGCTACTTCAAATGCCCTCTTGTCTTAACTTCACGAACTTTTCGAATGTTTCTAGGGAAAAGATCTCCCTAGTGAATAGAGCTATTAAGCAGTGACAGTCTGTAGTAGAAATAAGAAAAATATGCCAATCACTGTGGTGACTAAAAGGAAGTTGTAGTTCCTCATTTTTATGTTTTACACTCAAACACTAGTGTATTGTATGAATGGCAATTAAATATTGGATGAATCAAAGTTGAGAGGTGACTTTAAAGACACTATACTACTTTAGGTGAATAAAGGTAGCACATTTCACATATTACATATCTTCAACAACTACTGTTTGAATCACATTTTATGGGGTGCTTTAATTTCCCAATAAGACATCGACATCTGGTAAAAATTGAAAGGTGTCGGAAAAGGACACTTACTATGTGAAATACAAAAACATTCATTTCCTCTAAAGCAAATGAAAAGATGTGAGGTCCAGATCACAAGTTTTTGTATGACAAAAGAGTTTTTTCATGAAATCAGGTGTGATTTTGACTAAAAATAAGAATATTTTTTCAATGTAGATTATTCATAAATGTAAATAAGAAAACTACTAAAATATAAGGATTAGTTTATCATTTGGTGGAATCTAAAACAGAAGGGTTAGAACAAAAACTGTGAATCAGAAAGTATAGGACAGTGTCAATGAAAAGAAGAACATAAGTTATAAAAGAGTCTGTCATCCACTCTCACACAGAAACTTCCATGGATCCATGTTTTGAGTTTTACTGTAAGTTGAGAGTACTCCTCAAACTCTTTGGTTAAGAGGAACCGTCATGGTCTACATTCAGTGTTCCTTGCAAATAAAATATACTTTTAGATATACCCATTCAGATGTTACACTTCATTTCTGTGAGTCATTTAAAAGAAAGTTGCATTTTTATCCCATTCAGTTTTCAATCTCAAAATACCATAAAGAAATAGTGTTTGACTATCACCAATTTGTACTTAAACATTTATTTTTTTCTCAGAGTCCTTTTCTTAGGCTGTCTTTTTAACAGGTAAGATATTCATAGCCTCAACTCTGATTTTATTGACATTATCTTATTAGTGACATTATGTCAGTTGTTTAAAATACATGTTTTTACTTGTCAGGGAGTATCAATTTAACATATTATGACCATTTAAAGACCAAATGTTAAAAATTAGAAAAGAACATCAGAATTCTGATGTATTCTTGTTGACTGATAAAAGTATTGGCTTACATACAAAGAAGTTTATTTCTAGAGATAAATACTCTATCAATGCCTCACATAATGAAACACTTTAAGCACAAATTTTTCAAGAAACAAAAAAATATTATTATAATGGTCTATAAAAACTTATTTTGTTTTCATAACATATTAGATGTAAATATTTTTAAATTATTGTTCATTGCCAATTTGATGGATACACAAATGGAAATGTGGAATGAGTGTCTGTGTGAGTGGGTATGTGTAGTCAGTGTGACATTTTTATATTAAGTATGTGAGACCTGCAAGAGGAAAATCATACATAAATAAACATTCTTGAAATTCCCTTTCAAAAAAATAAAATTACATTACAAAAATAATAATAATAGAGGGATTACCAAAATCTAAAGGATTGTTAAAAATGTTCATTTTTCAAAACAACCACTCTATCTTTTACATGGTCTCTAGTAAAGTTACAATTTTGGTAGGAAAAACAATTTATAATAATTATTGTGCTGTCAGTTGTATTTTACTCCCTTAAAGATATAAGTAGTACAATACAGACAAGCCCAACCAACAAGCATAGGCATAGCTAACTGATACATGTTCCTAGCCATCTCAGAGCTTTTGAGCTTATACACTCAATACCACCACTGTGAATTAAATCAGAAGAGCACTATGCTACCTCTCAGGATTTTCATAAAAAAGAAAAATGACTGAAAAAAACAATTTAAAAAGAGGATAGGTGGCTGGAGTTAAAAAAAGGGCGTGAAATTAATTTAGCAAATAATTCACCATTTACAATCCAGTCCAAATTCCTAAAGAAGTTTGTATGGAAAAGTGTTTCAGAAGAGTCTTAGTTTCTGGGAGTGGATTTTTAATGGAACCTTTTGAAGTATTACTTTGTGTATTGCAAATGAATATGAAAAGTGTTAAGTGATGCCTTGTATAATGTCCATACACATCTATCAGAATTGTGTGTTTAATATACACAGCAATTTAATCCACTTAGACTGTTATTATATTGAGACATGTACACTGAACATCTTTGTTGCATGAATGGAATTGCTAAACAATAAGAAGAGACCTCATTGTTTTCCACATTATACAGGCATGAGAAAAATAGGAGCAGAAAGCTCTTAATTACCATATTTCCATGTTTTAAAAGTAAAGTCCACACTAAGGTCTCTTTGTAATGTAGAGGATAGTGATATTATAAAAGAGAAGTTTGAAAGGATATTTTGAAGAAACTGAAGAAATCAAGATTATGATGTAAGAATTGGTTGAATTAAACATCGCAGCATTTCTGATATACTAAATTTGAAGAACAGATCATTAGGGTAAAAAATTAGATTGAAACAGTTCGAAAGATATTTTGAAAAGATATTGGTATAATGGTGAATTTTTAAGCAACCCTGTGAAGTGTTGCTTAGTATAGTGCAGTTGGATCTGAAGATTGTGAAGTGGTTCTATACAAATTATATACTTCAATCAGGTTTTCATCTAATATTTTTAATTATCTATATAATATTTAAAGATAAATTCTGTGTAACAGATAAGTTAAAATTATAGAAAATCATAGGATTTGTTTCAGGATGCAACTGTGTGAAACAGTATTATTATAAATTAACCATGAATATATTTCAGTTTCCACAGAGAACACTGTGAATTAGAAATACCAATAATGGGAAATAGAAACAGTTGATCAGTAATGATGTACCTTATATTGTTGTTTCTGTAAGTGTATATGCACACTGACCAAAATACAAATATATTGCTTAATCAGACATCATGTATTTTTCTATTAAAGCAGATATCAATCTTCCCCGTAAGGTCATCAACTTCTCAAAATGTATTAAACATTTCAGAAGAACACCAGCTACAGCTACTCTACTGGGTGATTTCTGAATATTTGGTACATGTAGCTAGGAAGGGTATCAATTTTATAGAAATAAGACTGGTGTAAATAAGAACTGAAACTGTTGTTGACACACACTACTAAAATGATGCAACTGTTGTTGACACACACTACTAATATATATATTATTATGTTCATATATATATGTGTACATATATATATACACATATATATATGTTATTTGTGGATTCAAACAGAATCCAAAATTCCATGGGAAAAGGATAAAAGAAATGAAATATATTGATAATCAAAGCCTCTCTCTTAGGTTGAAAAAATTGTTTGGGTACATTAATGCTAGATTTCTAAGAGTACCTTTAATTAATATGTAAGAAAATCATTTCTTAAGTTATTTGGGATGGTTAATTCACAAGCTTAAATATACATGTGACAGTAAAATCTGAACCAAAAGAAATCTTTCGTTTTTTGTTTATGAATTTATGAAGCATAGCAAATAATAATTAGAATTAATAACAGATGGCCCTGGCTGGTTGGCTCAGCGGTAGAGCGTCAGCCTGGCGTGCGGGGGACCCAGGTTCGATTTCTGGCCAGGGCACATAGGAGAAGCGCCCATTTGCTTCTCCACACCTCCTCCTTCCTCTCTGTCTCTCTCTTCCCCTCCTGCAGCCAAGGCTCCATTGGAGCAAAGATGGCCTGGGAGCTAAGGATGGTTCCTTGGCCTCTGCCCCAGGTGCTAGAGTGGCTCTGGTCGCGGCAGAGCCACTCCCCAGAGGGGCAGAGCATCGCCCCCTGGTGGGCAGAGCATCGTCCCTGGTGGGCGTGCTGGGTGGATCCCGGTCGGGCGCATGCGGGAGTCTTTCTGACTGTCTTTCCCCATTTCCAGCTTCAGAAAAATACAAAAAATAAATTAAAAAAAACAGATGATAAATTAGTTCAACATTTATTTCTGCTTAGTTTTATTTACAAGGGATCTGGGACAAAAAAAAATAACTTGAGAGGGAAATGCCTAGTAATTGCAGAATATATTATAGCACTTGCTTTGGTTTATTAGCCTTGGTTTTTTCTAAACGGATGAGTTCTAAAGACATGCTATCGAAATAATTTAGTTCCTACAACTTTGCATATACAAATCTCTCATTGCATCATATTTTCAGTTATACAGAAATGGGGGAAATAGCTTTATTTTCTTCCAATTAAAAACTAACCATGTTTTCATAGAAAAAGTTCAAGTATTTAATCTCACACTGATTAAAAGCAGGACACATGGTTTGGGAAGATACTGCTATGTATATTGGAATCTTTGTGCTAATTCTTCCTTATCTTCCCACAAGATTGCCTTGAGAAACTCCCTAATAAATCTGCACATATGTTAGTTTTTTATTATAGTTCTTATAAACCAACCATAATGGAATATCCTATTAACTGCTATTTTAGAAAAAATAACTATATTTCTCCTGGTTGGAATATGTGCTGTGATTAAAGAATTTTGAACTAAGTTGGTGTCTCCAAATAATTCTGAATTCCCTATTTCTCACTTCATTGATGGAGGAGCTGAAAATCAGTCTTAAAGACCATCATGTATATTATTTGATAAAAATTAATCAGTTTAGCCTTCATCAAACATCAACATATTACTAACACATAAGTAATAAAAACAGCAAATTTGGGACAAGGGACAGCTTTGCCAAACAGAGCCCTAAAATAAAGATCACCCAAAAACTTTCATGCAAAATATGTATGATTAAAAAGTGGAGATAGAAAGATAAAAAATATAGAAAATAAGTTTAAACTGTATCTTCATAAAAGTGTATTTTAGCACTGTTTCAACTAAATCAAAATTTAATATACAGTATATTTAATTAACCAGTGTCTTTAATGTCTTGAAAGCCTTTGAGATTTTGTAAAACTATTATGAGTTCTTAAAAGTATGAAGGAACTTTATATGATAAGCTGCAGTTTGCCAATTGTGAAACAACAGAAAAAAAATCACTACTTTCAGTAGGTCAAGAATATTTTGCTATGTATTTTCTCTGTGATCCCCCTTTGCAAAATAAACCATATGTCTTGCCCATATACGTATACGGATCTTCAAAACTCCCTTATGAATCTTTTTTCTTAGTGAAGAAGACAGAGAGAGGGACAGATAGAGATAGACAGACAGGAAGGGAAAGAGAGAAGCATCAATTCTTTGTGGCTCCTTAGTTGTTCAGTGATTGCTTTCTCATATGTGCCTTCACAAGGGGGCTACAGTAGAGTGAATGACCCCTTGCTCAAGCCAACAAGTTTGGGCTCAAGGTAGCAACTTTGGGCTTCAAACCAGCACCTTTGGGCTCAAGCCAGAGACCATGGGGTCATGTTTATGATCCCAAGCTCAAAAGAGCAACCCATATTCAAGCTGGTGAGCCCACACTCAAACCGGATGAGCCCGCACTTAGACCAGCAACCTTGGAGTTTTGAACCTGAGTCCTCTGTGTCCCAGTCAGATGCTCTATCCACTGCATCACTGCCTGGTCAGGCATCCCTTATGATTTTTTTATATGAACTGTCTATAAAAACTACCCCACGTATCCAGAAGGTTTTTTTTTTATGTTCATATGAAATCTAGTTTCAAGAAGAGTTCATTGCATTTTTTCTTTCAAACTTTAAGGAATTTAAACATACCATAAAAGTCTACAAACATCCACGGGCATTCAAGATTATATTTGAGAACCCTAAGGGTCTCCAAAGTGTGCAAGAAAAACAACAGAGACTCATGCCCATAAAACTTAAAGTATAATCTCTGGTCACTTAGTGCCAATAAAATTCTAAATGCAAATATAAAACTGGCAATCCTCAGTAGAAGTAGAAAATTTAGCAATGAGTTATTAATTTTCTTAAATTATCATTCAAATAAAACCACAAAGATAATCCAATTGAAATTATGGGACCTCCAAGTCTACTTGGATCACAGTTGACAAAGGACATTTAGTTGTATTGATAGCATAATTATAATGCCTGGCAAGTCTGATTCATTCAAGGAATAATGGCCAGTGTCCTTCAAGCCTGACTCAAAATTTCAAATAATCAGAAGAAGCAAGAGCTATGTTATATTGAATTGAAGGTGTGGACTTTCTAATAACCACAGTTAACCAGATTACAGATATTGATCAGGTTAATGCTGAATAGTGTCAAAATGGATGGTCACCAGAAATGTCTTATATTACATTCCTCTGGGAGTCCAGAGAAATCCTATTGTATTAGAGCGGCAAAGCAATTATTTCTAGACACATATGTTTATTTTCAATTTGCTGATATATCAATCTTGCTTAAATATTATTTCCTAGAATGGTTTTACCCCCAACCTTTTGTGGTTCATTCTATCTTTTGGCTTCCAAGAAATATACCACAGATCAATACATGTATTTGGCTTTTAGCATAATGGAGGTCCATGGACTTGGTGATGAGTTGAAGCATCAAAAGAGTTTAAATCAATATGATGTGTCTTAATTTCAGTGCCCTAATGCTCCTATTGCTTTCTCCTTCTACTTTGACTCAATACATATAGTTATATACTTATAAGAATTCAGGAATTGACCATGTGATCAATGGACCACTGAGAACAGCCTAAATTCAGAAACACACTTGCCAGCTAAGTCATGCCATGCCTCAACACATCACTCTTAGTTTACCCCTTGCCTGTCACTGCTTATGAATTATGCATATTAGGAACAAAGAACCAGCAGGACACTGCACTAGATATCCCATATGCCTATGACTGTAGATAACACCAGTACTTTGTACTTGCTGCTGGCAGATTGCTTAACAAAGTATTTGGCATTCCAGCAATGCTACTGTCATGGCTATAGGCATCTGAGAGCTCTTCCCCATGTTAAATTAGGAATATACTTTAAAATTCATTTGTTTTTATTTTTGTTTTATATCCCACATGCGAGTGAAACCACATGGTTATGGTTCTTGTCTTTTTTTGTCTGACTAATTTTACTTAGCATGGCACTCTGAAGTTTTATTCACTGTGTTGTCCCAAATGGCAGTTCATCTTTTTTAAAGGCCGGATAGTATTCTCATAGATGTATAAACAGTATGATCTTGCCTAACCTTTGGTGTAGTGGATAAAGCATCGACCTGGAATGCTGAGGTCGCTGGTTCAAAACCCTACACTTGCCTGGGCAAAGCATATATGGGAGTTGATTCTTCCTGCTCCCCATCCACCTTCTCTCTCTCTCTCTCTCCCACTCTTTCTCTCGCCTCTCCAAATAATAATAAAAATAATAATAATAATTATTATTATTATTAAAAAATCAGTATGATTTTACCAAGAGGAATGGAAGGTAACATGAGAGTGAGGAAGGTAAATGAGTTCAAATATATGTTGATAAAAAAGACTAGGTTTTGGGTGGTAAGTATGTAATGGAATATACAGATGTTGTATTATAAAGTTGTACATTTGAAACTTACATAATGTTATGAGCCAGTGTTACCCCAATAAAGTTAATTAAAATGTATTTGTTGTGAGGAACAGGGAAATTAAGTAATTTATTTAAAATATGTGTATTTGTGTTTCTTAACAATGTCACTTTAAGAATTGATAAAATCTTTTGTCTTTAATTTTAAGCCCTAAAAATCAGCCTGGGTAGATGTAGCTTGAATTTCAATTCTTAACTGATACCAATAAATGCCTTGAACCTACGAATGAAGATGATTTGAAGTCACCTTTTCTTCAGTATGAGAGTTATATTCTAATCTTGAGTTGATGAATTAATGATTTGAAGGACTATACATGTTTGGGCAAAAGATCCACAAGACATTACCTGAACCATCAACAAGGAGCCATTTAATCTTAACCAAAATATTGCATTTTGCTTAGAAACATTTTTTTTCGAAGCACTGAAAGCATATTACCTAAATGCAATATTAGTTCATTTATCTTCAATATACCTTTTGAGTCACTTAGAGTGTTGGTCTGACATATGTATACTAACACAAAGATTCAGGGTTAAGCTAAGAATGGTATACCTTTATCATTTCTCTACTCCTATGTACAGAGTAGGTTTCCAGTGACTTTAGCACTTGGCAAGGCCTCCTCACTTATAAAGAAGCTTTGCACTTGGCAGAGGCCCCTGAAAACTGACATTGAATTGAAATAAACAAATACTATTGACTTCCCATATCTCATTGACCACATGAAATTTAAGTATAAGGATGTTAATCCTAACAATGATAAATACTTGCATTTAGCAATTTCATTTTCATGTTGTCAGGTGAAGATGTTATAATTTTAAAAATAAAATTATTTGAAATAATCTTGGAATAATACAGGTAAGGAAAAAGCATCTTGTTCTTATGGGTTGAAAATTAATTTGTGATACAGAGCTATGTATCCTTCTGCGTACGAAACATAGCTTTCAGAAAACTGCATTACTTGACTGTTCACATAAAAGAGGCTACAGAAATAAAAAACAGGTATCTGGAAAAATGTGTCAATTTTCCTTCAAAAATTCCTTATTTGAAAGGACTAACATGGCTACAGCAACGGCCAAATGATAGCTTTGCATTCTCTGATAGCTTTCAGTACCATTTAATTTGATTCAAAATAATGAGCTGTAAGTTCCAGGGTTCAATAAATTATAATACTTCCCATTCCCTTAGCATGTCACAGCTGTAGAAATTGCCATTTTTCTGTGTACTGTCAACCCTCCTTTTTTGTGAATAGGAGTTTTGTTATATTGGATATTATGCCATCAGTTGTTTATAGAATTAGACAATCTGCTTCTGCACTAGCATTAGAACTGTCTGAACTTTTACTTTGGTAAATATACATGCAAAAAACCAAGATACTCACATAAAATGTACTCTTTTTTTGGTGATCAAGACATTTCATCCTGTCAGAAGTTAACCATGTAAAAGAAAACTACCAGCAACTGCAAAGTCATTTCAAAGTTGTTATTTCACAGCTATATGGTAGGAATAAATTTAGTTTAGAAGTCACTGAAATTCTGGGCAGCATTTTTTTTCCCCTGTAAGGCATTCCAATAAGCCCTCTGCACATCCACGTACCCACAGGGGTGTTCACAGAAGTCTATATACCATTGCACAGGCTTAAGACCCTGGGGAACCTATCCAGAGAGCTCTGCTGGCTAATATTTATTAAAAATGAAGAGCCTGTGAAATCGCTGTGAAAACATTGTTTCACAGAGACCACAGAAAAACCTCAAGGTTGCTGTTGGGAAAAGGGATAGCAAGAACTCTTCCTGTAACAAATGATTTACAAAGTGAGCTAAAGACGGGCTACGTCACTGCTCACTGATAGTGTGACAGCTGTGGGAATCGACAGTTTAAGTGCTTTTATTCAAATCCTTACTGAGTTACTTTGAAATGACTTCCAATTTTATGAAAAAGGTTTCTACATTTTATGTGTGCTTTAGATATCGTTATGAATGAGGATCTGTGATCATGCAGCAGATTGAGTTTAAAACAGTTGTTCAGAAATAAATGAATAAATAAATCAAAGATGATTGAAGAATGATAAATGAGAATTTGCCATAAAAATCCTTAAATTAGAGACCCTTTACTTTAATAAATGATAAAAATCATGTTATATAATTATTTTGTTTTTAAAATGATGCTTATTTTTGTTTTTAGGAATTCTCTAATGGAGAATTTGCTTTGAGTAAGCTTTGGCATGTTGAATAAAATGTTGGATTAGGTCTGCAAATAAAAAAACATGGGTTTAAATCCCAGCAATAAACATTTATACAATTATTTTCTTGTCTTATAATTAGGAAATAAGAATAGGTCCTAAAATAATGAAATGCATTTGCAATAGACTTTATTGTACTGTGCTTAGCATCTAAAAGTGTTTAATAAATACTATATACACATACACATGCACATGTATCTAAAATTAAGACCAATAAAAATATCAAGTAGTAGATATGATATACATAAAATACTCTAATGCTATTATATTACACTTTTCCTAAACAACTCCAATGTGCATATTAGGTTTCATTTTTAACAATGAAATGTTGGAAATTTAAATACATGTCATAAAAAAACCTCATGGACAATAATTTAGAGATTGTTGGGGGTAGGCACAAAATACGGTGTATAGAGAGATGTTTAGAATTGTTCACCTGAAACCTCCTCATCAAGCCTTGTCTATTACAGCTGTTCCTGGTTTCTGACTTCTGTCCACACACATTTCTCTATCTCTCTGTCTTGTCTTTTGGGTTGTTGACTTAGTAAGATGATCTCTATGATTTTTATTTTGTAATTTTATTATTATTCTGTTGTCTTTACTGTTGTGCCTTTGATGCCTAGATCAAAGGCTGACAAATCATAGAAACTATAAAAATATTTGCTGAATGAATAGTGATGATAATACTTATATATTTAATATTTATTAATTATTGCTCAAAGGTGATAAAATTATTTAGCTAAATTTAATTTTTCAATATATTAGTTATAGACCATCATTTGTATTTCATAATGATCCCCAATGTTTCTATCTCAAAACATTCATAGTAAATTTATAATATTGGGGTTTGTACTAACAATGGGAGAGGAAATATATATCACAGTATAAATGATGTATGAGATAACTTCTGCCACAATATCTAATACCATGTCCCTTTCTCAAGTCTGATTTTATTTATTCCTGCAATAGGTAAATGCCTAGAAAAATCTATGTAAATTTAAATGAATTTATGCATCAGTCCTTATTTAGGACTCTAATTTAGTCCTAAGCTTTATCACACCACATGAAACAAGGAACTAGAGAAAATGAGACCTATAATGGCTTAAAGAGAGCAAACAGCCTGACCTGTGGTGGCGCAGTGGATAAAGCATCGACCTGAAAATGCTGAGGTCGCCGGTTTGAAACCCTGGGCTTGCCTGGTCAAGGCACATATGGGAGTTGATGCTTCCAGCTCCTCCCCCTTTCTCTCTCTCTCCCTCTCTCTCTCCTCTCTAAAAATTAATAAATAAAATTAAAAAAAAACCTTTAAAAAAAAAGAAAGCAAACAAAATTTATATAAGTCAATAACTTTTTCATTGAGAAAATAAAGGAAAGCTTATACTTTATGGAATTGAAATATGGCATTGAATGTTTTTCAGACCACAAATTGCTGCAATAGCTCTTAATAAATATTTATTTTTGTTTTAGTCAATGTAAAGGAGTATGTTTCCTGGGTTCTAACACATTATAGGGCAACTGTTCATAGTTGAAATAAATTAAGCTAAATACTAAAACTAATAGTTTATCTGCCAAATTTTACCTATCCCCTGAAAATAGTATTATAGATGAAACTAATATCAATTTATATTATTATATTAATTCTTAAAATCCTTAGTACCTCCTAAATTGTATGAAATTTTCTCCATATGACTTTGGTCACCATGTACATAATAGTGTTGATAAATTATATTCACCAAATGCAAATATATTGTTAATGGTAGAAGTATAGCTTCATCCTTCTAAGTCAGTACCCTTCATCAACTCGTATTCGTTTTATGCTTATTTTTGTCAATAGGAGAAATTATACTAGTCATGCCAGGGCTATTTCTAATCCTGTCCAGTGCTCCTCTGAGTGTTCTCAGCATGCGACTGGATTTTCACTAGTCTAGTCTTTCAGTAGAGAGTGAATTGTCACTGGCTTAGCCCTGCCACTCATGGAACATTTTATTGACATCATAATAGTTCTTGCAGGATCTCTTGAAGCTGTTACATTTAATCCGACCAGTGGTGAAATAACACATATCCACACTTGCCATCAAATTGGCTTTATACTTTTTCAAGACCAGAGTATCAGTAAAAAAGATGTGTTTTCTGTACAAGAAATAGCTACTGATAACTTATCTAGGGTACAGGTCTCTCTGACATTGTAAAACATCAATAAGATTTGATGAAGTCTGCACACATTCATCCAAAGCAGAGTATTTGCTTAATTACATACTTTTTAATGTAGGTGAAATTGGGTTAAGAAGGACTGAGATTCAAAAAATAAAATCCTGAAAATTTGGAAAGCTGTTATATATATTTCATGTCTTTTTTTTTTTCCTTTTAGATTACTTGATAAAAACTTGTAAAAAATAGAAAAGCCTTTCAAATAGATAGAGATTGAAAATGCCAAATTAAAAACTTGGTCTCCTGGATATGATCCTACTATTTCTATTTGACAGTCTGAATACAGCATATATATCTTTGTAGCATTAGTTCGGCTTCATGGTTTAAAGTACAAAAATCCACACTAAATAATCAATTACTGTCAGGTGTCAGAATATTTGAATGATCTCTTAAGAGCATGATGAAATAGCCAAGCTTTGAGCAGTGTATCAGAGTAGTGAAATTAAAAATAAAGCAAATCTTATATGCTTTGAAAAAAACAGATGATAGAGTTTCACTTAATGTTTTGTTTTGAACTGTTAGCCACAGACTGTTAGATGGGCATTTTGTTTTGTTTTGTATTGTCAGGGTGAATTTAGGATCTTAGATCAAAGATATATATTTAAAGCACTCTTTTCAAATCAATGCTTTGAACCTTAATGATATGTTCAAATACAACCTCAGACATTTTTTTTCCCTTAGAGGATTCCAAGCTACCATAGCCTGTCTTTATTCATTTCACATCTGCAAACCCTGAATATATGCATACATTGCTATTAATGATGTACCTAGGAGTAAAACAATTGGATTACAATGTATGTTTAGCATTTTAGGACACTGAGAAAAATAGACACCTTTGGGTTAATAGAAATGAATTCACGTTGAAATATAAATTGACAAAGCATAAAAATAACCTGTATAGAAAATACAACCTCTTTACAATGTACAAAAGCAATATAAAAGACCTGCTTTCTTTGTATTGGGAGAGTGTTGACATTTTAAACCCGATGTGAGTTGTCCACATATCTGATACATTTTCACTGTGTGGAGGCACAGAGCAATATTAGCAAATTAAGTTATATTAAAATGTTTTCCTATGAAGGAGCCAGTGACCCAGAATGCTTACTTCTCAATTACATAACCAAGCCTTAAAGCAGTTGTTGATGGTGGGTAAATATTGGCTCTATGAAACATAATCAGGTGATTTATATAGTTTTCTTCTAAATGAGAAAACTTTTTATAGATGGTCAAAAGGAAAATTCAACATGGAAATATATTTAATGACTGAGAAATCTATTGACCACACAAGGGAATAATTCATTAATAAAATATAGATTACATAGTAGCATTATCCAAAAAAATAGAGATTTGGTAGAAATAAAATCTATACAATATTTTTATTATAATTACTTGTATATTTGCTTTATCATTTTTCTTTTACAACTATAAGCCTTTAATCAGGAGTATTATTTCTCATATGTATCTTCTATAGCATGTTATTATCTTTTAATAAAAAATAATTTTAGATACATGATGTATCATCATTTGTTGAATATACTAAGAGTTCACTGTGTTGACATCACACATAGTATAGTTAAAATAACAGCTAACTAAATTGTCTTATGAAATTAATAAAAATAATAAATTAAATGGAAATCATACGGATGGTATATTTTAATATACACACACATTTGAGATTTCAAGTGAAGATGTGTACCTTTGAGATTTGCAGAAGTGAAAATTTCACTGATTTTTTCTCCTTACTTGCTTGGCATCTTCACTGGGTATCTGATATTAGAAGCTGAGGGATACAAGAGGAGTAAATTTTAAAGTGAGTATTGAAATTCCTAGATACATAATAACTTTTCTTTTGTACCAAAGACATCTTTTGCTAAGAGATGGTCTTATTGAAAGTGTAATGAAATTTATTGGAGAATTTCTTTCTTTTGGTACATATGCTTGCTTTGAACAACTTCTGAGAAATGTACCTATTATATAAAATAAAATCAACCTTCACTGAGTTTTCTGTTAGGATGGTGCCTATTGCCATAGGACCAAGGAGATTTTTCATTTTGGGGGGAAATTAGGTTATTTAAACTTTTAAACAGCTGTGAATCTCTTTATCTATAATTGATTTTGAAACATTTGAGGTCTCACATCTGAACACGTGATATGTGCACTGCAATATTTATACAGGCAGAGAGGTTAAAGGAGATGGCTCAATCTTTCAAAAATATTTAGCACTTTATGCAAGCTACCGTGATACACAATTCCTCTAACATAACATTTTTAAAATGAATTTTAGCTTATTCTTTGACCAGGTATTTGGCTAGAACCCTAAGTTGACTAGAAACAAATCAGGAACTAAGTGTATCTAAAGAGAAAGTGAGGACACCTAAATTATCCTTTTTGAAATAATAACAACCTCAATGATGTAATGATGCAATATGTGATCCAATAATTCCTAGAAATGCAACTATGAATAAAAATAATTTTAGAAAGAAACAGGTCAGTGTAGAAATCAATAAAAAGTAGCTATCATTTTAAGCTAGTAGACCCTGGAAAGTTTCATTCTTCCTCCAAGTTTATATATTTAAATCCAATGGCCTTCCAATGTTGAACAGGTCTCTAATGGAAAGAAGATGTTTTGGATGTCCCATTGATCCATTTACTCATTGAAAGTCTCATGATAATATATCTAGGTAACTTTTTTATTTCAACCAGTTTAATGTAAACTTGTGTAGTAGAACATAGATTTCAAAATACCACTCATTCCTAAAATCATCATGAAGATGTGAAACTTATTATACTCAGAGAACAAGTCTAGAATTCATAGTATTAAATATGAGGCATTTGTAAATTATAATTTTTCAGCCTAACTTCAACCACATTTTTTCACCCATCTACAATGAATAAATTTGCCCCAAAAAGAAGTATCTGACTACTGTACAACCCAACAACTAATCATTACATCCCTGAAAAACAAAACTGTTGACCTTAAGTTAATATGACATGGAAAATGTATCATTTCAAATTTGTATTGGTTGTTTCTCAAAATAGAATATAATATGTCCTACTTATTGTGGAATACATTAATGAAATAAATATATCTTTTTTGTTTGTTTGTTTGTTTCATTACTGAACAGACCTAGAAATATAAGTTGAGAAAAAATAAAATATGCGAAGAACAACCCTTGAACATGATTGGTATTTTTAAAGAATCTTTAATAACTTTGTGACCTGACACAAAGAGACTCTTTATACTTTTACAAGTATTTTTGTCTCACCGTGTGAATTAATCACTAATTGCCTTTGTGAGATGAGTTGAAATCAGTCCTTTCTTCCTCATCACTGCTTAAGACATCTCACCTCCCACTTCTTAAAGAGGTCGGAGCCCAGGCCTCTCCTTGAATCCTAAATGAGATTTGTCAGTCAAGCGTAGCAAAATCTAATCTCATCCAAAGAAAAGGAAGAAAACAGACCAGAAAATGATCTGATTTTCCGATTTCATGGCCAAGGTTACCCTGGGAAGTGATGAAAGTGGCATTTAAAGCCCGTAACTAAGGTGGTATGCCAAACTTAGCAGTAATAACGGATAAACCGTGTGGAAAGATATCGCTTTAACAATTTTACAGTTGCTAAGTGTGAAAATTGTAATGTGGTCAAGCTCCAGGAATCCATGGCAGTTGGTTCAAAGAACTGGAACAATGCACAACTAGAAAACATTCTCTGCTCCTGTAACTTAAATACTGATGAAGTCAGTGTTGGCTGTTCCAGCATCAGGCCACAGGGCCAAACAGCTTCATTAGTGCTGGGTGTCTTTTCCCCCTCTGCTCCGAACGAAAACATAGCATCACTGAGGAGACAAGTAGAAGTGTACTAAGGCATAAATCAGAACTCAGTATCAACTAGTGTTTTATGTTGCAATCTCATCATTTTATAGAAGAAAATAAAATTGCCAAAATATACTTGAAAATACAGACTTCATAAACATTTTAGTAAAAATGTAAACATGTAAGTTATCCATCGTTCATTTGTGATTGTCTGAATAATTTACTAACTGTATGGGAATATCTATGTTCTGATCTCTGAAATTAAAATCAGATTAATCAACATTACTTGTAAACATTATTGAGTAGTATAAAAAATGAAGTAATATTTAAAAGATGAGGAAAACTACCTTGGTTATTAGGTTTAACTATTGACACTGTGCAATAACTATGTCACAAAATTTTCAAAGTCATATTAGAATGTTATTTATGAGAAATGCCATAACACATGCTTGTGATACTGTGACTAAAAAGTAAGTGCTATATAGGACATGCACAATTTATAGTTAAGTGGTGATAATTCACTATAAATACTCATCAACACTGTGTCATAAATAAAAGGCATTTGTTGCTCATCTTGTTCTTTTTTGATTAAGGATAGTCTCCTTTGATTAAGGAAAATTGTTTTTATTTATATAAAGGAAACATCTCATTTTCCCAGAACTGTTCTAGTTTATCCTGTTGACTCAGAGTAATTGGCAAAAGAGATTTCTTTCACTCTTAAAAGTAATTTGTTTGAATAATAAATTATATGCTCATATAGCATGTATCAACATAACCTGTATACACAGCAAGCACACATACATAGCAGTTGCTTTTCTGAGAATAATATGTGCACTGTAACTCAGTAGGAATTTTCAAACCTTGACTTTTCATGGCTTAATTTTTGGCATTGATTTATTCATATTGCTAGCAGTAGAGTTTTTAATAGTTGTTTATTTTAATAAGAACTTAAAAATCACTGGGTCTAGACCCTGGCCAGTGGCTCAGTGGATAGAGCTCAGCTCGGCATTTGATTGTCCTGGGTTCAGTTCCTGGTCAGGCACACAGAAGAAGTGACCATCTGTTTCTCCTCACTTCCCTCTCCCCCTTCTCTCCCTCCTTCTTCCCTGCAGCCAGTGGCTCAGTTGGTTTGAGCATGACCCGGGGTGCTGAGTATAGCTCCTTTGGAGCACAACAGACTTAGGAGCTAAAAATAGCTCAATATTTGAGCACTGGTCTCAGATGAGGTTGCCCAGTGGATCCCGGTTGGGGCCCATGTGGGAGTCGGCTTCACAATCTCCCCTCCTCTCATCTAAAAATAAAATAAAATAATAAATTAAAACATTTATTGGGTCTGAGTCTCAAGAAAATAATAACATTTTGAATGTGAGAGGAGGGGTGACAAAGAGACAGACTCCTACATGTGCCCTGATCGGGATCCAGCTGGCAAACCCTGTCTGGGCCTGATGCTCTGCCTGTCTGTGACCATGCTCACAAATGAGCTATTTTCAGTGCCTGAGGCAGAGGCTCCATGGAGCCACCTTCAGCACCCGGGGCCAATGTGCTCGAATTAATTGAGCCATGGCTGCAGGAGAGGAAGAGAGAGGAGAGAGGAGAGAGGAGAGAGGAAAGAGGAGAGAGAGAGAGAGAGAGAGAGAGAGAGAGAGAGAGAGAGAAGGGGAAAGGGTAGGGGTAAAGAAGCAGATGGTCACTTCTCCTTTGTGCCCTGACCTGGAACCAAACTTGGGACATCCACTCACCAGGTCAATGCTCTACCACTGAGCCTATTGGCTAGGGCTATTTTGAGTATTATAGTTCACAGAACATCTACTCAAGGCCTTAATGTATTTTGAAATGTTATTGAAATATTTTTTTTTGTATTATTTCGAAGTGAGAAACAGGGAGGCAGATAGACAGAAAGACTCCCACATGCACCCAACAAGAATCCAGCCAGCATGCCCACTAGGGGGTGAAGCTCTGCCCATCAGGACATTGCTTTGTTGTGACCAGAGTCATTCTAGCACCTGAGGCAGAGGCCATGGAACCATCCTCAGTGCCCAGGCCAACTTTGCTCCAGTGGAGCCTTGGCTGCAGGAAAGGAAAAAAGAGATAAAGAGGAAGGAGAGGGGGAAGGGTGGAGAAGCAGATGGACACTTCTCCTGTGTGCCCTCCCCGGGAATCGAACCCAGGATTTCCACATGCCAGGCTGATGCTCTACCACTCAACCAACTGGCCAGGGCCTGAAATGTTATTGAAATATTAATCAAATGAAATATCCATTCTCACATGTAAAAATGGATGAATTTCAATTTCTGGTGGTTGAACATATTTTCACATTGATTTAATGAGTAGAATGAAAAGAAATATAAACATCCTTCCCAATACACATGAAACAAAAATTTTGAAGAATTAGCAGCTTGTGCCTAAAAGTAATCTTTATTTTTATTATTTTTTCTTACTTATGTTATGCTTGATTCAGTTCAGTAAAAAAATTAAAATCACTTAATAGTTATTATTATTACTATAAAATGGCCTTTATGCTTTGAGAAAAATTTCCAAAGATTTTTATATATTTTTTAAAAAATGAAAAAATTTTAAAAATAGTTATATTGATGCAATAATAATATTACTAAGAATTCATACATATACTCTTAAATGCTGTAATATATTTTGTTTTGTAAATAAATGTAAAGCATGCTTTTGAGACTTCAGGGCAGCATAGTTCAAAGATACCTTAGAGGATTATTGGCAATCCTAACAAGACAAAGATTTATTTCCATTTTTTTTTTTATTTGTCAAAAGGCAATATGGCAATACGTCAAAAGTTAGGCAAATAAAAGGATCTTTAAACATTAACATCAATCTTTTCATGTACAGATGAGAAGAATATATATACTATTGTCATGGAGACAATGACTACTCAGAGACCACATGGCACGCATCTAGGGACCTAGGGGAGACCTCCTCATAATCTCTTATACAGGTTTCATGAGGTGTCCCCAACCCCCAGTCCTTGTGGGTATTTACGGATACACACAAGTAGAAACAGGGACAAGAATAGGGAAGTCAGGAAACAGAAAAGAACGAGGAAGTCAGGAAGGGGAACTTCTTTATAGCAGGCAAAGGCGCAAGAAAAGTAGCTCAAATATTCCCCCCTATTGATTAATCAGAATTGTTAATTCTAACCCTGTTGTGCTGTATTCAGCACTGTACTGTGTTCAATACCTTCTGTCAGTGATGCCATTGTGGCTTTTGCCTCCGGGTACTGAACTCTGTCCCTTTTTTATGTTCCTATTCAGGGCCTCTACATACTATTACCGTGACCTAGTTGTTCTATTACTCTCTTTTATTATAAAACATATTTGAAAGTGGAAATTTAATTCAATTTCTATCTTTTTTATTCTCTGACAAACTATATATTTAAGGTTATCCTAGAGATTACAGCATACATGCCTTTTATTTATATTAAACAAAATTATTTATTTTAACCTTCCTTCTAGAAAAAAAATTGCCTTAGAACACTTAGTATTACCAACTCTTTTCCAAACTGAATACCATTGCTGTCTTCTATTGTAACTAGCTCTATATTCCAAACACACATTATTGTTATATAAATATACATTTATTTTCAATTTGCCATATATGTATTTTTATATTTTGTTGTTTATTACCATTCATGCATCTGAGTTCTTATATCTATAATCATATGCTTGCTGCTGTAAAATTAACTTTTATAATTCCTTGAGTCTGGGTCTATTGGTAATACATTTTCACAACTAGATTATCTGAAAATCACCTTAAATATTGAGGATATTTTTCTGACTATACTGACTATAGAATTCTAGGTTGCCAGTGAGGGAACTGAGCATTTATAGCTTTGCCTTTGTTATACTGGAACATATAAAATCCTCTCTTGGCTCCAGAGTGAAGCACTAACTCTATTATCAAATATTGTTATGCAAACATCCATGTAAAGATCAGTCTAGAACAAAACCAGCCAGTGCTTGTGTTTGTAAGATTTGAAGAAACATGAAATATAGACAATACTCTCCCACAATGTATGATATTACTTTATATTTATAGTTTCTTGAATATGTGATTTTATATATTTCATTATGTTTGCATTTCTTACTCATCACTTTATTTAAACATTACTTTTTTTTTTTTTTTTTTTTTTTGGTATTTTTCTGAAGCTGGAAACGGGGAGGCAGTCAAACAGACTCCCGCATGCGCCTGACTGGGATCCACCCAGCATGCCCACGGGGGGCGATGCTCTGTCCATCTTGGGGCATCGCTCTGCCGCAATCAGAGCCATCCTAGCGCCTGAGGCAGAGGCCACAGAGCCATCCTCAGCACCCGGGCCAACTTTGCTCCAATGGAGCCTTGGCTGCGGGAGGGGAAGAGAGAGACAGAGAGGAAGGAGAGGGGGAGGGGTGGGGAAGCTGATGGGTGCTTCTTCAGTGTGCCCTGGCTGGGAATTGAAGCAGGACTCCTGCACGCCAGGCCGCCGCTCTACCACTGAGCAAACCGGCCAGGGCCACTAAACATTACTTTTGACTCACCTTCCTTCTCCCTTTCTCTAACTCCAATTAGAGATATATGCATACTCCTCAGTGTATGGTACTTGTCTTCTTCAACTTCCATTTTTCTTTCCTTCTGTATTTTAATCTGAAAGTTTTTCATAATACTTATGTTTCATCCATGAACTCTTTCTTTTACTTTGTCTAATCTGCTGTTATTCTATTCATTAAGTTCTTAATTTTGTCATGCTTTGTTACTAAATAAATTTTCTAAATTAAAAAATAATCTTATCATGTATTTTCTCATTGAACGTGTATTAATGTTTATATGGCTATTTAAAATAGCTATATTTATAGTTCTTTAATGTCCATATCTACTAATATCAATACTGTTCTCCCCATGGATCAATTCATATTGCTTGTTGTTTATTGTTTGGGGCTGGCTGGGTTTATTTATATTGGCCTGCATTGTGATCCAGGTTATTTTTTATTATTATTATATATTTTATTTGCAAAGCTCTGTGACTTGAAAAAATGATAATATTTTCCTTTAGAGAGAATGTTTGCTTTCGACCCAAGAATTGTGGTACTTTTAGTAATCTGAGATTATCTCAATCCCTTTTCAGTTATCAAGTTAATCTGAAGCTGAACAGAATTGTATATGATATTGCTTCTGCTTTTCCCTAGCCGTCCAGTGTTTTTTTGCAATGCAGTAATATCTATAGCCCTTGTCTTGGGGTGGCCTTAGATGTCAACCTCTCTCTGCCTAACCCTATGTGGCTGTTGGAAGGGGAGAAGATCATGTGGAGGTGCCAATATACTGCTATGGAAAATGTCCCTGAATACCAAGGAGATCTTTTTAAGTCTTTTGTTCTGCTTTTTATTTTTATTTATTTATTTTTTTCATTTTTCTAAGCTGGAAACAGGGAGGCAGTCAGACAGACTCCCGCATGCACCCGACCAGAATCCACCCGGCATGCCCACCAGGGGGCAATGCTCTGCCCATCTGGGGCGTCGTCCTGTTGCATCCAGAGCCATTCTAGCGCCTGAGGAGGAGGCCACAGAGCCATCTTCAGCACCCAGGCAAACTTTGCTCCAATGGAGCCTCGCTGCGGGAGGGGAAGAAAGAGACCGAGAGGAAGGAGAGGGGGAGGGGTGGAGAAGCAGATGGGCGCTTCTCCTGTGTGCCCTGACCGGAAATTGAACCAAGGACTCCTGCACGCCAGGCTGATGCTCTACTGCTGAGCCAACCGGCTAGAGCTTTAATTTTTTTTAATGAGGAAAAAATTAACTGGAAATGCCTATTTCATCATAATAAAAAGCGGAATTCTAAGAGTACTTTTCAAATTAGTTATTTTCTTACCCTGAACATTATATTTAATACAATAGAAAAAAATTAGTGTATTGTATACTCTTTTGGACCATGAAATATGTTAGAGAGCTCAATTTATATTGATTGTCCTTTTAATGAACAGCTTTCCTGTCTCATTTGCTTTTTATTAATACCTGCTTTCTTTCTGTCTCATCACCAAAGTGATAGGAATAAAGTAACTTTTCTTCTTTTTTTTTCTTGCCTTTGAATTGTCATTATTGTTTCCAATTGATATATAGGTAACTGCAGGTAGCAAAGAAGTCTCAGGGTGTAAAAAGTCAAATTTATCCCAGTCTGTCTTCATCATTGCCATCTGTTTATTCCTGTGTTTGTAAGTCACTCTTCTCTGCGCACTCCACACAAACACTTACACAGACCTTTTCCTCTCCTTCTTTCTCTGCATTGATTCATCACACCAGGCATTTGTGAGCATCTGTTATTACAGTTTTCACGGTGGTGAATTCTATATTTAAGGTTGCAGTGACACTTCCATTACAGAACTGTTGCTTCCAGTCACATGGGGACTTATGAATGATTATTCTGTTAGAAAAGAGGTTGCAATTTTGGATAAATGCATTATACATACAGATTATTTAGCAAGTTGAGCAAAGTTATTTTGAATTAGTAAAATTTTCTGAAAGTGTTAGGTCCTTAAAATAATGTCTTTTGGTCTCAGAAACCTAATGGTTGTTTACAATAATAATGCTAACATTTGTTTTACTTTTAATTTTTTGTAGAATTAAACTTTAGGGAGCTTGAAGTTCATAGAGATTGTAATTTGTTTTTATAATCCCGATTAGATTAAGAAAGTCAATACTGTTCAAATGAGTTTGTTATTATAAAGTTTAGTTGCTATCTTTGAACAAAATTAGAAACCTGACATTATAAACCACTTTCAAAAATGAGTGGATAATTATTAAAATATCTGCAAGTGTATTTCAGTCAGGAGGTAGTAAACAGGGAAAACTCAGTGTGCGAGAACAAACAAGAACCATTAGAAAAATAGATGTTTATTTAAGTCAGAATAAAAGGCCTATATACAAATTGCAGTGAGCTGTATAAGTAATTCTAAGCACAACTCCTTTTTAACCACAACTCTCAATTTTTAACATAGCTTTTCCTGATGCTTTGTGTTATGTCCAGAATGTAAGTTAACTTTAATAATGATATGCATAAATATTTGTTTAAATTAGTGTCCAGTATAACTACAAGTTGATTGATTATTAAATTCTCTAAGTGCTTCTGCCATGAGCGTTGTTTATGATATATGGCAAACAGAAGAGAACATCCCGGCACTGCTAAACTCTGACTGCCTCTTCATGTATACATAAAGTAAAAATAAAAAAAAATAATAATTTAAAGAGTTTCCTAAAGTATAGTACTTTGGGACAAGAGTCATTAAATGTAGGACCAAAACCCATGTAGAGTTTATTTATTTGCCAATTTTCTATTCTTACTTTCTACCTACAATTAGGATTGAGTACTTGTGATAGAAACCTTGTGGCTCATAAAGCTATAAATATTTACTATCTGGTCTTTACAACCCCCACATTAGGGCACCACTGAGCATAATGAATGTGGTACTTCACATTTCCAGTCTTGCTCTACAGTTGACTCCTACAGTAGATGTGTCAAATTGCCACTGATGGCTTACTATCATTGAAACACTAATCTGCTATTGCCAACAAGTTTTTGTTTCAGACCATGTGTGCCAGTCCTAACATAAAATCATTGGCTTTATAGGCAAGCTCCTGGTGAATCTAAAAAGAATGGTAGCTTATATGTGCTTTACATGAATATCTTTTATCACATAAATAATTACCCAGGTCATTTCATCTTGCTTTTTATCTGTATTTACTTAGTCTGAGCTCTAGAATTTCTTGTTTTGTGTTTTTACTTCATTAATATACATTATGTTAATTTTTTGTTCTAATAGTTAACTTCCTTTTTTTTTTTTACAAGTAAATTTAATTTAATATCACAAAGATAGTTTTTAAGAATGATAAGCCAATAACTAAACCCAGGTAGTTTTAGAGGTACATTTTTTTAATTTATAATTTAATGTTTAAATCTCATGATATGTTGTTTCAGAGCATAGATGAGCAAAATTAACAAAATTTCACATCAAAATTATATAAAAACAGAAAGCTCAAGATTGATTTTACTTTTGAATGTAGTTGCCAAAAAAAAAAAAAAAAAAAAAAAAAGAAAGAAAGAAAAAAAAAAAACCATGTCTCATATTAAAGAAATAAGAGTCTGAACACATCAGGGTTATTTTAGAGCTATAAGGATAACTTATTTTAGGAAATCTATATTAAAAAAGGTAAGCGTGACCAGGTGGTGGTACAGTGGAGAGAGTGTCAACCTGGGATGCTGAAGACCCAGTTTCGAAGCCCTGAGGTCACCAGCTTGAATGCAGACTCCAACCAGCTTGAACACATGCTCACCAGCTTGACTGCAGGGTCACCAGCTTGAGCTTGGAATCATAGACATAACAACCACATGGTGGCTGGCTTGAGCTCAAAGTCACTGGCTTGAGACAAGGGGTCACTGTCATGGCTGTGAAGACATGAGAAATAATGAACAACTGGAAGTGCCACAACTATGAATTATGCTTCTCTGTCCCTTTCTTTCTATCTCTTTCTTGCTTAAAAAAGAAGTTATAATTTTTTAAAAGATTTTGTTTGGTCTTGGCCAATTTGCTCAGTGGATAAAGCATCAGCCTGACATACAGAAGGCATAGTCTTCTCCTCTCACAGCCAGTGGGTCAGTTGGTCCTAGCGTTACCCTCAGGCACTGAGGATGGCCCAGTTGTTCCAAACATTAGCCCCAGTTAGGGGTTGCCAGATGGATCCCAGTAACAGTGCATGTGGTTGTCTGTCTCTCTATCTCCCCTTCTCTCATTAAAAAAAATGTTTTATTTATTGATTTTAGAGAAAGAGAGAGAGAGGGGAAGGCGGGTGGAGGGAGTCAAGCAGGAAGCATCAAGTTTCTACCTGTCTGTTACTGTGTCATGTGAAAATGCCTGTGTGCTTTTTTCCAAGATGTCAAGATTATGTTTGAGAGTGCTCCAAATTGTTTGTCTGTGGAATATATGAAAATTCACTTCACGGGACTGAGAATCCTGAGACAACCTCAAAGAACATAGCAGTCTTCCTTTAGAGGAGCTGAGGGCAAGAGACTCCTCTGGTTTAGAGTGGCTAAATGTGCTAATAGTGAATTTCTATTAACTTTTTCCTCATTTGGATTTCTAGGTTGAAGAAATGACTGATAGCAATTTCCTTTGTATTTAATATGCACTGTTCAAGCCTTGGCATCCTATTGAGCCTATCTTACTGCTTTAAGATTTGTTAGTCAGTCCTGGCAGTTTGGCCAGTGGGTAGAGCATCAACCTGTAGTATAGTGTCTCAGGTTCAATTCCCAATCAGGGCAAACAGGAGAAGCAACCATTTGTTTTTCTCTCACTTCTCTCCTACTTCTCCTCCCACAACCTGTGGCTCTATTTGTTTGAGCATCACACAGGGTGCTGAGGATAGCTCGGTTGATTTTGAGCATCAGCCACAGACAGGTGCTGCTTGGTGGATCCCAGTTGGGGCATATGTGGGAGTCTTTCACTATCTCCCCTACTCTCACTTAAAAAAAAAAAAGAAAAAGGTTTTGTTAGTCAGTGATCTTTGTAGTTATTTGACCAGGAGTGATGGGTTCCTTTGGAAAATAGAAATCTCATCTGTTCAGGGTTACTGGATCCATTGGGACAGTCTTCAGTAAGTGATCTCATTTGAAATCATATTCAGACTATATAAGAAGGAACACAGATTGGATATTAAGAAAAAAGAAACATTGATGACATTTTTACTTAAACATAGAAAAAATAAAGATAGGAGGGAGGGAAGGAAGAGGAGAGAGGTATTGAAAAACATTTATCCTTGAATTACTCTGGGTTTAGGAACATTGACCCTGTGCAGTGAAAATCCATGTGTAATGCTTGACACCTCAAAAGCCTAACTACGGACTTCCCTAGGTGTCTGTGGAAGATAGCTTCCAGAATCTCTGAGGATATGAAAATACACAGATGCTCAAGTCCCTTATATAAAATGGCATAAAACAATGCATACAGTTGGCCTTCCCAGTGGCACATTGGAAATACTGTTTTTTATTCACAATTGGTTGAATCTTTGTATGCAAATCCTGGAAAGTGAAGGGACCAACTGCACATTTATTGGAAAAAATAAAACACTATAATATAATAATAATACATGGTCTACATGTAAGTATATTAATGCAGTTTAAGCCCTACATGTAAGTATATTAATGCAGTTTAAGCCCATGTTGTTCAAGGCTCAGCTATAGTTGTATTTTCATGTTCCTTTCCTCCTACTAAGCAGAAGTCAGCAGCCGGACCTAGCTAACAGTTGTGTTTGGTAACTAACACTGAAATAAAAGGGGGAAGGTTTATTAAAAAATAAATGACAGCTATTTGATTCTGGGGTGGAGATGGGCATGTGAGGGAGGTGCTTAGAAACTCATACTGTTACAAGGGAAAAAGATTAGAGGAAAAAAGCATGCAAGAGAGAAAACTGGGTTAAGCGTATTTGATGTTCTGTTTGCAGAAGAATGATCTAAGAGCTTAAGTGGAATGAGCCATGTGTTAAATAAATTCCTACAGTATTTTAATTATTGCATGATTAGAGCATCCTTCCATCTTAAATTTCTGTGTTGCGGGAATCTTGAAATGTTTCTTTTCTTTCTTATATAAAAATAAGCTGCTGTTATGCTTTTTTTGTTTACTATATACTACTTCAGATTTTCACCTAGAAATTATTTTTTGAACACTCACTGAAATGACATCCTCTGGCCACCAAACTCAAGGGAGAATAAACAGTTCAGAGAGGGAAAAATTATTGCTTATTGAACTATAGTGTTGCCAGTGCCACAGTTATACTGGTGTCAGATCCCTTTGCTCGCGAAATGCAAGAGAAACTTGATTCTTTTGAAAAGAAATAAGTTTCCATGCTCATATTTCTTCCATTTGGAACATATACCTTTTTAAAATGCTGTCCAGACTTTAAAAATATATCTTTCAGTGTATACAGTGAAATATAACATTGACACATTTCCTGTTGCTACTTGTGCATTTGTGACAAGTTGTAGTAAGGGTCTGTGCGTTCTTGACATTTGTTTCAGTATGATTAATTTAATGAATGACGATGCTCTCTTTGTCAAGTGTCTTCTTCCTGTCAGTAGAACATCCTTACTGAAAGATCATAATACTTAATTACCTATTTTTTTTATTTTAAATTGAAGAATGCACTCAGAATAGAATAGCCTTTCAGATGCATTTATTAAGAAAACAATTAGTAGGCACATACAAATTTTATTATGAATGAAGTTCAATAATATTTAGCTTATTATTTAGCTTGTAGTTTACAAAAAATAACAAAAGGTAATGCCATCACTAATATGGTTCACAATAACAATGATAGCAAAAACGGGAAGCATTAGCAGAAATATTCAGGTTCTGAAAACAGTATGCTTTCAAGAAATTTTCTTAAAATGTTGAAAAGCCTAATCTTGACCTTTCTTAGTTCTTCAAACCCTCTTCCTTCCTGGTTTCCTTTAATTGGAAAGTGTTTGCCACTGATGTTGTGACATCTCTACTGATCAAATTACAGCTAATTTTAACCACTTAGAACAATTATCAGAACATACCATGTCCTTCATCTGTTTGCAGTATAATATTAACAAACTACTATTGAGCATGATTATAGAAGCAAGTTGAATTATGACTATATTTTTTATTTTACAACTGCTTAAAAACAAATAAGGATCATTTTTGTCATATACAGGCAGAATTAGTATTTTTGTTATGTCAACAGACACATAAAAGCCCTACCTTCATTTTCTTAATAAATTATATTTGAATAAATGCTTTTCTCAGTTTTTCTTTGTCTTTCTCTAACTCCTCCTTTTCCTTATCCTTCTTCTTCCTTTTCTATCTTTCAAAATTTTTAATTGTTTTCCTAAGGAACTTCTGTCATGATATGCTTGACTTTCTCTTGGATAGAATAAAGACAGAATAGAAGAAATTATGTAAGATCATACATAATCAATACCCATAACAGCTAGAGTCTTTTTTATTCTCCTAAGAAAAGAAAATAAATTTGTCATCTTTCTCTAGGCTCATGTACACTTCAGCCAAGCTCTAAGCATCTGGTGGGAGTGACAAGTGTTGTCCTATGGTGAAACCATTTGTACCATTCATATCATTTGTTGAGTAGTGTAAAGCTAGTTTCTCTTTGTTCCACTTTTTTACAGCCTATGGTTGTGCCTAATAGAACTGTCTGTCATTAATACACTTAATTAAACTTTTTGAAATTACTTTCTATATGTTCAGCCTATATCCTGTCTTGGGATAAAGATCTCTATGAGGTCTGAATTCAATTAAAAGTTAGTTCTGCAGAATCAGGATTTGCCTCTCAGTTTTTCTGTCTTGAGGTTGCAAGGTGCAGGATACCTTATGCTTGCAAAATTGAAAAAGGGTTTAGGATGTTGATTTGAGCTACTAGAATTCAAGTAAATATGGAGGCAGCTGAACTTAGGGAGAGAGGGAGCCTCAGCAGCAGGTATTTAGGGCACTTGACTTTTTTCTGCCAGTTATAGTGGTCGCTAATGTTTTAAATCCCAACTACTTGGCAGGTCACACTCTGTTTTAAATGCATTATTTTTTAAATCTTATAAAATCTTTGGAGAAAGATGCTAATATTCTCATTTAGAATGACAGCGTTTGAGACAAGAAAATGATTAAATTGTCCAAATTTCTCCACCTGGTAAATGGAAAAAGCAGGTTCCAATTCAGTGAATTTGAATTTAAACTCAGAACCTCGTCTGACCTCTGGTGGTGCAGTGGATAAAGCGTCAACCTGGGAACACTGAGGTTGCCGGTTCAAAACCCTGCACTTGTCTGGTCAAGGCACATATGGGAGTTGATGCTTCCTGCTCCTCCCCCCCTTTCTCTCTCTCTCTCTCTCCCTCTCTCTCTCTCTCTCTCTCTCTCCCTCCCTCCCTCCCTCCGTCCTCTCTAAAAATGAATAAATAAAAAAAATTAAAAAAAAAACTCAGAACCTCTTTTTTTTTCTCACTACATTATAATGTCTATCTACCTCCAGTTGGTTTACTTTTTTACCGTAATATTAAGGTAATGCCATTTAGCTTTTTTGTTAAACAAGGTGCCAGCTACCCTCTATAACACAGAAACATACAACACAGCAGCTCAACTAAGAGAGAAACTTACTTCTCTTTCAATTTGCCCTCTAGCATGGATAGGTAGGCTATATACTTCATGAGTTCATAAAGGGATGCTGACTGGCAGAAAGTCTCTACAATCCTAAAGGAAAATGCTAATTGCTGGATCTAAAGTAATTACTACAATCTTTACCATTCTTTCAGTCAGAGGCAAGAAGACAGAGCCCTTCAACTTCACTAAGGACTCCTAGAAAATTATAAAGATTTTTTTTTCATATCCAATTTGTTTGAATATGCTCATATGATCACATCTACTTGAAAATCATACTGAAAAATACTGTCCATAGCTGGGTTGTTATATGCCCACCTAAAACTCAGGAAGTCCTATGATTAAGAATGGAGAATAATATAGTTGCATGGTTCAGTGGTCTGCCTCTGTTCTTTAATGCAACTGTCAATTTCTTTTGGTTTTATTTACGTACTTATTTACTTTTACCTTTATTTTGCAAATTTTAGAGAGTATTTCTACAGACTAGCCATTGAATTAACATCCCCATACCAAGTGACTTCACCTGGGTACTATAGTAACAGGCTAAGGGATAAACCACAAGTTTGTTAAATCAGTCATAAGCTAATATTCCATTTCTAAGGCTATGGATTAGATTATGAAGAAAATGAAAGGTGGGAAAATTACTTATTAAATATGCATCTATACTTAAAATTTTCTGTTAACATAATAAATCTTTTGTCAATGAATTTAGTCTCTAGGAGTGAAAATGGAAGTGATTCAGAGTAGAGTGATATCCTCAATAGAACTATGAACTTTTTCTCTGAAGCTGTTGTTACCGGAGCTAGTTTTGCTAGTTTATACTTAATTTTCTATCTTTGTTTTTACATTAGAAGGTGGGACTGAAGTTTCGAAATTTTTGAAATATAGAATTAAGTTACTGGAAACCCTCTCTCTTGCTCTCTCTCTCTCTCTCTCTCTCTCTCTCTCTCTCTAGATCTCTCGGGATTTATTTACTTACCCAGCAGGTTTTTGTTTGTTCAGAAATGAGAGACCTAAATGGCTAGTTAAGCAGCAGTGATTCAAGTCAGGTCATCCTGGCAAATAAAAGTCTTCTTGGGTAAATGTTATTTTGTTTTGTTAAATGAAGACAGTATAAAATGAGAAAAGATATTTTACAAGCCATCTCAATGTAGGTGAATGTACATGTTTGTGGATATGACATTTTTGTGTGATTTTCTTGATTCTAAGGTTCTTTTATGAAGGTTATTTTCAGAATCAAATGCGTATACAGGTATACGAAGGTATAAAAGAGTGGAAGAAAGATATGTTGAAATCTTTGAGTCTGGCCCTGTTGGGTTTGCTCAGTGGCTAGAGCGTCAGCCCAGCATGTGGGCTTTCTGGGTTTGATCCTCAGTCAGGACACATGAAAAAGAAATCTCTGAGTCTTTCATTCCCAACACTTGTATTTAGTAGCAGAAATTGGGCTAAAATGCCTATTTTCCATTTTTTTCTGCATATTTATGGTTTTTCTCTTTGTTTCCTATAATCTGAACTCTACCTGTAGAGTTCTAATACTAACTAATTAAATTCTAATACTTAACTAATTAATCAAATTTAAAAGTAAACTATTAGGGAAGAAATCTATTTGATTAAACTCAGAACTCTCAATATGGAAATTCCCATCACTTTAGTGTAATATTTAGAATTATATTTGAGATCATTTTGGGGGTTCTTATGTATCCCAAATATGTAGAAAAATCCATGTTTAACAGGAGACAGATAAGAGATAGTTCTAAACTACAAAAAGAATTGAGGCCATATGAAGACTGTGAATCAAACCTGTTTTGTAGACATTTATTTTTGATCATGTTCTTTATTTAGGAATATATTTTATAAGATAAGTAAACATCCTCTTACAGGCATTGCTGTAGTTATAGAGGGCTAGTGTGGCATTGGCAAGGTGCAGTGTCATTTTGCTATGTGAAAAACTATGTCACATTTCCACAAACTATCTCCAATTTATTACAGAGTTATATAGTAACTATAAGACATAATGATGCACATTAGTTTTATTCTTTAAAAGATGATAATGTTCCAGTACAGCTATAAGGATGTCCTCGGTGGAGTATAAAAGATCAATTGGAAAATAAGTAGTCCATATCCCAGTTTCTTATAACTAACATGAATTTGGTTTGGTGCCTTCCTGTATTTTCCTCACAGGGAAAATACAGATATTCACTCTCTCTCCCTTTCTCTCTCTCTCTCATGTGAAAAATATGTTCTAGTTTTTGAATCCCAAGAGTTTTGCAGAAAACGTGTCCCTTTAAGTCATAGTCTGACCCAATTAGAATATGAAAATGATTAATTCACTTACCATTTAAAGGATGTAAAACTGGGTTGTCTCACAGTAACATCATTCTAAGATATGCACCAATTTTACATATCATTATAAATGAAGTATAGAATACATGAAACGAAGCTTCATTAATTTCAGTTTTCATTTTCCTTGGGGTGTCATGCATTAATTTAAAACTGAGATATAAATGTAAAGATTTTTATAAATTTATTTTCCCCAAACTTGGCCTATGTTGAAAAAGAGTTTAAATATTTTGAAAACAAATATCTTATTTTATATGGATAAAATGTCAAATTATTGTAAACTTTTACACTCTGATTGTTAATTATAATTTCTTCAAAACAAATTTATATTATTTTAACAATATATTATATAAAATATATATCTAGAATTCAACAGCCTTGCAATGTTTTCAGTGTAATTTATTTACTGCTCTAATAACTGCTGGGTTATTATTTTTTTTGGTGAGTGTGAGAAAATTGTGCTTTATCTCTATTAGTAAAATATATAGGTATTACTAATAAAGTAGCCCAGTAGAAATAGCACCTTTCTGTTATGAAATTGGGGATTTGTTTTTCTGTCAGACTTTGTAAGGTACAATGATTCCCATGTCAATCAGTAAGGAGTCAATTACAAGAGATTTTGATGCCTATCCTGTTTCAAGGGAATTAAATAAATTGAAGGAAGTCAGATCACAGTGATAAGTTGTTATCTGTTTGCTTCAAAAGATATTAAGATATAGTAATTGTTGCCCCAAAGCAGAGTGGGACAGATCTAGACCCACTCTTTCTAATTAGTAGAAAGTATACTATGTTATTTAACAGAGGCACAAAGTGCAAATAAAAATTTAAATACTAATGTTTGATCAAATATAAAATAATTTTAACCTATGAATATATTTTATTATTTTTACAAATAACACTGCCTATTAATATTTTTTAAGTTCTTATAAAGCTATATAGACCTGGTCTTGACGTTTTCCCTAAATCAGACATGCTTTTTTTCTTTCACTGGACTTATAATTTCTGCTTTCTAGTATACAACATATTGTTTAATACTAAGGTATTATTAATATTATTTAATGCCAAATTTGTTTAGTGATTCACCTGTCTTCAGAATTGTCTTGCTGTGGAAAAACAGCCACCGCCCCATTCTGTACTTGGCTTTCACTCCGCCACTGCATTCATCTGTGCCCGGAGACTTAGTATTTGCTCTCATGCTGCTATCTCTCACAGACAGACACTGAAGATTAAATCATGACAAGGGGAGCAGAATAAGTTATCTAAGATTACAATAGTCTCATTAGCAGTTAAATGATATTAGTAGATTAGAGGGAGATCTCATAGCAAATGATAAAGGAAGAAGATAAAATAAAATATCTATTATTTTATTTTATTTTGCACATAGAAATTCATATTTAATATTGAGATTTACCATGTAACTATAGCATGCGAGCTCTAACCAACAACAAAAACAAACTATCTCCTGGCAGTGAATGTAAAAATGTAGGAGAGCAAAATCAGAATTTAAAATATTGAATATTTCCAAAATGCATCACAAAAAATACAGTCCCATATTTTGCCTGAGTAGTTATTTCTGTGAAAGGAAAACTAGGAATAAAGGCAAACTTTCTGTTACATTATAACTTATGTTAGCAGGTTGTCCCCCATTATGACCGTTTTTCCAGAGAACATAATGTATTTCTAGAAGTATATTTTGTTATAATTGATGTGGTACATCTATCTCTTGTTTGTAATAATCTCGATTCAATTATATGAATATTGCATCTATAGTAGAAACATATCTCTCAGAGTCTTGGTGAACCTTTGAGATTTATCTGAGATCATGTTTCAGATCCTTGGCAGAGAATTATTCATAAAGGAAATAATCTGCATGTACATAGAATAACATTGATTTTTCTAATTCAGATGACATCTTCATCTGTTTGATTACCTAAGGACATATAAACAATCTGAAAGTATCAGAAGGAAAAACAGTTTTATGTGTGAATTTTAATATTTTTTCTTTTTTTTCTTGCTAATTATATAACCTTGGGTAAGTTGTTTTATTTCCTTAAAACTGAGGCTCTTCAGAACCTTTTTTTTTTTTTTTGTATTTTTCTGAAGCTAGAAATGGGGAGAGACAGTCAGACAGACTCCCGCATGCACCCGACCAGGATCCACCCGGCACGCCCACCAGGGGCGATGCTCTGCCCACCAGGGGGCGATGCTCTGCCCCTCCGGGGCATTGCTCTGCCGTGACCAGAGCCACTCTAGCACCTGGGGCAGAGGCCAAGGAGCCATCCCCTGCGCCCAGGCCATCTTTGCTCCAATGGAGCCCTGGCTGCGGGAGGGGAAGAGAGAGACAGAGAGGAAGGAGAGGGGGAGGGGTGAAGAAGCAGATGGGCGCTTCTCCTGTGTGCCCTGGCTGGGAATCGAACCCGGGACTTCCGCACGCCAGGCCGACGCTCTACCACTGAGCCAACAGGCCAGGGCCTTCAGAACCTTTTTTAACTGAATTTATTGGGGTGACATTGATTAATAAAGTTATATAGGTTTTGATTGTACTATTCCATAATGCATCATCTATACACTGCACTGTACATTCATCATCTCAAATCAGGTCTCCTTACATCACCATTTTTCCCCTTTACGCTCTTATACCTCCTTTCACCCCTTTGCCCCCTATAATCACCACACTGTTGTCCGTGCCTATAAGCTGTTTCTCCCTTTGCTTAATCCCGTCACCTTTTTTCACCCAATCTTTAACACTGTTCTCCTCTGACAGCTACAGTCTGGTCTTTGTATCTGTAAGACTGTTTCTATTTTGTTTGTTTTGTTCATTAAATTCCACATATAAGTGAGATCATATACTACTTGTATTTCTCTGACTGGCTTATTTCACTTAGCATTTTGTTTTCTGTTTGAAGTTGAAAAGTAATTCAAAAGTGTGTGATAATGTCCCTTTAAGCTCTTATACACTGTTGGTGAACTTGTACAACCCTTAGAGGTAACAGTTCAGAGTTTTCCTCAAAAAATTAAAAATAGAACTAACATATGATCCAGCAATCTTACTTCTGGATATGTTTCATATTTAAAGAAAATTAAATCCCCATCAAGAAGATATCTTGTGTTCATGTTCATTGCAGCATTGTTCATGATAGCCAAAATATGGAAACAACCTAAATGTCTGCTGATATATAAATGGGTAAAGAAAATATATATATGTACATACATACATACACACACACACAATGGAATTTTATTCAGCCTTAAAATATTAAATCCAGCCATTTATAATAACATGTATGAACCTGAAGAAATTTTTGATGAGTGAAATAAGCCAGGCAAATACTATACATTATCACTTATAGAAGGAATCCTAAGAAAACAACAAAAACAAAAAAGAAAACAAAACAATGAAATTGAATTTAATTCATGGAAACAGAATATAATGGTGGTTGCCAGAGGATGAAGGAAATAGAGAGAGATTGGTAAAAGTGTATAAACTAAGTTATAAGACAAATAAGGTCTGAAGATCTAATATATAGCACAGTAACTATCATTCATGAATACTGTGTCTGACAAATGGCTATTTAGATTAGGGCAGTGAAGATAACAAAATGTGATTTTTTTTTTTTTTTTACAGATACAGAGAGAGAGTCAGAGAGAGGGATAGACAGGGACAGAGAGAGATGAGAAGCATCAATCATCAATTTTTTGTTGTGACACCTTAGTTGTCATTGATTGCTTTCTCATATGTGCCTTGACTGCGGGCCTTCAGCAGACTGAGTAACCCCTTGCTCGAGCCAGCAACCTTGGGTCCAAGCTGATGAGCTTTGCTCAAATCAGATGAGCCCGCGCTCAAGCTGATGAACTCGGGGTCTCGAACCTGGGTCCTCCACATCTCAGTCTAACGCTCTATCCACTGCTCCACCGCCTGGTCAGGCCAAAGTGTGACTCTTAAAGAGTTCATTTCAAAAGCCTGCCTATAGCTAGAAAAGAGGAAATGTTTGAATTTGGAAATTGTGTATGTAGAGGTTACACTTGATTTATTATTAGATTAGAAGTATAAGAAAGAAAAGGAAGTAAAGCCATTGACAGATTCCAAGAAAGTTAGGAGGTGTATAGAAAAGGAGCTATTAGAAGAATTAATTGATGATCTTGAAAGGGTAATTCAAAACCCAGAGCACAAAAAAAGTGAAAGAAATTTCAAAATGATGGAGTTAATGGAAAGTATAAAAACTCAAAATAGTGTAAAGCTACTTCAGATTGGCCTGTTTTTATATTAAAATTTTTATATCTGAGAATATCTGGTAACTGATTTTTTTCTAACTGAATTGGAGATTATAATATTATTAATTTATCTTTAACTTCAAAGGTAGGTAAATAAGTTTCCTTTCAATAAAAATAATCAGATTCAGGGTCTGCGGAGCTTTCATCACTTCATGGAAGATTTTTTTAAAATCCCATTAAATTCTACTGCTAATTGATCAATCAAAAATAAGTAAAAGCTGTTTTACTTTTTAAAATGTAGCTATTGTGGAAATAGTATTAATTTATTCAGGATTTTTAAGAGAAAATAGGTAACTTTATTTTAATGAGTTAAATATTTGTTTAACCAACATATGTTCATTAATCACTACTAAGCTACAAGTACTTGAAATTATTTACTTTCTTCCTCTTTCATAGATTAAAATAAGGAAGAAATACTAAAACAAGTAAAAGAAAATAGAGCAATAAATACTTGTCAATTATTATAGTTGCTATAAAAATAATGAAAACAAGCAGTATTTCCCCTCTAGCCACTAAGGATGGCCTCTCTGAAAAAATTATATTTAAGGTCAGACCTCAAATATGAAACAATTCTTTGAACTATGTAGACTTGGCCTCCTATAAAACAATAATTCTAATGAGACAGTTTAAAGTATTTAGTAGAATTAGCTTTTACTGAATATAAGTGAAAGGGCAAAGGCCTAAACAAATTCCATTGCCTAAATAAGTCGAAGTGTTTTTCTCTCATGTAAAAGAAGCCAAGGGTATACAGCCCTGTTAGTCAAATAAGTTTGTAAATATGATATATATGTTTGCTTGCTTATAGTTTGCATTGGGTGTGGGAGACAGGCTGTAAGCTGGCAAGGTCCTTGTAGACTAAGGTTTAGTTTTAAGACTAAGCCTTTCCCACCCTTTTAATACTAAGATCTTTTCAACATCCTTCTAATACTAAGATCTTCTCAAAACTAAGCTTTTCCCCACACCCTTGACTGTTGCATGATGTGGAGTGGTACACTCTTATGAGGAATCCCATTTATGCCTCAGATAAGTGGCTTTATACCAGAGACTTCCTTATTTGTATATTGGCTTAAAGGCTTTAATTTCTACACTATAAAGTGAGGCAGGCCAGGGGCGCTCTCTCTCTCTCTCTCGGTTCCTGCTATTAGCATTGCAGAGGAGAGGCAGCCAAGATGGCGGAGTGCTGAAGGAGAAGCCAGTTTGTGCAGAGTTTGTGCAGAGAGAAGGAGATGGGGAACAGAAGTGAATAAGGCTGGTGGGACCCTTGACTCTAGGAATACTCTGATGAGTCAATGGCTTTGGGAGCCCTGAATGGAAAGGGAAGTGTTTTCCCATTGTGTGTATTTCTTGCCCACTTGGTGCAGGCTAGGATTAAAGGTAATGGCCCACCAGTTCTTGGCTCCATTGTTTTATTACCATCTGTTCTAATCTAATGCAAAACTGCATGGGCCAGGCGGCTATAATGGTGACCGTGGCTACTGGCTTTACAAGCCCAAACTGATGAGATACCTCTTTACTATCAGGTACTCAGATTCTAGTCATTCTGCAATGGCATCCTGCACATATAATATTCATTCTTATGAAAACCCCTGGTCTAGTTGTAGATGACCTCTGGATTACCAATCATCAAATCCACATTCTAGGCTGGAGGAAAAGGAAAAAGGTAAAAAAGATTAGAAAGCATGCTTTATAGCTGTCAGCAGTCTTTAAAGCATGTTTCTTGGAAGCAACACACACCAGCTTTTATCTCATTGAATTCTCTCCACCGTGTTTCCACAGAGAGGTAAAAAAAAAATGGGCACATTGTCACATCTAGTATATATATTCTATTCTTAAGATAAAGGAGAAGATGGTTATAGTGGATAGAAAGCTGGCTATCTTTGTCATAGTGTTATTATGCATGACAATAATACCATTAGGAAGCTGAGGCTTAGAAATATTAGGTTATTTATAGAAAGTCAAATACTTAAGGAAATAATTGGATGTCTGTCATTTAGAAATTGCCTTATACCCATTTCATCTCTCAATCCAGATAAACTATTAATTATCTAAATACAGCTTCTCAATGCTGAATTTCTATAATTTTTTCAAAATTTTCTACAATTTATGCTGAATTTCTAACTGGTAGTCTATCTTTTAAAGTAATCCTTAGTTCTGTGATGACCACATATTCCTTTTGTTCTACACAAACACATGCACATGCACTCATACAAATACACACATTCACACACACACATAAACAATGACTTTGAACTTCCAGCAATCGAATTTTGAATTTATCTTCTTTACAAAGCCCTTCATCATAATATTTAGAACCAACTTCTTATATTAATAGCCATTAAATCTATGATCTATTATTCGGCTTCATTAATTGTATTAAGATTATATTAATACTTTTTTTCAATTACCAGGCAAAACTCTAATCTTAACAGCTCTATTAATTTTTTTAACTCTGTAAGTTGTTCTTAAGTTACATCTCTTTTTAAAAAGAGAAATATTTCTTTTTTTAAAAACTCTGTGATAGACTTGTTTCCTCAGCTAGAATTTTAAAAACCTGAATCATTGTATTATATTTTTCTATATTCACTTGGAACCTATAACAATGAGGAACACAGATTATTATTTTTTAATTGTTGATATTTTAATTGCTTTCTTAATTATCTTATTTATACATATTGCTGTTAACCTAACATTGGTGTTTTTAAATTTATTTGATTATGGTGTCATTTTGAATTGGAAAATATTTCTTTATAATAGTAGACTTCAGTTCAATAACACCTATCAGAACTTTGTATGAATGGATCACTTGATTTTCTTGGATATATTTTATTATTAATACCATCACTAAATCGATTTAATTTATTGGTTTCAACTAGTTATATAATAGTGGAGTAAGGGTTATGTATGTCCATATTAAAGGTCCCATTTTATATAGGCAACTATGCTTATGTGAGTCAAAGTTTGGGAAATTGTTGCCTCATCAGAGATTTGTTAAACCATGACAAATGGTTTTTAATAAGCAGTTACATGTTTTCACTATAGATGTATCTACTACATATACAATGAAAATTATGAATATTTATAGTGAAATGGCTAGGTACACATATACTTAGTTTTTCTGTCTTTTGTTCTTTGACTGTATTTGAAGAATATACACACCAGATTTTACATGTGTGTATATGTCCTACATGCATAGATATGTACACACAGTCATATACACACATAAATGTTTATTGACATTCAAGTTAGTATATCAGCATAGTTATTTCATAAAAACTTGATTGCACAAATAAGCTTTGAAAACCTATTTCAAACTTTGGAAAAATGAGGTTTAGAAAGATTGTGGATTTCTGCACATGTGTTTATATATTTTTTTCTTCATAAACCTTTTTTAAGAACCTACTCTATATTTGGTATTCCTCTAGTTGCTTTTATGACATAGGATATGGCTGTTTTAAAAAAATAAATAAACTATTACATTTAGCAGAAAACGATTTTTGAAGTGGTGAAATGTTCTAATTGAGAATCAATTTTTAAAACACTATCACCTCAGAAATCTCTTTTAAAGTTACCTAAGTACTTTCCTAGAGCCATCACTCACATGACTTTATCACGTACACTGTGGGCAGGAGGTTAATTGTAATTGCACGGTCACCTGGACTCTTCTGTAATACGAAGTCGAGTCCCTCTGCTGAGTTGGGCTCGACAGTATATTATTTCCAAGCATTAGTGCCAGGATGCTCTTTAAATCAGCTGTGAAACTGGGGAAAGAGTGATTTACGTGCTCGATTTAGGGCTCTCCTCTAATGTTCACTTCAGGACACGTTGTACACATAGCAGAATGTGAACAGAATTAAAATTCAGATGCAACCAAAGAAAGAAAAAAATAACATGAAACAAAAGGAAATAATTCCTGCTCTGCATATTTGTTGACACATATGTAATATGTAAATCACTGGGTATCCGAAATACTTATTTTCCTCTTGGGAATTCTTGAAGTCAACATTAAAAGGTGGAGATTAATGAATGAATGCCTATACAGATTAAATTTTCCACAGATTTAAAGACTTTTTTTTCTGTTAAGAATAAAAGGAGACGACAAAAAGAAGTGACTGAACTACCTTTCTTAGGACTACATAAGTGTACTTGGGTAAAATACTCTTTAAAATAAGAAATAATTACATTTTTAATTTTGCAAGAATTAGCGCCAAATTTAAAACACATTATAGTATTCTTTATCCAACTTTGAAGTAATTAGGCTAAATTTGGTATCCATTTCTTCTCTCGTGTTTTGGCTCCAGGACCTAATATTTTATCAATGAGCAATGCTCACTGCATTCCCATTTTATAATTATGTTTGCAAACGTCCACAGCAAGATTATCTGTCAGCATGTAAGAAATGGCTTAGGAAACATTTTATGTGCTGCCATTTACAGGTAAAATGATTTCCTTTCAATCTAAACATACTTTAAACTTCTATCAATATAAAAAAATTAAAAAATACAATTTTGTACTTCATGTGTATGTTGTGTGTATATGTGTGTATCCAGCATTTAATAATATTTTGTTAGTTTAACAAAATTTAGGGAAGTAGAAAATAGTTTGTGTATATATTTACCACCATGTTCCAACTAACGTATTTTTCATGGCATTTCTTTGATAACTAGAGACCTAATTTTAAAAATTTTACTGCAGTGTAGTATTCCATTATAGATTACTTTTTATTTTTCTTCATTATTGCAAGCCTTAGCATAATAAGCATCTTAATAAATGACGACACAAATGTGCTTTTTTACGAGATAACACATAACGGTGGAATTTAGGCAGATGAAGTAATCCCCGTCTCCGTGGTTTCACTTTCCACAGCTTCAGTTACCCATGATCCTCCATGGTCAGAAAATACTGATTAGAAAAGTCCAGAAATAAATAATTGATAAATGTTAAATTGCACACCACTTGTTATTGTGATGGAATCTCGCACATTTCTGTTCCATCTTATCTTTTTCTCAGTTTATTCACACTGCATGCACTGCCTGCCTGAGTCACTTAGTAGCCATCTCAGCTATAAATCGACCATCGCAATATCACAGTGCTTGTATTGAAAGTAACCTCATGCTATGTTGCAGTGTCCATGCCATTTACCTCACCTCATCTTGCCATGTGGGCATCATACCATCTCACATCATTACAAAAAGGGTGAATACAGTAAAATATTTTGAGAGATCACATTCATATAACTGTTCTTATAGTATATTTTTGTAATTGTTTTATTACTAGTTACTAGTAATAGAACTAGTTACTAGTTCTAGACTAGTTACTGTTATTAATTTCTTAGTGCACCTCATGTATAAATTAAAATTTATCCAAGTATAAGGCCCTGGCCGGTTGGCTCAGTGGTAGAGCGTCGGCTTGGTGTGCAGAAGTCCCGGGTTCGATTCCTGGCCAGGGCACACAGGAGAGACGCCTGTCTGCTTCTCCACCACCCCCTCCTTCTCTCCTTCCTCTCTGTCTCTCTCTTCTCCTCCCGCAGCCGATGCTCCATTGGAGCAAAAGATGGCCTGGGCGCTGGGGATGGCTCCATGGCCTCTGCCCCAAGCGCTAGATTGGCTCTGGTCACAATAGAGTGATGCCCTGGATGGGCAGAGCATCACCCCCTGTGGGCATGCCGGGTGGATCCCGGTTGGGCGCATACGGGAGTCTGTCTGACTGCCTCCCGGTTTCCAGCTTCAGAAAAATACAAAAAAAAAAAATTATCCAAGTGTGTGTGTGTGTGTGTGTGTGTGTGTGTGTGTGTGTAAAAGGTTTGGTCTGCCTACCTGTAGTTTTAAGGAAGCCTGGGGGTGTTGGACAGTATCCCGGTGCTGTTAAAGGGGGGCTACTGTACTGCAAAATTCTCTCCAAACTGTACTTATTCTTAGCACTGTATACTAGTTATATTTTTAGCACTTTCTCACCAACTATTGATAGTATCAATGTTTAAAATGGTTTCCAGTCTGATATTTGTGAGTTGGTAGCTAAATTTCTGCTCTCCCCAACTGCAGGTAAGAATGAATGTGTTTTTTATGTTTAATTACATTAAAAATCTATTTTCCTCTGAAATTACTGGTAATATATTTCAAAGTTTGTTACCTGGATTAATTGCCTTTTTTATTGAAGACAAATAAAATTTAAAAATGAAAATAAGGGAGATGTGGGATTTAAGAAGTTTGGTGAAATTGGTATACAGGTGATATGACAAATAGCTATGCAAATGTGGCTTTCATAGAATTTTTATGACCTTAAATTGATGTCAGAGATGACACTAATTTTACTCTTGATTTTGAGCTATTGTGTATATTTATTGCAATAATAAATGGAAATTTACTAAGGAGAGAATTTTTGGCATTAACTTTTCTTTTAGACTTTATAAGATATAAATTTCTATAAGGTATAGATCTCTAATAAAACAGGAGAAACATAACAGTTTTGAAAGCACTGTAAATCTCTGACATCAAGTAAAAATTACACTAGATAGGTACTTTAATGATTTTGCCCTTCTTGCCATTTTGTTATAATCAGTGCTAAGGGACACTAAACTTTAATATAAGTGGATACTTTTATTTTATTTTATTTATTTTTTGCACTTCGTGGTTCTGGTGTTTAGAATAGTCATATAGTCATAGAATGCAGTCTCCCATTCTATTCATAACATTAATAGTGGCCTTTTCCTATCAGAATAGTTCTAATTGTGACAGTTTATCAAACACCAATAACTGATAAATAAAAAATAAGATACATATTATCAACTGACTACTCACTATTTGTCTAGTATTGGCTAAATATATATTTTTTGAGGTTTTTTTTTTGTTTGTTTGTTTGGTTGGGTTTTTTTTAGATAGACAGACAGACAGGAAGGGAGAGAGATGAGAAGCATCAACTTGTAGTTGTGGTACTTTAGTTGTTTATTGATTGCTTTTTCATATGTGCCTTGACCGGGGGACTCCAGATTAGTCATTGACCCCTTGCTCAGGTCAGTAACCTTGGGCTCAAGCCAGTGACCTTGTGGTCATATCTGTGATCTCACTCTCAAGCCAGCAATCTTGCAAACAACCTGGTGAGCTCACACTCAAGCTGGATGAGCCCCTTCTCAAACCGGTGACTTTGGGTTTCAAACCTGGGGTCCTAAACATTCCAGGCCAACATTTTATCCACTGTGATACTATCTGATAAGGCCTGGCCAAATAGTGACTTGATTCTTTACAATAATATAATGAGATAGTGGTATATTCTGTAATCTATGTAAGGACACTGGCATTCAGAGAGGGTAATTAGCCCAATAATTACCAGTATAAAGCTAAGAAAAGTCTTATTCATCTACAGAACCTCAGTATATATGATTGTAGCCAACTTCGAAGAGATTTTCAAACATCTTTGGTGCCTGAGAGTGAGACAGAACAATGATAATCAACATTTTCCATCTCATGGCACACGTGAACTAATTACTAAAATTCTGTGGCACAGCAAAAGAATATCTTTTTGTGTCAATATGACAAAATTTAGGTTAATTTTGTTTATTCACACTAGGCAGCTATTGTTGTGTTTGCTGCAGAAATCATATTTTTATTTGGCAATATAAAGGAAAAGAGATTCGTGGCCCTGACTAAATAGTCAGGTACTGTATGTTTTAAAAATTCTTGCAGCATACTGGGTGACATCGCTAATAGAACAACAGATTCTAAAAAGAATTCCATAGTACCTGTTTGAAGCAAAAAAAAAAAAAAAAAGAAGAAGAAATTTGATATGCCATAACTTTGATTATCCTTATACTATTCTTACATCAATATATTTATAGCTTTTTCATGCCAGGTGGCTTCTGTTTGAGAAAATGATGAGTCTTTGTGTTTTAGTAGAGTCATTGTGCTTTTATTTCTTTATGTTTTTCATTTGAGGAAGTTCGTTCTTTAAATGTGAACATTTTAAGACAGAAATCATTGCTCTTTAGAGTATAGTAAATAACGTTTCAATGTTTCCAAAGGGTATAGTAGGTTACTTAAATAAGCCACAGATGTGTAACTGTATAGTTTAAGAGTAGGAGGAGACTAGTACCAAAAAGATTGATAACTGCTATAAACAGAAGAAAGAAAATATGAAAATAGTTTATATTTAAATATGAAGCTATATGTTATATTCATGATAAAACTTAAACCTTCTTTATTTTATTATTGTCATTTCATAACTTCAGGACAAAATAATCAAAGATTTGAGAATGAATGAACAAACAAACAAACTAATGAATGAAATTATATATATATTTTTACAGACACAGTCATAAGGGGACTTTTTTATATATATTTTTAAATTTTTATTTATTGATATTTAGAAAGAGAAGAGGAGAAAGAGAGAGAGAGAGAGAGAGATGGGGGGAGAAGCAGGAAACATCAACTCATAGTAGATGCCTCCTGTATGTGCCTTGACCAGGCAAGCCCAGGGTTTTCAACCAGCGACTTCAGTGTTCCAAGTCTATGCTTTATCCACTACATCAACACAGGTCAGGCCCATAAGGTGACTTTTAAAATAAATCAGCATTACCCGACAAATGCCACTTTATTCATACAGCCATTCCAAGAAATATCAAGTTAATAGTCCTTAAATATATGGCAAATTTTATAAGTTTTAATATAACCTACTACCTTCAAATGCAGGCACTGTTTAAGGCACAGGATACACACAGAAGAACATTACATGGAACTTAGGAGATGACAGGATATTGAAGATATTTTAAGAAAGAAAAAAGTAACAGACACCACTTTCCCCCAAACATGTGATTTTTGATGATCTAGCATATTGTAATAGAGCAGATATTTCTTTGAAGAAATAGATACTTTTTTAAACACAAACTTTAAGAGCGTTTCCTGTGGTCTGCAAAAGCAGCTGGTAGATTTGTCATATTTATTCATATAATCAGTGTTTCACCTCCCATAAATCCATTCTTCTTCTTGGGAAAATATTGATATAAATGCTGACAAATTGATATAGAAAATGGCCATAATTTTACTGAAAATTAAATATATTAAAATTGCACACTTTATAAAATTTACAAAGTGTGCTACATAGGCATCTGCAAATATTTAACATGCTGTATCTACAGGCTATTTTATAGTACTACATTTGGCTCATTTAAGTGAAATTTAACTAGCTCTAAATAGGTCTGCTGACATATATACAACACAGCTCTGATCTTAAACAAGCTTCTTGTTTGAAGGAAAAATATAAACATAGAAAATTAATTATGAAACTGAGTAATGTGGTGCTATATAAACATACAGGTTACATATTGGATAAGAAACATTTTATTAGACTATAAAGGTATAAGGCAACAATAAAGGATGTGTGTTAAAAATTGGAAAGAATATATCTTTGTCTACCTAGTCATCTCTGGCTAGTAGACAAAGCACAGATAGAATCTATTTTCCTCCGTAAACTTGTTTTCTAAACTCCTTTCTCTTTTGATTAAGTTATTTCAAAGTATTTTATATTTTTAAAATTTCTATTCATGCATATATCAATTTCATTAATCTAAATCCTCTGTAAAAAATCCTACTCCTGTTTTTTGATACACATCCTTGAATATTGTGACCCATAAAAAATATGATGAAAGAAAAAATGTAGTTAAATATGTGGGCAGTAGTAAGAATTTGACATATGTTTACAACTTTGGAAGGGGAGACCAAGATGTTTCTCTAGCCAAATGTTTTTAAGTATTTTTAGGCATTTTGTTGTTTAATATTTACATGTAAGGTTTCAAGAGTTTTCCTGGGGATGGCTTAATAAACTTTGTTTTTGTGATATGAAAGTGGAGCATCTACCATTTCTCCCCTTTGTTCTAGGTTAGGGAAAAAGACTCCTTTGAACTGAAAACCTTGCCTATAGGCATCCTGTGTGTTCAAATCTCTTAGTCAGTAGTTTTCCTTTTTATTTAAGGAGGAGCTAGAAGCAACTAAAGAAAAATCAAGAGGAGTCTGAACATTTATGAAAGTTATTTGGAATGTACCTTTTATTATTTTTGTAAAGCCTCTGTTCCACATTGATAGCTCCTGGTTTCTGATACCTATATGGTTTCATAAAGGAAAATATTATACATCATATTTGTAAACTCAATTATAAACTGCTTTTTTATTTGTACATTTGTTTATAAAATAACATATTTTACCACATGGAAAAACTTAGTTTTTCTCAAAACGTACTTTTTACCCTAGCTATCTGGATATCTTGTGATATATTATTTACAAAAGCAGACAGCTGCCCTTGCCAGGTGGGTGACTCCGTTGGTTGGAGCATTGTCATAATTGCCATGCTCCAACCATGGTAATGGGTTCTACCTCAGTCAGGGCACATAGAGGAAGCAACCAATGAATGCATCACTAAGGGGAACAACAAATTAATCTTCCTTCCTTCCTTCCTTCCTTCTTCTTTATTTCTTCTTTCTTTCATCTCTTTCTCTCTGAAATCAGAATTTAAAAAGAAAATTTTAGACAGCTGAGAGCCAAAGAACTATAGTATAGTTAACTAGATACTCTCTATTACAATAGCAGAGAGAGATGAAATAATAGGCTAATTGAAAAATTACCACTAACATTTATTTTCATGCTTTGCTGCTTCAAAACTTAAGCACATTATTGTGATAATGTGTGATTAGGAATTGTTTTACATGAACCATAGGACAAAGGAAAACTATTCAAATTTGTTTTGAATATCTATTACTTTTGTGGGCTCCTGGTAATATGTCTCTCTGTCTCTACACACACACACACACACACACACACACACACACACACACACTGCATTTACTAACTACTGGTACAATATGATTAATACTGTTAAGGGCGAAGAGGATGGCTCTGGCTGGTTGGATTATCTCTTCCCCTCTCACTGCCAGTGGCTTAATTGGCTGGAGCCATCACCCCAGGTGCTGAGGATAGCTGGATTGATTTGAGCATTGGCCCCACACAGGGGTTGCCAGGTTAACCCTGGTAGGGGTACATATGGAAGTCTGTCTCTTTATCTCCCCTCTTCTCTCTTGAAGAAAAAATTGTGGAGAGGATAGATCATAAAAAATATAAAATCCACTAAATGGATTCTAAATTAGCAGCCACTTGATGATGTTTTCTTTTTATACCTTTGCCTCTTTTTGTTGATTATGCTTTTTTAAAACCCTTTGAAACAATTTCAGTCCCCAGGGTATTACTTATATAGTGAGTGATTTGAAATAAAATGTGTAATGTGAGATCATCTTACTTAGACTGTTGTATAAGTTCTATTGAGTCATTTCAATTGCATTGAATTGAATGACTAGGAAGCAGAAATAAAGAGTTAATGAAGAACAGATCACATGACCTGTGTAGAAAGCCCCATGGGTAGATGATGGCAGTATGATATAAACAGCTATAAGTCAATCGTGAACTTAACCAGAGCCTAAAAATCTTATGTCATTTACACATGTGCATAAGGAGACACAGAGGTTTCTGTAATTTAAATATTGGATGAACTGGATGATGCTTTAAACCTTTTTCTTATAACCACAGAACTCAGATCATATCTTTTTTTAAAAAATTGACTTGCGAGACTCAGTACTCCAGATAGCTAATTTCAGTGGCAGAGTTGATTTGTAAAGATTGTTTGCTCTTTTAATTTTATTTTAAAATACAGAGAATATGTTTGCATACCAGTATAAAACATAAATGGAAATGTTGAGAAAAGTATAAAAGAATGTTGACTTTGAGTACATCAGGTGCAATTACCTATAAGATGTATATTTATAGAGTTCATTTAAATTATCAATTACCTAGAAGAACCCAGTAGACTAGGGAGGATACAAAGGACCTTTATCCTATTCTTTTATTTATTTATTTATTTATTTATTTATTTATTTACTTACTTACTTATTTTTGTGACAGAGACAGAGAGAGGGACTGATAGGGACAAGACAGACAGGAATGGAAAGAGATGAGAATCATCAATTATTCCTTGCAGCATCTTAGTTGTTCATTGATTGCTTTCTTATATGTGCCTTGACCAGTGGGTTTCAACAGACTGAGTGACCCCTTGCTCAAGCCTGTGACCTTGGACTCAAGCTAGTGAGCTTTACTCAAACCAGATGATCCCGCAATCAAGCTAGCAACCTTGGGGTTTTGAACCTGGGTCCTCCGCATCCCAGTCCTACGCTCTATCCACTGTGCCACCGCCTGAGCTAGACTATAATATTCTTAAAGAATTGAGACACAAAAGAACAAGAGCTTTCTTGGAAGATTCAGATTTATGGGCAGTGCCAGCACAGACCTCAATTTTTTCATCACCCCTAGTAAATTTAAATCATTTAGTGAGATCTTAGACTTTTTTGTTATTGTTTTAATTTCCAAAGATGTGTGTTTTGAGAGTTACAACTTTTTGTTAACTAAAAAGAATTTCTTGATGGACTATGAAATTTAAAATGAAGGGAAAAGTTAACATCTATAATGATTTTCAGAATCAGAGCTTCACAAATCAAGCTCTGGCAGCTCTAAATCTTAGGAGCACAGCTAGTGGATTGAACAGCTGCTGCTGAACTTGCTGCAGGCTAGTACTTTATGTTCATGGCAGGCAATGGAAAATGGATTCGTCAGGGTGGGAATGGCAGCTGGATTACATAAAGAAGAGGAAGGGAAATGTTTACTTTTGCTTCTCTATTGAGCAAACCTAAGCAACAGTGATTCTCAAATGATCAGGACCAGAGGAGTTTAGGACTGGCATTTCTATAAAACTTACTTCACAAGCTCAGCTTTCTTTAATTTTGGTAGACACATAGACACAAAAAAAGTAAACATAACCATGGAAAGAAAATATAGTGGGGACTAGGATATGAAACAAAGGAAAAAACTTTTACATTTCAGGTCTCACCTTTTGCTTTTACTTTCAAATATAACACGGTGAAGACAATAACCCCATATTGTATGGTTGAAATTTGTTAAGAGAGTAGAAATGAAATGTTCTTGCCCCTCTCCCTAAGAATATGTAGGTTTAAAAAAAGATACCATAGAAGATCTTGTGGCAGCCACCGTAGAAAATGAAATGTGCCACAGTGACAATGGTCTAGAGAGGACAGTGAAAAGCAAGTGGACAGCTACCCCAAAGGAATTTTATTGTAGGAGAGCATGTGAGACAGATAACATTACCACTGGAAAGTGAGTGTCATTAGGAGAGGATCACATATTTATTAGGGCAAAAGGATATAGGGAAATGAAAGAGATTGAGGAAACAGGAGAGTTGGCTGATAATTGGAAGTATAGCAAGAATGAATAGGAGGTTTTGGGGAATAATTGAAGTGAGTAAGATGGGATCAGTAAAAGAGGGAATGTGTAGAGTTATGAGTAGAAGATGATTCATGAAGAAAAGGATGACCTGGAAAGTACAGTGTGATGATATATGCAAATCAGTGATGGTTGGGCCTGGAATATAGTAGGTATTCCATAAATGTCAAGTATTGACTTCTGTTATACAGATAAATACAAAGAGTAGCTTTCCACTGAACTTTTTTGATTTCTCATGACAAAATTATAATACAGACTAAAATAATTTAAAAGGTTAGGCAAAGATTAATTATTGAGATACCTTACAAAAATTTAAGTGGTGTAACAGTTGATCCAGTTGATGCTTGTTTTTAGGCAGAGTTACAATTACTTTAAAGAAACCAAACAGACATAAAAATGTGGTTTAGAAGTGCATAGAAGTCTTTATGTGAAATACTCCACTATAAAATATGATTTATTGGAATTAAGACGATTCCATTTTCAACTTTAATTTAAATATGCAATATACCTGAGGAACAGTTTATAGAAATAAAAAATATTCTATAAATAGTGCTTACATAAATGAGAATCTATCAAGAATATTGTGTTGCTTCTTAAGAACAACATTTGTAATTTCTTATTCTTAATTACTAGAACTTAAAATGTGGGTAGAGCAAAAACATATGACAGAAATCATCAAAATAAGCTCTCCCAAATGTCATATTTTTAACCACAAATTACTCCAATTGTCCACACCAACATCATAATTTGAGAATCCCTCCTTTTTTGTAGGCTCAGAGCCAAATCGGCATGGCATGCTTGATCACAGAACTGAAGACTCTCAGTTCTGGTAAACCATCACACATTTGGCTTTTGAAGAATCATTTTTTGGTTATTTGTTAAGATTTTGTTAATATATTAATATATATTTAAAGATTTTGTACACAATAGATTTTGATAAAGTTAGATGTATTCATTTATGTTTAAAGTTCATGATATATTGGTTAATGTTTAAATGATTCATTGTAAAATTTATACAAAACCTTACTGCCTTGCCTGACCAGATGGTGGTACAGTGGATAGAGCATTGGACTGGGACACAAAGCCCCCAGGTTCAAAACCCTGAGGTTGCAGGCTTGAGCATGGGCTCATCCAGCTTGAGTGCGGGCTCACTAACATGAGTGCGGGGTCACTGGCTTGAGCCTGGGATCATAAACATGACCTCATGGTCGCTGGCTTGGGCCCAAAGGTCACTGGCTTAAAGCCCAAGGTTGCTGGCTTGAGCCCAAGGTTGCTAGCTTTAGCAAAGATCACTCACTTTGTTGTAGCTCCCCAGGTCAAAGTACATATGAGAAAGCAATCAATGAACAACTAAAGTACCACAACGAAGAATTGTTGCTTCTCATCTCTCTCCCTTCCTGTCTCTCCCTGTCTGTCCCTCTCTTTGTCTCTCTCTCTGTCTCTATCACCAAAAAATAAAACCTTACAGTCTTTATATTTAAAATGTCTATTAATATTAAAATACTTTATGATATTTATTTCCTATACTTATTTTTTCTGTATGTTCACCTATCACTGGCAATGTTTTGCTTACTGATATGTTAAATATTCTTAATAGTAACTACTGTTAATGATGGATTTAGTGCATTTTAAAATAAGAAGCTTTAAAAGTACTGTGACATAATGACTAAAACATAAAATTATTTTTAATTTTGGTCCTGTTGATTTTTATCATCATTTTTATAAATGCCATTATAAGCTGGAAAAAAATTCACAAGAGAGAATATGGAAGTTTTTTTTCAGACAATTTGAGGTAATATTTAGTTTTAGCTACCTTTGAATATAAAATGTGGTACAAAGCCAGGTAGCATTTGGTCCAACTAAATACAAATCTTCCTTAAGAAACCAGAAAGAAAGGTGAAGAGAAAAACTAAGGCTGTTGCACTTTGGAAGGTAAGGCTAAAGAGCCAGAATCTTTTCAGTTAAAAAGGATGTAAAGGATAATAGCAGGTTGGGGGAGTGATAACTCCTTGAACAGAGCTGAGTCTGACTCTCAGTCTATTCTTCATAATGTTTCCAGACTTAAGTATGAAAAGAAAATGTCATTATTTTTCTTATGTGCTTCTTGAGAGTTTTAAATGAGAAAATGAAATTGAAGTACATCTGAGTAAATTGTCTGGAACATCAAGGACATAATAATTAGTAAATAAAAAGTTAATAGCTGTGTTTTGGGAATCTTTTTTTTTTTTAATAAATTTTTATTAATGGTAATGGGATGACATTAATAAATCAGGGTACATATATTCAAAGAAAACATGTCTAGGTTATTTTGTCATCAAATTATGTTGCAAACCCCTCGCCCAAAGTCAGATTGTCCTCCATCACCCTCCCATCTAGTTCTCTGTGCCCCTCCCCCTCCCCCTAACTCTCTCCCTCCCATGTCCTCCCTCCCCCCCCACCCTTGGTAACCACCACACTCTTATCCATGTCTCTTAGTCTCATTTTTATGTTCCACCAATGTATGGAATCATGTAGTTCTTGTTTTTTTCTGATTTACTTATTTCACTCCTTATAATGTTATCAAGATCCCACCATTTTGCTGTAAATGATCTGATGTCATCATTTCTTATGGCTGAGTAGTATTCCATAGTGTATATGTGCCACATCTTCTTTATCCAGTCTTCTATTGAAGGGCTTTTTGGTTGTTTCCATGTCTTGGCCACTGTGAACAGTGCTGCAATAGCATCTTTGTATTGCTAGAACTCAGCCAAAGACAACCAGTAATAGGAATTTGTGTTGAAGGGTGAAAATGGTGGGCTGTCTTCTCTTCTCCATGCACACTCTTGCCTCTGGAGATGTTATTTAGTCCTATAGCCTTAAACACTCTAACTCCAGTCAGGAAGTCTCTACCAAACCCTAAAATGATCTATCCAGCTTTATAGTTAACATCTCTACTTGAATGACTTACACACAACACATCCAAAACTGATCTTTCCCTTAAAACCGGTACCATCTGCAAACATTTTTATGTTAAATGAGAATAAATTCACCCTTTTAGGTCCTTGAATTATCCTTTACTCCTGACTATCTTATACTTCACATTCATTCAGCAAATCCTGTTGTCTCTGCCTTTGACTATATGTAGCATCTGGCGTTTTTATACCACTTCCATTACCACCATCCTAGACCAAACGAACACCATCTCTCTGTTGGATTATAACACTAGCTTTTTAACTATTCTCTTGACTTTTCTTCTTTATCCACTCAAATTAGTTCTTAATACAGAAACCACAGTGATCCTATAAAATTGTATTATGTCTCTTCCCTGAATAAAAATAAAAGTTTTTACAAGGCCTCAGAGCCTTTCATACTCTATTGCCCATTACCCATCTGACCAGATCTTCTCATATACTTTATTTTATTCACTCTGCTCCAGGCATTCTGGCTGTCTTTCTGGGCCATAAAATACCAAGCATGTTCTTTCCAAGATACCTACTTGGATAACTTCTTTACATCTTTCAAATATTTGCTGAATCATCTCTTTCTCAATGAAACCCTACATGTCCATACTTTATCCATTAATACATCTTTTTATTTGTATTTAAACACAGACATCACTTCACTGAGTCAGCCTATCAGGATCAATTTATACCTCCCACCATTAAACATCTTTTTTTTTTTTTGTTCCCATAAAATTCTGTTGTAGCTTCAATCAAGTTTCTGTCTATTTTATCTTTATGCATAGTTATTCAGAGCATATGCCCGAATTACAGCATTCAATAACCCTTAGTAAAATGAATTAGTGTACCTACACAAATAGAACCACACACTTTGTTCTAGATGGAAATATAAAGCAAAAGAGAGGCAGTTTAAAGAAAAAAGTAATAGAAATAAAAACTATGTGACAATTAATTGAAAATATTACATATTTTATTAAGGATTTGGAAAATAAATGACTTTTTACAGAATAATTTTTATATAACTTGCATTACTCAAAAACCAAAGTACTAGTCTGAGATTCTAAGTAATGAGATTCTATTGAAAAGAATACCTGAATTATTGAAAAATCTTATATAAATTACTTATAATGTCAGCTAAGATTTATTAAAAGTGTCTTGTAGTATCTGAAATTATGTTAAATTTTTATTGTCTTATAAGATTAAAAGTATAGAATTGAAGACATATTCTATATCTATAAAATTGGAAAAGAAATAATTCTAATATTTTTGAGTGTCCTATTGAGATATACTCACAAACACAAACACACATACTGTATTTTACAGCTTGGTAAACAAAAATTTTCAGAACTTAGTGTTTATAAACATTTGATGTCATCTCATTGACAAACTTTTACCATTACCATGTGTATATCTTTAAGATATAAAAACTGATCATCATAACTGATAATCACATAGGAATACTTTTAAACAAAACATTGATTGTATGTTATACCCATATACACTTGAAATATATTTTTGAGGTACTATATTAACAGTTCAATGACCTCTCATAAAGACAATTCTTGAAAAGATGTGACTTAACCAATATAATCCCAAACCAACAAACAATCATCCTCCCACCCCACTCTATATTTACGCATTTTACTTTGAATAAGGATGTATGGTTAGTTAGCCATGACAACAACAACAATAATTTGGGTGGCTTAACCAGCAGAAAGTTATTTGTTTCAAAGGCTGGAGTCTGTGATATCCAAGAGCAAAGTGACAGCTGATTACATTCCTAGTGAGGGTTCTCTTCCTGGCTTGCAGTTGACGCTCATTGGCTTTTCTTTAGTGCAGGTTGGGAGAAAGGAGGAGATTGTGACAAAGAGTGAGAAAGACAGAATCTTCCTCTTTGTATGCTACCGCTAGTCTGATCATGAGAGCTCCATCCTCATGACCTCCTGTAATTCTGATTACTTCCCAAAGGCCCCGCCTCCAAATATCACACTGGACTATGGTGTACACATATGAATTTTCAGGGGAACAAAAGACAAAAATATTAGTTCATAACAAATGCTCTTCCTTCAGTATCAAAGTTATTGGTTTCATGACGCAAAAATAAATGTAAAAGTGGAAAGTTTATGATGTAAAAATATAAAATATAATTAAATTAAACTAAAAAAGAAGAAATATAAAACCTGCGGTTCCATAACATACTAACATATGCTTTCATCAGCCTATATCACCTATAATTTTTAGGTTAGTCATTTAATATTATTGAAATCATAGTCTCTTAGAAGAAAGTGTTTTCCTAAAATGGTGATACAATGTTACAACATTATAAGAAAAATAATATTTCTTATATTCCTGCAAGCCCACAAAGACCAAGATAGTCTAACTTGTGAGATTTTTATGTTTGATAAAGAAAAAAAATATTATGGGTCAAATATTAGCATAATAAAAGTTTATATATGATTGTACTAAAAAGATAAATTTTGTAAGTGCTGAGAGCTTCTTAAAATTTTTAAAATTCTAATGAAATAAACATTTTGAATTTGTTTATATTAATTTTGGACTATATTTAGGACTCTTTTCAGTTTCTACTCATAATGTGGTGACCATCTAAATCTTGAGTGGATATTAGTAAAATGAAAAATGGTGAGATATTGTGAGATATCAGAGATAACAGAAACAGTGGAAGTAAAAGGTAACAAAAAATATTTTCTGTTGCTTGTGGTTCTGTGAGGGTTACTTTTGCCTTAAAAGCAAGTTATTATACTTCTGAGAATAGTTTAATAATATAACTTAAAAAAGTATTATACTGGAATCAGAGGACAAAATTCTAGTGTTAAATTTTTCTGTTATATTAGGCAGGTTATTTAATCTCTTTGTATCTTGATTAAATAGTTAAGAGTCCTGAAATTTTTTTCCTAAATTAGACTTTAGGTCAGGGGTCGGGAACCTCTGACTTGCGAGCCAGATGTGGCTCTTTTGATGGCTGCATCTGGCTTGCAGACAAATCTTTAAGAAAAAATAATAACATTAAAAATATAAAACATTCTCATGTATTACAATCCATTCATTTTCTACCGCTCATGTTCATGGTTGCGGGTGGCTGGAGCCAATCACAGCTGTCCTCTGGGACAATACCAAATTTTTATTGGATAATGCATAAGGTACACCAGTCATTGTATGGCTCTCATGGAATTACATTTTAAAATATGTGGCATTCATGGCTCTCTCAGCCAAAAAGTTTCCCGACCCTGCTTTAGGTTATCTTTATAAAGCCTTGTCTTGTACTATCATAAGTGTTAGTGTGGTTCCTTCCATGGGAAAACAAAGGGAGATGGGAGGAGTTACCATTGAGCATTATATGCTAACAGTGTTGGCATGTAACAATGCTAGTATGTGTGTGGGTTATGGCAGAGATGACAATCACTTCTAAAGTCATTTTCAGTTCTGTAGTCCTCTGATTGTGAGATATAAATCTAATGTGAATTGAAGTGTACAAACATAGACACAACTAGAAGTGGATCCTCAATGATACATTAATCATAGTAATTATTATTTAAAAAGCAAACACTTATTGAGTATTTAATTTTCTGCTAAGCACTGCACAACACATATACAGTATAGGCTATATGGCTGTGTATATTACATACTGTGTGTATGTATATATATATATATATGTTTATGCATTTCAATCAAACCCTACAATTAGGTAAAAAGGGTACTATAGTACCTTACATAAATAAAGTACTGTTTTACAAATAAGAGAATTGAGTCTAAAGGTTGTAAACTATCTTCTCTCAAGAGTCATATAGATACAAGATGATATTGTGTGCATTCAAAATTCATGTGTCTCTAACCAAACAGGAGCCAGTGTGTAGCCCACGTGGACTAAAATTGAGGAATAGGCACTATAGAGAGCACAATAAGGAAAAAAAAGTAGTGAATTCAAATCCTGCTGATAGCATTCTGGATTACCTGAGATTTCACAGAATTACACTCAAAACGTCCTCCACAGTGCTTGGTGCTTGAGAATGCTTAGTTAGGAAGAGTGGCTATTTTCTAAAACAATGAACGTAGCACCTGAGGACCTGTCATGGAGACAGCAGAGCACTGGTAAGGAAGCTTAGCTGTGTGCTATCGGCGGAGTCACTGTACTGAGCTCCCAGATTCTCCACTTACTGACTGGTTGTAAGAATTTAGGCTTATTGCTTAGTCTTATCCCTAAAAAAAATGGAAAGATAGTACTGCTGACTTTAGTATTATTATTGTACAAATTAAATGATCTGAATCTGTTTAGAATTTCATTCACTGATTGACATTAGTAGATGTGCTGAAAATATGTCAGCTTGTTTTATGGGTGTGGATACTGTTAGTATCTCTATGTCATGTGGTTATAAAGAAAATCATGTTTGTATGGTGGCAGAATGGTAATGATACAGGGACAATAAAAAAGGAATATCCTTTAAAATATAATCTGATTTGGGTTTATCTAAAAATCCATATTACAAAATAATTTGCTTGCTAATTATCCCTTGAGATCAGCCATTTAGAGTTATTGTTTTGGCTAATTTTATTTTTCTGCTCTACCTTCTGAAATAAAGTCAAAGCTCATTCTGGGTTTGAAATTGAGGTTGAGGCCCTCACCAGTTAGCTCAGCAGTAGTGAGTCTGTGTGGCACGTGGAAATCCCAGATTTGATTTTGGTTCGGGCACACAGGAGAAGTGACTATCTGCTTCTTTGATTCTCTACCCTTCCTCTTCCTTCCTTCCTTCCTTCCTTCCTTCCTTCCTTCCTTCCTTCCTTCCTTCCTTCCTTCCTTTCTCTCTCTCTCTCTCTCTCTCTCTCTCTCTCTCTCTCTCTCTTTCTCTTCCCCTCCCACAGCCATAGCTTGAAAGGTTCAAGTGAATTAGCCCCAGGTGCTAAGGATGGCTTCGTGGCCTCACCTGAGGTGCTAAAAATGGGTCAGTTGCCAAGCAACAGATAAGTGGACCCAAATGGGCAGAGCATCACATTTTAGTGGGCTTACCAGCTAGATCCCAGTCGGAGTACATGCAAGAGTCTGTCTCTCTGCCTCTGCCTCTCACTTAATTAAAAAGAAAAAAGAAAAAGAAATTGAGATTGCTGCCAGATAGCTGAAATATAAAACTAAATTCTGGATATGATTGAATAATTCTATAGCATTGATTGTATTAAACCAGAAAGTAAATATATGTAAGCTAACCATATTCAACAAAAATAATGTAACATGTGCTGCCATGAAATATATTTGAGAGATTGCATGGGTGAAGGTTTCAGAAATAAGGTTTATTATTAAAAGGCAATCTTTACCAAATTATTTTGGTCACCAATTTCCCCTACGGTGAATAAAAAATTATGCTTCTAAATGTTGACATCTGAAATTATTTAATTTGAGACCCAGTAGGACATTTGCTCACTGAAAATTAGGGACAAACAGATACTGCTTTTGCCAAATGAAGTGCATTATCCAGCTGCTTTTGCTAATTCACAGACTTTCAATTTAAAAGAACATTTTAAGATATTTTCAAAATATTTTAATTCATTTTAATTTTCAGTGTACAATTTGGAAAATACATGGGTAGAACAATTGTATGTCCTGTATTTTCTCTGATACTTCCTTCATTGTATGGCTGTTCATAACTACAAATATGCTATGTTATGTTCTAAGTACACTTTTTCTCAAGTAGGGCAATTTTTAATTTTTTTAAGGCAAACTGTAGTTTTTGAGCACTTGTCAATGTTTTAATCTCAAATTATAATCAATCTGGCAGTAATTCCCTCACTGGACTGAAGAATAACTTCATTTTATTATAGTTGTTGCTTGATTTTTAAGGAGAAAATATAATAACTAATGCATTTATACTACATATCATGGTTTGTGTTTTATTTCAATACAGTACATATTTATTTTGTACTTTCTCAAAAATATGAAAGGAAATATAATTTTGTGAACAAGCAGTATTGTTTTCTAAGTTAGTGAACTAAGATGTACACTTTTAAGTTAGTGAACTAAGATGTTACAAGGAGAAATATTTATAACAGAAAGCAGCGTTTTTATCATAGCTGTCAAGTACAACACCCTGAGCCAGACCTTGTGTACGCTTTTATAACAAATGTTGCATTAGATGATTTTGTCCTTTCATAAAAATTGTATTACATTAACTGGAACATATCCACTTTATGATTCATAACTGGACTTATTTTATGACCGTATAGACATGAGTTAAACAAACTGTGTTTCACTACCTGATTCTATAAATAATGGGTACTTCTATTATTATTATTATTATTATTATTATTATTATTTTGTATTTTTCTGAAGCTGGAAACGGGGAGAGACAGTCAGACAGACTCCCTCATGTGCCCGACCGGGATCCACCTGGCACGCCCACCAGGGGGCAATGCTCTGCCCACCAGGGGGCAATGCTCTGCCCCTCCGGGGCATCGCTCTGTTGTGACCAGAACCACTCTAGCGCCTGGGGCAGAGGCCAAGGAGCCATCCCCAGCGCCTGGGCCATCTTTGCTCCAATGGAGCCTTGACTACAGGAGGGGAAGAGAGAGACAGAGAGGAAGGAGAGGAGGAGGAGTAGAGAAGCAGATGGGCGCTTCTCCTGTGTGCCCTTGCTGGGAATCCAACGCGGGACTTCTGCACTCCAGGCCAATGCTCTACCACTGAGCCAACCGGCTAGGGCATAATGGGTACTTCTAATCAGATACACAGTCCATAAATTTTTCTTTCAATTACAGGATAAATAATCCAGCTTAAACTGTACATCTCACCTAACAATGCAATAAACATTCATATTATCATAAATGTTGTTTAGAAAAGTTCATATTTGAACCACTGAATAATGAGAAACATGAAAAGCATATACAAGAGTATTTTATATTTCATGAGTATTTAATTTTTCATCATATTCAATATGAAACAAGGTGAAAAGGCCTAAATGCCATCATATTTAATCAAATGTACAGAAAATATACTTTTACCTATGATGAGAAAAAACTTTAGGTGGAGTACTTGGATACATTTTAATTTAGAGAAGGCAATATATGTTTTATTATCAATAAAGAAATACTAAGGCTTGTTATGGTTTTTAGTACTGTACACAAGCATTATCCACATTTTTCTTCTTTTATACAAGCTTTTTTACAAGTTATTTATAGTAAACTCATTCTCAATTTTTTTTTTTACTTTAATCTTTTTTTTTCCTTGTGGGAGAGATGGAGAGAGGCAGAAAGAGGGAAAAATAGGGACAGACAGACAGGAAGGGAGAGAGATGAGAAACATCAGTTCTTCATTGCGGTTCCTTAGTTGTTCATTGATTGCTTTCTCATATGTGCCTTGACCGGGGGGCTACAGCAGACTGAGTAACCCCTTGCTTGAGCCAGCAACCTTGGGCTCAAGCTGGTGAGTCTTGCTCAAACCATATGAGTTTGCTCTCAAGCTGGCGAACTCGGGGTCTGGAACCTGGGTCCTCCACTTTCCAGTCCGATGCTCAATCCACTGTGCCACCGTCTGGTCAGGCACTTTTCTCTAATCTTAAAAAATTATTATAAATATAAATTTTTCTTGTAAAAACATTTAAAAATTATAAATTTTGGATAACCAAGTTAACCCATTAAAAATGTTGAAAATATGTGCAATTAAGTGCTCTAAAAAGAATAATGTAAAAGTCTACTTTCTTTTTTTTTTTTTTTTTTTTTTTTTTCATTTTTCTGAAGCTGGAAACAGGGAGAGACAGTCAGACAGACTCCCGCATGCGCCCGACCCGGGATCCACCCGGCACGCCCACCAGGGGCGGTGCTCTGCCCCCCAGGGGGCGATGCTCTGCCCATCCTGGGCGTCGCCATATTGCGACCAGAGCCACTCTAGCGCCTGAGGCAGAGGCCACAGAGCCATGCCCAGCGCCCGGGCCATCTTTGCTCCAATGGAGCCTTGGCTGCGGGAGGGGAAGAGAGAGACAGAGAGGAAAGCGCGGCGGAGGGGTGGAGAAGCAAACGGGCGCTTCTCCTATGTGCCCTGGCCGGGAATCGAACCCGGGTCCTCCGCACGCTAGGCCGACGCTCTACCGCTGAGCCAACCGGCCAGGGCTTTTTTTTTTTTTTTAATAAATTTTTATTAATGGTAATGGGATGACATTAATAAATCAGGGTACATATATTCAAAGAAAACATGTCTAGGTTATTTTGTCATCAAATTATGTTGCAAACCCCTCGCCCAAAGTCAGATTGTCCTCCGTCACCCTCTATCTAGTTCTGTGCCCCTCCCCCTCCCCCTAACTCTCTCCCTCCCTCCCTCCCATGTCCTCCCTCCCCCCCCACCCTTGGTAACCACCACACTCTTGTCCATGTCTCTTAGTCTCATTTTTATGTTCCACCAATGTATGGAATCATGTAGTTCTTGTTTTTTTCTGATTTGCTTATTTCACTCCTTATAATGTTATCAAGATCCCACCATTTTGCTGTAAATGATCTGATGTCATCATTTCTTATGGCTGAGTAGTATTCCATAGTGTATATGTGCCACATCTTCTTTATCCAGTCTTCTATTGAAGGGCTTTTTGGTTGTTTCCATGTCTTGGCCACTGTGAACAGTGCTGCAATGAACATGGGGCTACATGTGTCTTCACGTATCAATGTTTCTGAGGTTTTGGGGTATATACCCAGTAGAGGGATTGCTGGGTCATAAGGTAGTTCTATTTGCAGTTTTTTGAGGAACCACCATACTTTCCTCCATAATGGTTGTACTACTTTACAGTCCCACCATCAGTGAATGAGGGTTCCTTTTTCTCCACAGCCTCTCCAACATTTGCTATTACCCGTCTTGTTGATAATAGCTAATCTAACAGGAGTGAGGTGGTATCTCATTGTAGTTTTGATTTGCATTTCTCTAATAACTAATGAAGCTGAGCATCTTTTCATATATCTGTTGGCCATTTGTATCTCTTCCTGGGAGAAGTGTCTGTTCATGTCCTCTTCCCATTTTTTTATTGGATTGCTTGTTTGTTTGTTGTTGAGTTTTATGAGTTCTTTGTAAATTTTGGATATTAGGCCCTTATCTGAGCTGTCGTTTGAAAATATCAGTTCCCATATAGTTGGCTGTCTGTTTATTTTGATATCAGTTTCTCTTGCTGAGCAAAAACTTTTAATTCTGATGTAGTCCCATTCATTTATCTTTGCCTTCACTTCTCTTGCCATTGGAGTCAAGTTCATAAAATGTTCTTTAAAATCCAGGTCCATGATTTTAGTACCGATGTCTTCTTCTATGTACTTTATTGTTTCAGGTCTTATATTTAGGTCTTTGATCCATTTTGAATTAATTTTAGTACACGGGGACAGGCTGTAGTCGAGTTTCATTCTTTTGCATGTGGCTTTCCAATTTTCCCAACACCATTTGTTGAAGAGGCTTTCTTTTCTCCATTGTGTGTTGTTGGCCCCTTTATCAAAGATTATTTGACCATATATATGTGGTTTTATTTCTGGGCTTTCTATTCTGTTCCATTGGTCTGAGTGTCTATTTTTTTGCCAATACCATGCTGTTTTGATTATCGTGGCCCTATAATATAGTTTGAAGTCAGGTATTGTTATGCCCCCAGCTTCATTCTTTTTCCTTAGGATTGTTTTGGCTATTCAGGGTTTTTTATAGTTCCATATAAATCTGATGATTTTTTGTTCCATTTCTTTAAAAAATCTCATAGGGATTTTGATGGGAATTGCATTAAATTTGTATATTGCTTTGGGTAATATGTCCATTTTGATTATATTTATTCTTCCTATCCAAGAACAAGGAATATTTTTCCATCTCATTGTATCTTTTTCGATTTCCCTTAACAATGCTTTGTAATTTTCATTATATAGGTCCTTTACGTTCTTTGTTATGTTTATTCCTAGGTATTTTATTTTTTTTGTTGCAATCGTGAAGGGGATTATTTTTTTGAGTTCGTTTTCTAATATTTCATTGTTGGCATATAGAAAGGCTATGGACTTTTGTATGTTAATTTTGTATCCTGCGACCTTACTGTATTGGTTTATTGTTTCTAATAATCTTTTTGTGGAGTCCTTCGGGTTTTCGATGTATAGGATCATATCATCAGCAAAAAGTGATAGCTTTACTTCTTCTTTTCCGATATGGATGCCTTTTATTTCTTTGTCTTGTCTGATTGCTCTGGCCAGAACTTCTAGCACCACGTTGAATAAGAGTGGAGAGAGTGGACAACCCTGTCTTGTTCCTGATTTAAGGTAGAAAGTCCTCAGTTTTATGCCGTTTAATAGGATGTTGGCTGATGGTTTATCATATATGGCCTTTATCATGTTGAGATATTTTCCTTCTATACCCATTTTGTTGAGAGTCTTAAACATAAAATTGTGTTGTATTTTATCAAAAGCCTTTTCTGCATCTATTGATAAGATCATGTGGTTTTTGTTCTTTGTTTTGTTGATATGGTGTATTACGTTAACCGTTTTGCGTATGTTGAACCATCCTTGAGATTCTGGGATGAATCCCACTTGATCATGATGTATTATTTTTTTAATATGTTGTTGTATTCGGTTTGCCAGTATTTTGTTTAGTATTTTAGCATCTGTATTCATTAGAGATATTGGTCTGTAGTTTTCTTTCTTTGTGCCATCCTTGCCAGGTTTTGGTATGAGGGTTATGTTGGCCTCATAAAATGTGTTTGGAAGTATTGCTTCTTCTTCAATTTTTTGGAAGACTTTGAGTAGAATAGGAACCAAGTCTTCTTTGAATGTTTGATAGAATTCACTAGTATAACCGTCTGGGCCTGGACTTTTATTTTGGGGGAGATTTTTAATAGTTTTTTCTATTTCCTCCCTGCTGATTGGTATGTTTAGGCTTTCTGCTTCTTCATGACTCAGTCTAGGAAGGTTGTATTGTTCTAGGAATTTATTCATTTCTTCTAGATTGTTGTATTTGGTGGCATATAATTTTTCATAGTATTCTACAATAATTCTTTGTAGTTCTATGATGTCTGTAGTGATCTCTCCTCTTTCATTTTGGATTTTATTTATTTGAGTCCTGTGTCTTTTTTCCTTGGTGAGTCTTGCCAAGGGTTTGTCAATTTTGTTGATCTTTTCAAAGAACCAGCTCCTTGTTTTATTGATTTTTTTCTATAGTTTTTCTGTTCTCTATTTCATTTATTTCTGCTCTGATTTTTATTATCTCCTTTCTTTGGCTGGTTTTGGGTTGTCTTTGTTCTTCTTTTTCTAGTTCCTTAAGGTGTGAAGTTAAGTGGTTTACTTCGGCTCTCTCTTGTTTGTTCATATAGGCCTGAAGTGATATGAACTTTCCTCTTATTACTGCTTTTGCTGCATCCCAGAGATTCTGATATGTCGTATTTTCATTTTCATTTGTCTGTATATATCTTTTGATTTCTGCACTTATTTCTTCTTTGACCCATTCATTTTTTAGAAGTATGTTGTTTAGTTTCCACATTTTTGTGGGTTTTTCCCCCTCTTTTTTGCAGTTGAATTCTAGTTTCAAGGCTTTATGATCAGAAAATATGCTTGGTACAATTTCAATTTTTCTAAATTTGCTGATATTGTCTTTGTGGCCCAACATATGGTCAATTCTTGAGAATGTTCCATGTACACTAGAGAAAAATGTATACTCTGTCGCTTTGGGATGAAGTGTCCTGTAGATGTCTATCATATCCAGGTGTTCTAGTATTTCGTTTAAGGCCACTATATCTTTATTGATTCTCTGTTTGGATGACCGATCTAGAGCCGTCAGCGGTGTATTGAGGTCTCCAAGTATGATTGTATTTTTGTTAGTTTTTGTTTTAAGGTCAATAAGTAGCTGTCTTATATATTTTGGTGCTCCTTGGTTTGGTGCATATATATTAAGGATTGTTATGTCTTCTTGATTCAACTTCCCCTTAATCATTATGAAATGACCATTTTTGTCTCTGAGTACTTTTTCTGTCTTGTAGTCAGCATTGTTACATATGAGTATTGCTACACCTGCTTTTTTTTGGGTGTTGTTTGCTTGGAGTATTGTTTTCCAGCCTTTCACTTTGAATTTGTTTTTATCCTTGTTGCTTAGATGTGTTTCTTGTAGGCAGCATATAGTTGGATTTTCTTTTTTAATCCATTCTGCTACTCTGTGTCTTTTTATTGGTAAGTTTAATCCATTTACATTTAGTGTAATTATTGACACTTGTGGGTTCCCTACTGCCATTTTATAAATTACTTTCTGTTAGTTTTGTATCTAGTTTGATTCTTCTCTTTTGTTTTTCTATCATTTGTTTTTGTTTGTTTTTGTTCCATACTTCTTTCCTCTGTTGCTACCTTTTTTAAGTCAAGTGGTTTTGTGGTGGTTTTTTTAAGGGTGGTTACCATTAAGTAATGAAAAGGGTACCTACCATATTCATTGTAGTACCCTATCTTATAAGTATTTCTGCACTTCATCATCCTTTGCTACTGTTAATCTCCATCCTCTCCCCCCTTTTTTTCCTTTGTTGTCACAGTTTAAGTTTGGTTTTATTGTGTTCTTGGTGGAGCTGTTACTTGTGGTATTGTTTTCTTTTGTTCTTTGAATCTGGTTGGAAAACACCCCTTAGTATTTCCTGGAGTGGGGGCTTTCTGTTGATAAATTCTCTCATCTTTTCTGTATTTGTGAATGTTTTTATATCTCCTTCATACTTGAAGGATAGCTTTGATGGGTATAGTATTCTTGGCTGAAAGTTCCTCTCTTTCAGGGCTTTAAATATTGGGGTCCACTCTCTTCTAGCTTGTAGAGTTTCTGCTGAGAAATCTGATGATAATCTAATAGGCCTTCCTTTATATGTTGTACTCTTCTTTTCCCTGGCTGCCTTGAGAATTTTTTCTTTGTCATTGGTTTGTGTCATCTTTATTATGATGTGCCTTGGAGTGGGTTTGTTGGGGTTAAGAAAACTTGGTGTTCTGTTTGCTTCTTGAATTTGAGGCTTTAGTTCCTTCCACAGGCTTGGGAAGTTCTCGTCTATTATTTGTTTGAGTATATTCTCCATTCCATTTTCTTTCTCTTCTCCCTCTGATATACCTATTATTCTTATGTTATTCTTTCTGATGGAGTCAGACAATTCCTGTAGGGCTTTCTCATTTTTTATTATTTTTGAGTCTCTTTCTTCTTCTCTCTGTTGTGCCTCAAGTTGTTTGTCTTCTATTTCACTAATCCTATCTTCAATCTGGGCTGTTCTGTTAGCTAAGCTTGTTACCTCGTTTTTCAGCTCGTGAATTGAGTTTTTCATTTCTGTTTGATTTGTTTTTATAGTTTCAATTTCCTTGGTAATATATTCTTTGTGTTCATTGAGTTGTTTTCTGATCTCCCTATATTGCCTTTCTGTGTTTTCTTGTATATCTCTGAGTATTTTTAAGATTTCTATTTTAAATTCTCTGTCATTTAGCTCCAAGGCTTCCAATATGTTAAGTCTTTTCTCCATAGATTTTTCCACATCTATTTGTGTTACCTCTCTTTCTTTTGTATCCATAATATTCGATTTCCTCTTTCTTATCGGCATTTGAGGGTGGTCTTATTGATAGCACGCAGGCGCACTCCCTGGCGGCTTGAATGAGCGTCGCTGCGGTAGCTTCCTCCACACCCTCGTCTCTCAGATTCAAGTGATAACAGTCCTTTTGCTTTCAGTTTGTTTGGAACTCCGGAATGCTCCGAGGATAAATTTTTCTGTTTCTAGTTGATAAATTTGTTGTGATTTAGGGGAGAGCTGTCGGACGCACTTCTCACGCCGCCATTTCCGTGACGTCAACCAAATGGTGCAATCTTGATAACATTATATGAACACTTAATTCCTCTTGAGGTGAGATTTGGAAAACATATTCATTCTTCTATGCAATTTAAGCAGCTTGAGCCTAAGGTCGCTGCCGCAAGCAAGCAGTCACTCGATCAGCTGTATCCCCAGCCTCAGCGGTCATGTGACTGTGAAGATGGCCAGTTTTCCCTGTTGAGCTGCACACCGCTCTTGGGCTTGTGGAGGGTTTGTTGCTACTTGCCTGTTGTAGCCTCAGTGTCAAGTCTACTTTCTTATTGTTTTATAATTCAGCCATCCCCTGACTTTTTTTTCTTTAATGCTTTTTTTATTTTTTTATTTTTTTATTCAATTTTTTAGAGAGGAGAGAGAGAGAGAGACAGAGAGGGAGAGAGAGACAGAGAGAGAGAAGGGGGGAGGAGCTGGAAGCATCAACTCCCATATGTGCCTTGATCAGGCAAGCCCAGGGTTTCAAACCGGCAACCTCAGCACTTCCAGGTCGACGCTTTATCCACTGCACCACCACAGGTCAGGCCTCTTTAATGCTTTTACCAGTTGAGGCATAATAAGAGGTGGTGTCATATCTACCATTTAAAATTAACAAGTATTCAACTTGATTTAACTTAATTTCTATTTTGGGCTATTCTAAGTACAAATTTAATGAGAATGACTATATCAAACATATTTGATGGCTTTTACTTTCTTACTTATGAAGAATTTAAATTATGAAAGACTATTCAAAAGCACCACTTATTCAAAGAGAAAAATGACATAATAAAACAGCTACATATAGTATTTGTTGAAATCAAGATTAACTCATTTTCAGATAGATGCCTTTTGTTTACATTTATGAAAAAGTAAGGAGAATGTTTGAGGGTACAGAAGGTAGGTACAAGGCTTAATTCAAACATTTTATATAAGTTTTTCCTAATCTTTTAATTCATTCTGCAGTTATGTGATAGTGCTGCTCACAAAAATTAAGGGTTCAAGAATGTGAAATTCTATCTATCTATCTATCTATCTATCTATCTATCTATCTATGTATTCATTCAGTGAGAGAAGGGGAAACAAAGACAAACTCCTAGGTGCGCCCTAACCAGGATTCACTGGGCAAGCCCACTAGGGGGCAATGCTCTACCTATCTGGGGTGTTGTTCCTTTGCTCAACAACCAAGCTCTTCTTTAGCACCTGAAGCAGAAACCATGGAGCCATTCTCAGTGCCCAGGGCCAACTTGCTCCAATCGAGCCATGCTATAGGAGGGGGGGAGAAAGAGAGAGAGAAGGAGAAGCGAGGGGGGGTGTGGAGAAGCAGATGTCTGCTTCTCCTGTGTGCCCTGACGGGGAATTGAACCTGGGACATCCACATATCGAGCTGACGCTCTACCACTGAGCCAACTGGCCAGGGTCTAATGTATTATTTTTAATTCTGTTCATTTTAACAGCAGAAATACACCTTGCTAACTTCCAAATTTTTATCTAATTAAATTTTTGATGAAGTGAAAAATATGTAACCAATGTTAAAATTATTTTCTCACACACTCATACACTCTCATACATATATCTCACATATTCACACTTCTATTGTAGTGCATTGATCATATTTGTTTGAGAGGGCAACATTACTGTGCATAAGTATCTATTGAAATTATAGAGATACTAAAAATATTTAGTAAACTTAATTAAGATTAAATTTTATAATTGGTTGTGGCAATTATTACTGTGGAGGAGTCAAATAAATAAATATTTAAGGAAGAAAAACACCTCTGCTTTGAAAGATATTATGGATTCTATTGTTTTAGATAAATATTTAGATATTTTAAATAAATATCTATAATTTATAGAAGCGTTTGAAGAATTGCTAAAATTATGTGGTTTTTATTTTAATTATGTGGAATTAGATAAACATAAAATAGTATTATTGTGCTTTAGAATCATCTACAGATTAAGATCCATGTTTTGGTTTATTTTAAGCCAAAAATGAACCTGATGGTTTAGTTGCAATTCTCTCAAACCATGTCCATGTAGCCAAGGTGGAGAGACTATACTGCTCACAAAAATCAGGAATATTTCAAAATGAATATGAAATGATAAAAATAAATAAGCATTTGATTTTTCTTTTTTTATTAAACAAGAACATCAGAAAAGCAAACAAGTCAAAGAAAGCTGTCTGATTATGCAAATAGATGAAAAACCAGTTTTTATTTCATTGGTGAAAATGCACTATACAAAAGGCTGAAAGTGCTGGAGTGGCTGCACATTCCCGATCCCCTAATTTTTGTGAGCAGTACTATCACATTACTGTGAAATGAATTTTCATGAATATGCTGCCAAACTTGCAATTTGATTTGTAAAACTAAACTAACCATTATATTTTAGAAAGTCACATCCTTTGTCAAGGAGTATTTTTGACATAAACAATAATTTAATCAATATCCTTTAGGTGAGCATTACAAACATTTCATCTTAGATGTTTTTGTAAATTGGTTATATTTATATATTTTTTTCATTTCTATATTTTTAATTAAATTTAACTTGGTGACATTGTTTTGTGAGATTACATAGGTTTCCAGTGTGCAATTCTGTGATAACATCATCTGTATATTGCATGTGTGCCCGCCACTTAAAATCAAATCTTTATATATTTTTTATCTCCTTTACCCTTAACTGACGTCCCTCATCCCTTCCTTCTGGTAACCACCATACTGTTGTCTGTAATTATGAGTTCCTTTTTGTTTTAATTGTTTGTTCATTTGCTGGTTTCAGTTTTATATCACACATGTGAATGAAATCATATTGTTCTTAACTTTTTCTGTCTGACTTATTTCACTTATCATAATGTTTCTAAGAATATCTTCAGTATATTTTAAATTTTAAGTATACTTTCTAACTTTGTTATTAGTTATAAAGTTTATGAATTTTAATCTTAGTAATAAAACAGGAGGTAATATTGGTAATAATACATTTTTATTAATTAAGAATATTCTGCTTTCTGAATATTAAAGGAGGTTCTAATTTATTATCTTAAACTATGGAAAGACATTAGAACTAATCATATCTTAAAATGGTTTATTAATATTTAACAGCATTAAACAACTAATGCCTATATATGTGCCAGATACTATATAAGCAACCACCATACATGAATAAGTTGTTAAATGATAAAATGTCAATGGACATGTCTTAATTATATTGTATGTCTGGTGTACAGTAAAGTTTATACACATAGGCTGGTCTTTACATATTTGAATGAATGAATATGTGAAGGATATATAACTTCATAAATCTTATTCTTCATTGTAAATATATAAAATTTTTAATTTATGTTAGTATTTAGTGAGCCTAAGTTAAAAATATATCTGTACAGAGAGATCTAATATATTTATCAGTAGTATTCTTCTGTGATACTATTATCTAATATTAGAGTTAGACATTGCTTTCAATAATTTAAACTTACATTCCAATGAGGAAACCATTTTAAATTCTTAAATAAGATCTTTCTCCTTTTTCTGTTTGCAAGCACTGAAGAGGTTTTGCCAAATTTTAAAGTTTATAGTGTAAAATCTATTTTAATTGTATCAGTTTTTTTAACCCAATACTGTTTTTTATACTCAACAGATATTTTTAATGTAAGGATAAATATGCTATCATAGTTGAATTTTGGTATAAATATTACTGGATATATTTTGAGTTGAAATTTTCTTATAGCATATTGTGTTGTGTTGCTTTTCTTAATAAACACTTCTTTTAAAATAGACTAAACTATATGTGGGTACCTCATTTTGAAAAACATGTTTAAAAGCAAATTTGACTTAGATTGTATCCTCTAATAATTCACATATGTTAGAACAGTACTAAAAATCTTGTTTCTAGTGACTTTCTGTCATTCTTAATAAAGCATAATTGGATAAATTCAATAATGTTTTTGAACAGTATAAACAATGCCTGTATTTTTATTTTTATTTTCTTCTAAGTATGTATATTTCAAACTGATCTATGCATTTTAATTCTAATGAAAAGAATTATAAAATTCTGAATTACTAAAACAGTGTTTTCTATATTACTTTGTTTTTTAAATTTTCTTGGTGACTATGCTTCTGGAGTGATGGCATTGAATTATAAATTAATTGACAGGTATTCCAAGTTTGATGGATCTTTAAGAATAAAATATTTTGTAAATGCTAATAGTAATTTAATGGACAGCTTTAAAAACTATAAAAAAACACCCTAAGTTGTCAGTTTAAACCATTTTAGATAATTTTGAGGATTTCATAAGAAGTCCTAATCAGATTACACAACACCTCTCCACAATTTAACAAATGAAGACCTTTATTCAATTTCACATTGATGGCGTGCTTTTTTGGCTAGATTTAAAAACTATGTTTTAATAGATGTCATTAGCAACCTTATTTTTGAAGTAGTAAATATGAGACCTAGAGTTTTGTTAACTTCTGCAAAACTACGGAAGAAGCAAGTATAGCTATACTGTATTTCCTCATGTATAAGACACTTCCATGTATAAGATGCACTTTATTTTTGGAGCCCAAAATTAAAAAAAAAAGACAACAAGCTTGAAAAAGCAGGAAATGCAAGTAAAAAAAAAATCTAAAACCACTATATAAGACGCACCCAGTTTTTAGACTCCATGATTTTCTGAAAAAGGGTGTGTCTTATACATGGGGGAATACATATTATTTTTTACCTGCCTGGGTTCAGTATTTAAATAGTTCAGGTCAACTAGCTTTTATTAAGTTTCTGCTAAGTCATTTTGGTTCTGTGTACACAAATGTACTATTTTCACCAATAAATACTTATGAGCATGTACTCACTTCAAGGGACTATGCTACATATTAGTACAGTGAAAATCACATGAACAATTCCATATTCCAGAATGATTATATGAGTTGAGAGCAGATGAGAATTTATATAGGTAAAATTATGACAAAAATTAGGCTATCTGCAAAGACAGACACTAAATAAATGGTTCAGACTTCAAAGGATGTATAATGAAAGAATATTTAATCATGGGGATCAGCCCAAGCATCATGAAAAAGGCAGCACTTAAAATGAGTCAGGAAGAACGGATAAAGTAGCAATTACTAAATATAGTCTCCTTCCCTCCAGAGCATTGCCAAAATAGTCAAAATAGGCATGAAACATGTCAGTATAGTGTATTTTCCCTCCTATTCTTTGCCCAACTTAAATGGACTTGCAAAGTGTTTTCCAAATAAAATTGAGGTAATAATGCACAAGTATCACACGAAACCACTTTGCTCCAGAAGTTTCATTTATTTTGAATGAAACAAATCAAGTTGGAATTTAGATAAATTTTACTATTTTTAAAATAGCTGTTTCTTAAAATTTGTGATGATTAAAAGTCAATTTTGCTCCTTTTGATTATTGTTTATTCTCTGTCACCCTAGATATCTTGTAATTTTAGGCTGTGGTGTACAATTGTTTTCTCATCACAGTGCAGACATTCTTTGCCACAGTCCTTGACAGAAAGAGTGCACTTAAAAAAAAAAAGTAATGAATAAATATTATACCTACTGTGTCTTCCAACTGTATTCATATTAAATCTAAGTTTGGTTTGATGAAGAATAAGCTTTTTTTTCTGAGTGACACTTCCTGTCATTTGACAAGGAATGCTTTCCCTGCAATATTCTGCAATATTCAGAGGCAGATAGAGAAGTTCCTCAAGTGCAGGAAATTATATTCGGTTAGCATGGATGGAAAGAGTGAGTGTTGCAGGAAACCTCATTTGAAGGGTTTTGTACATTCTGAGTGGAAATATGTAGGCTATGCTAGCATTCTGTAGTAAAATTAACTGGAGTTTCCCCAAATAGGGCTTGATCAAATGCTGCTAAGAAATATGGTGACAAGATGACTGTAACACAAACAAGGACAGTTTTAATTCAGTAGTTTCAGCAGAGTGGAATGTGTCAGTGTGTGATTTTAAATGAGGAGCTAAAGATGAATGTCTGGAAAGTAATTTAAGAAATTTTGTTCTGAAGGAGAACAAAACTATTAATATTTGTTGGCTACAGGGAAAATTAAGATCAAGTAAGTTTGATAATTGTATGTTGTTCTTTCTTTTGTTTCACTTTGTTTTTATTCCAGATTTCTGGAAAATTGTATGTACTGGGCTCATGTGAATGACTGACTAGGTGTATATATGTAGAGAGGGAGGTATAAGTATAAATAGCTTAGGAGATTTGGTTGTAGAAAAATAATGAAGTTACTCTTTGATGACTTCTGTTTTCTCAGCATAGACAAATATACCAGCTAGGAGTCACAAAAGAATAGCACTTATAAGGGTTTAGAAGAAAGAGGTGAAGTTATAAAATAATTATGTTGATGCTAGGAACTGAAACTAACTAAGGAAGTAATGCTAAAATTGTCTACTACTATCTGAGAAATGTCACCTGTATTTCCTGTATATTTAAGCCAAATACTTTAGAGTCATTCTTAGGATTTCTTACTCACTTATCTAATTCATTAAATATACCACAAAATCTGTTTATTTCACTTTATACTTATCTCCTGAATTCACTTACATGTATCTATGACCACTGAAATCACCCTTGTCATGCAATAGAGTCCCTTTCTGGATCAATGTAATAGTAACAAAAGGGCAAATTGCCTCCATCCATACTCCTCTCCAATTGTTACCCAGGCCTCTGAGAGGTGATCTTTTTAATACTACTTTGATCTTATTATTTCCAGGCTTATAACTTTGTAATGAATTTTCTTTATTCACAAAATAAAGTCCAAAATAATTTACAACTGTGAGGTGTTTTTGACCTGTTGTCTTCTTTCCTGTCTGACTCTATTTCTGTCACTTGGTATCTACTATCTGCCTGATTAATTATTTAGCTTCCTCCATTTCTTTATTTATCTCTAGCTCTTTTGGTCTGTTGGAAGGATTTTACCCTCTAAGGTACTAGAATACTCATATTCAAATTGGGCTTTATTACTAATCTTTTACAACTCAGAAAAGATTCAGCTTTCTTAAAAAGTTTTTGACATTCTAGTCTAAATTAGATTATAATGTTTACTCTCATTGTTCTGTTTCCTAGCTAAATCATATTTATAATTATTTATGGAATACCTTTAAGACTCATAAATGCAGGGCCATTTCTATTTTACTTATTTCTGTAACCCAATACCAAGCAAAATATCTGGTCTACCACACCTGCTTAAAGAATTTTGTTAAGGCTATTGAACAGAAAGATACATTTATCAACTTTTTACTTACATTTATATTATTTCCTATTTCTAAAGTTGGAAGGTTGAACAACAGTTTTACACATGATATCCTATATAGCTATTAAGTTAAAAGACACTCATTAAAAAGAAATAAAGTAACTTTTGTTTTGTGAATGATGAATGAATTTCAAATATGTAGAGTGAGTGGATTGATACTTTATGTCTTTGAAAGCCAATTGTGTTTAAAGTCGGAATAAAAAGATAAAAGGAGAAAATTGGATAAGTAAGCTAAATATGGTACTGGCTGCTTCAACAATCTTATAAGAAAAATAATATTTCAATCTTCTCATAATCACTTAACTATAAGAATGCCCTTAATACTATCAAAAAGCTCATATCTTTCAAATACCTTCACATTCTCTCTGAATGTATTGATAAAACCATTAAGACTTTACTATCTCTATAATTAGATCTACTGAAAAAAGTACTTTCTTGTTTTTGTCAGAGTCTGATTATTCATAGTGATGGCAGAACACTTTAGCGTGGATTACTAAAATCCCACATTGTTTGTGGCACATGAAACAGCCCTAATTCATTCATTACGTCAATCAAATTTTTTATTGAAATACAAGTTTACCTTTGAGCTTTAGAAAATGGTTAATGATTCATTAATAAATGCTTATAAATATATGCTGAAATTTAAAAATATAAAAATATTGATATTTATTAGGTTTATGTAACTAAGCCTTAAAAAGTAAATCAAACAATCAGCTTGGTTTCTGTTGACTCACAGTGGACAATTGGAATATTGAAGTTTGACTTTATTAGCCACTGAAGAGAAAGAAAGACATGGAAATTTAGGGAATGAACAGAATAAAAAGATTTACTTTTATTAACTCTTATTCACCTGATTACTAACTTAGAAATGTTAACAAGAATGTCAGAGAACACTTTTTTTATGTGATTCTAAATAGTTCAGTTATAATCTTTATGCCATGCTATTCATTCATTCAGGCATTATATATGATAGAAATATATGAACACCTATTGTGGTCAAACACTCTGATAAGTAAAGTGAATGCAAAGTAAAAGAGATAGACTTTCTACCTTTTACAGATCATTATAATCTGCATAAGTATTACAAATATTATAATAGATGCAGGTTGAATAAAAAAAATTCTAAAAGTTAAAACAAATGCCTAAAATCTAATTTCTCCTGAAATTAACATAAAGTGAGCAATGCACCAGTTCATTCATGCATTCTCCCCAATCTAACAAGATTTTAAAGTCTTTAGCACCTACTAATTAATGAATTAATTAATTTAAGAACAAAATTTTGAGCACCTACTGTATATCATACCATTTTATGAACAGAGTAGAAAATTTACATTCCTTCAACATTAGATATATTCATAGAGAAAATAAAATTTATATTCAAAGCACTACTTTAGTTTTAAATACAAATACATGTAAGTATTTTCTACCTTTTATAGTTTCTTATAAGCTCCTGTAGCATAAAAGTCATTAAATATATATCTTTTGAACATGTTTAATTTTAATACTGAAAATAAATATTTGGATATCTGAATAAATAGCCTACTATTTATGATTCAGAAGCTTATGAAAAAAATTGAAATTAATGCAAAGGTTGTGTTATATGTGATCTGTGTATACTAGTCTAATAATGACATTATTCACAAAACAAACACCGCATCTGTTCCAGGGAAAAGCTTAGTCTCTTATTTCTTTTGACAGTGTGCAGACCTGGGTTCTTCAAAGCTTCACCTCACAGCCAGAGCTGCAGCAAATGTCCACCTCACAGTTATACCCATGAGGAAGCTTCAACCTCTTGTGTCTGTGAAAAGGATTATTTCAGGAGGGAGTCTGATCCACCCACAATGGCATGCACAAGTAAGGAAACCCACGAATATTTGGTGATGCTAACTTTCACCAGTTTGAAGAAAGAGCATGGTGGAGCCTGTTCCATTCTATTACCATTTCCCCTAAAACAGGCATAATGTTTAATCTTCCAGTATAGTTGTGCACTACATTTCGGTCTTCTTGAGTAAGCATTGAAAAATTTGAGACTTTTATCACTCACTGTCAGAAGCATCTATTTCCCCTAATTTCAAATTCAACATCTAAGATGCAGACATTGAGTTTTTCTTTTTATTTTATGAGTTCTGTTAGTGTTCATGGTAGTCAAATATGAATGATCAATCCATTCTTTGTTCATGGCAGTTTTCTTCTTCTTCCAAACCAGCATCCTGATCACATAAACATGAAGTCAATGGCACTTTCACTTTTTATTCTAACTTGAGCCACTAAGCTGCAAAGACCAATGAGAAGGAAACGTTACAAGAACATGGAGTAGTAAGGGTTGGCAAAACCAATTTAAATGTCAAATGTAAAACCAAATTTTTAGCTAGGGTGTTTGAGCAGTTGCTGTATTTCTTATGAGTGCTCTTAACTATTATTAATTATATGATCAAATAATCATAATAATTAGAGTGAAGTTTATTATATACATAACACCAACATTTGCAGTGGATGCATTCACATCCATTAATATTTTTGGTGATTTTGTTTTTCTACTGTTCCATACATTTCTGGGAAGGAAACAAATTCATATATTTGTTTTCTTCGTGGCAATACTTGCATAGATCCTCCATGTTCATAGTCTCTATAGCAAATCACAAAACAAAATGAAAGACAAAAAAAAAAGTGGATCTGCTTTCTACATAACTATCACTTTTTATGACTTCCTTTGTTTCACTATTTTAGAATCATTAAGCTGTAGTTGCTCTAAAAGATGACAGATTTCTGAACTTTTTATCATTCATTAGTATTAAATACATAAAAACATATAATTCCTTTAATAAATAATTATAAACTGAAATATCTCAATTTCAGTGTCTGAATTTCATAGTGTCAGTGAAATGTATTTTCATGATTTCTCAAATTATTGATATAATTAGCTTTATATTGATAAAGATCATTCTTTTATAACAATACTGATAATTTTACAGGTTAAGCAATTGCTAATTAGAAACAATTCCTCTTCAGTGATTAAATGACATCATTATATACACTTTTGGGAGACCACATTTGAATGTGATGCATTTTTGTTGCAGTGGAGATTATTTAAATTATTCAAAGAAAAAGAATGCCCAAATAGTAGGGGAAACGTTAGGTAGACAATAGAATGGTAAATCAGGGAGAGAAAACCATCTTGAAATACCTTTAAAAATCATTATAATTATTATGCTTTTTAGAGAGACAGAGGAAAGGAGAGAGAAGGGTAGAAAGAGTGAGAGAGAAAAAAACATTCATTTGTTGTAGTTGTTGCTCTACTTAGTTGTGCATCCATTGGTCAGTTCCCATATGTGCCCTGACCTGGGTTCAAACCATTAATTTTCTAATTATTATTTTCTTTAAGTGGTCCAGCCATGATCTTTCTCTTTCTTAGCATAAATGTGAGCCTCCCTTGGTGTAAGCATGTTAGGGAATGGAGACAGCATGTGCTCTGGTTGCAAGGGCTTCTTAGCACTCTTTTAGGACTTGAGGCTTCCTATTTTCTCTGTCTTTAGGTGTGTGAATATCTAACACTGTCTCAAAACAGCACTAATTTGTATACAGTTCTCAAAAAGACTATCGGGGTTTGTGTAGAAGATCTTCCTAGTCTATCATCTGTGAGTGTGTATTTTTCTTTTTTAGTTGCATTCATACCACCACAAATACTGCGTATGATCCCCCTGAATAGATGGCTTGATTGATGTTCTAATGGAAACCTTGAATTTGGTTTTTCCTTTAGCTCTTTGAAATTAAGTTTATAGTTCCAATTATTTTTAACATTTTGGTATATATACAATATTGAAAACAGAATGTTATAAACATATAGTAAATAAAATCAGACAAAAGTAAAGATTCTAATAAATCTTCTTAAATCAAGGATACTTCTCACGGTTCTACTTTAGTTCATATATCACATCTACAAGCAGGCAGTGGAATTTCATTACATTATTTTTAGATGCCAATCTGTCTGAGCTTCTACTTTTTACTTCTATGTTAGGGTTTCACGTAAATTTGAGTTTTATTTTGACTTTAAATTTGAGTTTCACATTTGCCCCCACCCAATTATTGAGGGTCTGTTATATGTAGCAAAGTCAGAAGAAAAGGAAATCAAATTTCACTGCATTTTTACAGATTTAGATGCAGGTATATTTCAGTTGTCAGGAAAAAAATCAGAAATTTGGCAATTTGTACAGTAGACATAGTTCAGGTATATTGTAGTTTTTGGTTTTTTTAAAGAAAACTTATAAACCTATATAAAATTTTTATCTCAAATAACAACTCCATAAATATTTACTATTAAATAAGGTAAAAGTTATAGTAAAAAATAATACTTTTATTTCCACCTTAAGTAATGTTTCAGCTTTTAAAATGATTGGTCATATTGAAGTAAGCGAGGTTGTATGTATAGAAAAATTCACAAGATTCAACAGTAACGATAATCAGGGTGGGGAATGTTTTGTAAAAATGATTTTGGTATTGAATCCTATTAATTTAAATGATATTTTGTAGCTTTTCTATCACTTTTAAATATAGTCCTCAGCAGTCATGACTTAAAAATATTAAGTAGGAATTAATATTAATCCCTATATTTAGAACAGTCAATGCATATTAATATACTTAAGTTATGTCATCTTATATTAATTGATTTTTGCTTATGAACTATTCAACTACCACTATAGTATATTTTATTATCTGTCATTAAATCTTTACTCATTAAGTCTGAAACAAATATATAATAAATTTATTTTGTCTTTGAGAATATCTACTCACATAACAAGAGCTGACTGAAGGTTTAATTCTAATTATTTAAAAATCAACTATAGTATCAGACATTATGCAGTCTATCTTTTAAAAGACATTATTTTTTATACCAATTTTAACTTCACAGCAAAATTCAGAAAGATTCAAAGATTGGCACTATAGTCCCTACCCGCATACATGTATAACCTCCTTTATTATTAACATCCCCCACCAGAGGAGTAAATTTATTGTAATTATATGTAATCAATTTTAGTTCTCTTTAGTGTGTTAATTATTAGTTTCAGAAATACTTAAAGTAATATATAAAGAGATACTATTTATTATTTTTTATAAATTAGTTCTGCTGATTCCTCAAGATCGGAATACTTTTATTCTTCCAAATGTTATGTTTTTGAATTATTTTAAGAATATATTTAAAGTTACAATTAAGTAAAATTCATAATTTGCAGAAAGCACTATCTTAAAACAATATAAAATTTAAAAATATAAAACTTTATTAGAGATTTTAATATCAACCAATTAGTTAAATTCTAGTGTTCTCCTAACATATAATGAGGAGTTTCAAATGCTGTTGTTGAATTATAAGTAGATAGATAATCTATTTTGTGGTAAGCTAAGACTATTTTTTACTTGCAGAAATTTTCATAAAAAGCCACATTAAAAAAATCCAGTTTTACCTCAGCTCATTGCTTAGTAATCCTTTATGTTTTTTCCTTGGTTTTAGAGACAATTATTAATGAGGAAGTAATAAATTTAATCCCCAAGGAGTATATTTTTTTGTATTTGATAAAGGACTTGCCCATTTTGAATATATATTTTTATTTAACATTATTATGCATATACAATTTTATTCCATAATTATTTATATATACTCTAATCAAAATATCTATTTTAACTGAATTAATGTTACAGCAATTCCAAAACAAGTAATTTCTATAGGGTATACATTGTCCTACAAAACTATTGTCCCTACAAAACTATATTAAGATTTTTCAAAGATTATTACAAATGATGACTCTTTGATTCTTCCTACTTAAAAAGATTAATTTAAATCTACTTCCTTCTTCTTCAGACCAGAGATTTGTGTAGTAAAGCTACCTGATTTTATCATCTTAAAAATATCTTTTTCTCACTTTACTTTGCAAACCAGGACCCCCTTCAGCTCCTCGGAATGCCATCTCAAATGTTAATGAAACTAGTGTCTTTCTGGAATGGATTCCTCCTGCTGACACTGGTGGAAGGAAAGATGTGTCATATTATATTGCATGCAAGAAGTGCAACTCCCATGCAGGTGTGTGTGACGAGTGTGGAGGTCATGTCAGGTACCTCCCCCGGCAAATCGGCCTGAAAAACACCTCTGTCATGATGGTGGATCTGCTCGCTCACACAAACTATACCTTTGAGATTGAGGCAGTGAATGGAGTGTCCGACTTGAGCCCAGGAGCCCGGCAGTATGTGTCTGTAAATGTAACCACAAATCAAGCAGGTAAGTGTGATGCCCAACCAAATAATGTACGTTAGGCTGAGCTCTGTCAGTTATCTCTACAGCTGAAGGTTAAGTCGCCTGAGATCTGTGAGACAACTTCTCATGAATGAGAGGGTTAAGGCTTGTAATAGAATACATCTCAAAAAGTATTTCTTAGTTTTAAACAAACAAAGACTATGGCTTTCTAAGCAAACGCAGCCAGAGCCAGGACAAAACATTATGTTTCAATTGAAATTTTCATTAAAAATACTTTTCTGGCTCAAGTCCACTTATAGTGAAAAGTTTTGTCTCAATTTCATGCAGTACAATTATTATAGTTCAATTTACATTTTTTGTTGTTTTGTTTACTTCAAATTTTTAACTTATTATTTTAATATTTAATCAGGCTGGTTTTATTTGCTTGTTTGTTCATTTGTTTGTTTGACATCACAGTTTAACTTTCTTGGCAAATTGAAAATGTCGTTTCTTATTATTTCTATTTTTATAAGTACATGAAATGAATTATTCTTTGATGAATTTATTTATCAAAATAGAATAACTATGAACTATGTACAACCACATGAAAACACATCAATCTTTCATATGAATATCTTGGAATTATTAGGTAGAAATCATGAAGGAGTAGGGAATACAGTTCTGCTTGACATAGTAGATTCTGTACAGTTTCCCCTCAAATATTTACTTTGAAACCAAAGATAAACAAACCATGGCTGAATTAATAATACAACCTAGTATGTGGCAATAATCATCCAAAGCCTGTAAGTAATTTCTCACCTGTTTATGCTAACAACAGGTACCTGGGAGTGGAAGGAGTCATTTAAAGCCAACGCATTGTAATTTTTCTCTATTTTCTGGCCACAACTCTCAGTTGAAAGGCATAAGCTTGTCACCTCATTAGTACCTCAGGTGGACATTTGTCTGTGTGGACATTCTTGACGGTAGTACTCAATGAAATAGGATGTGTTTGAGTGGAATCAAACTTAGTCATGTATTAGTATAAGATTGTAGTTTTTGGAATAACTGAATTGACAAGAGAATATTGATAATAATCAAGTCTTGGCCAACATAAATGTGAATTGTTGGATATACCAAATAAATCAAGTGGCTATCACTGAAGAGGAAGAAAATGGATTCAGTTGAGCTTACGGTTACTTTTGATTGATAGAACTGAGGAAAATGAATATTCAAGAGTATACAGATGCTATGAAGGTATTTAAGCAGTTTACTAATAATTAATCTGAACATTTTAAATGTTTAATCAATGTTGAATAAGTGTTCACAGAAAACATATATGCTACATTTCTCAGTGAATTTATATTTTGCTTTATTTACTCTTTAGCTTAAGGTGGAAATTTTAAAAAGGGCTAAAGAACTAGACAGGAGTAGTGATAATTAAATTTCCCTTCAGTGTAGACTCAGCTGTTCAAATTACTAACATTTGTCCATTTTTCATCACAGTAACTAAATGTCACTAGTGCTCAGTAAATATAAACTGTCTTCCCACATCAGAAAAATGCTATCTTTAAACATGTGATTTCAGGTTTCTTGGGCAACATCTTTCAACCTTATGTGGCTCTACTATGACTCTTCAATTAACATATTGAAAGCATATTGAACAATCACTAAGAGTCGTAGTCCTTTGGGAGAACATTCTCTAGTTTCCGTAACCTTAAGTTCTTTGAAATATAGAGAGTATTTCTCTGATGAACTAGATGTAGGAAAGGACTAAATTCTTATTGATTGATTGATTGATTTTTAGAGAGACAGCAAGAAGAGGGGAGAGAGAAAGGAAGGGAAGGAAAGCATTCATTTGTTGTTCAACCTAGTCATGTACTCATCGTTGTTTCCCGTGTGTGCACTGACCAGTGATCTAACTCACAACCTTGTCCTTTCAGGAGGATGCTCTTAACCAGCTGAGCTAATCGCCAGGGCTAGGCAATGACAATTTTTTAAATGATGTGCTTAATAAATATATATTTGTTCTTGTTGTTTTTTTTGACTTGCTGGCTTGTTCAAACTATAATTTTTTTATTATAAATACCTTAAATACCAAGAAAGAATAATGTTCATCCAGCTGTTAAGGCATGGTTATCATGTAAAACAAACATTTGTATTCAGAGAAAACATATTGTTGAGTTTTGCTTTTTTTCAAGTTCTCTGGGTACACATACTGTAAAATCTTTTATAATCATACCAAAAATTATTTTTAAATAAGAAGATTCTCAGTATCTGAAATTCTAGACCAACTAATTCTCAATTTCCACAAACATTGACTTCGAGTAGCCTCTAACAAGTCTTAGACTTTATGTTACCTTTGCTAAAGATTTTTCAAATAGCAACATTATACAAAGGGAACTGTGGAAATTAGTTTTTAATGCCTGATAGTAGCATTCAGTAGAAAAAAAGTTAACTGTACCATATATGCATTTTATATAATACTTTTTTAAGTGTATTTTTACTTTAGTGTTAGTCTCCTCTAAGGAAAAATATTTTTGATATATGCATTTCTTAATTGATTTGTTTCAAACCTTTAACTTGTTTGCTTTGCTTTTTAATTAATTTTGTGACATCAATAAATATATGAACTGTTCAGCTTTGAAATATTATTCGGAAAATACAAGACAAATAGTATTTTTATGCTTTGAAATATTTTGTTTATTTTATTTATTTTTTCAATTACAGTTTATATTTAGTATAATTCTGTGTTAATTTCAGATATACAGCAAGTGGTTAGGAAATCATGTACTTTATAGAATGGTTCCCCCCACTGCTTTAAGTATCTACCTGGTCCCCATACAAAGCTTACATGATATTATTGACTATATTTCCTATGCTGTAATCTACATCCCTGTGACTATTCTGTAACTGCCACTTAGCACTCCTCAATCCCTTCACCTTTTAAAACAGCCTCACAAACCTCCTTCGCTTTGGCAACTGTCAATCTCTTCTCTGTATGTTGAGTCTGTTTCTAGTTTATTTGTTTACTTGGTTTTTAGATTCTACATATACCATAAGTGAAATAGCTATTTTTTTTAATATAAAAATTTTTCAATAAGCTAGGAATTAAAACTGATTAGGTAACTCTGGCTGATCAGTCTATAAAAAGAAATAATTATTTCTTGCTGAGGATAGTGATTAAATGATTAATTTATGGATGTTTATACAGCATTTGAAACATTTTTCTACCAATATGAAATCTAAAACATTGCTTTTGCAAGACGTTGTACAAATTAAATGTCACTTTTTACATGCAACTTAATAATCCTGTAAAAAGCAAAGTTTAAGAAAAACTAAATACTAGAATTAGTTGGAATTTATGCTCCTTTTGAAATGTAGCAAATAGTACTGAGGTTGATAGGAAAATCTGTAAAATTTTGTGAGAATTTTTATGGTCAAGAAAAATAAACACATTTATAGGGAAAAAAGGAAGTAAAAGTAATTTACAGAAAGGTGAAAAAATACTGTCTGTAGGGACAGAGAAAATGATAGGAAAATTACATATGAATGTATTAATTATCTAAAGAACTAAACAAATAGTCAAATTAAAGTAGATAAAATGATAGAAATGCAAAACATGCATTATTAAACTCTTAAACTTAGAAAAATAATAAAATTTATTGCATTCCTACAGTTTTTTAGTAAGTTTATGTTTTTTATAATATATTCTTTTAAAATATTGACTTATATATGATAATCTTTCTTTTTAAAAGAAGTATTTAGATGATTTATACGACAACACTTGTTCTGTTTAATTCTTTTTTTTTTCTTTTTTGTATTTTTCTGAAGCTGGAAACGGGGAGAGACAGTCAGACAGACTCCCGCATGCGCCCGACCGGGATCCACCTGGCACACCAACCAGGGGCGACGCTCTGCCCACCAGAGGGCGATGCTCTGCCCCTCCGGGGCATCGCTCTGCCGCAACCAGAGCCACACTAGCGCCTGGGGCAGAGGCCAAGGAGCCATCCCCAGGGCCCGGGCCATCTTTGCTCCAATGGAACCTTGTCTGCGGGAGGGGAAGAGAGAGACAGAGAGGAAGGAGGGGGGGTGGAGAAGCAAATGGGCGCCTCTCCTGTGTGCCCTGGCCAGGAATCGAACCCGAGTCCCCCGCACGCCAGGCCGACGCTCTACTGCTGAGCCAACCGGCCAAGGCCTGTTTAATTCTTTTAAGGTATATGAAATATATCTCTTTGAAATAGATGTATAGATGGCTAGGTAGGTAGATAGAGAGATAGATAGATAAATAATATATCAGTATATAACATGAAAATTAAAAATTCTATTGAATGTAGATACCTTAAAGTTTTATCTGCTCACAAAATAGTGTGCATTTGTTATATTCTTCTGTAAACAAAATTTTAAAGTTATTACTTTAAAATAACTTTGCACTAAGTATACTATATCGAGCTAAAGTTTAAAGTCACTTTAATATACACAAATGCATATATTATCCCAGAAAAAAATAGCTTATTCTAAATAAAAAATAAACAAAATTACTAATATTTTAATATTCAAAGGTACAGAATCCTAATACTGAACTGTAATTGAGCACATTTCAATTGTTTTGAATTAGATTTTTGGGTTCTTTCCTCAGAGAGCTAGATTGACATGGTATGAGTTACAAAAGGCATCAAATACTTTGGAGGGGATGTCCCAGCTGCCCCAGACTATCTATTTTGATTAGTTTTACTTCTTGCAAAGCTGTCTGGAAGACATAATAATTCTCATTACATCAGGTTCTTTCAGTGTGATGCTATTCATGTAGTTGACCAGCATGATGTCTTATAGGATGTTGAGATGATCAGGGGTTCTGAGGACTGAACTGGGCTGTAGTACTAGAAATTGAAGAGAATAATAAAACAAGATGGGGAAAGTACAGCTTTGTTGCTGCCAAGGGGGCAACAAAAGTTTTCTGGTGGATTCTGTTTATACAGATGTTAAAAAAAAATGTTTATATGCACTTGTTAGACCATTATTATAACTCTTGTTAGGGTCTTTGTTGATTTTCTTTAGTGGAGAAACCATGTTGGCCAGGCTGTGTTTGTAATTACCACCTGAAAAAATGTGCAGTTGTTTGCAAAGCTTCCTTTGGCTTCTAGACATACCAAACAGGTCATTTAAATCTGCATGCATCTATAACCCCTACTGTTTATTTTTCCATATTTATTGTGTTTGTACTAATGACTGCATTTCCCCAGGGATACAAGACAGATCTGTGTTTACTTTTTTTGGTGTTAGGAAGATGCTTTAGCTTTCTATTATTGCAGTTTTACAGTTTTTACTTCATGGGCCTCAGTGACAAAAGAATATCTTCCAGGTGCAGGGTAAATCTTACAAGCACATAACAATTATCTGGTGAAATAATCAATAGGTAGAATGGAGATTTCTCTGTGTCAATTGTAATATGGGCTCAGGCCAAAATTTCATTCATCACATGACCCCTACAGCCTCCAATCAGATCAATCTTTCTTAGTATTATTCTGGATCTACAGGAATTAGTATTAGCTCGGGGCAGTATTCCATAATGTCTGAAAGATCTGGGAATCTGACCTCTACATACACGCTGCATTTAGAAATGTCCAGAGAAATCTTTTAGAAAAGTTAAAAGGGAGATGTATAGTATTGACATATGATGCTATTGCACAGTCCTTCTTCAAGGAAAAGCCCACTTTTGTTTCATTTAAGAGGCTAAGGAGTAAGTAAACTAATTCAGCTGTGGGAATTGGTGAAAGATCATCTAACTAGGTCACTAAATTTTGATTTGTATTGTTCAGACCTTGATGTCATTCGTGATACAGAGCAATTGACCAACCCATTACTTTGGTCTCTGAATGACAGAGTACTACACTTCTTATTATTCAAATTCTGTTGTCTATTTTCAAATTCTTGCCCTCATTATTCTGGGTAAAGTTCTATTACTTGGACTCTGCCATACTTAAACCTTAAAGAAATCAAGAAATCATTTCACTGTATCTTCAACTTCTGTGTTCTCAAGTACAGAGAAAAGAAAAAAATATAGAGAGACAAATTTAGTTTGCAATTGAGGTGCTGCCATCATTCATTTCTCACTATCATGGTGGAAATCTCTTCCTTCTGGGCTTTTTTGAAGATATTACTGTTGGGTAGTTTCATAGATCTTTAAAAATAAATCTAATGTAACATTTCTATTTCAGTAGGTCATTTAAAGCCTTCTCATGCAATAGAAAAGGTATCCACAGTATCTGAACTTTATTTATCTAAGGGCAACCTTAGAGTCCTGATTTTGGTCAACTAATAGAAGCAGTTAACATCCATGCCAGCTACCTGGAGAAGCACATTGAATCTAGAATCTCTAATCATAAGTTTACACCAGCTTGAATTAAATTAATTTTTACTTCTATGTAAGGAACATGTAAAATTTATTTTACACATATTTTTAACGATTCTGTAAATTTGTTATAGAATTTTGTGAGTCTCATGTTTAAGAAGCTTCTCGTCCTCTATAATGATGAGATATTCCAAGATATCCCAATAATACGTTGGGATCTTGAATTCAGATGGAGCAATAAGTTTGAAGAGGAAGAAAATTGCTTCTTTCTATCAGTTAATGGTTTTTGATAAGATGTGTACTTAGTATTAAAAACACAAAGAAACAACTTTCATATTTAGTTATGGAATAGCTGAATCTGTTAAGAGAGACTCAGTACATTTTAGGAGTTGGGAATATTTTGAGTCAACTTTTTTTTGGCCACGGACCGGTTTAATGTCAGAAAATATTTTCACAGACTGGCCTTTAGGGTGGGATGGATAAATGTATCACGTGACCAAGACAAGCGTCAAAAGTGAGTCTGAGATGGATGTAACAGAGGGAACCTGGTCATTTTAAAAAAACAAAACATCATTCAGACTTAAATATAAATAAAATGGAAATAATGTAAGTTATTTTTTCTTTCTCTATGGACTGGTACCAAATGGCCCACGGACCGGTATCGGTCTGTGGCCCCGGGGGTTGGGGACCACTGATCTAAATTCTCATACATATTTACATAGCAATGCTTAAGATTTCCCTTTTTCCCAATCAATGACCTCATCTTCTCAGGAGGCAAGGAAGTAAATTCAGTTGTCTCTGTAATTCCATAATTCTGTGGAATAAAATTTGGGTTTTGATGCCTGGCTTTGTTATTCTTTTCACTGGAAGAGCATGTAGAATATTTATGGAATGGAGACTCTGATGATTTCAATACGACTTGAGCTGAGAATTCAAATTTTGAGCTGCTTATATTTTCCTTAAATTCTGCAGTGCAATTAAACACAGCTAATCCTTTTTATATTACTTGTATTTCTCATGTGTTCATAGTTTAAAACAAGTGGAATTTAATGACCAAAAATATTATCTTTAAGAATCATTTTATTTGATGTGACCATAGGTAATGAGATATATGCCACACTCTGCCAAGCACTGTTTGATAAGGATCTTTTAAAACTGAATAAGACCTTGCTACAGTGAAACAGAACTAGTCAAATCGCTGGTCCTATATTCCCATTCTTTTTAAAGACTGTTGCCTGCAACACTGCTCTTTGAAAACATTTTTATTGTTATTGCTGTTCTTAGTGTCTATTATCTTAGTTGTAAACAGAATCCACTCTGGCTAGTTTAAATGGAAAAAGGCTTTTAATAGAGTATACTAAGTTGCTTATACAATCACTGAGAAGAATAGAATCAAAGATTAGAATCTGCCTGACCAGTTGGTGGCGCAGTGGATAGAGCATTGAACTGGGACCCAGGTTCAAAACCCTGAGGCTGCCAGCTTGAGCGCTGGCTCATCTGGTTTGAGCAAGGCTCACCAGCTTGAGCCCAAGGTTGCTGGCGTGAGCAAGGGGTCACTCGGTCTGCTGTAGCTTCCCTGGTCAAGTTACATTTGAGAAAGCAATCAATGAACAACTAAGGTGCCACAACAAAAAATTGATGCTTCTTATCTTCATCTCTTTCCCTTCTGTCTGTCTGTCCCTGTCTGTCTCTCTCTTTGTCTCTCTTATCTCTGTCACACACACACACACACACACACACACAAAGTTAGAAGCTAGGTTTCCAAGAGAAATACACAATAGTCAACCACTGATCAGGCCTGATGAACCAAAACATTGTCGTCGCAGCTGTCAAACAATAAATGGCAAGTACTACTGCCACTGATGGTGTTGCTACTCCAGAATCCCAAACTTGAAACTCCTGAAAAATCCTCATGTTTTGCTGACATCGTCACCAGAAGAAAGCAAAAACAAAGACCACAAGAGCCGAATTTTTTAACTTGCCTATTTAAAATCACATCTTGGCTGGGCAAGTCAGTTTGTTGAATCCCAAGACAAATAAATGCCTTTATTGTAGCAGAAAGGGAACCTGGAATTTCTTGAGTTCTGATATGTGTTGGCCAGAAAAGTTTTATCAGATGAATTTTATAAATACATAAAGTGATATTCAAATGATAATATATGATAATGAATTTGTTCAAATTTGAATAAAATCATTACATATAATTTTTAAACTTATCTCTAATATTTTGGGAAAGCCTTGTTTTTAAAATAATTTAGTTTTTTTAATTTTATTTCCTGTCTCCTTTCCACTCTTTCTTCTTTCTTCCTTCACTCTATTGTTTTCTTTTTTCTTTTGTATTTAAAGTTGAAGGTCTTATTAATAATATGCCTCAGTTTATGGCACATTATTACCATCTTTGAATCATGCAAAGTCCTTATCTACTTTATATATTTTTATGTGCCACTTCAGTACAAATTCATTTGCAATTTGCCTATACTAATAAGCAACCATTTTATATCTTAATTGCTTATTTATTTTTATCCAAAATTAATATTCTTATAAAATATTTATTTAATGCTATTTCATGCCTATGTTTTAAATTTAATGTTTACATTTAAATATCTTGTATACTAGTTTTTTTACCATAATCAAAATATTTTATAGATTCACCCATATTGCTTTTAGCCATTCCACAATTTGCTTAAAACTATCACACATCCACTTATACTTTACATGTCAACTTAACCCCATAACAGAGAGCTAAACTAGTGTATTGATTAAAGGTATAGACTGTGGAACCAGACTTTCTGGTTTCTATACTATCTCTGTCATTTATTTGCTGTGTGACATGGGTAACTTACTTAAACATCTTCAAATCTTAGTTTTTTTCCCAGAACCTAATAATATTTATGACATAAGATGGTTCTGAGAATTAAACATGTTAATATTAACAAAGCAATTAGTCTATGACTAGCATTTAATAAGGTGTTAATAAATACTGATATAGTAGTATTTGAGAAATTTTTTAATAATATTCCCAATAGTGTGAATCCATGGAGAAACTATGAGATTAATAGATTTTACACTCCATGAATATTATGTAGACAGATTCATTCACTGGTGGAGTAAATTGAAAAAAGGAGAAATGTTCAAAACAAATGATAGTAGGTAATAAAAGCAACTGCTTCCAACTTGGAGAGGTAACCCAAAAAACTTCAATTTCTTGTAATGACTCTATCTTCAATAATTTATTAAAACACTGCGTTGTATAGCAGCATTAAGTGTCTTCTAATTTTGATAAAATATCTGGACCAATAAAAAAGAAACAAGAGAATAGCAGCATCTAAGTAAGAGCAGAAAGGGGGGAAATATTTTTCAAATAGAAAATAGTCAATTTTCATTTTCATCAAAATAAATATAAAAAATACAAATTTTTCTAAATACATCATGTGTGTTTAGATATCAATTTGGTTGATTATTGAAGTTTTTGAGGAAAAATATGCAGACACAAATATTTTACTTAATTGCATCTCATGACTATCTTTACACTGGCCTCACACTTATGCTTCTGTCACCAGGTTAGTGTTCTGATTATATGACTGCCAACAGAAGCTTTTATTTTTGCCAGGGGAAGCTGTCGGTCTGCTCTGAAACTTGGCTTAATTGAGGCACTAGTTCTATGCTTGTTCCCATGCCTATTTGCTGTTTTGAAAACATAGTTCATAATAAAATTATTATATAAAAAAAAGAAAACATAGTTCAAATAAGACTCTATTCTGATAGATTTGTCCAAAAGTCAAAAGACCGGTTTATTTAATGATTAGCAAGTGGGATGGAATATTTTTAGAAGTCATCAAATTTTTGTTGGGTTCCCTGACTTAGAATTCTTCTAGAGACATACTGACTTCTAAATAGGCACATCTGGGTCTTCTCTTTCTTCTTTTTACCTATTGTGGTTACAATGACAGAAACCCGAGCTACCATGTTTTAGCACTTATTGTGTGCACATTGCTCTATGAAAAACATTCTTTACAGTTTTTTGTTTGATCTTGGCTATATCCTCATGTCATGATATTATTATTATTATTATTATTATTATTATTCCTATTTTTTATGATGAAGAAACCAAAGTTTAAAGATGTGAAGTGATTTGCCCAAGGTCACAAATCTAGTAAGCCAGAGAATAGGAATCTAAACCTGGGAATTCTTACCTTGGAGCCATTAGGCTCTGAACCACTAGTAAATACTGCACATGTTATTTCTTCTACCAAAAACCTACCTTTCTTATATTTGTCCTAGATAACTCAGTCTTTAGGTCTGCTTAAATTGTTGTTTCCTTGAGAAAGCTTTCTTTGTTCTCAAGTTTGGGCATGCCTCTCTAACATAACCTGGAGAACAAGACACTATATACGGGCTCTCTTGTCTGTTTTTCTGAAATTTTCCCCTGAGGGTCACAACAGTGCCTAGCACCTGTGTTTGTTAAAAAAAAATTCATAAATAAATGAGTTTGATGATTTTTCTATTACTCAAATCAGTGTTACAATCGCGCTACTAATAATAATGTTAATGTGTAGTGTGTCTTATTTTTTTTTTTTTAGTTCTTTAAAAATTCTCTGCCAAATTATTATTTGTTCATGTTGGGTCTGTCTTCTTTTTTTCAAAATAGTGACCAAGACACAGCGCCCTAATTGTAATTCATAGGTTTTTCAGAACTCTGAAGTATGGTGTTATTATTAAAAGTCAGATTCTTAGCTAGTCTGCCTACTCACTTAATCTCACATTTTTTAGACATTCTAATTTATTTTTTTTCTTTTTTCTTTTTAATTAAGTGAGAGGCAGGGAGGCAGACAGATAGGCTCTTGAATGTGCCCTGACTGGGATCTAGCCAGCAAGTCCCCAACTGGGTAATGATGTGCCCATCTGGGGCTCCTGCTACGTTGCTCTGCAACTGAGCTATTTTATTTTATTTCATTTTATTTTTATTTTTGTATTTTTCTGAAGTTGGAAACGGGGAGGCAGTCAGACAGACTTCCACATGCGCCCAACAGGGATCCACCTGGAATGCCCACCAGGGGGCGATGCTCTGCCCATCTACGGCGTTGCTCCGTTGCAACCAGAGCCATTCTAGTGCCTGAGGCAGAGGCCATAGAGCCATTCTCAGTTCCCGGGCCAACTTTGCTCCAATGGAGCCTTGGCTGCGGGAGGGGAAGAGAGAGACAGAGAGGAAGGAGAAGGGGAGGAGTGGAGAAGCAGATGGGCGCTTCTCCTGTGTGCTCTGGCTGGGAATCGAACCTGGGACTCCTGCACACCAGGCAAACACTCTGCCACTGAGCCAACCAGCCAGGGCCTACAACTGAACTATTTTAGTACCAGATGTGAGGCCATGGAGCCATCCTCAGTGCCAGGGGCCAATGTGTTCAAACAATTCTAGCCATTGCTACATGAGAGGTAGAGAGAGAGAGAAAGAGAGAGGAGCAGGAAGGGTGGAGAAGCAGATGGTCGCTTCTCCTGTGTACCCTGACCAGGAATTGAACCCGGAACTTCCACATGCCGGCCAGTGCTCTACTGCTGTGTCAGCTGGCCAGGACCCATTCTAATCTTTTCAAAAGGATTTACTGAGAATGATTGAACTTATTTTAGAAAAATTTTATATAATGATTACTGAGCTATTTAAGGCAATGCATTGTATTTTCTGTCTTTAGTGTGCTTAATAATTAGTTTCTCATGGACTCCCCACCCTGAATTGATGATAGTATATACCCAAGAATTTGCATATTTTAACATACACACACAGAATGATTCTGCTGTAGGGGGTGTTTGGCCTACATTTTGAGAAAAATTACACTTGCAGTAGGTTCTAATGTTTATTTCCTATCCCTCCTTTAAGGAAGTGGTGACAACTGTTAATCATATTCACTTGATAGTACTTTTCCCAAAAGATCTTTATAAAATACCTGCTGACTGTCTGTTTTTATGTCAGTGATGATTTTGTTAATACTATTTGCATTCTCTCTAATCTGAATACTCTATTCTTCCCACTCTTCTTCGGAAAGCTAGTTTTAAACTGCTCTTTTTGTGTCAGTTCTGGTAGCAAACTGATTCCTTATTCAACAGGTCCATTTCTTATGTGAACTATCCAACATTCTTGTGGCTTAGCTCAGAATCAGAGCAGCTCGATATTTGAACTATTCAATCATTCATCTCATTAGCATGTGTGCTATGAATTTATTTGTGTAAAGATGTTCATTGTACATTGATATGCATAGAATATAAATTTGTTTAAAACCTCATTCTAAAGTGCTGTTGCCCTTTATTACTACTAGTCCTTGAGAGAAAACTTCAGAAAGCATCCCCCATGGCCTGGAACAACACAAATTGTAGTGTGCTCTTTAGATGTAGGTATACTAGTGAAACCAAAATGAAAAATCATGTTTAAATCAACTATATGCATGAGTCCTCTAGTAGGTTATGAAGCAAGTTTACCTAGAAAGTGGAAATTTTTTTTCCCCACAGTGTATTGAAATGACTTGTTCAAGTGATTTTCCTTAAATTGATTGTCATACATTAAAATACCAAATATTTATTCAGCACTTCCTGCATTCATCATACTCTACTGAGCATTCTGAAAGATACAAAGTAGTTGAAGTCATGTTCCATCCTTAGAGGATTTTATATTTCCACTGAAGAACTGAAGGATGAAGTTTAATAAAGTAAAAGGATTAGAAATATGTTAATGACAATTTGAGTATTAAACTTAGAAATAATAGCATCAAATTCATTATCCTTGAATGAGGATTCATATTGATTTGTTGCCTTCACATTATTTTTTAAAAAACTCTGTCTTGACTTCTTTATCACATGTACATGTCTGAAAAGACTTTTGTTCAAATCTACTTAGGCATGAAAACAGTTGTATTTATTAGGAATAGATGATAAACCATTTTGTAACTGCCCTTATATCTATATAAATGATTATACCTTGTTTGATGAACATCAATACTAGTATTAAGCAACCTTTAATTATAAGAACTTATTGTCAAATGATATATTAACCTAAAGTAAAGTAAAATTAATCTTAAGATTATTTGATTATTAGGAACAGTCTTACTTTGTTATAGCTAGTTTAGTTATAATTAACAATCTACTTGATAATTATTGAAATACAGTCAGAGCAAATTACCTACTTTGTAGCTTGGTACAGACACCAATATCAAAACAAGCTTTAGAAGTTTTTTTGAAAAGGTGAAATATTTTCTGTTAAACAAAATATACATTATATACTTTTTAGCTCACTTTTTAATAAATTTTCTGCCATTAATAAGAAAAGAGAAGCTAGTTTATTGAATCTTTAAACCTCGAAAGCCTGAGGATATGTACTGTATTGCAAACTAATGCTTAAATTACAACTCAGTGATTTCCTTCAGGCCTATTGTATGAATCAAATATAAATACAATGTTATTCCATCAGTGTAGTTTCTTCTTTCTAGTTATGTATGCTAAGATGAAAACTTGACTTGGGTGTGGGGGGTGGGTGTGATTATTGAATACACAATATGGTGTATACTTGTATTGTAGAATTGTGCACCTGAACACTATAATTTTGTTAACCAGTGTCACCCCAATAAATTCAATTAAAAATATCTGCCTGTTTAAAGTATCTGAATTTAAAGGGTCTTTATTTTTTAAGTAATCTTTATTTTTCCTTAAAAAACATAAATGACATTTGAAGACATAATATTTCAGGACATAATTTCTGTCATCAACAGTGTATTCATATTAATAAGGCTTCACTGGTTACTACTTAATATTTAATCTTTGATATGCTATTATTATAAAAGAAGATTCTTCTATTTCAGAAAAAAATTCTAAGTTATGGTTGGTTATGATAATAATTGTGGTGTTGTTCAGTGGTTATTTTGGTTTTGGAACATTTTATTTTTTATTTTTTTAAATAATTTTATTTTTTAATGAGGCGACATCAATAAATCAGGATACATATATTCAAAGATAACAAGTCCAGGTTATCTTGTCGTTCAATTATGTTACATACCCATCACTCAAAGTCAGATTGTCCTCTGTCACCTTCTATCTAGTTTTCTTTGTGCCCCTCCCCCTCCCCCTTTCCCTCTCCCTCTCCCCCCTCCCCCCGTAACCACCAAACTCTTATCAATGTCTCTTAGTTTCACTTTTATGTCCCACCTACGTATGGAATAATGCACTTCCTGTTTTTTTCTGATTTACTTATTTCACTTCGTATCATGTTATCAAGATCCCACCATTTTCTTGTAAATGATCCGATGTCACCATTTCATATGGCTGAGAAGTATTCCATAGTGTATATGTGCCACATCTTCTTTATCCAGTCATCTATTGACGGCCTTTTTGGTTGTTTCCATGTCCTGGCCACTGTGAACAATGCTGCAATGAACATGGGGCTGCATGTGTCTTTATGTATCAATGTTGTTGAGTTTTGGGGGTATATACCCAATAGAGGGATTGCTGGGTCATAAGGTAGTTCTATTTTCAGGTTTTGAGGAACCACCATACTTTCTTCCATAATGGTTGTACTACTTTACATTCCCACCAACAGTGTATGAGGGTTCCTTTTTCTCCACAGCCTCTCCAACATTTTCTATTACCTGTCTTGTTAATAATAGCTAATCTAACAGGTGTGAGGTGGTATCTCATTGCCGTTTTGATTTGCATTTCTCTAATAACTAAAGAAGATGAGCATCTTTTCATATATCTGTTGGCCATTTGTATTTCTTCCTGGGAGAATTGTCTGTTCATGTCCTCTTCCCATTTTTTTTATTGGATTGTTTGTTTGTTTGTTGTTGAGTTTTATGAGTTCTTTGTATATTTTGGATATTAGGCCCTTATCTGAGCTGTTGTTTGAAAATATCATTTCCCATTTAGTTGGCTTTCTGGTTATTTTGTTATCAGTTTCTCTTGCTGAGCAAAAACTACTTAGTCTGATGTAGTCCCATTCATTAATTTTTGCCCTCACTTCTCTTGCTTTTGGAGTCAAATTCATAAAATGTTCTTTAAAACCCAGGTCTATGAGTTGAGTGCCTATGTCTTCTTCTATGTACTTAATTGTTTCAGGTCTTATGTTTAGATCTTTGATCCGTTTTGAGTTAATTTTAGTAAAGGGGGACAAACTGTAGTCCAGTTTCATTCTTTTGCATGCGGCTTTCCAGTTTTCCCAGCACCATTTATTGAAGAGGCTTTCTTTTCTCCATTGTGTGTTGTTGGCCCCTTTATCAAAAATTATTTGACTATATATATGTGGTTTTATTTCTGGACTTTCTATTCTGTTCCATTGGTCTGAGTGTCTATTTTTCTGCCAATATCATGCTGTTTTGATTGTCGTGGCCCTAAAATATAGTTTGAAGTCAGGTAATGTAATGCCCCCAGCTTCATTCTTTTTCTTTAGGATTGCTTTGGCTATTCGGGGTTTTTTATAGTTCCATATAAATCTGATGATTTTTTGCTCCATTTCCTAAAAAAATGTCTTTGGAATTTTGATGGGAATTGCATTAAATTTGTATATTGTTTTGGGTAATATGGCCATCTTGATTATATTTATTCTTCCTAACCAAGAACAAGGTATATTCTTCCATCTCATTATATCTTTTTCGATTTCCCTTAACAATGGTTTATAGTTTTCATTATATAAGTCCTTTACATTCTTTGTTATGTTTATTCCTAAGTATTTTTTTTGTTGTTGTTGCAATCGTGAAGAGGATTATTCTTTTGAGTTCATTCTCAATTGTTTCATTGTTGGCATATAGAAAGGCTATTGACTTCTGTATGTTAATTTTGTATCCTGCGACCTTACTGTATTGGCTTATTGTTTCTAGTAGTCTTTTTGTGGATTCTTGCGGTTTTCGATGTATAGGATCATATCATCTGCAAAAAGTAATACCTTTACTTCTTCTTTTCTGATATGGATGCCTTTTATTTCTTTGTCTTGTCCGATTGCTCTGGCTAGAACCTCTAATACCACATTAAATAAGAGTGGAGAGAGTGGACAACCCTGTCTTGTTCCTGATTTATGGGGGAAAGCCTTCAGTTTAGTGCCATTTAATAGGATGTTAGCTGATGGTTTATCATATATGGCCTTTATCATGTTGAGATATTTTCCTTCTATAACCATTTTGTTGAGAGTCTTAAACATAAAATTGTGTTGTATTTTATCGAAAGCCTTTCCTACGTCTATTGATAAGAACCTGTGTTTTTTGTTCTTTGTTTTGTTGATATGGTGTATTATGTTAACTGCTTTACGTATGTTGAACCATCCTTGAGATTCTGGGATGAATCCTACTTGATCATGATGTATTATTTTTTTAATATATTGTTGTATTCGATTTGCTAGTATTTTGTTTAGTATTTTAGCATCTGTATTCATTAGAGATATTGGTCTGTAGTATTCTTTTTTTGTGCAGTCCTTGCCTGGTTTTGGTATGAGGAATATGTTGGCCTCATAAAATGTGTTTGGAAGTACTGCTGCTTCTTCAATTTTTTGGAAGACTTTCAGTAGAATAGGAACCAAGTCTTCTTTGAATGTTTGATAAAATTCGCTGTTATAGCCGTCAGGGCCTGGACTTTTATTTTTGGGGAGGTATTTAATGGTTTTTTTAAATTTCTTCTCTACTAATAGGTCTGTTTAGGCTTTCTGCTTCTTCTTGACTCAGTCTAGGAAGGTTGTTTTGTTCTAGGAATTTATCCATTTCTTCTAGGTTGTTGAATTTAGTGGCATAAAGTTTTTCATAGTATTCTACAATAATTCTTTGTATATCTACGGTGTCTGTGGTGATTTCTCCTTTTTCATTTTGGATTTTGTTTATATGAGTTCTTTCTCTTTTTTTCTTGGTAAGTCTTGCCAAGGATTTGTCAATTTTGTTGATCTTTTCAAAGAACCAGCTCTTTGTTCTATTGATTTTTTCTATAGATTTTCTGTTCTCTATTTCATTTATTTCTGCTCTGATTTTTATTATCTCCTTTCTTCGGCTGGTTTTGGGTTGTCTTTGTTCTTCTTTTTCTAGTTCCTTAAGGTGTGAAGTTAAGTGGTTCACTTGGGCTGTCTCTTGTTTGTTCATATATGCCTGAAGTGATATGAACTTCCCTCTTATCACTGCTTTTGCTGCATCCCATAGATTCTGATATTTCGTATTGTCATTTTCATTAGTCTGTATATATCTTTTGATCTCTGCACTTATTTCTTCTTTGACCCATTCAAAGTATGTTGTTTAGTTTCCACATTTTTGTGGGATTTTTTTCCTCTTTTTTGCAATTGAATTCTAGTTTCAAGGCTTTATGATCAGAAAATATGCTTGGTACAACTTCAATTTTTCTGAATTTGCTGATGTTGTTTTTGTGGCCCAACATATGGTCAATTCTAGAGAATGATCCATGTACACTGGAGAAAAAGTATACTCAGTCACTTTGGGATGAAATGTCCTGTAGATGTGTATCATATCCAGGTGCTCTAGTGTTTTGTTTAAGGTCACTATATCTTTGTTGATTCTCTGTTTGGATGACTGATCTAGTGCTGTCAGCGGTGTATTGAGGTCTCCAAGTATGATTGTATTTTTGTCAGGTTTAGTTTTAAGGTCAATATGTAGCTGTCTTATATACTTTGGTGCTCCTTAATTTGGTGCATATATATTAAGAATTGTTATGTCTTCTTGATTCAGTGTCCCCTTAGCCATTATGAAATGGCCATTTTTGTCTCTGAGTACTTTTGTTGTCTTGTAGTCAGCATTATCAGATATGAGTATTGCTATGCCTGCTTTTTTTGGATGTTATTTGCTTGGAGTATTGTTTTCCATCCTTTCACTTTGAATTTGTTTTTATCCTTGTTACTTAGATGAGTTTCCTGTAGGCAGCATACTTTTGGATTTTCTTTTTTAATCCATTCTGCTACTCTGTGCCTTTTTATTGGTGAGTTTAATCTGTTTACATTACTGTAATTATTGACACTTGTGAGTTCCCTATTGCCATTTTATAGATTACTTTCTGTTAGTTTTGTGTCTTGTTTGATCCTTCTCTTTCGTTTTTCTATCTTTTGTTTTTATTTGGTTGTATTCCATACATCTTTCCTCTGTTGCTATCTTTTTTAAATCATGTGCTTCTGTGGTGGTTTTTTCAATGGTGTTTACCTTTAAGCAATGAAAAGGGTTCCTACCCTGTTCATTGTAGTGCACTATTTTGTGAGTACTTTTGCACTCCATCGTCCTTTGCTACTGTTAATCTCCATCATCTCCCCCCCTTTCTTTTTGTTGTTGTCACAGTTTAAATTTGGTTTTATTGTGTTCTTCTTGGAGCTTTTACTTATGGCTTTGTCTTTTTTTTGTTCTTTGTATCTGATTGGAAAACCCCCTTTAGTAATTCCTGGAGTGGGGGTTTTCTGATTATAAATTTCCTCATCTTTTCTGTATTTGTGAATGTTTTTATTTCTCCTTCATATTTGAAGGATAGCTTTGATGGGTATAGTATTCGTGGCTGAAAGTTCCTCTCTTTCAGGACTTTAAATATTGGAGTCCACTCTCTTCTAGCTTGTAGAGTTTCTGCTGAGAAATCTGATGATAATCTAATGGGCCTTCCTTTATATGTTGTATTCTTCTTTTCCCTGGCTGCCTTGAGAATTTTTTCTTTGCCATTGGTTTGTGCCAATTTCATTATGATGTGCCTTGCAGTAGGTTTGTTGGGGTTAAGAAAACTCGGAGATCTGTTTGCTTCTTGAATTTGTGGCTTTAGTTCTTTCCACAGGCTTGGGAAGTTCTCATCTATTATTTGTTTGAGTATGTCCTCCATTCCATTTTCTCTCTCTTCTCCCTCTGATATACCTATTAGTCTTTTGTTATTTTTTTTGATGGAGTCAGATAATTCTTGTAGGGCTATCTCATTTTTTTAAATTTTTGAGTCCCTTTCTTCTCTCTGTTGTGCCTCAAGTTGCTTGTCTTCTATTTCACTAATCCTCTCTTCTATCTGGCCTGTTATATTAGCTAAGCTTGTTACCTCATTTTTCATCTTGTGAATTGAGTTTTTCATCTCTGTTTGATTTGTTTTTATAGTTTCAATTTCCTTGGAAATATGTTCTTTGTGTTCATTGAGTTGTTTTCTGAGCTCCCTAAATTGCCTTTCTATGTTTTCTTGTATATCTGGGAGGATTTTTAGGATTCTATCTTGATTTCTCTGTCATTTAGCTCCAAGGTTTCCAATATATTAATTTTTTTCTCCATAGATTTTTTCTCATCTAGCTGTGTTACCTCTCTTTCTTTTGTATCCATGATATTCGATATTCTCTTTCTTAATTGCACCTGAGGGTGGTTTTGTTGATAGTATTAATGAGATTTAATAAAGAATAAAAAGTTAAAAAAGAAAAAATCAAAAAGAATTGTTTTTTTTTAAATAAAATTAATAATAAAATAAAGAAATTTAAAATAAAAATTAAAATAAAGGAATTTATTCCCCCCCTCCTTTTTTCTCTCCTCTCCTCTCCCCTCTTTCTTGAGAAAATCTTGTGGTGAACTGTGAATTATATTGTTAAATAGATCAAACAATAGATCAAACAATGCCTGTAATGGAGGGCCTGAATTGGGGAAAAGTAATAAAGGGGCAAAAAAAGAAAAAAAGAAAAAAGAAGGGGGTATGGACCCACAAAAAGCAAATAAGGAGAAAATTTGGGTCAAGAATAAAATTATTTGCTTTTAGGTGTTGGTTGACTAAGAGTTATGATGAGAGGAATAAGAGGGAAACAGAAAAATGGGGGGACAAATTAAAAAATTACTATTGTATTTAGTGGAACAAGAACTAGATAAAATGGAGAGCCAGGGATGGGAGCACTGGTAGTGAGTTAAAAAGGTGAATTAAAAAACCCCCAAAATGCCACAAACATAAGTTTGTGTCCCAGATAAGATAATTTGTTCGTTATAGGTTTGAATGAGAGGAGACATATAGGAGAAAGGAAGAAACTAATATAGAGGGAGAAAAGAGAGAGAAAAAAAAGAGGGAACCACTAAAAGAAGAAAAAAAGAGTGGAGAGATAGAGAGAGAGAATAAGTTAAGGGTTTTGGAGTGCAACCCTCATAGAGAGAAAGGAAGAGGAAAGAAAAGATAATGGGAGATGTAACACTTATGGATAGTGTAGTTCAAGGAGAAGAGAGAGTAAGACCGGCAGAGTGTTAATCGACCAAATTGGAGGAGGAAAAAAAATATCAAGAATGAAAATAAGAGAAACAGATGAACAAATATAATAAAATGGGATAGGCTATAAAGTCTGCGGATTATTCTTGATTTTGTGAGGTTATCTTCTTGCTTTTTCTTTTCTCTCCCTTTTCCTGGTCGGTGACTCTGTACCCTGGGTTCTGCCCCTTTGGCACGCTCAGGTAGAGGTTTGCAGTTGATAAGTCTCTATGGCGATGTCATGTATTGTGCTTTAGTATCGTTGGCAGTCGAGGCTCATTAGCATTTATAGGCTCCGCCAGTGAGAGAGTCCGTGTTCCTGGAGCCTTTCTCCTAGTCTTTCCTTCCTCAATTAGTAGCCTGATAATCCAGCTATGTGGTTGCTGCTGCCTCTGCCTGGATAGTAAGAGGCTCAAAGAGCTGGCAACTCCCCACTCTAATCCCACTCAGCACAGGGCTCTGGGTAAGGCTCAGTCAGTCAGAGCTGCTAGCATAATCAGGTGGGGCTTCCGCCCACTCAAAGACCTCTGGCTCTGCTACTCTGTCCGGTAACACGGACGGGCACCCACTCCCTGGGCGCTTGGAGGAAACTCTCACTCACTATCTGCGCACGCAGACCAGGATATCAGGCCCGCTGCCTCAGTCTCTGAGTTAAACCCCCACCCGCATGGAAAAGTTTCAGCATTGGAATTAGTTCTCGCTCCCTCCCCGTGTGCAGCTTTTTAAGGGCGCTGGGGTGGTCCAGAGATTCAACTTTCTGCCCACACAAAGGACTCTGACTCTGCCTCTCTGTGGGATAACACGGGCGCCCACTCCCGGGGCTTTGGAAGGAATCTCTCACCTACTATCTGCACGTGCCGACCAGGGGATTGGGGAAAATGGCTGCCCCACTTTTCATTCTTTGTGTGGGTTTGGCGCGAGTGTTAGCTTGTATTGCCCATGTTGCCACAGGAACAGTTTTTCCTTGGCTTAGATCTGCGTGCCACAGCCTGGTTTGGCCGTTTGTGCTGCAGCCTGGATCTATTCACCCCCGTTGCCAGCCTTAGTTTCTATATTCTCAGTTCCCAGTGAAAGCTGCCCTGTTTAGGTTAGTGAGCAAGGCAGAGCATTTTTTACTCCCTATTTCCTTCGGGGTTTGATTATATATTTAGCCAATTTTTTCCTCTACCATACCTTCGGGTGTATTGCAAAACATCTGGAGGCTCCAAGGATAGGTTTTTCTGTTTCTGGTTGAAGATCTTGTTGAGTTTTTGGGGGAGATTTATCGATATCGCTTCCTACCGCACCATTACTCTGACGTCATCTCCTGGAACATTTTAGATAATGAAAACTTATATGTAAAAATAAGAGAATTGAAAGGGTGAATGAATAATTTTAACATTTCCCCAAATGATGCTATTGGTATGCTCAGAAGGAATCTAGACATTCATTTGCTACTGGAGTATGTGAATATTCCTTTAAATCTTTTTTTAATGGTTACTTTATTGATTTTAGACAGAGGTAGGGTGAGAGAGCAAGAGATAGACAGGAACATCAACCTGTACCCTGATCAGTGATCAAACCAGCAACCTCTGTTCTTTTGGATGATACTTTTACTACCCAAGCTATCCAGCCAGGGATATGTCTATTTTTCTAGGAACCAGGACTGGAAAGATTAGTGGTTTGCTCCTAAAAATGTGAAATCACACACTTACATAATTGACAAGGGATCTTAATGTGATGTAGTCTGACTTTTTTCTCTATGTGTTAAAGCACTACCATTATGTGTAGCCCATTTATTAGTTTATCACTTAAAAATATTTTCAATACTATATATCACAGTGCTGAATTTAATGATAAAAAGTAATATTTATATAGTTGGTTATTACAAGGCAGTAGAAAAAGTAAATGTGCTACTTGTATGTGTTTAGAAACCCCTAAAGATCTTCTTCAGCTACTTCTATATAAGTTGAGGTTCTGAGAATCAAAATTGTGTAAACTTTTATAAAGACTAACCATGACCAACTCATTGAAATACTTCAGAATACCACATTAATGGTATAATTAGACTCTACTTTAACAACAATTTATTCTTCCTTGATTTTGTTATTTATTTTTCTCTTAGAAATATGAATAGCTTTTTCACATTTAATCAGATTTTACCTTAAAACTCATCATTATATATATTTTAAACATGTTTTATTATTTTTATTTATTCATTTTAGAGAAGAGAGAGAGAGATAGAGAGAGAGAGAGAGAGAGAGAGAGAGAGAAGGGGGGAGGAGCAGGAAGCATCAACTCCCATATGTGCCTTGACCAGGGAAGACCAGGGTTTTGAACCGGTGACCTCAGCATTCCAGGTCAACGCTTTATCCACTGCGTCACCACAGGTCAGGCCAAACATGTTTTAAAGATACTGACAAAGTATAAATATAATGGTGATGGTAGCAAAAACAAAATCATTATTTGCCAAATTTTTCCATTTTATGTGTTAATTAAATTTTCTAACAAAATATCTAAAATATCTTGGGTGAAATTGGAAATAAAGACAGACTTTGCCTTTTATTTTTAAATCTTGTCCTCTCTTTTCCAGACAGCTATTAAATAGCCCAATTGCATTCCTCACCTGCATGCAGCTCTGGAGCTCTGAACAAATAAAGGTAGCTCAGATTTCATTTAATCTAACCATAGCCTTGGTTTTCTAATTCTTTTATAAGAGTCATTTTTTCTTACACAATATTTTCTAAAATACAAATGACAAAGAATCATCCACTATCTTATTTGCTTCTCACAACAACTCAGCAGTACGTCAGTTATACTGCTATTTTAGACAGTAAATAGGCTAGAGATTAAAATGTTAATGTGTGGCTCTACAGCAGCCAAGAAGCTGCAAGTGACATATAGTCAAATGGAATATACTTAAACAACACAAGGAATATATTTAATCATTAAAAGGCACTGGTTTCAGGAACAATTTGATAATAGGTCTGTCTTCATTCCTCTGAAATTGGCACAACTTGACCCTCTTCTGTGTCTGCTTTACCTCTAGATAGAATTCTTCCCTGGGAGCATAATGGCCGTAGCAACTCCAGACCTCATGTATGCATACCACATCACCAAAAAGAAAGAAAACTGTTCCTCCATTCATCAACTTAGAGTCCTAGCTTTCACTCACCAAGGCTAGCTTGATAAAGTGCATGCCAATGAATTCATCACTGTGGTTAGGGGTTGGAAAACACCAGTTGATTAATTCCCATTGTATTCTATATGGATCCCCTCCTATGGTTCTCCCCAAGGACCCTGATGTAGGAATCAACCACTTCAAAACTCTAAAGCTGTGGCACTCTGAAGGGTAGATGGATTGGATTTAGAATTAAACTTTTATTTAACCAAATATAATGTTCTTTGTTTAAGTCATAAGAGTTTTCTAAAAGATTGTCTCTTAGTACTTTGAGTAAAAAATTCCCTTGTTTTTAGAACACCCAAACCATTAAAAAATGTTTTTTTTTGGCTATTTTTGCAGTTTCTTTGTAAGTTATTTTGTTCTTTCTATCAATTTGTGTATTTTTAAGTTCTGCCTTAGAGCCTTTTCTGTTTTTACTTAAAAGAAAAAAAAGACGTCATGACATTTCAGTGTATAAGCAGGTTTGGCTATGTTCTATTTAGCAAACAACAAGACAACTCTGTGACCTAAAACTCTGACCATTTTTTTTTTTTCAAGAATCTACACTATATGCTAGATATTTCTTCTTGCTTCAGCTTGCTTACTCATTGACGCAGGTTGGGTAGGTAATAGCATTAGTTCTTTATGACCTCTAAGATATTAACATACACTTAAAGACTAATGACTGTCTTATTGGGCTATATTCAAGGTATCCATAGGGTGTTGTTCCTTTTGGAGGTTCTAGGAAACAAGTGATTTCCTTGTCTTTCTAGATTCTAAAAGATGATTTCTGTATTTCTTGGCTGTGTCACTCTGCCTTCAACTTCAAAGCTAGCAATTGTGACTAGATTTCTTTTCTCATTGCCTTACCCTAACCCTCTCTTCTGCCTTTCGTGTACTCTTGTGATTACACAGGATCCACTCAGATAACCCAGGATGATCTTTTTTATCTACCTAATAAGATTGTAATTCCATCTATAAATTTAATTCCTCTTTGCTATGTAAAATAACATATTCAGAGTCTACAATGGATATCTTTGGAGAGCCAATATTCTGCTTGCCACAATGACTATAAATTGTGATTGGACTCTCTTACATATGAAGATCAGCAGATTGGCTTATTTAAGATGGCTTTGGTTAGAGTAACTAAATCTGACTCCATATGGGCTTTCAACTTGTAGTATGTTGGTTCAGGCTATCTCTGTGCTGAAGTCATATTTCTTACGAGAAATAGTATGTCATCATATTTATTCCTTTTTAATGGCTGAAGTGAGTCAAAATGTCAGTCCATTCAAAAAGACTGTCATGATGACTCTGGTGTATTCTCTGAGCATACGAACTCCCTTTTGCTTTCTGATCTTCTTTTTTGTTGTTCTGAGTAGCATCCTACCATCTTCTTGCTCAAGGCACTGAGTAAAAAATAAATTGATCTCTTTATATTTTAGTTTATTATGTGTGGTCCATTGGGACACAAATATGAGAGTCAAGTATTACTCTGTTTTGTTGTCATCTCTTTTATATACACATATAATAAATACCTTGTTTGTTTTATTGGTTAACACTTTTGGGTGCTTCATTTCTGCTTTCTGTTCCCAGATATGGGAAAGACAGGGAAAATTCAAATGAGTAGCTATAGGCTGGGGTGGCTTGCCTAGAAGCAAAATGTAGTGCTACAGAAAGGATGCCCCTAGTTTGACTAAGTATCTGATTGATTAACAAAACTGTTGGACCATAAAATCTCAAGAAAAATGTGACTCATTCCTAGTCTCTTGAGAAAACAGAAGTTAATATTCACATGCATTTTTATTGTTTAGCATAAATGCTTAAAATGAAGGAAAGAAAAGGACTTTTTGGATATTCAAAAGAATAAGTCCATATTCAACATCATATTAATAAATATGTTAACTCACCTGATGGTGATATTAATCTTATATCCTAAATGGAGTAAAAGGGGCAAACTGAATCTTAATGTGTAGTTAATGAAATAAATGATTGAACATATTTATTTATAGACAATATTTTCACTCATATATTTAGTCTATTTTAACAGAGGAACAAAAAGGGGAAGATTATTATTTATTTAATATAACTTAAAGTTTACTATGTTGTTTTCATAATCAAACCATTGAAGCCTCGTAATGACCCTAGTGTGTAGGCATAGTGTTTTTCTCATTTAACAAAAGAGGACACTATGTTTAGGTAACTTGCCTCAATCATAGACCTTTTAAACAGATCCTTATGCAACCCAGGTAGGCTGATCTACACTTCATTATGCAAGTTCTTTATGTAAAGCCCAATGTTCTTCTTCCCTTCAATTCTTAATGAAGAAATGAATGTAGTATGTTAATTTCAGTTTCAAAAGAAAGTATGTGCAGCTTCTTAATAGTCAAGTTTTTTCTACCTATAAGAATAATAATATTGCCCTGGAGAGGTGGCTCAGTGGAAAAAGCATCATCTAAAGTACCAAGGTCACAGGTTTGATTTCTTGTCAGAGAACATACGAGAAACAATCAATGAGTACACAACTAAATGGAACAACTGAGTGGAACGAGTTAATACTTTTTTTCCTCCCTTTCTCTCTCTTTCTCTTTTTCAGTCAATGGAAAACTTAAAAACTCAAATAAAATACAAATATTTAGTGTATTCTGGAGGAAGGGTAAAAGATTATTATTTCTATCTATTCTTCATTGGTTACACTTAATTATATTCTAATAAAACAATTATGTTTATAATGTATATAATATTTATTGCTAAAATAAGATAGCAAATAAACTTTTGGGGTTATGGATATCCAGGTACTGAATGGTTTAATCATTTTGAAAGGAAGAAAGTAATGACTTCATGTATATTAATGTGCTTTCATGGTATGAAATAGAAAGAAAATTTTCATTTATTACTAATCAAGTTTGACAAAGTGGATAAGTGACATATTATAAATCAAATAATAGTGGTATATATAGGTTTGTGTATATTTATTTTACATGTTTTCCCCACCCATAGCTGATATACTTTGGTAAAATGACGCTGGACTAAAATAATTGTATTTTGCGCCTTTTATGTTGATTAAAATTTTAATTAAACATTTCCAAGACCCATTAATTACTTGGCTCCCTTCAAGCTCTCCCACAATAAATTAAGCAGCATACGTGATTAGTTAAAAATGCATCTTCTTGTGACACACTAATCAGCATTAACATTTCATGATGATTCTAAACAAAGTGCATGTTTTTTCTTTTTTTTTTTTTTTAGCCTTTTACAAATAGAGAATGCAGAACATCTTTGATAGCATGTTTAGAATCCAGGGTACTTTATACTACTATTCTCTTTTTTTCCTATTCCCATGAAGAAAAAGAAAATTAAAGAATGACGTAAAGAAGGGTTCAGAAATAGAACGACTGAAATTAATGCTATGAAATCTGCCAAAGAAGGCAAGGGTAGTCAAGATCTGCCTCTGGTGTAGAAATTTTCTTTGCCGTCTTCTGAGAGGTTTCCTTTCTTTCAGCTTTGGGCTGGCAGACACTGTTCAGGCATTCACTCTGATTGCCTCTATTTTCAAGGAAATTTGCATAGTAGTTATTCATACTGATTCACGGTTTTCCTTTTAACAAGTTTCTCTCTCCTCCCAACTTTCCTTTTGGCAGCCTTTAGTATCCAGTTAAGTAAAAAACGGTAATGTGCTTGTGAATGGCTCTGAAATCTGATCTTCCCTTGAAAAGAAGAGAAAGAAGCCTTTCTAAATTCAGTTGATAGACATAAAGAGGTGTCGATTTTTTACCATCTTTGGCCTTTATATAGAATAAATTCTAGCCATTTTTTTTTTTTGGTGCATTAACATTTGTGTAGTGGGCATCTGACATTGATCTGAGCTTCTAAATGAGAGTTCCCATTTGATAAATTACTTTTCAATATTTGCTGAGGGGCCATTGAAGATTTCAGAAGGCCAACCCTTTTAATATGTAGCAGAGTTTGCTCTTTGTCCTTCAAATTTTTTCTTACTGTTCAATATCTCATTGTTTCAGTACATAGGAACATGAAAATGTTTTTTGTCCCTCATTGACTGTTTAATCACGTTTTCCCCCATAAACTTGAGGGCAAAAAGAATCCTCCTTATAGCAGACAGTTTTCTGAATATTCCATGCCTGCTTCCTCCTACAGGTTTTCACAGACACATCCCATTCCTGGTGATGTTCATCTTTCCTCTTAACTGTCCACAAAACACTCATAAATAGCTGACACAGCTTATGTACATGTACCTGTGTATGGCCAGCAGTCACAGTGATTGCGGCCATACGCATGCATGTTCCCATTGAATTCGGACAGATGTTAAAGAAACGGTGGAGCCAAAAATGGTGGGCCATCCCTTTATTAAAGTCTCACACTGGCAGATGAGCAAACACACAGGGAAAACACTTCCCTTTCACTCAGGGCTCCCAAAGCCCTGACGCATTCTCCGGTTCCACAACCAGGAGAATCTTCTCCAGTTCCTCCTAGAATCAAAGGCCTCACCAGTCTCAGCAGAGCTCGCAGAGCCCCTCAGCTCTGGTTCTCCATCTGCACACGTTCCCCCTTCTCTGTCAACATGTTTTCTTCTTCAGCATTCAGCATTCTCTCTACAAAACATTGGTTTCTCTCTCTTCAAAACCTTCTGGCACGAAAACCTTTCCTTCAACAAACATTACCAAAACAATGACCCTTCCCAAGCAGGAAGGTAATTTGCAATTTCACAGACCACATATACCTGGTGCTGCAGAGCCCCCAATGCAAACTATTATATATATAATCGAGCAAACATAAAAATTATCTTTTACAAACTTATTTGACCAACAATCTGACTACAGTGTCAGCCCTACTTTGATTTTCTCACAATTTTGTTATGTTAATGCTATTATATAGGGGAAAAACAATTTAGTGTTAAAAGCTTTTGACTACAGTTATGATAAGTCACAATAATTTTAATAATACTCTTGATAAAAGTTTTGCCATGCTCAGGGGTATATTTTAGTTGATTCTCATTTTATAATATTTAATTATTTATTAACTATAAATGTAGTTGTTGAGGAGCCACTGCGCCACCTCGCCCGTAGGTGTTGTAAAGTACCAAAAGCTACAGAATTAATATTAATATTTTGGGAAGCTTGAAGAACATTTTATTAATTTGGGTTAAGGTGTGCAGAGAAATTGTGAGAAATAGTCCCTGTACTGTGTGATTGGCATGACCAGGATGGCCCTTGGCATTGTATTGTAAATGCAAAGGGGAGGAAAACATGGATCCCCAGACATTCCACCACACCTGTGGGGAAAGGGGTGAATGGCTAGCCAGATACAGGGAGAGAAAAGCCAAAATAAACCTTTTCTTATAGCAATGACTTTTAAATTTTGTTTTCTCCAAAATAATGTATGGCTTGCAAATTGAACGTGGTCCTATCATGTTAAAGGATATATGACTATAACCAATAGTAGTAAGGGGCTCCTAATTACAATTTTTGCTTCTGTACTTCCCATTTACAAAACTATAAAAACTAAGTAGAACAAAGGGCCGGTGCGCTCTCCCTCAGACCTCTGTCAGAGTTGCCGCTGCTTGGCCAAGCTAGACAATAAAGCTTTGATGTGTAATGGAAGGACTTTGTTCGTGTCTTCAATGTTTCGGGTCCCTCCAGATTAGGCTTAACAGTTGTTATAAAAGTATTCTCTCCACTGAATGTCATAGTATTTCTTAAATATACATTTTAAAACTTAAAATTACTACACCTAGAGCCTGCTATATTTAATACCTAGCAAAAATGAAAGTATTTAATTTGATAGATATTTAGTATTGTAAAGTATAATTAAAATTAATAGAATGGTTTAAGAATTAGTCCAAAATTGTTTTTTATAGGTAAAAAGGAAATACTTGAGAGCATATGATAAATACAAATACAGTTTCCTCTTTCTTCAATGATTATCTTTTGAAAAAATTAAAAGCTACTATTGCCTGTTGGATAGTTGATGTATGTGATGCAAAGTATCTCACAGAAAGAAGCTACTTCTCCTACAAAAGTGATTCGAGCCACCCGTTCTGTTAGCCAGGCTTTATCATGCAAGGATGGGCACTTCACTTCAGAGCAGCCTCTAGGGCACTTTGTAAGTCTTTGAAATATCCTTAGAAGGTTTGCAGTGAGGAATAAGGTTTCGCTGTTCATGCTCCAGGCATTAATCAAAATGGGAATACCCTTTTGAGACAGTATAAAGTTGTACTCAAAGAGGCAAAGCACTACCTGTGTTTCATTTTTCAGACAGAGGACAGAGAAGAAAAAAGCAACCTAGGAATCAGGTTTCTGAATTTTTTGCCACAATTATTTTGAGGTTCTTAAGAAGTATTATACTATGTTCAGAGATTAAAAAGTGATCAAATTAATTGTTTGGGAAATTTAATGGAGAAATCAAAATGTAGCTGACTTGATTCTGATGAGAAAAATAGACAAATCTGTTAATGTCACTTTCACTTTTATTTTGAACACAGTATCACAATTTTAATCATCTCAACTTAATTATTTTATACGATTTATAATTAGGAGAAAATATGTTATTTTTAATATTTTACATGCTCACACACTTTTCATTTTACTTTGAATGTTCAAGTAAAACAACTAGGTTTTGGTCCATGTTATGGTCACAATGTCCTTACTTGTTGTTGGGCAGATAAAATATATTATGCTCACTTTGTTAAAGATGGCACTGCCCATTTGGAAGCCTGTCACCTAAGTAATAATATTATTTGCCCTCCTTGCTTGGGATGGGCGTGATTATATTAATGTGTGTTGGAGGAGGGCTTTTGCACCAAAAGGTTTTAAAAGGAAGAAAGATCATGTTGTTTCAGGAGAAGAGTGATTACGTTCTAGGAGGAGCCCATGCTGTAAAAGAGCAAATAAAAGTCAAGATTGCAGAGTGCTGAAAGAGAAGCCAGTTAGTGCAGAGTTTGTGCAGAGAGAAGGAGATGGGGAACAAAGGAAAATGAGGCTGGTGAGCTAGAAACCTTTGATTCTAGGAAACTCAGATAAGTCAGTAGCTTTGTGAGCACTGAATGAGTGAGTTTTGGAGCCCAATGTGTGTTTTTACTTGCCCGCCAGGTGCAAGCTAGGATTAAAGGTAATGGCCCACCAATTTTTGGCTCCATTGTTTCTTTACCGACTGTCCGAATTCAGTGTGAACCTGCATGGGCCAGGCGACTGATGGTGGCCGTGGCTACTGGCTTTATACTTGTGGAATATTGGCATATTGATCTGGGCCCATGGGACTTTAAAATGTAATGTAATATAGTCCTCTGTCTTCCAGTTTCGATTTTAATAATTTATAATGGTGAGACAAAAGTATTTATATAATGATATAATGTACTTTCTGATAGGCTGAAACATGTAGAAATATTTTCCCTCATTAGTTGAAATTCTCTTTTCATTTCAAAAAAGGCACTAAAATTTCTATAGCTAGATTCCAACTTCCATTCCTTCTCCCTGGAACTCTTCCTAGAAGTAACCAGAATTCTCATGTGTTTGTATTATTTGCATGTGTGTTTTTGGAGTTTTACTACAAATGTCATTGCATAAAAAAAATACATAGATTACAGTAATATTTCATATATAATGATTTTTATACATATTGTTTTTTTAAAAGATTTATTTATTTATTTATTTATTTTTTGTGGCAGAAACAGAGAGAGAGTGTCAGAGAGAAGGACAGATAGGGACAGACAGACAAGAAGGAAGAGAGATGAGAAAAATCAATTCTTCATTGTAGTTCCTTAGTTGTTCATTGATTGATTTCTCATATTGATATGTGCCTTGACTAGGGGGCTACAGCAGACTGAGTGACTCCTTGCTTGAGCCAGCGACCTTGGTCTCAAGCTGGTGAGCCTTGCTCAAACCAGATGAAACCGCGCTCAAGCTGACAACCTCAGGGTCTCAAACTTGGGTCCGCCACGTCCCAGTCCAATGCTCTATCGACTGCACCACCACCTGGTCAGTCTAGAAGACTTTATTTTTAAGAGTAGTTTTAGGTTCACAGCTAAATTGAGGGGAATGTGCCAAAATATTTCCCACATTCCTTCTGGCTTCCACACAGTCTTCCCTATTATCACCATCTCTCACCTCAGTGGGGCTTTTACAAAATTGACAAATGTATAAGACACATCATAATATATAAAATATATAAAGTTCACACTTTACCTAAGAGTTCACTCTCATATATCCTGAAGTCTTCTTGTTTTTTTAACACTTTTAAGATTTATGTTGATACTTGCATTAGTTGCTAAGACTGACCTAACAATGCAGCACAAACTGCATGGCTGAAACACCAGAAATATATTGTCTCCTTGTTCCGAAGTTTAGAATTCTTAAAGGAAGTTATTTACAGGGCCATGCTCTCGCTGAAGGCACTAAGAAAGGATTTGTTTCTGACTACTCTCCTAGCTTCCAGTAGCTCCTTGGGTTGAGGTGGTATAACTTCAGTATTCACAAGGCACTCTTCCTTTGTGATTATCAATGTGTCTAATATTCTTCTTATTAAGGACTGAAAGGCCAGGAGCCATGGCCATCATCAAACCCGCCTGGCCCCTACAGTTTTAGGTTCACATTTAATTCAGACAGATTGTAAAGGAACAGTGGAGCCAAAAACTCGTGGACCATTTTTCTATATTCTAGACTTGTACAAGCCAACAAGTAAAAAATAAACACAAAGGGGGCCAAAACCCACTCACATGTTCCTCTGGTTCCACAACCAGGAAAATCTTAATGATTTCCCAGAATCAAAGGCCCCACCAGCCTTATTCACCTCTGCTCCTCATCTCCTTCTCCTGCACAAACTGGCTTCTCTTTCATCATTCTGCAGTTTTTGCTGCCTCCTCTTCTCCACGTGGTCTCCTTCCTTCTCTTCAAGAATGTGATCTGTCTACCCTGTTACAACATGGGCTCCTCCTTTTAATACTTTTCCATGGAAAAAGCTCTCCTCCAACATACATTAACATAACCAGGCCCCTTCTCAAGCATGAAAGTAATCAGCCACCCTATGTGGGCAGCAGCCATCTTTAACAGAGTGAGCATAAAATAACTTATGTGCCTGACAAGGACACAATCATATTAAGTTATGGCCAAATTGTAGTGACCGGACTGTATTTCCAAATAAAGTCACACTTAGAGGTACTGGGTTTTGAGACTTTCACATCTTTTTGGAGAATATAATTTAACCCATAACAGTACCTACATATCAACTTTATTCAATATATTTGCTGTATGATTCTATCATTGTATATCCTTTTATTGAATTATAGTTTAATTTTTATCAACTTCTTTTTCTACTATAAACAACCTTTGTATGGGTCTCATCTTGCTCATGGTCTAGCAGGGGTCCCCAAACTTTTTACACAGAGGGCCAGTTTACTGTCCCTCAGACCATTCATTGGAGGGCCGCCACATACAGTGCTCCTCTCACTGACCACCAATGAAAGAGGTGGCCCTTCTGGAAGTGCGGTGGGGGGCCTGATAAATGGCCTCAGGGGGCTGCATGCGGCCCGCGGGCCGTAGTTTGGGGACGCCTAGTAGAGTCTTGGATAGACCAGATATATAAAATTAAATAACTTCTATTTTAGATGTTCTCTTGTTCTCAGATTTCAAAGTGTGCAAATGTATATACTTTCAAAAATGTAAATCAATGTAAAAGACTTTCCCAAAACCCACTTAGTACTTAGTTTAATCAGGTTCTAAATTTTGGGTGTTAAGTGTATCCTATTTTATTTTCATTTGCATTTTTCTGATTAAAAAAATTACTAAAAGTTTTTATGTAATTATTGTTATTTTGATTTATTCAATAAATTGTGTAGTCATTTTTAAGCTACTCTTAAGAAAATATTTTATTTTTAAATTTACATTTACTATGTAGCTGTTTTATTGATTTTAAACAATGCAGATATACTTTATTAATCTGTGGTCAGTTTTTAAATTCTGTTATACATCCTTAATTTTAACATGTTCAAAATTATCAATCTTGTATATATGATTTTTAATTTCTTTGTCAGTTTTATAGATTCTTGCCTGGAGTGTGATGTAAATATATTCTCATATTTTCATCTTAAAATTTATCTTTGAATAGTCACCTAACAACAATTATGTAATTTATCTCTAACTTACTTTATTATATATTATGTTTTGGGAGTCATTTTAATACAGATCATTTGCTTTCTCACTGTTACTTTTGTTTATTATTTCTTTATGGATGGTAATAACAGCTCTGTAATATATAACACCTTTACATATACATGTATACAGTTTTTTGCCTAAACCCTCTATTGTATTTTTTTGTTTATTTATAGTAATTTTACAATGTGTTTATGATGTTGTATTTCCCTTCTTCTTTGGTGGTGGTTAGAATTGTGGTAAATCTCTGTTTTTGTCATAGGTGGACAATTTTTTTTTTCATTTCTATTAATATATTTTGGTTGTCTTATAAAGTAGCCTGTTTTCAAGTATAAATTATAGTTTGTAGATTTTTTTTCTGGAGTCTCTTATCCTTTTTCCTTATCATTGTGGTTTCCAAAATTCTAATAGGACAATAAATTTATGTTGAGATTATGATTTTTTTATAATTCTTAGAACACATTAACATTTGTTGAAATGAGAATAGATGCTCTTTACTTGTTTGGTAAATTGGTCACTATTGTCTCTCCAAATTCTGTTCTTCAACTGGCTCTTTCTTTTCTCTTCTTTTAGTACTACTTTTAGGTAAATGCTGATTTTCCTTATAATGTCACCCACCTATGTCTCTACTTATTACAAAGTCATTTTTTTAATTTTTTACACATTGTTGTAACTTATTCAGCTCTACGTCCTCCAGCTTTCTTTTCCTATGTTTTCTTGACTAACAAGGATACATTTATTCAAGGAATACCATAAATTTCCAATAACTTTTTAGTTCACTTCTTATCCAGTCTTGCACAAATCAATGGGGTCATCTGTAGCAAAGACTTCAACAGTTTCAACTTTATGTATTTGGAAACAACAGGTTATAAGTGAACATTTTTGTTTTAAGTTTTCTAAGCAAAAGTAATATATAGTAAGATTCAGCAGTCTCCTAGGTTTTTTTTTTTCAATTTTTCAATCTTCTAGTTTTTTGTTCATTTTCCCTTCAGTCCAACCTTTCAGAATTATAATATGTATAATATATATATACACACACACAGTTGGCATATTTGAATGATGTATACAGTGAAAGAGAAGGTCAAGGAGGTCACTCAGTATATGAATGACCCACCAACTATAGGAAAAAATAATGTTAAAATTTTAGATGTCACCACTAACTTCTTTCACATTTGCAAGTTAAGGCTGGTGTTTACAGTCTATTTAATGCACTAAAGTGAAAACTGATTGTAATAAAAAACCATGAGCCTCTGCCTGTCATGTATTAATGTTTCATTTTTATGGCTGACTACAGACACACTTAAACTCTGGTGTGCAAAGCAGCAGTTTCAGATGTAGTTACCTTTCTTAATGATACATTTCCTAGAGATTGTTCACAATCTTGTTGGCATCTTCACTACCCAGAAAAGCATATAATCAATAATATTTTATCATAAAGCAACAATATTTGAAAGCCTCTTACTATTCATTATTTATTTTATTGACTTCTATATGTGGTTATCAAAAATTTTTCACATTGATATTGAATCAATTAAATAACATTTACTAAATGTTAATGTCTTTGTTCATTCAGTTATTAATTCTATAGCCACATATTTCATTTAAAGAAGAAAATCTAAAAATTTCTGAGCTATGAGAATTTAAAGTGTACATATGCCACAAATTAAATTATAAATTATAACAATAAATTCCAAAGGATTTTTTAAAAGATTAAAGTTACCACAGGGCTTGGTTTATTAATATACCATAAAATATGTTCCTCAGAAATAGATGAGGAAAGTAGAAAATATTTTCAAAGTAGAAGAGAATCCAAAGGAAATATTTTATTTATTAGAAGTAGGAGGAATAAATGAGCCAAACTAGTAAAATTGAAAGTTGTAAGTAACATTTTTAAAACCCATAACTATTTGTTGGTTCTTTATTTGTCTGTTTGTTTTGGTTCAACAAAATAAAATGGGCTAAATAGCTAATTCAAACAAAAATTGAGAATAAAGTTCTATTTTTTTATAATTACTGATGGTCAAAAATATATAATTAATAGAGGCATTTTAAGCTTTTAAGAATAAAATACAAATATTCCCACAGCAACCAAGTAAAATGTATCAGTAATTGGTGTTGCTATTTTCTGTTTCAATAGTGATGAGGTGGCCAATAAAGTAATATAACAGAAGTACCAAAAGAGAAGGCAAATACTGGTTATGGTGGCATGAAAAAAGCAAAACCAAATGAAACGTTTCTAATCCAAATTGAAAAAGTAAATCTACTGGTTATACACTAACCATATTAACTAAGCCCATTGCAATTAAACTGGTCTATATATTAATAGTATTTCTATACTGTTGATTAAAAAAAGAAAGAAAGAAAAAAAAAACGACAGCCAGAACACAAAAATATAACAGCAACAAAACTGCAATAGCTTTGACTTTTCACTGAGCAGACTTGAGCTATCACTTCACCTGCCTAAACTTAAATTCCTCTCATTTGGAAAAATAAGACAGTATGTATGCCTTATAACTCTAAAGAGTAATCACCTCTAGCCTGACCAGGCAGTGGTGCAGTGGATAGAGCGTTGGACTGGGAAGCGGAGGACCTAGGTTTGAGACCCCAAGGTCACCAGCTTGAGTGTTTGGTTTGAGCAGAGCTCACCAGCTTGGACTCAAGGTTGCTGGCTTGAGCAAGGGGTTACTCAGTCTGCTGTAGCCCCATTGTAAAGACATATATGAGAAAGCAATCAATGAACAACTAAGGTGTTGCAACGAAAACTGATGATTGATGCTTCTCATCTGTCTCTGTTCCTGTCTGTCTGTCCCTATCTATCCCTCTCTCTGACTCTCTCTCTGTCTCTGTTAAAAAAAAAGTAACCATCTCTGTAAGTCTTCAACCAGTGTGCTATGCATAGTAAATATTCAACAGAGCTCTGTTTTTCTACTGAGATTTTATAAAGATTAAATAAGATTATTTCTTAAAGAAGTGTAACTATATTGGACACTACTATAAAATCAGCCCTGGCTATATAAATATGACATCCTTAATCTTTATAGCAACTTAAAGGCAGGTATTATCTTGGCTTTATAGAAATGAAAAGAGGTTCAGAATAGGTTAGTAATTTTTCTAAATTACTCAGCTCGAAAATGGTAGAACTGAGATTTCTGCTTGATCATGCTATTCCAAAGCTAAAATTCTTTCCAATGTGATATACTTCCTCACTACTTAGTGGCAATACTAGTAAATTATTATTTAATATACAGGCCATCTATGTTGAAAGGGCTTTCAAGTATAAGTCAACAACCAGTTACTAAGAGAGAGTTACTGTTACATTAAACACCAGAGGTGTGGAAAACCTACACATATATACCTCATCTGCACACAAACTAAAGGCTGAGAAATACAAATGTTTTTCTTTTCTTTTTGTATTTTTCTTAAGTGAGAGGAGTGGAGACAGAGGGACAGACTCCCACATACACTCACCTGAGATCCACCTGGCAAGCCCACTAGGGGGCGATGCTCCACATATCTGGGACTGCTGCTCTGTTGCAATCGGGGGCCTTTTTAGTGCCTGAGGTGAGACCATGGAGCTATCGTCAGTGTGCAGCGCAACTTGCTCCAATGGAGCCTTGGCTGTGGGAAAGGAAGAGAGAGATAGAAGGGAGGGGAGGAGTGGGGAAGAAGCAGATGGTTGCTTCTCCTGGGTGCCCTGGCCAGGAATCAAACCCGGGACATCGACACGTTGGGCTGACACTCTACCACTGAGCCCACTGGCCAGGGCTCTAGAAATATGAATTCCTTTTTTTTTTTTTTTTTTGCATTTTTCTGAAGCTGGAAACAGGGAGAGACAGTCAGACAGACTCCCGCATGCGCCCGACCGGGATCCACCCGGCACGCCCACCAGGGGCGACGCTCTGCCCACCAGGGGGCGATGCTCTGCCCATCCTGGGCATCGCCATGTTGCGACCCTCCTGGGTGTCGCCATGTTGCGACCAGAGCCACTCTAGCGCCTGGGGCAGAGGCCACAGAGCCATCCCCAGCGCCCGGGCCATCTTTGCTCCAATGGAGCCTTGGCTGCGGGAGGGGAAGAGAGAGACAGAGAGGAAGGCGCGGCGGAGGGGTGGAGAAGCAAATGGGCGCTTCTCCTATGTGCCCTGGCCGGGAATCGAACCCGGGTCCTCCGCACGCTAGGCCGACGCTCTACCGCTGAGCCAACCGGCCAGGGCATGAATTCCTTTTAAGGGGACCTGGCTATTAGATTTTTCGCATGGCATTCTCCCCTCCCCCGCCACTGCAGTCAATTTGCCAGGCTAGGGCTGAGGTCCAGAGAAACTCTTCTCTTTTGCCAGGTGCCTTCCTCTCAGATTCCACCAACTAGACACAATAGAGGGAGATAAGCAGCAAGTACAGGGAAAAGGAGAAATGTCCTTCCAGTCATGACTGCTAGTTGTTACTCCTTGTCTCCACAGCAGCAGGTGGTTGCAGCCTCCCCCTCTGTGGGCATTCCCAGAACCAGCCTCATGACACCCCTCAGAGACTCTCCACCAAACCCTGGAGGCACCAACAGCAGCCAGGCTCTTTGGTTCTTCTATCCTCCAGTTTTCCCTTTCTTCGACACAGACATGATAGCTGGTTTGGGTAGTTCTTTCATTGTATTTCCTCAGTAGTTCCTTTTTTATTTAATTCAGTATTGCAACACCTTACATTAAACAACTCCTTATATTAAATTTTCTTTGTTGAAGCATCCATTATGGTTTCCATTTTTCTGATCGGACCTCAACTAGTGCAGTTATGATAGGTTTGTGTTGATAAAACTTGTTTACATTTTAAAAATCTTTAATCAGCTTTATGTAATTCAGATAGGACAGATTTATATATGGATGCCTTTAAAAAATAAAATAGTGAAAAGCAGACTCAACTCTGAAATACAATGTCTTAGTTTAGGCAAGTAAAAAATAACTCGGGGAAGGCCCACGGCTCTGCCCTGCACCGTCCCAGCCACTGTTCCTGACATTTCAGATTTGCTCTTCTGAAAAGCAAGTCGCTCAGGTGTTTGAGGTTTCTAGCATTGTTCTTTGACAAGAACTGTTGGAAAATAGAGTTTGTTCAAATAGAGATTTTCAAGAGTTCCTAACTTCTGAAGTTCACTGTATAAATGTTCATGATCTGGTGAACTCAGTAGAGATCTGAGGCTTGAGAGTTGTCACGCCAAGTGTTAGGCAGTGGCTGAGACTACAGACAAGTCTCTCACCCTCCTCTGCATCTTAGTTCTTTTTGCTGTCAGAAAATTGCTAAATAATGATGATTTTCTAGGCAACATGAGGTGGTTACAAAATTATTTGTTGCTAGCTATAAGAAAAAAATATGGATGTGATAGGTATATTTAATTTGATTCTTTATTGTTTCTAGAGTTCAGGATTTTTAAAATGTAATATATTTATGTGGACTATATTATAATAGTATCACTTGAATGTGTGAGTATGTGTGAATAATTGCATATTTATACCCAGTTCCTATACACACAAACTGGTTTGCAGAGCAATACTGCCTAGAGATAAAAAGTGAACCTGTAGTTAGACTGCATGGAACTCCTTAGACGCGAAATGACATTGGACATTTTACTTAGGAATTTTTACTTAGTCTGTTTACATGTATATTATGTGGGAAAACAGTAGTCTAACTCATGTGGTTATATGGGATATTAAATGATGTAATCCATGGAAAATACCTGGCACAGTACTGAAACACAGTGAAAGCTCTATATTACATGTTAGAATAAAAGATCATAGGTCTACACTAATTCTACAGCAAAGGTATAATCAAGAAGTCAACTAACTGAGTTGGCTAACCTGGAGATTTTCTTCATAATTACTCTGTTTATCCTGGATCATATAACTGAATTGCAACAATTCTCTCTGGCAGCTTGAGTTCTCCAAATGTTCCTGACTACATTATTTCTTAATATCTTTTATAAAAACTTCTAAGTCAGTATGTATATATAACTTTTGTTTGTTTGTTTGTTTGTTTTTTAATAGTATCTGTGCATTCCATAAAGTGTTTATACCTTGATTTATTCTTCCATATCATTTACATTTTTCTTCTTTTTCTTCTGTTTTCTTCTTTCCTTCCTCACTGCCATCCTTACTTCCTTTATTCTCTTTTCTATTTTTTTCTCTTACAAATAATACTATAGTAAGCATTACTTTAAATGTATGTTTACCTAGTAGTATATATGAATTTCTCTAGGTTTGCACATTTTAAATTAAGTAAATACCATAAGCTTACTTTTCAAAAACTTGTGGTTTTACAAATAAAGGCTGTAAGTCTTGGATTTCTCACAGCCTTCTAATATAAGATGAATTTAGATTATTATAATTTTTCCAATTTGATGAGTAATGCTTACATGAAGTGAAGCCCTTTTTTTCATGTTTATTTGTCATTTGTATTTTTCTAAAATGTTTCCATATCATTCAGTTTTATTATTTTTTAAATTTATTTATTTTAGTGAGAGGAAGAAAGATAAGAACATCTATCTGTTCCTGTCTGGACTCTGAATGAGGATCAAACTGTCAATGTCTGTGCTTCAGGACAATGCTCTAACCAACTGAGCCATCAGGTCAAGGTCCATGGCATTCAATTTTATAATAGAGTATTGAAATGTGCTTATGGTGTAAATAATAAGATAACTTGACGTTTTGGGAAAATTAATAACCAAGTATATCTCTGATAGTTTAATTATGGAGAAATACATTTCAGAGCAGTAAATCACTCACAGCAAAATGACATTTATCTGGCATAGACAGGACAGACAGAAGCCCCGACTCTACTTGCTTCTACTACACTTGATTATTTTCGGAGAAGGCAACCCACTGATCCTCCTGATTTTCCTCCTCAAACTGCCATTCCTCAAATACATCTACAGTGTGCTAAACACCAGAAATGGTTCCTAAGGCCAGACATTAGCTTTTCCCATCCCTTTGCCTCTCTCCCTCCTCCCAGACAAGAGAAACCTACTCGTGGTGGTCCTACTAACTCCCCTCCCCCGAAAATAACAAAACAAAACACCCTGCTTCACATATGCCTGGATAATAAGCTCTTGAATTGTGGTTATCAGATTTGATGTGATGTGCTTTGATGTCCACCAGCTTAAAAATAAAGGACCTACAATTGTTACAGTGGGCAGGGTTGGACCTCAGCAATAATGTACCTCAAAAAAAATAATATTAGTCATATATATTGAACTATCACAGAAAGATCTCCTTAGTTGAAGTTTATTTTTATTTATAAACTGTTAGAAAATAGAGAATGGTTTTTTGATAAGAACAGAGAATTTCACTCTGTTTTTCTTTGTGAAGATTTAGGAAAAGTATTCATAAGTTGTATATATACAATAGGTTCGTATATTTTTCATAATTTTATTCTTTTTGCATAATTATTACTATAATTATGTAGAAAAAATCTTTTTTAAAAATTCAGTGAGAGGCAGGAAGGCAGAGAGACTCCCTCATGCTCTGGACCAGGATCTGCCCAGCAAGCTGCCTATGGGGCGATGCTCTGCCCATATGAAGCTGTTACTCTGTTTCTTGGCAACTGAGCTATTTTAGCACATGAGGCGAGGCCATAGTGCCATCTTCACTGACCTGAGGCCAACCTGCTTAAATGAGCCATGGTTTCAGGAAGGAGACAGAGAGAGAGAGAGAGAGAGAGAGAGAGAGAGAGAGAGAGTAGGGAGAAGGGGTAGAGAATCAGATGATCGCTACTCCTGTTTGCCCTGACTGGAAATTGAACCCGGGACTTCCACACATAGGGCCAATGCTCTATCACTCGGCCAACTGACCAGGGCTATGTCAGTATCTTGCAGTTCTGCTCAGATTTAAAAAGATATCTTCAACCATCACTTGCAAAACAGGAACTCAAACTCTCATACATTTTAGTGAGTGATTGATCCTGAAGCTTGATGTCCCATGGGGTCGTAGAGGTGGTGGTGGTAGAATACTCTCTGTATTGAACAAAGATTGTGCACCACTTATCTTAGGAATTAGGCACAAATAGAACACACATTGACTGATCCATCTTGTGCAAAAATCTGAATAATACTATAGTGATAAATATCTAGATTTCCTTTCAGAATTTCAGTTGTACATATCCGAGTATATTCAAGTGTTTTAACTTTCTTGTATCTTTCAGGACACAATAGCTGTAATATAATCTGGCATTGTTAATTGTTAAGAATGCAATTTTTTATTATTATTTAAAAAATTATATATATTTAATGGGATGACATTGATTAATAAGAGTACATAGGTTTCAGGTAAAGCTCTCCATAGCATTTGAACTGTTGATTGTGATCATGTGGATTCTGAACCCAAATTCTCTTAAGTTTCTTCAATTCTTTCTTTGTCTGTAGCCTCTCCCTACATCAGTGTCTGTAGAATGGGGATAATGACAGTATCTACTCCATAAGGTTGTTGTACACGCAAGAGCTTAGAATGTTAGCTATTATAGCTAATTTTATATATAAACTGACTCAACTCTTTTGTTTGCCTCTTCTGCCTCCACTACAGTTCTGAATCTTCAGTATTTTTTACATTATTACAATCTCTTGTAATTATATTTACCTTCAATTTTCTTTTTTTTTTTTTATTGTTGACTCATTTTAAGCTGGCATTTATTGCTTTTATTTTTCAAAAAAAAAAACAACCAGCCATCTTGTACCTAACTCAAAAAATTAATTTCCAGTTCCCAGCCTGCTTAATATCTTTGTGGAATTTCTTACTTTCGGCTTCTAGACTTTTAAAATACTGTTTCCATTCAGAGTTGAATAAGAAAATCTAGATGACTGGCGTGAAGTGTGTCTGGAAGGGCAGTGAAGGGAGGTGAGACCCGAAGTCCAGGCTCAGGAATGTCAAGGTTCTTGCCTGCCAGGCTAAGAGGCTCGAACTTCTCAGCTGACCACAGCACCTCACTTTCTAGATGGTATTCAAATTGTCCAGTAAGATTGCAAAGCTCTGATCTATGGTGACATTGTAATAGAGATGAGGGAAGATTTTAAAAAAGAAACATGAGAAATAAATAAGTAGATATTTGTTATCATTTTAATTTTTGATCAATGTTAATGTAAAAAGCATGATATCCTTGAGGTTTTCAACTAATTGTTTGTCTCTTATAACAAAAATGGGGGTTATAGGAGGATGTGGTTGTAGGGTTCGAATTTGAGCAGTTATGGTATGTAATAAACACCCTTGGAAAAAGAACACAGCTTACTTAAGAGATAACAAAACAATCTTGCAGGATCTATTTTTCTTTTTATATTTTTTTCTTTGAAAAATCTTGATTTTATAGTTTCCCATAGTCTCATATAATCTACCAATCTTTTTTTCCATCCAGATGTTCTGCACACTTTGGCAAAGATCTCTTCCTACTATCCTACTTCTGTGATGAAAATATATAGTAAAAAAGAGACTGCATTCTTAGCTTAAGCCCACATGCTCACATATTTTGTTATTTAAATCCTTTCATAATATTCTTCAGTTCCACTCACTGTCTTTCCTTTTCTTTTTTCAAAGCCTCTATCTCATATTTTAGAAGAAAGATATGGCAGGGCATTCCAAACAGATTAAAAAAAAAGAAAAAAAAGAAAAGCTACACATATGTATGTATATATATATCTGCATATGTGTATATACATTAATGATTATATTTGCATTAGTATTCATATATATATAATTATACATATATATAATTTAAGAAGTGAAGAATTTGATTAACTGATTAACTGATATGAATAATTCAAATAGGGAAGGCTAGGGTGAAAAGGTAAGAGACTTTTGTAATAATCTGCATTCAATAAAATAGTTTGAAGTGTTGGGGTGACTATTCCTGGTGTCATCATGATCATTAAATGAATGGGTTTATAGATGAATTGATAGCATTTTGAATGTTGGCGTTGTAAGGTATTTTTCCCTGCCGAGAAGGAAGGAATGGGGCTCAGAGCTGCAAAGTGTGGAATAGTAAAAGGCTTTATTGAGTACAGCACATCCTGCCTGGCAAGGTTCCCTGGCTCTGAGGAAAGATGGAGGCCAGGGAAGTCGCAAGGATTAAACCGCGTGGGAGATATTTAAAAGGGTTCCTTTAGGGAAGTCGATCTAACATGACATGGTGAAATCTCACTGGCTGGTAGACGGTCGCTTTTTCCAAAGGTTCCTGCGAAGTTTCTTTTGGCGCACTTGGTTGTGGGCGGTCCTAGCCAAAGTTCACGGGTCTGAGTTCCTCACGTGACCATTCCCCATTATCCACCAACCTTACATTCTGACCTTTTGTGTTAAATAGAAAGAGGGTGCCGTTTATTCATCTGGCTACTTCCTGCTGATTAGGGGCGTCGTGGGGAGGGGAAGATCAGAAGGTGGTGGCTTTGAGAGGTGTCAGGAGGAACATCTGTGTGGCCTTGAGTTTAGAAACTTCACAGATGCGGTCCTGTAAGGGTTTTAAAAAAAGAGGAGTAGTAGGGGGATTTGTAGGGTCCAGGCTTTTGGTGAGCTGGAGATGGATGGAGTCCAGTGGTTCTGACTGCCAGTGGTCCTATAAGGAAGCAAGCTTGAGGCAGAACTGCATGTCAGGAGTGGCGTAAAAGGGGAAAGGAAGGAGTCCCATCCATTTCCATAACCTAGACCTGTGACGGAACTAGAGGTCCAGAGTGTGATGACAAAACAGAGAAGGTAGCCCCCGTGTCCACAAAAAATGAGATGGACTTACCCACTTGTTGCAGCATACCCTGGGTTCTCTTGAGTCCAGGCCATGTCCTAGGAGTTTGAGCGATGCACCCACCTGGCTCGACTGGCCTCCTATTCGGGCAGCTTGTCCTCCACGTAGAGGCATTGAAGAAAAACCTGTTGCCCAAAGGGGCAATCACTCTGCCAGTGACTGAGCTGCTTGCAGTCAGGGCAGGGCTCAGTGGGCAGCTGCTGGCAGGAGCTCTGCCAGGATCAGTGGTCCTGCTTGCCACACTTAAAGCAAGCTGCTGGTGGCTCTGCTGGCCTCAGGGTTGCCAAAAGAGTCGGGGTTTAGAGCGTTACCTTCTGCTGCATGCGGGCCTGGCAAACAACCTTGGCATGTTTTTACTAATTGGGACCATTAAAAACTTTAAATGCCATGTTCACAGGTTCTGGATAGGGGTTTGGGGGGTTGGGAATAAGAGGAGGAGAGCTCGTGCGGAGCCCGGCACCCAGATTCAGCAGGAAACGCTGGAGCCAAAGGCAGGACAGGGCCAGAACTTCCTGCAAGGAAATTGGGGTTGGACATCCTGAAAACCAGTGTAAGAGCCAATGCCAGGCTGAGAAAGGCCTGATGGAGGAGGGACTTAAGAACACAGTGGAGAAGGGAGGGGACCCTGGCCAGCAGGGGAGGAAAAAGAGAGATGGTAGTGGTGGATAAGAAACAGGATTTTGCAAACGGAGGGAAAAGGGCTCCCAGAGGGAAGAGACCCAAGCACAAAAGAGGTCCACAGAGGGACCAGAGAGAAGTCCCAAGAGAGGGTGCCCCCAGGGGTCAAGCAGGAGGGGGAGAGAATTGGGAGTCCACGGAGAAGGAAAGATCAGGAGTGGAGGTTTTAAGTGAGGTTTCTCTGGCCAGAAAAAGTCCTGCGCAAGCTTGAACAGGCAGCACAGAGATTAAGGATGGGTGCATGAATAATTAGAAGCCGTGAATGTAAGAGATCTCCAATCAGTTCCCAGCTTTTTTGGCAATAGTTAAATTGGTGAGGGTGTTAACACCGAAAGTCCCTTCAGGAGGCTAATTCAGTGGGTTCTGTGGCCTGGCCACAACGGAGAAGAAGAACAGTTTCTTCTTCTTTAGGGAGGGAGATTCCTGTGCCCCCACAGCTGCCCTCAGTCCTTGGAGTGGTCAGATTTGAGTATTAACGTCTTAAAAACTCAAGGTCTGGCCACAGATGGAAAAGGTAAAGTGGATATGCTTGGGGATGTCTCCATAAGCACACACACTCGGATGGACGGAAAAAACTTCCCTGACGTAGCTATGGTTTCAGACAGGGAGTCTCGGAGGAAAGAACTGAGGGGAAAGCTGGAGGCAGGGGACTTACCGCACCATGTGCTGAAGTGGGTGGAAGGTCGGAGATCCTGGTTCTTTCTCAGAGGGGATGAGGAAGAGGAGCAGTCTTGTGTACTTCTAACTCCTCCCAGGTTTTCGACACCAAAATGTAAGGTATTTTTCCCCCGCCAAGAAGGAAGGAACGGGCCTCAGAGCCGCAAAGTGTGGAATAATAAAAGGCTTTATTGAGTACAGAGCGCGCATCCCGCCCGGCAAGGTTCCCTGGCCCTGAAGAGAAATGGAGGCCAGGGAAGTCGCAAGGATTAAACTGCATGGGAGATATTTAAAGGGGTTCCTCTAGGGAAGTTGAGCTAACATAACGTGGTGAAATCCCATTGGCTGGTAGATGGTCGCTTTTTTCCAAAGGGTTCCTGTGAAGTTTCTTTTGGCGCATTTAGTTGTGGGCGGTCCTAGCCAAAGTTCGCGGGCTGAGTTCCCCACGTGACCATTCCCCATTATCCACCAACCTTACAGGTGTCAAGAAAAATAAGACTTGCTTCTGTCGTTCACTGTGCATCTGAGCAATTAAAAAGTGCTGGCATATGGTACTATCTCTGTGGGTATCTAATTAGATGTAAGAGTGACCTTACTATTATGTTTTGTGAACAGATAAATACTGATTTCAATTCTGTGAGGAGCCACTGAGCCACTTCACCCGCAGGTGTTGTAAAGTACCAAAAGCTACAGAATTAATATTAATATTTTAAGAGGCTTGGAGAACATTTTATTAATTTGGGTTAAGGTGTGCAGAGAAATTGTGAGAATAGTCTCTGTACTGTGTGATTGGCATAGTCAGGATGGCTCTTGGCATTGTATTGTAAATGCAAAGGGGAGGAAAACATGGATCCCCAGATATTCCACCACACCTGCGGGGAAAGGGATGAATGGCTAGCCAGGTACAGGGAGAGAAAAGCCAAAATAAACCTTTTCTTATAACTATGAGCCATTTGCAGGCATTTGTCCCCATGGAAACTACCTCTCCTATGTAAATGCGTGTAGTTAACACGTGTGACTCTCGACAGAGAGTTGGCATATGAACACTAGATAATACGGGAATGCCTTTTAATATGTAAAAAGATATCTTTCTGCCATTGTGTTGACTTGTAAATTTTATTTTCTCCAAAAGGATGTATGGCTTGCAAATTGAACATGGTCCTATCATATTAAAGGACATATGACTATAACCAACAGTGGTAAGGGGCTACTAAATACAATTTTTGCTTCTGTACTTCCCACTTACAAAACTATAAAAACTAAGTAGAACAAAGGGCCAGCGCGCTCTCCTTCAGATTTCTGTCAGAGTTTGCCACCCGTTGGCCAAGCTAGACAATAAAGCTTTGGTGTATAAACGACGGACTTTGTTCGTGTCTTCAATGTTGCGGGTCCCTCCGAATTAAGATTAACATTCTGAAACCAGAACATTTTATTTCTCGTAGATATTTTTAAATGATGCAATATGAAGCCTTTGAGATTTGCTGAGAAATGACAGGAGAGAAAAAGGAAATGGATGCTTAAATTTTTTTAGCTCTGTAAATTCATGATGTGTTTTTTTTTTAACATTAGAGATGTTAAAATATTACAGCTAATATGACATAAATTCCTTGTGTTTTTGAGAGTTAGGTGAGAGAAATATAATCTCAATTTGATGAATGAGTATACTGAGGCAATGGAGGATTTCTGATTTTAGCACATTTTGAGAGAACATAAGCTGGATTCCAAATTCACTCTGGAATTCCTTAGTTGGTTTTTTTTAAATTTATTTAGAAAATTAAATTCAACAGGGTGACATTGATCAATAAGACTACATAGGTTTCAGGTAAGCATTTCTATAGCATTTAAACTGTTGATTATGTTGTATACCCATCACCCAAAGTCAAGTCGTTTTTTGTCACCTTATATCTGTCTTTCTTTACACCTTTCCTTATTCCTCTCCTCTACCTTCCCCTCCCCCTGAAAACCACTACACTTTTATCTATGTCCATGAGTATCATTTTATATCCCACCTATGTGTGAAATCCTACAGTTCTTAGCTTTTCCTGATTTACTTATTTCACTCAGTATAATGTTCTCAAGTTTCATCCATGTGGTAAATGTCACTATGTCATCATTTCTTATGGCTGAGTAGTATTCCATTGTATAAATGTACCACATGTTTTTATCTAATCCTCTATCAAGGGACACTTTGATTGTTTCCATGTCTTAGCCACTATGAATAACATTGTGGTGAACATGGGATTGCATGTGTGTTTACATACCAATGTTTTCAAGTTTGGGGAGTAGATACATAGTAGAGAGATTGCTGCATTATATGGTAGTTCTGTTCTTAATTTTTTGAGGAACCAACATACTTTCTTCCATAATGGTTATACTAATTTGTATTACCACCAGAATTGAATGAGGATTTCTTTTTTTCTACAGCCTCTTTAACACCTTTTTTTACTTGTCTTGTTGATAATTGCCAATCCGACAGGTATGAGGTGGTATCTCATTATAGTTTTGATTTGCACTTCTCGAATAACTAGTGAAGATGAGCATCTTTTCATATACTGGTTGGCCATTTGTACATCCTCTTGAGAAAAGTGTCTGTTTAGGTCCTCTCCCCATTTTTTTTTTTGACAGAGACAGAGAGTAGTCAAAGAGAGGGACAGATAGGGACAGACAGACAGGAAGAGAGAGAGATGAGAAGCATCATTTCTTCTTTGTGGCACCTTAGTTGTTCATTAATTGCTTTTTCATATGTGCCTTGACTAGGGTGCTACAACAGAACAAGTGACCCCTTGATCAACCCAGTGACCTTGGGCTCAAACCTGTGACCTTGGGCTTCAAGCCAGTGACCTTTGGGCTCAAGCTAATGACCATGAGTTCATGTCTATCATCCCATGCTCAAGCCAGTGACCCCATGCTCAAGCTGGGGGGAGCCTGTGCTCAAACTGAGAACCTCAGGGTTTTGAACCTGAGTCCTCAGCATCTCAATCCAATGCTCTATCTACTGCCCCGCCACCTGATAAGGTCTCTTTCCATTTTTAAATTGGATTGTTGCTTGTTTGTTGTTGAGTTTTGTGAGTTCTTTATATATTTTGTATATTATCACCTTATCGGAGCTGTTGTTTGCAAATACAATCTCCCATTTAGTTGACTGCCTATTTATTATGTTGTCAGTTTCTCTTGCTGTGGAAAAGCTTTTTAGTTTGAAATAGTTCCATTCATTTATTTTTGCCTTTAATTCCTTTGCCTTTGGGTTAAATTTATAAATTGTTCTCTCTATGTCCAAGGTCCATGAGTTTAGTACATATGTTTTCTTCTATGTAATTTATTCTTTCAGATCTTATATTAAGGTCTTTGATCCATTTTGAATTAATTTGTGCAGGGGGACAAACTGTCATCAAGTTTTATTCTTTTGCCAGTGGCTTTCCAATTTTCCCAGCACCATTCAATATGGAATCTAATTTATAGTTTAAAACAACAGAGTTGAAGTCCTGTGAATGATTTTGTAATCAGTGCAATTTTTAATTTTGTTTCCATATGAGACATTATTTAGGCCATTCCCTAATTATCATGGATTTAAAAAAATTGTATTCTTACTTGGTGCTTCTAGTGAAATATAATCAATTTTATTTTAATATCTAATAATAATGAAAAAAACTTTACTTTTTATGAATTGTCTAAAATTTGATGTATCTTTCTTGGTGAAGTAAAGAAACAAATGCCTCTACCTTTAATATTTGGTGACAAATACCCTTAAGATTCTCTTGAAAAGTTTCCCCAGAACCTATTAAGAAGGATGGCAATAAGAAATCCACTCTGATTGGCAGGAAGCCAGAATTCTGTGTGAGAACTTTGTAAGACCAGTATGACAATTGTATTTTCTTTCATTGCAACAATACTGTTAGCTGAGATGCTGGAATAATTTTGAGAAAAATGCCTTTGTAAAAAGGGCCAAAAGAAAATAAAATAACTTATAATAGTAATAGTGCTTAGTATTTCCTACTAGAAAATACTGATTTTTATATTTTATCATGTTTACATATACATGAGATGTCCCTTTTACTATATTTAGCCACACTGATAGAAATTAACACATCATTAAAAAAATTCTGGCAATGACACTATAAAAAGAGATTCTTTTCTTTTCTTACCATATCAAGTGATGAAAACATGCAGATCAAAAGCCTGTTATGGCCCTGGCCAGTTGGCTCAGTGGTAGAGTGTCAGCCTGGTGTGCAGGAGTCCTGGGTTCGATTCCCGGCCAGGGCACACAGGAGAAGCTTCTCCACCCCTCCCCCTCTCCTTCCTCTCTATCTCTTTCTTCCTCTCCCGCACAGCCAAGGCTCCATTGGAGCAAAGTTGGCCCAGGTGCTGAGGATGGCTCTATGCCCTCTGCCTCAGATGCTAGAATGGCTCTGGTTGTAACAGAGCAATGCCCCAGATGGGCAGAGCATCACCCCCTGGTGGGCATGCCGGGTGGATCCCGGTCAGGCGCATGCGGGAGTCTGTCTGACTGCCTCCCCATTTCCAACTTCAGAAAAATATAAATAAATAAATAAATAAATAAATAAATAAATAAATAAATAAATAAAAAGCCTCTTATCATTTATTCTTGAGAGAATTAAAAGAAATAAATAAGTACTAAGTTAAGGGGCAAAAGCATCCTTTGGCATTATGAAATTGATTACAATGTTGGTCAACTTGCTAAATCCCAGTAGGTGCAAGTTACTTATGAATAGATAATCTCATGTCAAAATTGCCAAAGTTAGATATGGTTGTGGGAATTCTTATGTTCCAATGATCTCATGCGGCTTTAACTGTTTAAGATATATACATTTGAATTCTGCTCAATCTAAGAATTTTTATTGATTTTTTTTCCACATTCAGGAAAAAAAAATGTTTTATAAGTGAGAGGAGAGCAGATAGAGAGACAGACCCTTGCAGGCGTGCTGATTGGAATTTACCCGGCAACCCTGTCTGTGGCCAATGATTGAATCAACCTGAGCTATCCTCAGTACCTGGGGCGGATGCTTGAACAAATTGAGCTACAAATATGGCTGCAAGAAGGAAAGAGAGAAGGGGGAGAGAAAGAGGAAGAGAAGCAGATGCTTGCTTCTTATGTGTGCCCTGACTGGGAATCAAATCTGGATGTCTGCATGCTGGGCAACACTCTATCCACTGAGCCAACCTGCCAGCACCTAAAAATTAAAAAAAAGATCAAATGAGTCTCAAATTAGTAAGCTATTAATATACATACAGTGCCAAATCTTCTTTATTCTATCAGACTCTGGATTACCCCATTAGTACCTTGATTATTTTACTTGGGAATGATTTAATCATTAGGAGATACACTCATTGGATCTTCTAAAAAAAAAAGAAAAGAAGAGTTTAAAATATAAGGGAAAGAAAAAAGGTGTACCATGAAAGTGTCCCCAAGAAATCATTTATCACTAATGATGATGAGTTACAATTTTTAGTGACTGTAGTAGTACTATGCTAGTAAACCTTGATAGCAGTTGGTTAGAAAATATAAAACATTTCTCCAAAGTATTCAGTATTGTTCAAAGAATATGAATGATTAAGTTAAAATTATTTACATAGGTGGTTCAAATTTAAAAAGTTCCATTTCATTAGAACAATCTTTCTTAAAAGATGAAGCTGCTCAAAATGACCTACTTCCTGTAATTAAAGACTGAATTAAACAGTTCAACTAAAACAGCTTATTCTCCCTCATCAAAGATAACTTGATCTTGTATAGTTATTTCCTCATTAACTGTTATCTTTGTTCATTGAAACTATTATAGTGTCTACCATGAAATGAGTAAACATTTTAAATTTACATTTTTTTATTTTTAATTTTTATTTATTGTTTTTTTTTAAGGGCCCCTGTTATGAAGGTAGCAGTAGAGTTAAAGCAGAGAACATATGTGACTACGGAACCAGAGACTAGGAGTGGTATGCTTAGACAATGGAAGAAGCGTTTTGAATCAGGGAATGGTAATAGTGTCTAGTAACTGGAAAAAGCAAGAATATGGACATTTTTATGATGACTTCAGAAGACCTGGTGCCCTGCCAACACCTTGATTTTAGATTTTAGACTGAGTCAAAATGTGTCTAGGTGTCTGTGTAAGTGGAATCAAGAGACCAAATTAAATTTATTATAATAAATTCTAAGTAAATACCAAAGATATTAGTACGGTCTTTAAACTTGGTTTCACCAAGTGGAGGTCTACATTACCTTCCCTAAAATTTACCTAGATTATTTTGGATTCTAATTTTGCAGACTAAGGGGGGAAAATATTTATTTATTTATTTATTTATTTATTTATTTTATCTTATTAAATTTATTGGGCTGACATTGATTAATAAGATTACATATGTTTCAAGTGTAGATTTCCATGGTACATTATCTATATATTGTATTGTATGCCCACCATCCAAAGTCAAAGCATCTTTGTCACTATATATTTGGCTCTGCTTACCTTTCCACCCCTTCCCTTTGGTAACCACCATACTTGTTGTCTGTGTCCATGTATTTCAGTTTTATATCCCACATACAAGTGAAATCACATGGTTTTAGCTTTTTCTGATTGAGTTATCTCACTTAGCATAATATTCTCAGGGTCTATCTATGTTTTTGAAAAGGACGGTATTTTATTTTTTCTTATGAATGAGTGGTAATCCATAGTATATATGCACCACACCTTCTTTATCCAATCCTCCATTGAAGGACACTTTGGTTGTTTCCATGTGTTCGTCATTGTGAATAGTACTACAGTAACATAGGGGTGCATATATCTTCGTGAATAAGTGTGTCCCAGTTATTGAGTAGATACTAAGCAGAGGAATTGCTGGGTCTTATACTGATTCTGTTAAATTTTTGCAGAACTTTGTACTGCTTTACATAGTCATCACTCATACCATCCTTCTTCTGGTGTCATTCCTATGCAATCAGAAATGTTTATATTACTTAAGTCATTCTTAAAGTTACCAACATAAGTTTAAAATTTTATTCTACTACTTATGAGCTATAAGTACTTAAAACATAGAGATACTAAAAATATTTACATCTGTATTTATGTATTATATGTAGTTACTATATAGGAATGGGCAAAAGTAGGTTTACAGTTATGATTACATGAAACAATTTCTTGTATTATTATTATTTTTTTTATTCAGTGAGAGGAGGGAGGCAGAGAGACAGACTCCCACATGTGCCCCTAACAGGATCCATACAACAAACCCATTAGGAGACAATATTCTGCCCATTTTGGGTATTGCTCCATTGCTCAGCAACCAAATTCTTCTTAGCACCTGAGGTAGAGGCTATGGGGTCACCCTCAGCACCTGGGGCCAACTTGCTCCAATGGAGCCATGGCAGAAGAAGTGGAAAGAAAAGAGAGAGAGAAAAGCAATAAGGAAAAGAGTGGAGAAGCAAATGAGCACTTTTCCTGAATGCCCTGACCAGAGTCAAACCTGGGACATTCACACACTGGGTTGACACTCTACCATTGAGCCAACTGGCCAGGACCTATTGTATTATTCTTGTATTATTATTTATTAATTATTGCATTATTTATTTTTTATTTTTATTACAATTATTTATAAGTGTATGAATTCATTTAGTAATATTTTTACCTATTTTCTCAAAAAAAAAAAAAAGAAAACAGCAGTTGGACCGAAGCTGTTGTAATAGTAGTAATAGGAAGTAATAACTAATGAATTAATAACAAATAAATAAAGAAAAAAGATGAGTTCTATTGAAACAAAAACTCAGCACAGCAGGCTAGGGCTACTTAAGGTTATTATCAAATAGGGTATATAAAATATTCTGACTTTTGCTTTTAGTAATTAACTGTTGAAACAGTCAGTATAAAGAGGTACAACTAAACATTGCTCCCAGTATTTTTATATATCATTGGATCAAAAATTGCTCTTTCTTCACTTTTATATATCTGTTAATTTTCTTCATTTGCAAACATGCTTTATAACCATCAATTATATATATAGCACCATGTCTTTGAAAAGTACCTTAAAATTATATTTACTTAATCCATTGTAATTTTCACCTGCCCTAATTCCTCTTTGTACTCACAAAAATTAGTTAGCCTTATATTTTATTATTCATAACATAAAATCAAACTTATAATGTCATAAAGACCATTTCCAAATTATTTCCTTTGAATTGAAACAAAAGCTCACATACAAGTAATATAACATTGTCAATTTTACCCATAGATTTTGTAAATCCAAGATTCCATTAAGTTTTTAATGATGATATTACATCTTCACTACTTGTCAAAAGGATCTTGTAGCAGTTTCTTGTTTCATTGGCTTCTTGATTAATTGGATCGGTTTTTTTGGGGGGCATCCACTATGCACTTGCTTTTTTTTTTTTTTTCTAGTTACAGAGGATACAAAGACAAATGAGGCCACTCACTGTACTCAAGAGTTATATAGTCTGGGAGTCAAGCAAATAGCTTCTCAGAGGAATGGTCTAACTTTCCATATTTGTGGTATCCAATTTTTTCTCAAACAATTTATTTTTAATATTTTCAGTTTTATGACCAGTTGTCATGACATGTGCAGTTATTGATTTTAACAGTCCAAGTCAGTAGTCTCTGACATATTTAGTTTTTCAGTAATATTAAGAAATAAGAATGAAAGGAAGGGGAGAGGATGAATTCTGATACTACTTTTTCTAACCCTCTTGGGGCCTCTTAAATAACCTCGTAATAGAGAGAGAAGTGGCTTGCATTTGGGAAAACGTATGTGGTGGGAATATTAAAGAAAAGGTTTACATAAGTTCTCCACATTTCTGCTGTGTTACTCCACAGTTTGAACTTTGCATTTCTATCATTCTAACTTCTTTCAAGTTATTATTAATTAACCAGAAAGTATCAAAGTTTGTGAAACATGTATTTCCAAGTGTATATAAATTAGAGGATATTCATGGCCATTGGTATGATAATATTTACCTCAAAGGGTTTAAATATGCATTTCTGAGTGGTAGAGAAGGCCGAATTGCATCTAGCATGCAGGCAATTGCTCAAAATCCATAGTCATCTTATCTATGGTGAAGTATGTGGAAGACAGCCATTACCTGTGTATGCTTTCCATGCTTGTGAGGATTGTGATTTATCTTGAGGCTTTATTTCCCGGAGATAATTTTCAGGTTTCATTAGTCCAGAAGTGTGTAGATAGGAAGCTCTCACAAGTTTGAATGCTGTCTTTGGGTGTGTTATGGTAGAAAAAATGGCTGTGAACCATTGCTTTAGGAAACAACTCAGAGTAGACTAAATTATACATTACATAATGTGTACAGTATAAATGACAAGGAAGAGTTGCCTAGTTTGTATCAGAGATTATTGTTCACATATTGTTATTTAGAATCAGCTTTGGAAGACATAAAGATAATGAACAAAAAGTAGGTTAAACTATGTAAATGAAAAATTTGATAACCTGAGTAATATTTAACATAATCTGATGTGCAAATATGTAGTGATGTCAACCAACAAAAATAAAGAATAAAAAGCATTTGTTTGAGCAAAGGATTGTAACCAGAGTGATGCAAAATCAAGTAGCAATTCAAACTGCTCTCTGGAGAAAACAAAGAAAGACTGGAGTGTAAAAAGTCAAACACCACAAAACATAATTCTTGCATGCAAATAAAGGATTGCTAGCTAGGTAGCCCAGGTTTAGTTTCAATATGTAAAAGAGGAAGGTGAGTACCGGGAGTAGAACGAAAAGTTCATATATGTCCATACAACAGTTGCTTCAGGATGCTTATGGCTCTGCCTTGAGCTGAGTTTAGCAACTTAATAGCAGTTCTGAGACCTGAGTCACAGATGTGCAGAGGCCCTACTTCCTTAATAGCCTCCTCACTCTAATGTAAGTGACTCGCTTAGCATGCTTATTCCATTTTATTTCTCCATCATCAGTACTGAGTGTGACATCTCTATTATGAGGGTTTTTTTTTAATTATTATTCTATGGCATAATGCTTAAGAATACAAACACAAAAGCAAGACTGTTGAGATCTCCCAGTTCCTGGTTGGCTAACTGGACAAGTTACTTAACTTCTCTGTGCTTCAAAAGAGGATGATAATAGTTCCTACCAATTAGGCATGCTAGAACAACTGAGTAAATTAATGTAAGTAAAGTGCTTAGATGATAAAGTGTCCGGCCCACTTGTTTACCATAAATGTAATATATTATCAAGGTAAGATAATTGCAATACCTTCTTTACCCATCTAGTCATCCGTGAATGTTTCTGTTCATTTAGCCAACATTTATTAAACATTTTCAAAGAAAATTTATACTTACCTAGTTCTAATAACTGAAATTTTACAAAAAACACGATCCTGTGTATCTTACAACCAGAATTTTACATTTTGATTTTTTTTAAAAACAGTTTTGAACACACACTACTCCTCCATTGGAGCAAAAAATATGGACCCGTATATACCATTTGCACTTCTGATAATGAATGTATAGTGTTATATTTTGCTGGCCTTAGAAATTTTTCTGTGTGATCACTCTAAGTGGAAAATGGCTTTGCAGGGAACTTGAGGAATGGTTGAGATTTCCCACAATTGGGAGAATATATGATTTGATTCGCTAAAATTAGTTTCATGGTAAAACCTGAGGAATTAAATATCTGATAAAAATAACTAACTTGTAACAGAATATCTTGTGGACTTTGAAAGGTCGATTAGCTATAATAATTAATCCTGTATTTGTTCTTGTTATAGGCTATCATGTTGCTCTGAGGAATTACACTATTTAGAGATGTTATGATTAGTGGCTTTTTTAAAAATCAGTTGATAACCACAACACTACTCACAACTTCCTTGTTATTTTGTACCCATAAATTTCTTTGTTTTTACTGTCAAAACTTCAGTTTTTAAAGAAATTGTGGCAGATGGCCTGAGGGAGAATATGCAGGAGTGGGCAAAAGTGGATTTATAGTTGTGAGGACACAAAACAGTTTATTCTTGTATTATTATGTATTAATTATTATATTATTTATCTGTATTACAACTGTAAACCAACTTTTGCTCACCCCTGTATTTAGTAAAAAGAGATGTGATGACCTTGAACTTTAATGATATAATAGAAACCTAATGTTAGATCATATTAACTCAGACTGTAAAAATCTTGAAGTAATTAAAAATTAAATTAAAGTTTCCACTTTATGACTTTGTTACTGTAAGTGGCTTATCCTGTGATTAATAAGACCTCATAGTATGTCTATTTAGAAGTGAAAATTTATATTTTTCTTAAAAAATGAGTTATGACAGTGTTGGGCTAATTGTTATTCACTTATAAAACTAATCATCATAACCTATAATTGAGATTTAATTTTGATAAATACATTGAAATTATATATTGAACTATATTCCCTAGAATATAATATAAATAAAGAATCCTGTTTTAATTGTAGTTTCATAACTGTGTCATGTTATTTGCTAGATATTTTCTCATTTTATTTTAAAAGGATACTGTAAAATTGTTTAAATTCTGTTTCTCATAAAATGATAAAATGAATAATATGGTTGTTCAGATTCCATAATTATTGACACTAATATCACTTTGTGTACTAAAATTTTTTATTATAGGGCAATAAGATGTTTTATAAATGGAAAACAAATTCTATGATAATTTATTTGGTATGGGATAAATTTTATTATCCAGAAATGTGGCATGTTGTTTTTTACACATTGTTACATTTATATTTGTTTTTGTAATTCCTATGATTATTTTAAATGCTGGTGACTATATATACTAGTGACATAGTTCTTTATTATCGCCATTTTCTTTTCTAATGAACATTATTGTGAATATGAATTTAAAACAATATTTGAAGCATGTGGTTTAATGTTATATCTAATTACATCAAAAATTACTTCTTTGGCCCTGGCCGGTTGGCTCAGTGGTAGAGCGTCGGCCTGGTGTGCAGAGGTCCTGGGTTCGATTCTCGGCCAGGGCAGATGGGTGCTTCTCCACCCCTCCCCCTCTCCTTCCTCTCTGTCTCTCTCTTCCCCTCCCGCAGCGGAGGCTCCATTGGAGCAAAGATGGCCCGGGTGCTGGGGATGGCTCCTTGGCCTCTGCCCCAGGCACTGGAGTGGCTCTGGTCACAACAGAGTGATGCCCCGGAGGGGCAGAGCATCACCCCCTGGTGGGCAGAGCGTCGCCCCCCTGGTGGGCGTCCCGGATGGATCCCAGTCGGGCGCATGCAGGAGACTGTCTGACTGTCTCTCCCTGTTTCTAGCTTCAGAAAAATACAAAAAAAAATTACTTCTTTGCTACTAAGTTGCCTTTATTTCCTTCTGAAAATAATGAATTCTGTTTAGTATGATTTTCAAGTCTTTGATAGAAACAAACTATACCTAATGGGACATTTCAGTTCATATTGATTTATTTTAAAGGATACCATCTTTCTAGATATGCTGCCATTTAAATCCAAGTTTTCATGAAATGGTCTTTTCAAAACTTCACTGAGATTATATATCAAAAGATCTAGGTGCAGGCTCTTAAGATGGTATGATTGTAGGTTTTGTCTGAATGAACAGATTGAATTTTTATTTGAGAAGGAAACCTTTGAAATTCCTTCTTTCTTTAGAAGAGACTATGGATATCAGTTGTATTGAAAATACCTGGTAGCTACTTTTTTGGCCTAGTGTTTATTTATTTAAACACTTATCATATATAGATATATCTATTTATATCTATATCTGTATCTTTAGCTATCCCTCTATAGATATACATAGATATACAGATTGATATATAATAAGGATTTATCTAGACTTAAATTTCTTTGAACAACATAGACTCACACACATACCCAGAGTTACCTACAGAATTCTGACCATAGTATAGATGAACATAGAAGATAATGGCTGACAAATAGTCTCTAGATTATATTTAAATAATAATAAAACATTTGTTAAAACTGAAATAGTTTCTGTTTTTTGCACACATTATTCTCAGCACTATTTAAATATCAGTTCACATGTTCTAAAGGCTCAGTTTGATCAATTGCATTTTGATATTTTGAAGAAAGCTTTAAGTAAGTACTTTTCATCTGTTTCTGGTTTCTCCACCCAATTATGAAAACAGATATGGCACAAAGTGACCGATCATGAAGAAATTACGGTCAAGCAGATGCTACTGATGCAAGATAAGGCTCAAAACAGAAATGTTTATTTTATTTTTTTAATTAATTTATTGATTTTGGAGTGAGGGGAAGGGGGTGAAAAAGAGAGAAGAAGAAGAAGAGAGAGCAAGACAGAAACATCGCTCAGTCCTGTATATGCCCTGACTGGGAATCACAACTGCAACCTCTGCATATTAGGATGATGCTCAAACCAACAGAGATATCTGGCCAGGGCTTCAAACAGAAATTTTAAAATAACTTGAGTTTATATAACTGTAGTATAAATTGAGCTCAATGGGTAGCAGAGTTATCTATTAAGATACTTAAACATTCCTTTTGTTATTTTTTTCCACATCAGTTCAATCCATTTCAGTAAAAACTCTGCAGAGCTTGGATGTTCTGAATGAAACCATACAATTAAGGAAATGTCCTTGCCCTCACTAAGCGTACTATCATTTAAATAAAATAAGAGATCCATTTTTTTTTGCCTTTTATCTTGGAGTAGAAATTTTTAAAAAGATGTGTATAAGAAAACAAATAAAAAGATGATTCTGCATTTTAAAAATAAGGAATTTTTTTCTAATAGTTATACTAAAAGGTTCTTTTTTATCTTCCACACCAAATAAAGTATAAACATGCTCATAGGGAAAACTCATATACATATATAATATTTATATATTATATATTTTAATATATTAAATTCTACATATAAGAGTAGAAGATAATATAGTGTCAGTTTGTCACAGTGAGTAGCTTAGCCATGTAGGCTACCTAATTTTGGTGAAACTCCTTTCAATTTTATTTTACCTTTATGTTCATTTATTTAAACACTTATCATTCACTTTCTAATTGTTTTTAAGTCAAAAATTTATTTTAACTTGCTAAACATTTACAACTTTCCTTTATACTCTACTATCAAAATATAGTGCAATATAAAAGCAAAAATATCAAGTCTGTTCATAGGGAGAAATCAGTCAGTAACTCATAATATTTATTTCGGTCCACATAAACAGCTAAGGAGCAATTGCCCATATAGAATTTTTAGTAAAGCCATTAAATTTGGATTATAACTAGCCTATAAAAATAAATTCAATTTTTTTATAAAATGAAAACTTTCAATATTATTTTATTATACTTTTTGAACTAATTTATATTTTGACCAGTGGCCTTGGGAGTATTGGGCCAGTATATTTTTATTTCTGATATTTAGATGTGGCTGTTCTTAGATGACATCAAATGAAGGTATAGAAGATCTGAAAGATGGAGTCCAATTAGTAGAATGCTGATATGGTCTTCAGTAAGGGTAGAAGCAAATATAAGAAGTTATCATTTATAACATACATAAACACAGAGAAACTCTTTAGCATCTTTACTGGTGTACAAATGATATACAATAAACTGTCCATAAAGTGTACAGTTTGGTGTTAGAATATGCACACATCTGTGAAACATCACCACAAATAAGATAGTAATTATTTTCATTTCTCCTAACAGTTTCTTTTTGTCCCTTGTTAATTAGTCAAAAAAAATAGTTTAAAAAAGCATGAGTTCAAAAAACATCAACACTAATCCAGTATCTATTTTTTATAGAATAATATGTATATTCTATGTTTATAATATTAAAATTTTGTTAAAAGAAGAATTAAATCAGCTCTAATTTTTATTATTTCCTTTCTTCTGATGGTTTTGAGTTGTCTTTTTTCTTCTTTTTCTAGTTCCTTAAGGTGTGATGTTAATTGTTTACCTGGACTCTCTCGTTTTTTCATATAAACCTATAATGATACGAACTTCCCTCTTATTACTACTTTTGCTGCATCCCGGAGATTCTGATTTGTTTTGTTGTCATTTTCATTTGTCTCTATATATCTTTTGATCTCTGCTTTTATTTCTTCTTTGACCCAGTCATTTTTAGAAGTATGTTGTTTAATTTCCACATTTTTGTGGGTTTGTTTACTTCTTTTTGAAGTTGAATTCTAGTTTCAAAGCTTTATGGTCAGAGAATATGCTTGGTATAATTTCAATCTTTCTGAATTTGTTGATGTTAGTTTTGTGACTCAACATGCGGTCAATTCTTGAGAACGTTCCATGTACACTGGAGAAAAATATATACTCTGTGTACTCTAGTTGACCAATGTTACCCCATTAAAATTAATTGCCTAAATAAGAAAATAATAAAAATTAAAAAAGAATTAATTCCAGTTAGCCTTTACTATTTCCCAAAATTTCCTGATACTGTGATTCAACTGGAGTTTTTATTAAAAACACAGAATCTTTGGCCCCAGTCTGACCTCCTGAGTTAGTATTTCCTGGAGAATCCTAATGATCAGTATTATTTGAAAAGATGGACCTAGACTCACCTAGATAACAAGATGTACCTAACATGATAAATTGTGCAAGGCAGAGATAAGTGGCTGATATAGATAGTCTACTTGGCATATTTTTGACCTATGGAATCAAATATAAGATACGTGTATTTTTAAATCTTGTGTGTAAATCTAATAAATTATTCATATGGATGGACTTTTGCAGACAATAAAACAAGTGCTGTCTGAAGAAGGTTTCACACATTCATAAACTTTTATAGAATGAAAGTATTTCAATGTCTTATATTTCTCAAAGCTTTAAGACTAAAAATATAGGTGAAGAAGTCAAATAAATGGAGATAGAACAAGAAGTACAACATAGAAGTTTTTAACATAGAAGTACAAATACTTGATTCTATTGATAATTTATTTTTAACAAAAATAGCATTGGGTACAAGGACAGATGAGTGATATTTTCTTATTCTTTTTAACACAATTAAGTTTTATATTTTCAGCAGGTTCACTTTTTTCTTAAAGAATGGAGTAGAGCCTGACCTGTGGTGGCACAGTGGATAAAGCACATTGACCTGGTATGCTGAGGTAGCTGGTTCGAAACCCTGGGCTTGCCTGGTCAAAGCAGATATGGAAGTTGATGCTTCCTGCTCCTCTCCCCTTCTCTCTCACTCTCTCTCTCTCAAATGAATAAATAAAGTCTGAAAAAAAAAGAATGGAGTAGGCATTATTGTATACTAGGTAAACTATTGATCATTTAGTAAACATTTAAAAGTTGGACAGTTAAGACTCATTACAAATTTTATAGAATGCAAGGAAATTTATCTAAAATTATTAATGAAGATTTGTAAAATCCACTGGATGATACAAAAAAGAAAATCTTATCTGTATGGGTACTTTGCCTTTTGATCTTATCCAGCATTTTTAACAGTGTCAAGTTCAGAGAAGAAATAAATAATTTTGATTGATTTAGGTTGAAAGAATTAAGGAATTGATGAGAATCCATTATTAAAATCATCTTAAACAATTGTCTAGTATTTTCCAATGATATTAAAACAGTATTTATTTGGCACCCACCCTATACTTGATGTTGTATATACAGAATTAGATTTCAACCTTATAAAAAGGAGGATGTTTGTATCATTGTTGCTATTTTAATCTCAAAAAGTACATTCATAGAGGTTAAATAATTTAAACAGGGTCACACACAGCCAGAAAAAAGGCTCACTGTCAAAGGATTTAAAGCCAATTTTATATGATTTCAGAGCTGTCTGTGCCCTGGCACTCTTTCCATCTGGGAACACTGCCTTAAACTAGGTTTCTATATTTGAAAAGTTAGAAAAATAAACTGTCTTTTACATAGTGGATGACAGAGTTGAGTATATCATTGCTTTTGCCATTGACATGTTAAAAAATTTTGCATTATACATTATCAATAAGCCAAAGAGATACAAATGAGCAATACTTTAATCACTAGACATACATACTAGAATTGAAGTAAATGGATGGAGGATGGTGGGACCCACTGTTGGAGAGGGAGGTTACAACGAAGTAAGGTCTGTTTGACAGCTGATCAGAGTTGGTGACATCAGTATAAACTTATGTTTAGCTTAATATATATATATACATATATATATCTTACTATATGTGTATATATATATAATGTTTACAGATATACACAGGTTAATATAGATGTGTTTATTTCTTAGCTGTGTCAGCTGAAGGGCTCAGAATAAATGAAACCCCAGGAGCAAGGAGCACACCTATCATTCAACTCTTGGCTTCTAACAGCATTCTCTAATGAATTAAATTAGTGCTCCTAGGAAAAATGACTGCCTTAAATACAGGCCCAGTAAATAAACAAGATGAGCCTGGCATAGTGGGTCTTAGAGTTTCAGGAAGGAAGCAATATCTGAAACAAGTAAACAATCAAACTCACAATGATAGGACTATGTAAACAAGACAGAAGAACTAACTGAAAGAGTAGTCAGTGGCCAAGCTTAACAATTGGAGTTACAAAATAAATTACTGTATTAGAAACTGAAAGCATCCATGTGTCCATACTGATATGAATAAGTAAGTAAATAAATAAGAGAAAATAGACAAATCTCTTGTGCTGAACAATTCCAAATAATTAAGTTTCTATCAGCCTAAAGGAGGTGAAATATAATGCTCTGTTTATTAAGTATGACTATCTATAGTGATTTTCATCCAAAGAGCACAGTATGGAAAACTGAAGAAAAGAATAACTTTATAGTGAATAAAACAGACCAATGCAATTTTCAATGATCAAGGTTAACATAAAAGTGATGTAATATTAATAGTATGTATCCTTGATACAACGTAATAATAAAAATAGCACTTTACCTCTATTGTTTTCTTCCCGAGAACTAATAACCCCAGTCCAATCATGAGAAAAACATCAGATCAATCCCAATGGAGAGATAGCCTACACAATACCTGACCAGTATGCCTCAAAACTGTCAAAGTCATCAAATCAAGCACAGTTTGGGAAACTATAATAGCTAAAAGGAGCCTAAGGAGTCCTGATGACTAAATGTAATATGGTATGTTGGATGGGATCCTGGGACAGGAAAAGCATAATAAATAAAAACTATCAAAATTTAAATACAGTAGGGACTGAGGTTAATAATAATGTGTCAATAATGGTTCATGACAGATGTACTGCACTATATTGTAAGATGTTCCTAAGTGGGGACACTAGTTGTAGGGCATATAGGAACTGTCTGTACTGTCTTTGCAATCTTTCTGTAACTATAAAACTATTTTAAAGTTAAATTTTTAAAAAAATTTAGGGAAAAAATAATTAGTCCACAATGGAAACAGTAACATAAAGGATGATTATTTTGCTTTTTATACTGGTTCTCAAAGATCAGCTCTGGTACAAAACCTACTATACAGAAACAATATAGTGTTTCCACATATCCAAAAGATGAAACTCAGAAGTCATGTAAATTATTTTGTTTACTCACAACTTGATTTCTTTAGTATTTTTTTGCTGTTCTTACACTAGGAAAGTAATAGTTTAATTTTACAAGCAGAAATGTTCTAAGTCATCATTCTCATTTTGTCCCAGCCTTACTTAATAAAAGTTTGAGTGGGTAAAGAATGAGCAAAAGTATCAGTGAGGAAGAAGGATAAGATAGTCTGACCAGGTGGTGGTGCAGTGGATAGAGCATCAGCCTGGGAGGCAGAGGACCTAGGTTCAAAATCCCTAAGATATCGCCTTGAGTGTGGACTCACCAGCTTGAGCAGAGTGTCATTGGCTTCCGTGTGGGATCATAGACATGACCCCATGGTCACTGGCTTGAGCCCAAAGATCACTGACTTGAAGCCCAAGGTCGATGGCTTGAACAAGAGGTCACTCGCTCTGCGGTAGCCCCCCCCCCCCAGTCAAGGCACATATGAAAAAGCGTCAATGAACAAGTAGGGTGCCACAACAAAGAATTGATGCTTCTCATCTCTCTGTCTGTCTGTCCCCATCTGTTCCTCTTTCTCTCTTTTTCTCTCACTAAAAAAAAAAAAAAAGGAAGGTAAGATATATTAAACATGGCCTTGATGCTGACAAACCTGGCTAACTTTAATGCTGTGCTCAATACTTGTAAAATACTTTACAGTAGTGAAGGAGTGCTGTCAGTCACAATTTGTGCTTCATCGTTATGTTTCCAGGAGTTGCCAGTGTCCCCTCTTTGACCAGGTTTTACCCAAATGATGCAGAGATGATCTTGCCAGAGAGGACATTATTCCTAAACTATTCTGACCTGAGAAGTTGTTTTCTCCCTAATTCTGAACCAGTTTCAAAGAGCACTCTGTGTTTAACTTCTGAGAAAATCAAGTTTGTCAACCATGGCAGTATTAAGTCAAGGGGTCTTTGAAAGCTACATATATTTTTTTTAACTTTAATGGATGTAAATAGCAAAATATTCAACTTCAGGCTGGTTAAGGGCATGTTCATATTTATTTGATAGCTTCACTCTGACATTGTTGATTAAAGAATTGATTAAGTTTTAAAATAAAGCACAAATTTCCAACTAATATCCTAATATATGCAACTAAGATGACACAAACTCAGTTTTGAATGACACATGATGATATATGTATACCCCATTTATTCATTCATGCATGCAAGCACATATGCATTCAACAAATATCTATTAAATCTCTGTATGCAAAATAATGTTCTGGTGTTGGAAATATAGTAGTGAATGACATCAAATTAATTCTGTCGTCATAGAGCATACACATTAAATATAATTTATAAATAGAATGGTGGCAACACCATCAATTATTTGGTGAAAACTGAGGATTTGCTATAAGAAATACATTAGTGAAAAAGAGAATGTTAGCAAAGTAGTAAAGTGAGTAAAAAACTTTCAAGACAGTCTTTGTCTGTATGTTTACTGATATAATGAATAAATATATAGTGACAGTGGGAAAGTCAGTGTAATTTATGACTCAAGATAATTCAAATGCTATTTACTAGTGATCAAAGTACATTAAAAAAAACAACTGTCTACAGTAAGCCTCTGTTACTCTTATTTACTTTAGTAAGTTTGCTTCTTTGCTTCAAACACTGTGATGTTTTTAACTAGGGAGGCCATAGCTTATTTTTTCTTGTTTCTTGTCTTCTGGATGCTTTGTGCACAGTACAGAATATGGCATGCAATTCCCCTTTCTAGGAATCATTAGGGACTATGAATCTATGCCAAAATGTGACTGTGAGAACTGCCAATCAATTACAAGTTCCATGGAAGTAAACAAATTGCAATTTCACAACTACTTTTAGACAAATTTGGCTCTATATGAATACTATATGCTATAATATTCCTGAAAAACTTTGTGGAATGGGCACATTTAAGAAAACAAGAAACGGTTGAAAATACGCATTCTCTAAACCTGAATATTAAAAGAATAGAATTACATATTAAAATACCAAAGTCATTATCAATCTATTAATGGGTATATAAAACAAGAGTTAATAATTCTGTTCTCTCACAGATCATTTTTCTATTTTAGTTTTATTAAAAGGCATACTTCACCCTTTAGTTTCATAGTTGAGTATATTGATAAAATAATTCAAAAACAAGTCTTTCATATGTTACTTTGATTTTTTTTTGCCACCAATCACTCATTCCATGGATACTTATTAGATAGACACTCTTCTGTCCCAGGCACTGTTCTAAATCTAGGGAGTCAGACATGAATAAAATAAACATATTCCTGCCCCCACAAAAATTACATTCTACTTGAGAGGACTGAAAATGGCATATACAGACTCCATAAATTTTAATATCTAGATTTATGATATGTATATGAGATGGTATAATTGCAAGAGCTAAGAGAAAAATGAAACAGTTAAGGAGCAGATGGCATGATGAGATGAGGGGATGAAGGTAAGAGTTAGTGACTTGAGTGGTCACTCAAGTAAACAGGCCAGGTCTCAGTAAGAAAGCCAGAGAAATGGGAGAGAGCTCTGGAGAATCCCGCAGTGATGAATGCCAAACGCAGTGGTCCTTAGGTCAGAGTGTGTCTGAGGAGCCTCAGAACAGAAAGCTTGGGCAGAGCAGCTGAGAACAGTAGTCGCAGGTGAGGTGAGAGAAGATAGGTGCATGTGTTCATCTTTGTTTGAAATTCTGGGTTTGAGCTTTACTCTCAATTTAATTAGAAACATATTTTTAAATACATATATAATTTTCACATAAATGTAAATTTGTATATCTATATAATTTAATCTCACCAGGTGTCTGATACTTTTTATAACATTCTGAATGTAGATAGGGCTGAGACTCTGGTTATGCACTATCCTTTATGGCTGACATCTTTAGCATCTAATATGTACATTATACATATATATTTATATAATATCTAATATATATTATATCAGAAACACATCATTATTAGCCTATAATAGAATTTCCTATGTCTTTTTTAAAAGCTACAAAAACAAAGGTAATCTATATCAAAAATATTTATCAATACCTCTTTATGATGTCAAGCCCAATGTCCACACAAGTAACAGCAAACTGACAAAAGGGAAGGTTGAATAAAGTATTCATATGTTTGGGAATTAATATTATCCAGACATACTGAAATAGCATACATAGTTTTTTATTTCCATCAAAAAGTAATCATTTAATAGATATTGGCAAATAACAACAAACACTGTAAGTGATTGCAACTTCTAAATGAAATATTTGTGCCCTGGCCGGTTGGCTCAGTGGTAGAGCGTCGGCCTGGCGTGCAGAAGTCCCAGGTTCGATTCCCGGCCAGGGCACACAGGAGAAGCGTTCATCTGCTTCTCCACCCCTTCCCCTCTCCTTCCTCTCTGTCTCTCTCTTCCCCTCCCGCAGCCGAGGCTCCATTGGAGCAAAGATGGCCCGGGCGCTGGGGATGGCTCCTTGGCCTCTGCCCCAGGCGCTAGAGTGGCTCTGGTCGTGGCAGAGCGATGGCCCGAAAAGGCAGAGCATCGCCCCCTGGTGGGCAGAGTGTCGCCCCCTGGTGGGCGTGCCGGGTGGATCCTGGTCGGGCGCATGCGGGAGTCTTTCTGACTGTCTCTCCCCATTTCTAGCTTCAGAAAAATACAAAAAAAAATGTAAATGAAATATTTGTGGGAAATAAAAACAAAGGAAAATGTTTCTTTTATTTGCTATTTTTTCAAAATATAATACATATTTTGAAAAAAATGCACTGTATTTAATGTGTAAATTTAATAATGATTATAGGACCCACATGGTATCAAAAATAATAAATACTAAATAATAATCTTAAAAGTGTAAAAATGTGATAATAAAGATAATTATGTATGTATCATTATAATGGCATATATTATACAGAGTCCATAAATTTTAAAAACAAAAGATATATCAGGACTTCAAAACATCTTTATTATTTAAGAAAAAGTAAAACCATTAATTTATGTTTCTAAGTTTTATAAAGAAATTCAGATTTATGATGCTATGTAACTACAGTTTTATGATAAAAAATTCTCAAGGTATTTAGTAGATTTATATAAGTAAAACACTTTACAACCTGTAAATACTTGTATTATATAGAGAAAATAAAGTTGTTTCCAGGTTAAAAGAAAATTTAATTGTTTTAGATTTTTATTATACTGCATTCCAAGAATGCCAATATCCATTATACACAGTTGTAATTTCAGGGCTTTGTTAGTAATTCTTCTTTATATATACTATTTTGCAGCCCCCTCTCCAGTCACCAATGTGAAAAAGGGGAAGATTGCAAAAAACAGCATCTCCTTGTCTTGGCAAGAGCCAGATCGCCCCAATGGAATCATCCTGGAATATGAAATCAAATATTTTGAAAAGGTGGGACTAACAGAATAAAGAATGTTCTTTTTTTTTATTTTAGCCACTGCAATTATCCAATTTGTAGAAAAGCATGTTGCAATTCTATGTGTAAATCAATGACAATTGATTCTGCAGTCATGATTATGGAGGCTCGAAGTGTACAAGGAGCACTATATTTATGTTCTGCTGCTGCCAAATAATTTATGCTGCCTCGATACTGCCGTATAGTCTAATGTCAGCTTAACCAGATTTTACAGCATTATGAGATGAAGTCATAGGACATTTTCAAAGTGTCACAAACACTCAAGCTGTTGACCTTCATTAGCAACTGAGGTATACTACAAACAACAACAACATCAAAAACAATAAAGACCTTGGCTACTTGGCTCAGTGGTAAAGCATCAACCCAGTATGTGGATGTCCAGGGTTCAATTCCCAGTCAGAGCACACAGGAAAAGTGACCATCTGCTTCTCCACCCCTTCCTACCCCCTTCTTTTTTCCTCTCTCTTCCCCTCCTGTAGCCATGGCTTGATTGGTTCCAGTGAGTGGGTCCCTGGCATTGAAGATGGCTCTATGGAGCCTTAACCTCAGGTGCTAAAAATAGTAGATTGTCAAGCAATCAGCAATGGCCCTAGATGGCCAGAGCTCTGCCCGGGGCAGGGGCTTGCCAGGTGGATCCTGGTAAGGGTGCATGCAATAGTCTGTCTCTCAGTCTCCCCTCCTCTCACTTAAAAAAAAAATAATAAACACATAAATAAATAAATAAATAAATAAATAAATAAATAAATAAATAAATAAAAACTTGTGTTAGTGTTCAGTAACCCTGAATAATACCTATACTGTTAAACAAGTATGAACAGAATAAAATGTGTCTGTAACATATAATTTTTAAAAAATCCATAACAAAATCTAATGCTGCAGCATTAAATTTATTTTAAAATTTGGGGCCCAAAATTGGAAATGCGTGCCTCACATTCCTTATATTTTTCAGTTTCTTCTTTCCTGAGTTGGCTTTTAAATCTACTCTTACATGTTTAGCCTTAACAATTTTTGAAATCTGAAGACAATCATTATCTTTGGTCTTTTTTCCTGAATCTACAACCAAGTGAGTTATTGATGGAAAAATAATACAAATGCAAATTAAAGATGAGCCTGTAATTTCTAAAGCTGGACTGGAATATTTTGTCTTAGACATGTGGCCACCATGAGTCTTCCAACTCCCACTCAGCCTGTGATGCTTGTAGTATGGATCTGAATGACAAACATCACTTAGAACCTTCTGGGTTCTAATAAAGGAGTAAAGATAGATGAGTACCCCACACAGCCTCTAGTTGGTAGATAAGAGATTCTGACCCAGAAGTGAAATTGATTGTAGATATAATGCAGAGAAGCAGATCCCAAGAGGGAAGGAAGGGGCTCAGCTTCACTTATTCAGTTGTTTTTCCAGACTCACGGAGACATCACTCTTTTCCTCTTAAGAAAGAATAGAGAGGGTAGGAAGAGCAATACCTAAGCAATTGCCCATCTAGTACACTGGAAAAGAGAGAGGGAGTAAATAATTCTCCTTATACTAATACAGAACTATCATGAAGAATGCTGATTCTTTATTAATAAAAATTGTTTAAAAATACAACATTTTATGTATATGTAATGTAAGTAAATACATTAAAATATTAAAATAATTCATAGCATGATAGAATGTATATGTATTTAAGTTGCTTCTTTTACTTATTGTTTTGACAGTTATCTGTGTAAAGTTACAACTGAGTACAAAACAGTAGGATGTGTGGGGCAAGGAGAACTGGACTAGCTTCATAATCCTAGGTCTTGTATGTCTGTAAAATGTTCACATATTGATTTTATAAATAGCTGAGTAAACAGAAAATTATTACTTTTGAAATTGTGTTTCTCCGAATGACTTGAGTTAGCATTATATGCAGCTATCAGATCATTAGGGAAAATAAATGAACATACTTTTAAGATATTTCAAACAAAAAAATACTTTATCAAATACATCATTCACCAACAATGCTCTAAAAGAATACTTCTGAAAAAAATGTTAGGTTATGGATTATAATATTTATTGTAAAAAACAAATAAATTAGCCTGACCAAGTGGTGGTGCCATGGATAGACCGTCAGATTGGGATGCGGAGGACCCAGGTTTGAGACCCCGAGGTTGCCAGCTTGAGCACGGGCTCATCTGGTTTGAGCAAAGCTCACCAGCTTGGACCCAAGATCACTGGCTTGAGTAAGGGGTTACTTGGTCTGCTGAAGGCCACAGCCAAGGCACCTATGAGAAAGCAATCAATGAACAACTAAGGTGTCACGACAAAAAACCGTTGATTGATGCTTCTCATCTCTCTCCATTCCTGTCTGTCTGTCCTCATCTATCCCTCTCTCTGACTCTCTCTGTTTCTGTAAATAATAATAATAATCATAAAATCAATTAATTGATTAAATAAAATATTCTTATGTTAATATCCCTCACTGATTCCCATTTCTCTAAACTGAAGTGCAAATCCTATAGGTCTACAAGTTAAACACATGCTATTTCCAAATACTATTTATTAAAGTTAACATTACTTATTTAAGTTTTTATAAGCTTTATTACTGTATACTAATACAAAGCTAGGTTCCTAGAGCTATATATATATGTATTTATAACTATATATCTGAACATAGATTGAATTTTTATAGACATTCTAAGTCTCTAAATATTTATGGTAATTAAATTCGATTTTTAGAATAGCTGAAATGCATAATGGTATTTAAAAATAATTTTATGCCCCAAAACATTAAATTTGAATATCTGTATATTAGATGAAATAAAGTTCAAGAGTAAGAAAACTAAACATTTGACAAGTACTTTTTTTCTTAAGTAGTGTTTCTTCCCCTGAAGCAATTAGCTAGACCAATTTCTGGTTTTCTTTTTTGTTTTTAGGAAATTATCCTATTTCCCCTTTCACCAGTGAGTACACTGGTGGTTTTTGCTGTTACTTCTCAGCATATGCATGAGTGTCAGAGATACAGGATAGACGGAAGTAGGTTTACAGTTGTTTATGTGGAAAATCATACATTACTTAATGCATAATAAAACAAGAATAAACTGTGTTTCACATATTCACAACTGTAAACCTGCATTAGCCCAATCCATATAATATAGAAGCAAGGATTTTTTTTAAGCTGCTATTAAAGAGTTACTCAACAAGTGGTTGAGTAACAACTTGCTTTTTTTCTATTAGTGTATATGCTAATGAATTTTATTCACATTGTGGAATTATACTTACAGTTCAATCTCATTTAAAATCATTTATTACTCTCAGATTTGGTTTTTACATTTAACATTTTTATATAATGCTGTATTAATTCATTTTATTCTCTGTGTAACTCAAAGAGTTCTATGCAGATCCCCAATAAATAATAAGTTGCCTATAAACATGACATAAAATCAGCAAAAACCTTTTATATAATATGTTATTTGGAGAAGTTATAAAGTTATAAACTTTTTTGGTCAATATTTTTGTTTTTATAGTGAGGGTATTAATTGCCAGACTAAATTATTGAGTGTACCATGTAAAATTTTGTTTTTAGTTTAACACTTTCAGAAGAAGAAAAAAAAAAGGATAAGGAGTTTATCTACCATGTTCTAAGATAGGGGTCCTGAGCAGGTTACCAGTTTACTCTGAACCTTCAGAATGACACCACCACTTGACTGGATGGCTCTTGGCCAGACACAGGTGGCAGAGCTTTCCAGCACTCATGCATTTGCCAGCTGGCATTTCTGCCTGCAATTGCCTTGCTCTAATGGAGGTCATTGGGCCTCTGGGCTCCTGCATGGTGATGGGCCCATTGCCATCTCTTAATTAAAGGCAGAGTCTAAGAGACGCTGCCCCTTGGCAGGGTGTTAGCCAGCTGGCTCCTTCTGTTGAGGCCCTCCCCTCCCTGCATGTGAACAATGTTTGCTAAGCAGCTGGGGAAATGTAGCTCATTTGCTCAGCAGGGGGCATGAAGGCAGCAAAAGCTACTGCCCTAACCAAGGGCTTGGCAGCCTGCTGTCATGTGGTAGTGCGCGTTAAAGATGAATACATAGGGTTTGTGCTGTAGAGGAAATTATAATTTGACAGTGATTGAAAGGAATAGAGCAGAGGCAAATTTTGGAAATATTTAGGTAATTCCAAAATGTATATTGATAGGTTCTGATTCCTTAGAAATATGTTTTGCTAAATCCGTTTAATAAAATACTATTCAACTAACTCAGAGAGACAATATACAATTAAACCTATGAAAAGGAACTACTGAGATATATATATATATATATATATATATATATATATATATATATATATATATATATATATATATATACAATTGAACCTATGAAAAGGAACTACTGAGATGTGTGTGTGTGTGTGTGTGTATATATATATATATATATATGGCTAATAAGTAAATCAGAATATAGCATCATTTTGTGCAGTGATAGTAGATCCTGTTTTATTTTAAGGAGAAGCTTTCCAATTTCCTTGAAATGTTTTTTTCTTCTTTTTCTGGCAATAGTATCAATTCATAATTTTTTTACAAAATGTACTACTTGTGACTTCAATAGGTTGGGGTTCCAACCATGTAGGCTTTTTAATTTTTCTTTCCACAGAGGAATTTGTTATCATGCTAAAGCACCCAGTCAAATTTGCCTAGAATTTATGATGTTGTAGAGCTTGTGCTGGGTATATTATCTCAACTGCTCTCTGTGTGCTCACATGCTCTTGATAAATAATTTCATCCAACTCAAAATGTCAAAAAAATAATATATGGAGTCACTTTAAAATGGAGCCTGAGCTGCTATCCCAAAGGAACTGCCTTATATATCTTATGTCTCTAACCTTTGAAATGTTAAAACAGTGCAAAATAAACTTTGGACTGAACCTTAGACAATAGTTGTCCCAAATAACTATTTGTAAAAATAACAAGAAAGCAGATAGTATGACTACTAGTCTATTGACTAATGAACTAAAAATTTTAAATATATATATATATGTATATATATATTAAAATTGACAGCACTATTTTAGCTTATCTGCATCAACAGAAATTCCTTCCTTCTATTGATGTAGTTGTTATCCTTCCTTTCTCATAAGTATCACCTGCCCTTGTCTCCTAAACAGAACTCAATTTGGGCTCCTGCCTCAATCAGTGCTTTACTATCTATTCCTTGACTCCTGATAAATGCTTGTTGTTTTTCATTTTGAAAGGTGTTTTTTTTTTTTTTAGGTTAACATATCAAAGAAAAAACTGAGGTTGAGTTGCATACTCATATTTACACACATATTTTAATTACATGGCTGAAATTATACCACTGATAACCCTGTGCTCTTTTATAAATATAAATAAGTAAAAATTGTTTTAATTTACATTATAAATGTTAATGTTTTTGAAAAAATTATAACTATGTTAAATATATCAGACTATTAACTTTAGTTTTGCCTAGATTTTTTTCACCAACTTAAATTTCTTTTAAACAAATTATAAATAATAGCAAACAGATATTTTATCATTTCTTACTGAAAATTACTGCTTCAGTCACTGACAAAATGGGAAGTACAAAACTATGAAGAAAGCTTTGTATACTCAATCACAATCATAACATCAGTGACTGCAATAGTTTATAGAAGATATTTACCTCTTTTAAGACATTGTCTGGTCCAATAAGGCAGTGGTGCAGTGGATAGAGCGTCGGACTGGGACTTGAAGGACTCAGGTTTGAAAACCTGAAGTTTCCAGCTTGAGCACAGGCTCATCTGGTTTGAGTAACACTCACCAGCTTGAGCCCAAGGTCACTGGCATGAGCAAGGGGTCACTCGATCTGCTGTAGCCTCCCCCCACCTCAAGGCACATATGAGAAAGTAATCAATGAACAACAAAGGTGCCCCACCCAAGAATTAATGCTTCTCATCTTTCTCCCTTCCTGTCTGTCTGCCCCTATCTGTCTCTCTCTCTTTTTCTTTTTGTCTCTGTCACAAAAAAGAAAAAAGACATTGTCTGCTTTTATACTGCAGTATCCTTAGCATATAGAAGGCACATTAGAGTAGGTGAGAGAAGATCAATAAATGTTTGTGAATGAAAAATGTTATTGACATTATTATGTAAATTTTTATAAGATTTAAATCTCTACTTTAAATCCTTTCCAAAACTCAAATAAAATTTCGTAAATACTTTAAATATTAAACTTTTCAATTATCCTATACATTTTAAAAAATGAAGATCAGTTGTTTATATAGAATGAATCAGAAAACCTACTTGGATTAGAAATTAGACTGTATCTATTTGGATAGAAGTTTAGATATACTTAACCCTAAGGTAATCTTACATGATTGATCATGTTACATGAGAAATGATAAAACTGTTATAAAAGAAGTGTGTTTATAAGGTTACTTTAGATTTTATTGGTGGTAGTATCGAACATGGATACAAGTGTACTTTGATGTGTCAAATTATTTTTAAAATTAGAATAATAATTATAGCAATTAAAACATGTATTTTACGAGTTTAGTAAGTGCTTTCACATGTATTTACATGTATTACCTATTTCATTCCTACAACTTTCTTTGTGAGGATATCCTGGCACCAATTATCAAGCTCAGTTTTATAGAGAAGAACACTGAAGGTAAAAGTAAGAATGAACTTGCTGTATTTTAGCAGGTGATTTCAGTGTTCTTGCTAAAGTAACGTGAATGGCATGCTGCTATTGATTGTAAACTTCAAGGGAGAAGAAGCATGCTTTGCATTTTAATAGCACTATGACAATTAAATAGTCACCATATTTCCTATTTCTTGTTTGAGATACCAATGTTATATTCCTTTTAAATATTTTTCTCTTAGGAGAAAAATCTTTTACATATTATTTTTATTAGCTCTTTTAAAAAAATCAGTGCAGGTCCTATTTATAAAGACAAAATTTCCTGAAATTTTTGACAATGATGGTTTACAGTTATCAGTCAAGTTATTGTAGTTAAGGACAAATTCTTAAAAAGGGAAAAATATTCTCTATTACTTATCTTTAATTTGTCTATTAAATACCTATCAGAAATTTAATATATGTAGAAAGACCCTACGAAAAGAACAAGTTTAACCAAGAATTCACACACAAAAAATATATGAGAGAATAAAGTTCAAAACAGAGACTTTGTGTTTAAAATCTTTATAGGTCTAAAATTTTATATTCAGCATAATAACTTCAGAGATGTGAGGAGTTATAGATGTCAGACTTTAGTTAGCAATCAGAATACGAACAGCTCTTTGTTTTAGTTGCCAGACTACCTTTCCAGTGATTTGTTTTCATACTGTCTTCATTCACTATGCACTCAGCCTTAACACAAATAATAAAAGTTTTAAAAAAGGTTTAAAGGAAATTTTTAAAAATGAAAATAATATTTTGCATATATGCATTTTTAAAAATACTGCTTATTTAGACTTAGTGAATTGAAATCAGAGTTCTCTCATGAAGTATTCATTCCTTCTCCCAAGCTCTAAATATGATTAGAAATCAGATATGATAAAGATATAAAGCATAAGTCTTAACTGGTAGTACATATAACACACTGTCACCTTTTTCTATGAACAGGTAGCATGTTAGATATGCTCCTATAAAACATTTATGAGGGAAAAAAAGCACACAAATAGCAATGTTAAAATAGAGTCTGCAAAGTAATTTATCTCTTACCAATTTTATTTTAAAAGTTGGTAAATATATTTTTACCAAAGGCAAGGATGGTGGGCGGATGAAGAATGTGTCACCCACCGCTTTAGAGTTCTAGACTACACTATAAATAGCACACCTAGACTGTGTACATGTTTTCTTTCCTAAAGCATAGTTGTACTAAGAGCAAATTTTCTTAGTTTCTGATTTCTTTCCAAATCTATGATTCTGTTTTGCTGTTGTTAGTGATTCATATGTTGACTTTGTTTTATTGTATGTTCATGTATAATCCAAGGACCAAGAGACCAGCTATACAATTATCAAATCAAAAGAGACGACTATAACTGCAGAGGGCTTGAAACCAGCTTCAGTGTATGTCTTCCAAATTCGAGCGCGCACAGCAGCAGGCTATGGTGTCTTCAGTCGAAGATTTGAGTTTGAAACCATTCCAGTGTGTAAGTCATTTTAATTACTGTCAACTCATGTCTCTGTAATGGTTACCAGAAAAGAGTCAGTGGATCAATACTCTCCCTGGGCATTCTGTCAGTCTCCTGCTCCTCCTCTCTCCCCCAGGGCTGACCTGCCAGGTAGGAAGCCTCTGTCATGCTATTATGGTAAGTGTGCAGGTTAACACATTGGTCCCTGATCCTCATTGGATTGATTCTACTGGTAGACAAAACACCAGAAGGTCCTCAAGAAATGCTTAAACCTTGCTTTTAAAGACTTCTTTTCCACTGCTTCCGTACTTTATTGAATTATTGCCATTTACTTTTTACTTGGTTTATTGAACAATGTTAGCAGGTTTAGTCTTTCTATGAAAACTCCACAGGGAGCTTTCACTAGTACTGAGTTTGGCAAGAAAATGATTCTCTCTGATTGTTTTAAAATCAAAATCCCTAGCAGTATCTGAATGGAGGGTATAAAAATATTTCTGAAAAATCAAAAATATTTCCTGTACTATTATTTTTTTGTTTGTTTAGCACAAAACTTTTTCTTCTCTAATGGTGAACAAAATATTTAGACTATTTATTCATCTTACAGCACACATTAAAAGTAGGATATAAAGACTATAACTTCCTTGTTTACATATATGTATATATAATTATGCACATTTTAAAAAGCTAGTTATGTAAGATTTAGTGTTTTTTAAAATAAAGAAAATAAAATACATATTTCTTCCTTAGAAAAACCTACAAAATGAGAGTTCTTATCATATTTACTTTTTATTGATTAGAAAAATCATTAAGTTAAATTTTCAATGACTTATGAAATACATTACAAAAAAATATCATTTTAAAGATTACAATGTTCTAATTTGTTTTAGGATGTTGGCATATACAGCACTATTTTTTTTCCAGATTTTTCAATATACATCTTACTATTTAAAAAATTAAGTAGTAAATTCTAGGTATGCCAGAAATTCATCAATATGATAATTGAGAGAACTAATATGAGATTATTTTTCATATACTTTTACAAAGGCTCACATGAGGCTGTATACTTTTTATAATTTTCTACATAATTTCTAAAGGAAAAGAAATATTACTCAAATATTTATTACCATAAAAGTTCACTTTAGTGTAATTAATATATACTAAAAGTATTTCAGGTTATGTTATTCTGCCTCTTAAGTATTAGTGTGGAATTTTATTTTTACTTGAGTATGTGTATATATATTTGCAAGCATTTTAAGAATGAAATTTTCTTTGAACAAAACGTCTATTATATACCAACTCCCTTTGACCTTTATGTAGACTCTTTTCTTGATATAGTTCAACAAGGATATGTTGAACATCTATTACATATTAGTCTTTAATATTTTAAATTTATTTATGGATTTTATAGAGCTTAGAAGGGAGAGAGAGAGAGAGACAGACAAAAACATTGATTTGTTTCTGTATGTGCCGTGACTGGGGATCAAACTGGCAACCTTTGCATCAGGGCGATGTTCTAATGACCTAGCTATCTGACTAGGCCTATCTATTAGTCTTTCTTAAGCCCTGAGAAAATCACTGTAATACATTGAAACTGCTCTCCAGAGAAAAAGTCAGTCTATTTAATTCTGAAGAATCAAATACTTCTTATAAAATTATTTTAGAATAATAATTTTATTTAAAATTTTATTTTATTTACTCCATACATATCAAAAGATTTTCACTGTAAGTACTGCGAGTGATTCAAATTAAAGGACCAATCACTTTTTTCTTAAGCCTTGTAGTCAATTAGAGACTTTAAAAAGTTACATGTTGATTAAAATGTATTTGTGGTTTGAATTACTTAAAATATATTTATTTAAACATGTAAAAAATTTGGGTATGCCATTAACAATTATTTTGGTACAATATATTATTCTATACTTAGATGCTAAAATCTCATACTTTAGTACATTGTTAAATTTGATCTTGCCGATTATTAAAAATGTAACATTTGACACTACTAAGCCCTTATAATATTTTCCAAAAATAATACTTTTGTTAGCCTGCAATTACCTTGTTTTTATCTTTACATCTGATTAATCATGCCCCCTTCTTTCAAAAGGATTGAAAGTATAGATCAGTGCAAGATGGTCAGAGTCAGTTTGAGTTAGAAAGAATCTAGGGATAGATGACAAGAATAGAAAGGGAAGCGTTTGGATGTCCAGGATTTATCTGGGGTTGGAATTTGTGTCAAGAGCTAAGAAGGGTTTGTAAAGAACAAAACATGGAAAGCAGGGTTAGTATTAGTTTTGATGACTTAAAATTTGTTGTCTTGTAGGTGAACTAAATTTAGCCACTCTAAATTTAGCAAAATGGTTGTCATTAAACTATGATCAAGCTCGGTATTCTATTGAGGATTTCTTGAATTACTCTATAAGTTTCTTATTTTAATTGAATGAGTTATCGGCAGAAAGAAACATTTTCTTAATTATTTAGGTATAACTATCTAATCCCACCCATATTCCTTTATTATTGTAATTGTATTTTTCAAATATAAAGTATTTCATTTAATTCATGTATTTTAAAGAAAAAATAATGTAAACAAATGTAAAATCACTGCAAACTTGAAATTCTAAATATACACCTTGATATTTTTCAAAAAGTGGTTCTTAAAAAATACTTTTTGATCTTATTCTGCTTCAAATTATTGTGTCTAAAATTATATTCAGAGTAGTTACATTATATTTACCTTTACTGAAGTTACAGTCACAACATTTTGACTTCAACCTATGTCTGCAAAAATGTCTTATTTGAGGTAATGAAACTTTTTATTTTTCTGGAAAACAGCGCATGCAAACTGTAAACATGTCAAATGTCATAGATTGAGTAACTCCTCTTTAGATTAAGGTGTTTGACATCAAGGGCTAAATTCATTTTATTATGCAAACCTAAGATCTTTAGATGACTGCTGTGTAAACAATTAACACTCATTTTTTTTTTTATGATGACAAGGAAATAATCAGTGATTAAGTGATTCTTTCAATTCTTTTTTTGAGAGTAAATATTTTCTCTTAGAGATGTCTTTTGAATTACACACTTTTGAGAAGAGATATTAGAAGGAAATCTTAGCAAAGTGTGGGTGAATTGCTTAAACCATGCAGTGATTACCAACTATTAAGCAGCCCTTATTTGAATACATATGATTACATTAACCTCCGGCTCCATTTTCTGTGTCTTCTATCAGCAGTTGCAGCATCCAGCGATCAAAGCCAGATTCCTATCATTGCTGTGTCTGTGACAGTGGGAGTCATTTTGTTGGCAGTGGTTATCGGTTTCCTCCTCAGTGGAAGGTAAGATAAGAAGCTGTGATTTTCAACTTGTGCGGCTGATTCCTTCCCTACATTGACCTGACCATTTGCCTGTTAAGCACATCCTAAAACAAATCAAGCAAGCAATACACATATCAGTAGATTACCTCAATATATGATGTATTTCTTGAGTTTTACTTTGTCCCTGTTAAGTACTAACTTTTAAGCATACAATACCTCTTCATCAAACATATTTTCTTCATTAGGATAGTATTAACTTGTTATTATTTACCGTCATTAAAATAACCAGCCTTTGTTTTATACAGTCTTTCTTTTTACCTGACATTTGTTTCTTCTCAAAAGTATTTATTGTTGCCTGCTTTAGTTTTAGCATTTAAGAAAGACTATGTCTGTGCCATGGTAGATTTAGAAGAATGGGACTAATAATTCTAGTTAGTCAGCATTCTGTCCTAACAGGCTAATGGACAAAAGCAGACACTTTGGTAAACAAGCGATTTGAGAAATAATCAGCCCTTTATTAATGACTGCTTTTATTTTCAGAATCTGAATGATTTTAACATGACTACATCAATCATAGTACATACGGATTTAAAATGAATTTTATTGACTGTTTTATCAATAGATATATTAATATTGATTATATAGCTATATTTTTTTCATTTAGAAAAAAAAAATAGGTAGAGTCCCAATAAGAACTTTTGTAGAGGTATTTTTTGAAGCTGACCTGAGTATAATCAATTTTCCTAAAAATAAATAAATACATACATATAGAAACATGATTGTATTCTATTTCTCCAACAAACATATTTCCATTTTTAATCTAGGCCATAGTTAGAAGGGATACTCAGTAACGACAGCTGTCAGTTTAAAAACGTTCTGGTGTTAGGCTATTATGGAAAACTTAATGAAAGTCTTCATGGAAGTACTTAAACCTGCACAAATATGTGAAATTTACTATAAGATAAAAAAAAAAGTCAGGAAATCAATAGTCATATTGATTTTGTTACTGTTATATTCATTTAATTTTGACTCTGAGTACCTATACAACTCATAAATATACAGAATTAGGCACTTTTCAATACACTGCATATTGTATTCTGAAAAGATTTATGACTATATTCATAAATTACAATAGTAACAATTTACTTTCATAAAACATTGTTACTTCCTTTAAACATCCTTTCTCTTTGTATCTGAAAATTCCATTTCTTCCAGTTCTTTTCATTTAGGAGTGTTCAGGGTAGGGTTTTCTTAGAATATATGTAGAAATGTGTTGCTTACTTTTAATATTTAAATAGCAGCAATATATTTTTAGAAATTCTCTGGGAAGCTGTTTGTGCTTTTGCTAAGAACAACCAGCCTTTTGCAGCTGGAAAACTGGGTATTGGCCTGACCTGTGGTGGCGCAGTGTGTAAAAGCGTCAACCTGGAATGCTGAGGTCGCCGGTTCGAAACCCCAGGCTTGCCTGGTCAAGGCACATATAGGAGTTGATGCTTCCTGCTCCTCCCTTTTTTCTTTCTATCTCTTTCCTCTCTGTGTCTCTTTCTCTCTCTGTGTCTCCTCTCTCTCTAAAAAAAAAATGAATAAATAAAAATGTGAAAAAAAAAAAGAAAACTGTATCTAGTGCCCCACAGACCTGTTCTCTCTAAAGTCAGTGGGTGAGAATTTTCTACCTGTGTCTCAACTTTCTGGAGAACAAGCTAATTCCCTCAGTCTTATCATAAACTTTGCTCAGATTTTAATCAAATAAGATTAATAAGTTGAGTGAATGGCAACTGCTAAGGAAACTATGATGTGAGATCTTTTCTACCCCAAGAGGGATAGACAACTATACATTTGCAGAGCTGATTTGTATTATAATATCTTTATTTCTAACTGAGATATGAATTGTTTCTTCCTTTTTCAATAAATCCAGAAGCATTGTTACTTATACTTAGATAATTGAGATCATAAGGTATTTTATTTGTTGGGTTCATACTTAGGAAAAATGAATAAAAATGGAAAAATGAACAAGATCTAAAGTTCAATAAATTTGTATATTTGTGGGTTTACTAAAAGATAAATCAAATATTAGAAATACTATATTTTATTGTAAACTTAGATCACTATATTTATTTAATCTAAGTGTTGTTAATGTGAATGTATTGATGACATGCAGCTATAAATTTTTATCAGTATGTGAATAAGCCCCCATTCTCAAAAAATGTTCTCCCCAATATATACATAAAATTCACTTTAAAATATTTTTGTTACATCTGTAGCATTAGTCAATGTTTTTGAAAGAAATTTAGATCTACTTAACTTTCTAAAGGATATTATAGCTTAGCATGCACACATACACACAAGTTTCATATATTCCTGAATTTCTTGAACAAGAAATTAAATTTTAGTATAATTTTTCATTATACTAGAATCATATCCACACCCAAAACACAAATCTAAATTTTTAGGATAACTAAATTTAATATGTGGTAAAGTAAATTTTAGATTCATTGTCTTATAGAAGTATGTTACATTTTTTTAATTACAACACTTTATGAATTTGTACATTGTTGATTTTTAAATTTCAGCCTATGGTTCTAATACTAGGAATTTGCTATTTAAAGGAAAACAATTTACCAGAAATCAATTTGAGATTTCTATTTTTACCAGAATTTTTTTTGAATAAAAATTTAATACATTTTGTTGAATATACATTCTTGAATTTCAGGGACCATTTGTTATATGATAGAAACATTTTTGGCCATTATATTTTACTTTTTATAGATAAGTTATTATTTTTGTATTATGTCAGTATACTTATTCAAAAGCTAAATAATATGATTCTTGAAAAACTTTTTCATTCAAGGCAATGAACTTGGTAATTTTTGCCTAAACTAAGAAAACCTTATCTATCATGTAGTATCCTGAATTAACTCAGTAAAAATTTGTCAAATAAAAAAAAAGAACTAAGTAATGAAACATTTCCAAAATCTAACATAAATTTTGGAAATTCTCTTTGAGTACTAGTGAATTATTGGAGAAAAATCTATTCTAGAAATGGTTTAAGGAGATTGAATTTATGCTTCTGCCTCCTCTCTGTGCCAAAATGTTATTGATAAACACACACAAAAATATAAAAGTATTTGAACATTCCTCTCACTTAGAATTTTCTCTTTTATCACTTTTAATCTCTTGAATATTTTATAAATCAAATATCTCATTAAATATCTCTTAAGTATAAGTAATTTGACTGTTTAATGGTGATACAGATAAATCGATTTTGATATATTACAAAAATATGAATTTCACTTGTATATAATATCTGTTGACAATTTATATCATCATTTGGGTTCAAGAAAAATATGTCTTGAAGATCCATTTCACTGACAATTTGAATTTTTATTTAGACCAAAGGAAAAACTGAGGATTATCACACAAATACTATGACACTAATCTATTTCAAAGAAAAAAATAAAGTCTTTTATTCTAGAATACAATGAAAGAAGAAAAATCAGTCAAATACAGAGACTTTCTAATCATTTTAGGATAAAATTGATTATGCAGCCAGCAGAAACTTTGGAGTCTTTCTATCTAGATATAGTTTTAAATAACATATGCAAGTGTCATTCCTGGATAGGAAAAGCTCTTATTTTAAAAATGGCTAAGTTTTATAACATCTTTTTAAAAAATTTCTTTTGAATTTTTCTGAAATGAGAAGCGGGGAGGCATAGAGATATACTCTCACATGTGCCTGACCGACCAGGATTCAGCCAGCATGACCATTAAGGGGCAATGCTCTGCCCATATGGGGTGTTGCTCCATTGCAAAAGGAGCCATTATAGCACCTGTGGAAGAGGCCATGGAGCCATCCTCAGCACCCGGGCCAACTTTGCTTCAATGGAGCCTTGGCTGTGGGAGGGGAAGAGAGAGAAAGAGAGGGGGGAAGGGGAAGGGGAAGGGTGGAGAAGCAGATGGGTGCTTCTCCTGTGTGCTCTGGCCAAGAATTGAACCTGGAGCTTCAACATGGGGGACTGACGCTGTACCACTGAGGCAACCAGCCCGGGCTTGTAACATCTTAAGATTCTATCAGTTTTAGAATTTGTGTGATCGTCCTGTTTAAAGATACTAAATATTCTATAGAGTAGGCATTTTCAACCAGTGTGCCACAAGGATTTTTAAATCATGCAATTCCTGAGTATTGAGTCAAGGGCACTGACCTCTTTTTTCATGGACTGTCAAATAAAAAAATGACAACAGCCCACACAGCAATAGCCATCCGATGTAAATGAATTAAAATTATAAATTATATCTTGTTTTGACATATTGGCCTCCCCAAAATATCTATATGGGTGTGCCACAGAACTTTAGTAATTAATTTATGTGTGCCATGCGAAAAAAAAAAAAAAGGTTGAAAATCACTGCCTGAGAGCATTTTCAGCAGGGTTCAGACTCTCTCATTTACTTTCTTATTAATTTTAAATTGCGTTTTCATGGAACAACAGAACAATTGACATGTCCTCAGCAAGCTAAAAGCTAATTACTCTGGGGTAGATATAAATGAAACTTCCTGATAGCACAACATGTTGTAATTGTTTTTTAATCTTCCTCTTTTATTGCTAATGACATTGCACATTAATAACTTTCTTATTATATCCTAATTTTGTGACCTTTCTCCTCTTTTATATACAATTTTATACATACAAATTGTTTAATCAATCTATCTTTTAGCTGAGATTGACATTTTCACAGTCTTCCAGTTTATTTTTAAAAAAGTGTATTACTGTGTCCTTCCCCTCTTTTTTCTTTCCTTTGAAGATAATCATTGATATTAGTTGACATTTTCTCTCTGTGTCCCCATTTCAGACATAGTTCTTTATTCTGAAAACTGAATACTTTGTTTTAATTTACAGAATATAGAGGTATAGAAAATACAAAGGAAAAATCTTTCAGCCAACAGAAAATTTATTCTTTCAACTTGGCTCATCATAGACATCCTGAGATTAAAGAATATATTTTTAATAGCTTGTTTCTGATCCCTCATTTATTACATGTTCACAAATTTAATGAAATGTTAAGAATATATCAAAGCTTTGTTTTTTTATTTCAATTAATTCTATATGTACACTCAATGATTAAACGTACACACTTTACATACATGCATGGCACAAATATTTACACGTTTGTGAATATCAACACAAGAAAAGTTAACCTGTTTGCCAATTTTAAAATTAGAAAACAAAAAACAAAAAACTTGTACGTAGTTCCTGAAGAGGTAGAAGGTTTCTCTAAAGTTGTTTGGCCTTTGATGTGTTTTTAAGGCTATTCATATGTGACTTTAATACTACGATGTTCCTGAGATGATAAATTTGATCATAGAGGTGGTTCAATGACTATAAAAACAGATTAACTATTTTCTGGCAAAAGATCTTCCCTTGTTTTTTCTGGTCATGTTAAAATGCTGTGATTCAACATAAAATTACTAAATGCTAAATTCTATTTTTCTTTGTCTTACATTAAACATTTGAAATCAGTCCATTAAAAAGTCTCATAGTTTTTGAGGCAAAAAATTGTTTACAGATCAATGGATGCTGTACTTGCAATTTAACCTATCAAACTTAAGGTATGGAGGCCATATTAGAAGTTTAGAGAATAAAAATCTATTTATATAAAATGCTGCTTTTAAAAAAATGCTGCTTTAGATCTTTTATTACCTAAGAATAATATTTAAATTTAGCCTTTTGTATTTTTTAAAAGACTCTTATAGAACAGGTTATAAATTATAAAATCTTCACAATCATCTATTACAGATATCAATCACCAAGGTGGGTTCCAGTCATGTGATATAAGAAGGCAATGCCTTTTTCTCAAACTGTTTCCACTTTAATTTAGTAGTCTGACAAATGGACAGAATTTTATAAGCAGAATTATAACAGCTATGAATAATAATAAGAATTTAAACGAAAATCACTCCCTTTGTTGTAGCTGTTTACCTTGAACGAGAATGACAATCCAATTTTCTAATTCAAAAAATATGTGAGTATTTATTATGTGCCTGTCATTATTCTTGTGTTAGGGAAAACAATGACTTGATGGGAAAATGCACTGGACTTAGAAATTTTTGTTTAGGCTCATTTGGAGCAAACTAAAATAATTATATAGGCTTTTTTAATGCAATTATTTAGTTCACACAAGTGCACAAGTTCTGCTTATATTTGATATCAAAATATAATAACTTCTTATGGGAAAACTTTATAAAGAATGTGAAATATTCTAAAACTTTAGAGAAGCCTCTTTACCTAATGGAAATAACACAGTAATAGTATTGATAATAATAATATTCTCTAGCATTACATACTACCTACTACGAGGCACTGGCTTTGTATGTAATAGCTCACAATATTATATCTAAGTTCTGTCTCTGACTTATGCTGGGTAAAATGATCTTCTTGCTGTTTCTTGAATGCTATAAAAATAGTCCAATCTTAAGGCTCTTGCACTAGCTCTCCTTGCTGCCTAAAACTCCTTTGCCTTAGAAAACCACGTGGCTTCCTCTTTCAAGCCTTGCTGAATCTCAGCCTCTCAACTGAACTTACTAAAAGGATGACCCATGACTCCTTCTGCTGCACACCAGACATGTCTCACCCAGATTTGTTTCTTCATAACACCGGTTACCATTATATACCATAACACTAACTGCCATTATATACTATATATTTTTTTATTCTGTTGATTTTTTTTTCTGTTGACTCTATTAGAATATAAGACCTGGGATGGCAGGTATTTTTATTTGTGGAATTTTATTCTCTTCTGGGAAAATGTCTAGACTATGAAATTATCATATACAGTTTGTTAATGTGGTCCTGGAGATTGAAACCAGCTCTGACTTTAAGGCCCTTCTCTTTATCAGAAACTTCCCAATTAACGGCTTATAATTAATCAGCTACATGATTTTGGTGAAACTGAATTCTTGTGTACAAAGTCGCTGATTCCTTGCGATAATAATAATGATTTTAATATTTTTAAAACCTTTCAAACAAATCAGTTTTATGAATAAAATGCCTCTTAGAAATTAATATTGATGATATTTTGACACTAAGGTATGAAATACATTGAATTTTAGTGCATTCTCCCTCTGTCCTTCACATAAAAATTGTACCTAATAAATTTTAGAATCACACATATCAAATATCACCAACTCCATGACCATTAACGATTATATTTATATAAAAGCTAGTTAATTTTACCTCAAAACTTTTTTTTTCCAATTGACGTAGTTTTAGGTCATATTTTATATTTGTTTCCCTTGATAGATATGTGATCATCTTGAACACCAATTATAAGATAAATTCTCAATAATTGTCCATTGACCATAAGAATGGAATAATAAAGCTATAGTTCAAGGCTCTTGAAAATATACTTCAAACTACTATTCTAGTGTTATCAATATATGTTTTTGACATGGACTCATTTGAATGCATACAACAGATGCCAATTTTAAAGTGGCTTAATCTAAAAGAGAATTATAGATCAGATAGATGAAAAGCTCCAGAGATTTAAAAAATACCCAAGGACAAGCACTTTATAGATACAACTGGTGAAATAATATCCACTATGCAATTGAAGGACATGATTCTAGAATGATATAAATATGGTATTTAAAGCCACTAATCAAAATGAGGTTCTCTGGGTAGAACCTGGGGCACTCTAATATTGAGAGGTAAAGTGAGGATGAAAGTTCCATCAAAAAGAGACTGAGAAGAAGGGTCCATGATATAGCAGAAGAACAGACATTTGATTGATCACCGAAGGGGTAATAGTCACACTATTGAGCCCAGCTCCTACAGTAGAGCTCTTACCCTTCCCTCTCAGAGCTTACATGGCACAAGCTGTGACAGAAGCCTTTATGCAGCTCTACAGAATCAATCAATCAATCAACGCTGGGACCTTAACTAAGCAGAGGATGGAGAAATTACACTGCATGGCTCAGAGCAAAAGAAGCTCATGCTTGACCTTTAAGATAGGGTCAGTCTCATATGATGCACGAGGGCCATATGAGAACGAGGAAAGAGGGCCTCACTCCGTTCTTTTCTTTCAACTTTCAACATTAAACCTTACACACATGTCAACACCCACACCAGCCATTCTTTCTAATATAAACATTTCTCTTAGCCAAAGCAATTTCTCCTGCATGTGAATTCTCAGAAAATTATATCGGTATTTCTCATGTAATTTAACACTTTCAACCACAAGTTAAATAGTACTTTGGTGACTATCTTCTCTTTTCTGCCACCAGGAAATATTTAGAAGGCAAAGACTTCTGTTGCTCTCCCAAATCACCTAATTGAATTAATATTTTATAAGTTATTAAATTATAGATAAACTATGCATTGATCTTTATTTCACAAGCTTTGATTCGTGGGTTTCTTTTTCCCTATTAATGTTGATAGTTTGGGGAAAGAGAAAAAGTTAGTAAATCTGACATGAGCTTAAGAGAATACCTAAACTGTAAATGTGCCTTCTTCTTGAAAAATAAAATTTTAGTGCCAGTGCAAAATAAATGCAATGATTTTAAAGACATATTGCATAGGAGTTAAGAAATCTTTACTAGCTCATGTTATTTATTTGACATCTGGACATGCTAATGCCAGTGTGATGGTGTACTTGGTGATTTCAAACAGTGTTAGCTTTTATAAATAATAATGTATGTCAATATATATGTATTTCTCTTCTGATTCTTTTCAAAGTAGAGACTTCATGGATATGTTGATATATTTGGTATCTTTAACATAACTAGGAGTATTTTGTTTCAGAACTTGATAAATTTTGATAAGAAAAAGTACTACATGAACATATTTTAATCTAATACCATTTTATTTTAAAATAATGATAAATATTTGTAATTACACATACAATCACTGATTTTAGAAAAGCTCATCAAAAGCAAATCTCAGCAGTTTATGAATTAGCAATAATGTGATTATATAAGAATGTAATACATCCAGGCATGTGTATTGATTTACTATCTAAGGGTTATTATTCCTTCTATTTTCTCATGATTGCATGCTTTTTCTTCAAAGGCTCTGAATCAAAGATAATTAGTGAGCAGTTCATAATTTGTTAATAACTGACAAATGGGGATCAGAGCAGAGTAGTGCCAGAAAGAGTAGGAGCATCACAACAACTAATTGCCCACTGTGGGAAGTAAATCGTCTTAGGAAACTGAACCCAAGAGGGTTACTGGCTCAATTCCTCAACATTATTGAATATCCCACCTGTGACTTCTCACAGATCCAACATGTAAACACCACTGCAACATTCAGAAAGTTATGCTGAGGCAATTATTTAAACAAAAAACTCCACAGTACTGGAGACAAGTTATTATAATTGAATTGCAAAGCTGAAAATTATTTGAGCAAAGATTCAGATGTCAAGTTTTAATCACAGGGTATGTCAAAAAGACTAGCCACAAAGCAAAATACACTTTTTATGTGAAGCCCCTTTTCTTTAAGGATGTGATCCCCATGTGAAAGTCATAGTAGCAGGCTGACATGTCAGGAGGTGCAGGGCTCTGATGGAAGACTATGCTAGGTTTCTGGGAATCTTACCATGTCTTTCAGACACCACAAGAGCACAGGATTTCACAGGAACTTGATACCCAGTTCTACAGAAAAAATAAATAGCACTGTCCTACGCCAGAAGGTACAACTCTCGTCAACAAAAAAATCAGTTAGTTTCCTAAGTCATGTCAAGGAGTACACTCTTTGCTGAGAAATGAAGCAAATGAACAATAAAATGATGCAAATGATTTTAAACACCAGATAAAAACCACATCTGTACAAGATCTATGATGTTTTAAAATTTGTATGTATCTGAAAATAAATAAATGTTTCTAATGGATCAGCAACTCAGTTTCAACCCATTATCTTTTTGCCCAAACCCTCAGGCTTCTAAATCTTTATCCAATAAATTGCAATGTGAAGTCTTTCTGAATATCTCAAATATATGTTTGTATATGGTTTGAGCCTGTACAGTTTGCCTTATTTATTCCCATTGATTCTCAAAGCCAGGGTGACTAGATCCTGTTCATGTTTCTCCAACCTTTTGAAATCCCACCATTCCAGGAGGACTCGTTAAATAACACTGCTTGAAGTCTACCAGGGATTCATCTCATCTCAGTACATCATAAATCCTCAAGTGAAAATCTTTATCAATATTGTTCCCATCTCTCCACTGATTGGATTACATCTCCTTTGACCTCAAATGTTCAAAATGCTATGTTCAGACATATCTTTGGGGGTTAGATTAATGGCCATTTCTTAAATGTACTTCCTGTTTATTTTATTTTATTTTATTTTTTTGCTCTCTAAGACATCTTACTGACTCTCTTTCCTACACATTTCAGTCTATTTTTTACATTGTATATTGCATAGATAGCATGGTTACAGTAATAGTGCTAATTTCTTACTAGCTGCCGCTATTTTATTAATGTATATATTTCTTAATTTTCTGATGAAATATTATATTGAACATACAAAATAAAATTTAGAAATAAAAAATGAATCATATTTATCCTATGGAACCAATTACTATTAATATTTTGACATATATTGAATACATTTTTATATACATAGTTGAGTCCATAATTTAGTTTTATTTTTTGCTTTTTGTGGTTTAACAATATAATAAAACATTCCTGTATAACTGAAAATGTTTTAAAAGCAAATATTTAATACTTTTTCTTATTCTAATGTTTAATCTTTTCTATATGCTTTCCCTTTTGCTTTGTTTACTAGCTCCTATTTTTATTATTTTTGAGAGAGGGATTTCTATCTTTAATATCCTTAGAACAACATTTGAATAATTCAAAATGAGGGTAAATGAATATTAATATTTTTAAAATTGTTGATACATATTCACAAATGGTCCTCCTAAATTATTGTACTAATTACCATTCCCTACAAAAGTCTATGAAATTAACTGGTGGGTTACAAATTAGTCTCTGCTAATTTCATAGAGAGAAAATAGTTCTGTATTTTTAATTGCACTTCTTTTTATTTTTTAAGTTTAATAGTTTTTTAATATATATATGCAGAAATAGAATTATTAACTATTTTTATTATCTGGTTTTTTTGCACTTAATAATTTTATTTTTTTAATGGGGTGACATCAGTAAATCAGGATACATATATTCAAAGATAACAAGTCCAGGTTATCTTGTCATTCAATTATGTTGCATACCCATCAGCCAAAGTCAGATTGTCTTCTGTCACCTTCTATCTAGTTTTCTTTGTGCCCCTCTCCCTCCCCCTTTCCCTCTCCCTCTTCCTCCTCCCCCTGTAACCACCACACTCTTATCAATGTCTCTTAGTCTCACTTTTATGTCCTACCTACGTATGGAATAATGCAGTTCCTGTTTTTTTCTGATTTACTTATTTCTCTTCGTATAATGTTATCAAGATCCCACCATTTTGCTGTAAATGATCCGATATCATCAATTCTTATGGCTGAGTAGTATTCCATAGTGTATATGTGCCACATCTTCTTTATCCAGTCATCTATTGACGGCCTTTTTGGTTGTTTCATGTCCTGGCCACTGTGAACAATGCTGCAATGAACATGGGGCTGCATGTGTCTTTACATATCAATGTTTCTGAGTTTTGGGGGTATATATACCCAGTAGAGGGATTGCTGGATCATAAGGTAGTTCTATTTTCAGTTTTTGAGGAACCACCATACTTTCTTCCATAATGGTTGTACTACTTTACATTCCCACCAACAGTGTATGAGGGTTCCTTTTTCTCCACAGCTTCTCCAACATTTGCTATTACCTGTCTTGTTAATAATAGCTAATCTAACAGGTGTGAGGTGGTATCTCATTGCAGTTTTGATTTGCATTTCTCTAATAACTAATAAAGATGAACATTTTTTCATATATCTATTGGCCATTTGTATTTCTTCCTGGGAGAAGTGTCTATTCATGTCCTCTCCCATTTTTTTATTGGATTGTTTGTTTGTTTGTTGTTGAGTTTTATGAGTTCTTTGTATATTTTGGATATTAGGCCCTTATCTGAGCAGTTGTTTGAAAATATCATTTCCCATTTAGTTGGCTGTCTGTTTATTTTATCAGTTTCTCTTGCTGAGCAAAAACTTCTTAGTCTGATGTAGTCCCATTCATTAATTTTTGCCTTCACTTCTCTTGCCTTTGGAGTCAAATTCCTAAAATGCTCTTTAGGTCCATGAGTTTAGTACCTATGTCTTCTTCTATGTACTTAATTGTTTCAGGTCTTATGTTTAGATCTTTGATCCATTTTGAGTTAATTTTTGTACAGGGGGAGAGACTGTAGTCCAGTTTCATTCTTTTGCATGTGGCTTTCCACTTTTCCCAGCACCATTTACTGAAGAGGCTTTCTTTTCTCCATTGTGTGTTGTTGGCCCCTTTATCAAAAATTATTTGACTATATATATATGGTTTTATTTCTGGACTTTCTATTCTGTTCCATTGGTCTGAGTATCTATTTTTCTGTCAATACCATGCTGTTTTGATTGTTGTGGCCCTATAATAGAGTTTGAAGTCAGGTATTGTAATGCCCCCAGGTTCATTCTTTTTCTTTAGGATTGCTTTGGCTATTTGGGATTTTTTATAGTTCCATATAAATCTGATGACTTTTTGCTCCATTTCTTTAAAAAATGTCACTGGAATTTTGATAGGAATTGCATTAAATTTGTACATTGCTTTGGGTAATATGGCCATCTTGATTATATTTATTCTTCCTAACCAAGAACAAGGAATATTCTTCTATCTTATTATATCTTTTTTCGATTTCCCTTAATGGTTTATAGTTTTCATTATATAAGTCATTTACATTCTTTGTTATGTTTATTCCTAGGTATTTTATTTTTTTTGTTGCAATCGTGAAGGGGATTATTCTTTTGAGTTCGTTCTCAAATGTTTCATTGTTGGCATATAGAAAGGCTATTGACTTCTGTATGTTGATTTTGTATCCTGCAAATTTACTGTATTGGCTTATTGTTTCTAGTAGTCTTTTTGTGGATTCTTTGGGGTTTTCGATGTATAGGATCATGTCGTCTGCAAAAAGTGATACCTTTACTTCTTCTTTTCCGATATGGATGCCTGTTATTTCTTTGTCTTGTCTGATTGCTCTGGCTAGAACCTCTAGCACCACATTAAATAAGAGTGGAGAGAGTGGATAACCGTGTCTTCTTCCTGATTTAAGGAGAAAAGCCTTCAGTTTAGTGCCATTTAATATGATGTTAGCTGATGGTTTATCATATATGGCCTTTATCATGTTGAGATATTTTCCTTCTATAACCATTTTGTTGAGAGTCTTAAACATAAAATTGTGTTGTATTTTATCAAAAGCATTTTTTGCGTCTATTGATAAGATCATGTGGTCTTTGTTCTTTGCTTTGTTAATATGGTGTATTATGTTAACCGTTTTACGTATGTTGAACCATCCTTGAGATTCTGGGATGAATCCCACTTGATTATGATGTATTATTTTTTTAATATGTTGTTGTATTCGATTTGCTAGTTTTTTGTTTAGTATTTTAGCATCTGTATTCATTAGAGATATTGGTCTGTAGTTTTCTTTTTTTGTGCTGTTCTTGCCTGGTTTTGGTATGAGGGATATGTTGGCCTCATAAAATGTGTTTGGAAGTACTGCTTCTTCAATTTTTTGGAAGACTTTCAGTAAAATAGAAACCAAGTTTTTCTTTGAATGTTTGATAAAATTCGCTGAAATAGCCGTCTGGGCCTGGACTTTTATTATGGGGAGGTTTTTAATGGTTTTTTTTATTTCTTCTCTACTAATAGGTCTGTTTAGGCTTTCTGCTTCTTCTTGACTCAGTCTAGGAAGGTTATATTGTTCTAGGAATTTATCCATTTCTTCTAGGTTGTTGAATTTAGTGGCATAAAGTTTTTCATAGTATTCTACAATAATTCTTTGTATATCTACGGTGTCCGTGGTGATTTCTCCTCTTTCATTTTGGATTTTGTTCTCTTTTTTCCTTGTTAAGTCTTGCCAAGGGTTTGTCAATTTTGTTGATCTTTTCAAAGAACCAGCTCTTTGTTCTATTGATTTTTTCTATAGTTTTTCTGTTCTCTATTTCATTTATTTCTGCTCTGAGTTTTATTATCTCCTTTCTTCGGCCGGTTTTGGGTTGTCTTTATTCTTCTTTTTCTAGTTCCTTAAGGTGTGAAGTTAAGTGGTTCACTTGGGCTCTCTCTTGTTTGTTCATATATGCCTGAAGTGATATGAACTTCCCTCTTATCACTGCTTTTGCTGCATCCCATAGATTCTGATATGTCGTATTGTCATTTTCATTAGTCTGTATATATCTTTTGATCTCTGCACTTATTTCTTCTTTGACCCATTCATTTTTTAAAAGTATGTTGTTTAGTTTCCACATTTTTGTGGGATTTTTTTCCTCTTTTTTGCAGTTGAATTCTAGTTTCAAGGCTTTATGATCAGAAAATATGCTTGGTACAACTTCAATTTTTCTGAATTTGCTGATGTTGTTTTTGTGGCCCAACATATGGTCAATTCTTGAGAATGATCCATGTACACTGGAGAAAAAGTATACTCAGTCACTTTGGGATGAAATGTCCTGTAGATGTCTATCATATCCAGGTGCTCTAGTGTTTTGTTTAAGGCCACTATATCTTTGTTGATTCTCTGTTTCGATGACTGATCTACAGCCGTAAGCGGTGTATTGATGTCTCCAAGTATGATTGTATTTTTGTCAGTTTTATTTTTTTTGTTGTTGTTGTTTGTTTGTTGTTTTTTTTGTTTGTTTGTTTTTTCTGAAGCTGGAAACAGGGAGAGATAGTCAGACAGACTCCCGCATGCGCTCGACCAGGATCCACCCGACACGCCCACCAGGGGCGACGCTCTGCCCACCGGGGGCGATGCTCTGCCCCTCCGGGGCGTCACTCTGCCATGACCAGAGCCACTCTAGCGCCTGGGGCAGAGGCCAAGGAGCCATCCCCAGTGCCCAGGCCATCTTTGCTCCAATGGAGCCTTGGCTGCGGGAGGGGAAGAGAGAGATAGAGAGGAAGGAGGGGGTGGGGGTGGAGAAGCAAATGGGTGCTTCTCCTATGTGCCCTGGCCAGGAATCGAACCCGGGTCCCCCGCACGCCACGCAGATGCTCTACCGCTGAGCCAACCGGCCAGGGCCTGTCAGTTTTAGTTTTAAGGTCAATAAGTAGCTGTCTTATATATTTTGGTGCTCCTTGGTTTGGTGCATATATATTAAGAATTATTATGTCTTCTTGATTCAGTGTTCCCTTAGCCATTATGAAATGGCCATTTTTGTCTCTGAGTACTTTTGTTGTCTTGTAGTCAGCATTATCAGATATGAGCTTTGCTACGCCTGCCTTTTTTTGAATGTTATTTGCTTGGAGTATTGTTTTCTAGCCTTTCACTTTGAATTTGTTTTTATCCTTGTTACTTAGAGGAGTTTTTTGTAGGCAGCATATAGTTCGATTTTCTTTTTTGATCCATTCTGCTACTCTGTGCCTTTTTATTGGTGTTTAATCCGTTTACATTTATGTGATTATTGACACTTTTGAGTTCCCTATTGCCATTTTATAGATTGTTTTCTGTTAGTTTTGTGTCTTGTTTGATCCTTCTCTTTCATTTTTCTATCTTTTGTTTTTATTTGGTTGTGTTCCATACATCTTTCCTCTGTTGCTATCTTTTATAAATCATATGCTTCTATGGTGGTTTTTTCAATGGTGGTTACCATTAAGTAATAAAAGTGGTTTCTACCCTGTTCATTGTAGTGCACTATTTTGTGAGTACTTTTGCACTCCATCATTTTTTGCTACTGTTAATCTCCATTCACTTTCTTCCCTTTCTTTTTGTTGTTGTCACAGTTTAAATTTGGTTTTATTGTGTTCTTCTTGGAGCTTTTACTGTGGCCTTGTTTTTTTTTTTTGTTTTGTTTTGTTTTTTGTTCTTTGTATCTGATTGGAGAACCCCCTTTAGTAATTCCTGGAGTGGGAGTTTTCTGATGATAAATTCTCTCATCTTTTCTGTATCTGTGAGTGTTTTTATTTTTCCTTTATATTTGAAGGATAGCTTTGATGGGTATATTCGTGGCTGAAAGTTCCTCTCTTTCAGGACTTTAAATATTTGGTTCCACTTTCTTTTAGCTTGTAGAGTTTCTGTTGAGAAATCAGATGATAATCTAATAGGCCTTCCTTTATATGTTGTATTCTTCTTTTCCCTGGCTGCCTTGAGAATTTTTTTTTTTTTTGCCATTGGTTTGTGCCAATTTCATTATGATGTGCCTTGGAGTAGGTTTGTTGGGGTTAAGAAAACTCGGAGTTCTGTTTGCTTCTAGAATTTGAGGCTTTAGTTCTTTCCACAGGCTTGGGAAGTTCTCATTTATTATTTGTTTGAGGATGTTCTCCATTCCATTTTCTCTCTCTTCTACCTCTGATATACCCATTATTCTTATGTTATTCTTTTTGATGGAGTCAGATAATTCCTGTAGGGCTGTCTCATTTTTTTTTTAATTTTTAAGTCTCTTTCTTCTTCTCTTTGTTGTGCTTCAAATTGCTTGTCTTCTATTTCACTAATCTTCTCTTCTATCTGGCTTGTTCTATTAGCTAAGCTTGTTACCTCATTTTTCAGCTCGTGAATTGAGTTTTTCCATCTCTGTTTGATTTGTTTTTATAGTTTCAATTTCCTTGGAAATATACTCTTTGTGTTCATTGAGTTGTTTCTGAGCTCCCTAAATTGCCTTTCTGTGTTTTCTTGTATATCTCTGAGTATTTTTAGGATTTCTATTTTAAATTCTCTGTCGTTTAAATTCAAGGTTTCCAATATATTAAATTTTTTCTCCATAGATTTTTCCTCATCTATGTATGTTACCTCTTTCTTTTGTATCCATGATATTCGATTTTCTCTTCTTTAATGGCATCTGAGGGCGGTTTTGTTGATAGCATTAATGAGATTTAATAAAGAATAAAAAGTTTAAAAAATAAAAATCAAAAATCAAAGTTTTTTTTATAAAAATTAATAATTAAATAAAGAAAAATAAAATAAAATAAAAATTTGAAAAAAAGAAAATTATTCCTCCCCCTCCTTTTTTCCTCTCCTCTCCTCTTCCCACTTTCTTGAGAAAATCTTGTGGTGAACTGTAAATTATATTGGACTAAATAGAACAAACAATGCCTATAATGGAGGGCCTGAATTGGGGAGAAGTAATAAAGGGGCAAAGAAAAAAAGGAGGGTATGGACCCACAAAAAGCAAATTAGAAAAAAATTTGGGTCAAGAATAAAATGATTTGCTTTTAGGTGTTGGTTGACTAAGAGTTATGATGAGAGGAGTAAGAGGGAAACAGGAAAAAACGGAGGGAATTTAAAAATTACTGTTGTATTTAGTGGAACAAGAACTAGATAAAATGGAGAGTCAGGGATGGGAGCACTGCTAGTGAGTTAAAAAGGTGAAATAAAAACCCCCCAAAACGCAAAAACATAAGTTTGAGTCCCAGATAAGATAATTTGTTCGTTATTGAGGTTTGAATGAGAAGAGACCTAAAGGAGAAAGGAAGAAACTAATATAAAGGGAGAAAAGAAAGAGAGAGAGAGAGAGAGGGAAGGAGTGAACCACTGAAAGAAGGAAAAAGAAAAAATAGGACAGAGAGAGAGTTAAGGGTTTTGGAGTGCAACCCTCATAGAGAGAAAGGAACAGGAAAGAAGAGATAATGGGAGATGTAACACTTATGGGTACTGTAGTTCAAGGAGAGGAGAGAGTAAGACCAGCAGAGTGTTAATCGACCAAATTGGAGGAGGAAAAAAAATTCCAAGAATGAAGATAAGAGAAACAAACGAACAAATATAATAAAATGGGGTAGGTTATAAAGTCTGAGGATTATTGTTGCTTTTGAGAGGTTATCTTCTTGCTTTTTCTTTTCTCTCCCTCTTCCTGGTCAGTGACTCTGTACCATGGTTTCTGCCCCTTTGGCATGCTCAGGTAGAGGTTTGCAGTTCATAAGTCTGTATGGCGATGTCACGTGTTGGGCTTCAGTCTCGTTGGCAGTCAAGGCTCATTAGCATTTATAGGCTCTGACAGTGAGAGAGACCGCATTCCTGGAGCCTCTCTCCTAGTCTTTCCTTCCACAATTAGAAGCCTGATAATCCAGCTATGGGGTTGCTGCTGCCTCTGCCTGGATAGTAAGAGGTTCAAAGAGCTGGCAACTCCCCACTCTAATCCCACTCAGCACAGGGCTCTGGGTAAGGCTCAGTCAGTCAGAGCTGCTAGCCTAATCAGGCGGGGCTTCTGCCCACTCAAAGACCTCTGACTCTGCCCCTCTGTGGGATAACAGGGGCGGCCACTCCTGAGGTGCTTGGAGAAATCTCTTGCCCACTCTCCGTGTGCACCAACCAGGATATCAGGCCGGCTGCCTCACACTTTGAGTGAAACCCCACCCGCACGGAAAAGTTCCAGTGTTGGAATTGTCTCTCACTCCCTCCCCGTGCGTGGCTTTTTAAGGGTGTTGGGGCAGCCTGGAGATTCTGCTTTTGGCCCACACAAAGGCCCCTGACTCTGCCCTTTTGTGGGGTAACACGAGCGCCCACTCCTGAGATATTAAGAGGAATCTCTTGCCCACTCTCCGTGTGTGCCGACCAGGATATCAAGCTGGCCCCCTCACACTTTGAGTGAAACCCCTGCCCGCACAGAAAAGTTCCAGAGTTGGAATTGGCTCTTGCTCCCTCCCCGTGTGCAGCTTTTTTAGGGCGCTGGTGCAGGCTGGAGATTCTGCTTTTGGCCCACACAAAGGCCCCTGACTCTGCCCCTCTGTGGGATAACACGGGCACCCACTGCAGAAGTGCTCGGAGGAATCTCTTGCCCACTATCTGCGTGCACCGACCAGATCGGGGCAAATGGCTGCCCCGCTTGTCTTTCTTTGTCTGGGTTTGCCACGAATGTTAGCTTGTATTGCCTGGGTTGCCACAGGCACAGTTTTTCCTCGGCTTGGATCTCCGTGCCACAGCCTGGTTTGGCCATTTGTGCCATGGCCTGGATCTGTTCACCCCCTTTGCCCACCTCAGTTTCTATATTCTCAGTTCCCAGTGAAAGCAGACCTATTTGGGTTAGTGAGGAAGGCAGAGCACTTCTTACTCCCTATTTCCCTCGGGGTTTGATTATATATTTAGCCAATTTTTTTGCTCGACCATACCTTTGGGTGTATTGCGAAACATCTGGAGGCTCAAAGGATAGGTTTTTCTGTTTCTGGTTGAAGGTCTTGTTGAGTTTTTGGGGAGATTTATCGGTATTGCTTCCTACCGCACCATTACTCTGACGTCATCCGTTATCTGTTTTATAAATTACAGATACGTACTCTTCATTCTTTTAAGCTAGTGGGCTCTTAGCTTTTCAAACAGTAAAGATATATTATTAAAAGTGGCAAATTTTTGCCTGACTAGGTGGTGGAGCAGTGGGAGAGAGTGTCAGACTGGGATGCGGAGGACCGAGGTTCAAAACCCTGAGTGCTGGCATCAGCACAGGCTCACCAGCTTGAGCCCAAAGGTGCTGGCTTGAAGACCAAGGTTGCTGGTTTGAGCCCAAGGCTGCTGCTGGCTTGAGCCCAAGGTCACTGGCTTGAGGAAGAGGTCACTCACTCTGTTGTAGCCCTGTGGTCAAAGCATATATGAGAAGGCAATCAATGAATAACTTAGGTGCTGCAATGAAGAATTGATTTTCTCATCTTTCTCCTTTCCTGTCCATCTGTCCCTTTCTCTGACTTTCTCTCTCTCTCTCTCTCTCTCTCTCTCTCTTTCTTTGTCAAAAGAACAGCAAGATTTCTTTGCTTTTTAATAGTATTTATTTTGCATAGGATATGAAAAATGGTAACTTTATGTGGATGGGTCTCTAACCTGATATTTTCTATAGGCTTATGTAAGTACTAAAAACTATTTATCACCATCTTCTAAAAGTGTTAGAGATCTTCATCTTAGCACACTAAAGAGAGCTTATAGAGCTTATATAGATATTCTTTTGTCTGTATTGCCTCTGGGCTCTCAAATCTATTCTTCTTAACTAATTTGTCCTGAGATCATATCAATTTAAATATTATCATTTAAAAATATTTTTAATGTTTAGTCAGATGAATTCTTATTGGGAAATTGCAGATGATCACAATTACAAATATTTTATATCAGCACCTTTGTACTTATACATATGTATCCACCACTTTGCGATTAGACACATGCACTTATAACTATTGTTTTATATAAAGCAGTTATAATAATAAATAACCAGTTTTATGGTATATGCATTATATTAGTTAATATTATAACTACATTTAACTTTAAACACTTATGAAAATGTTTATAATGTATGATTTTAATAGATTTTAATACTACTGACCAATATTCATAGAAAGCAAAAATGTACTTACATGGAATTTGAACAGTTTGATATGAAAATGTATATCTAGCCTCCTTTTAATGAGTCCTAATAATTCAATTCTCATAATATTTTTTCCAAAATACATACATGCATTGTGTTTTGATAATTTCAGTATGGTTTCAAAATACTTTAAGACAGTGAAATAATTAAATTGAAACATTAGTCCAGGGGTCAGGAACCTTTTTGGCTGAGAGAGCCATGAACGCCACATATTTTAAAATGTAATTCCATGAGAGCCATACAACGACCCATGTACATTACGCATTATTCAATAAAAATTTTGTGTTGTCCCGGAGGACAGCTGTGATTGGCTCCAGCCACCCACAACCATGAACATAAGCAGTAGGAAATGAATGGATTGTAATACATGAGAATGTTTTATATTTTTAACGTTATTATTTTTTTATTATTAAAGATATTTCTACAAGCCAGATGCAGCCATCAAAAGAGCGACATCTGGCTCGTGAGCCATAGGTTCCCAACCCCTGCATTAGTCCTTCTGGTTTCTCTACATTCTAAGTATAATGCTGATAGATGTGATTCAGCTTTGGAAAACTATTCAACAGTCATAAAAAGGAGGGTTAACTAAATTAAAACTTAAATATTTGGCTTATTTCTTTGACTAATCTTTTATTGAGCCACTCATTTTTAATATTATTCTTTCAATAAAACACATAGGTGTTTAAAATAAATGTTATTGTCAGAGCTGTGCTTAAAATATTCTTCATTTTCAAGCTGGCAATTAGCATTACTTTTTTGCAACTGTATCTGACCTTATTTTTTTCCTTTCTACTTTTCTCAAAATAAATTAAAACCTAAAATAGCTAAGCACTGGTAGGTTGGTCATGACAGTCATACACTTCTCTCAAAAAGGACTTACTGACAGACTTATTTCAGCTGTAAAAAGACTGTGTGTCATAAAAAGTTCAGTGGGAAGAACTTATAGTAACTTTAGGCTTCTAGAAATGTTGGTCATTGATATTTGTTCAGTAAAATTTATGATTGTGTCATCCTGTAACACAAACACATAATTCAGTGTTTTGTATATCAATAATATTGTTGTGCCAGAACAGAACTAAGATGGTGGTTAATTAAAAAGAAGAATCTATGTAATTTCTCCTCATTAAACTGATAAAAATGATCTCTTCTGTGGAAATAAACAAAAAGTACTCAAATGAGAACAAGCATAGGCTGTTTGTTAAGATCTTTCTATAACAAGGGAATTAGGGAATTGGTCACTATGCCTTGCCAAAGGCAGGCAATGGAGTATGAAAGCTTATTAATGGAAAAAAGGGGGGGACTTCAGGTATACCTTGATTGGAGATTAATGACATAGGTAACTGAAAATGGACTAAGTAGAAATGGAATATCCTATGCTATTGGTTAGGAGAGCATGTTTCACTTCCTCTAATTGGTCATAATTTGGAAGTGGGCACAAAAATCAAAGAAGCTGGCATTTATTTATAGAGTTCTAACATTTGGGTTGATTATTGCAGAAGTTTTGATTTGGATACCTGGACTGTTTGCTGCCGATTTGTGGTCAAAATTCTTTATTTTTATTTGGTCTGAACATTGCCCACTTATATATTCAGTCTCTCCCTTCATACATTCCACTAAATAGTAGAAGTCTTTTTATAAACTAAGTGTTCATTTTTTTAATTTTTAAAAATTTATAATAATTTAATTTATTCTGTTAATATGGATTCAAGTGTCTGACTCAATATAACAACCTCACTATCCACCCCCATGCCCTCCATTGCACCCCCTTTTGCCCTCTCCCCCTTATTCCCTACCTCCTTCGCTCTGGGATTTGCTGTACTGTTATCTTTATCTCTGTGTTATGTATTTATAATTTCACTAATTCCTTCATCTTTGATCCCATCACCTAATCTCCCTTCCCTCTAACAGCTGTCCCTCTACTTCCTGTGACCCTGCCTGTCTCTATTCCATTCCTCAGTTCACTTTGTTCAATAGATTCCACATATAAGTGAGATCATATGATATATATCTTTTTCTGCCTGGCTTATTTCTCTTAGCATAATAATCACCAGGTACATCCATGCCATCACAAAAAGTAAGGCTTCCTTCTTTTTCAAAGCTGTGTAGAATTCCATTGTGTATATTATATACCACAGCTTTTAATCCACTCATTCATGGAATAACATTTTAGTTGTTTCCAGGTCTTGGCTATTGTAAACAATGCTGCAATAAATATGGGAGTGCATATCTTTTTTTGACTCACTGATTTGGTATCGTAGGACATATTCTTAAAAGTGGGATAGCTAGGTCAAAACAGTCTCCTCTTTGAGAAAACACCATACTGTTTTCCACAGTGGCTGCACAAATCTGCACTCCCACCAGCAGTGCAGGAGAGTTCCCTTTTCTCCACTCCCTTGCCAGCTTTTATTGTGTGTTGATTTGTTAATGAGCACCATCCTGACAGGTGTGAGGTGGAATCTCATTGTGGTTTTAATTTGCATTTCTCTGATGATTAGTAACGAACATTTTTTCATTGGCAATATGTGTATGTCTTCTTTGAAGAGGTGTCTGTTCATTTCTTTTGTCCATTTTTAAATTGGATTGTTTAACTTCCTGGTGTTGAGTTTTACAAGTTCTTTATAAATTTTGGTTATCAATTCCTTATTAAACGTATTGGTGAATATGTTCTCCCTCTGAGTGGAATTGCCTTTTTATTTTGATCATGGTGTCTTTTGCTGTGCAAAAGCTTTTTAGTTTGATATAGTTCCTTTGTTTATTTTGTCCTTTATTTCCCATGCTTGGGGAGATAAATCAGCAAAAATATTGCTACGAGAGATATTGGAGAGCTTACTGCTTATGTTTTCTTCTAAGATGCTTATGGTTTCACAGCTTACATTTAAGTCTTTTATCCATTTTGAGTTTATTTTTGTGAATGATATAAGTTGGTGGTCCAGTTTCATTTTTTTGCATGTACCCATCCAATTTTTCCAACACCATTTATTAAAGAGACATTTTTTATTCCACTGTATGCTCTTGCCTCCTTTGTCAAATATCAATTGACCATAAAGGCATCGGTTTACTTCTGGGTTCTCTGTTCTTTTTTATAGATCTGTATGCCTGTTCTTATGTCAGTACGAAGCTATTTTGATTACAATGGCCTTGTAGTTAGCTAGATATCAGGAAGTGTAATACCTCCCACTTTATTCTTCATTTTCAAGATTGCTGAGGTTATTTGTGTTCTTTTGGGGTTCCATATTAATTTTTGGAATACTTGTTCTATATCTTTGAAGTATCCCTTTGGTATTTAATAGGAATTGCATTGAATTATATATTGCATTGGGTAATATAGACATTTAATGATGTTTAATCTTCTTATCCATGAACACGGTATACGCTTTTCCTTGTTTGTACCTTCTTTGATTTCTTTTTCCAGTGTCTTAAATTTTTCCATGTACAAGTCTTTTACCTTCTTGGTTAAATTTACTCCTAAGTACTTTATTTTTTTATTGTTCTTGCAATAGTAAAAGGGATTGTTTTTATAATTTCTCTTTCAGACATTTTATTGCTGGTGTATAAAAATGCCACCCATTTCTGAATATTAATTTTATATCCTGTCACCTTGCCAAATTCATTTATCAAGTCTAGTAGTTTTTTGACTGAGTCTTTAGGGTTTTCTATGTACAGTATCATGTCATCAGCAAATAATAACAATTGTACTTCTTCTTTTACAAATTTGGATACCTTTTATTTCTTCTTTTCTGATTGCTGTGGCTAGGATTTCCAGAACTATGTTGAATAAGAGTGGTGAAAGGGGGTACCCCTGCCTTGTTCCTGATCTTAAGGGGACTGTTTTCAATTTTTTCTCATTGAGTATGATGTTGGCTTCTGGTTTGCCATAGATAACCTTTATTATGTTGTGATATGTTCCCTTTATTCCCACTTTGCTGAGAGTTTTGATCATAAATGAGAGCTGGTTATCAAATGCTTTTTCTGCATCTATTGATTTAATCACATGATTTTTATCATTTCTTTTGTTTATGTGATGAATCACATTTATTGATCTGTGAATATTGTACTAGCCTTACCTCATTGGAATAAATCTCAATCATGACGTTTGATTTTTTAATGTATTGCTGGATTAGGTTTGCTAATATTTTGTTGAGAATTATAATATCTATGTTCATCAGGGATATTGGCCTATTGTTTTATTTATTTGTAGTGTCTTTACCTGATTTTGGAATGAGGATTATGCTTGCCTCATAAAAGGAGCTTAGAAGTCTTTCCTTCTCTTGAATTTTAAAAATTGATTGAGAAGTATAGCTGTTAGTTCTTCTCTGAATGTTTGGTAAAATTTGCCTGTGAAGCTATCTTGTCCAGGACTTTTGTTTGCTAACAGTTTTTTTGATAACTATTTCAATTTTATTTGTTGTAATCAGGCTGTTTAGGTTTACTGATTCCTCCAGATTGAATTTTGGAAGATTATATGTTTCCAGGAATTTATCCATGTCATCTAGGTTGTCCTTTTTTTTTTTTTTTGGTGTGTGTATAGATCTTCATAGTATTTTCTTACAATCCTTTGTATTTCTGCAGTGTCAGTTCTTGCTTCTCCACTTTCATTTCTAATTTTATTTATTTGAGTACTCTCTCTCTCTCTCTCTTTTTTTTTTTTTTTTTTGATGGATCAGGTTAAAGGTTTGTCCATCTTGGTTCCCTTTTCAAAAAACCAGCTCTTGGTTTCATTGATCTTTGTATTACCTTTTTAGCTTCTTTGCCTTTATTTCCACTCTGACCTTCTTTTTTTCTTCTACTTTCTTCCTTCTACTTTCTCTGGGCTTTATTTGTTGTTCTTTTCTAGTTTTTTGTTTTGTTTTGTTTTTTTAGATGTAGCTTTGTTCTGTTTATTTGAACTTTTTCTTGCTTCTTAAGATATATATGTAATGTTATGAATTTCCCTCGTAGGACTGCCTTTACTGTGTTCCATACATTTTGAGTTGTTGTATATTCATTTTTATTTGTTTCAAGGAAATTTTTTATTTCTTCCTTGATCTCATTGTTAACCCATTCATTATTTAATAACATGCTATTTAGCCTCCAAGTGTTTGAATGTTTTTCAGTTTTACTATTGTAGTTGATTTCTAGTTTTATGCCATTGTGATCTGAGAAGATGCTTGATAAGATTTCAATCTTCTTAAATTTATTGAGACTTGTTTTGTGTCTTAACATGTGTCTATTCTAGAGAATGTACCATGAGCATTTGAAAAGAATGTATATTCTGCTGATTTGGGTTGAATGTTTCTAAAGATATTAATTAAATCTAGTTGATCTAGTCTGTCATTTAAGGCTGCTGTTTCTTTGTTTATTTGTAGTCTGGAAGATCTATCTATTAATATAAGATCCCTACTATTAACATCCCTACTATTATAGTATTGCTGTTGATCTCGCCCTTTATGTCCATCAAAATCTGCTTTAAATATTTAGGTGCTCCTATATTAGAAGCACCTAATATTTACAATGGTTATACCCGGCTGTTGGATTGCCCCCTTTATTATGATGTAGTGGCCTACCTTTCCCCCTTTGTTTTAAAGGCTATTTTGTCAGATATAAGTATTGTTATCCCAGCTTTTTTTATAATTTTATAATTTTCATTTGTATGTAATACTTTTTTCCATCCCTTTATTTTCAGTCTATGTGTATCTTTTGTTCTAAGGTGGGTCCCTTGTGGACAGCATATGCACAGTTCCTGTTTTCATATCCATGCAGATACCCTATGTCTTTTGATTGGAGCATTTAATACTTTTACATTTAAGGTTATTATTGATATGTAGTTATTTATTGCCATTTTATTCTTTAAATCTACAATCCTCTTTTTCTTAATTTCTTTTTTCATTTTTCTTTTGCTCTTTTTACATCAGGCCGCTTAACATTTCTTGCAGTACTGGTTTGGTTGTAATGAATTCCTTGAGTCTTTTTGTCTGGGAAGACTTTTATTTCTTCATCAAATTTAGATGATATCCTTGTTGGATAAAGTAGTCTTGATTGTAGGTTCTTGTTTTTCATCACCTCAAGTAATTCTTGAAAAACGCTTCTGGCCTCAAGTGTTTCTGTTGAGATGTCAGATGTCATCTGTATGGGGGCTCTTCTGTAGATAATTAGCTGCTTTTCTCTTGCAGCTTTTAGTATTCTTTCTTTGTCTCTTAACTTTGATATTTTAATTATTATGTGTCTTTGTGTAGGCCTCCTTGGGTTCATCTTTAATGGGACTCTCTGTGCTTCTTTTTTTATTTTTAGATTTTATTTATTAATTTTAGAGAGAGGAGACAGAGAGAGAGAGAGAGAGAGAGAGAGAGAGAGAGAGAGAAGGGAGGGAGGAGCAGAAAGCATCAACTCCCATATGTGCCTTGACCAGGGAAGCCCAGGGTTTTGAACCAGTGACCTCAGTGTTCCAAGTTGATGCTTTTACCTACTGAGCCACAGCAGGTCAGGCTCTCTGTGCTTCTTGAACCTGTGTGACTTTTTTCTTCATTACTTTAAGGAAATTTTCAGCTATTATTTCTTCAAACAGATTCTCTAACCCTTGTTCATTCTCTTTCCTTTAGGAACCTCTATGATGTGGATGCTGTTTCTCTTCATGTTGTCACAGAGTTCTCTTAGAGTTTCCTCAGTCTTCTTGCACCTTTATTTGTTTTGCTGCTCTACTTCTGTGCTTATGTTTATCTTGTCTTCTAAATCACTGACTCAGTCTTCTGCTTTATCCAGCCTGCTGTTGATTCCTTCAAGTGCAGTTTTCATTTCTGATATTGTAATTGTCATTTTTGACTGGTTCTTTTTTATGATTTCAATGTTCTTTTTGATGCTTGCTATCTCTTTATTTAGGTGCTCATTATGTCCATGCATTGTTACTCTAAGATCCTTGAGCATTGTAACAATCATTATTATAAACTCTGCATTTGGTAGTTTGGTTACTTCTATTTCATTTAGTTCTTATTCTGGGGATTTCACTTGTTGATTCATTTGGGTTGCATTTCTTTGTCCATTTTTAATTGTGTGTATTAGGTAGTGCTGTCTGATCTTGAAATTTTTGTCGTGTCTTTATGAGGAAGATGAGCTCAGTGGTGCTGCCCTCTAGGCCACCCGTTTTGCTTGTTCTAGGAATGCTTCTTGAGGATACTATTTTCTCTCCTGTTGTATATGAGTATTGAATGCAGTTGGTCCTTTCATGGTTACAGTTATTTTTTCAGGCTGGCTGTTTCTACAGTTCAACTTTGATCATGTGTATTGCACATTGTGCAATGTCTGTCCTATTGGGCATATTTATCCTTCACAGTATCTGGTGCCTGCTAGATTCCTTTTTTTTTTTTGTTTTCTGTGCTTGGGTAGTATGGGAGAGACCAACCTGTGTATAAGAATCAGCTTCTTCCTGCTTAGAGATGACAGCAGCTTCGTAAAAGTGCCAAGCTATGTAAGATTTGCTTTCACTTTTTAGCTGCTCACCTTCTCTGAAGCTGCCTGGTCTTCCCACAAATTTTTTGTAGAAAGACAGTAGTGTGGTCTCAGACTTGCCTCACCCAATCAACTCCTCTGCAGGTTGCAAGATTGTTGTGTTAGGGCAGCTGAGGTTGGGAATACAATGTTAGTGGGACCCCCTATTTCAGGGGTCTCTTGGTCAGGAGCTCAGTATGAGGAATGTGGCCCCTACTCCAGAGCCTAATTCTTCAGCCACTGCTGGATACTCAAATTTTTCTTATTGCCAACAAGGTGAGCAGCAGGTTTAGATTGAGTTGTGCCAATAGTCCCCTCTGTAGATGTTCTTACAGCTGGTGAGACCCTGGTTTCAGGAAGGAAGACTGAGAGTGTTCTACCTGGGGCTGACTCTACCCCCCCAAGAAAGTGACTAAGCCCTTTGACCAGGTCCAGACATAGGCTCACAGCAACCCACACTTTAAATGTCCATGCTCCAAGCCTCTCTTCCTTCCTTTTGTGGAATCTAGGGCAGCTGGGCAAGATATCCAGCACACAGGCACATTGACTGTGAAACTCCCCCCTATCCAATGCACTTGAGCTGCTGTGCCGGTGCTAATCACAGAGAGTGGAAATCATCTCAGGTGGGCCAGGTATGAGGAGCCCTTCCTTAGAATACCCCCTACAGGGTTGTTAGGTCTTGAACTGATGTTCTCCACAACTGGCCACTGGAAGTTCCAACCCTGGGCCTCCCTGGCAGAAACATGGCACAGACCAGTGGCAGACACTGCCCGTGACTGGCCCTCAGCAACCTTCTTGGAGCTACAAGCAATCCAGGGTTTGTGGCTGCCTCTGCTGGGCCCAGGTGCTCATGGAAATACCAAGTTGCACACCTAAGTTGACTTTTACCTATATTGGGCCTGGAGAAGATCCACTTAAAAGGCTAAAGTTCCCTGAATCCCACCTCCTGCAGCCTCTGTCTTCTGGCTGCTTGTTGGGCTTGGCCATTGAAAAAAACCTTTGCTAGGGTCTAGAGTATGCAGCAATTCAAGGATTAAGAAAGGTGATGGGTGGGGCTCCATCTCCAGGTGTCAATCTGTCTGGACTTTTTTCACAGACCTCAGTAAGTTGTAGCCACCATGAGCCTGGTGGATGTGGCCTCTGAGACCCAGAAATGTGGTCTGCCTGCAGGCTAGACAGTTTCTACTGAATCTTCCTTAAGGAAGAATCACCAGTCTTAGCCTTAGGAGTGTGCAGAGGAAATCTCCAGCCTCAATACTGGAAAACTGAGTCACTGACATGCTGCCTGCTTCCTGGCTTTTCAGCATGGTCCAGTCTTTGTGACTGGGGCAGAAGAGACTCCCAAGGGTGGAGCAGTTGCTTTTCTCCAAGCTGATGCCACTCAGAGGGAACTGCTCCACCCTAGAAACATGACTACTTTACTATTGGAGTATGACTCAGCACAGGGGTTCTGGTGGCCATCCCCCACAGTGTCTTTCCCTGGGCCTCCAACTTCACACTCTCCTCATGTAACTCTAGTCCTCTCAGCCCTCCCTCCACTGGAGCCCTGGGTAAATGGCTGTAAGGAAGATTTCTGTGCTGCTCCTTTAAGGCAGAGCCTGAGTCTCCAAGAGCTCTGTCTCCTTCTTGCAGACAGAAACCCTGCTCTTTTCACCACCAAATGCTGTCTAGGTACCTCTTCTAGTTTCTGGGACTCTAAGCTGGGGCTCTGGGCCTGGAGCTGAGGACCCACACCTCTCAAGGAGACCCTCCCTGCAGTGAGAGTCCCTCTGGAACCTATGCCGCAGCTGGCTCCTGGCAGTGAGGCAGCCCTTTCTACATCTCTGCCCTTCCTACCAGTCTCGGTGTGGCTTCTTCTGTGATCTTTGGTTATAGACTCTTCTTCATTTAGTCCAAAGATGGTTTTTTAAGATGATTATTCTTATATTAAATCGTAATCCAATTTGGTCCTGGGAGGTAGCAGCTAGAACATCTGCCTACTTACTTCCTAGCCATCTTGATATCCCCTCAATGTTTTTTATTTTTAAAGAGAAGAAAATACTTTAAGGAATGTCACCATAAGTATACTATGAATTTCTTTTATTAAGTAATCAGGTGAGTAACTATTTCAAATTAGTTTTACCTTGAATATTATTGGTTTATGAAACAATGTAATTTTGTTTTTAGATAGTAATTGTTTAAGAAGGATTTTGCTTTATCAAATAATGTAGAAAGCTGTAATGTCATTACAATGTCAAAGTAGGAATGAGTGAGCTAAGAAAGAAAAAATAATAGAGGGGTAAGTGAGGTTGAGATTTAGGTGAAATATTTATTTGCTTTTAAGTGATTTTCTAGGTTTTGAAGTCAGATATCAGTTTAAAGTTTGCATCCTACAATTTCTCATTTACTACTTGAAGAGAAAGTTGAGTTTCAAAATATTTAAAACAAAACATCATCTATACTTGAAAAGATAATATAGACCAAATATTTTAAAAAGTCATTAGTGTTTTTTCAACCAAATCTAAATTACAATGTACATTTATTTATACATACATATACATGTATTTATAAATACATATATATGTAAAATATAAATATATACATTAATATAGTGCTGATATTTAATTATTTAAATTGCAATAATAAAAAAATATAAAAGTGAAAAAGTGAAACCATCTAAATGTCCTGCTCAAAATATCATACTGGAGCTGCTTTTTGTAAAAGTATTTGAGGATCATGCAACCTATCTTTTGTTATGAACTCACTAAAGTAGATTTTTCTGAAGTTGGTTATCTGTAGAGTTTGCTTTTATGATGGAACTTGACTTTCTGATATAGTTCCTGATTCTTTAGCCTGGACAGTCTAAAAGAGAGATAGTCAGGCAACCAGATAACTTTAATATAATACAATTAGTCTTTTATTGTTAACAAACTTGTTCAAGAATAAAGTAGAGGATATAATTATGTTTGCCTTAGTGAGCACAGAAATATTGTTACAGAAGTGGTGAGTTTAAGCTGTGCCTAGAAAAGGAAGATTAATTTTATAAGTTAGGTGACAGTGTGTGATGAGGAACTCATGTACACATGAAAATGCATGGCATGTTTAATTTACTGTCACCCCCTAGACCTGTCTACAAGGCTTTCCACAGCCTCTGCCTGTGCCCCCTCCCCAGCCTCAGCCCCATTCCTCTGCTTCATTGATAGCATGAACTCTGTCATATATAAATATTATATATGTATATATATATGTATGTATATACATACACACATATATAACTAAATAATATATAGTTTTGTTTTGCTCTAGCTCAGTAACAGTTCAAAGAGAAAACTTTGTATGTCAAAATAGTCACAATTTCTTGAAGGCTTTCCTGACATGTCTGTGGCAAATCTATTTGCTTTCACATAGCCTTATTGACTGGAGGCTTGCCATCACGATTAAGCAGATATTATTAGAAATACAGGAACTTTTAATGAACCAAATACCCAAGATCCAGCACAAACAGAGGCCTACACAATTTATATCCAAAACAGAGTGGAATATGGAAAAAGGCTTAGAGCATTGGCCAAGAAGTTTGCACCCTCATAGAAAGCTAACTGTGGCAATATCAAAAGGAAGGGAGTGCTTTGACAAGAACTTATTGACAACATTTGCAGGTCTAGCATGATTCTATACAATTACTATTCACGTAGGGAAGGCAGGCGAGCCCCATTTCTCATTTCTGCCACTGTTACACAGTTTTCCACTTGCCGAGTAGCCTAGTTTTTCATACAAGGCCTCTTTCTTCAGTCTTTTAATTTTTTATTATGTAAAACTTGCCTTTATTTTAATATTGATGTCAGTATTTCAAATGCTGTGCAATTAAAGGTTTTATACTTCTTCAAGTCTGTGAGGAGCTTGTTCCCTTTGCTCACAGACTTTGACCCATAGACTTATATGATAATTTAATTATACAATAAGTTTATGGTTCATTAGCTCAGAAGGGCAAAATGAGGACACTGAAAAAATATAATTTTAATTTTTTTATCTTATTTAAGGTGTTATAATTTTTAGATAATCTAAGTAGATAATATTGAGATACAGAAGAACAAATATCCTACCATTTAATATTAAACTTACAGTTAAAAGAAATATTTGAGATATATATTAGAAAAAATCATGTGATTTAAAAGATATAGCCTGACCAGGCAGTGGTGCAGTGGATAGAGCAGGGGTCCCCAAACTTTTTACACAGGGGGCCAGTTCACCATCCCTCAGACCATTGGAGGGCCGGACTACAAAAAAAACTATGAACAAATCCCTATGCGCATTGCACATATCTTATTTTAAAGTAAAAAAACAAAACGGGAAGAAATACAATATTTAAAATAACAAACAAGTAAATTTAAATCAACAAACTGACCAGTATTTCAATGGGAACTATGCTCCTCCACTGACCACCTATGAAAGAGGTGCCCCTTCCAGATGTGCGGCGGAGGCCAGATAAATGGCCTCAGGGGGCCGCATGTGGCCCGCGGGTTGTAGTTTGGGGACCCCTGGGATAGGGCATTGGACTGGGATGCGGAGGACCCAGGTTTGAGACCCTGAGGTCGCCAGCTTGAGTGTGGGTTCATCTGGTTTGAGCAAAGCTCACCAGCTTGGACCCAAGGTTGCTGGCTCAAGCAAGGGGTTACTTGGTCTGCTGTAGCCCCACAGTCAAGGCACATATGAGAAAGCAATCAATGAACAACTAAGGTGTCCCAACGAAAAACTAATGATTGATGCTTCTCATCTCTCTTCGTTCCTGTCTGTCTATCCCTATCTATCTCTTTCTTTTTTAAAAAAAAATAAAAGATAGAGGCTCGAATGAAATTTACAGTTACTAACAAACCAGTCTTTACTTATAAATAATATAAATTAACATTTATTTATTAATAGGAGAAAAATTATTTAAAGTACTTATTAGAGAACAAATTGTTTCAAGCACCTACAAAAACATTAGAATTTTTTAAGTACACAATTAATGTGCTAATTACAAACCTTTCCCTTTTATTCATAAATAAATTTTTAAAGATTATTATAAGAAACATCATTCCCTACAATTATTTATTGAGCATCCATTGGATCAGTGATTCTCAGCCTACAGGAAATTTAGGATCAACTAACCACTTTTGAAAAATAATGATGCCTGAGTCCCACAACCAAGTTGTTCTGATTTACTTGTTTTAGGGTGAAGCTTGTGTCTTGGATTTTCTTTGTGTGTGTGTTTTCTCTTTTTTTTTTTGCTTGTTTACTATTGTTTTCATCTCCCTAGTTGTGTCTAATCTATATACAATTTTAAAATCATTGATTAAGTTACTAGAAACCTGTTTTATATTATTTGTTCTTAATATACAACAAATAGATTTTCAGTACAAATTTGCTGATAATGAGAATGATTATGTCTGCAACTGCAACACAAAGTTGACAAAAGATGGCTAATATTTGGTAAAATTTATTTTGATTTCCTAAATATATACTGGAGTAAGCAAACTAAATCTAACATGTTCAACAATATTTGCTAAATGTGTCAATGTCTTTTCCTGTGGTATTCATGGAAGAAAAACCTGTTTTATAATAACCTCTGGATCATTAAAGTGATTAAAAGAAGTACAGGGAATCATTATTAAAATATAGCTTGCAATATAAAGCAGATGAGGTGTTGTCTAAGGATAACTCATTTCAAGTTCTATTTCTGCCTCAATTGGATTTGCTATTTCTAGGTCCTCGCAGTTGTCTTCAGAAAAAAAAATAGGAGAGAGCTTGATTCCAAAGTTGAAGTGAATTAGCTTTTTGTTTGTTTTTGTGATACTATACTTAAGACAAAAAATATATACTTGCATGTAGAACACTTAGATTTATAAAGATTTACTTAAAATTTATTTTAGTCACTTATCTTTTTTTATCTCTGCTTTACACATACGTCTGGATAACAGCAGAGTTTAGGTTATTCGCAGGGGTCCCCAAACTTTTTACTCAGAGGGCCAGTTCACTGTCCCTCAGACTGTTGGAGGGCCTGACTATAAAAAAAAAACTATGAACAAATCCCTAAGCACACTGCACATATCTTATTTTAAAATAAAAAAACAAAACAGGAACAAATACAATATTTAAAATAAGAAACAAGTAAATCTAAATCAACAAACTGTTCAGTATTTCAATGGGAACTATGCTCCTCTCACTGACCACCAATGAAAGAGGTGCCCCTTCCAGAAGTGTAGCGGGGGCCAGATAAATGGCCTCAGGGGGCTGCATGCGGCCCACAGGCCGTAGTTTGGGGACCCCTGGGTTATTGAGTACTTTTATGGCATTCATCTTTTAATACTTTCAAACAGTATTTGCTACATTATGTTACAGTAAGAGCTAGATTTACATAAAGGCATTTTAAAATGTGTATATAGATATTGTGAATGAATTTACCAGTCTTTTTTAACCTGGTTAAAAAAAATATATTAATGAACAAGGAAAGAAATATCCACACCAGAGTTTCCATGAAAAATCTCTTAAATTTTCAATAGTGGGAAGGGGACATAATGATGAAGGATTGAGTGGGAATAAAAGGAGGTGGAAGATATGGAAGAAAAAATGGTGCTCTAGTATAGTATGAGACAGTAACTATTGCCCACAGCCTAGGTCCATAAACTTTCTTGGGAAAATATTCTCTCATTGAGTCCCAAAATTCTTAGCTCTATGATGAATATTATCATAAGATATGTCAGTCTTGAACAGGAAACAAAGAAAAAGCAAATGTGTTGGAAAGACACACTCCTCCTGTGTTCTTTTACTTTGCTGTTACACTACTACTAAAGTCACAATACCTCTGATACCTCATAGGTGGGATTTTTGTTTATTTGTTTGTTTTAGGGTGTTGTTTGTTTTCCACACTAAGTAATTTTCTGCAACATCAACTGGCTGTTGCATTATTTAATTCAATTCTGACACTAACAGGAGTTAGCTTTCTAGGTTAAAGGCTCAATCCTAGAAAACTGCTCCCTACTTCAAATATCAATTGTAAGTAGTAGGTCCCTTGGTTACTAACAACTTCTGTTCCACATAGCTACTGTTAACCTAAAAATAGAAGGCCAAAGTGAGAGGCAACAAGCATTTATTTGAGATCTAAGAAAATAGGTGTTCCAGAAACACTGTGCAGGCCAAAGTCAAAATAGTGTTTCCATTAGAAGGTAAAGAAAAACGGTGTTTACAAAAAAAGGGGGCGGAACAATTACATGAATAAAAGGAAGGGATTTCTATAGATACAGATAAGCTAACATAGTAATGTTAATTCTAAAGAATGTCTTTTCCTGACCAGGTAGTGGCACAGTGGATAGAGCATCAGACTGGGACATGGAGGACTCATGTTTGAAACCGCAAGGTTGCCGGCTTGAGTGCAAGCCCACCAGCTTAAGCATGGGGTCACTGACTTGAATGAATGCGGGATCATAGACATGACCCCATGGTTGCTGGCTTGAGCCCAAGCTTGCTGGCTTGAGCAAGGGGTCACTTGCTCTGCTGTAGCCCTCTGGTCAAGGCACATATATGAAAGCAATCAATGAACAACTAAGGTGTCCCAACGAAAAACTAATGATTGATGCTTCTCATCTCTCTCTCTCTTCCTGTTTATCTCTCTCTCTCTCTCTCTCTCTCTCACACACACACACACACACACACACAATAAAAAGTCTTTAATTTTTAGTCTCCTCATAATGTCTGCTTTCTTATTATATTTGCAAAGTAGAATGCTGTTTAAGATATTTGAAGCCCAGGCCAGAGGTTATCTTGCCCAATTTTAACATTTCTAAGGTTTGAGGCTTAAGATGTGTGCGGCAGTTCCTCTGGAATGGCAGCTTGGGCTTCCATTATTTTTGATATTACAAATTGGAGGGGGGTTTTTTTGATGCCTTCCTTTGAATTCAGTCATTTTTTAGAACAGCTCATAGAACTCTGAGAATAACACTCTTTCAGGTTTACCATTGTATTATATAGTAAATGGTATGATAAAGGGTACAGGATAGCCCGGTGAGGAGAAACATTGGGCCGAGTCTGTAAGGCTTCCCAGCACAGGAGCTTTCTGTTCCTTGCAGTTGGGAGTGTGGCACCTCTGGTTCACAAATGAGTTCACCAACCCAGAAACTCTGTGAATTGCTTACTTTTGAGATTTTTACAGAGGCTTCACCATGTAGACATAATTGATCATTAACTCCATATCCTGGTCCTCTCTCTTCTATGGAGAATGAGGGATGTGGCTGAAAATTCCAAGCTTCTAATAATAACTTAGCCTTTGGGTTGACCAACCATGAGTCACCTCATTAGAAAAAAGACCGTTTTACCAGCCAGAAAATTCCAAGAGATACAGAAGTTTTGTGTGAGAAAATAGAGTCAAAGACTAAAGGATAGAACAAAAGATTCTCCTAGCACCCCTACTTATAAGTGTTTTAGGGGTTCTCTGGGAGAAGAGACTAATATATGTGTTTCTTATTATTTCACATTAAGATGTGAAAGTATCAAGCTTGGATTTGATTAAGACTAAGAGATCCACTGATGTTTCAAAACCGATCAATTTTGGACTATTGCTCAGATAGTACAATTTTGGTAAAGGACCCTAGGTGTTAACAGAGAGATACCTATAATCATTGGGGTGATATAAGAAGCTCTATAGTGAGAAGGAAGCAGAGAGCTAAAAAATATTTTTAAAACTACTGCATGGAATATCCTATTCCAATCTGCCTAGTGGTTGGATTGCACATATAAATCCCAGCATGTGCTGTAGATGTGGTATTCCTCACAGAGTTATTAAAAAAACACACTTAAAAAATAGGTCTTTTTGGTCATTTTGCATTACTTTCTCTCCTGTGGGTGGAATAAGTCACATGACTTTGTGTAGAAGTATGGGGAATAAGGAGGAGAGTTTGGGAATCACATATGTGATCATTATGATTTTTAACCCTTTCCCAATTTTTATAAAAAAACAACAACTCTGCAGAGTTTTAGCCCTTTTTTTTTCAAGAAATCAGTTCTAAATCTTAGAAGAGTTGCAGTAAATAAATTAAGACACAGATGCCAAAGTTACTATATTATAAGACATTTTAGGAAAAGTATAAAACAATTAACATTGTCAGTGCTAATTATCAGTGAACAATTCCTCAGCTTCTTTTGTTATAAATACTTGTTACACTTTTAAATTCTTTTTATCATTGTCATAAACATCATACATGGAATTGTTTAATTTTTTTTAATTTTCTGAAGAGTATAAAATTAAATCATAAACAATACAAAACCAGAGAAATCTAAAATTGACCCATATTGTAAATTAATGTAACAGTTCAACATAATAGACCTTAACAATTTGATATACTTTTATGCCTTCATTTGATTTATCTAAACAATTTTTACCCAATTAAGAAAAATAATATTATACTTTATTGATTTTCATTGCATCACAGCCTCCGCAAATGTATTTTGTTTATTTCAAATAATCTATTTGTTATTTACTTTCTGTAAAATCTATGACCAGCCTCAAGCATGTTAATTGCACCACACTTTGTCCAAGACTACATTATTATATCAGTTAAAAAAGAAAACTCTTAAAGTGCTGACTATGAGCCCATACAATGCAGTGCTTTACATGTGTTATTAAACTCATTCTTGGAAAGACAGACACACAAGTGGTGGATTTTACATGACTTCAGATTTTTTATTTAATTATATTAAAACTATAAATTAAGATTCTAATTATAGGTGAGATGACTTAATTTCTTCAGGACTGAAATTTGCGGATTTGGTGTCACAGTGAATTGTATGTGTGTGTATGTGTATATGTGTGCATGTACTAAATTTGAAAACAATACCCTTATTTTTTTTTCAAAATAAGAGCATTGAATAAAGTATTACTATTTATAGAATCATTAGTGTATTTTTTGAGTCTTAGAACAGTTACAAAGTACGAAGCAAATCCTGCCAGGTGATGGCTACAGAACGCGGTTATTGCCTTCCTTCGCACAATCCCGCCTGATGTTACACGCTGTGCCACTCATCTGGAAGGGTGCTGGCACTTTACGAGGGGATGGCATCATCTTTGTTTATCACTAAAAATTAATCAGATGCATTTGCCAACAATCAGTTATTATTTATTTATTACTTATCGGGTTGGAACTATGCTGTTTGAAATTAACACATATATTAAACTTTTCATATTAATAAATTGAGATAATTGTGCCATTAGTTAATGCCAATAACAGTAAAATTCTGACTACTTACAAGTTGTCCTTTATTATATCAAAACTGTGAATATGGAAAAAATAATCAAAGAATCATCCTCATCTCAAGAAACTAACAGTCTAAAAAAAAGAAAGATAAACTTTCTTTTAAAGCATTAGGTAGCCTGACCTGTGGTGGCACAGTGGGTAAAGTATCAACCTGGAAATGCTGAGGTTGCCGGTTCAAAACCCTGGGCTTGCCTGGTCAAGGCACATATAGCAGTTGATACTTTCTGCTCCTCCTCCCTTTTCTCTCTCTCCCCCCTCTCCCCCCTCTATTCATTTTATTTATAATGAATAAATAAAATCTTAAAAAAATAAAGCATTAGGTAGTAAAAGTTTTAAAGTTTGCATGCATTGCATCCTCTTTCACAACTATTCAACTCTGCCTCATGGCCCTAAAGACACCATAAATGAGTAATGAGTGTGGCTGTTTCTAAGAACACTGTATTTACAAGTGTTAGTAGTAGGCTGGATTTGGTCCACCAAGCATAGTTTACCAACTTCTAATCTGAGTGCTGATACAAACAGAAAGAGTGGAAAAGTTAACATATATATCAATACTCACATAAGACATTAATAAAAATATATCAAGATATGTCAAAGAATTTTACAGATGCTTTACCTACTCTGTAAGTATTTTAACATTTTAATGTACTGTAATTTTGACATTCAATATCTCTATAGTGAAAATAATTATTTAGCATAATCTTTAAAATGTAATAAATTGTTAAACTGAAAATAAATGTCATAGTAGCCATTTCTACTTATTGGTATTTCATTTTCATCACAAACAAATTGTCATTTAATAGCACTTAAAATTTTAACATTATTAATGCTTCAAAGAAAATATATGGAGCGTTGTCTACTTTTTTTTTGAAAAGATTCATTGGAATTTGATTTGTACATACTTGTCTACTTTCTTGAACATTATATTTTTATTTTTATTTGATATAAAATAGAATAGATATATGTCAAGGAATTAAAATTCAAAATAGATTTTAGACAAAAGCCTAAACGTGATTGTCCATTTATACTCATTCCACAGTTCTCTCAAAATAACTATAAATACTATTCATAAAATATACTGAAAAGTGAATGCACTGAAGCACTATAAAACTTCTATGTTATATTCTGCTATCTGTTTATGTGGTTTATAAAACTAAACTGCATTTTATTAAGCAGTATACTTGGTATTTTCTGGATCTTTCTTTAGTATGAATATGTGAAAAAAAATTTAAAAATCTTTGTTTCAATATCCAGAAAGTGCATGTATTATATATAGCTTGTTTATTTTTAACACAGCAATAGCTCTGCAAATATATATTTGGAGATGCATTTTTAAAATCTGAAAATGTAAATTTAAATTGGTAGCCTTCCATAAGTGATTAAAGTCATGTAAACATAACATTTTCAGTAGGCTCTGATAAATAATGCCACTGGCATAAGAAATCAGTAGGTCAAATGAGCAAGACATTATTCTCTACCTGAAATTTGTAGGCTCTGTGCAAAACATGTATTTAAAGGGGTATTTAAAATGTCTTCTGAATTTAAAATTTGCAGGAATTTCAGAGGCAATATATATTTAAATGGGCTTACTTATTTTTGTACTTCTATATTAATTGCATAAGCAAATGTATCGGCTCATTCTATCCTACTGAATATGCATTTTAAGTAAAATAAAACTAACTATTTAATTTAGCTCTGTATAGCTTAAATCCATAAAATGCTTCTTAATTTATACAGCATTGTGGAAAAAAAGAATTGTATGCATTTAAGAATTTTAGCTTTTGAGAAGCAAAGCAGACACCTGTCTAAATTCATAGTGTCTTTATGCTGTATTGAGGGAGTGGGATCTCTTCCTTATCTTGGGCTCTCTTGTTTGCTTTTCAGTTGCTGCGAATGTGGCTGTGGAAGGGCTTCTTCCCTGTGCGCTGTTGCCCATCCAAGCCTAATATGGTTAGTGTTCCCCTCCCACTTTCACTCCTACGTGATGTTCCACCTCTACGTATCACATATCACTTTCAGCATTCCTTTTTTTCTTTTTCCCATTTGTGTACCTTTTAACAGTTAGTATGCCAGTCGCGCTTTAATAGAAGAACAGAATAAAATTTATTTCCAAAGGGGAATCTTAACAAGTGATTTCACTATAAATAATTTTAAATAAAGTATACATAGAGTCCATCATCCCTATGTCAAGTATTCATACTTATTTCCAAGGCTTTTAACTGCAGTACTGATTGAAATCAGGAAGTTGTAAGGTTGCACCATCTGTTTTCCATTTAATGTGTCACTGTTTCTGTTGTTCCATTCAGATTAAAATCATATCATACTTGGAAGTTGCACGCTACCTCTGTGAGGGGGAAATGACCTTTTCTGTCTCCCAGAACCATGGAATGACAATAACATGACTGGGATCGTCTATGTTTATAATTGTTGTGGATTCATGTGGAATTGGAGAACAGAACCACATTAATTTTAAATGGTTTACTTAATATTTTAAGCTTGAATTATTTCAGATATTAGAGCAATATGCTTAATTTGATATAAGTGAAGTAAAATATATGCACATTTTAGGGATTAGTGTCCAAATGGGATACCCTTAATTATTTACAAATGTAAATCCAAAATATATATCTGGTTTATAGCTGTAAACTGTAGGCTAGAACATAAGACCAGAGAACACTATTCATAAAAAACTCTACACAATAGTGAACAACCTTATAAAAAGTGAAATACTCCAGATACTTCCTTTCTAGATTAAAATCCAAATCTCTGTGCTACTATGTTGAGTTAGCTGTAGTCAAAATCTGCCAAGAAAAACTATTCTGAAATGCATTTTAGAGAATTATAAGGTTTCTTTGAGGCATTTGAAATTGTTATTTGTAGTCTCTAAGTGTAAATTAATATTTGTTGATTGAAAAACCTGTGATATGAATGAATGTGCATGAATGTATAGATGAGAGAAATGGTGTAATGGAGACCAATTATCTGAGAACAACAGATAATCAACAAACACAGATTGATAAAATTCATACATGTTTTTCTCAACATTTTGAAATTTTAAATTTGAAAAATATGTTGATGTTAAAATGAAAGTATATATTTGTTCGAAATTATTTAATTTACTCAAGAAATTCTTATATGACCCTAGAGCTTCAATAATAGACCAAAAACCACCAAAATGTGACAATGGCTAATTTATAATATATATAGATTTAAACTGTGTTTTTTTTTCTATCATTCTGAAAACTGTTTTCAGTTTCGAGTATAGTGTTACAAGAGACAAATAATCACTAACACAAAAATAGACAGAATTACATCTTGGAAAAAAAGATTGACATCCAGACCTACCATGAACTAAATCTTAAAGATATCTTAATAGAAGTATGAACATTTATGGAGCCATAACTTAGAAAGTGTTGGCAAAAATGAACTTTAGCTGGATTTAAAGTACTTGATTTTTAAAATAGTTTCTACTGTGTAGTTGGCTTCAGGAGGTTTATAAAATGAAGGAGGAAAATTGAGAAGACGGAACACTTCTTTCACACAGAGCATATCTGGAAATTTAAGACAAAATTATTTTTATAATATCTTTTGTTAAATGTTAGTCATTGTGAAAGTTGTGTGTATGTGTGGTTTGCACAAAAAAAAAATGAAGAAAAAGAATTTAGCCAAAATGTGCTTAAGTACCCAATAAAATGCTAATAGTTCTTGTGGAAAAATTTATAGAACAGCCAGAATTTTAATGCTATTTTAGTAAAACAAAACAAAATAAACAAACTTTAACTGAGAGTACATAAATTAGACAGTAAGAAAGTTATCCACAGTTATTACTGGGCATAAATGGAAGCTATAATGTTTTTATTGCTGTGCTTTCTGAACTTCTACTTTATAATATTGAGTCACTATGAGATTTTAGTTAAAGATACTATTTGTTTAATCTAAAGTTTTTGGGAAGAAAACAACTCTAGGTAGTAGAAATTAAGGTTGAAAAGAATAATTTTCCCAGTAGAGTCAGCAAAATACTGAGAAGTCCTGACTTGATATCTTGTCACATGATTTTGTATGTAAAATCAGAGCAGCATTTGTCAATTATCACATAAACAATACCTAAAGAATATTCTATCATCATCATTTGTGAATACATGTATTTACAATTATAAAGCAGGGACTGTTAGTTATTTTAAAATTTTGGAATCTTTTGTCCTTCATTTCTTGAAAGAATATTTGTGAATATTTGTGTCATTAGTGTTGACCCTTATATAGTGCAATGTATATGCATAAATATTGCCCATTGTAAATGTCCTGGATTTTAGAACTACCTTGATATACCTTCTGGAAATTTCAGGGTCTGAAAAGCATTATTTTAAAATTGTAAATTTAGATCTTTGGTCCTTCAATGCAACTTTACTCCATTGTTTTTCAAACATATGATGTGCTATTTATAAGATGATGTCATAATTTCATGATGTCAGCTTTGATTTCAAGTTACTTTTCATCACTGTAGTTCCCCACTTGTTGTACAACCTATACACATACACACATACACATACACATAATGATTACATTTCAAATAATTTTCTTGCCTTGACTAAGTTTACCTAGTGATAGAATATATTTCTGTAATATTTCTGAATGAAATACAAATGCCTAGACTTTCTTCTTCATATTCTCAAGACTGCTTATATTTTTAGCAGAGGTATGATTTTATTATTAGTGTTTGATTTTATGCCATCACACTAGCTTGAGACTGTAATCATTGCTTCAATTCAAAAAAAAAATCTATGTTTATAAACATTCAGTGTTCAATTGATTATTTTTCCTATAATAAGATATGTATAATGTAATTTCAAAAATAATATTTATAAATAATATAATTTTCCTTTATATTTAGTTGTGTTTATGATTACAGAAATGTATATATTTATATATATAGCATAATATTTAGGATAAATCAGTTTTAAATATACCATGTTCTTAAGGTAGATTTTGCTTGCATTTTTTTAAAAATGAAGACTTGTCAGACTGACTTCTACATTTATAAATTGTTATGCTTTCTAGTGTTTTCCTATTACTTACTGCTTCTGAGGAGTTTAAGTGGCAAGGGAAATGGAGTTCACTAGTTTGAAAGTAAAGATATTATATTCTTAAATTATTCATTTACCTCGTTGTAATTTTAGAAAATTACCTGAGTTCTTTAGAGTTTTTTAAAATTTTTAATCAGATAAACAAGGGATAAACTATTTTTTCTTGTAAAGAAGATTCCAAACAAAAACAAATTTCTCTGATAAAAATGAACCTGAATTTATTGAAACATTAACTATTTTCTTAACTTTTTAATGAATCACACTTCTTTCTTTCTCTATATTAACTAAATTTTTTTTGAAATTTGAAAGAAACAATTTTTTTTCATGTACTTATCACAGCTTATTTTATTCATTTCCTAAGATTTCTGTAAAAGAGTTATATGGAAACACTATTTAATTTTATAGAATTAAGAAAAGAACATAAAGAATAAATTTATTCTTTTTAGTAATTCAAAACCATATATATATAACAATAGCAGGCAGATGTGAGGTTTACCTATTTTATATAGAATCCAGTCGAAGGCTTACAATGTTAACTACTCCAAAATCCTTTTTCTAGGGAATTTCAGAATATTGGAGATATTAAATGGGTCAAGTATTTGAGATATGCAATGGTCATATTCATGAAATAGTTTAGAAATTAATAGAAAATTACTATTAAGACAAAATTTATTAAAAAACAGGAGGACTTAATCCATAAATATCATACTTGATAAATATCTTTATATTAAATGTCTAAGTCAATTAAAATTTAACTCAATATTGAAAAGTCTGTGATTCATCTCTGACTTTATTGAAGTATTTGAAATGGTTCAAGTCTTCTCATTATTGATAATTCTAAAACAATTTGAATAATTCAGTAATGAAAAATTGAAAAATTCATATATACTACACTATTTTGGAAGCTGTTATTTCTTAGGTGTTTTTGTCTTTGTGATTTAGATTATAGAAATAAAAAATAATATTTAAGGCATAAAATAAGAAATAACTTAGCTTTTCACCTTGCCATTCATCATTGAATAGTTAATATCCTTGATAGAGTGTGAAATTAGAACATAGTAGTCTATGTCTTCATTTTATGTGACATAATTTTTACTGCAATACCATATTTTAAAAATATGTTTTCAACATGAGTAAATATATTTCCTTTGAGTGATACATTCAGGAATTTTCAATAAACAATAATAGAGCAGTTGAATTTTTTGTGTAACTCACATCTGTAAGGAACTCAAAATCCCTGTACTTGTTTATAGAAATGAGGAATATTTGAATGAGTCTTAAGGTCCAGCTACTAAGGCAGCCTAAATATCAGATGTCCCATTTTACTGCATTTTCACTCACATTCTTATTTAAGAATGTGGTCCTGTAAAGTGAAACAATCTATTTCCAGTATTCATTATATATATTAACAAGCTAATGTTCATATGCTTCTTTACTTTATGAGGTTGAGTTAGTTGAGTTTTTTATTAAAACTACCTCTGTTCATTTGGAGAAAATCCTGAAGTAAAAAAGTTAAACTATTTCCCCAGAAGTTGTAACTGATTTTTTTTCAAGATTTCAGCAATAAAATTCTTACCTACAACATTGTGCAGTGATTGAGGTCATTATGTCAGAACAAGAGAAAGTACATATATGGAGAAATGTAGTTTTTAATAGGGTCTAAAATTATAAGGAACTTTTCTTTTCCATAAGCAAAATTTATCTACTCAAATATACCTATGGCAATTTGTTGCCATTTGAGTATTTTTTGTTTTTAAGTGTAAGGAAAGCATTTCTTAATCAATCTGGAAAATGGAGGAACAATACATATATGAGTGACCACTTCTGACCCAACGACTACTTATGCACACTCTTTCAAAGATATCAAAATGCAAAACCACTGCTCCCAGCATTTTCCTTCTTCCCACCTTATTAGATTTAAGATGAAAAAGTATATCTTCAGTGTTTACTTCTGTAGGCTAGCAATGGAAAAATCTGATTCTGTGGAAACTATAGTTGAGTTAGGATTTACAATCTCCTCCGGGTATTTCATTCACTCATCTCTTTTCATTGACCATAATGCTGCCATTTGGTAAATTATTGAGTCTGTGAATCACTTTGTGCCCTGAAGGGCTTGGCATCTATACCTCAAATTTATTATCAAATTCTTACTTTACATTCAAGAACTAAATTACTCATTAAGATACTCATCTCTACATAAATATTATTGTTTACTCTTTCATGTATAATGGAATTTCAAATATCCAAATTTAGAATATATGGCTGGTATCTAAACTTTAAGATCAGCATTAATATCATCAAGGATGTGTTACACAAATTTTTAAGAAAGGTGTGAGAGAAAATAGACTGATTTCTAAATTACCTATAAAGGCATTGCTATATTTATATATTAGACATTTCTCTAGGACTTCTTAGCAAATGTTAATGAATATGAATTATGACTGCATTTTATATGATTTCTCATGTTCACCTCTACTACTAAAATAAAACAACATTGTATCCTATAAAAAAATGAGTGTAAATGACTGGAAGATGATTCCTCTTGTTAATAACACTACAGATATTTTTAGTACAGTGATATCAAAGCTTATTAAAATTGTGATAGGAAGTAAAAGGAAGAAAGTGTTTCTCTGCCATTCAGAAAAAGAAATTATTTTAGAGGTAGGAGGTATAATTTATGCACAGAATGACATGTTTACTGACTGTTTCTCGGATGTGTTAAAATTAAGCTTCTGGATCCAGTACAGAAGATGACACTGAATGATGAACAGGCTTCCTGCAATGCTTGTTTAACAAGGCTGAACCACTGCTTAAGTTCCAGTCTCTGCTAGCTGAACCATAACTTGTTGATCTTATTGAAGCTTGTTTGAATGATGCTTTGGGGGAGTGGAGAGGAGAGGTTCCAGAACTTAATTTTATATATTAGTGTGACATGCAACTGTATATATTATAATGCTCTAGAGTAAAAAATAACTCTATTGTCCTCTTGAATCTCATCCTGGGCATTATGTCAACTGCTCCTCAACACAGTATTCCCAAACAATTTTAAAAATGAAATTGAAATTTTATTTCCATTTTTATATGAGATATGTCCATGTAATTTAAGTGTCAATGAGGCTTTTTTAATTATAAGAATTATTTGAGGAAACAAATTTTGAAAGTTTAATTTTTTTTTAGGTAAGAGAGTTAAAGGTGAAATAAATATTTGATTATTTTCTTTCTTTCTTATTAAATATATTGGAGTGACATTGGTTAATAATATTATACAGGTTTTGAGTGCACAGTTTTACAATATATCATCTATATTTTGCACTGTGTGCCCGCCACCCAAATTCAGAAGTTCTTTTCTCAGTATATATTTGATCCCCTTTAACGCCCACTCTTCTTGCCTCTGGTAAGCACCATACTGTTGACAGTGTCTATAAGTTTTGTTTGTTTGTTTTGTTTCTTTGTTCATTTGTTCCTTTCAGTTTTATATCCCCCAATGAGTGAAACCATATGGTTCTTAACCTTTTTTTTTTTTTTGCTTAGCATGATAATCTAAAATCCATGTTGTCGCAAATGGCAGTGTTTCATCTTCTCTTATGGCTGAGTAATATTCCATTAATTTCAGTAAAAGAAGTGGAAAAAAAGTTTATTTTGAAATTTCAAGGAAAATAATAAAATACTTAAAAATAAACTTAACAAAGGATGTGAAGGACCTATATAAGAAAACTATAAAGTATTAATAAAAGATATTGAAAAAGAGACAATGAAATGGAAAGACATTCTGTCTTCATGAGTTGGAAGAATCAGTGTAGTTTAAATGTCCATATTCATAGATAAAAGTGGTTATCAAGGGGAGAGGGATGTGGAGAGGGTATGAGGGGAAGGAAGCAAATAAGGACAACTACATGGTGATGGAAAATTATTTGACTTTGGGTGATAGGTATACAATATAATCAACAGTTCAAATGCTATAGAAATGTTTACCTGAAACCTCTGTACTCCTATTGGTCAATGTCACCCCTTTAAATGTAATTTTTAAATAAAAAAGAGTATTAAAGCTTTTGTTACCCAAAACAATATGCAGATTTAATGCACTCTCCATTGAAATCCCAATGACATTTTTTAAAGAAATAGAACAAAAAATATCAGATGTTTGTTTTCTAATATAAGCTGACATAAACAGCAGGAACTTATATACTTCTTAGCACTCTTCAGAATTCCCTTTAGAAAGTTATTTGTCATTATTATTTAAATAATATAAATCTTAGAATGATTTTACACAATTGTATTTAGAACATTAGTAAAAGCAAAGGTGTCAACTTCTCTTTAGCGACATATACATAAAAATTAAAAATAATGTAATTATCTATAAAAATTATAAACAATGAATTAGAATAGCTTAAATGTCACCTTGAGAAAAACAAATAAAATTGCAAGTATAAATTTATTTTTTTATCTTTATTTCACCGTGGTGAGGAATTTTTAATAAACAAAATAAAAAGAGACATGTCAGAGGGAAAAGGAGTTGGGGGCTGGGTGGAAAAGGTGAAGGGATTAGTAAAGAAAAAACTCATAAACAGAAAACTATGGTGATTAACAGGGAAAGGAGGTTGAGAGGAAGTAGAAGTAGGTATTAGGGGATAAATGGTGATGGAAGGAGACTTGACTTGGGGTGGTGACACACAATACAATATACAGAAGATGTATTAGAGAATTGTACACCTGAAACTCATATAATTTTGTTAATCAATCTCACCCCAATAAATTCAATAGAAAAGATGTCTTAAGGGCTCTTAAATGACAAATGCAGCCAAGTGTTATGAATAAAATTTGAAAAGTCACCAGATCCCGACTGTGTATTTCACCCAAGAACACATATATGTTAAATATTTTACTTAAAGTTTACTTAAATTTTACTACCTGCACTTTACCAATAAATAACTATTTCTTTAAGATGATAAAATGAAGACAATTGTATTGTTTTTAAATGGCACAAGGGTGGGTTGAGTTTTCTCTTTTGTATAATATGTATATAATTATTTACTAAAAATGATATAAAGAAAAATGTTTTATTGTTGTAGCAAAATATACACATACTTAAAAATATCCTACAATATGTGATTAAGGACCAATCCTTATTAGTACATTTTTACTGAACATTTTATTTAAATCCCACAGTAGCTTCAACCAATTTTTCAATGAGAACAATTTGTCAATCTATCATTTGGCTGTATTTTTTTATACAGAAATAAATAGATATTTTGTATTTAATAAACTCAATTTTGCTATGAGAGCTCATGAATAATAAATCCCCATTCTTAGAGCTTCAATAAAAATAATTTAAATATTTTCATTTTAGTCAGTTATTTTAATGTTATGTGGTTAATTATGTACCACACCAACTTAGTGTTCATCAATGTATTTCTTTTTTTTTTTTTTTTTTTTTTTTTTGCCATTTTTCTGAAGCTGGAAACAGGGAAAGACAGTCAGACAGACTCCCACATGCGCCCGACCGGGATCCACCCGGCATGCCCACCATGGGGCGAGGCTCTGCCCACCAGGGGGCGATGCTCTGCCCATCCTGGGTGTCGCCGTGTTGCGATGAGAGCCACTCTAGCGCCTGAGGCAGAGGCCACAGAGCCATCCCCAGCGCCCGGGCCATCTTTGCTCCAATGGAGCCTTGGCTGCGGGAGGGGAAGAGAGAGACAGCGGCGGAGGGGTAGAGAAGCAAATGGGCGCTTCTCCTGTGTGCCCTGGCCGGGAATCGAACCCGGGTCCTCCGCACGCTAGGCCGACGCTCTACCGCTGAGCCAACCGGCCAGGGCTAATGTATTTTTTATCTAAACACTTGTCATTCTGTAGACACAATTGAAATATCATTTACTGATTCATTTATTCATTCATCAATGTGACATATATTTCTAATGTCAACTCTGAGCCAGACAGTAGACCACTACAAAAATTTATAGATGAATGCCTGCTATTGCCATTAAAGAAACTAACAAGTAGTAAGAGAGCCAAAACTACATGCAAGTGACTACACTGTATTATGAAATGAAAACCATACCATGAGAGGTGTATAAAAAGATACTGGGTTTCAAAAGGAGAAAGACTGCATCCTCAGAAAAAATAAATAAATGAAACAATTGAACTAGACATTGATAAATGGAAGACATTAAGAAGAACGTGCTTGGTTCAGGAAGCAGTATGTACAAATACATTGTATATGGAAGCATTGACAGAAGCAGATTAAAGTTGGTTGAGGCCCTGGGCACAGAAGAAAATATTGGGCCCCTTAAAAAAAGAGAGAGAGACAGGTAAAATAAAAATGCATGTTAAACATATTTTTAAATAAAAAAATATTATGCACTATTAATGTTAAAATTGCACATATAAAACCAAACTTGGTGGCATTAGAAAAAAGTGTAAAGTTGGGGTTTTGCTGGGTCTTTTAGAAGTCAGGGCCCAGGGTGTGTACTCAGTGCGCCCACTGTTAAATCTGCCTCTGAGCATGGAGAAATACCTTGTACACATGAAGATAAAGTTTAGCACACTTAAAGATAATTGTTGGAGATGATGTAAGATATGTAGATTAGAACTGCATTTAGGAATCTTGACCTTATTATTTTATTGAAGACATTGCAAGAGACAGCTCATACAATAGACAAGTACATTATTTACAGTAGTTTGGGTATAGCCATGTTTAGTCTAGTTTGGGAGAGTAGGTATACAGTACTGGGGCATCAGTTCAGGGACACAAATTGTAATCCAGTTGAAAAATAACATGACCTTACTTGAAGAAGAGGTGGCTCATGGGGCATTTATGTTATATAATATGTGCAATTTGGAAACTAATTTGTTGAGAAGCATGAGAGGGGTTTTTATCTTAAGAAACTAATGCCATGGCGTGTTGGTAACAGGCAAAGAAGGGAACAGGTCAAGATCAAGAGTAAAGATAAATATATTGATTTCTTTTTCAAGTTCATTGAGTTTGAACACCAGTAAATATCCCTATCAAGCAAATCTTGAGAAATAAGAGTATAACATTGATAAGAATTCAACCAACGGTATTAGAAGGTATTAATTAAATTGATGGAAATGGGTAGGTTGATGAGAGAGAATCAAAGAAATTCATGCAAAGGATCTATTGACATAAATGAAGAGAGTAGCAAAAAGCATGAAAAAGAAGTAGTTAGGGATTCTAATAGATCATAAATGATTAAAAACGAAGAAAAAGTCTTTAGATTTTAATGTGAATGTCATTAGTGTACCTTTAAAGAACAGATTTTTGTAAATAAATGGAGTGCGTTAAAAGGACATGGCAAATTAGGGAGCTGTTGAGAAAAACAAGAGAGACTAAGATTTAGAGAATTAAACTGAGAAAAAGTTCAGTTTGTCATCAAAGGGATCTGAGTGAATGTGAGTGAAAAAGAGCCAGTGAAGCAACTGATGACTCCAAAATGAAATGATAGAGTAAGGAGGCTGAAGGTGGAAGACTAATAGATCAGAAAGATTTCGGGCAGTTCATCCTGAAAAAAGTCAGTGGCTTCTGAGCAAAGTGGATCAGAAGAATGACTGCAATAAGGTGTATGTTGAAGTTTAAAAATGGGTTTAAGTGGGTTTAGACATCGCAGTAAAATATACAAAAGAGTGAGGGATTGGATAGAGTAATGCAACCAACCTAAAAGCATATTGGTGTTACTTCATACCACTAGTGTGAAAATCAGTTAGGGTTGCAGTAATTTCAATTGTGTTTCATGCTTCTGGGCTTGATGTGATTCACCACTTGGAGATGTGGCTAATTGTAGCTTACTCTGTTCCAGGCGGTGTGGTTACAGCAAAGCAAAACAAGATCCAGAAGAGGAAAAGATGCATTTTCATAATGGGCACAGTAAGCAAATTGTAAAAACTCAAAAGAACACAAAACTTGGAAGCCATTATTGTTATTTTGTTTTCTTTTCAGGCGAGAATTCTAATAACAGACACAACATAAAAATATTGTGTTAAAAATGTGTTTTGTGGCATTCCTGTAAGTGTAAAGCATATAAGTTTGGGGTATTTTGGGCTGACCCTAGTCAACTGAGAGATGGTTTAGTCAATTCTTTAAAGCATACTTTCATTGTAATAATTAAAATAAAAACTTTTTGCTTACTATAAGCTATTATTTGTCAAACCAAATTTCCAAGCCAGTTCTAATTGCTAACAGCACATTAAGTGGAAATTTATTTTTAAACAACACCAGCAGATTACAGGAATAAAATCTCTCACTAGTTTTTCTGCTTTTCTAGAATTATAGCAGGAATTTCCCTGAACAGAATCAGTGGCAGCAACCGTGGTTAAAATGACTTGAAAAATTCTACTATTTTAAGAAATGCAGAAAATCAAGTTTTAACAATGAGCTTTCAAAATTAGCCTATTATTTCTAATGAATTGTGTTTTAGTATGTTCACTTTGATATTAATATTACAGTAAGAGTTGTTTCATCAGCTAAGTGACAAAAGGAGTTTCTTTTATTTTTGTCACTCTGCCATGGCCATAAAAGTCAAAATCACTAAAGTAATAAGTCATGCTGTAAAGCAATGTGTCCATTTTCATAATTTTATGTTTTTTAATGTTATTTATCCTCACCATGAGGGTTATGCAGTAGCTTTTAAATGTGGTGAAACTGAGGCTTATGGAAAATAAGAGTCTATACTCAGCTACTTATAGATATTAAGGATTTAGGCCATAGTTTCATGTTGATAATGTTTATAATTTCACTCATCCATCACAATCACTTCTACTTTAATGCCCATTTATTTTTACAGTTAAACTGCCAGGAGTAAGAACTTATATTGATCCACATACCTATGAGGATCCAAATCAAGCTGTCCATGAATTCGCTAAGGAGATAGAAGCTTCATGCATCACCATTGAAAGAGTTATTGGAGCAGGTACTACAGTGTGTTTAACTCAGATTTCTAACTTCTGTTTAATAATACAATGTAATATATCAATGTCCTAATCTAACACAGAATGTTCTTAATCTTTTATAACTGATTCACTTTCAAAGTAGTATATAATTGATCATATTTTAATGTTACCATCTGTGTAGCTTACACCTGAACTAGTAAATGTCTAGTGTATGAAATAAAAAATAAACTAGCAGTAATATATATATCCAAACATAATGTTTTGCCATCTACTGTTTATTATAATACATACACATACATAATTTGTAATGCTCAATAATATTTACATAATTCTAAGCACCCAATTATTTTATTTATGACCCATTTCTTTCTTATGATTGTTTCTTTTTTGTCCTGCTATAAGATTATATTTTCTCATACTCTCCTTTTATTTTCTCATTAATGGCACTATCACAGTAGGAGGGGAAAAAAGAAAATAATTTAAGTTGGTTGAACTTAATTTCTTTGTGATAATTCTATTAAATTTTTGTGGTGAGATAGATGAAGCTAATAACCCCCAAAGTGTTTTATATGATCACCTGTAGGAACTTTTTCTAGTTGCATTTGTTTCTAGTAATACTAATAACAAAGTTTGAACTCCCCTTTTAACTCTGTTTACCTCAACCTTGATGCTATAAGGGTGCTTGCTATTGTTATTAGAGTAAGGGTTTTAAATGATTTTGTATATTTTTCTCATCCTTGTCACAGGTGAATTTGGTGAAGTTTGTAGTGGACGTTTGAAACTTCCAGGAAAAAGAGAATTACCTGTGGCAATCAAAACCCTTAAAGTAGGCTATACTGAAAAGCAACGTAGGGATTTCTTGGGTGAAGCAAGTATCATGGGGCAGTTTGATCATCCTAACATCATTCACTTGGAAGGTGTAGTGACCAAAAGTAAGTACAATCGGCAAATTACATGTGTTCATATATGTATCATTAATATCTGGATTTCTTCTATAAGGTTATTAATTTTAGTATAGAGCCATAGTAAGGTTATTAATTCTTTTGCTAATATAAATAATAATATTCCTATATTTTAGTAGATTCTGGTCAAAGCTGATCTTCAATGAATCTAAATTTTTATTTATTTTTTAAATATAGAAGTATTAACTCATATACTATTAATTCATCACCAAATAAAAAGTAGCCAGATAAAGAAGCAGTAAAGGTACCATATTTTTTATTTCTCTTGGCTCTTTCACTTTTTATTCTAATGAAATATTAATTTCAAAATTTTTATTGAGGTATTATAGTTTAACATCTAATAGGATTGCTATAACCATAAATATCTGGTTTTTAGAACCTTTTAAGTAATTTCTATAGCCAGATGTGTTTCCTTTATTCATTTTATTTGTGGTATTTTAATAGTTATAGGGAAAGACTTGGAAGACTGAAAATTTCTTGAGATTAATTATTTTGTTAAAGCAAATCAAAATTTTACTCAGAAAGATCTAAAATTTCACATCTCTTTTAAATTTGTGTTAGTGTCTTGTAAATGCTGTTTTTTGGTGAGCTTTCCAATATAAGGATTTCAAGTAATTTTGTAATCATCCAATAAAGTATTTATGTGGTACATAACTGAGACCTTTCTATCCTTTTAACCTATTTTTTCTTTGCTATTTCTATTTATTCTCCTTTCTTTCTTTATCTTTGATGCACTACATATATCTTACTAAATCATCTAAAAACTTTGACAAGCATTCTTTTGATTTTCTTTCAAGCATTTATTTAACTTCCAGTTCCAATTGATTAAATTTTACATTATATATGCCAAATATGCATGCTAGCAATGTGTAGTCAATAAATGCTGTCAACAGACTAATTTTAATTAAATAACCATTAAATCCATTTAAATTTTAAAAATGCAAAGCAAAGCAACAACACAAATTTTCACAATAAATAAGGACAAAAAAAGACAAAACAAAATACATATTTAGTATGTAACAAGTTATTTTTCAAATTATAATTCATTCACAGTATATGATGGAGGAGAATACAGAAGCCTTCTCACGAGTTTGAGAAAAACACGACAGATAATTGGTTGGACTTTTGAATGGGTTCAAATTGCTATGAGAGCATTTTACGCCATTTCTCAAGGAAATACCCATCTCTAGTAAGAATGCCCATAGAAGGTTATATCATAGGAACAAAATAACCTGCAAGACATGTGGTGTGGGCTTCTTCAAAACTTAGATGTTTCTTCTTTCAGCTGAGTACTCACCCATACATTATTACCCCCTTCAGAGCAACCCAGAGGGAATATTGCCGGAGCATGAAGAACACCCTTAGTTCTTCTAGGAACAAACAAGTTGCTGAAGAAAGGTGGTAGGCAGGGAGAAAAGAGAGGCAAGATGGGGTCAAGGAATAATTGTTAAAAAGAATAAATTAAAAAATAATTTACAAACTTACACAGTGTGAATGACAAGGCAGTGTGGCAACCCTAATAGTGAAGACCAGGATGTGAACTCTGGTTTTCATGAGAAACTGCAAGCAAGACTAGCTCCTCTGACTCTGGGCTGTGTGCCTTATTACCAGCTCCCATACATATTTGGGCTAGCTGCATTAGCCTTGGTTCCCAGGCATTTCTAGGTCAGCCGCTCAGAAGACTACCTTTTTTGGACATAAGCTAGCTAGCTCAACAAGTGAACATCACCACACTGAGGTAATGATTAATGTGATATTAGTCCCATGCCACTATTGTCCCCAATTTCTACATCTACCTGTTACGGCACTGAGAGGGGAGATGGGAGACATCAGAATTGAGACAATGGGAGACATGAGAATCCAGGAGACAGTAGACATCAGGATTTAGAAGACTAAAGAGACTTTAAGACTAAGAATTTAAGAGACTTAAGACTTGAGATTGTAGAGACCAGAAGAGCATCAGAAGCAGAGATGAATCAGCAATAACACATTGAAAAATGTACTACTTTGCCATCGCCTCCTCCCACTTTTCTTCACCTCGGGGATCTCACTGTCAAAGTCATCCTTTGTGGAGCAGGTATGCTCCAACATGCAGGAATGTTTAAAATAAAAATATGATATGGACACAGTCACAGGTACAATAAAATAAAGCTATAATTTGAATTTGACTATCATTTCACTGATAAACTATATTCTATAAAAAGAAGAACTTTGAAAGAACATCAGTGATAACATATGGTGCTACATATGATAGGAAGAAGAATCATAATGATTGAGTAATGCTATTTCTTATGCAGGGATGGTCTGATTGAATATAAAACATAGTTCTCAATGCTAGTCATGGTAATAATAGCGTGCAAATATTTATAAAGTTTCTTGTCTTCATTTCATCTTTAATATGACTGTTAAATTTAACTTCCTCAAAATAAATTCTGAGGTCCTGGCCGAATAGCTGAGCAGTAGAGCGTCAGCCTGGCGAGTGGAAGTCCTGGGTTCAAGTCCCAGTCAGGGCACACAAGAGAAGTGCCCATTTGATTTGCTTCTCTACCCTTTCCCTTCTACCTTCTATCTCTTCCTTCCCCTTCCACAACCAAGGCTCTATTGGAGCAAAAGTTGCCTTGGGTGCTGAGGATGTCTCCATGGCCTCCGCCTCAGGTGCTAGAATGACTCCAGTTGCAATGTAGCAATGCTCCAGATGGGCAGAGTGTTGCCCCCTGGTGAGTATGCCGGGTGGATCCTGGTCAGGCACATGTGGGAGTCTGTCTCTTGCCTCCCTGCTTCTCACTTCAGGAAAAAAAAAATTCAGACCATGACTCTCTACCACCCAGGGTAAATGTAAAGCTCCTTAGGCAGCCAATCTACCTTTTGTAATGAATTAATTTAATGTTTAAAACTGTGCCTGATTACTATTTTTATCATGGAAGACAATCTTGTGTAATGGGAAACAACATGGACTATATAGATCCGGCCATCTAATTTTATTTTGGTTCTACCATAAATTGCACAAGTTAGTTAAACATTCAACAGCCTTAGTTTTTTTTGTTTTTTGTTGTTGTTTTATTATCAAGGATATGCAGCATGATTACCTCATAGTTGTGATGTAAAGATGAAATGAATACAGGTAAAGTTTAGTATAGGATGGCACAGAACAGATATTTAATAATTATATAATTATTACTTTTCAATTTATCTCTCTCATATGCTCTGAATGCCTCCATATCCATTTTATTCTTAGTCCTTTTTTTTTTTTTAAAGAGATACAGAAAGAGTCAGAGAGAGGGATAGATAGTAGGGACAGACAGACAGGAACAAAGAGAGATGAGAAGCAGCAATCATTAGTTTTTTATTGCAACACCTTAGTTGTTCATTGATTGCTTTCTCATATGTGCCTTGACCGTGGAGCTACAGCAGAGTGAGTAACCCCTTGCTCGAGCCAGCGACCTTGGGTCCAAGCTGGTGAACTTTGCTCAAACCAGATGAGCCCGCGCTCAAGCTGGCGGCCTTGGGGTCTCGAACCTGGGTCTTCCGCATCCCAGTCCAACACTCTATCCACTGCGCCACTGCCTGGTCAGGCTATTCTTAGTCCATTTTAATATAAGTGATATTTTGTGCTACCAATATTGCCTTTCTCTGAAACTGACACCTTCATATTTATTAATTTTAAATTCATTCAAAACTTTATTTAAATTTCTTCATCTCCATGAAATATGCTTCATCATTTCACTATGAAGGAATATTTCTTTCTTTTGAGCACTTTGCCTGTGTAAGAGTTTTACAATAGTCTATAACGTTTCTTCATTTGCCCCAAACTCATATACAAGTGTTCCATTTAATTTTACTTCTTTTGCATATATTTTTAGCCTCTTAGCTAAAATAAAAAGAAAAATATCTCCTCCGTGAAAATATGTATCATATTGCAAATATTTATGTAAACCTATTGCACTTAAACCTAAGTCCATCCATAGTCACCTTATTTAAACACTTTGAACTTCAATGCCACACAAAAAGGGGAGGCATAGTATTTACTTTATAAGATTGGAGTGAAGATCAAATTTAAACTATGGCTGATGAGTTAAGTTGAGAAAAAATTAAGTTTAGATGCCTTAAAGCATTCAATTACATGTGTTTGTATACAAAACCACAGACAATTATAGTAGTGAATAAGTATTTATCTCTAATTTTTTAAATGAACTTTCTTCCCTTAAAATGAATGCATCAGATACTAGTGGACATGATCTAAAATTTATTAGATCTAATATTCACCTAGTTTTATAGATCCCTGGTTTATTACTGAATTTATGTGTATGGAACATTACTGAGAGAAACTAAAACAACTAAACTCTGTCAGACTAAAACAACTGAATTTACCACATAATTATATGTGCATAAAACCTTTATTTATAGAAACAAGTATCAATATCAACAAGTTATATCTAAAGTTTGTGAATGCTAGTTTAAAAATGTCCAGTCTCCTAACCAAATATTCTATTTGATGTTGCTACCAGGAGACTACTTATATAAGTAAAGCAAAATTTAAATACTTTAAATATTTCTTTCTTTAAATTTTGTTCTGTATGAATTGAAACTGTATTTCCCCTCAATGAGTGACATTCTTGCTGTTCAACTTATGAAGTCTTTAACTTGTTTTTAATTTTTCATGTTGCAACTCACTCCATTTGTATTCTTCATTTCATGCTCTCTGATCTGATGCTAATTTATTCTGCAATTATTCTGAACCTGCAGCACACAGATAATGAGGCATAAGTGCAACTAAAGCTTATGATTTTTCTGATTGAAGCTGAGTTGTGGAGTCTGAAGTAACACTCTGATGGATGCTGCCATCACGAATCTTCATCCTTTCTGTGCCCTAAACACCAGAACCATGGACCCTCATTCACATTTTTTTCTGTGTTTTGTTGTTAAACAGGACTCATCATAAATAGATACGTATTCTAGAGAGGATTTGTGACACATGATGTAAAATACTCACAGGTCTTGGTTTAATTGATTCATTGGCAATTGAAGATGCTTTAATGTAATATACAGAGTGCCAGGTTTACTATGTAAACAGATTCAGGAACAAAATTAAAAGTGGAAAAATTATAATTTTTTTTATCGTGGTATCCTTAGATTAATATTTATTTCTTATCCATGGAGATTACTATTAAAATTGACTGAATGAATATTTCTATTGAATCTTAAATTATTCAGTTATGTTTTTTAATCTAGGATCATGTAAAAATAATACAGTTCTGAATAATTAATAAATATAAACAAAATATTAGAGGAATATTACAGGAATCTCTCCCTATTTCTTAATGTCTCAGAAGATGATACATTCAATGACAATTGATTATTTAAATTGCCAGACAACTCTGACTCATATAAATTTATAATTATCTTTAAAATATAGTATTTCATTATCATAAAGTCATTTCTGTTTTTCAGGCGTTTATTATGTATTTTCCAAGGCTATTTCAGCAGTCTTCAAACTAGTCTTTTCATTTTGGTATTTTCTCACATTTGTTCATTTCATACCTATTGTCCTTAGGTAGATTTTACTAAATCTCTGCTTTCTTCTCACGCTTCATCACCAGACAAGCTAACAAATGAAACAGGATATATACAGGGGTGGGCAAAAGTAGGTTTACAGTTGTGAGTAAACAAAACACAGACTTTATTTCTTGTATTATTATTTACTTATTAATTATTGTAATATTTATTTGTACTATTGTCTTATTATTATTGTTGTTACTTTTCCTTACTTATGATTTATTGTGTAGATAATTTAACTGAGTTTAGCCCACACCTGTATACTTTGGTATTACCTGGTATTCTTTGGTTATGTCTCCACTTCCACCATTTCCTTTCCAGACAACTCTATCTAGTTCTTGTTCTGTCCCTTTGAATATTTCCTTTAACATTACATTGTCCTCTCTACTTTCCTCAGTTCTGCTTGACCTCAACTGTAATTTAAATGTGACCTTCTTCATGTGATCTGTGTCATTTATCTTCATTTGCCCTTCTATCCTCAGTGTCTGCCCTGTATGAAATAGGCACTTGGTAAAGTTGAATAACTGAGTGAAGTAAAGCATCCCAGTTTAACCTGAGAGACAAGCTTCAAAGGGCAGAGGTGTCCGTGTAGCTCTCCTCTGTGTTCTTATATCAGTGCTCAGTGTGGGCAGCATTTCACATATTTGTTGAATGAGTTAATTCTCAGACAGAAGTAATCTTATAAACTCCAGTTCTATCCCTCTGCACTTGTCACACTGTACATTTTGTCATAGTTATGGTTCTATGAGTTTTGTCATCCTTACTATACAATAAGCTTCTTGAAACTAATATGTGTTTATAGTCCTCCCTTCCCCCTGCAGTTCCTGTCACGGGACCAGAGACATTAGGTAATTTAAAAAAGGTATAAATTATATTACATAACTGAATGACTAAATTACAATTATGTAAATGTTTAAGACCAATTAGAGCAGGGGTCCCCAAACTTTTTACACAGGGGGCCAGTTCACTGTCCCTCAGACCATTGGAGGGCCGGACTATAAAAAAATTATGAACAAATCCCTGTGCACAATGCACTTATCTTATTTTAAAGTAAAAAAACAAAACGGGAACAAATACAGTATTTAAAATAAAGAACAAGTAAATTTAAATCAACAAACTGACCAGTATTTCAATGGGAACTATGCTCCTCTCACTGACCACCAATGAAAGAGGTGCCCCTTCCAGAAGTGCGGTGGAGGCCGGATAAATGGCTTCAGGGGGCCGCATGCGGCCCGCGGGCCGTAGTTTGGGGACCCCTGAATTAGAGTAATATAGAGTTTTTGTTTTAATTTAAAATTTTTATTCTATTAAAACCATGGTTGTTTTAAAAAAACAAGATTTATATGAAGGAAATTAACTAAGAATCTTTTTTCAGGATCTTACATATAAGTTATTGCTACTACTTACCATTAATATCACCTTAAGAGTTTACTAACCCTGGCCAGTTGGCTCAGCAGTAGAGCGTCGGCCTGGTGTGCGGGGGACCCAGGTTCGATTCCCGGCCAGGGCACATAGGAGAAGCGCCCATTTGCTTCTCCACCCCCAACCCCTCCTTCCTCTCTGTCTCTCTCTTCCCCTCCCACAGCCAAGGCTCCATTGGAGCAAAGATGGCCCGGGCGCTGGGGATGGCTCCTTGGCCTCTGCTCCTGGCACTGGAGTGGCTCTGGTCGCGGCGGAGCGACGCCCCAGAGGGACAGAGCATCGCCCCCTGGTGGGCAGAACTTCGCCCCTGGTGGGCGTGCCGGGTGGATCCCGGTCGGGCGCATGCGGGAGTCTGTCTGACTGTCTCTCCCCGTTTCCAGCTTCAAGGGGAAAAAAAAAAAGAGTTTACTAAGATAATGCTCTTTATATATTACCACTTAATCTGCACAGTAATATTTTCCTGTGGACTCTAGTATTTGTTCTTATTTTATGGATGGTAAAAATTAACTTTAAATAAGTTAAGTATCCTCATGGACACAGTGTGGTGATTGTTGAGGAGAGAGGGAAGGATGGGGAACAGGGTCTAGGGAGGATAAATGGTAATGGACAAAGATTTGACTTGGGAGTGAGCACAATATGGTGTACAAAGATGTGTTGTAGAATTGGGCACCTGAAACCTATAAAATTATGTTAACCACTGTCACCCCAAAAAAATTAAATTAAAAATAAAGAATAGAATAAAGAAAGAAGAATTAAATCCTTATTCAATATCATAAAACTAAACATTAGATAATGACAGATTTTGAAACTTTTTTTTTTTTTTTTTGAGGGGAGGACCAAGACAGAGAGAGGGACAGATAGATACTGACAGGTAGGAAGGGAGATTGATAAGAAACATCAATTTTTCGTAGCTCCTTTGTTGTTCATTGACTGCTTTCTCATATGTGCCTTGACTGGGGGGCTACAGCAGAGCAGAGTGACTCCTTATTCAAACCAGCGACTTTGGGCTCAAGCCAATGACCTTTGGGCTCAAACCAGTGACAAAGGCATCATGTCTATAATTCCACAGTCAAGCCAGAGACCCTGCACTCAAGATCACGAGCCCTCACTCAAGTCAAATGAGCCTGCGCTCAAGCCGGCGACCTTGGGGTTTCAAACCTGGGTCCTCTGCATTCCAGTCCGAATGCTCTATTCACTGCACCACCACCTGATCAGACAAACAGTTCTTTATGACTCCAAAACCCAAACTCTTCAACAGGGTGCATTATTCAGTATATGCTTGAAAAGAAACATTTATTTATTCAAAAATGTATTAATTAGTTCCCTTGTACATGTTAATCCCTAGTAATCAGTAGGATACAGTAGAGATTTGACAGACTGAATTCCTGGTGCTTGCCTTTTTGGATGGGGGGACAGAAATAAATGAACATATAGATTTACAATATCTAAGTGGAGAAAATACAACTAGGTTAGGATAATAAGAATTGGTTCTATTGAGAGTCAGTGCTTTCTGTTTCACTCGGAGACAGACCTCTCTCAAAAGACTTGAATAAAGTGAAGATGCAGACCTGACAAACACCCGAGGGCAGTGTTATAGGAAGAAGGACCAGCAAGGCTCAAATACAAGTTGCATGGAATGTCCAAGATATAGCAAGAAGGCCGTTGTTGCTTCAGTGGAATGAATGAGAGGAGTCTGGTAAGAGTGTAACTTAAAGATGTAGTATGAGGGTAGAAATGTAAAAAGTCTGGATCCCTATAAAAACAGTTTCTTAGTATGATCTTTTGAGCCTATAAAGCCAAGATATAACAGAATTTGATTTCTACATTAACTGAATCAGTTGGACTGCTATGTTGCGCATAGATAGTAGGAGTCAGTGTTTAAACAGGGAGCAGTGAGAGGCCACTGACAGTATTTACACCTCATTATTGATTAGATCAGTGTAGTAAACTAATAAGATGGGAGTCCAGGCCCTGGCCGGTTGGCTCAGCGGTAGAGCGTCGGCCTAGCGTGCGGAGGACCCGGGTTCGATTCCCGGCCAGGGCACATAGGAGAAGCGCCCATTTGCTTCTCCACCCCTCCGCCGCGCCTTCCTCTCTGTCTCTCTCTTCCCCTCCCGCAGCCAAGGCTCCATTGGAGCAAAGATGGCCCAGACACTGGGGATGGCTCTGTGGCTTCTGCCCCAGGCACTAGAGTGGCTCTGGTCGCAACATGGCGACACCCAGGAGGGTCGCAACATGGCGACGCCCAGGATGGGCAGAGCGTCGCCCCCTGGTGGGCGTGCCGGGTGGATCCCGGTCGGGCGCATGCGGGAGTCTGTCTGACTGTCTCTCCCTGTTTCCAGCTTCAGAAAAATGCAAAAAAAAAAAAAAAAAAAAAAAAAAAGAGGGGAGTCCATAGTTGAATTCTGTGGTTATTTTGAAGGCAATCACAATACAGCTTCTTATGCTTTGGAAATGCAGTATAGGTAATCGAGAGCAGTCGATGATAATGATAAATTATTTTTCCTTAGTACCTTGATGAAAGAAATTGCTTCTTACACAGAAGAGTCTAGAAAGAACAAGACTGTGGTTGTTGATCAGTAGTTCTGTTGCAGATAGGTCAAAGCTGAGATGCTTAGAAGCATCCAGTTACACATGTTGTACATAAAGTATGATTAACCTTTAGTCCCAAAGAGTATAAATTAAAATGTTTGAGGAACAAGTACATTTGAACTTTACATCTTAAATTTCACAAAATGAAATAAATACAGTGAACCAGTTATAAACCATTATGGAAATAAACAGCTTCAGAACTGAAGTAGAAACTTAAGCCAGCTCATTAATTTAGTATTATTTTTTCTTTGTTAATGTATATACAGAGGTTTAATAAACATACATAAAATAATTATTGGGGATATATAAGTTCTCTTCTTGATAAAATCTAAATCCTAATCATCTGCAAGAATATAAATATATAAAAACAGATATTGTCTCATAGATCGACTACTAGTAAATTAAAATTTGTGTTTTAAAGTTATTTTTATATTTCATAATTCTTAGATTTTCAACCTTCTCTGAAAAGTGTAATTTCTGACTTCATAAATAATTATTTTCCACTTACATGATCAGAATTCTAATTCATTTTAATAGAGAAATGAATATATAATGGAAAGGTTTATATCAATATAAACAATATGAAATAGAAGAGAAAAATATACAAGTTTGGAATTTCTACCTACAGAGATATTTGGTGTTTTTATGGTCCTGTTTCAATACAGGCTTTTGATTTTATCATATTTCCCAAAATTAATATTATATAATTTTATAAATGACTTTTCTTAAAGGATCAACCAACAAATAAAGACCATAATGGGATGAAAATATCTGAGTACACTTTTGACTGTCCCATTCTTTGTCACTCTCCTCCCCAACCTATAAATATTATCTACTTCTAATACAAATACAAGATCCCATTTTGTGGTTGACCATTAGCCATGAATAATTAAATCATGATGTTTGTGTTATCTCATGTTTCCTTTGTAGTAAAATTAAAAGTAAATTCAAACAGCAACAAGTGAACTATACTAAATGGTATACAACCGAAACAGAATGGCATAGTAAAGTTAAAACTATAGATACATAAGAATAAGCACAAATTTACCTTTAATTATTTACACATCTTGTAAAATGTTTTGAAGAGAAATCTAGTTACTGTTATATTCCAGTGAATTACAATGCTTTGAAATCAAATGCTCTTTTATATCCCTAAATGGTGCATGTCTTTGCTGGTGAGCTAATGGTTTCAGAAAAGTGAGTGGTATCAATGCAAATAAAATAATAAGCCCAGATTTATCTGCAACTCTTATGATATAGTCTAGATCAGTGTGGCTCAAAATCTAGTGTGCCTCTCAGAATATTGCTAAAATGCAGAATCTGTTGTAATATATCAGATTGGGCACTGAAATTTGGCATTCCTAAAAAGCTCAACAATGATAGCTATGCTGCTTATCAGGGACCATATTATGAAAAGTAGGGACTAAAACAACATTCTTCAAGTCTGTTTTACCTAACTCTGAGGTCTTATCCAAAAGGATTAAAATACTAAAAGTGCCTCACTCTATATTCTCTTGGATTTGTGATGAGTATTGGCACCAAAAATCATGTACTAACAAACAAACTGGTGTTTTTATTTTGGTAGGAAAAAACCTCCACTATGAAATCTATTCTCTTAATGTGTGAAATGTTCAGTACAATATTAATTATAGGCACAATGCTATATAGTGATTTCTAGAACTTTTTCCTACTGTACAACTGAAACTACACTCTTGATCAGCAACTCCTTCTTCCTAGGCCTAGGAAGAACCTCCCTACTTTCTGCTACTATGGCTTTGGGCTTTGACTACTATAGATACCTCGTATAAGTAGAATCCAAAGCCATTTCGCTATAAAAATGCTTTGGAACACTTAGAGCAGGGGTCCCCAAACTTTTTACACAGGGGGCCAGTTCACTGTCCCTCAGACCGTTGGAGGGCCGGACTATAAAAAAAACTATGAACAAATCCCTATGCATACTGCACATATCTTATTTTAAAGTAAAAAAACAAAACGGAAACAAATACAATATTTAAAATAAAGAACAAGTAAATTTAAGTCAACAAACTGACCAGTATTTCAATGGGAACTATGCTCCTCTCACTGACCACCAATGAAAGAGGTGCCCCTTCCAGAAGTGCAGCGGGGGCCGGATAAATGGCCTCAGGGGGCCGCATGCGGCCCGCAGACTGTAGTTTGGGGACCCCTGACTTAGAGTGTGTATATGTAACATATGTTAGAATATATATTTTTTATTGAAAGTTATTGAATTCCTACCAGGTCTGCCATCAGTGGTTAAATAGTTTGGAATGGCATAGTAATAATTACCAAGCTTGTGTTAATAACAAAAGAAATATTTGTGATATTTAAAAAAAATTCAAATTAAATTATTTTGAAACTATAGACATCATAATATAGTGGAAAAAAAACAGCTTTTACAGTCAGATGGACATAAATTAGATTCCCAATTTTGCCTTTTACACAAATTGCTCTACACAACCAAAGTGCTATATTGATATATTGAATCTTTCTAAATTTCACTTTTCTTTCTCTGAAAAAAATGTCTTCTATAATACCATTTTATAGAATTTTAATAACAATTAAAAATAACATCATGCATTTTAAAGAGTAGACAATAAATTAATAAATTGTGTCTCTTTTGTGATTATCGATATGAATGTGAATTCCACAAATAATCTGTTTCTATTGCTACTTAGACTCTGATGGTCTGGAGCTTCAGTAAATAATATACAGTAATGTAAAAGCTTTAGCCTGTGATTAAAATCATGTTTTGACATGCTTTATGAGCTCTCTTAATATGGATTTTTGATAATATGCTTTCAAAATTATTGGCAGATACACTCTTTGCCTGTACGTCAAGCTGGATAATAGAAAATGATTTATACAGTTTTATTGAATTTACAGGGGCTAGAGTAAGCCATGTTAATTATTGTTATGTCATTCTTGCAAGCTAGCAGGCACTGAGACAAAACATAAGCCAAACTAAATATAATTAGCATTAAAATGACTGAAGCATGAAATATAATCGAATGAATCCTGAAGTATTTTATTTTTATCAACAACAACAAAATGCTTGTTTGCAAACATTTATTTTAATTGCTTCCCTCCATTTTCTGAAATATGAGAGGTGTTTAAGGACCCTATTATATTTCTCAAATAATATTTTTTATTATTGACCTTACAACCTACACTGTCATAAATAATTAATCTGACTTATAAAACTAGGTAGTATTAGGTATAAAATCTTATGGATGAATACCAGGAGCCACAAAGACCCAACTCCGGGGACCCAGTTCAGTGACGCAGATCCACTTTATTTAGGAAGTAAGTTAGCTTATACACATGGGTTCAGCCTATAGGGTGTTACAGCGTGTTCCTCAAAGCCAATGGCTGAAAAGATCAGGGAGCTGTGTGGTTGGCGCTAAGTCACTTCCTTATAGCGGGCAAGCTCCCTTCCTGGGTGTGCCCAGGAGGCTTCTGGGAGCTGGAGTATTATCACAGCATTGCATCAGCCACAGCTGCTAGGAATGCACTCTGCGCTCCACCCACACTAAGCTCACTATATACAAATTTCTGAGAAATATAATAATTAAGAAAAAAATATCAAGTCCAAGTGTGCTTTTATGGTAATTAAATGAAATAAATATGACAAAATTAAATTTATTCTGACAAAAAACATTTTTATGTTACATTTTTTTAGTTATACTTTTTAGAATTTGTAAAAAAGGGGTTAAAAAATAAAAAACTGACAAAAAAGTTATATATATATATATATATAGATAGATAGATAGATAGATAGAGATATAGATAGATACATTCTTAGCAAGATTTAGTAAATTCAGCTGGTCCCGACGTGAATGTATTAAGTTTTTTCATTCTTGTGTTTATGAGAAACATGAGCCTGATGTGTTCTAGCAATTTCTTCAATGTCTGGGCATATATTTGAAAGGCAAACCCTCATTTCCTCGTCAATACATTGAAGAATTTCTCTCTTTTTATTCTTAATTGAGTTGAGCACAGAAAATCCCCACCATATATATCATCTTAACCTTACACCAAACAAAGGATAGAAGAAACTTGCCTCCAGTCTTTCCGGGGAACATGGAGGGTAGTGTAAACAATCCAGCACCACAGCTTAACAGCCTTTGGCAACCTAATCAGCCAAGTGAGGTGGGGGTTTGGGCAGCCTGACAGCTTACAGCCAATTCCCCACACCTCTGTCCCTAAAAATCTAAACTCCAAAAACGCTGTTGGTTTTTTGGTTCCCAACAGGCACATATTTCTCTGGAATACCATAGGGTGCACCTGGAAATCTAGGACGCACACTTTGAGAACCACTGGGTTAGAGTTTTAGAGTTTTGCTTCGATAGATAAGGCATCTGCTCATGTGGTAGGAGCTGACAGGTGCCAATGAAGGAAAGCTAATCCTGGATATCTGCTGGAACTCAGTTCTTTCCATTTTTTTTTTAAATTTAGACTATTAAATTTAACAGTGACACTGGTCAACCAGAGTACATAGATTTACAGAAAACATCTCTACATCATTTGGACAGTCGAGTATGCTGTATACCCATCACCCACAGTCAAATCATCCTCCATCATCCTATATTTGTTTCTCTTTATGCCCGTCCCTCTCCCCCACCTCCTCCCTTTTCTTCTTTCCCCTCCCCTTGGTAACCACTTTATTCTTATCTATGTTCATGAGTCTCAATTTTGTGTCCCACACTTATAGTACGACAACTCCTTCAATGATTCTGTAAGTGTGAGAAGAAATCAGGCAGTCAAAGAGGGAACCCTAGAATAACAAGCTGATTCCAGAAAATGTGGGTCACCTTCTAGTTTGATTAGGGCCTGTTTTCAGCAAGTACAATACCCTGTGGCTCTATCAGCTGTAAATTAATTAAAATATTTCTATAGCAATTGATTTAAAACCAATGCCAGGCATACCCATGAGTCCCCATTATTTGCTTACTCAGCTTCATCCCTGAGTACCTCTGAATTTCTGAAATGAGGGAAAGGAAAGGGTGATGTCTCATATGACAGGACATTTCAGGACACTCCAGCATTACGGCTGGTGTAACTTTTGTCACGTAGGTACGGTACCTATGCCAAAAAAAGGTTGTCAAATACTCTGGCTATTACCCTTGATGAATATATTTATATATTAGTTCTGGACTTTTGAAATAAAAAGGACCTCAACATTAACAAAAGGCAGAAATGGCCTCTGACATGAAAGAGTGGGGACAAAGGGAACCAAAGCAGAATTCTGTCGATTTTAGAGTTTGTGTGAAGTCCATTAAAATGGGTGTGGCCATATCATTAAATAAAGTGAAATTGGAAGCATTTCTCTATTCCTAATCTTAGATTAGAATTATACTAAGGAGATAAAACATTTATAATCTTTTTTTACTCCTGTGCTGTCAGAGCCATTAACAAATACAATATGAATCTTCTTTTTTAACTAAGACATTGTCTTTACAGTCAGCTTTAACATCAGTATTCTCCAGCTTATCCCTGTCACTTCATGATTTACAAAGAAAAAATGTAGAGCTCTTCAAAAAAAATTAAATGTGTGGCTATATTTGAACTTGATAAGTTATCTCAGACCAAGATCGCTTGACACATGCTGCCTCTTTTTCCTGGGCTATCAGTCACCTTTTGTTATACTAGTGATCCTTTCAGTCTTCAAGTTCAGATAAAATGATGCCTCTAATGCATATTCTCTGCATATGTGACATTTCACCTAGTGTAGACATTTACAAACACATACCAAGTGAATTATTTTAAATACACTTCTTAATAACTTTAATAAACTTTAAAAAGGAAGATGGAAATGTGTGCCTTTGTAATATACTTGTCACATTCCATGAAAAAAAAAAGTGCTACTAAAATATGTTAAAAGAAGATAATTATCTGATTGAGAAATAAAGCTGTCTACCTTATTATTCTAAATTGTGAGTTTCAAATGATTTTGGAATGGAAAATTCTCTCGCTTCTTAGTTATGTGTTATTTCTGTGTAATTGACTTACTTTCTGCATCTCTGTTTACACTAGTAGATGATGGTGAATGAATAAATATGCAAGTTCTAATTTTATGATGTGAATTAATCACTTCTCAAGTGAAATACAGATGCCCTTCTGAAAAATCTCATTAAGTTAATTTTAATGCATTTCATGATTGTATAGGTCTTGTTTTCCCTTTGTAACATAAAAAAGTTAATAGATGTATAAGATGGTAATTTTTCTGTCATACAGTCTCCTTTTACTAATCTCAAAATACCAGTACTTTAACACTTGAAATTTATGAGCTATACTTTTATTAAAGAATGAAGGGGCAAGTTTTAAAATATAGTGAGATTGATATAAAGTGATAAAACTAACAACTGTGTTTTAAGTATTTTCTCATTTAACAAGGATTTTTTTATCTCGTATTTTTCATTCTATATCATGGACATGTTATATACAAAAGGCCATAGTTTTATGGGGAATAAAACAAACTTATTTTCTTAGTCAATTACATAGAACAAGGAAATTAACCCACTGATACAAAGTTGATTAAGTTTATAAAATAATGATACATAACAAATTCTAGTAGGCACTATTCTAAGTGACTTGGATAACCATTTGACTTAGATACTCAGAACAACCCTATTAGGTCAGTGCCATTAATATTCTAATTTTACTGATGAGAAAACTGAGGCATAGAGATAATAATGGATTTGCCCAAGATCACAGAGTAGTGATTGATACGGCATTTAGAGTCAAGCAGTGTGGCTCAGGTCTGTCCAGCTCACCCCCAGCTTATAATTCTATACCAGACACAAAAGGAGGACCCCTTCCAACAGAAATGATTTCTTGAGAAGTTTTCAGATAGGAAGAGGAATTAGAAAAGTGTTTTGAAGAATGAAAAATTTAGGATTGGTAGAGGTTATAAGTGTGAAGCTGAGAGAAAGAAGGGAGGCAGCCATAAGGTAAGTAGTTACATGAATATAGAAAAGATAGAAAAATACAACATATATTTAAATAATTATAGAGAAAGCAGTTAGACTGTATTGGAGTTTCTATTGAGAATTATGGGAAAGATGACTACATTCACAATGCTTTGCTATATTATTATTTGGCACATTACTTCATCACCATAGTATTTATTCTTCAACTTATTTTCTACATAAATTCATTTTGATTTTGACAGTTGTCTATATCAATCTGTTATTGTGATACTTTTTTCTCACCGACCCCCCCATTTACTAAGATATCACAGTGTCAGGAATTTACTTGATACTTAAAAGGTATTTAAAAAATAATAAATGTGTATAATTTGAACACTAATAAAAACTTCTAGAAAAACTTTTTCTATATAAGAATACAAAATCCAAAGCAGCAGCTCATCCATTGTTTTCTTTCCAGGTAAACCAGTGATGATAGTGACAGAGTATATGGAAAATGGCTCTTTAGATACATTTTTAAAGGTAAGACTTGAGATAAATTTAATTATTGAAAGTGTTATTTATATATTGATCATAATATTAAAGTTTAAACTGAGCCATTTTAAAGTAATTTTTTAAATAAATAGAAATACCTGGAGTCAGAATAATTGTACTCCAAAAAATTAACTTTCGCTTGAACTATTTTCTTTTCAGAAAACTTATACAAATTTAAATTATGTGTGTCTACTGTTTTAAAGTATAACATTGCCCTGGCTAGTGTCTCAGTGGATAGAGCCTTGACCCTGCATATGGATATCCCAGGTTCAATTTCAGGTCAGGGCACACAGAAGAAGCAACCATTTGCCTCTTTCCCCTACCCTCTCTTCCTTTTCTCTACCTTCTCCTCCCACAGATAGTGGCTTGATTGGTTCATGTGTTGGTACTGTGTAATGAGGATAGCTCAGTTGTCCAAGTGTCAGACTCAGGTGCTAAAAATAGCTCAGTTGATTCAAGCATCGTCCCAAGATGGGATTGCTGGATAGAATATGGTTAAGGTGCATACAAGAGTCTGCCTCACTATCTCTACTCCTCTCACCTAAAAAAAAAGTAATTAATTAAATAAAGTATATGCTCATTTATAAAAAATATTAAAAGGAAAGGAAAGGGAAGGAAGAAAGGAAGGAAGGAAGGACAGAAGGAAAAAAGGAAAAGAAAGGAAAGGAAAAAAAGAAACTTGTACCAATACTTAACTTTCTCAAAGTACAAATTATCAGGAAGAGCAAGAAAAAGTGTCTGAAATTTCTGTGCTAATTATCAATAGTAAAAGGTTAAATAAGCTTATAACCCATTTGAGGCCAGTCTCTTTTTGTGCCAGTGAAGTTATATGGTAATGACATATTATCTATTACTATATGATGGCATGGTATTACTATCATATATTGTCTGATCCGTGGGTCTCCAAAATAGATTTTTTAATGTGTAAACCTCCAAATATTAAATAATGTAAACTCATTTTATTAATAAATAGTTTGTGCTAGACAATGTCATGTATTTGCAGGCCTGATTAAACCTGTAGGCTGGCAGATTTTTATCTTCAATAACGATTATTGCTATTGGTTAGGAAAGGTGATGGGAAATACATTAATGATGATCGTAGAAGGGACCCATGCATTAAAGATGACTGTGGTCCACTGGCAAGGCAACCTTCCCTTCCACTCTCCAGCTTCTAAGAGATTGTTGCCTAATTTCTTAGACATATGTTCCAGTTGTCCAGTCTCTTATGGTCACATCTCCTTATTTTTTTTCAAAATCATCATCAGGTGAAACTTTTTCTATGTATCTGCAGTAACTTCAGTGCCCTTGAAAGAAACAGCAAGCTTCCAAGAAATGCTAACGTTGTCCTGGTCATTGCTCATTGCTCATGCCATTCCCCTCTTCTCTGCTGCTGAGGAATCTCCCTTTATCTCCTCTGACTATTTCTTCTTTACAACAATATGCCTCTCTAGCTAGCTGCTATTAAGGCACCTCAAAAATGTCCAATGCTAATCCTAGACAAGCATCAGCTTGCAGTGATGAACACACTTCTGATGACTGAGAATAAAGGAGTTACAATGCAGAGAAGGACAATTAAATGAGATTTCTAACAAGGGCTTTCAAAGCCTTTGTCTGCTTTGACCAAGCAAAGAACTGATAAACATTAACAAGTTATCTATGTATTTCTCAACTTTTTTCGATAGAATTTTCATATGAAGTTAGTGATCCTGTTAATTTGGGATTGAAGGAAGATCCTATTATATTTCCTCCAGTGATTGGTGTTGCTGGACTAATATTTGAACATCATCTTTACAGAAAAATGATGGGCAATTCACGGTGATTCAGCTGGTCGGCATGCTGAGAGGCATCGCGGCAGGAATGAAGTACCTCTCGGACATGGGCTACGTGCACAGAGACCTTGCTGCTAGAAACATCTTAATCAACAGTAACCTTGTGTGCAAAGTGTCTGACTTTGGACTTTCTAGAGTCCTGGAAGATGATCCTGAGGCAGCTTACACCACGAGGGTAAGATCTGACAGAATGCATTTCTGAAATGTTAGACTAGAGACATTTAATTTTTAAAGATTTTAAAGGAAATAGCAAAAAGAATACTTCTCCAACATAGAAAAAAGGAAAGAGGAAGAAAGGGGGTGGGGAGATAAAGTAATCCCGATGATGCTCTTTGTTATATATAAAAAAAATTCAGATATTAAACTCAGATAAGCGAAGTAGTGTATTCACTTTATGAATCTCAATAATTTATTTTTTCTACAAATATTGAAAGTAAAAGAGTTTGAATTTAGAGTGCATACAACCATGTAAAAATCATATAGTTTTAAAAGTAAAAATAATCTATATTAAAAACAAAAAATATATCATATATATGTAGTATATATGTATGTATGTATGTATGTATAGCGTTATTGAGTAGGTTAAACTCTGTACTACAGTATCTTCACATGTAAAACAAATGCAGAAATAGCTAAGCATTTTAAGAATTCACATGGTATGGAATAAAAGAGCTATTCCTGCAAACACCTTTGATGTACTGAAAGTATACTTGATTTCTTTTTTTATATACTATGTAAACTGTTAAGCCGTATCTTTGAAAATTGGTCAACATCCTTTTCTAGCAATGTAATTAGGTCCTGAATTGATATGTTTAATAACTGATAATTCTTTTTGTGGAAAACTATGAGTATTGGTACAATGGAACTTTGAGGATAGTCTATGACAAACTACATTTGTTTAATTCGAAAGCTTTACAATGTCATCAAGTTTAAGGTTTAAACATTTTGTGAAGACAGCAATTTGTAATTTTATCTTTTTCACTATACAATTTGGTTAACTTTGTTTTCCATACAAAAGACATTTCTGTCATCTCTTATTTTCATGATGGATGTGTTACATATTTCTTTATTTAATTCAGCTTTTTAAAATTGCTTTTACTTATAGTCTAACAATAAATCTATTTGTAGATTATAAAGCTTTCTTTTTCATTTTTGCTTTATGACTCAGATTCTTAGAGACTGTGCCATGCTGATTATCAAGAGCAAGTTATCTAAGCAAACAATGTCTTTTACTTTTCTTTTCTTTTTTGTTTCTTGCAAACAATATCTTTCAATGGTCAGCTTAATGAATCAATAAATTTTCCCTGGCCAAATAGCTTGGTTGGTTAGAGCATCCTCTAAAAGCACAGAGATGGCTGGCTCAATCCCTATTCAGGGCACATCAGGAACAGACCAATGTTCCTGTCTCTCTCTCTCACTCACTCTCTCTCTCTCTCTCCTCTTCCTCTCTCACTAAAATTAATAAACAATTTTTTTAAAATAGTAAATTAATCAATAAATTAATTGATGGGATATCAATTCCTCTTTTTCTAGACTTCATTATCTTTGTCATTATTTGCATTAAATGAAACCTCACTTAAGAATTCCCCTGGAGTTTGTGTTACACTTAATAAATGTGGCCTAAACAAGATTGAGGATATGGGTAAAACCATTCCCAATATGACTGCTTGATGTCTTAATTAAATGCATAAACTAGATTGTCAATGCCTGTGTCAGTGTGTCAAACTAGGGGAGAGGAAGGACAAAGAAAAGCAGAGATCCTGAAGTTGTGAAGAATTATTCCTACAAAATGGTCATAGTAACAGTTTGTGAAAAATGTATTCAGTGAAAGAGGGGAGGATAAGGAAACTTCAGATAATATTGATGACAGATATGATGGTCAGAGGATTAAGAGAAAACATCTAAGCTGAAATGTAAAGTAATCCACAAACTATAATTTTAAGAGATTTAATAATAATATATTATAGAATATCATAAAGCAAATAACCAGACCTAACTGTGTGAACTTACCAATGAATACTGAATTGATAAAAGTATGTTTTAATAAAGTCTTCTTAAAATGGTGTTATCATATTTCTAAGGAGCAAATAATTCAAACTAAGTTTGAGTAATTCAAATTAATTTCAACTCAGAAAGCAGTTTCAAGCACCATATAACATTTTTAAAATGTCTTGAAACTTTGGTTCATAAAGAGTAGTTTAAGTCCTATTTTTTTCTACTATGTGAAATAAATTATTCTCTTCTTGCTGTTCTTTATATTGTTCTTATATAGTATTGAAAGCCTACACCTTTTTCTCTCTCTCTTTCTCCTCCTTAAGTATTATTATTATTAGTAGTAGTATTTTGCTAATAAAAAATTGGTTTCTTAAGGATATCTACTTTTTAAAATGAAGAGGAAAAAATTTACCCTGAAAAGGTAGGATATATTTTATTTTATGAACTAAGAGAAAACTTACCAAACCAATTTTTTTGCCATATAAAAAAATCCCATATTTAATAATATTGTAAGTTTTTCCCCATAACCTAATTTTAATAATTTTCAGAGTAGTGGAAATAAATAAAAAAGCTACTTCATTAAAAAAATAAATACAGAATAAAAAAGAAAAAGAGCCTATCCTAACCAACACAAAAATGTGCCAACAGAAAATAAGAGAAATTAAGTCTAAAAGAAATTGCATGATGTGAGGGAAAAGTATGTTTTTAATAGATCTGATTTTTATGCTTGTTTTATTAACTGTTATACTTCTCAGGGTTGCATTCAGCAACCAAGACATTCCACTTACAATTCTTATACAGTATTAAAAAAATAAATGAAAGCACCCCGGGAATTTGAGTCCTTTACTCTCTGGCTGAAAGTTATGAAAGTATACCTTATTGATTTGCTTGACTGCTTGCTCTCTGCGCTTAAAGCTGCAATGCTGATACCGTAATTGAGATGTGGGTCCTATATGTGTTCCAGTAGTCAAACAAAATTTAAACCAGAAACCTTTCAGATAGCAAATTAGTACTCAACTTACAAGTGCTTATGGATTGATATGTGGAAAGAAATTGCATGATGGCAAATAGATTCACTTAAAAATGATACATCTCTTTCTAAATCTTTTCAGTGACGCAGTAATATCCCTAGGTACAGTTGAAGTGTGTGAGGATTTTTTTTTAATTTTTTTTTTCAATTTCAGGGAGGCAAAATTCCAATCAGATGGACTGCCCCAGAAGCTATAGCTTTCCGAAAGTTTACCTCTGCTAGTGATGTCTGGAGCTATGGAATCGTGATGTGGGAGGTTGTGTCTTATGGAGAGAGACCCTACTGGGAGATGACCAACCAAGATGTAAGTATAGAACTATTTTCCATCAAGTTTAAAATGAAACGATTTGCTTTCTGTTTCGTAAGACTCATAATAGTTTTTTTTTCTTTTACTTTTCTTTTTGAAATTACTGAGGTGACATCGGTTAACATAAGTATACAGGTTTCATGTGCCCAGTTCTCCAACACATTTCTGTACACTCTATTGTATGTGCACCTCCCAAAACATATAATAGGTTTCTTTTCTGAACGTGACAGTTGCTTAAAAAAATAAAATTCTTTGCTTACCCTCTGATTAATTTTGTTGTTAAAATATCTTTTATTCAGAAGCTCAAAATGAGTTAGCACAAAGGGAAGTAAGTTACTGTTTTATAAAAGCTCAGCCCCTTGCCAGACAGTCCTCACTGTAGGGTAGTGATGTTCCACTCATTTTCTGTCGGTATCACTTTCAAAGATAAAGAAAGAGGTATCAGAGAATGAATACTGGCAGGACATTTTTTGTGATTTGCATTTCATAGAGCCAGCTAATACTCCAATCCAATAGGATGAATAATATTGACTTATTAGTGGATGCTCTTAGAAGATAAAAAGAAGCAGTCTATGTTTTTTAAATTTAAAAAACATGTTAGAGTTGTACTGTCTATCTAATTTAGTAAAAAAAAACCAAAACAAAACAAAAAAACAACCCTAATTTTTTCCCCCATGATTCATGCTTAGAATAATAGAATCCTAAAATTAAAGGAACAGAGAAAGAATCATCTATTCATGTTCAGAATGTTGTTTTATGATATGTAACGCATGGCATTTTGGTCTTTGCTCTTGTAATTTTCCATTGTTACTATACCATACAGCCTTTCTATTTTGAACCACATTTAAATTTGATACTTTTCTGTCAAATAACAGCAATTATAAAAGCAGCTGACATTTATTGAGCCCTTACTATGTACCATACACAGTCTAAAGTGCTTTCCCACTGATACCTTATTACTTCTTTATAAAACCAGTATATTAAAGTTTTACCTCAATAGCATACTTTAAAGAATTTTTTCCTCTATTTCTTTCATTCATACTTTTTAAAATCTTGTTCTTTTGCCTTCTGGGGTTATTAGACAGGTGCTATATCTCTCTAGCCATATTTTGTTGAAACAACATTACCATGCCAGTAATTAAGGCTCACTTTCAGATATAAAAACACAAGTTCATTCTAAATAAAAGTTAATACCATATCAATTTTCCATAACTACAGGGCCATTCTGAACCTCGGTAACTACATTGGGAAGGAACAATGGTCAGATTTTTGCTTTCTTTCTTCTTTGCTAAAGTCTGTGCCTAGACTTTTCAGTATTTTTCTGGATGGAGAGGTAGAAATGAGAGGGCAAGAATATTTTTGTAATGCTGGGATATCGGTGCCTCCAACCAGAAAGTAACCCAAACAGTGTTCTCTAGTGAAGTTCTCATCTGAACAATTCCAAAGGCCTTTGATGAGGTCCTCCTCTTTGCAGGGTCCTTAGAGAAAAGGATTTACTCTACCGGACTTCTCCCAGTTTCTCTCACTTGCAACAGCTCCCCACTCCATAGTCTTGCGCTGCACCATACACGTGTCTACTAAACCTGATAGAACACGTGATTGTTTAATGCTCTACTAGTGCTCACTGTTTTGGGTACCACTGCAGGCTGTCCCAGCCAGCCTACCTTCTTCAAATTTCCCCAGCTGAGAAGCTAGGGCCACACTTTCCCAAGGATTACAGTTGACCTTTGAACAGTGTGGGCTTAGAGGAGCCAAATCCCACAGAGTTGGAAATCCTCATAGAAATTTTGAGTCCCTTCAAATTTAACCACTCATAGCCTACTGTTGATTGAAAGTCTTACCAATAACATAAACAGTCAATTAACACATATTTTGTATGCTATATGTTTTATAAACTGTAGTCTTACAATAAAGTAAGCTACAAGAAAAGAAAATGTTATTCAGCAAATCATAAGGAAGGGAATATACATTTATAGTACCTATTAAAATATTTATGTTGAAGTGGACTCATACAGTTCAAACCTGTGTCATTCAAGAGTCAACTGTATTTCATACCATTGTTCTCTGATATCAATAGCAAACTGGATTCTTATTTACTATTCCTGTTCCTATTACTATTCCATCAAATACTATGATGGATTCCTGCCTTCTCAACAAGTATACAGTAAGATATCTAAAACTGCCTCTTGTAGTCATCTAAAATTGCCTTAATTGAGCTATACTCACTTGATTTAAGGAAGGGGTACTATTTATATTTCTCTAAGTTTGGGAAAATATGGTATCTATCATCTCCAGCTTTATAATTTTAGGGGCAAGACTAAGATAAAAGTATCATTGGACTCTTGGTATATATTTAAGAAACCAACAGAGAGGTATTATTATTCTTCCTGTTTCGAAGTCAAGAAACTAAGAAAGATTTAATGACTTTCTTAAGATCATAAAGATATTAGAAGTTATACAAGACTTTTTTAACCTGGTTCTTCAAATTTTTTTCACCTAACCACCACCCTGCCTCCAATTAAATCAACTTCTAGTTTCTCCTTTCATTTCAAACAATGATCTTAAGTCACCTTTCTAAATGAATATGAAATAGTCAATTCAATATTTAATGATTACTCTGGATTGATCTAATCTAAACAAAAATGAGATCTGTTTGCTACTTTTTGTTTTCCAGATAAATACCACATGTTAACTTGAGATAGAGTACATCCTGGTTTGGCTTTGATCTTCTTTCCAGGCTCATGTCAATGCCTTTATTTTTTTTTTTAATTTTGTGACAATATTTTATTCTGTCTTGCCAGCAAGCCTGGTCCCTTCACTTAAGGAAAACAATTGTTCCTTATCTGTCTCTTAGTTAAATAACAATTGAGATATTGTGAATTCTGATTCTGTCACCCAGAATTATTTATACTTCTCTACTATGTGTATGTATACCACTGACATCCACATTATTGGCAATTATACCTGAGATAGTTGTATCTATCACAAATAAAAGTATAGACCAAAGTAGAACATGATGCTGGGTGAATGCTCATAAGTGTTTTTGCTAATTTGGGCTGGGCTTGCCTATGTTCCTTGGGGTTGGCTGGTCATCTATACTTGCACATCACATAACATTTATCTTCCTCCAGAGACCATCGGCAAGATAGATGTGAGTTCATTTACCAAGTGATTGAAAAGCAAGAATGAGTCCAGTTGCTCCTTAACCTGGAACATACTGGCTAAAATCCCATTGGCCAAACCCATCAGAGCATTGGTCCATTATGATGCTTGTTGTGAGTGGGCAATATAAAGTTACACGGAAAAGAAAATAAAAACAAGGAAATGGGAATAATTTGGGACATTTTTTTTCTCCCTGATTTCAGCCATTTGAGAGTCTTAATACCTTTCCAGATAACTTCATTTGGAATTATTTTTTAAAAATATAAAGAAATGCTAATGTAATATTTTAGGAGGTTATAAAAACAAAACTAATATCTTATCTTTGACTGGGTTTTTTGAGAATCTTAATGAGGCTCACAGAAAGTGATTATCCAATTAGAGATCTTTCTAAAATGTATACCTTTAATAGAGAGTCCAATACATGCTTTGTACTTCCTCAGCAAGGCAACATCATTAGGGGTATTTAGTTTTTAGACAGAGCACTAAGTTTGATATGCCCTAATTTCTATCTACATTTGTACCCAGGAAACATAACAGATCTACTATATTTGAAAATCATGATTACCTAATACCTCTTTGAAAATAAAATATCAGAGAACAAAGTAGAAGTACTGAGTTGGCAGTTTCAAATGATGTATTGCATAATCTGTACATTCCAAATAGTATCTAATTCAAAAAGGGCTTTGCTACTATGAAAATGTTACATTACCAAGACATGCAGAATCACCTAAATCCCTCAAAAAAGACCTTTCACTGTGTCAGGGGAAAAGAATGCTGCAGTAGGTTTCTTTTGATTTAGGATTGCATTTGTCATCACAGAGAAAAGTCATAACAGGGCATAAAAAAATAAACCAGAATAAAGATGATTTAGGTAAATACCAGACCATAAACTCTGATTTAAGCTTGTGAGGCTAAGATAATATGCTATATTCAGTAGAAAGTTCTTGTTGATAACAAACATTTTAAACATCAACATTTTTCAGAACTTCAAATAAAAATAAAAATAAAAAAAGATTTCATTAAATTGCATCTTTATATTTAGTAACAGTGTTTTTCTCTTGTATTTATTTTAAAATATATGAATATATAGATTATACTAAGCCCACAGATTATAAAATGTTTTGATAACTCATTTAAATAATCTATTTTTTTAATCTTCTCATGTTAGAATAACTTTTGCCTTTTGGGGTTGGGGGAGGTGGCAGTTTTCTATTACTATTTCTGTTGGCCTCAAACTTACCTATAAGGCAGCAAGAATATTTGACTCTGAAAGGATGTCAAACCAGTTTGCACTGGTGTGCCTTTCTTTCCCTTTGTTCCATTCTCAGTGGTACAGAATAGATAGATATAGGTATAGATATAGATATATAGATATAAATGTATATCATTCTCATATTGTTACAATAGTTTATAGTAAAGCAAAGAGAATAATTTATGGTAACACACAGCATGTTATAATTAACTAAAGTATTAAGATTTTAGTTCTCATCCAGATACTGTAAATTACCAAGATTTGATAGTGAGAAAAATTGTTAAACATCTTAGCTTCAGTGTAATACTATCTGTATAATGATGGGTGTGTTGGACTAATAAAATTGGTCTTCTAAGATTGTATTGGTCCTCTAAGGATAATGCTGCCCTTGGATGCAAATAATTACTTTAGGGGCTGGTAACCTCATGGAAATTCTTACCCCTTTGGAAAAAGTGATACATAAAGAAATATCAATACTTATGTCCAAAATTTCTGAGACTTACTGTTTTAAAGCAATGACAAATTTTTTTAAAGTATATTTATATTGAACTGAAAGTATTTATCTTGGATTCTATACCTCTTGGTCAGTTTTAATAAGTATAAAGGAAATGGACTTGAATAGAGTTTTCTAAGATCTCTTTAATCTATGGAACTCTAATGATCTAAGATTAATGAACTACAAAAGGCATACTCAATATATCTGTAATAACTCTTGGCAATAGAAAAAATTTTCTAGAAAAAATAGGTGTGTCTCAAACTTTTTCTGTGGTGTCTGATATTATTTACAAGAATATATTTTTAAACTCTAGCCACTTATGGGGAGTTTCATATCACATAGAAACAAAAGGACTCATATTTGGTATTTCAAGTCAATACTTAGCAATATGATAGGTACTCAAAGCCTAGACAGAACTTATTCATCAAAGTATCTTGCTGAGGCTTAAATTCTTCCCACAAATTTCCTGCCACTAAGTTATTCATCTGACATTTTTTTATATCCTTTCTGATGAAGACTGCACTGTCTTTTAAATAACTCATTTTAATTCCGTATATATACATTTTTATTTCTTAAAGTACAAAAAAACTAATCCCATGGAGTAAGAGCCATACCTATCCTAAAATATGTTTTGGGAAGTAATTATTTTTAAGTCCAATAGTGGGACTCAACCCAGGGTAGAAAGATACCATATTTTTTGCTCCAAAAGACGCACCTAAAATTTTAAGGAGGAAAATAAGAAAAAAAATATTCCGAACCAAATGATGTGTTAAAATATTTAATAAAATATACCACAATAATATTCCAACAATGTAAACTCAACAGCAGTATTAACAACCATTAGCACCATTATTAACTAATAAGAAGATACTTTAATGTTCAAATACTCTTCTTGTTGTCTGGGAACATGCAGTAGCTAAAAAAAATAAACATTTGCTCCATACGATGTTCAGGCATTTTCCCCTTTATTTTTTGGGGAAAAAGTGCATCATAAAAAGCGAAAAATATGATAGATCATGGGTTTTCATCTTGCAGAATATGGTAAAGATGAATGTAGATAATATACATACAGTTTGCATCACAGTACCTATAATATAATACCTGGGCCAGTCTAGGTCTTCCATGAAACCAAGAGGGAATTAGCTATGCATTAGTGTTATTAAAGGGAAATTCTTGTAAGGAATATGGATAAATGAGAGGAAGTTAGGAGATGTGTCAGATCATAATAGAGCTACAGTGGAGATACAAAGAAAGATGATGGGGATGCAAGCATCTGAGACTGAAGTACCATTCTAAGAGAAGTTGTCAAAGCTGTCAGGGAACCCTCGAGTCAGTCGAATTATCACTGCCATGTTCAGTAATTGATTGGGAGTAAACTTGGCAAGCAAGGCCTTGGTGTAAATGTGACAGTGGGATTTAGAGGGTCTACGGTTAGGGATTGTTGGTCAGTTAGCATCCTTGTAGGTGAAGATTTATGGACAGATTTTTAGTGGCTACACTCCACCGCTTTTGCAGCACAGACTTACTCCTCCACACAGGTTCAAGGTATATGGTTTTGTTGATTTCTTCCTGAGGGGAAACTTAGAAGAAGCAGGTTATGGACTGCCCTGCAGCTCCTGCAGCTTTAGTTGATCCAAACCACACCTGATTTTTAACTTCTCCCTCCTCCACTGTCCATTCTAATTTCCTTTATCTATCAACTTGGTAAGTCTTTGTAGCTTAACTAGTAGTCTGAATCAATTTTTCATTCTTAACATAAGCATTTTCAGGACACAATTGTTATAAAAGAATAACAAGACGGCTACAAGTATATCATCTGGGTTCCACATGTGTTTCTCCCTGCCCCAACTGAGAAAAAACAGCTCAACTGCTTCCTACTGTTCAATATAAAATACCTTTGCCATCATGGTGAATCCATTTCTCTTCTTGTATGTGGACACTTGCCCAGTGCCCTGGTGGCAGCCGTAACTACTTGTTCAATGGAACCCTCACTGTCTGTCCTGGTAAGAGCAACTGGGAATGGTGTACAGTATAGAAGTTTCTGACTTAATAGATATACTACATTCCAAATAATGGCACCAAGTCGTTTCAGAGTATTGCCTCCAAGTTGGTACTTCAACTTTGCCTTTAAAGGGCCTTCTAACATTCTATGTAGCTAGTTGTTTCTGGATGAGGAGTTATGTAGTGGTTGCTGGAACCAACTTTAAACAGGTAGCAAGTTTTTAGAACATTTGTATCTGAATGAGGTTATCTTGGTAGCTTGCAGTTCATATAAATAGAGTATTTATATCACATAAATGAGAAAAAGTTATAAATCTGTTTCCCCAGCAAGAAGAGCCAATTAACTATCTACCAGCACATCACTATGTGATACTCTCACATATCCTTCATTCTGAAATGGGTAACTTTGCCGTGTGCCATGGTAGGTAGAGTTCTGTGTTTGTAGATTGAATATTCCAACCTTGTAATGATGGGTGAGGGTCTTTGAGCAACAAAAGAAAACAGTACCCAAAATAGGCATATATAGCTGAAAAGATGCCCTCACTGACCCTTATATGATGGAAAGGAACCAATATATCAAGTGAACTTGCTACCAAGTAAATAGTGCCGACCTGGACAGTTGGTGTTGTGTTTTTACATATTAGAAGGAGAGGCAACATTCTTTAAATTGTATTTAGAATATTGATTTACATGTCAATGCCAAGAAAATGGAGAGCTAATAATAATATTTCAGATATAGCACATCTGACATGATGCCAGATTATAAAAATTCTGACTACCTTATTCTTTTTTTCTCTTTTCCTTGTTCATCTTGACCACCTAGATTAATAAATGTAAAAGCAATAAACGAAGTCAATTTAGATTACAATTTACTTAATTGTACATTATAGATTCTATGATAAAATGAACAACCTAAATTGTGCTTTGGTAGATTTCATAAACCTCCAGAGTACTAATTTCACTCATTCCTCCCCTAAAATATGAAGAAAATTATAGGAAAAAAAATTTTAAAGTATCTCACAATAAATCAAAAGAAGTTGTAATTCTAAATATATTTTAACCATAAATTTTAAAGATGTATTTAGAATTAAATTTAATAACTTAATTTTCTGGACCAACTTCTAAGTTAATTTAAAGACAAGGTATTATATTTCTATAAATAAATTTATAGGAAAATAAAACTAAGTAATGTATTCTGAAAAAAAGCTTAGATCAAATAACATTAATATTTTTTAAACTAAAGAGTTAGTTTAATTCATCCATTCCATAGTCACATGTAACAACTGCTAGTCAATGAAGTAAAGAAGATATTTTTAAAAAAATAGGTGCTTGCCTGACCAGGCGGTGGCACAGTGGATGAATGTCAGACTGGTATGTAGAGGACCCAGGTTCAAAACCCCAAAGTCACCTGCTTGATGAGTGTGGGCTCATCCTGCTTGAACACAGGCTGACCAGCTTGAGCATGGGATCACTGGCTTGAGCATGGGATCATAGACATACATAACCCCATGGTTGGTGACTTGAGCCCATAGGTCACTGACTTGAAGCCCAAGGTCACTGGCTTGAACTAGGAGTCACTCACTCTGCTGTAGCCCCAAGGTCATAGACATAACCCCATGGTAGGTGATTTGAGCCCAAAGGTCACTGACTTGAAGCCCAAGGTCACTGGCTTGAACAAGGGGTTATTCAATCTGCTATAGCCCCAAGGTCAAGGCACATAAGAGAAAGCCATCAATGAACAACTAAGGTGCCACAACAAATAATTATTTGTTGCTTCTTATCTCTCTCCCTTCTTGTCTGTCCCTATCATCCCTCTCTCTGTCTTGCTCACAAAAATAAATAAATAAATAAATACATACATACATACATACATACATACATACAAATATGTGCTAATGAAGGAAATAAACTTAATTGTAAGCAACTTTGGGAAAAAAACACATTATAAAATAAATTAGATTTTAAGTCAATAAGAATCATTATATACATGAAATATTTCATGATATAAATTATATTATGACATTTAATATTGGTACATTTATGTTATTTTTTTTTGTGACTGAGACTGAGAGAGACAGAGAGGGACAGATAGGAACAGACAGACAGGAAGAAAGAGAGATGAGAAACATCAATTCTTCGTTGCAGCACCTTAGTTGTTCATTGATTGCTTTCTCATATGTGCCTTGACCAGGGGGCTAAAGCAGATTGAGTGACCCCTTGCTCAAGCTGGTGAGCCTTGCTCAAACCAGATGAGCCCACACTCAAGCTGACGACCTCGAGGTTTGGAACCTGGGTCCTTCGCATCCCAGCCCGACACTCTATCCACTGTGCCACTGCCTAGTCAGGTGGTACATTTATGTTAACAAAGAGAATAACCACTGTCCTTATCAAAAATAAGGAGTCTTATAAGAAAATTAATAAATAAGTGAGTTTACATTTATAGATGAATACAAATGGTAATTTATCCTTTTACTACTTTATGTATTCATTATCACTAGTGAGAATAACATTTTCTCCAAATTTATTTATAATTTTCTTTTATAAGTTTTTGGCTACTATTTATTTCTCATTTATGTTTTCTTTATTTCTCAATATGCATGAGCTTTAAATACATTAGATATATTAACCACATGTTATAGTTTCTATAATATTTTCTACTGTAGTTTGCCTTTTAATTTTTTATATTGTTTTTGAGTTGTTAACTAAGGTGGTGACTTTCAGGTACCGACAGTCCCTGACTTATGATGGTTTGACTTAAAATTTTTTAACTTTACAATGGTGTAAAAGCAATACACCATAATAAACTACATAATATATTCAATACTTTATTATGAAATAAATTTTGTATTAGATAATTTTTCCCAACTGTAGGCTTTTGTAAATGTTCTAAGTAGGTTTAAGGTAAACTAGGTTAAGCTATGATGTTCTTTGGTTAGGTGTATTAAATGCATTTTTGACAATATATTTTCAATTTATGATAGGTTTATTGAGACATAACCACAATATAAGTGGAGGAGCATTTGGAAATTGCTCATAGCTATTCAATGATTATTTAAACATTTGATTTTAGAGCTGCTGAGTACTTTTTATTTCTCTGCCTGAACTGAGCTAGAGGTGCTTCTCTGGAACCTTTATTTAATGCCTTCTCCAAGATGATATAAACTACACCGTAACCCAATTTACTTCTTTATGATGTTTTATTCCATAACAAATGGAGTTTAGGTGGTGACCAAGTGCTGATGACCTTCACATTTATATTATCAGTCCAAATATCATTTATGCAAATTGTCATATTAGTGTTCCCCATTCATCTCAAATAAAAAAAAATTATATTGTGAACATTCCTTGCCCCATTTATGTACTTGCCTCAGGTTAACATCAATGACCATCCAATGCAATAGACCCAAACTTGTTTTCCCTCAAATATTTTCTCTCATATTCCCTCAACCTTTTTGTCATAAATGACCCTTATATTAGTTATTTTAAGAAATATATTCATTATTATTGGTTTTTGGTATCATTTAAACATTTGATTTTAAATAATTGAATAAAACCTGTATCATTATATTCAGTAGTATAAGTATTTTTTTCTGGGGTTAAATACTTTGACGGCAGCATCAAATATTACAGATAATTTTTGATAAAACAGTCTTACAATTAGACTTATAAACATGCATGTTGTCACATTTAAATTTAGTGATTCTTGTCATACCTCAGCTACTATAAAATTATTTGAAATTCCTGACAGAAATTAGTAGATGATAATGAACTTAGGCATTATTAAACGATACATAAAAGAGTTACATTAATTTAGCTTTTGAGTTATCATTTACCATCCAAAATTCTCTTCTGAAGTAAAACTGCAGTTCTATTAATTTAAAAAATGTGGCCCTGCTCATAAATTTTTATTAAAAAAAACATTAACTTTTCAGAAAAATCACAAGAATATTTAATCACTGTTTGACACAGAATTCAAAGATAAATAAAACACAAACTATTTTTGTCAGTTAATTTTACAAATCACGCTTCATCAAGATCTTAAGGAAAAATGATTACCATTTTTTTTTATAATATGTGATGAAAGCCTATCTTTTCATATTGTGATAGTATATTTACTTTTTTATGATGTTTTATTTCATGACAAATGGAAATGACCGGGGATTTTAGAGTTTGTGAAATTGGTTGTTAATGGAAGAGTAAGAATAATAAAAGATGAAAATTAGGTAGAGGCAATTTTACCTGCTAACTTTGTGCTGTTGGGACTGGTTCTGTTTTGCTTTACACAGGTGATTAAAGCAGTAGAAGAAGGCTACCGTCTGCCAAGCCCCATGGACTGTCCTGCTGCTCTCTACCAATTAATGCTGGATTGCTGGCAGAAAGACCGAAATAGCAGACCCAAGTTTGATGAAATTGTCAACATGCTGGACAAGCTGATACGTAACCCAAGTAGCTTGAAGACTCTGGTTAATGCATCAAGCAGGTACAGGCCATACCTGAAAGAGTTTCCTGAATTTAGCTAATTCAAACTGATGCCACAAATATTAAATCAATTAACACATTTCTGTACACATGTTAACCCCTACATCTATATGACAGTAACTTACTTAATTATCATTTTTGTGTAAATTTACTCTCTTACAGTGAATAAAATATAAATGATTAAACTATACTTAAAAGCACCTATAACTAATCTAATAGTGTCACATGGCCAGTTTAAGAAAAATATTAACTGTAGCCAAATTCAGTTAGTATTTAAAAAAACAACAAAAAAAATACCCAAATATATTTTCATGTGTTTATAATTCCTCAAAGGTAGAGATAGTGAAAACATAAAATTATAATACAATGGGAAACATCCAATTAAGCACTGATATATTTTATTTTTAATTGAATTCATAGGGGTGACATTGGTTAATAGAAACGTAGCAGTTTCAAGGGTACAATTCCGCAGTACAACATCTGTACATTGTATTGTGTGTTAACCACCCCGAGTAAAGTTTCCTTCCATCACCATTTATCTCCCCTTTGCCCTCTTCTATCTCTCCTCATTCCCCTTTCCATCTCATAATCATACTGTTGCCTGTCTATAAGTTTTCTTTTTCTTAATCCCTTCAGATATCTACCGATAATGACTTCTGATTTATTTAGAATAGATATTAGTGTCTGTCATATTTTATCAATATTAACAAACCTTTTAGGGACCCTTTCCTCTTAGCCAGTTGTACACATATATTTGCCTATTCAAATATGAGGAATACTGTGGAAAAATTTTATGTGAGCAAATAAGCATATTTTTTTATGATTGTAGATGCATTTAAATAATGTTTTATATTTGTAGAACATACTTTACTCTTTAACTTGAAAAATTATAGAATTGTTGTCTCAGAACATAAAGCAGTGTGATTTAGTACTATAAAATTTTCAGATTGTTATTATCATCGCATTTGAGGCAATTGTTTATTTTTACATAAAAAAAGTGTCATGCCAATAAGTGAATTGGCTGTCTATTAGCATAAACTACATGAGAATTAATTTGTTCACAAAGTTACAAAAGTTCTATGATTCTGACATAACGTGTTTACTGGGCAAAAATTTATTTTTAAATACAAATGAGTGAATCTTCAAACTCTTTTCAAGGATCATTAACTTTCTGTGGTAGCAACTGGAAAATACTTCTTCATAGAAATTATTTCTTATGTTGTCTCTGAAATATCTGATTTAAAATTTTTTACTGTCACATAAAATATTAAGCATTTTCCTCCTTTACTTGTTTGAATTACGTTGTCATAAATGCACATAAAGAAATAAAAAAAATACATTTTTATGTTCTAAATTGTTTTAATTTATGTCAGCATCATTATTACAGCTTGAGAACAATTTAAAAATCTACAATCAATTTTCATAATTTCTTGTGTGAAATATGTAGAATCAGCTTGCCAGATTTCATTTAAACGGATTTGAATTAAGACTGTACCACTTACTACCCATCTTTATACAGCCATCTACAAATCCTGATTCTATAAGCTGTTAATTCCAAATTCATTCTTTCTCTGTATTCCTACTTATGTCTCAAAAGTTAGTGATTTTAGTAACCATGTAGATAATGTTTGAATATTTCTCAATACTTGAAATATTCTGCTTTAGTGAATTCGATCTCTAAAATACCTTGGAATCTTCTTGTCATAGTTATATTCTTGTACTTGCTATTAACAAAAATTTTAACTCTTCCACAATCTCTACTTCAAGATCCTACTCTTCAAATCTTCTCTCCTATACTTCATTTTCAATAAATTGTTGACCCCAATGCTTAATGGCTATAAATTACTACAAGATACCCATTCACTTATGCAGCAGATATTGATGTGTCTACTCTGTGTCATGCTGTGGGCAAGGTGCTGAGTGTACAGCTTTGAGCAATGCAGTATTGTGGGAGAGAGGGATAGTAAACAAAACAAAAATGTTAAAAGACAACTTTGGTTTTGGAGTGGAGAGTGAGAGTGTAATTTAGGAGGAAACCTGGAAAGCTAGATTTCTTGAACTATGGTAACAAATGAGATAGAAAGAAGTGGTCAGATATGCACTAAATGGCAGGTAGAATGGATATTACACACAACAATGGATTGTGAGGGAATTGAAGATAAGGAAGGAGAGAACTGTGGTATCATATACTCATATACTATAAATGGGAGCACTTCGGGAGGAATGGATATAAAACAGAAGGGCATGGTTATTAAAATGTTGGAATGATATTTTTACGAGAAATATGGAGTTATGATGTTGGCATATGAATAAATAAGAGATCTAGATGGGAGATAATTTTTGGATAGTAATAGATGCTGTTTGAAACAAGAAATTGTGTATAACTATCTAAATAGAGTAGAGTTATAGTTTGAACAGAAAAGTTATAGGCCAAATTCTGGTTCTCTCCAAATTTTAAACTCAGGAAAAGAAGGAATAGCAGGCAAAGCAGATTAAGGAGAAACCAGGAACATTCAATGTTATGATCGCCAAGAAGAAGAGAATAGTAATTAAAAAAAAAAGTTGAAATAGGTAAGATTTCAGAAGAGAAATGGTAGTGGCTATTGTTGGATGTTTCTGAGAGGTCAGTAATATTACAGATTAAAAAATGTTCACAGATTTTGACAAAATAGAAGTCACTGACCACCTAAACTAGAGCAATTTATTTATTTTTTAATTAATTTTAATGGGGTGACATTGATAAATCAGGGTACATATGTTCAGAGAAAACATCTCTAGGTTATTTTGACATTTGATTATACTGCATTCCCATCACCCAAAGTCCAATTGTCTTCCGTCACCTTCTAAGAGAGGGAGGGAGTTGGGGGAGGAGAGGGTCACATAGAGCAATTTTTATAGAATTGGTTTGGGAGAATCTACACTGGGGTAATTTAAAGTGTAAATGGGATGTCAGAAAGTGCCGAGTAGAAAGAAAGATGTGTATGCTGTATCTTAGGGTTGAACTTTACTTAAACACCCAATGATGAATATTTAAATTATGTTTTTAATATTTATTCTCAGTAGCAAAAAATTATATGTGTATTTTTTGCCATCCCCCCCATTATTTTCTTAAGATACATTTCCAAAAATGATTATTACCATCATCATATTATTATTGTTATTGGCCAAGGAGTATGAATTCAGTATAGTTAGAAACATCTCATGGCTTAATTGGTCCTATTTAATTTTCTTTTATGTTTGGGGTTACATTTTGTTTTCCAGGTTCTATTACTCCTAGGTGAATTAACAATCACTCCTACGTGAGAGAATAAGATAAAGAATAAATAAAATTTAGATTTCCTATAAAATTAACTTAAATTAGCACAAGTTTCTCTGGCTAAGTCTAGAAGCAATTGTCTTTGCACACATTATTCTGTATATCTATATTTGATAGCAGTTTCTATATTATTTTTTTAAACAAAACAATAGTAGAAAATAAATACATTTAGTCCACTACCTGAGAATTTAAGCTAATGTTTTGTATTAAGAAATTAACTTAAGTTATTATAATTATCTATAAGCTATGGATATAAAAAATCAGAATAGAATGATTTTTGTTCTATATTTCAAAATATTTTCTTCCATGTTTATATTTATATATTTCTCCCTATCAAATAATTGCAAACCCAAGAATCCATTGACTATGAGCTAACATTGAAATATAATTTGTTATAAGAGAATGAAAATGTTACTTTTAATATTTATGTTTTGTGTGTTTTAGAGTATCTAATTTATTGGCAGAACATGGCCCACTGGGATCCGGGGCCTACAGATCAGTAGGTGAATGGCTAGAAGCAATCAAAATGGGCCGGTATACAGATATTTTCATGGAAAATGGATACAGTTCAATGGACGCTGTGGCTCAGGTGACCTTGGAGTGAGTAATTTTTCTGATAATTTTTACATAATTGCTGGGCAAGAAAATTTATTCAGAAACCAATCTGGATGAGGTCAAGAGAAATCAATTAACTCTTGTCCATATGTGGCAGCTTTCACGGAAACCTCTTCTTTTTAGCCTGTATTGTTAACAACTGCATGGTTAATGCTACTTGTGGCCAGTATCGTTGCTTCCTCGCTTTGAACACATCGTATTTAAATATTTGAATAATTGGAATAACATCTTCTTGGCAAAATACTGGTATTTTATGTTGTGGAAAAGATGTTTTCTTGACAAAGTTTTTATATTGGTACCTGTGTTATATGATTGTAAATACAAAACAAACTGTAAGCACAATTGGTATGACTAGTCTTACAAAACAACAAAACATATTCTTAAATTTCAGCTATGATGAATACGCAGGAAACAGCAGTTTACAGAAAGCTTCCCAGGCAGGCATGTCATTTAATCTCTAAGTGGTGCACCTTAGATTCTTGCAATCCAAGGATATATTAGATCCTGCCTCTGATTTGCTATTCAGTACAATCTCAGTGGAACCAATTGTGCCCTTTTCTGTTTGCACGTTTAAGATAAAATTTATCAGATCTTATTAAATAAAAATCACTAGAGTTACATATTAAATTCTTTAAAGTTGTAAGTTGTTTGTATTTTATTATATAGTCTGTATGTATAATTACTTTAGCCTAATATTTGTTATTTGTGAAAATTCACTATCATTGTGGTGGTTCCATCTAGGTTACATAAACATGAATAATGTTTTAACCTGTGAATATAATAAAAAATTACTTCAACATACCCATGAATTCAAAGGTTAAAATATTATCGTAAGAATTAGAACATGGTAGAATGTTATAAAGTAGTAAGCGATGGTCCGTATTCCATTATTTCACACAATACGAGCACTGAGTCATCCTCTTCCACCATTTGTTTTATTCTGACATTCTTTGACTCATGAAATCTACCGCACAGCCACAAAAAAGGTAACAGGGTACTATCATTTATCGCCCGTTAATGTCACACTCTCAATATTTCTCTTCCATTGTACTTATTACTGAAAGGACCTAAAATCAACACTCAGCTTGCTCTCATAATTTACTGAATCTCATTCTCACTATTACCACCAAATCATATCCATTTGATGATACATTTGCGTGGCCCATTATTTCTTTGGACACTCAAAGAGTTCATTTGTGCTATATTTAAACTAGTAAAACGCAAATTTTACTGATAATTTAAAACAATTTTTACATGATTGCTATTTAATTTCTAAGTAAAAATGGTCATTTTAATTTATTTAAGTAATTTGTCATTTTATATTAAAATGATACTGTAGGTATTCTACGCAATGTCAGATTACTTGTAAATATATAATAAAATAATTTGCATTAAACAATGTCTCCTTTTTTATTAAAATAGCATATATACATATATATTTACATCCACTTCCTTTTTACTTCTTCCTTCACAGAATAGGTATAACAACAAATAATGGTTTTTACACTAACTACCTGCTTTATTTTATCTCATTGGGGCCCTATACACTGTAAATATGTTTAATATTTTAGCATTATGGTTTCCTATGTTCTTATTTCTTTTCATTCTTTTCTCTTTTACTTGCCTATCTCCAACCTCTCTTCATTTTCTATGGTTCTTTCAAGACCGAATAACTTCTTCTATCTTCTTCTAATGGTTCCCTACTTCATTTTTATTCTCCAGTGATTTTTTTCTCTGTATCTCTATTACTTTAGTAGCTTTTTGCCACTTACTGTTGTGCCTCCATCAGATATTTTTGTCTTTTAATTTATTTACTATGACCCAAATAGTAAAAAGAAAGTAGGAGATGTATCAACATCTTCTTGTTTGGAGAAAGTTGCCCTCCAGATGTCAATTGCTCCTGATTCCTGGGACCCACGTGAACACATTCCTTACTAGGAACTGGGCTGCCGGAGGTTAACTCCCTCCAGTGAAGCTGATTTCTTGGAGAGTCCAGCACCTCAAAATGTATGTTCTTTTGTTTATTGTTTTTTTAACCACACCTGTCCTATTTGGTAAGAAAATATTTATCAAATGTTTTGTTAAATAACTCACAAAGGAGTAATGTTATTTCTTTGGTCAGAAACGTAAAGTATAAGAAAAAGATTATCTTTACATTTTGCTTGCTTTTCACCAAAAAAAAAATATTATTAAGGACTTATGGCAAAAAAAAAAAAGTCTAGAATACCAGTTAAAAAAAAAACGAGCTTTAGCCCTGGCCGGTTGGCTCAGAGGTAGAGCGTCGGCCTAGCGTGCAGAGGACCCAGGTTCAATTCCCGGCCAGGGCACACAGGAGAAGCGCCCATTTGCTTCTCCACCCCTCCGCCGCGCTTTCCTCTCTGTCTCTCTCTTCCCCTCCCGCAGCCAAGGCTCCATTGGAGCAAAGATGGCCCGGGCGCTGGGGATGGCTCTGTGGCCTCTGCCTCAGGCGCTAGAGTGGCTCTGGTCGCAATATGGCGACGCCCAGGATGGGCAGAGCATCGCCCCCTGGTGGGCAGAGCGTCGCCCCTGGTGGGCGTGCCGGGTGGATCCCGGTCGGGCGCATGCGGGAGTCTGTCTGACTGTCTCTCCCTGTTTCCAGCTTCAGAAAAATGGAAAAAAAAAAAAAAATGAGCTTTGAAAACACTTTTGAGTCCTGGCCAGATAGCTCGGGAGGTTAAAGCATTGTCCCAATATGCAATGGTTGCAGGTTCAATTCCCACTCAGGGCACATACAGCTACAGATTGATGTTTCTCTCTCTCTCTTTCTCTCTCTCTCTCTCTCTCTCTCACTCCTTTTGTCTCTCTTTAATGTCAATACATGAATTAATTTTTTTTAAAAAATGAATATAACATTTTGATAATTTTTTACACATGGTCTTTACCCATATTCAAATAGTAATTTTATGAAGCAGGATAAAATATTATTACTAGTATTAATGCCAGAACAGAAACTGAGAACTGGAAGAGTATTCATAACTATAATAAATACTTTAAAAAATGTTAAAATCATTGACATAAAGCAAAAGATCAAATTGCCATATACCTAGATTAGAAAAATATGTGTAATTCATGTCATCAAATTTGTTCTCATAGTGAGTTTAGAGAAAGAAAGAGTCCCTAAAAAAGAGAGAGAGAGAGAGAAAGGAAAAGGAAAGAATTAGTTTTTTAGAACCACTTAGGTAAAAATAATTATTCATAAAGATTTAATTTTATTTATTTATGTTGGGGTTTTTTTGTCAGCAAAAGCATATATGGCTTGATGTTGTAAAGAAATAAAAACTTTGAGATCTTAGAGTCAAAACATGTTCAACAAAAGAGACTTTCAACCCTAGACATTTTTGTCTGCTGTTCTCTGCCTACACCTTGCTATTCTGTGTGCAATACTCATATTAGAGCAATTGTGGCAGTAGTGGCACAATCTGTGCTTCGGCGTACAATGCAGTGTAGGGTATTGTTGACAGGGGGAAATGTGAGCTTGGGGTGAGTTTCAAATTGAATCAAGAGATTTGAATTGAAAACAGTATTGCAGTTGCCTTTGCAACTTCTTACCAGATGTGTATTGTCAACTTTTATTATTCAGAACATAAGTACAGTCTAATGAATTTAAATATTATACCAATTATGTGCAAACTGAATTTGTTCCTGTTAATATAATCTATTAAAATGGGGTCATAAACTACTAAAATGAAAGTTTCTCAAATCCGAAGCCAAAATTTGTGCACACCAATTCCAATAAATGGCTTAACTTTTCAGTAGAGTCAATATGCTAATTTTTATACAGTTAAAGTACACGTAAGTATACTTACTATCCCATTTGTTCTACATGATTATGCTAAGACTTCTAGTCTAGCCCTTACAATGTCTCAGCCATTGAAGATCATGACCAGAGAGGCCACAGTGAACCCTCTCTTGCCTAATGTAAATATATTTATCTTGTGCAGTAGACATATATGATTATCAAGATTCTTTTAAATTAATCAAAAAATTCCAAACATCAAACTGAATGACAACAAAAATTAGTTTAGTTATATTCATTAATCTCTCTTCTCCCTTCTCCTATACAGCCAGTGTTGGTGGGGCTAAGTACCAGAAAAATGGCTAAATGTTGTGTAAAGCAGAAGGGAGAAGAATGAGTTAGGGAATGACTCATCCGCAATGGATAAATTAAATCCTGAATAATGAAGAGTTGTTCCAACATCAACTAGACACCTCTTATTATTCTCTATTTTTTATTATGCCATTTTAGTGTCATAATATCAATGTTTTTTATTGTTTAATTTTATGGAATAATATTTGAAGAAATACAATGGCAATTCATTATATTTGCAGATTTTCTAAAACTAATCATGCTTTGTTGACAAAACCGAAACTACTTTTTATGTAACAGTGCTATTCTTATGGTGTTTAAATTTATAAGCTGGTGCTGAAATATATTTTTCATTAGTAAACCTGACTTTGAATGTTACTTAAGATTTCACGTGGTCATGATAAATTAGCATAATATAATAATAATTTATACTTATAAAGATGACAGACTTAAAACTTAGCCTAGCTTTAACATTTCCATACAGAAAAGTGAAATGGGTAAAAGAGATTATCATGCATTGTTTCTAAATATTTTTTCAAAAAGTATTATAATTAGAACATCAACTTTATCAAAAAATGTAACTAATTTTTATCAAATTTCTCTCATATTACTATTACTAAATTGATCATTTACCATGTACTTTGAGAAGTAAAATGGGAATTGTTAGAAATTACAAAAGTGTGAGAAAAAACTACTTAAAGAAAATTATGCACTTAACAGTATAAAAATAAAGTTATTTAACCTTTACTGGAAACATCTTTAATACTATTTTAATTTTCATTTGCAATATCATTACAAGTACCATTATAAATACCATTACAAATCACTGAGCCAGAGTCTCTTTTGTGGTGTTATTTTTCAAAAAATAAAGTTATATTTACACATAATATATCAATAAGTTAAAGCAGTTGAAATAAAATCCATCAAACCAGTGATTTGCTATCAGTTAGATAAAACAAACAAAAGCTGGAATCTGGAAAACACATACACATAGAGACAGACACGCCTACACACATGTACACACACTTCAAATTGAAGTTTTGGAGTTGTATAGGCAAATTCCATGTTTTTTTTCAGTGGGAAGACCTATAGACTTTTTTCAGGTATTTCAGAATAAACTATAATGCTTATAGTTAAAAGTTCATTCCTAATAATTGGATTAGCCAATATGAATTGTGCAATTTAAGTACATATATATTACATTAGTATTTTCAAGCCTGGGGTCTAAAATACTTATGATAAAATATGTTTAAGAACTTCATTTTAAATACAAGTTATTTAAAATCTCTGGAAGAGATTGATCATTTCATGTTAAGAAATGTTAGTTCCTTCTCTTTTGATTTAGGTCCAAAGTATGCTAGCAAGGTGCCCAGGAATATCCACATCTACAAAAGTACTCATGATTCATAAGTTACATATGGAAACATGAAACAGTTATTTAGCTCATAACTGAAATGTGCATGAAGTATAGATTGGGTTACCACAGCCTCAGACAAAGAAGTATGTGTTCAGTTTTCTACATTAACTATCTCTTAATTTTTTAAGACTTTTGGATATTTGATGTTATACCTACAGAGTTCTCATTTTACAGATAAATAAATAATTGCATTTGAAATATTTTGCTCAAAATCCAATCACAGATAATGAGAAATTAAAGGAGAATGAACTGGTGTCAAATTTCTAGTTTTACTCCTACCTCTGCTACCCACTGGCTGTGCTATCTAGCCAATCAATTTAAATTCTCTAAGACTTTCTTTCCTCCTCCATAAAAGGAAATTACAAAACTCATTATCTTATGAGTACATATTTTTCTAACACATAGGAGTAAGACCTCTTAACTGACACCTATTATTTTTATATTTAGTGCAATGGTTCTCAACCAGGTCTAATTTTGCCACTTAGGGTGCACATGGCAATGTCTAGAGAAATTGCCCTTTGTCATAACAAAGGGCCAGATGTGGTGCAGCCAGTCTGCTAATTTAGTGAGGAGAAGGAAGGGATGCTGCTAGATATTCGGCAATGCACAAGACAGCCCCTATGATAAAGAAGTATTCAATCCATTATGTTAACAGGGGCAAGGCTGAGAAACTGAATTAATTGAAAAAAAAAACAAGATTAAAATAAAACCTCTTTTATTTCTATATTAGTCTGTAACTAGCTATTTTATATTCCATTTTATAACTGACAATAGTGATTTTGTTTCAAAGTAAAACAATTTTACTAGTTTTTAAGTTTTGCAGATGATTGTCTTCTATGCTTACCATTATTATTTTTTTATATTGTACTCTGATGACTTGTAGCTCTGATAATTTCTAAGTCTAATGTTTAATAGTCACATACTAAGAAATATATTTCCACCATAAATATCAATTGTTTCTTTGAGCTGCTTGCCATTTGCTAAATATCTTATAGGAAATTAAAAAATAATAATAATAGAGGAAATGAAACCAAAGACATTATTTAAGTAAGCAATTTTTCCAAAAATAATGCAGATGGAGTTTAAGTACCCATTTATTTAAATTTTATACTCTGATAATTAAGAGATGTTTTTGATTTTTCAAAACTATTCAATTTTATATATAATGACTCTAATGCCATTGTACCCAATTCCATAAGCTTCTACTAAGACCATCTGAATAATATATAACTGAATGCAAAAATATTCCACTTTTAACATAAGGTGTTTGCTAAAGTATTTATCTGAGAATCTAACATGGTGCCTTAGTTATTTAAAACTGTAGAATTGCTCAAGGTCATTTTTTTTCTGTAATTAATGTTATCATTTGTCAAACTTAAATGAGTCATTATATTTGCAAAATATATAGTGTTATGGAATAGAAATCCTGAGTATACTAGGAAAGAACATTTTAAAACAATAGATACTGGCATGGAGCTCCATAATGTGGTGTAGTTTTGAAACTTAAACATCTGTAATTTTCTTTTATATAATAAGATTGTTTAAAAGAAACAGAATGGACGTATCTTTTATGAAATGACTTTATGATAGTGTGTAATCTTCAGAATGCTTTGAATGTAAATAGAGCCTACACATTATTTAGCAAACGAAAAAAGTTCTGGTACTTTGGGTTCCAACTTAAAAAAAATGATTTGGAAATGTTATAAGAGCAATGTAATGGTGATTATCTCCTAAAGATATCTGTTATATAAAATGATGGTACTGACTGAGTCATTTGAAGAGTTTAATCTTCAGTTGCTTAACTGTTATTTTTAAAAAGATTTGTTGCTTTCAGCAGAAAAAAAAAAGTGTGTCCATATTATTGTAGGTTCACATTTTCAAAACTGTTCAATGAAATTGTACCCTTTAATTTACATATTTATTGGTAAGCATGTGCAATTCTGTTTTTTTTGCCACTAACATAATAATGTCTAGAGAGGGGCCATATATAGACTATATTCTTTATTATAAATAGTTCTTGGACAGCAAACAGATCTTCCAGGTACAATTTTGAAGCCTGCCTTTGAAAATTGGACCCTGTTTGTCTAAATTGGGACCATAATTGAATTAGTTTCTGCAAATGTTTGCCTCTTTGCCAGCGTGAAATATTGAGGTGTGCTGCGAGTTGAATCAATACATACACCCAATGTGTGCTTTCTTCATGCAGGGATTTGAGGCGGCTTGGAGTGACTCTTGTCGGTCACCAGAAGAAGATCATGAACAGCCTTCAAGAAATGAAGGTGCAGCTGGTAAATGGGATGGTGCCATTGTAACTTCAGTTTTTTTGTCACTTCATGAATCGATGATTCTGCACTTTGTAAACAAACCCTGAGATTTATTTTAACAAAAAAAAAGGAAAAAAGGGAAAACTCAGTGATTTCTAAACCTTTTGAGAGCATTTCTTTCAACCACAGAATTTGTAATCAGTGTTTTACTAAAATCTCCTTAGCTTTTTCTCGGTGTCTTCATTTTTTGGACACAAATATGACCTCCTTGGAAAAACAACATGAGGTTAAACGTTATCTTACAGCAACAAAATCCTTCTCACTACTTTTACAAAGTTTTATACATGAAACATATAACTATATACAGCACCTTTATAGACTGAATTAAGGCAGCACCTTTCAGAACTTCCAAGAATCTACTTGAAAGGAAAAAATTTTATAGTCATTTGCAGGTTAACAAAAGCTGCAATTCTCTGAAGTTTACTTCAAGTCTTAATTGTCCACATATATGTATTGAGGAGCAATATGGTTAGATATTTCCTTAATAGGTAACTTCTTTTGTAAACTTTAAAGTACTGTTACACAGCTGTTAAGTTATAGAAACTAGTGTATAAACATGTTGCTTGATCAAGAACAAGTACAATACAGGGTGTATATTTATTTTTCTGTTTTATACTATTTGCTTTCAGTTGCTCTTCTAGAAACTATTAGGAAATAAATGTGTATATAATGTATAATTTGCTGAATACCCAGGAATCAATTTAAGTTGGAGTTTTGTATATTTGTGCTTGCACGTGTGCATTACAATTCTACTTGCATTTTCTATAGTTTTAATTTTAGCAACATTCAGGAATACGTGTTCCAGAGTGGAATATGAATAGGAGAAACAGGAAAGCAGTAAAACAAAATTTAACACAAACTTGTGTCTTCTTTCCTCTCATGTTTCCAAAAGCTACTAAATCTCTTTATTCACTAACAAGAAATGTCTATAAGATTAAATCCCCTTTGGCTTTTTAAAAACACTTTGTGTTATCTGTGACAATGCAGTCCTTCTAGCCATTAATCTTGCACCCCTGTAAGAAATTTCACCTTTCTGAATCCCAGAAAATATCTTGTCAAGCAATGCTGACACTGAAGGGCACATTTTCAGCAGGATGTAGAAGGATTTAGCTGTGCAGACTTTTGTTAATGTTGTTAAATCCAGGCACATAGCACTAAGCATTACTCCTAAGTGTTAATCCTTTGTAACCATTCCCCTTGTGGCTCAGTTCTAGAAATTTTGATACTACAGTGGCAATGGAATGATGACAAATTGTAAATATGTCCTTCAGAATTTTTTCTACTTCAAGAGTTGACACATTTTATTTGTTGATGGCTATTTATTTATTTGGAAATTTCACCTTGTATTTAGTTACATCAAATTTGATTTATTTAGATCAACCAATCCAAACCATTATTTAATTGACTTTATGAAGGAACATAAGATATGTCCTATGTATACTTATATATCATACTTAAAGAAGACGAACATTTGTGGCACTAATTATGCAGTTTATTAGAATTTGAACAAAACTGAACTTGGTAAAATTACCAAAAAATTGTTATTATTACACTTTATAGGAATCATGAAATGACATGTCATTCAAGGAGCACAGCATTTAAACAGAAAAGAGCCTACTTGTAATTATCAAATCATGTATTAGGATCAGCTGGATTAGTGAAATCCATAGGAAATATACCTGCTTTGTAACAATGGTATGTTCTCTTTGCCAAGCACCTGTTTTAGCTGAACATTAGCACATAAGTGAGTAAACTTTTGGGAAATAACTCTTTACCATGCCCAACTTTTACTGAAACAGTGTAGTAGATTATTCCTAAAGAACATTAAAAAAATAGAAAAAGAAAATAAAAAGTTTTAAATAATTTTTAAATGATATATTGATTTCTATATATAAGAGAGGTGGACATAGCCATCACGATGATTAAAGATGTATTTATTTCAATAAACATAAAATTAACTAATTCCTTTCGTACAAAAAAATGGAGATTGTTTCACTTATTGAATTAAGTGATAAAGTAACAACTGAGAAACTTCAAAGGCAGAAGAGAGGTATTGATTTAAAAGAGAAACTAGCATTAATGTTAGAGCTTATGGACTAGCCACAATTAGTTACACATGAGTAAGGTAGTTTCTAAATTATTTTCCAGCTCTATACCTGCAAAGATATTTGGAAGGTGAAGATAGAATACATCTAAGTGATTCGAATTTGAAGTAACAATGTAGATTTTTCTTTTTTTACAAAAGAGCATTATATATTAATTTGGATCAAATTGATTGTCTTCCTTGTAATCTCAGTGTTCATTTTAGGAAGTAAATTAAGATAAATGTTAAATAGACAGATAACTTTCGTTCACATCTAATTTTGGTTGAGAATTTCTAAGGAATATCCATATAATAAAGAGACTTTCAAATAAGATGTACTTTCCCTAAAAGAGGAAATAATTTCTTTTAAAAAAATATTTGTTCACCACTGGATATATCACCAACTGGGAAGTGCCAATCTCATCTATAAATGTGAGAAATAGAACAGGAGAAAGAAGCAGCTTTTGTGAAATGCAGTGAGGCAGTAACCCAGAGCAAGATTTGACAAATCATGATTGTATGATTTCTTATCCTTTTGATTCATTTTGTCACACACCAGAAAACCAAAAACAAAGCATGAACTCAATAATTTTAGAAGAAAAGAAAGATTTGTCAAAATGATACATAAGCTTTTTGTAACTATCAGTAGCAGTATCTGTAGGGCATGAGTCTTTCTAAATTTTATTTTGAAAAGTAGGTACAAGCAAGGACTAATTTTCAACATACTGATATCTGTTGGAATCCCTTGATTACTACTTTTATCAATCAGTTTGTTTCCTAATCTTGACATTTGCTCACATGTAAAAATACCATATAATCAGTTCTTGGCCATTGAAATGTATGAATTATATGTAAAAGTGTAAAGATTTTAATTTTCTCATTTAAAAAATAATGTGCATGGACCTTTATTTCTTGTATTTTAGTCACCAATTAAGTGTTCTGAAGTTGTAGGAATACTGTAAAAATTATATTCCAATATTCTATCTAAACATAAATGTGGCCAGCATTACTAGTCTCAGAGTTGCCAAAAGATAAAATGTCTTTAAACCAATTTGTAAATGAGTTTTAACCAGTGTGCAATGGTGAAAATAGTTTCATATATCAAGTTTAAAAAAATATCATTTTGAACACATGTGTTTGCATGTCTGCTATTTAATCTCTATGTGAAAATTAAAGAATTTTATAACACCGTTTTTCTTTCCATTAAAAGTGGGTTCTCAGAAGCACAAGCAGAGATATTTACCTGTGGAAGACATTTTTGCTGTAATTGTACATTGGATAGCAAATGCTTTTTGAGTCAGATGTTAGAAATTTACTAGATGTATAATATTGCATAGTAGATTAAAATCATTTCTCATTTTGGTTTTTCTAAAAATAAGAAAATCAGAAAGCTAAAAGTATGATAAACTGTCTTTGTTTATGTCTTGCCAGATGTTTAACATCAAAGTAAATAAAAAGTAGGTACAATAAGATGGTGATGATGATGATATTGAATAAACAATCAAAACACTAGTTTTATTTGAAATTAATAACTGGAATAAGTCATCATTTTTGCCACTATGTAACACAGCTGGTTACATTGAATATTTTTCTCTATTATGCTGTTAATTATATAGTAATGTAGCAAAGAAGGAGTAGATAAAATCTTTCTTTTTGATTTATGAAAAAGTCTTTTGACACATAAATGATTGAATGTTCTTATTCAAAATGACCACATAATTATTTCTTAGGAGAAGACACCAATTCGTTAAAAAAAAAAAGTCTATTTATAATAACCAGAATCAAGTATCATTTGTCTCTTCTAAATATGTGACAAAAATGGAAGGTAGAGAAGTATGTTTAGTATGGCTGAGCTATAATAACAGTAGAAGTTTCAGTGGTCAACATTATTTGTGAATCTTTAGACTGCTATAGTTTTACATTAATTATTTAAAAGTATGTAAATTTCATTTATAATAGTCTAAGAATAAAACTTAGACATACACATTTGTTAATATGTTTATTAAAATATTTTAGTTTCAGTCCAAGTGTACTTTATTTTATGCTAGGCATCAGGGTATCTCAAGTCCCTGCTTTAGCATTAATTCAAGGAAGGATTAGCACTTCTGTATTTTTCCCCATTTGAAGCTCTCTGTGTATTTGGTTTGTGTACATGTTTTTGTAGTGTAAAATATAAAATTTTATATTTTTTCAAAAAATAAAAACCCTTTGAACACAGATAAATCCAATTGTCATGCTTGACCCTTCCCCAGAAGCTTAAATTTACAACCTTTGTATAATGATTTCAGTTAGTTCTAATAATGTTGGAATTTCTTGTGCTAAATGTTTTAAATGCAATCACCATTTTCTCTAAGGTGTATTTAAAAATATTTGTACTTGAATGTTTTTTGCAACTAGAGTTTGACACTAAGATTATAGGATATGAGCATAATTATGTGAAACCTAACTAGAAGTTCATTTGTAAAACTATAATGTAACATTAGTTGGCAAAAAAAAAAAAAAAAAACCCACACCTTTCTGGTGTTTACCATCTGCAAAACTAAACCTGCTGACCACCATTAGCTGGTCACCTTCTCATCACTAAGCACCTGATTATGAAACAAGGTGGAAAAATAGCATTCTTACCTAGAAGGATGCCACCGTTTACAAGTACTCCCAATGCTTCTCTATGTATTGTGTTATATCGGTCTCCTACTGTAAAGAGCATAGCAAACAATCTGTTGTATTCAAGAAAATTAATCATATTTGCATTCACCTCCTTAAAAAGTTACCTCACATGCTTATTAAAATAATCCATACCTCCTTTGGCTATGCATAAAATCACTATTACAAGGAATATCAATTGATATTTAGTAGATACTCTCATATAAGGATTATAAATTATTTGTCCTTGACCTTGCTTTGCTACAGAGATACATATCGTATGAAAAAAGGGATTGCCCCAGCCCCCAATCCTATAGGCACTCTTGACCAGACAGAAGGATTGAGTGGTGGTGAAGTTAACATTTAAGAAGCATGCACTACTCTGGATTAGAATTTTTTACTCTAACCTTGAAGATACATTTGATTGTATCCACTTCACTCAAGAGGGAACTGCCTAAACCCTGACTGCTCTTCAAAGGCAGGATGAAACTCACATTTATTTCCGACCAAATATAAACTTTCCACTACACTACTCTAATTCCGCAATACTGACCATGCTATCTAACTAATGGAATTGTTTAAGCCAACCTTCTAATTTAATTGATGAAGAAAATGAAGATAAATAACAAAATATAATTTGCATATTTTTACAAAGCAAAGTGAAAACCTTGGGTGGGAACGAAAGTCTAACTGATTATGTTTCTAACATACTTGATTTTTAGAATAAGCCAGACTTTGAGAATCAAATAGTTTTTCTTATTTGTGATTCTTCCACTGAATAGCAGCACAGTCTCATTCAGTATATCTTTCTAAGTCTATGCCATAGTTTCCTCAACTACACGCTCAGAAAATTGCAATAAATATTTATGACATCTCCAGCTATGACATCTAAAGTTTAGTTATGAAACTTTGAAGGTTACAGGCTTTTCACTACCAAACTGTAAGCAACAGTATAAAGTAAGTTGATATTTATGAAAATCCACAGTAGCCATTCAAATCAAGCAAGAGTTTCATATACTATGGTAAATATAATTTTATTTGAATTTAGTAGGCTAAAAATAATAAATTATAATAAAGCTGGCAGAAATCCTGGAATATAGAAAAATTTTCTTCAAAGAAAGTGTTATTTGTTCTTAAATTTTTTCTTTAATTAAAAAAAGTTGTTAATGTAAAATATTAATGTGTTGGGGTTATTAATTTCAATTACAAGTTTCTCACTGATCCTAAGTTTCCAGAAAGTAAAACTTTTTTTTTTTTTTTTTTTTTTGTATTTTTCTGAAGCTGGAAACGGGAAGAGACAGTCAGACAGACTCCCGCATGCGCCCGACCGGGTTCCACCTGGCACGCCCACCAGGGGCGATGCTCTGCCCACCAGGGGGCGATGCTCTGCCCCTCCGGGGCGTCGCTCTGCTGCGACCAGAGCCACTCTAGCGCCTGGGGCAGAGGCCAAGGAGCCATCCCCAGCGCCCGGGCCATCTTTGCTCCAATGGAGCCCCGGCTGCGGGAGGGGAAGAGAGAGACAGAGAGGAAGGAGGGGGTGGGGGTGGAGAAGCAAATGGACGCTTCTCCTGTGTGCCCTGGCCGGGAATCGAACCCGGGTCCCCCGCACGCCAGGCCGATGCTCTACCGCTGAGCCAACCGGCCAGGGCCGAAAGTAAAACTTTTTATTCACAACAGTTCTTTAGCAAGACATGTATTGCCTGACCTGTGGTGGTGCAGTGGATAAAGCGTCGACCTGGAAATGCTGAGGTCGCCGGTTCAAAACCCTGGGCTTGCCTGGTCAAGGCACATATGGGAGTTGATGCTTCCTGCTCCTCCCCCTTCTCTCTTTCTCTCTCACTCCTCTCTCTCTAAAAATCAATAAATAAAATATTAAAAAAAAAGACATGTATTGTTCTTCTTTTGAAAATAAAAAAAGTAGAAATGGAAACTGCCCTACTTCAAGACTGAATGACTTTCCTTAGATCACGTAGCTCATTAATATACCCCTTCTCTCTTTTAAAGTTAATTCTTCTGTCTCTGAGTTCCAGATGATGCACTTCTGCTTTTGATCCTGTTCATTAATTGTTTCTGCTCTTGAATATCTTTAGCTATCAGTCTCCCTGGCTCCCTTTACCTCGTCTCCTACATTACACCAGGGAATACATAGTCTGATGTTGTTTGGAGCCAGCATGTCAAAACTTGTTCTGTCTCCAACAAGTTGTGTGAACTCAACTCAGGCAAGCTATTTAACCTCTCTTTCTTCAGGGCCCTTATCTATTAAATAAGGAAATACCATAGCTATTATGAGAACCTAAAAATATATACATGGAGAGTGAAATAGCCTACCATGTGATAATCAGTAAATATTATTTATCTTTATAAATACTACTCTACCATTTCTCACTGTCAAAATATATAAAAGAGTTTACCTTAAATTTTTCATCGTTTTCTCTCATTTATTTCATTGCAACCTTTCTTCTCATACTCTACTGATTTTAACTTAATGTTATTAAAACTACAAACACATAAACTTTGATAAAATTTTAACAAATTCCCTTGTACTTGTAAGACAGATTCTACAATTATCAACTGAATGCCAATCTTATTTTGCACATAACTTTTCAGATTCTCTGCAAGATTTAAAAAATCACAGATATTTTGTTGTTTCATTAACTGTTCAGTTAGTATCTCCAAAATAGAAAAATTATTTTAAAATATAATTATGCAGGTAAAACTATTACACTACCTAAACCTTCACAATCTGTTAAAACATTTTCAAATATTCAATCAATACTCTCCTTTTATATATTTTCTACATTTTACTTGAATTAATATCTAAATGCCCCCTTTATTTCTTGTAAATTGGCAGTTGGACTCAGATTCAGGTGAGTCAGAGATCTTTTAAGAAAATATCATAGCTTGACGCAGTGGATAAAGCATTGACCTGGAATGCTGAGGTTGAACCAGAGTTTGAACCAGAGTTCAAAACCCTGGTCTTGCCCAGTCAAGGCACATATGGGTGTTGAGGCTTCCTGTTCCTCCCCTCTTCACTCTCTCTCTCTCTTCTCTTTCTTTCTCTCTGTCCTCTCTAAAATGAATAAATAAAATCTTATAATAAAATAAAAAATCATATTTTTGTGTACATGCATCAGTACACATAAAGTCAAACCATCTTTCTGTAATGTTAACAGTAATTTATGAACACTGCCAAATCATTATACATTAGTTATTCCAAAATGGTGATTTTCATCATTCTTTCTGCATTTACTTGCCACACTACTTTTATAAAGACTAATTTCCATTCATCAACTATTTAGTTACTCTGTAATTGAATGTATATATAGGCAAAGAGAACAGTTGGTTGGTGGTATTATTTTCTGTCCTATTAAAAAGTGAACAAATGCTCAAATGTCCCATCAGTGGCCATTGAGCCTGATGTCAGGTTTGGGTTTTTTCCCTCATTTTCTCTAAGCTCATTTTAATTAAAGCTTTAATAGAATCAATAAGGTCCTTTTAATATTTTGCCCATCTTAAGTGTTCTCCTTTTCTTGGCATCCCAGAAGTCAATCAATCTTTCTGACTTTTCTCACATTTTTGGCCATTTATTCTCAGTCGTTTCCACCATATTTTATTATTCTGCCTGCCTTTTAAATGCTAAATTGCTAGGGTTGTACCTTAATACTCTTCTCATTCCATGCTATATGCTTTCCGTTGGAAATTTCATAAAATCAGAAGTCTTCAATTTTAACATATATGCAAATAACATTCTATACTGAATCTCCAATGCTCAATTTTTTCCCTGAAATATAGCTTTGTTTGTACAAATTTGTACCAACAATATCCAGTTGGCTGCAATGTAAACATTTTAAAATTGGCCCTGGCCGGTTGGCTCAGCGGTAGAGCATCGGCCTGGCGTGCAGGAGTCCCGGGTTCGATTCCTGGCCAGGGCACACAGGAGAGGCGCGCATTTGCTTCTCCGCCCCTCCCCCTCTCCTTCCTCTCTGTCTCTCTCTTCCCCTCCCACAGTGGGGCTCCATTGGAGTGGGATGGCCCGGGCACTGGGGATGGCTCTGTGGCCTCTGCCTCGGTGGCTCTGGACGCGGCAGAGCGATGCCCCATGGTGGGCGTGCCGGGTGGATCCCGGTCGGGCGCATGTGGGGGTCTGTCTCACTGCCTCCCCATTTCCAGCTTCGGAAAAATGAAAAAAAAAAAATAAGCATATAACAAACTGACCTGCTTACCTTCAAAACAACTTATATCTTCTCCCACAGTTACAGTGGAAGATACTACTTTATATCTATATAGCTCACAAAAGTAGATATCCATAATTTGTACTTTAAATTTCTTTTGCCCTCAGCTCCATGTAAAACTTGTCATAAAACTTTATTATGAGTTTCACATTGAAGATGTTTCTCAGACATGCAGGGGTGGACAAAAGTAGGTTTGTAATCAATACAAATGGATACAAGTAATTAATAATACAAAAATAAAATGTTTTGCATATGTATAACTGTAAATCTACTTTTGCCCAACCCTGTTATTATTAGAAAATGTAGAAGAATAAGTCAAAAGTAAAACAGAGTAGGAAACATTATTAGTTAAATATATTATCCAGAACTAAAGGGATACTCTTTACCAATACATTATTTTATGTATTTTTATGGTGGAAATTTAATAAGAATCTTACATCACTTAGCAATTAATTATAAATATTATACAGCACATTTTTATCCAAAAATATGCCAACTAGAATTATTTTAGAACCTGAAAGAAATAATGAGAAACATCAAGTTGACTGATTATTTGTCTAAATAGATTATCCCATGGAGAAGGTGCTCAGAATCATGTCTAAAAATAAATTGGCTTAAAATTGTTCTGAAAATAAATTTTAAGATATTTAAAATTTATTCAAAGTCATTTGAAAGGATAAGACATGAAAGGTTTTCACTATAGTATAAAAATAAAATTAAATAATTAGTTAAATGTTCCTTGGAGTGATATGGAGGCTAGACCAAAGTACAAATGTTTTCCAATCATCCTTCTATTCTCTACAAATACATGAAATATACTTGCAGTAAATATTAATATCACAGGAAATATTTCAGAAATGTGAGCTTAAGTGTATGTTCAAGACAAGTATGTTGCAGACTTCTCAGCCCTTTTCTTTGTTAACATTGAGGAAAAGGCAAGGAATTATGATATAATTTTTGTAGTGAAGCCCAGATTCTTTTTCAAGATAGGCTGTGTCCCATGATTAATTATAAACTGTCCCTTCACTTCTATCAAAGCACATGATCCTAATTTCCATAATATAGAAGAAAGCATCTAAAAAATACATCCTCTTTGCTCTTTATAAGAAAGTGGCCCAAAGATCAAAATCAAATTGATTTTGACATTGCCTATATTGTGCTCTATTGGAGCTTCAGAAAACATTCTAAAGTACAAAGGTCCAACTAAGTTTAATTCAATGATTTCTCAAATGTTTGACCATGATACCCTCTCAACTAATATCAATTATCACTATGACCACATGGTAAATTTTAAAAGTGGATTGTTATCCATGTAATAAACATTTCTCTAGATAACTAGAAGAATGTTATATTTTCTCAACCAATGTTACTCTGGGGAAGCACCAAGAGGAAAATATCCACTCTGAGTTGTCTCTATATCAGTGCAATATATCTGAATAATGACCCATACCTATTTCTGCCTACTTTTCCTGGAAACCAATGCAATAATATCACAGTTGCCATGCTCCTGGGTGGAGTTATGTGGGCTCCAATACAAAAAAATTAAATGCTTAGCCTGACCAGGCAGTGGCGTAGGAGATAGAACGTTGGACTGAGATGCCAAGGACCCAGTTTCGAGATCCCGAGGTCGCCAGCTTGAGCGCAGGCTCATCTAGCTTGAGCAAAAAAAAAAAAAAAAAAAAAAAAAGCTCACCAGCTTGGACCCAAGGTCACTAGTTCGAGCAAGGGGTTACTCGGTCTACTGAAGGCCCAGGGTCAAGGCACATATGAGCATATGAGAAAGCAATCAATGAACAACTAAGATGTCATAACGAAAAACTGATGATTGATGCTTCTCATTTCTCTCCATTCTTGTCTGTCTGTCCCTATCTATCCCTCTCTCTGACTCTTTCTGTGTCCCTGAAAAATAAAAAAAAAAAATTATGTGCTTAAATTCACTACCTTTACAGTACATGTTGCATTTCATTATTTTCTGATACTTAGGCTTCTATGGCCTTACTGTAAGGGGTGACTGAATAAAATATTAAAACAAAAATTTTAACCATGACCTTGTTCTTTTTTTTTTTTTTTTTTGTATTTTTCTGAAGCTGGAAACGGGGAGAGACAGTCAGACAGACTCCCGCATTGCCTGACCGGGATCCTCCCGGCACGCCCACCAGGGGCGATGCTCTGCCCACCAGGGGGCGATGCTCTGCCCCTCCGGGGGGTCACTCTGCAGCGACCAGAGCCACTCTAGTGCCTGGGGCAGAGGCCAAGGAGCCATTCCCAGCGCCCGGGCCATCTTTGCTCCAATGGAGCCTTGGCTGTGGGAGGGGAAGAGAGAGACAGAGAGGAAGGAGGGGAGGGGGGTGAAGAAGCAAATGGGCGCTTCTCCTGTGTGCCCTGGCCGGGAATCGAACCCGGGTCCCCCGCACGCCAGGCTGATGCTCTACCACTGAGCCAACCGGCCAGGGCCCATGACCTTGTTCTTATTACACTTATTGCCTTAACAAATATATCATTTGATATTAAAAGTTATAAAAATATTTAAGTATTCTAAGTCAAGGAAGGCAATAATAAACTTGGGAAACAGGGCTTGTCCAAGAGAAGAGAAATATGTAACAAATATCTATTCTGAGAATGAGCATCTTAGTGGGAATGAGTGCATCTGCACAACATCAGCACTGAGGAACGGGGAAAGACGATGGACCAGGTAGCAAGACTGAAAATCAATAAAGCATGACAACATACGTGTACACAATTATGTGTGCATATACACATACATACACTTATTTTGTTAAACTTTAAGAATATTATGTTTTATGTGGGTTAAAAAGGTATAAAATAGAATAACTATATCTACATCTATATCTATGTATCTCTATCTATCTATCTATCTATCTACCTATGATTTCAAAAATCAGGAACTAAATGGAGGTAACTAAAGAGAAGATATATGACACTTTCATATAGGTATGTCTAGAGAAGTGATACAGAACCAAAAGGCTTAAAGCAAGCATTATTAACCTTTCTAAGCATTACTTAATGCCCATGGATGATAGCTTTAAGGACCTGGCAGAACCTGCAAAACTTTAGAATTTGTCTAAACATATTTGGGGAGGAGAGGACTTATAGACTTCATTGAACCACAAAGTACCTGACCGTAAATATTAGAAATCATGAATTAAAAGTCAGTGGTATCTTGTATCTGTAAGCAAACAATTTATCATAGAACTGTCCTGCTATTTCCACCTATGTTTCCAAAATTTAATCTAAGTCTTAAGGAGTTGTTCTGAGATATTACTCCTAAGAGATTAACTTCCTTCTATTTTGTGAGCAGTCGATAAAAGATATTGATAGTCATTGCCTCAAAACAGAGTGGGAATAAGAGATAACATAATCTGATTTCTACTTTTTAAGACCTAAATAGAAAACTCTATTAAGGACTAAACATATTTTACTATGTAGCTAACATTGAGAACACCTTTAAAAATAGTAAAAAAATAAAATAAAAATAAAAAAATGCCTAACTATTAAATTATATGATGTGAAAGCCAATAGATTCATTTCACAACAGGACTTTTAACACAAGTTAAACATAAACACAAAGCTTATACCCAGTTGCTGGCATTATATGTCTATGTTACTTTAGTGGCTATCATTAATATGACTTTTACCTTAACATTCTTATTATTAGACTAGCATTAATATTATAGCTGATAGAAGAACTTTAATGGTTGATATAGCTCCCCTTTTAATATTCATTTATTTAACTTTTTATTTAAGAACCAATTTTGGCCCTGGCCGGTTGGCTCAGTGGTAGAGCGTCGATCTGGCGTGCAGGAGTCCTGGGTTTGATTCCCGGCCAGGGCACACAGAAGAAGCGCCCATCTGCTTCTCCACCCCTCCCCCTCTCCTTCCTCTCTGTCTCTCTCTCCCCTCCCGCAGCCAAGGCTCCACTGGAGCAAAGTTGGCCCCAGGTGCTGAGGATGGCTCTATGGCCTCTGCCTCATGCGCTAGAATGACCCTGGTTGCAACAAAGCAACTCCCCAGATGGGCAAAGCATCGCCCCCTGGTGGGCATGCTGGATGGATCCCGGTCAGGCGCATGCGGGAGTCTGTCTGACTGCCTCCCCGTTTCCAACTTCAGAAAAATACAGAAAAAAAACAAAACCCAAAAACCAATTTTATTAGACATTCAAGCTCCAGACCACGGGCTCTGGAACCCCCTAGATGTGGTTCAAGTTCTGACTCTGTCGTGTACCAGCTGTGTGACTTTGATAAAGTTAGTTTACATCTCTATTGTCTTAGACCCTTCATCTGCAATATGGACAATAATAAATTCACTATGAGTATTTTGCTCACCTCATAGTTTCTAAGATCTTGTCATATGGACTTCAAGCTACTGTCTACCTCAAGATCACAGTATGTGCCGTTTTGAACACTGACAACTACTATCCTCTCCCAAATCTTTGTATGGCTTTTTATTCTAAGGTCTCTAAGCAAATGTCTCTTGGGTTTCCTCATTCGGTTCATTTAAAAGTAACACTATGCCCCATATTTTTCTTCATGGCACTAAGTTTAGTTCTTTCAAAATATCTTTCAAATATGTAACTTTCTTTCTTGTATTGCTACTTATTTATTATCTGTCTTCCTTTGGCACATAAGCTCAATAAAAGCAGAAACCAGGTCTATTTTGCTGCTGCTGTATCCCCATCAGCTAACACAGTTCCTAGAACAGCATAGGAATTCAGATTATACCCCATGAATAAAGGAAAGAATAAAATATGCATCACATCATGTCATAAAGTGAGTGCTAAATAAAAGATAATAATGATTAGTCTTGGGGAACTAAGAATACTGAGTCTTAATCAAATCTTCCTTCTAGGTTTTAACCAATTGAGATAATATAGAAGAAACCATGGGAGTGAATCATTATTAAATGAAGCTCTTATAAGTCCTAATTTACAGAACTCCATGGTACTGCTGAATTGAAGTATGCAGCTTGAATTTGAGAGCAAACCGGAATTTTACAAGTTCTCTTTCTAATCAAGACTTTGGAAGCCATTTTTTGGTTAAATGAAGTCTGCAAAGATAAATTCAAATACACTTCATATAGAAGATTTGGCCTACCTTTCAGACTCAGTTTCTGAAATAGCAGAAGGTAGCAAAAAGTATGAACAGTATCTGAGTCACGAGGCTTTCCTCCAAAAGCTTATTTAAGTGTGTTTCTTGCCAATTTTTGAGGGAAAGTAAACCCACACAGTAATACACATAATGTGGCCCAGTGAATGTTGGGCATTCTGCAATCAGGTTCTCTAATATTTTTCTCAATTAGGAAAAGCAAGTAAATGGTTGAACAAGAGAAAAAGGTGACTTTTCTAAGAAAATGCAATTATTTGTAGAATCTTTACTAAGACTAAATCAAGAATGCAGAGATAGGAAGTAAGTGTTAATCATCTCCAATTATTACTTTTAAGGTTATTTTTATTGTGATTTTTCAGGATAAGAGTTCTGTCCTCAAGAAGTTATAACTTATCAGTAAAGAAATTAAGCATAATGAAGCATCATGTGTACATGGGGTTTAGGACCACATTAGAAATAATAGCCAATCTCTGTCAGCTAAGGAAAGGCTTCTTCATGGAGTTTATATTCTAAAATTATACTGTCCAATATGATAGCCCCCAGCTATCATTTAAAGACCCACATAAATTAATGTAGCTATGCAATTTTAATTAGAATAAATTAAAATTAAACATTTATTTCCTCAATTTTACTAGACTTATTTCAAATGCTTACATGTGGCTAATAGACATCCCATTAGACATTGCAGGTATAGAACATGCTCATTATTGCAGAATGTTCTATTGGACAGCACTGATCTAAAGAACTGACAGTCTTCAATGTTATTCTGTGTAGGGGATGTCTTGGAGTAGTCAAGACAAGACTCAAGAAAACCAATAAGAATAGAGATATAAGTAAGAAATGCTTAGACCAAAGATGTAGTGGGTGTGGTGGGGCTAATAGAGGAGAAGGAACTAATAAAAAATTAAAGCAGTAAAGTTAATAGAGCACATAGGTGAACTGATGTCATTAGTTAGGAAAAGAGAAGGGTAAGTCCAAATTTTCTGGCTTGGGTGGCTAAATAGAATGTTGTATCCCTATAGGTCAGAGTAAACTCCAAGCAACCTAACCTACTTCTTTTAAGGGTTATTTCTCTGATGAAAGATAGAGTTTAAGCTTTATATCTTGTCTGAAAGGCACTGGATCTCAGCTCTGGCCTCAGTGACTGTTCAAATATGAAACATTCATGTTCACACAAATAAGCATCAGGATGTCACACAGTGCAGTTACAATCTTTATCTGGGAGAAAAATAATAATTTTCTAAGAAAAAGCAACACAATTTTTATTGACAAATAACTGACTCAAAAAGGCATGAACATCAATCTACATTATCAAAAGAACACTGGGCTTAGAACTTTAAAATTCCATTACTTCCTCAAAGATTTCATCCCAGGGGTTTGTTTATTTGCTGTGAACATCTGAAATAAAAGGGATAATTCTTGAGACTTTCCCAGAATACTAAAAAAAAAAAAAGAGGAAAAAAATGTTCAGAAAGGGGTGAGGGAAGGGAGGATTGAAGATGTCTCCTTTTTGGAAGACAGGAAAATGCATCTTTCAAATGAAGTCTTTATTTCCCCAGATTCTAGAGTCCCATCAACGTCTTGGGAGTTTCTTTCAAGACTACAATTCACATAATCAAATTACCAGGAATTACTGCTAAAGCAATGGAGAAGGTGTGAGAGGTCCAGGGGGTAAAGAGGTAGTGTAGCCAAAGGTTCATTTCCTCCACTCACGTCTTAATTTGCATTCCCTGGAAAAAGTGCCTGAAGCAATGACTTGGGTGCACGGGATTTGTTTGGGAGGTAGCTCCAGATAGCCAAGAGTGAGGATAGGGAAAGGAGACAACCCCACAATGATAATGCTTCAGAAACCCAGGATTCCATTACCACCAGGGTTTCTAGGAAGCTTTGACAAGGCTTCTCAGAAATGACCCTCTAGCAGAGGAAAGGCTGTATGTGAGTTTGTTTGCCAGCTCCTGCCCACATAGACTGCAAGTTGCTTTCAGGTGCTTTAACATTCAGAAACTCGCATGCTGCATGTGCACATAGGCGTGTGAGTTCCTTGCCTTCAGTCATGGCCCCTGAGCAGAGCAGTAGAGCAGTATATATAACACACAGTCAAGGTTGTGTTTTCACAGCAAGCCAGAACTATCCAATTTAGCTGTGGATAAAATCAGTGTCAAGCCAAGAAGTGTGACTCATGACACCACAAGTGTGCACTGCAACCCAACTCTTACACTTCTCAGATCCACTAGAGCCCCATATTATTTCCATCTTCAGGACAAAGCCATAATCAGTGGTCTGTGAGCAGTGCCCGTCCTGCAAGGTCCATGCTCAGCAAGGCTTCATGCTTGAAGATTAACGCTTTGTACTCACCGTCTTGAAATTCTTAAAAATGGTTTCTTTAAAATTGTGTTTTGTAAGTGAAACCTGATGGAACAATAAAGCATGTGTGTGTGTGTGTGTGTGTGTGTGTTGACAAGGGAGGAGGGAATGCAGGCTTAAGCTCCTTAACTGCCTTATAACTTTGAAACTCACACCAAAGGGGTTTGTCCCACCTCATACCACCTCCATGGGAAGGAAAGGGTTCTAGGATTCCCGCTTTCCTCCCATCAACACACTTCAGGTGTCTGGCTCCCACACACACACTTTAGCCCATAGACCACTACTGCCCACACTTCTCTCCCCTATAGAGACCAGGTCACAACAATGTCCAAGGCCTACGTGCTACCATCCCCATTTGACACTGTCAAAGTTTAGGTCCAGGTGAAAAGAGGATCAATGGTGATATCAGGCTCTGTGTCCCATAATGCCTCACAGTGGGGCATAGCAGTTGCAGTCCTAGTCTCAACCTGCAGCATCATGACAGGGACAAACCTGTAGCCTACCTGCAACTAGATACCCAGTGCTTTCCAATATGGAGGTTGCAATCACTTATAGGCCACGTGTCTACAGTGGGTTAGGACTATGAGCAGTGCTTGGAAAAAAAAAGGACATTGACTCTCTGCTCAGGGTTGTTGATTCTGAAGCTGGCAAGAGGGCCAGCAGGCATCCCAAAGGCCACTTGAGCACAAGCTGACACCTGTGAAGGTCTAGACACTTCGTGTGGTGTATCCTTTCACTGGAGGGAGCATGATATTAAATAGAAAATTAAAAGCACCCTGACTGGTCAAGAGAAATTCTAGAATGAATAAAGGGAACAGTTTTATATAGTATTTCAGTATCTTTAATAGCATTTTCTTTCTCCTTTTTGAATAAGAGACTCTACATTTTTATTTTGCATTAGGCCCTACCAGTCATGTAGCCAGCCCTGTTAAAAGAAAGTGGCCAGTTCTAATCTCTAAAGAAGGATGTAATAATACAAAAGAAACATGCTGTTACAACTACTCCAAAGCTGTAAATAATATTCATCTCCATCTCCTCCACCACCATTGTCATTCCCCAACACCCTCCACACACACACTGTCAGCCAGCACTACAGCCAGTTGACTTTGTTTGCCTGATAAGGGCTTCACTGTCAACCCTGAGTGATCTGAGCCCTTGAATGCCTTGGTCTTTTCCCACTGTTGTCACTGTCAAAACCTATTTCAACAAGCATTTTGTCTAGGGAAATTCCCCAATGATTTCTCCAGGTTTGACATATTATTCTTTGTCCTTACTATGAAAGGACAAACTCAGTCCCTCATAATAATGAGGGTCAGTTATGCTTGTCCATATAATAATTCATTGGACTGTTTCAATAATCAAAACCCAAGTTCAGTAGAGGATTATTTTCTTCCAATTCCAAACTAGAATGTTCAATACAGCAGAGCAAACACAGGAAATATAAATTCTGTAAGTTGGCCCTTGTATAAATTTGCTAGGGCAGCCTTAACAAAGTAATGGAAACTGGGTTATTTAAGCAATAGAAAAAATATTTGGACAATACAGGAGGCTAAAAGAAAGCTCAAGATCAAGGTGTCTGCAGGGGTCATTCCACCTGACACCTTTCCATTTGGGTTATAGATGGCCATCTTCTCCTACATGTCTTCATATGGTCCTCCTTCTATGTGTGTCCAAAACTTCCTCTTCTTATAAGGATACCAACTCATATTGGATTAGATGCACCTTAATGACCTTGTTTTAACCTAATTCCATCTTTAAAGATCCTATCTTCAAATATAGTCACACTCTAAAGTATAGGGCATTAGGACTTCTACATATGAATTAGGGAGTGGGGGCAGTATAGCCCATAACAGTCATTGAGTCTGATGATAAATCTTACTTTCAATCTTTGGACTTTGGACAAATATATTCTAGCTATTGGTGATAAAAGAGCATTATAACTATTGAGTTATAAATATTGCATCTTAGAAAACATCACAGCTTCTCAGTGTTTCATTTCACATCTGACATCTTAAGTGAAGGCATTCCAAGGTTCTCTTTGACTGACTACTTCAGGGTAATGTGAATATTGTGGGATCAGTGGGTTTTGTGGTCATAAACTCACAGTCACAAATTCTTCACCTTTCCATTTGAGTTATAGATGGCCATCTTCTATAACCTTGGTTTATAAATGGATCCTTGGTTTGAGGTTCTATTATGTGGAATCCAATGTCAGCAAATCAGACATACTATCAGCATTTCCCTAATTCTGGCAGAGGTAGTATAATCGGGGAAGGGGGTTAAACCCACACTGGTATAGAGATAGGAGAATAGAAGGAGTCAGATGTGATTTATTTGTAGCTAAGTGGTTGGTCTGATATCAAGTGCTCACAGTCAGCAAAGCAGTAGCTCAATTGGCCTTGTAATTATGGGGCTGTTGTACCTGCATAACTTAACTGTGTCACTAAGACTATTCCACTCATGAACTCATTATACAAGCACTGGAAAAGCCACAGATAAGGCGAGCTGACATCTATAGGCAGGCCATCATGTGTACCTTGTTTTCGAGTGCCTCTTCAGCTTAGATGCTTTGTGGTGGACATTGTTGTGAAATACAAAATTTATCTCACTTTGTGCTCATTCCCATAGTTCCATCCAATTAGCGAGTTACTTTTCCTGATGCCCTTGCTTCTAACTTTCCAATTTTCTCCTCCAGGGCCCTAAGCAAAGCACCAGGGTAACCACCACGACACGGGCTCTGTATGTATATTTCTTTAGGCTACTTCTCATTCCTTTAAACTATACATCTATGTGTACCTCTCGCAGGTCTGTTGGATGCAGTCTATGGTACTTTGGCTAGTACCAATGCAACAAACTAAACAATTTATGAAACAGACCCTCAGTTTTCCTTGGTCATCAGCTAGTCATGATGACCCAACACGCTTGAGTCACTTAGGTGTGAGCTGAAAGAAAGATGTCACTTCAACACAGACAGGTAAGGTGGAGACTGAAACACCATTTTCTGGAACAGAGAAGTCCACCAGCTGTGCTGGAGTGTGATCCAAATGTGCCTTTTCTGTTGCAAGATGGATTGTGGCTATACCCACTGGATCTTATGAATTAACAGAATTGGTAACACCCAGAAGCTTCATTAAGTCATAAAATCACTTATCATTAGTTTCTACTACTGCCCAATAGTTCATCACACCAAGGAAATGCTAGAAGACCTCATAATCTAGTGTTTTCACTTTGCCTGTACCTTATCCCATATCAGCTCAGATGAGAGTATTATTAATTTGGTGTTGCAGCCTGGGATCCATGTTATATTCTGCTGATGAGAGATGCGATAATTGCACAGATCAGATAACTGAAAGGACTCACTGAACTCTACAGAGCATCTTCACTTAAGGCGTAAATTAAGCTAAATGATTTTGTACAGAACAATAGAAATTATGTGCAGGTAAGCATGGAAGGCCCAATGTACTTCCAGGCATAGCTCTCCAGCATCCCTTCTCAGTCACACAGGATGCTCATTAACTCTGAATTGTAAACTACCAAGACATACATGAGGAATCTTGGTTTCAGGAGACCTAGGGCAAAAGTTTTCAGGAGGGTCACGTATCCAAGCCAGCTGCTCATTGATTTCAACAGGCATAAGTCATTAATTTAGGCATCCCTAATCAACATAAACAAAGTAGCTCTGGGTGCTGCAGGAGTTTCAAACATTAAATAGCTAAACTACTAGCTAGTTTATGTACTCATTATCTTGGCCTAGAGTCAGAATCAGACTTCAGGCATCCCCACAGATAAGACAGATAAGCAGTTCCATTATAAGATAACTTTATCTTCCCCTGACCTACTTTTAGAATCTCATTCTGCATCACTGCTTACAAGGAACTCCTCTGGTTTTAGCTTCTTAGATTTTTGGGTATTTTCTAAAGCATAGCTTGAGTCAAAGTCATGGCTTCAGGTCATTTATTTATGAGATTCCTAGAAATTAAGAGTTGGTGAGCAGAAAAAAATCATACAAGAAAAGACACAAAAAACAAAACAAACAAACAAAAAACATGACAGTAAGTGGGTTATTGAGATCTCAGCTAGAACCACCAAATATAATTTTAAAAATTTCCTCCCATAAGTGCTTGCCCAGGGCATGGGATGTGGGGGGCATTTATTTAATTGCTTTCATTCATATTTGTTGCAGGTTTTCCTTTAAGGTGTTAACTCTTTCATTCTTTCAGTCTGCACTAGTATGCTAATAGAGCCAACTATTATGGCTCTGAAGAGAGCCATGGCTACAGAAATCTTTCAGAAAACTATTGTAAAACACAGTTATTACAAATTCAGTTCAGTTGATTTATAATTAAGTAAATTATATAAAAAACAAAAACAATACTCAAAACCCATCTTATCTGAATTATTTTCTATTATCTACACTCTTATGATTATTGTCTATTATCTTTATGGTGGAATACTAATATTATATAATGAAGTGCTACTGCTTCCATTATATGCTATCTCTTCTCAGAAATGCATTTTGTTCATCATGCTGTAACTTTTGCATCTTTGTTTTCTCCTTTTAAATTGGCCATTGTGGGGGCATTTACACCATGGAAATTAGCAAATGCTATAAATCAAGGTTTGATTCCTGTCCTACCATCCTAACCATCAGCCTCAGCTGCTTATTAAATAACTACTTCCCTATTTCAGCAGAGTGATGAGAAACATGCTAGTTCCTGAATATGGGTGAGGCTCAGAGTAAGTTCAAATTGTTCATCCCATGTGATTAAAAATAAAAAGAGCAGAAAAGAATATGTGACACTGGTAGTTAAGAAAACTGCAATTTTCTCCAGTCTCCCAGACCTTATTTGAAAGTTGGAGTCATATAAGAAAGTTAGCTTCACCTCTAATTCCATCTGTACCATGTGCCACCCTACAGGAAGATTATTATAAATGAACATGTTTGACTTAGTGATTTTGAAGGTGGAGAATTTCAGGGATTAAAGGGCTAGGAAAGGCCAGGTATTGGCTGGGCCACCATCCCGTACAATTAAAGTTAGTCAGGATAAACAAATGTGAATAAGAAGAAACTGAGACAGGGTAAAAATCTTCAAAAATTAAGACATAGCTGTAAATAAGTTGGGTAGGTAGTGAATATTATATTTGAATCATACATTTATAAAACAGGAAAGGTTTTACATGCAAAGGGGTAATAACGATCAGCAATGCACCTAAGAAAGAATCTGTCCACTTAAGCATTTTCATAGTAAGACCGTCATTACCCACACTCTCCCACACATCACACCCACCCTCACCTTCTTTCTCTCATATACATACACCAACATCACACTCAGAACTATTTAATGAGGAATAATGAGTCATTTTTAAATGTTCCTTATGTGTTAGGAAATGTTTTATATCCTCTGTGTACACTACCTTTTAATTTTTATTGTTTTATTGAATTTATTGGGGTGACACTGGTCAACAAAACAGGTTTCAGGTGCACAATTCCACAATATATTATCTGGGAGACTGGAGAAAATTGCAGTTTTCTTAACTACCAGTGTCACATATTCTTTTCTGCTCTTTTTATTTTTAACCCCATGGGTTTAACAATTTGAACTTACTCTGAGCCTCACCCATATCCAGGAACTAGCATGTTTCTCATCACTCTGCTGAAATAGGAAACTAGTTATTTAATAAGCAGCTGAGGTTGATGGTTAGGAGGGTAGGACAGGAATCAAACCTTGATTTATAGCATTTGCTAATTTCCATGGTGTAAATACCCCCACAATGGCCAAACTGCATTGTGTGTTCAAACCTTCACAATAATCTGACAATTTTAGAGTATTATCATTCCCACATTACAGATGAAGAAACTGAGGCACAAAGAACATAAGTAACTCAGAAACAATGCACATTAAGTTGTAAAGCCATATACAAACTGATCACTGAAAAAAAAAGTTTTTAATCTTCTTTATTTAATTGAAATCTGCTGTCACCTCAAAGCATTGCCTACCTTGCAGTCCTATCAAATGGTAGACAATTTTATACCAAAAGGACCTATAAGCAGAGAGATGTCTTCCATGCATCTCAGAGCTCTTCAAGACCATTGCTTGTCTCTCTATTTTTTGTTAATCTCAATTTATGTGAAGCATATGTCAATAGCACTATCTACTAGCCATTTTGTCTTGAGTCCTGTGCTAACCTTCATTCCAGTCCTTCTCATTCTTTGAAAATGTTGACACTCTAACTCTTTTTTTTTTTAAAGAGACAGAGAGTCAGAGAGAGGGATAGATAGAGACAGACAGACAGGAACGAAGAGAGATGAGAAGCATCAATCATTATTTTTTTGTTGAGATATCTTAGTTGTTCATTGATTGCTCTCTCATATGTGCCTTGACTGTGGGGCTACAGCAGACCGAGTAACCCCTTGCTCAAGCCAGTGACCTTGGGTCCAAGCTAGTGAGCTTTGCTCAAACCAGAAGAGCCTGCACTCAAGTTGGCGACCTCAGCATCTCAAACCTGGGTCCTCCTCATCCCCATCCAACACTCTATCCACTGCACCACCACCTGGTCAGGACACCCTAACTCTTTACTACATTCTTGGTTAATTCAAACCAGGACCCACTGGAACAAAAAGTATGTGTGTTCTAATTATTTTAGTTGTTCATTGATTGCTTTCTCATATGTGGCTTGACCACGGCCCTTCAGCAGACCAAGTAATCGCTTGCTCGAACCAGTGACCTTGGGTCCAAGCTGGTGAGCTTTTTGCTCAAACCAAATGAGCCCATGCTCAAGCTGGTGACCTCGGGGTCTCGAACCTGGGTCCTTCCACATCCCAGTCCAACGCTCTATCCACTGCGCCACCGCCTGGTCAGGCATGTTCTAATTATTTTAAAAGGGCTCTTCTGTGTACATGAATTTCAATCAAGTCACTACCTTTGGGCTGATACATTTAAAAGGAAGTTTCTTTCTTCAGATGAGATTAGCCTCTGTCCAGAGCTAAAAGCTGTAGGTAGAACCAGGTAAGTTTAGTTTGTAGACTCTTTAGGTCCCAGATTTTCCCAAGCAAATATTCCTTCAATTTCTCTTTCAATTATTTAAAATTTTTCATTAATGTCAACGACTTTAACCCTACCCTACCTATACAACCAACTCCCAGGCTTATACCATAACCACTACTGTAAGTCAGAGGTCCCCAACCTTTTTTGGGCCATGGACCAGTTTAATGTCAGAAAATATTTTCATGGACCGGCTTTTAGGGTGGGACGGGTAAATGCACAAAATAAAATTATGCAACCGGCGTAAAAACTGTGGTATTTTTAAATATAATTGTCAAACTTACGATATTTATTGGGCTAAATTAAAGAAGGAACAAGCATGTCCTCATTATTCAGGCTGTATTTAAATTTGTTATTCTGACAATGTTTCGTGTTATTTATTCTTTTTTCTGCAGACTGGTACCAAATGGCCCACAGACCGGTACCGGTCCATGGCCCAGGGGTTGGGGACCACTGCTGTAAGTAACTGAATAACCTCCAGAATGTTACTAAAGTCAGACCCTTCTTTGGGCACAATCTCCTCATTAACCTAATATTTCCAGCTCACTTCTCTTATTTATTGAAATATTTCTGTCATTTCCAATTCTTTCATTGTGTTATTTTCACTTCCATTTTCCATCGCAAGATTTCATTATCCAACCTAAATTAGATCCATCATTATATTAATAAAATAATATTTATAGATAATCTTAAATTCTTTGCTCCACCTCCATCTGTCTACCTCAACAAGCCAAACTGCCACCCTATTTAAATATACTCTGTTGTCTAATTGCCTGTAGAACCTGAGTAGGGAAAAATAAACCAAGTCAATGGAATAACTTTTTATTTAGCACCAAAAATTCTGAGTAGCTCATAGAATTGCCTAGCAATTTCACTGCACTTGTATCTAGTAATTTCTCTACCATCCCCTTCACTTGCTTAATGACTTTTTTTCTAGAAACTAGCTCCTGTCTCTACATCTTCATCAGTGATTTCTTTTTTGTTACTTTATTTTCAGCAGGATACAAACATGCAGCAATATCCTGAAATGACCATCCCTTGATACCTCAACTGTTTCCAGTTAATGCTCTGTTTCTCCACATTAGGTAGAAAAAGTTTTAAACATGTTTTCCTACAATAACTGCTCAATTGCTTCAACTTATATCCTCTCTTTAACCCACTCTAATTACGCTTTTTCTATCAAGTTTATTAACATTATTGACCTCCATACCGACAAATGCCATAGTCATTCTCAGTACAGTACTCCTTTTACTTAGCCTCTGAGATATGAAATTATTTTTCGTGAAACACTTTGTTCCATTTACCCTCTAGAGCAAACTCATAACTCTTAAAGTATCTTAAGTTTCATTTATATGCTTTATCTCTGCCCAGTCTACACTCAATTTACCCAGATTCATAACTGTAAATATTCCAATATCACCTTTAGCAATATATCCAAAATATCTGCTTTCAAAATTGACCTCCTTTCAATTACAGACATCTTTTCAGGTGCCTTCCTTATGATACATCCATCTGAATGTCTAAAAAATCATCATGAGTTTGACAGATACAAAACAATTCTTATTTGATCTTTCTGCTCTAATGCTTGCTTCTCTCTGACTTTTCCCCATTTTCTCACATGCTCAGGCTGAACCCTAGAATCCATTACTGTCTTCTGAACCTAAATTTTTTAGCAAGTTTCTGAGCTTTATAATGAAAATATGTGCCAAATTTGATTATTTCTCATAACATCCATTTCCATTGTGTGAGACACGACAGAATTTATCTTCTTGCTCCTGTTCTTATTTTCTTAGAGTAAATTCTTCATAAAATGACTAGAATTATTTTTTAATTAAAACATGTTACCTTGCTGCTTATGCTCTACAATAGTTTCCTGTTTCAAAACCCAACTTTTTTTAAACTGTCTTTTTTAAACTGTCTGACAGAACTGTAACTAGAGTGTACCTTACATAATTCTCTCATTCTGTTTCCTAAATTGTTGTTGCTATGTTTATTATTATTACTATCCTTTCCTTAATTAATTAAACATCAGTCACATTCATCCGGTGTTTTTGTTAAGTTTTTAAATTTATTGTGTTAACATGGCTTCAAGTGTCCCACTCAATATAACTCCCTCACCCCGACTCCCTTGTCCTCCATAACATCCTTTTTGTTGCCCTCCCCCTTACTCCCTACCCCCCTTCCTTCTGGGATTTGTCCTGTCATCTGTATCTCTGTGTTATGCATATACATTTTTACTAATGCCTTCCCCTTCCCTGATCCATCCCCTCATCCACTTCCCTCTGACTGCTGTCCTTCTGGTCCCTGTGATCTCGTCTCTGCCCTATTCCGTTCCTCAGTTGTTCATTAGATTCCACATATAAGTGAGATCATATGATATTTGTCTTTCTCAGCCTGGCTTATTTTACTTAGCATAATAATCTCCAGCTTCATCCATGCCATCACAAAAGGTAACTTCTTACTTCTTCAGGTCCCATAATATTTTATTAAGTACATGTAGTACAGCTTTTTTATCCATTCATCCACTGGTGGATACTTGGAATGTTTCCAGATCTTGGCTACTATAAACAATGCTGCAATAAATATGGGGGTGCATATCTTCTTTTGAATTAGTGTTTTGGGATTTTTAGGATATATTTCTAAAAGTGGGATAGCTGGGTCAAAAGGCAATTCTATTTTTAATTTTTTGAGGAAACTCTATACTGTTTTCCACTGTGGCTGTACCAGTCTGCATTCCCACCAGCATTGCAGGAGGGTTCCCTTTTCTCCACAACCTCACCAGCACTTATTGTGTATTGATTTGTTAATGAGAGCCATACTGACAGGTGTGATGTGGTATCTCATCAGAGTTTAATGTGCATTTCTCTGATGATTAGTGACTTTTAACAATTTTTCTTATACCTATTGGACATTGTATGTCCTCTTTGGAGAAGTGTCTTCAGTTCCTTTCCCCACCTTTTAATTGTATTGGTTATCTTCCTAGTGTTGAGTTTTAGAAGTTCTTTATGAATTTTGATTATTAACCCCTTATCAGACATATGGGTGCATATGTTCTGCCTTTGTGTGGGTTCTTTTAATTTTGTTAATGGTGTGTTTTGCTGTGTGTGCAAAAACTTTTTAGTTTGATGTTGTCTCATTTGTTTATTTTGTCCTTTATTAGACTTGTCCTTCAATATATATCAGCAAAAATATTGCTACAAGAGATATAGGCGAGTTTACTGCCTATACTTTCTTCCAAGATGTTTATGGTTTCACGACTTACATTTAAGTCTTTTATCAATTTTGAGGTGTTTTTTTTTAAATAATTTTATTTTTTTAATGAGGTGACATCAATATAAATCAGGATACATATATTCAAAAATAACAAGTCCAGGGTATCTTGTCGTTCAATTATGTTGCATACCCTTCACCCAAAGTCAGATTGTCCTCTGTCACCTTCTATCTTGTTTTCTTTGTGCCCCTCCCCCTCCCCCTTTCCCTCTCCCATTCCCCCCTCCCCCCCATAACCACCACACTCTTATCAATGTCTCTTAGTTTCACTTTTATGTCCCACCTATGTATGGAATAATGCAGTTCCTGTTTTTTTCTGATTTACTTATTTCGCTTCGTATCATGTTATCAAGATCCCACCATTTTGCTGTAAATGTTCCGATGTCATCATTTCTTATGGCTGAGTAGTATTCCATAGTGTATATGTGCCACATCTTCTTTATCCAGTCATCTATTGACGGGCTTTTTGGTTGTTTCCATGTCCTGGCCACTGTGAACAATGCTGCAATAAACATGGGGCTGCATGTGTCTTTACGTATCAATGTTTCTGAGTTTTTGGGGTATATAACCAGTAGAGGGATTGCTGGGTCATAAGGTAGTTCTATTTTCAGTTTTTTGAGGAACCACCATACTTTCTTCCATAATGGTTGTACTACTTTACATTCCCACCAACAGTGGATGAGGGTTCCTTTTTCTCCACAGCCTCTCCAACATTTGCTATTACCTGTCTTGCTAATAATAGCTAATCGAACAGGTGTGAGGTGGTATCTCATTGCCGTTTTGATTTTCATTTCTCTAATAGCTAAAGAAGATGAGCATCTTTTCATATATCTGTTGGCCATTTGTATTTCTTCCTGGGAGAAGTGTCTGTTCATATCCTCTTCCCATTTTTTTATGGGATTGTTTGTTTGTTTGTTGTTGAATTTTATGAGTTCTTTGTATATTTTGGATATTAGGCCCTTATCTGAGCTGTTGTTTGAAAATATCATTTCCCATTTAGTTGGCTTTCTGTTTATTTTGTTATCAGTTTCTCTTGCTGAGCAAAAACTTCTTAGTCTGATGTAGTCCCATTCATTAATTTTTGCCTTCACTTCTCTTGCCATTGGAGTCAAATTCATAAAATGCTCTTTAAAACCCAGGTCCATGAGTTGAGTACCTATGTCTTCTTCTATGTACTTAATTGTTTCAGGTCTTATGTTTAGATCTTTGATCCATTTTGAGTTAATTTTTGTACAGGGGGAGAGACTGTAGTCCAGTTTCATTCTTTTGCATGTGGCTTTCCAGTTTTCCCAGCACCATTTATTGAAGAGGCTTTCTTTTCTCCATTGTGTGTTGTTGGCCCCTTTATCAAAAATTATTTGACTATATATATGTGGTTTTATTTCTGGACTTTCTATTCTGTTCCATTGGTCTGAGTGTCTATTTTTCTGCCAATACCATGCTGTTTTGATTGCCGTGGCCCTATAATATAGTTTGAAGTCAGGTATTGTAATGCCCCCAGCTTCATTCTTTTTCTTTAGGATTGTTTTGGCTATTCGGGGTTTTTTATAGTTCTCTATAAATCTGATGATTTTTTGCTCTATTTCTTTAAAAAACGTCATTGGAAGTTTGATGGGAATTGCATTAAATTTGTATATTGCTTTGGGTAATATAGCCATCTTGATTATATTTATTCTTCCTAGCCAAGAACAAGGTATATTCTTCCATCTCCTTATATCTTTTTTGATTTCCCTTAACAATGGTTTATAGTTTTCATTATATAAGTCCTTTACATTCTTTGTTATGTTTATTCCTAAGTATTTTATTTTTTTGTTGCATTCGTGAAGGGGATTATTCTTTTGAGTTCGTTCTGAATTGTTTCATTGTTGGCATATAGAAAGGCTATTGATTTCTGTATGTTAATTTTGTATCCTGCGACCTTACTGTATTGGCTTATTGTTTCTAGTAGTCTTTTTGTGGATTCTTTGGGGTTTTCAAAGTATAGGATCATATCATCTGCAAAAAGTGATACCTTTACTTCTTCTTTTCCGATATGGATGCCTTTTATTTCTTTGTCTTGTCTGATTGCTGTGGCGAGAACCTCTAGTACCACATTAAATAAGAGTGGAGAGAGTGGACAACCCTGTCTTGTTCCTGATTTAAGGGGTAAAGCCTTCAGTTTAGTGCCATTTAATATGATGTTAGCTGATGGTTTATCATATATGGCCTTTATCATGTTGAGATATTTTCCTTCTATACCCATTTTGTTGAGAGTCTTAAACATAAAATTGTGTTGTATTTTATCGAAAGCCTTTTCTGCGTCTATTGATAAGATCATATGGTTTTTGTTCTTTGTTTTGTTGATATGGTGTATTACGTTGACCATTTTACGTATGTTGAACCATCCTTGAGATTCTGGGATGAATCCCACTTGATCATGATGTATTATTTTTTTAATATGTTGTTGTATTCGATTTGCTAGTATTTTGTTTAGTATTTTAGCATCTGTATTCATTAGAGATATTGGTCTGTAGTTTTCTTTTTTTGTGCCATCCTTGCCTGGTTTTGGTATGAAGGTTATGTTGGCCTCATAAAATGTGTTTGGAAGTATTGCTTCTTCTTTAATTTTTTGGAAGACTTTGAGTAGAATAGGAACCAAGTCTTCTTTGAATGTTTGATAAAATTCGCTGGTATAGCCGTCTGGGCCTGGACTTTTATTTTGGGGGAGGATTTTAATGGTTTTTTCTATTTCTTCTCTACTGATAGGTCTTTTTAGGCTTTCTGCTCCTTCTTGACTCAGTCTAGGAAGGTTGTATTTTTCTAGGAATTTATCCATTTCTTCTAGGTTGTTGAATTTAGTGGCATAAAGTTTTTCATAGTATTCTACAATAATTCTTTGTATATCTACGTTGTCCGTGGTGATTTCTCCTCTTTCATTTTGGATTTTGTTTATATGAGTTCTTTCTCTTTTTTCCTTGGTAAGTCTTGCCAAGGGTTTGTCAATTTTGTTGATCTTTTCAAAGAACCAGCTCCTTGTTCTATAAATTTTTTCTATAGTTTTCCTGTTCTCTAATTCATTTATTTCTGCTCTGATTTTTATTATCTCCTTTCTTCGGCTGGTTTTGGGTTGTCTTTGTTCTTCTTTTTCTAGTTCCTTAAGGTGGGAAGTTAAGTGGTTCACTTGGGCTCTCTCTTGTTTGTTCATATATGCCTGAAGTGATATGAACTTCCCTCTTATCACTGCTTTTGCTGCATCCCATAGATTCTGATATGTCATATTGTCATTTTCATTAGTCTGTATATATCTTTTGATCTCTGCACTTATTTCTTCTTTGACCCATTCATTTTTTAAAAGTATGTTGTTTAGTTTCCACATTTTTGTGGGATTTTTTCCCTCTTTTTTGCAGTTGAATTCTAGTTTCAAGGCTTTATGATCAGAAAATATGCTTGGTACTACTTCAATTTTTCTGAATTTGCTGATGTTGTTTTTGTGGCCCAACATATGGTCAATTCTTGAGAATGATCCATGTACACTGGAGAAAAATGTATACTCAGTCATTTTGGGATGAAATGTCCTGTAGATGTCTATCATATCCAGGTACTCTAGTGTTTTGTTTAAGGCCACTATGTCTTTGTTGATTCTCTGTTTGGATGACCGATCTAGAGCCGTCAGCGTTGTATTGAGATCTCCAAGTATGATTGTATTTTTGTCAGTTTTTGTTTTAAGATCAATAAGTAGCTGTGTTATATATTTTGGTGCTCCTTGGTTTGGTGCATATATATTAAGAATTGTTATGTCTTCTTGATTCAGTGTCCCCTTAGCCATTATGAAATGGCCATTTTTATCTCTGAGTACTTTTCCTGTCTTGTAGTCAGCATTATCCGATATGAGTATTGCTACATCTGCTTTTTTTTGGATGTTATTTGCTTGGAGTATTGTTTTCCAGCCCTTCACTTTGAATTTGTTTTTATCCTTGTTACTTAGATGAGTTTCCTGTAGGCAGCATACAGTTGGATTTTCTTTTTTAATCCATTCTGCTACTCTGTGCCTTTTTATTGGTGAGTTTAATCCGTTTACATTTAGTGTAATTATTGATACTTGTGAGTTCCCTATTGCCATTTTATATCTTGCTTTCTGTTAGTTTTGTGTCTTGTTTGATCCTTCTCTTTTGTTTTTCTATCTTTTGTTTTTATTTGGTTGTATTCCATACATCTTTCCTCTGATGCTATCTTTTTTATCTCATGTGCTTCTGTGGTGGTTTTTTCAATGGTGGTTACCTTTGAGTAATGAAAAGGGTCCCTACTCTGTTCATTGTAGCGAACTATTTTGTGAGTACTTTTGCACTCCATCGTCCTTTGCTACTGTTAATCTCCATCTTCTCCCCCTCTTTCTTTTTGTTGTTGTCACAGTTTAAATTTGGTTTTATTGTGATCTTCTTGGAGCTTTTACTTGTGGCTCTGTTTTGGTTTTTTTTGTTCTTTGTATCTGATTGGAGAACCCCCTTTAGTAATTCCTGGAGTGGGGGTTTTCTGATGATAAATTCCCTCATCTTTTCTGTATCTGTGAATGTTTTTATTTCTCCTTCATATTTGAAGGATAGCTTTGATGGGTATAGTATTCGTGGCTGAAAGTTCCTCTCTTTCAGGACTTTAAATATTGGGGTCCACTCTCTTCTAGCTTGTAGAGTTTCTGCTGAGAAATCTGATGATAATCTAATGGGCCTTTCTTTATATGTTGTATTCTTCTTTTCCCTGGCTGCCTTGAGAATTTTTTCTTTGCAGTTGGTTTGTGTCAATTTCATTATGATATGCCTTGGAGTAGGTTTGTTGGGGTTAAGAAAACTTGGTGTTCTGTTTGCTTCTTGAATTTGAGGCTTTAGTTCTTTCCAAAGGCTTGGGAAGTTCTCATCTATTATTTGTTTGAGTATGTTCTCCATTCCATTTTCTCTCTCTTCTCCCTCTGATAAACCTATTATTCTTATGTTATTCTTTTTGATGGAGTCAGATAATTCTTGTAGGGCTATCTCATTTTTTTTTAATTTTTGAGTCTCTTTCTTCTTCTCTCTGTTGTGCCTCAAGTTGCTTGTCTTCTATTTCACTCATCCTCTCTTCTATCTGACCTGTTCTATTAGCTAAGCTTGTTATTTCATTTTTCATCTTGTGAATTGAGTTTTTCATCTCTGTTTGATTTGTTTTTATACTTTCAATTTCTTTGCACATATATTCTTTGTGTTCATTGAGTTGTTTTCTGAGCTCCCTAAATTGCCTTTCTGTGTTTTCTTGTATATCTCAGAGGATTTCTAGTATTTCTATCTTGAATTCTCTGTCATTTAGCTCCAAGGTTTCCAATATATTAAATTTTTTCTCCATAGATTTTTCCTCATCTAGCTGTGTTACCTCTTTTTCTTTTGTATCCATGATATTCGATTTTCTCTTCCTTAATGGCATCTGAGGGTGGTTTTGTTGATAGTATTAATGAGATTTAATAAAGAATAAAAAGTTAAAAAAATATAAAATCAAAAAGAGTTGTTTTTTTTTAATTAATAATGAAATAAAGAAAAATAAAATAATAATTTTATTAAAAAAGGAAATTATTCCCCCCCTCCTTTTTTCCTCTCCTCTCCCCTTTTTCTTGAGAAAATCTTGTGGTGAACTGTGAATTATAACAAACAATGTCTGTGATGGAGGTCCTGAATTGGGGAAAAGTAATAAAGGGGCAAAAAAAAAAAGAAAAGAAAAGAAAAAGGGGGGGTATGGACCCACAAAAAAGCAAATAAGGAAAAAAATTTGGGTCAAGAATAAAATGATTTGCTTTTAGGTGTTGGTTGCCTAAGAGTTATGATGAGAGGAATAAGAGGAAAACAGAAAAATGGGGGGACAAATTAAAAAAATACTATTGTATTTAGTGGAACAAGAACTAGATAAAATGGAGAGCCAGGGATGGGAGCACTGCTAGTGAGTTAAAAAGGTGAAGTAAAAACCCCCCAAAATGCCACAAACATAAGTTTGAGTCCCAGATAAGATAATTTGTTCGTTATTGAGGCTTGAATGAGAGGAGATGTAAAGGAGAAAGGAAGAAACTAATATAGAGGGAGAAAAGAAAGAGAGAGAGAGAAAAAAAGAGGGAACCACTAAAAGAAGAAAAAAGAAAGGAGAGAGAGAGAGTTAAGGGTTTTGGAGTGCAACCCTCATAGAGAGAAAAGAAGAGGAGAAAAAAGATAATGGGAGATGTAACACTTATGGGTAGTGTAGTTCAAGGAGAGGAGAAAGTAAGACCGGCAGAGAGTTAATCGGCCAAATTGGAGGAGGAAAAAAAGTATGAAGAATGAAGATAAGAGAAACAAACGAACAAATATAATAAAATGGGATAGGTTATAAAGTCTGCAGATTATTCTTGATTTTGAGAGGTTATCTTCTTCCTTTTTCTTTTCTCTCCCTCTTCCTGGTCAGTGACTCTGTACCCCAGGTTCTGCCCCTTTGGCACGCTCAGGTAGAGATTTGCAGTTGATAAGTCTCTATGGCAATGTCATGTATTGTGCTTTAGTCTCGTTGGGAGTCGAGGCTCATTAGCATATAGGCTCTGACAGTGAAAGAGTCCGTGTTCCTGGAACCTTTCTCCTAGTCTTTCCTTCCTCAATTAGTAGCCTGATAATCTAGCTATGGGGTTGCTGCTGCCTCTGCCTGGATAGTAAGAGGTTCAAAGAGCTGGCAACTCCCCACTCTATTCCCACTCAGCACAGGGCTCTGGGTAAGGCTCAGTCAGTCAGAGCTGCTAGCATAATCAGGCGGGCTTTCCATCCACTCAAAGACCTCTGGCTCTGCCACTCTGTCCAGTAACACAGGCGGGCGCCCACTTCCGGGGCGCTTGGAGGAAACTCTCATTCACTATCTGCACGCGCAGACCAGGATATCCGGCCAGCAGTCTCACGCTCTGAGTGAAACCCCCAACCGCATGGAAAAGTTGCAGCGGTGGAATTCGCTCTCGCTCCGTCCCCGTGCGAGGCTTTTGCAAGGCACTGGGGCGGCCCGATATTCCGTTTTTGCCCACACAAAGGCCCCTGACTCTGCCCCTCTGTGCGATAACACGGGCGCGCACTGCCGAGGCACTCGGAGGAATTGCTCACTTCCTATCTGCGCGTGCACACCAGGATATGAGGCCGGCCGCGTTTCCCTCTGAGTGAAACCCTCACCAGCACGGAAAATTTCCACCGTTGGAATTAGTTCTCACTCCCTCCCATGCGCGGCTTTCCCAGGGCACTGGGGCTGCCCAGAGATTCTGCTTTCAGCCCACAGAAAGGCCTCTGACCCTGCCTCTCTGTGGGGTAACACAGACACCCACTTCCGGGGCTTAGGAAGAAATCCCTCGCCCACTAACTGCGCACCAACCAGGAGAACGGGTAAAATGGCTGCCCCGCTTGTCTTTCTTTGTTTGGGTTTGGCGCGAATGTTAGCTTGTATTGCCCGGCTTGCCACAGGATCAGTTTTTCCTCGGCTAGGATCTCCGTGCCACAGCCTGGTTTGGCCGTTTGTGCCGCGGCCTGGATGTATTCACCCCCTTTGCCCGCCTCAGTTTCTATATTCACAGTTACCAGAGAAAGCCGCCCTGTTTAGGTTAGTGAGGAAAGCGGAGCATTTCTTACTCCCTATTTCCTTCGGGGTTTGGTTATATATTTAGCCAATTTTTCACTCGACCATACCTTCGGGTGTATTGCGAAGCATCTGGAGGCTCCAAGTATAGGTTTTTCTGTTTCTGGTTGAAGATCTTGTTGGGTTTTGGGGGAGATTTATCAGTATCGCTTCCTACTCTGCCATTACTCTGACATCATCTCCAATTTTGAGGTTTTTTTGTTAATAGTGTAAGTTGGTGGTCTAGTTTCATTTTTTTGCAGGTAGCTGTTCAATTTTCCCAACACCATTTATTAAAGAGACTGTCTTTATTCCATTGTATACTCTTGCCTCCTTTATCCAATATCAATAAACCATAACAGTGTAGGTTTATTTCTGGGTTCTCTGTTCTGTTCCATTGATCTGTATGCCTGTTCCTATGCCAGTACTAAGCTGTTTTGAGTAAGATGGCCTTGTAGTATAACCTGATATCAGGAAGTGTGTTACCTCCCCTTTGTTCTTCATTTTCAAGAATCCTGAGGTTATTCAGGTTATTTTTTGGTTCCATATATATTTTTGGAATATTTTCTCTAGATCTGAGAGATATGTTATTGGTATTTTAATAAGAATTGCATTGAATCTGTAGATTGCTTTGGGTAGTATATACATTTTAATTATGTTAATTCTTCCTATCCATGAACACAGTATATGCTTTTACTTGTTTTCTTTTTTCAATGTCTTATAATTTTTCAAGTACAAGTTTTTTACCTTCTTGTTTAAATTTATTCCTAGATACTTTATCTATTTATTTTTTCAATAGTAAAGTAGGTTGTTTTCTTAATTTCTCTTTCTGATAGTTTATTGTTGGTGTATAAAAATGTCACTGATTTCTGTGTATTAATTTTATATTCTGCCACCTTGCCAAATTCACTTATCAAGTCTAGTAGTTTTTTGACTGAGACTTAAGGGTTTACTATGTACAGTATCATGTCATCAGCAAATAATAACAGTTTTACTTCTTTTCCTTCCAATTTGCATGTGTTTTATTTCTTTTCCATGTCTGACTACTTTGTCTTAGACTTTCAGAACTATGTTGAATAAGAGTGGTGAAAGGGGGCACCCATGTCTTGTTCTTGTTCTTAAGGGTATTACTTTTAATTTTTTACCATTGAATATGATGTTGGTTGTCGGTTTGTCATATATAACCTTTATAATGTTGAAGTATGTTCCCTGTATTCTCTCTTTGCTCAGAGTTTTGAGCATAAATGGGGGCTGAATTTCATCAAATGGTTTTTCTGCATCCATTGATATAATCATGTGATTTTCATCCTTCATTTTGTTTTTGTAATGAGTTACATTTACAAATTGATTTGCGAATATTGTACCAGCCTTGCTTCCCCAGAATAAATCCCACTTGATCATCATGTGTGATCTTTTTAATGGATCACTACATCTGGTTTACTAATATTTTGTTTAGAATTTTAGCATCTATGTTCATTAGGCATATTGGCTTGTAGTATTTGGGAGGGGTTGCTTGTTTGTTTGCTTTTCTATGTAGTGTCTTTACCTGGTTTTGGAATGAAGATAATGCTTGCTTAATAAAAGGAGCTTAGAAGTTATCCCTCCTCTTGAATTTTTTGGAATAGCTTGAGAAGAATAGGTGTTCTTCTTTGAATATATGGTAAAATTCTCCTGTGAAGCCATCTAGTCCAGGAATTTTGTTTGCTCAGGAAGTTTCCTGATAACTGTTTCAATTTCATTTGTTGTAATCAATCTGTTTAGGGTTTCTGATTCTTCTAGATTGAGTTTTGGAAGATTGTATGTTTTTAAGAATTTCTCATTTCTCCTTGATTGTCAAATTTTTTGGCATATAGATCTTCATAGTATTTTCTTATAATCCTTTGTATTTCTGTAGTGTCAGTTGTTACTTATCCACTTCCATTACTGATTTTATTGATTTGGGTTCTCGCACTTCTTTTCTTGATGAGTCTGGTTAAAAGTTCATCAATCTTGTTTACCTTTTTAAAGAACCAGCTCTTGGTTTTATTGATCTTTTCTATTGTTATTTTTAGCTTTTATGTATTTATTTCTGCTCTGATCTTTATTACTTTCTTTCTTTGATTCCCTCTGGTCTTTATTTGTTGTTCTTTTTTTTATTCTTTTAGGTGTAGAGTTAGGTTGTTTATTTGAGCTTTTTTGTTTGTTTGTTTCTTAAGGTATCCCTGAAATGCCATGAACTTCTCTTTCAGGACTGCTTTTGATGTGTCCCATAGATTTTGGGTTATTGTATTTCCCAAAATCATTTCATTTGTTTCAAGAAAATTTTTTATTTCTTCTATGATCTCATTGTTAACCCATTCATTATTTAATAACATGCTATTTAGCCTGCAAGTGTTTGAATGTCTTTCAGTTTCACAACTGTAGTTGATTTCTAATTTCATGCCATTGTTCTCAGAGAATATGTTTGATATAATTTCAATCCTTTTAAATTTATTGGGACTTGTTTTGTGTCCTCACATGTTGTCTTTCCTAGAAAATGTACAATGCACATTTGAAAAGAATATACATTCTGCTGCTTTGGGGTAAAATGTTCTGAAGATGTCAATTAAACCCAGTGGATCTAGTGTGTCATTTAAGGCTGTTGTTTCTTTGTTTATTAGCTGTCTGGAGGATCTAATCACTAATGTTAGTGGGGTATTAAAATCCCCTACTATTATAGTATTGCTGAACAAATTTTGATGCAGTGGATAGAGCATCAGACTAGAATGCAAATGACCCAGGTTCAAAACCCTGAGGTCACAGGCTTGATCACGAGCTCACCAACTTGAGCACGGTGTTGCTGGCTTGAGCATAGGATCATAGAGATGACCCTATGGTCATTGACTTGAGCCCAAATATTGCTGGCTTGAAGCCCAGGGTCACTAGATTAAGCACAGGGTTGCTGGCTTGAGCAAGGTGTCACTCACTCTGCTATAGCCCCCAGGTCAAAGCACGTAAGAGAAAGCAATCAATGAAGAACTAAGAAGACTGAAAAGCCACAACAAAAAATTGATGCTTCTCATCTCTTTCCCTTCCTTCCTGTCTGTCCCTGTCTGTCCCTCTCTCTGTCTCTCTGTCTGTCTCTGTCACTAAATAAATAAATAAATAAATAAAATACCTTCCTATTATATTATTGCTATTGTTCTCACCCTTTATATCCACCAAAACCTGCTTTATATATTTAGTTGCTCTTATATTAGGTGCATAAATATTTACAATGGTTATATCCTCCTGTTGGATTGCTCCCTTTATCATTATGTACTGACCTTTTTTTGTTCCTTGTTTTAAAGGCTATTATGTCAGATATAAGTATTGCTAACCCAGATTATTTTTTTCATTTCCATTTGCATGAAATGCTTTCTTACATCTCTTTATTTTTGGTCTATGTGTATCTTTTTTTCTGAGGTTGGTATCTTGTAGACAGCATATATACAGCTCTCGTTTTCTTATCCATGCAGCTACCCTATGTCTTTTGATTGGAGCATTTAATACATTTATATTTAAGATTATTATTGATATATACTTATTTATTTTCATTTTATTCTTTAAATCTACAATCTTCTAGCTCTCATTTTCTTTTTTTCTTTGCTCTCTTTATAGCAGGCCCCTTAACATTTATTTTCTACCAGGTTGGTTTTAATGAATTTCTTGAGACTTCTTTGTATTTGTAGCTTTTTATTTCTCTTTCAATGTTAAACAATACCATTGCTGGATAAAGTAGTCTTGCTTGTAGATTCTTGTTTTGTATCACTTTGAATATTTCTTGTCAGTTGCTCCTGGACTGAAGTGTTTCTGTTGAGAAGTCAGATGTCATCCTTAATGGGGGCTCCTGTGTTGGTAGTTAACTGTTTTCTCTTGTAGCTTTTAGTATTCTTTCTTTGTCTCTTAATTTTGACATTTTAATTATGATAAATCTTGATGTGGCCTCTTTGGGTTCATCTTTAATGACATTCTCTGTGCTTCTTGGACTTGTATGACTTTTTCTTTCATCAATTTAGGAAAACTTTCAGCTATGATTTCTTCAAATAGGTTGTCTATACCTTGTTTGTTTTCTTGTCCTTTAGGAACCCCTATGATGTGGATGTTGTTTCTCTTTATGTTGTCACAGAGGTTCCTTAGAGTTTCCTCAGTTGTTTTTAGCCTCTATTCTTTTTGCTACTCTGCTTCTGTGCTTACATTTATCTTGTCCTCTAAATTGCTGATTCAATCCTCTGCTTCATTCAGCTTGCTATTGATTCTTTCTAGTGCAGTATTTATTTCTGATATTGTATTTGTCATTTCTGACTAGTTCATTTTTTATGATTTTAAGTCCTTTTTGATGCTTGCTATCTCTTTAAGTTCTCATTGTGATCAACCATTGTTTCCCCAAGATCCTTGAGCATTCTAAAAATCATTATTTTAAACTCTGCATCTGGTAGTTTGGTTATTTCCATTTCATTTACTTCTTTGGGGGTATTTCTCCTGTTGATTCATTTGGATAATATTCTTTGTCTGCCTATTTTGTCTGTATATTAGGTAGTACTGTCTGACTTTGAAATTTTTGTAGTATCTTTATGGGAAAGATGGGCTCAGTGGTAGTGACCTCTAGGCAACCTGAGTTCCTTGCTCTAGAAATGTTTCTTGAGGGTGGTATTTACCTTCCTGTTTTATGTGAGTATTGAATGCAGTTGGTCTTTTTGTTGTGGGTGTGGTTATCTCTTTAGGCTGGCTGGCTCGAAGGGGCAGTCTTGACCATATGTATTAAACACTGTGCACTATCTGTCCTGTTGGACATATTTATTCTCGGCAGTGTTCACTACCTGCTGGACTTCTTTGGGCATGCTGTTTGTGTAGCTAGCTGAGTCTAGCATTGATACTGTCTGTCACCCACTACTGGTTGTGTTGGTTCTGGGTCTTCTTGGGTTGGCATCAGCTACTGATATGTTTGTTGTTTGTGTCTGCATTTTCTATACCTGGGTTGTATGGGAGGGGTTAACCTGTTTATAGGGACCAGCTTTCTCCTGCTTATAGTAGATAGCAGCCTTATAAAAGCCCCAAATTCTGTAAGATATGCATCCACTTTTCAGCTACTCTACTTCCTTTTGCAACTGTTTGTCTTCCCATAGAGTTTACTCTAAAAAGGACTGTAGTGTGGGCTCAGACTGGCCTCATCCAACCAACCCCTCTATGGGTTGCAAGATTGGTGGTTTAGGGCAGCTAAGGTTGGGAATACAATGTTAGTGGGACCCTCTCCTTTAGGGGTCTCATGCTCAGGAGCTCAGTATGTGGAATGCGGCCACTAATCCAGAGCCTAATCCCTCAGACACTGCTGGATACTCAAATTTTATTTCTCCCTAGCAAGGTGTGCAGCAGGTTTGGATTGGGTGGGGGCAACAGTCCCCTCTACCAAAGTTCTCCCACCTAGTGAGATCCTGGTCAGGGAGGAAGACTAAGGGAGTTCTCCACTGGGGCTGACAGTGGCTCTCCAGAAAGTGGCTAAGCCCCTCAACCAGACTCACACTTAAAATTTTCATACTCCAAACTTTTCTCCCTTCCCCTTGTGGAACCTAGCCCAGCACCCACCCCTTCCTTGGCTACATTGTTAGTTGGTCCAGTCTATTTTCACAGACCTCAGTAGAATGTGGCCACCAAGATCTGGTAGGTTTGGTCTCTGAGACCCAGAGATGTCCATAATCTGAACAGTTTTTACTGAATCACCTGTAAGGCAGAAGCACCAGTCATAGTCTTAGGGGAATGCGGAGAAAAGCTCTGGCTTCAACACCAGAAAACTGAGTCCCTGATGTGCTCCGGGCTTCCTGGCTTACTTCTCAGGATTACCCAGTCTCCACAGAGTAGGGAAGGAGAGATTTGTGAGGGTGGGGCAGTTGTTTTCTCCTAGGCTAATGCCAAGTGGAGGGGATCGTTCCACCAAAGAAAGATCGCAACTGCATATTGGAGAATGACTCAGCATAGGGGTTCTGGTGACTGTTCCCCACAGTGTCTCTCCCTGGGCAACCAACTTCACACCTTCCTCAAGCAACTGTAGTTGACTCAGCTTTCCCCCATTGGCACCAGAACCCTGGATAAATTGCTTTGTATGAGATTTTTTTCACCTGCCCTGTAAGATCAAGCCTGTGTTTACAAGAGTTCCCATCTCTTTCTCCCTTGGTTTTTCACCTCAAATCCTGTGTGGATGCCTCTTTTAGGCTCAAGTACTCTAGGCTGGGGCACCAGGCCTGGAGCATAGAACCTGCACTTCTCAGAGTGATCCTCCCAACACTGAGCATCCCTCCAGAGCCCCTACTCGCTCCTGAGAGTGGGGCAGGTCTTTCCACATCACTGCCCATCATACCAGTCTCAGTGTGGCTTCTTCTGTGATCCTTGGTTATAGATTCCTTTTCATTTAGTCCAAAGTTGGTTTTTCAATATGATTGCTCTTAAATTAAATTGTAATTCAATTTGGTCCTGGGAGGTAGTAGTTGGAACTTCTGCCTACACTGTCACCATCTTGAAAATTGGTCCAGTGATTCCAAAGAATCTCAAGTACACCAACATCTTTTCACCACTTTCTGTTCTTAAACTACTCTTGCACAAATATTTTAGTGACTCTCTTTTCTTCACTAGGTTTCTACTCAAAATTTCCCTTTTCTGCTCACCATGATTCTTTTACATTTTACCCTTTTTTATCATAGAACTTATTACTACTTGTGTCTTTTCCCCCCTTTTAGTGTCTACTGTCTGTTTAAAGTACTAGAGTGTAAAACTAAAAACAAAGATTACGTTTGCAAGTGACATCAGAGAAATGGCGCAGTGAGGAGTGCTCCCGATACCTCTCCCTGAAACTTCAATAAATTCAACAACTAGAGACAGAAAAACAATCTCAGGAGCATCTGAAATACACATATATCAAACAAAGATATGATTGGGTGAAAAGGTGGATGAATATATAATCCACTCTGAAGGAATTAAGAAAGAGAACGAAATATTTCACTTTCCTCACTGACCTGAGCCAGGGCTGCTTCACTTGAAACTGAAAGAAAGTGAGGGTCAGGGGCATGGAAAAAGCTGGGCTAGGGCAGAGACATTCAACTCAAGGAGAGAGTATGCCCATGCCTCAGCCCATGTGGAGCTAATGCCAGCGGCAGACCCTGGCAGAGGTAGGTGAACGGTTTCCTTGTTTACTCTTGGTATCTCAGTAGGCGAGTGTGGGCAGTGTGCGAGTGGATCCTGGTGCTTTGGGCGTGGGTGCCCACATTCCCGGACAAAGGGACTGGGTTGGAGACTGTCAGTAGTGACCCTCTGTGTGGGCTGTGACCAGAGTTTCTGAATAATCCTGGCTTCCCAAACAACACTGTGTGGGAAGTGCATAAAAACTGGCTTCCCTACACCTGGACCTGTCTGGGCGTGGCCCCTCCACCAGCCATACAAGTTAACAAAGCACACTCCAAGGGAAGGAAACTGCAGAAGTGGCGGGGGGCAAGGTGTGCAGGCAGCTTGCAGACAGACTCTGGAGAGCAGACCTATGGAGTGCTGAGGCAACTGGACATGCCCAGAGTCTTATAAAAAGACACCCGAAAAGCAATCGGCTCCCAGACCTGCCTGATTATGCAGGCTGCTCTGGCTGGAAAAGGCTTACCCAGAACCCCGCATTGAGTGTGATTAGAGCGGGAATGTGGCAGTTCTTAGAGCCTCTTGCTCTTCAGGCAGTGGCTGGAACAACTTTGCAGTTGGGTCCCCAGTCTGACGTTCAGGAAGGCGAGATTTGGGGAGAGGCTCTGAGAAAGTGGACTCTCCCATTGTCAGAGCCTGCAAACGCTAACAAGCCCCACCTATCAACGGGACTGAGGCCTAGTTTATGTCATCACCATAGTGACACAACAGCAAATCTTTGCCTAAGAGTGCCACAGGGGCAGAACCAGGGGTACAGTGCCACCAGCCAAAAAGAGAGAGAAGAAAGAATAAGGAAGAAGATAACTTCTCAAAACCAGGAAAAATCCACAGTCTTTATAACTTTTTTCCATTTTTTTCTTGTATTTTTTTATCTTTTTTTTTCATTTCACCTTGATCATTTTATCCTCTTCATTTTATTCTTTTCTTTTCATTTTGAACATTATTATTCATAGGTGTTACATTTTTTATTCTTTTTTGTTTTCTGTGAGTGCTACATTCCAAAAAACTTAACCTTTTTTTCTCTCTTTTTTTGTTTCTTCTTTTCTCTTTCACTTTTTCTCTTGCTCAAATCTCACCCACAAACAAATTATTTTATTCTGGATTCACATTTCTTCTTTGAGGCATTTTGTGTGCTTTTTACTTCGCTTTTTATCTCTAGTATTTCCCCCCAACTCTAGCTCTCCATTCCATAGTTTTTGTTCCACTTAATACAATAGAATTATTATTTTTACTGTATGTTTTCTTTTTTCTTACACTATTTCTCTCATTTGACAATTATTTACAAACAAATTATTTTGTTCTTGATCGAAATTTTTTTCTTGTGGCATTTTTTGGATTCTTGCCTTGTTTTTTGCCTCTTTGTCACTCCCCCCAATCCAGACCCTCTGTTCTACATATTTGTCATCCATTTAGCACAATAGAATTTTCCATTTTTCACTGCATTTTCTCAAAATTTTTTTATCAACTCTTATTAGTGTTATTAACAATACTACTCTCAAATACCATTAAAGAAAAATAAATCAAATATTATGGATACAAAAGACAGTGATGTAGCTCAGATAAATGAGAAAAAATCTATAGAAAAAATTCAATATTGTAGAAACCTTTGTGTAAATTACAGAGAATTTAAAATTGAAGTCCTAAAAATAATCAGAGGTATACAAGAAAGAACAGAAAGGTAATTTAGGGAGCTCAAAAAACAATTCAATGAATGGAAAGAATTCTTCACCAAGAAAAATGAAACTATGAAAATGAATCAAACAGAGATGAAAAACAATTCATGAACTGAAAAACGAAGTAACAAGCTTAGGCAACATAACAGGCCAGATAGAGGAGAGAATTAGTGACATAAAGAGAGGCAACTAGAGGTACTACAGAGAGAAGAGGAAAGAGAGCACTCATGAATTTAAAAAAATGAGATAGCCTTACAGGAATTGTCTGACTCCAAAGAAAGAGCAACATAAGAATAATGGATATATCATAAAAAGAAGAGAGAGAAAAGGAATGGAGAACATATTCAAAAAATAATAGATGAGAACTTCCCAAGCCTATGGAAAGAACTAAAGCCTCGAATTCAAAAAGCAAACAAAACACCGAGTTATCTTAACCCTAACAAACCTACTTCAAGGCACATCATAATGAAATTGGCACAAACCAATGACAAAAAAAAATTCTCAAGGTAGCTAGGGACAGAAGAATACAACATATAAAGGAAGGCCCATTAGATTATCAACAGATTTTGCAGCAGAAACTCGACAAGCTAGAATAGAGTGGACCCCAATGTTTAAAGTCTGAAAGAGAGGAACTTTCAGCCAAGAATACTATATCCATCAAAGCTACCTTTCAAATATGAAGAAGAAATTAAAACATTCACAGATACCGAAAAGATGAGGGAATTTATCACCAGAAAACCCCCATTTCAGAAAATACTAAAGGGGGTTTTCAGCCAGACACAAAAAAGAAAACTACAAGTAAAAGCTTCATCAAGATCACAATAAAAACAAGATTAATCTATGACAAAGAAACAAAAAAGGGTAGAGGACAAAGATTAACAGTAGCAAAGGAGTATGGAGTGCAGAAACACTCATGACATAATGTACTACAATGAACATGATATGTATGCTTTCCATTAGTCAATGATAACCACCCCTAAGAAAACCAACACAGAAGTACATGGCTTGAAAAAAGAAGTAACAGAGAAAAGAATATGGATTACAACCAAACAAAAACAAATGATAGAAAAATAAAAGAGAAGAACCAAATAAGATACAAAACTATCAGAAAGCACTATATAAAATGGCAATAGGAAATCCTCAAATGTCAATAATTATAATAAATGTAAATGGATTAAACTCACCAATAAAAAGACACAGAGTAACAGTAAAAAAGAAAATCCAACTGTATACTGCCTACAAGAAACACATCTAAGCAACAAGGATAAAAACAAATTCAAAGTGAAAGGTTGGAATACAATACTTAAAGCAAATAACATACAGAAAAGCGAGTGTAGCAATACTCATATCTAACAAAGCTGACTATAAGACAGCAAAGTTAATCAGAGACAAAAACGGTTATTTTATAATGATAAAGGGGTCATTGAATGAAGAAGACATAACACATCTTAATATATATGCACCAAACCAAGGAGCACAAAATATACAAGACAACTACTGACTGACCTAAAAACAAAAACTGACAAAAATACAATCATACTTGGAGACCTCAATATACCGCTGATGGCTCTACATCCTTTATCCAAACAGAAAATCAATAAAGATATATTGGCCCTTGGAAACAACCAAAAAGCCCTTCAATAGATGACTGGATAAAGAAAATGTGGTACATATACACTATGGAATACTACTAAGCCATATGAAGTGATGACATCAGATAATTTTCAACAAAATGGTTGAATCTTGATAACATTATATGGAGTGAAATAAGTAAATCAGAAAAAAACAAGAACTGCATGATTCCATACATAGGTGGGACAGAAAAACGAGACTAAGAACATGGACAAGAGTGTGGTGGTTACCGTGGGAGGGGGAGGAGAGGGAGGGAGCGGGGGAGGAGAGGGGGAGGGGCACAAAGAAAACTAGATAGAAGGTGATGGAGGATAATCTGATTTGGGTGATGAGTATGCAGCATAATTGAATGACAAGATAACATGGACATGTTTTCTTTGAACATATGTACCCTATTTATTGATGTCACACCATTAAAATTAATAAAAATTTATAAAAAATAAAATAAAATATTTATGCAAAAAAAAAGATATATTGGCCTTAAATGAAACACTAGAGCAAGGGTCCCCAAACTACAGTCTGTGGGCCTCATGTGGTCCTCTGAGGCCATTTATCTGGCCCCCTTCACACTTCTGGAAGAGGTACCTCTTTCCTTGGTGGTCAGTGAGAGGAGCATAGTTCCTATTAAAATACTGGCCAGTTTATTGATTTAAATTTACTTGTTCTTTATTTTAAATATTGTATTTGTTTTGACTTTTTTACTTTAAAATAAGATATGTGCAGTGTGCATAGGTTTTTGTTCATAGATTTTTTTTAAGGTCCAGCCCTCCAACGGTCTGAGGGACAGTCAATTGGCCCCTTGTGTAAAAAGTTTGGGGAACCCTGCACTAGAGCAAATGAATATGATAGACATCTACAGGATATTTCATCCCAAAACGACAGAATAGACAGTTTTCTCTAGTGTACATGGACATTCTCAAGAAATGACCATATATTGGGCCACAAAAATAACATCAACAAATTCAGAAAGATTGAAATTATACCAAGCATATTTTCTGTTCATGAAGCCTTGAAACTATAATTCAACTCCAAAAAAAAGAGGTAAACAAACCCACAAAAATGTGGAAATTAAACAACATACTTTTAAAAAATGAGTGGGTCAAAGAAGAAATAAGCACAGAGATCAAAAGATACCTACAGGTCCTGGCCGGTTGGCTCAGTGGTAGAACATCGGCCTGGCGTGCAAGAGTCCGGGGTTTGATTCCCGGCCAGGGCACACAAGAGAAGCGCCTATCTGCTTCTCCACCCCTCCCCCTCTCCTTCCTCTCTGTCTCTCTCTTCCCCTCCCGCAGCCAAGGCTCCAATGGAGCAAAGTTTGCCCGGGCGCTGAGGATGGCTCTGTGGCCTCTGCCTCAGGCACTAGAATGGCTCTGATGGTGGCAGAGCAATGCCCCAGATGGGCAGAGCAATGCCCCCTGGTGGGCATGCTGGGTGGATCCCAGTCAGGCGCATGCGGGAGTCTGATTGCCTCCCCATTTCCAACTTAAGAAAAATACAAAAAAAAAAAAAAGATACATACAGGCAAACGAAAATAACAATACAACATACCAGAATCTCTGTTATTCAGCAAAAGCAGTAATAAGAGGGAAGTTCATATCACTGCAGGCCTATATGAACAAATAAGAGAGAGCCCAAGTAAACCACTTAACTTCACACCTTAAGGAACTAGAAAAAGAACAACGATAACCCAAAATCAACAGAAGAAAGGAAATAATAAAATTAGAGTAGAAATAAATGAAATAAGAACAGAAAGACTATAGAAAAAATAATAATAAAACAAGGAGCTGGTTCTTTGAAAAGATCAGTACAATTTACAAACCCTTGGCAAGACTCACCAAGGAAAAAAGATAAAGAATTCATATAAACAAAATCCAAAATGAAAGAGGATAAATCACCACAGATATCATAGATATACAAAGAATTATTGTAGAATATTATGAAAACTATATGCCACCAAATTTAACAATCTAGAAGAAATGGGTAAATTTCTAGAACAATACAAACTTCCTAGACTGAGTCATAAAGAAGCAGAAAGCCTAAACAGACCCATAAGCAGAGAGGAAATAGAAACAACTATTAAAAACCTCTCCAAAAATAAAAGTCCAGGGCCAGATGGCTATACTAGTGAATTCTATCAAACATTCAAAGAATACTTGGTTTCTATTCTACTCAAAATCTTCCAAAAAATTGAAGAAGAAGCAATACTGCCAAACATATTTTATGAGGTCAACATAACCCTCATAACAAAACCTGACAAGGACAAAACAAAAAAGGAAAACTACAGACCCATATCTCTAAATACAGATGCTAAAATACTAAGCAAAAGACTAGCAAATCCAATATAACAACACATTAAAAAAATAATTCATCATGATCAAGTGGGATTCATCCCAGAATCACAAGGATGGTTCAACATACGTAAAACAGTTAACATAATACACCATATCAACAAAACAAAGAACAAAAACCATATGATCTTATCAATAGATGCAGAAAAGGCATTTGATAAAATATAACATCATTTTATGTTTAAACACTTAACAAAATGAGTATAGAAGGAAAATACCTCAACATATTAAGGCCATCTATGATAGACCATCAGCTAACATCATATTATATGGCATAAAACTGAGAACTTTCCCCCTAAAATTAAGCACAAGACAAGGTTGTTCACTCTCTCCACTCGTATTCAACATAGTACTGGAAGTTCTAGCCAGAGCAATCAAACAAGAGAAAAAAATAAAAGAAATTTATATTGGAAAAGAAGAAGTAAAGGTTTCACTTTTTGTAGATGATATGATCCTGTACATCAAAACCCCCAAAAACTCCACAAAAAGACTACTAGAAACAATAAACCAATATAGTAAGGTAGCAGGATACAAAGTTAATATACAAAAGTTTATTGCCTTCCTATATGCCAACAATGAAACATCAGAAAACAAGCTCAAAAAAGCCCAATCATGTTCATGGTCACAACAAGAACAACAAAAAATTAAATACCTAGGAATAAACATAACAAAGAATGTAAAGGACCTATATAATGAAAACTACAAAGCATTGTTAAAGGAAATAAAAAAATATATAAAATGGAAATATATTCCTTGTTCTTGTATAGGAAGTATAAATATAGTCAAAATGACCATATTACCCAAAGCGATATACAAATTTAATGCCATTCCCATCAAAATTCCAATGTCATTTTTTAAAGAAATGGAACAAAAAATCAGATTTATATGGAACTATAAAAACCCTGAATAGCCAGAGCAATCCTAAGGGAAAAGAATGAAGCTGGGGGCATTATAATACCTGACTTCAAATTATTTTATAGAGCCACAGTAATCAAAACAGCATGGTATTGGTAGAAAAATAGACACTCAAACAAATGGAACAGAAGAGAAAGCCCATAAATAAAACCACCTGTATGTGGTCAAATAATTTTTGGTAAAGGGGCCAACAACACACAAGGGAGAAAAGAAAGCCCCTTCTACAAATGGTGCTGGGAAAACTGAAAAGCCTCATACAAAAGAATGAAACTCCACTACAGTTTGTACCCTTTACTAAAATTAATTCAAAATGGATCAAAGACCTAAATATAAGACCCGAAACAATAAATTACATAGAAGAAAACATAGGTACTAAACTCATGGACCTTGGTTTCAAAGAACACTTTATGAAGTTGACTCCAAAGGCAAGGGAAGTGAAGGCAAAGATAAATGAATGGGACTAAATCAGACTAAGAAGCTTTTGCACAGCAAAAGAAACTGACAACAAAACAAGCAGACAGCCAAATAAATGGGAGAAGATATTTTCAAACAACTGCTCAGATAAGGGCCTAATATCCAAAATATACAAAAAGCTCATAAAACAACAACAAACAAGCAAACAATCCAATAAAAAAAATGGGAAGAGGACATGAACAGACACTTCTCCCAGGAAGAAATACAAATGGCCAACAGATATATGAAAAGATGCTCATCTTCATTAGCTTTAGAGAAATGCAAATCAAAACTACAATGAGATACCACCTCACACCTCTTAGATGAGCTATTATCAACAAGACAGGTAATAACAAGTGTTAAGAGAGGCTGTGGAGTAAAAGGAACCCTCATCCACTGTTGGTGGGAATGTAAAGTAGTACAACCACTATGGAAGAAATTATGGTGGTTCCTCAAAAAATTAAAAATAGAACTACCATATGACCCAGCAATTCCTTTATTGGGTATATACCCCCAAAACTCTAAAACACTAGTACAAAAAGACACATCCAGCCCCATGTTCATTGCAGCATTGTTCACAGTGGCCAAGACATGGAACAACCAAAAAGCCTTTCAATAGATGACTGGATAAAGAAGATGTGGTACATATCTACTACGGAATACTACTCAGCCATAAGAAATTACAACATAGGATCATTTACATCAACATGGATGGAACTTGATAACATTATACTGAGTGAAATAAGTAAACCAGAGAAAACTAAGAACTATATGATTCCATACATAGGTGCGATATAAAAATGAGACTCAGGGACATGGACAAGAGTGTGGTGGTTACTGGGGGTAGGGAGTGGAAGGGTGAGGGTGGGGGGAGAAGAGAGGCACAAAGAAAACCAGATAGAAGGTGACGGAAGATTATATGACTTCTGTTGATGAGTATGCAACATAATCAAATGTCAAAATAACCTTGGAGATGTTTTCTCTGAACCTATGTACCCTGATTAATTAATGTCATCGCATTAAAATTAATAAAAAATATTACATTTGCTTTTCTTATTACCTTTATTACATGTCTAGATAAATAACTAACACACAAGTGTTTAACAAGAGAACAAATTGATTAAAAAGTCATCATTTGAGTAGGAGGATGATTTAGATGCTGTTGAATTACACACAAAAATGAAACAAATTAAATTTTTATTGAAAATGAGAAGGCATTTGATAAGAAGAATGACAGTATTTCCCACAGTTACCAGACTATTATCTAAATATCTTGCTGAATTGCAATGTCCAGAGGACACCAAATGATATTTGTTCATAACATTGCATCTCAATTGCAAAATACTGTGCTTAAAGGAAAATTCAGCTGCCATATAAAAACTTGTTGAATGAATCAATTTTAAAAAGGCTCTGCAATTCAACCAATTTAGTAGTTAAGTCTAGTCATTGGAATTTGTATTTCCAGAGAAATAAGTCAGTATAGTTTAACTACATAGTCGTCCCCTTTAGGCCATTTATTTTGTCTGAGGAAAATATATGCTTCTAGAGAAACAGACAAACTTCTTGCTGGAGAAATTGTGTAATTCCCCATAATAGATCACTATAATAATAAAATTATTTGCAAGTTCATCATAGAATTAAGAAAAAACTAAATGAGGTAGTGGGTAGAAGAAACTTTGAATTAATCTGATAAATGTTATCAATATATTTTTATTGCAACAGAATTTATAATAGACAAAGGGCTAAAATCCATTTCATAAACATCCACCGATGTAGTAAGATAAATGATTTATATGTTACTTAATAAATATTGATCTGTGTTGTTTTGGATGTTTATATCTGGGATATAAGAAGCATTTTTAATTAGAAACAACATTTTCCAGTAATTCAGTGAGGAGTTAAAAATTAATAATGCAATCACATATCCATTATGGGAAGGACAATAGAACAGAGGGAGAAAAATACAAAATATTTATATAATACAAAGATCTAACCCAGTTTTCTTTCCCTGGTCTTAATTTACGTAAATGATTATTTCTCAACTCTCTATTTCTCCTCCAGCAGCTTACTAAAATCTAGAAAAATTTATCATTTTGGCGTTCAGTGAATAGTTAAATGAAGCAACATATTTTAAAAGATGTATTATTTAGAACCTTGGGTTTGTAAGAGAATATTCAATATTCATATAACTTTTCTTTTTCTTTATGTGGAAAAAGCTTCTTCCACTATTCTTCCCCTTCACCTTCCTGCTCTGCAGCTTCTCTCCCTCTCTCAACCCCCACCCTCCATCCTTCCATCATCTCTTTTCTTTTTCTCTCATACAAGAATACTATCACAGATCATGTAAATATATCATGTAGGATTGACTGGAAAAGAATTTTTAATATTACATAATAGTTGTTAAAAACAGGTAACCATAAAAATACATTAGCTTGTATAACAGTATTTTTAAAGATTGTAAAAATACTAAAAACATTGTTCAAATTGAAATTGTTTAAATACTGAAACTTGCATATTTGGAACACAGATAATAGTCTGACAAAGTTTGTGTATCGTACTATATTTTAGTTATATTTTTGCTTGGCCACCTATTATAGCATTTTAGAGCTGTTAGTAGTTTGAGTGTGTGTTCAGTATTACAACATGGTTAATATTTTATCAGAAAGTTATTTCCTTTGCCTTGAAATTATTTTGTTCTTTGCAAGTTATTTTTATTTTTATGTTAATTTGAAAAAGTCACAATGCTGTAAATAAATTCCATTTGGGAATCTAATATTTAATAATTAAACATCTTCTGGCTTTTAGTGGAAAAGTAATTGCTTATATGAAGTTGTTAAACCTGGCTTGCTGGACTACAAATATTTTGTTATTGATGGACTATTCAAACTTAATAATAGAAAATGAGTAACAGTGTTTTTTGTCATTCTGTATTTTTATAAAAGTTTGGAAAGTAATTCTATTTTAGTGAAAGGTAAATAATGTTTTAAATGACTTCTTTATATTTTAAAAACTAAATTAGTCTAACTTTTAGCTTTTCTCCTTTATTTTATTTCATTTTATTTTTTTATGACAGAAACAGAAACAGGGAGAGGGACAGATAGGAACAGATAAACAGGAAGGGAGAGAGATGAAAAGCATCAATTCTTCATTGCGGCACCTTAGTTGTCCATTGATTCTTTCTTACATGTGCCTTGTCCAGAGGGCTACAGCAGACCGAGTGACCCCTTGCTCACGCGAGTGACCTTTGGCTCAACCTGGTGAGCCTTGCTCAAACTAGATGAGCCCATGCTCAAGGTGGTGACCTTGGGGTTTCAAACTCAGGTACTCCACATCCCAGTCCAATGCTCTATCCACTGCACCACCGCCTGGTCAGGCCACTTTTCTTTATTAAACATATGATTGTAACCAATTTTATATTGCCATAACCAATTAATGGTCTAACCTTTAAAAAAATGGCCTTTTGTTAATTCCTTATATCTACCAACACTCCTCAACACAACAATACTAAAATAATATGAATCTGGAATGAAAATGTTGCTATAGTGAAGCAATTCTTTATACTTAAATTTTTAAGACAGACAATTCTAGTCTCTTCCTGTTATACAGTGAAGAAATTGTGATATTGTATGATAAATAGCAAAAAATGCAAGTAAGAGAAATTAAACTTGGATGAGATAAAAAGAGAAGAGCATAGCAGTAGAAAATGTCTATGATTCAGTGACAAATGCAGTTATTTCTTTCTTTAAGCATGTAAACCTTATCTTTTGTGAATAAAACTGAACAAAATTTTAGGACTTTGGTTACTATAGCTTGTAATTACATACATGTATTTGTACTTTTTTTACAACTGGAAACAGAAAATAGTATAAGATAAGGGTATTTGGGCAGATTTCTCTAAGACAGACTTAAATATTAATGATTATTCTAATTACAAATACAAAACTTTCAAAGAAAATATAATAGTACGCCCTGGCAGGTTGGCTCAGTTGTACAGTGTCAGCCTTGCATATGGAAGTCCCTGGTTCAATTCCTGGGCAGAGTACACAGGGAAGTACCCATCTGCTTCTATACCCTTCCCCCTTTCCTTCCTCTCTGTCTCTCTCTTCCCCTCCCATAGCCAAGGCTCCACTGGAGCCAAGTTGGTCCAGGTGCTGAGGATGGTTTGAGGCCTTAGGTGCTAGAATGGATCCAGTTGCAATGGAGCAATGCCCTAGTTGGGCATAGTATCGCCCCCTGTGGGTTTGCCGGGTGGATCTTGGTCGGGTGCATGTGGGAGTCTGTCTCTGCCTCCTCGGTTCTCACTTCAGAAAAAAAAATACAAACAAAAAAAATATAATAGCTATAGTAAATTTTAGAATTCTTAATACAAATTATAATTAAAAGATGCATAAGCTAACATATGAAATAAATCACTCAATTTAATCTGTTGTCTTAATCGAAAAAAAAAAACACAAAACTTCCCAAATAGCCAGTTTAGATTATTACTCATAGACCATAGCTACATATATACATGCCTAAGAAGGTATTATAAAGGTTGATACCTTTAAAATATCTCATTGTTAAAAATTGGAAGAAGAAAAATATAGTCTCTTTCTCTGTCTTCAATGATTCAGAGCTTGAGTTTTTAAAAGTTGACTAAAAAACAAACAATTCCAATGGAATACAGGCATAGTCTGCAAGCTTTTAATAATTCTCAGTACACATAGGTATCTGCCCAAGCAATAACACAAAGGAAAAAAATCACAAAGAATACACATATTCTTTGGTGAAAGCTGGTCTTTCACTGTGGTGGTATTCTTTTTCAATGGCCTTCAATCTCTAACCTCATAAGAAACCTCTAAGCAGAAAAGAAATAAAATCATATTATAAGATGTTCTTCCAGATGTGATTTCTAGTGCATTTGGAAGATAAACATTTGGTTGTGATTTAGGAAATTTTGACATTTTAATACTCTTAAAAGGGGAAAACAATAAAATATTTCAGGAAAACTATGAGATAATTTTATTTTTCAATATAAACTATAATCTCATATTTTATAGCTAAAATGTATTCACAAAGAAAAGTTGATCACTTACTTTTTATAATGGGATGTTCAAATTTTTTACATGTTTAAAATATCAAAAAATAAAAATATAAAAAGGGAAAACTAACTTTTCTCTTGATTAGTTGGATGTATATATATCAAACTATATATATGTGTGTGTATATGTAAATATTTTATATATATACAGTGTATAGGTATATACAGTATATGTGTGTATATGTTTTTTTGTTGTTGTATTTTACTCAAAAACACCTTTAGAAAATGGACCACAACTAAATAAAGCACTTTCTTTTCTTGGGAGTAATTTATTTATGAGAAACTTAGAAGCACAGTGGCTGTTTTAATTTATTTATTTTCTTCAAAGATGATTAATATGCTATATACTAATGCTAGGAAACACCAAATTTAGGTCAGATTTAAAATGCTATATTTTTGACCAATTTTACAGAGCTTTTACTATTTATAATAGTAACTCTAATGCTTATCAAATAAGCTGTTTCAGCTCTTTATATACATATATTATATGTTTGTTTCATCACACAATTAGATACATATCTCCACCTTAAATATAGATATAACAAAGTTACCTAATATAATTACAATTTGGCCTGTATCATTTACTAACTTTAACTTTTGGGCATGTGGAGAAGTTGTGTTCCCATGACATACCAAAAGTATACCAGGATGGTCTTCACCAAGAGGAACCAGCAGAAACTTTTTTCCCTTAAATCCAAAGGCAATTTTCAGTCATTGGTTTATTGATGGTTCAGCACTGTAACACCTTGAAATATTCCCACTCTTTTATGAGAGTACTTTTCCTGTGATCTTAATTATTCTTCTTTCATCTGTCTTCTTGACTCTTTTACGGGTTCATTCTCCTCAATTCAGAAATAGAATGTTAAAGTCTTTCAAATTTATTTTAGATTAATGATCTCAAAGTATGGTCTTCAGAACAGCAGAGTCACCACCAACTTGGTACTTGTTAGAAAAACAATGCTGAGATTCTATCCTAGATGTATTGAATTATAAATATAGTGGACACCAGAAATTTGTATTCTTACAAGTGATCCAAATTATTCTGATGCACATTAAAGTTTGAGAATTTTACTTTTCCATTATTGTTTCTCCTTACTCTATATTGTCATCTCAAATCTACTCACATAAAACCACGTCCTATCGTTAAAGCAGGAGTCAACAATTTTTCTCTGTAAAAGAAGAGCTATCTCATGTTTTGTGGAGCATACTATCTTTGTCACAACAGCTCAACTAACTCTATGTATTCAACAGTATGTGATAAATGGGTATGGCTCTGTTTCCATATAACTTTACATAAGTACATTGATATTTGAATATCATTCTGACTTGAAATAGTATTATTTTCCTTACTTTTTCAACCATTTAAAAAATATAAAAACTATACTTGCTTGTGAGAGGAATAGAAGACAAAAAAGCTGATCAGATTTGGCCCAAAGGCCATAGTATGCCCATTTTTGTTTTAGAACCTTCATACTTGTGATAATTAATTTCATGTGTCCACTTGGCCAGGCCGTGGTACTCATTTGTTTGGTCAAACACCTATTTAGATGCTTCTGTAAATATATGATTAACACTTAAATCAGTAGACTCTGATTAATGTCAGTTACTCTCCACAGTGTGAGTAAGGCTTATTCAGTCAGTTGAAGGGTTACAAGAGAAGATGGTGGTCCCCCAAAGAAGAACAAATTTGGCCTCCAGATTTTTTTCAGACTCAAAACTAGAACATTGACTGCTTCTGGAATTGCCAGGGTACCCTATGAATTTTCTTCTTACTAGCCCCCATATTTACAGATATCTATTCTTTAACATCTATCTATTATCTATTATCTATCTATCTATCATCTATCTACCTCTCTCTATATATATACATATATATACATACTTATACATATCATCTATCTTATCATCTGTTTCATATTGCCTCTGCTTATCTGCAGAACTTTGAGTAAAACACTGCTTAAATGTGGTTCATGAACTAGAAGCATTAATTTCACCAAAGAGCTTCATAAAAATGCAAAATATTGAGTTCCACTCTGGACAAAGTGGTATAGAATTTACATTTTAACAAATCCCATGGTGATCTGTGTACACATTACAATTTCTGCATCACTGAATTAGAGTACTGTCTTGAGTTTAAAAGTATACATCTATGGTGTGTTTTTATTAGGTTAATAGCTCTCTCTCCTACAATTTCTAATTCCATGAGTATGGAATTGTATCCTAGATCAGTGGTCCCCTACATTGTTTGGGCCACGGACCTGTTTAATGTCAGAAAATATTTTCACAGACCGGCCTTTAGGGTGGGATGGATAAAAGTATCACATGAACAAGACAAGCATCAAGAGTGAGTCTTAGACGGATGTAACAGAGGGAATCTAGTCATTTTTTAAAAATAAAACATTGTTCAGACTTAAATGTAAATAAAACAGAAATAATGTAAGTTATTTATTCTTTCTCTGCGGACCGGTACCAAATGGACCACAGACCAGCATGGTCTGTGGCCCGGGGGTTGGGGACCACTGTCCTAAATGATTACTCTAATTATATCTTGGTAACAGAATAATACTGTATCTTAGATTTGAACTCTAATTTATCTTAGATGAGTAGCTTAGTTTCTGGCACAAATTTATTGAAGTCTCAATCTCTAAAAAATAAATGCCAATATGAAAAAATGACAGTTAATGTTCGGTAGTGAAGAATGTGAGATTAACTTAAATTATTTTTGTTTTACCATAACTAATATTTCACATTCCTTAACTATATTTCCAGTGAGAGGTTAATTTTTTACTTACCTGGAAATTAGTAGGTTATTAAAATGATCAGAATAAGATGTAAACAAAACTATCATTCAGAAGACACATACATTGTAAAATTTATATTTACAAATAATACATATGTAACAATAATCATTTGTATTTGATTGTTAATGCAAAGGTGTCGCAGGATAGATGCAATGAGTATATTCAGGTCCCGAGCAGAAATGGTACAGAATTAAAGAAAATAGAATTAAAGAATATAAAAGATGGGTTTGGGAGGCCTTTGCACTTACTGTTAGCAGAAATTCTGTCCTAGCAGAGAGAAAAACATGGTCACTCCCAGATATCGCATACTTCTTTATTTACAGGGCAAAGTGGAAATTAGCAAATCAATGACTTTTCTAATTACAGTTTCCAAGGAAACTCAAGAATTCCATCAAGTGCAAAAATCCCCACCAATACATAAACATACACAAAGAAGCCGGTCTTTTTTTCCAGAGAACATAGGGGTAAGGACAAGCAAATACATGGAGGTGTGGGGAAGGGCTTAGCGTTTTACACCTTCACAGAACAAGTGAGGTGGGGGGTTGGGCAGCAGCCAGTTCCCAGCACCTCTGTCCCCCAGAAATCCAAACTCTAAAAACCCTGTTGATTTTTCGGTCCCCGATACAGAGGGATAACAATATTAGCCACAAAGAACATTTTTTATGTCTCCCTATTTCTATTTCCATAAAATAGTCTATAGAAGTAGAATGCTAGTCCGATAGATTTATTTCATCTTAGTTTCTTCTGTAGGTCTAGTTTAATATATATATAGATATATATGTAGCACATTTATCAGATATTTTTAAATATATTAATCATGATGATATTATCATCTGCTCTTATTTAGTGGAATAGCTACTTTGGGTTTTCTGGGGCCCCAGTAAGAAAGTGCATGCATTTGGACCAATAGTTAATGTTCTATCTGTAGTCTTCCTTGTACCCTCAGCTTTGTTTTCAAGAAAACTTTTCAGTTATAGGAAGATAGAATATGTTCTTTTTTCTTAACATCATATAACCTCATATAATAATTTTTAAAAGATTTCAAAGTAGATACATTATTTCTGGGAAATTTCTGGATAATATGTGGCCTAATGTTATCATGTACATTTTAAAAACAGCTTTCCAATCAAACACATAGTTACAACTCAGTAATGATACAATTAAATTGCCTTGATATTTTGACCATTATGTCAAGATTTTCTATCACAGAGAAGAGTAAATCATAAAGAATTAATGTGGCCTTGGTTGGGTTGCTCAGTGGATAATGTGTCAACCCTGCGCACCAGAGGTGGCAGGTTAGGGCACTTAGAGAAGCAATCAATGAGAACACATCTAAATGGAACTAAGTGAAACAATGAGCTGATGCTTCTCTCTCTCTCTCTCTCTCTCAAGTCAATGGAAAATATTTTAAAAAAGAATTACTGTAATTAAAATTTTTTTAGATTAGCTCACATTCTTCTAATTGCTACCATCTTTTTGTCTAACAATACTAAAAAGAGAAAACTAAAACAAAAGGAATACTCTCTGGAGGCTGAGCCATAATAAAATCTATTTTTCTGTCTCTACATTGAAAAAAAACAACAGTCATAGAAGATGAGATATTAGAGTCTACTTACTGGAACGCAGTAATAGAATAAGCATAGAAACCAGATTTAAAAAGCTTTTAAAACTCTACTCATTTTTCTTCATTATTTTTAATGTAATTCTAAGAAATATATTTTATTTTTACAATGGTGAATTACTGAAAATAAGCAAGTTAAAGTTCTCTACTTGATAATGGATGTATTCTCTTTTCAGCAAAGGGAGTCTGCCTGTATTGCAATTTCGCCAGCTACCACACCAACTTTGAAGAACAGGTGGGTGGCTTAACAGTTTCCACTAATCCTTTTTTTTATCCTACAGGTGATTCTTCTGTTTTTCTTCTTTTATTTTTTTTATTTTTATTTTTTTGTATTTTTTTGAAGCTGGAAACTGGGAGGCAGTCAGACTCCCGCATGCACCTGACCGGGATCCACCTGGCACGCCCACCAGGGGGCAATGCTCTGCCCATCCGGGGCGTCGCTCTGTCGCTAACAGAGCCACTCTAGCGCCTGGGGCAGAGGCCAAGGAGCCATCCCCAGCCCGCAGGCCATCTTTTGCTCCAATGGAGCCTCGGCTGCGGGAGGGGAAGAGAGACAGAGAGGAAGGAGAGGGAGAGGGGTGGAGAAGCAGATGGACGCCTCTCCTGTGTGCCCTGGCCGGGAATCGAACCCGGGACTTCCGCATGCCAGGCCAACGCTCTACCACTGAGCCAACCGGCCAGGGCTGTTTTTCTTCTTTTATTGTTTGTCTCTATGGCATAGTCAATCATTTTATAAAACAATGCTATGACAAAATATATATTATTAAAAAGTAGTATGAGATGTATTGATTTTAAAGGAAGTAAAGAGTTGTAAAGCAAGTATAGGAATGCAACAAATTCTGATTATTTCTTTACAGAAGAAAAACATTTAATGGTTAAAAAAAGAGGAAGATTATTTATTTAATTCTGTGCAAATAATAATTATACAATGATGACTATCTCACCTCTGGTGACAATTAATAAACTTTTGTCCATCTTGTATATTTTTCTTCCATTTCCTATTGGTCTTATTTTGTTGTGATGTTACTATCCCTTGCCTTGTGAGCCTCATTTGAGTAAATAATAATAATAATAATAATAATAATTCAATGAAACATCTTCTCATTCACAGTTCCCTCAAAGAATGAAATGAAAATTAGGAATAAGAAGGAATGCTATATATTGTAAATCAATGAAATCTGTAGAAAACAAACAGAAATGTGTGTTTTTATAAATACAAAAATAATTGAAACAAATATAAAGTATATAGAAAACCAAGAATGGTGAGTAATCAGGGAAGTAAAAATTTCTAAATGCATATGCCTGAAGGGACAGAAAGTAGTTGCTTTGCTAAAATTATTCTTTAAGTTTATAAAAAAGAAGAAAATTAGTGAATTGTCCAAAGATCTTAGCAAAGCAGGAAAAAATATGTACTAATAGAAAGAAGAATTAATGCTTCCATGGAGACCCCCTCATGGCGGAAAAGAGCTAGTGACTAGGGCCCTCAGCCTCCATGTAACTTTTACCCATTCACCTTCGCCCTTGCATTCCTTTGGAATCTTTCAGCAATAACCTTAGAAATTGCCAGCACATTTCTTAAACTTTATTTTTGGTAGTATTCGTGTTGATTGATAAAATAAATATGTTCATTGATTATATGTATTTTCTTTATAATATTTTTTCTTCAAACCCTTAAAAATATGCCTTCAGTTTTTATTTTTATTTATCTTTAACTTGACTTTCTGTCTTTTGATATATCCTAAAAGATCAAAAAATGTTCTAGAAAGAATTCTTGTAGAGAAACTTCATTATGGGAATACCACACATGTTACTGAAGCCTAAATACTTAAGCTAGTTATAAACATAATTTTCAAATAAACTTTATTACTTAATTATATACATTTATAGATTTTTGCATGTCTTCAATTTCTCTGTGGTGAGAAAGGTTGGCAGTCTCACCTGTCTCCCACATCCTCTCACAAGTGTGGACTCTTGCAGGACTGTCACAAGACCAGTAAAGAGTGACTTGAGGAATATGACCATGAGAACATTTCAAAATCTGTCCAGAAAATTGGTCTCAGCACACCTGAGTGGCTGCATATAAGGAAGCATATGACAAATGTTTTGAAAAAGAACTCCAGGGAAGTGACTATACATTTGCAAAGAAAGCAGCTTTTAGTCATACACCAGTGCAGCACAACAGTGCTGGAGTGCACACTGTGAATCCTGATGCAGGTAATTGTTTTAAAGCTGTGAATCTCAGAAGCCACAAAGTGAAAAATAAGAAAGACTTTGTAAAAAACAAAGGCATTTTATCACTCACTATATGTAACCTAGCACAAGCTAGTTTTTGTCTATGTAGTTTAATAGTTAATATTTTGTGCTTCATTTTTCCTACATATAAAATGAAAAGATGATGATTGCTAAGGTTCTTACCAGGTAGAAACTATATAGCTTTTTGACTGCAGGTGAAAAACTTATCTATATGAACGCATACAAACGTATAAGCTTTTATTAACATTAGACAACTCATAATGTCTGGAAGATTTTGTATGGATTTCCACCTATCCATATTTCTCCTTTTGCTTTTTTTTTTTTTTTGTATTTTTCTGAAGTTGGAAACGGGAAGAGAGACAGACTCCCACATGTGCCTGACCAGGATCCACCAGGCATGCCCACCAGGGGGCAATGCTCTGCTCATCTGGGGCGTTGCTCTGTTGCAACCAGAGTCATTCTAGCGCCTGAGGCAGAGGCCATGGAGCCATCCTCAGTGCCCAGGCCAACTTTGCTCCAATAGATCCTTGGCTGCAGGAAGGGAAGAGAGAGACAGAGAGGAAGGAGAGGGGTAGGGGTGGAGAAGCAGATGGGCGCTTCTCCTGTGTGCCCTGCCTGAGAATCGAACCCGGGACTCCTGCATGCCAGGCCGATGCTCTACCACTGAGCCAACCGGCCAGGGCCTCTCTCTTTGCTTTTTAGTATTAACTTCTCATTTCCAAAACTGGAGTAATAATGGTTCTGTCTCATCTGATGATCTTACTTCATTACCTCAGAGAGGAAAAAGCTGCACATGTTTAAGGACTAACCACTGCCATATTTACCAATCTATATTTTCTTTTCTTTTTTTTAACATTTGTGTCACCACAGATGTGGTACTCAGCCTCTTTTCTAAATCCAACCCCTCTTCAAGGGGCTCTAGAGCCCATTACTTTTTCACTTTCTCAAGGTCTTTGCATCAGAGTTGTTCTCTTCCTGGTGTGAATCATAAATTTCTCCCTCTCTATTGCATCATCACATCCACTTTAAAAGTGTAATATATTTACAGCACACAGGTTACAAGGCTCTGCACCTAGTCTGGCTTGTGATTCTATGTTTCTTAAATACTATATTACATTTTCTAAATACTTCCATTTATATAAATGATGTGAAAAATGATTTCTGTTATTTGCAAAGAAACTCAAGAGGCATATAACATTTTTATATTGGAGGGGCTATTGGGCTAGTCATCACACAGAGTAAGTGAACAAATATGTGAATGGTAAACAAAAATTGCACAGAATATAATTAAAATGTAAATAGTAACAGAATTTTCTGAACTTAAAAATAAAAGATGTAGCCGTTGATATGTAGTATAAAAAAATGAGATTACTATAATTTGTCATATGGACCTTCCCATATACTGTACTTTGTTTTCAGAAACATTTTATTTAATATGTCAATGGTTTTCAAAGTAAAAGTTTCTTCACCTCAATAAAATTTTCATGTCAACCTGAAAGTATGCATGACCATGAATACTTTCCTGAGTATAGTGTACTTTCCTCCAGTTATCCATGTTCTAATCTTTTGAACAATAGTCTATGCCTAAGGATTAGTTGTTCTATTTCTTTATTGACAAATGGCAAATGCTAGCTTTTAAAAAGGTAAAACCATGGCATACATAAATAAAAATAATCATATGTCAAAGATCTTACTTGACTCAATAATTAATAAGGGAACCAGTAAGATGTTAAAACCAGTTCAAGAGATTCCTAAGAATAAACAGGTAAATAGATCAGCATGAGTGCTAAAATAAATTTGCTAATATGTGCAAAACTGGTCAATATCAAACAGACAATAAGATGTAATATTTGAAATTATCTTTTTCACCCTTCCACATTTAACCTCTATCTATACAGACTTGCTTAATAGTCCAGTCAAGACAATAGAAGGCATATGCCCCCACAGAACTAGATTGCCCCCAAGTCTGTTAGCAACACCTTGTAGTCCATGGAAAAGATACTCAGTAATCATTTACTTATTAAAAACGTTTTTTCAAAACTAACAGAGTGGGAGACAAGATGGCGCTGGAGTAGGCAGACGTACCAACATCTACCTCCCAGAACCAAAGTGGATTACAAACTAATTTTAAGAACTATCATCTGGAAAAACAAACTTTGGACTAAACTAAGAGGACTCTTCAATCAAGGAACACTGAAGAAGCTACACCAAGACTGGTAGAAAAAGCAGAAATGCAGAGAGGGCTGCCCAGCTCCCCGGAGTGAACGGCAGCAGAGAGAGACTCGCATGGCATGAAGTGAGTTTTGAAGAGGGGGAAGGGTCCTGAGCCCCAAGAACAAAGCCCCAGCCTGCATTCCCAGAGCACAGAAGAGGCATAAGGACAGTATTTAGCTGGAAACAAGTCAGGATACTGTTTGTGAGAAAGAGTCTGATTTCTCAGACCCAGGATCCTTCTTAAAGGGACTGCGCAGAACATCTCTCTCACAACCACTCAACTGGGGCTCCTGGGGACAGGGAGAGAGGAAAGGACCAGAGTAACAGGAAGAGAGTGTAATCTAGGAGGCATAGGGAGAAACATTTTGGGAGATAGCCACCCTAACCCCTGGGATGAGTCACTCCCCAAAGCTGAAGTGAATATTTCCCCCGGAAACAGCAATACCAGCAAAGGGAAGCAGAAGAGCAGCCAAACAAGCTCCCCCATGGCACTCAGAGCAGAGTCTCATAGAAGGAAGGAGCTTTTGGGTCTACAGTAGTGGGTCTTAGGGTCCGAGCTGCAACACCCCCACCCACGCGGCTGAGGGCTCACCGGAGGGCAGGCAGCAGCAGGAGACAAAAGCACGGTTCTGCTGGCAGGGGCGGAAGCCAGCTGGCCACCACTGGGCTTAGGTGTGAGCTCAATCTTGCCCAGCTGGGGAGAAGGGGGCGTGCAAAAGCGGTCAAGCTCAGCTGCTGGTAGCCTGTAATACAGCCTGCGGGAGAAGGGCGGGAACCCCAGAAAGGGTGGAGACCAGCCCCTGAGCAAGGGCACAGGAGCACAGCATTGCCCCGCCCATGCAACCCAGGCTTGCGGTCTGACTTGGTAGCCGGCTCCTCCCACAGGGGTGGAGCCAAAAGCCCAGAAGAGGTGGAGTTCTGCTAATGAGCTGAGCTTGAACACGCAGTCCTGCCCGGCGGTAGAGCCAAGGCTAGCAGCCATTCCTCTAGCAGGCTCCTCCTGCAAGGGCAGGGCGAAAGCCCAGAAACAGGCGGAGACCTGCAGCTGAGCAAAGGTGCTTGCCAGTGCCCTCAGGACCGAGCATAATGTCACACATGGGGGCGGGGCAAAGGCCAAGGCCAACACTTGTGCACCCGAGCACGTGATCACAGCCACTCCCGTGAAGAGAAAATGCGGAGGCAGAGAAATACAACACAAATAAACCAAGAGAAATCCACAGAAAAAGACCTAAGTGAATCAGATATAACCAAATTACCAGATGCAGAGTTTAAAATAACAATTGTTAGGATGCTCAAAGATATTAGAACAACCATAGATGGCCATTACGAAAGCCTAAATAAAAAGATAACAAATATAAAAAAGGACATTGAAATAATAAAAAAGAATCAGTCAGAAATGACAGATACAATATCTAAAATAAAGAATATAATGGAAGGAATTAAAAGCAGGATGGATGAAGCAGAGAATCGAATTAGCGAGTTAGAGGACACGATAAATAAAGGCACAGAAGCAGAGCAGAAAAAAGAAAAGAGACTCAAAAAGTCTAAGGAAACTCTAAGAGAGCTCTGTGACAACATGAAGAGAAATAACATCTGCATCATAGGGGTTCCTGAAGAAGAAGAGAAAGAACAAGGGATAGAGACTTTATTCAAACATATCATAGTGAAAAACTTCCCCCAATTAAGGCAGGAAAACATTTCACATGTTCAGGAAGCACAGAGAACTCCATTAAGGAGAAACCCAAAGAAACCAACACAAAGACACATCATAATTAAAATACCAAAGCTAAATGATAAAGAGAAAATATTAAAAGCTGCTAGAGGAAAAAAGACTATCACCTACAAGGAGCCCCCATAAGGATGACTTCTGACTTCTCAACAGAAACACTTGAGGCCAGAAGAGAATGGCAAGAAATATTCAAAGTAATGCAGAACAAGAACCTACAACCAAGACTACTTTATCCAGCAAGGCTATCATTTAAAATTGAAAGAGAAATAAAAAGTTTTACAGACAAAAAAAAAACAAAACTTAAGGAATTTACTGCAACCAAACCAAGGCTGCAAGAAATGCTAAGGGACCTGTTGTAAACAGATCAAAGGAAAGAAAGAATATAGCAAAAGAGGAATACAGTTTTAAAGAAAAAAAATGGCAATAAACAATTACATATCAATAATAACCTTAAATGTTAATGGATTAAATGATCTGATCAAGAGACATAGGGTAGCTGCGTGGATAAAAAAACAGGACCCATACATATGCTGTCTACAAGAGACACACCTTAAATCAAAAGATGCACACAGACTGAAGATAAAAGGATGGAAAAAAATATTTCATGCAAATGGAAATGAAAAAAAGCTGGGGTAGCAATAGTTATATCAGACAAAATGGACTTTAAAACAAAGACCATAGTTAGAGATAAAGAAGGTCACTACATAATGATAAAGGGAGCAATCCAAAAGGAAGATATAACCATTATAAATATCTACACACCTAATGTAGGAACACCTAAATATATAAAGCAGACTTTGATGGACTTAAAGTGGACTTAAAGGGTGAGATTAACAGCAATACTATCATAGTAGGGGATTTCAATACCCCATTAACATCATTAGATAGATCCTCAAGAAAGAAAATTAACAAAGAAACAGCAGACTTAAAGGACATATTAGATCAACTCGATTTAATAGATATCTTCAGAACCTTTCACCCTAAAACAGCAGAATATACATTCTTTTCAAGCGCTCATGGTACATTCTCTAGAATAGACCACATGTTAGGGCACAAAAGCGGTCTCAACAAATTTAAGAAGATTGAAATCATATCGAGCACTTTCTCTGATCACAATGGCATTAAACTAGAAATCAACCACAATAGAAAAATTGAAAAACATTCAAACACTTGGAAACTAAATAGCACGTTATTAAATAATGAATGGGTTAACATTGAGATCAAAGAAGAAATTTAAAAATTCCTAGAAACAAACGATAATGAGCATACATCAACTCAAAATTTATGGGACACAGCAAAAGCAATCCTGAGAGGGAAGTTTATAGCATTACAGGCATACCTCAAGAAGCTAGAAAAACCTCAAATAAACAACTTAACCCTGCGTCTAAATGAACTAGAAAAAGAACAGCAAGTAAAGCCCAGAGCTAGTAGAAGGAAGGAAATAATAAAGATTGGAGCAGAAATAAATGACATAGAGGCTAAAGAAACAATACAGAGGATCAATGACACCAGGAGCTGGTTCTTTGAAAAGGTAAACAAGATCGATGAACCTTTAACGAGACTCACCAAGAAAAAAAGAGAGAGGACTCAAATAAATAAAATTAGAAACGAGAGTGGAGAAATAACAACTGACACAACAGAAATACAAAATATTGTAAGAAAATACTATGAAGAACTGTATGCCAAAAACTAGACAACCTAGATGAAATGGACAAATTCCTTGAATCATATAATCTTCCAAAAATCAATCTGGAAGAATCAGAAAACCTAAACAGACCAATTACAACAAATGAGATTGAAACAGCTATCAAAAAACTCCCAAAAAAGGCCCTGGCCAGTTGGCTAAGTGGTAGAGCATCGGCCTGGCATGCAAGGGGTCCCGGGTTTGATTCCCGGCCAGGGCACAGAGGAGAGGCGTCCATCTGCTTCTCCACCCCTCCCCCTCTCCTTCATCTCTGTTTCTCTCTTCCCCTCCCGCAACGAGGCTCCATTGGAGCAAAGATGGCCCGGGCGCTGGGGATGGCTCCTTGGCCTCTGCCCCAGGTGCTGTAGTGGTTCTGGTCGCAACAGAGTGATGCCCCGGAGGGGCAGAGCATCGCCCCCTGGTGAACAGAGTGTCACCCCCTTGTGGGCGTGCTGGGTGGATCCCGGTCGGGAGCATGCGGGAGTCTGACTGTCTCTCCCCGTTTCCAGCTTCAGAAAAATACAAAAAAAAAAAAAAAAAAAAAAAAAAAAAACCTCCCAAAAAAGAAAAGTCCTGGGCCTGATGGCTTCACAAGTGAATTCTACCAAATATTCAAAGAAGAACTAACTCCTATCCTTCTCAAGCTATTTCAAAAAATTCAAGAGGAAGGAAGACTTCCTAACTCCTTTTATGAGGCGAGCATAATTCTGATTCCAAAATCAGGCAAAGACAACACAAAGAAAGAAAATTATAGGCCAATATCCCTGATGAACTTAGATGCAAAAATCCTCAACAAAATATTAGCAAACCAGATCCAGCAATATATGAAAAAAATCATACACCATGATCAAGTGGGATTTATTCCTGGGAGGCAAGGCTGGTACAATATTTGCAAATCAATCAATGTGATTCATCACATAAACAGAAGAAAGGAGAAAAACCACATAATAATTTCAATAGATGTAGAAAAAGTATTTGATAAAATCCAGCACCCATTCATGATCAAAACTCTCAGCAAAGTGGGAATACAGGGAACATACCTCAACATGATAAAGGCCATCTATGACAAACCCACAGCCAACATCATACTCAATGGGCAGAAATTAAAAGCAATCCCCTTAAGATCAGAAACAAGGCAGGGTGCCCCCTTTCACCACTCTTAATCAACATAGTTCTGGAAGTCCTAGCCACAGCAATCAGACAAGAAAAAGAAATAAAAGGCATCCAAATTGGAAAAGAAGAAGTAAAACTATCATTATTTGCAGATGATATGATATTGTATATAGAAAACCCTAAAGTCTCAGTCAAAAAACTACTAGACTTGATAAATGAATTCGGCAAAGTGGCAGGATATAAAATCAATACTCAGAAATCAGAGGCATTTTTATACACTATAATGAACTGTCAGAAAGAGAAATCAAGGAATCAATCCCCTTTACCATTGCAACCAAAAAAATAAAGTACCTAGAAATCAATCTAACCAAGGAGATTAAAGACTTGTACTCAGAAAATTATAAAACATTGATTAAAGAAATCAGGGAAGATATGAATAAGTGGAGGCATATACCGTGCTAATGGTTAGGAAGAATAAATATCATTAAAATGTCTATATTACCCAAAGCAATTTATAAATTCAATGCAATACTGATTAAAATAACAATGACTTACTTCAAAGATATAGAACACATATTCCAAAAATTTATATGGAACCAAAGGAGAACAGGAATAGCCTCAGAAATCTTGAAAAGGAAGAATAAAGCGGGAGGGATCACACTTCCAGATATCAAGTTATATTGTAAGGCCATTGTACTCAAAACAGCATGGTACTGGCATAAGAACAGGCACATAGATCAATGGAACAGAACAGAGAACCCAGAAATTAACCCACAGCTCTATGGACAACTGATATTTGACAAAGGAGGTAAGGAAATACAATGGAGTAAAGACAGCCTCTTCAACAAATGGTGTTGGGAAAATTGGACAGCTACCTGCAAAAAAATGAAACTAGACCACCAACTTACACCACTCACAAAAATAAACTCAAAATGGATAAAAGACTTAAATGTAAGCCATGAAACCATAAGCATCTTAGAAGAAAACATAGGCAGTAAGCTCTCTGTCATCTCTCGGAGCAATATACTTGCTGATTTGTCTCCACAGGCAAGTGAAATAAAAGACAGCATAAACAAATGGGACTTTATCAAACTAAAAAGCTTCTGCACAGCTAAAGACAATAAGAACAGAATAAAAAGACAAACTACACAATGGGAGAATATATTTGACATTGTTTCTGATAAGGCGTTAATAACCAAAATTTATAAGGAACTTGTAAAACTTAATACCAGGAAGACAAACAATCCAATCCAAAAATGGGCAAAAGAAATGAATAGACACTTCTCCAAAGAGGACACACAGATGGCTAATAGGCATTTGAAAAAATGTTCAACATCACTAATCATTAGAGAAATGCAAATTAAGACCACAATGAGATATCACCTCACACCAGTCAGAATGGCGCTCATCAATAAAACAACACAGAATAAGTGCTGGCGAGGAGGTGGAGAAGAGGGAAACCTCCTGCACTGCTGGTGGGAATGCAGACTGGTGCAGCCACTGTGGAAAACAGTATGGAGATTCCTCAAGAAATTAAAAATCAAACTGCCTTTTGACCCAGCTATACCACTGTTAGGAATATACCCCAACAACACCATAGCACTGCTTGAAAAGAAGAAATGCACCCCCATGTTTATGGCAGCATTGTTCACAATAGCAAAGATCTGGAAACAGCGCAAGTGTCCATCAGAGGACGAGTAGATTAAAAAGCTTTGGTATATATATACTATGAAATACTACTCAGCCATAAGAAATAATGACATAGAAACTTTTACAACAACATGGATGGGCCTTGATAACATTATACTGAGCGAAAGAAGTAAATCAGAAAGAACTAAGAACTATATGATTCCATACATAGGTGGGACATAAAGATGAGACTCAGAGACATGGACAGAGTGTTGGGGATACAGGGTGGGGGGAGGAGAGGGAGGGGGTTGGGAGAGGGGAGAGTCACAAAGATCATGGCTTTTCAGCATTTGCCATATTCCCCCTTTAATCTATAGACAGACAGCAAATATTTACTTATGGTGTTTCCACTATAAAGACTGCTGTCTTAGGCACAAATGCTGATGAACTATTTCGGCCATTCCTCCTTCTTCAAGGACTTATATGTCAACATAGAGCTCCATGTTTCATAGGACATACTCAAGCTCACTCCATGCTCCCTGGAGCTTTAACACAAGGGAATGCCCCTTTTTTTCCCTCTCTTTTCTTTTCTTTCTCTTTTTTTTCCTTTTTTTTTCTTTTCTTTCTTTTTTATTTTTTGGTTGTATTTTTTCCTTTATTTATTTATTTTTTGTATTTTTCTGAAGATGGAAATGGGGAGGCAGTCAGACAGACTCCCGCATGCACCCAACCAGGATCCACCTGGCATGCCTACCGGGGGGAATGCTCTGCCCATCTGGGCTGTTGCTCTCTTGCAACCAGAGCCATTCTAGCGACTGAGGCAGAGGCCATGGGGCCATCCTTAGTGCCCAGAGTGGCTTTGCTCCAATGGTGCCTTGGCTGCGGGAGGGGAAGAGAGAGACAGAGAGGAAGGAGAGGGGGAGGGGTCGAGAAGTAGATGGGTGCTTCTCCTGTGTGCTCTGGCCGGGAATCGAACTTGAGAATCCTGCACACCAGGCCAATGGTCTACCACTGAGCCAACCAGCCAGGGCCTAGGAATGCCCTTGTTGATCAAGCTACCCAAAAGAAAAGTATATGGAGCAACCATGACAGACCAAGCAAGTCAGTCTCATACTATTCAACACCAAAACGCTGCAGCCCGGTGTAAACAGTTTCAACTTTCTCGGGAAGCAGCACGGCAGATTGGGAAATCCTGTCCAAGGGGTCCTACACTGCCCCTTCATTTGGAGTTAACCCTCAAGGACCCCTACCAGGACAACTTTGGCAGATGGATGTTACTCATATACCTTCATTTGGCAAACAGTCGTAAGTCCACATTACAGTGGATACATATTCCGGATCTATAGTAACCTCTGTCAGAACAGGAGAGGCTGCTAAGCATGTTATAGCTCATGGTCTGTATGCATTTTTCTATTATTGGATTTCCTAAACTGGCTAAACTGAAAATGCTCCTGCATATGGAGCAAAAGCATTTACTGTATTTTGTCATGCTTACAATCTTTAAAGTTAAGGTATTATTAAAGTGTACTCAGCAAACACTTTAAGGTCAATTTAAAAAAAAATTAAAAGGGGGTTGTCATATCCTGGAACCCCTATGGGTCTACCATATCATGCTTTTTACTTAAAAAAAAATTACATTTCTTTTGAATGCTGATGAACAGGAGACACCAAATCTTTTTTGCCTGCAAACTACTACCTTCTATATTAGATCCAGCTAATAACACTGTTTTGTCTTTTTCCAAATAGCTCCAGATATATGGAAAAGATTTATATAGGCGGATGGGGATCCTCAAACCCCTCAGTGAGATCTTCTGAGCATGGCTTTTAAGATACCTAGAGGCAGAAAAAGCCCATTAGAGATCAGGGGAACTACCAGCTTTTAGGATACACCCTTAAAGGCTCCAATGCCCCAAAGGGGTCTCATAGGATGCCATCTGGGTCCTGCTTCAATAGTGGAAAGGAAGGTCATTGAGCTAAAGCCTGCCAGGCTTACATGCCTCTGCTGTGAGGAAACAGGGACACTGGAAGGTAGGCTTCCCCCTCACTCCTCTAAGGGAGGGTTCAGTCTCTTCCAGCCCTGCTCCAGCCACCTATGACCTAACCTTGCCCAGAATGCTGGGGTTTGCCACTGAAGGCTGAAAGTGCCCAGGGCCGTCGGCCCCATCTACAACACTGTGGACGAGCCTAGGGTATTTCTTCCAAGAAACAGGTAAACTTATCTCATTTGCACAAGGGCCACTTAACTATGTTTTGCCTGAATAGTCAGGTTTTTTATTCTTCCCTCAAAGATCTCTGTTGTGGGTGTTGATAGTCCTATTTTCTGCTGCTTTGCTTAATATATAGTGTTTCCTTTATTCCTCCTACCTCAATGCCCCACTCATATTTCAGGCTGGGACCTACTCCTAATTGAGAGCTCTCTTTCCCCCTTTTGCCAACTTCTATTATGAATCTACCTTTGCCACCCAGCTTAGTGTATCTCAGGGTTCTCTTTACCATGCCACAGTCGCAGAGCTCCAGGGAAAAGCAACCTGGTCTCATCTCTCCAGGCAGAGGAGAATAGAAGCTCCATATCCACGCATGCTACAAATGGCTTTTCCAGTCTACCTGAATCATTACCAGCTAGAAGCAGCAGTCACTGGGACTTGGACATGAGCTGCAAAGTATAGAATGGTGACAACAATTCCAGTGCCATGCGGACTTTTCCTGGATATGGACTTTTCCTGGACTCCTGCTCCCTGTGACAGCTCCTAACAGACTGAACTGTGGTTGGGTTGCATTTTTCAGGGATTTAGCATGGTGAGGGGGCCAACTTGGACTTGGTGAACATGTTAAGGACACTACTCTTTTAGGGATTCTTGCTGTATTGGCCAAGAGTTTGTTTAAAGGCTTTTAATCACTGTAAAAAAAAAAATAGAAGACTGGATAAAGAAGATGGGGCACATATACACCATGGTATACTATTCAGCTAGAAGAAATAATGACATCGGATCACTTACAGCAGAATGGTGGAATCTTGATAACATTATGCAGAGTGAAATAAGCGAATCAGAAAAAAACAAGAACTGCAGGATTCCATACATTGGCAGGACATAAAAGTGAGACTAAGAGACATGGACAGGAGTGTGGTGATTACGGGGGGGGTGGGGGGAGGGAAGGAGGGAGGGAGGGAGGGGGAGGGGAGGCGTACAAAGAAAACTGGATAGATGGTGACAGAGGACGATCTCTTTGGGTAATGGGTATGCAACAGAACTAAATTATAAGATAACCTGGAAATGTTTTCTTTGAATATATGTACCCTGATTTATTGATGTCACCCCATTAAAATAAAAATTTATTTATAAAAAAAATGTTTTCACATATTTTTCTTTTTTTGATACAACCATGTTCCACCAAGGTGTCATTGTATAGAGACTCATTTGTAGAAAATGACAAGGAAACAACAAAGTCTGATGTTCTATAATTTTTAAAGTCTAAAAATACATGTGACCATCAAAGCAAAACTCCACCTGACCTATTATAAATTTGTTGGAAATAGAAGCAGATACTGGACTGGACCTTTCTTTTAAGATCTTTCCTTCCACTTTGGTTTCCTTATGCTAAAAGAGAAATATATTAGTAATTGATCCTATAATTAAAATATAAATTAACACATTTTATTTTAGTGATTAGTATCAGCAATTTTAAATATAAAATAAACATCAATATTATATTTCTAAAACATCACTTGAAGAAATATAGAAAAATCCATGATCACTCTTGCAATCACATTGTTTTGATATTCCAAATACTGAAACACTAAGATACAATAAATTGTCAATATCGAGAATAAGATATGACTTTACTCAGAAAAAAAAAATTGATTTTATTCCTCTTATTCTTTACATGTCAAAATCCAGAGAGATAAATCTGAAAAGTTTATATAATGAGAAAGAAGAAAATATTTATTTTAGTTTAGTTTTAAAAATATATATATTAGTGGCCTCTTACATTCAAGTAGATCCCAAGTGAGAATTGTATAATGTTTTCAATGGATTTTCTTTTTAAGTCAAAGAGAAATCTCTTATTCTGCTTCCCCTGTGTCTTTCCTAGTAATGTGAACCCTTTCACTGAGCATTAACCTTCCTGAAACCATTAAGCCCTTTGTATAATTCACATCGAAAAAGTTAAGATGGTTCACTGGTGAAAAGGTCCATATCTGCATTCTATTGTTTTTCCATCAGGATTATTAATACTGTAAGAAAATTGCTCACAAAGGTATTCTCTTCCTTACTGCATTTTAATAAGCTGCTTATGCTAATCAGATGTCTTCAATTGTTGTGCTGTTAAGAGGGGTACACACATCTATCCAAGGGATAAACAGGTGAATCTGCTTCAGCTGAGTCATTTACATGTCTCTATAAAATATGTATGACCAAATTTACATATCAATGTCAGGAGCAGTAGTTAGATGTTCCTTTCGACTTGTCTTGAGAGATAAAAGTAAGAAAGATACTAGGGATTTAAAAAGATTATCCTGAAATTCTCATTAAAGCCATACAATACAGGTGAGAAAGTAAAATGCATTAAAAAAATTTTTTAAGCATTTTGAATTCTAAAACTACTCAAAATTTCTCACAGAGTACATATTTAATGATGAATTTAAATTCTAGGTCATCGCTGTAAAAATAATCAGGCAGAAATTTGTTTAAAAAAAATTTTTTTTTTTTTTTGAAATTTACATGAAATGGGTAGCAGAGTTAGATGCTATTGTATTGAATTCAGGCTCTTTCTTTCTTTCTTTCTTTCTTTCTTTCTTTCTTTCTTTCTTTCTTTCTTTTTTATTACACAGGGTATCTACTGTATTCTTCGCCCAAGGAGTACTAAAAACTCCCTCCAGAATTGGAGAAAAGTGATTTTAACTAGTGACTGGATGTTAGGCAAATAAGTTTGTTAAATCTGTATTTTCTGGGTTTGCTCACTTTTATTGTTAAAAGGGGCTACTGCTCAGGTAAAATGGGCTGCCAGTGAAAATGCTAATTACCTTCCTGCTTGGGAAGGGGCTTTGGTATGCTCATATGTGCTGGAAGAGGGGTTTTTATACCAAGAAAAGTTTGTGAGGAAGAAGAAGAAGAAGCCAAGATTGAGGTGAGGAGAGAAAAGCCAGTTGATGCAGAGAGTAAGAAGCTATATTGGCAGATGAGGAACCAGAGGTGATTTAGACTGGTGGGGAGCCTTTGATTCTAGGAAAACCCGGATGTGTCAGTAGCTTTGTGAGCACTGAATGAGTGGGTTTTGGAGCTCTGTGTGTTTTTAATCACCTGCCGGGTGCGTGGCTAGAATAAAGGAATGGCCCACCAATTTTTGGCTCCGCAGTTTCTTTACCATCTGTCGAATTTAATGAGAACCTGTGAATGGCCATGGTGGCGGCAGCCCCAGGTCTTACACTGGACTTTCTAACATGGATGGTACTCAATACGTTCAACTGGAGCTAGTGTGAAATATAGGTTCTCTAGATCTTGGCTGGACAATTACAATATGATCTCATATGGAATCTAATTAACACAATAAACTGAGGAATAAAATAGAAACAGAGGCAAGGTCAATGGGAACAGATGAACAGCTGTCAGAGGGAAGGGGAAGAGGGCGTAGTTTCAAAGAAGGGGAAATGATTAGCCAAAGTTATATATACATAACTCATAGATACAGATAACAGGGTAGCAATAGCCAGAGGGAAAGGGGGCTGGAGGTAAGGTAAGACAAGCAAAGGGGGAGAAAGGGAGGTGAAAAGAGACTTTGCAAGGGGCGTGGGGATCACAACGCAGTGTGTAGATGGTGTTATTTTGAGTGGGACTATTGAAACCATGTCAATACAATAAATTGTAACTTTTAAATTAAAAAAAGAATTAGGGTTTACATTTAACAAGATGCCCAGGTGGTCCATATGCATATTAAAGTTTGAGAATCACTATTTTCTATGCTTTCTGCCTTTGCAATCCTTCAACTTATTTTCAGGAAACAAGTTCTCAGCTCTGAGACACTGCAACATTATTACAACATATTCTACTATGAAAACGATTCCTATATGTAGGCCCAATAGCCGCTGCCATCACAGCCAGGCACATGCAGGTTCTCATTGAATTTGGGCTGATGGTAAAAAAACAGTGGAGCCAAAAACTGGTGGGCCATTCCTTTATTCTAGCCTCGCAACTGGCCGGCGAGTAAACACACAGCAGAAAAACCCTTTCCATTCAGGGCCCCCAAAACCACCGACACATCCAGATTTTCCTAAAATTAAAGGCCCCACCAGTCTTAGTCACTTCTGGTTCCTCATCTGCACATCTTCTCCCTCCTCTTTGCTCTCACCCTGCAAAAATGGCTTCCTACTCTCTGCACAAACTAGCTGCTTTCTCTTTCCCTTTCATCTTGGCTTCTTCTTCTTCTCCTTCTTCCCCCTCCTTTTATAAAACTACCTGGGCCCATGAACATGCCTCTTCCCGCACACATTAGCATAACAATGGCCCTTCTCAAGCAGGAAGGTAATTAGCAGTTTCACCTGAGCAACACCATTTATGTGGGCAGCGCCATTTTTTAACAATAAAAGTGAGCAAACTAAAAAATCATAGTTTACAAACTCATTTTCCCAACACTATACAAAAAATACAAAAAAGGAATGAAAACCATGGCTCAATACTATCACCATAGTGATATTACTAAAGATAGACTAGATGAGCTTACTGCTTGAATATGTATAATAGTTTCCATATTGAAACTATTGAATAAGCATATGTTCAACTCTGATTCACATTGTAGACACTGAGAACATAAAGGTGGAAGAATTATTCCATTCATTTTTGTATCCCTATGAACTAGATAGAGTTCTAAATATGTATGACAGAATGGATAAAAAAATAAAAATATTTAAGTAGTTTCTAGTTTTTTTTAATATTCATGCTTAATCTTAGGACAGCATGCCATGACAATTAGAAGGTCATGTATTGTATATATTTAATCCATTGATAGAGAACTGAATATTATCTTGAAAGAGTAAACTATTTCTGCTTTGCCATTCTCAGAGCCTTAAAAAGCATAAACAGAGAAAATATCATCTAGTTTATATCATTCATCTCTTATCGGTACAAGAATTTGGAGGTTTATCATGATAGAATACTCCTAGTTCTTTATTTCTTTCTCTATTAGTACAAAGTATGTGTTACCAAAAGGGGTAACCTAACTCTACTTGCTGACGGATATAGAAGAACGAGTGGTTAAAATTCTTTTAAAGACTCTTTCAACCTTGGTATTATATCATTCTATAAAGAAATTTAGACAAATATTTTGCTTTGCATAAGCATAGAATAAATATAGAAATAATAAAAAAGAGACATGTGTAGGGCATGAAAAAGTAAACCTACTTATTTCTATAATATCCCAGGAAAATCTATATATAATATTTTGGTACATAATGAATAGATGTAGTTTTCAGTATTTTATGTCAAATTACATAATTATAAAGGGAGGCATACATATGTGTGTGTGTCTCCCTGTGTGTATAATTGTTAGTTCAATCCAGCACCTTTATAAATAATTTAGAATGTGAGATGAGCCAATTGTAGTGTCTACAATTACTTGGAACCCTTAGACTTCTGTTCAGCCTATATAATCATTTATTTTTAAAATACTTCCTGTTTTCTTTAACGAGCTCATCAACTGTTATATTTACTCTTTGTCAAATATTTATTCATGCATTCATTATTTATTGATTACTTATAAGCAGTTATTGAGAACTATGAAAATATATTTGTTAGTATGAGGATAATAATGGGATACGCAATGGACAGTGAGTTAGTTTTGAAATATATATTTTATGTACAGCAAAAGGGAGAGTGGAGCATGGAAAAGAATATTGATAAATGGCAATTTTTGGAATTAGTAATTTATGGAGCTCTGCTTTTCACGTGTACCCTTCCCCAAGTAAGGAGCACTACTTGACAGAGTCTAGTTTATACAACTCTGTAGCCTTGGTAATAAGAATGGTTCTAAGTATTAGGGCATTTGAGGATTACTCTTATACTTTGATTCTGAGAAAGTACCACCTTTTCTTTCATCAAACATTGATTTTTTCACGCTTTTATTTAAATTTTATATTAACTATATCCCAGAAATTCTCAATCTATATTTTATATTTCATGATTTTTTAGTGGGATAATTTAATTGCAGTAATTTTTTTGTTAAAGAGGATAATTCTTCAGATTCACCTTTCAGCTCCTCATTGGTTCTTTTTGTTTTGCATTCTCCATTAAAAATGATACTTTCCTTTCCAAGGTCTACATATAGCTACGTTTTGGTTTTTTGGCAGTTTCTTATAGCTTTTTTTTCTCTCCCATAAATGCAACTCACATCCTTGTCTATCAGAGACTCCCACACGTTTTTATTTTGAGATATTAACTGATTTATCTATTAATCATCTTCAATTATATATTTCTCTTTGTTGATTGTGTGTGTGTGTGTGTGTGTGTGTGTGTGTGTGTGTTCATTTGCGGGAGTCTGTTTTTTATAGTTGTATGTCATGCTCTGCATCTCAACTATCCCATTTTCTCCTTTGAATGTTTTTGCAGTGCTTCCAGGCCTGGTTGGTTACATTGAATCCTAGGTTGTAACAATAGTAGCAAAGGATCTTGTTTGGAGCAGTTAGGGTTAATAGCTCAGGTTTTCACAGGTTATAAGCACTGCAATGTCTTATCAGCTTCTTTCTTTAGCAGTGTCTTTGATTCAAAGATACAGTAGTTTCCTTTCTTGTTCTCAGCTCTATTCTGAATTCAATAATGCATTCATAAAATGCTCCTATTTTTTTTCTGGATTTCTTTGGGTATGTTCAGTATTAGATCTTTAAACTACAAGTAAAGTTTCAAGCACATAGTACAATACTTTAGTCTGAGTCTGTCTTAAAACTGAAAGTATATAGCATTTTAATTAGACCTTGAAAATTAGATTTGTGTTTTATATGGTAGAATGGAGTAAAAAGAAACAAAATTCAGTCAGAGAAACTTCTTTTAGCAATACATGGAAAATAGAAGCCCGATATATAGTCAAAGAATGATGGAGATATATATATATAAAGAAAGTTAGCATGCAAGAACTGCTAACTCATGCCACCATGCCTAAAACCACGGCTTTTTCAAACTTTTAAAGGATAGCAGTTATCCGTTGGTCTTAGGAACCAAAAAATTGGTGCAACTCCAAATAAAAGTAATAAACCTATTTAATATATCTATCGTATTAGCATTACTCCTGTTAACTGTACCAATCATAGCAACAATCCTCAACCTAGACAAAAAGCCAAATTACCCAAACTATATCAAAACTATAGTCTCGTATTCCTTTGCAGCCAGCCTGATTCCAACCCTATTATTCATTAGCTCCCATCAAGAAGTAGCTTGATAATATATGATAATTAATATTATATATATGATATGATAATATTAATTATCATAATGTAGATAATATATGATAATATTAAATCATCTCCAATGATTTAAATATTAATCTCATCCAAAACAACACCTTTGCAGAAACATCCAGAATAATGTTTCACCAAAAACAAATACATGGACACCTTAGCCTAACCAAACTGATATATAAAATTAAGCATGATATATTCATCCTTTGACAGCTTTATTTTTACTTTGCCTTAGAAAGGATCTGCAGCATCCACCTTCAGAGGATGCCTGCAGATTGTGCAGAACCATCTGTAAACCTAGCCTTAGTCTTCTTTTACCTTGTTTTTAGAAACTCCCTATGTGGTCATACATGAGGGCTGGGAAAGAGAAGGGAATGTAGCCAGAGCAGAGACCATGGCATTTGGGCCACTTATTCATGTAACTTCCTTGTGCCCTCAGGCCTTGCTCAGCCTGGATAGCATGTGTACTAACTCCGTTTGATGTTGGAGTGCTGTTGTATGTGCCCAACTTCTGGGTTTGTGGATCAGATAGTGCCCAGTTCACAAAGGGCACTTAAGATCACATAGTAATGGTGGCCCATGGTTAAGTGTTCAGTCTACATTAAAGGTCAGTAGCAGATCAAAGCTGCTTCTCAAAAAGACCATAGCTATCCACAGAAGATGGCAAGGCTTTGCTCCAAAATCCTAAGTCTGTTCTGTGATTCATTTATAGAGACTCCAGACAGTGGCCCTAACTGCCACTGACAGTTGAAGGACCATGAGTTCTATTGCATTATGTGGCCCAAATGCCAGAGAGCTTGCATAGCAGCCAGCAGACTCCGAGAGTGCAGTCTGAGTCCAAAGGCAGTCTGCTATCAGAATTCTTTCATGCTGAGTAGAGATCTGTCTTTGTTCTGTTAAGTCCTTCAACTAATCAGGTAAGGCTTACTCACATTATGGAGGATAATATGCTCTACTCAAAGTCCAGTGATTTAAATATTAACACCATCCATAAAAAACACCTTTATTAAAATATTCAGAATAATCTTTGACCAAATATCTGGCCTCCATGACCCAGCTATGTCAATACATAAAATTTATCATCACAGGTCACACAATTAGAATTGTTTTTTAGTAAGATTTAACTACAGTGGCTATCAGCAGAATAAAGACAGAGATTTTTAAAGGTAAGGACATTCTTGAAATAAATAATAAGTTAATAGGATGTGAAGTAGTGTGAGAAATCAAGATGTAGAACTAAAAAGCTATATCTAAAAGTACTTATAATAAATTTGATAATTAGGTATCAAAATTTTTAGTAAATATTTGGAATTAAAAGATACAGAGAGGTGGACCAAGAATCAAAACTCAAGTTCATTGATCATTCACACAAAATTCAAAATGTAATCTATACTTATTTTTAAAAACTTTCAATAGCACACATCATTTTCATGAAACATTTAATTTTATTAACCTTCAAATAACAACATGGTGCTTAAAGTCACAATTACTTTCTAAAATTCTTAAAATTAAGATTTGTATTAGTGGAGATTTTGTACTTTGGTTTCTATAAAAAACTAATCTTAAGTATTCCTAGAAACTACCAGTAAGTTGGCATTCAACGTCATTAATTAATAGATTTAAATTAATATTGCTGAGTGACAATTAGATTTAGAGGACTTCATTTTCTACAGTAAATATTTCATAATTTAGTTTAATCTAAAGGAGTCATATACTGCTATGGTTTCAGGCATCCATCAATAGATCTTCTTTATATATAAATAAAAATATTAAGTTCAATAGTTACAAAAGCCAGTGCCTCATTCTATGTAGCTACTGCATCAGCCCAGCTTTCTGTGTTCAACTGCTTTAGAACCATAAGACTGTACAGGGTTTCAAGAGGTCATGTTGGCCATCACCCTCCTGAATCTGTGCTCTTCATACTGTAACAGTACTATAAATCTAAATTGACCTTCAGATCTGACCAACTTCCCAATTTTTTAACATACTGACTCCTATTTTCATTTTGTATTCTATTCATTAACTTTTTATATTAGAAAACTTTTTAAGAACCTGCACAAATACAGATATTTTTTAACCTAAATGTTGTAATGTCTTCATTTCCAACTTCCAACAGCAAAGCTTTATTATATTTCAATCTCTCTCTCTCTCTCTCTCTCTCTGTCTCTCTCTCTCTCACACACACACACATATGCACACACACACACACTTTTTTTTTTTTACAAAGAATGTCATCAACTTGTTCTATTTTGTTAATTTTTGCAAACTGTGAATTAATAATGTAATCTTATATGATGCTTTTTTTGTATAGTAACATGTTTAAACAGAGTGGAAACAAAATATGATCACTTACTTTTAATTTTTTTTTTTTTTTTTTTTTTTGTATTTTTCTGAAGCTGGAAACGGGGAGAGACAGTCAGACAGACTCCCGCATGTGCCCGACCGGGATCCACCCGGCACGCCCACCAGGAGGCGACGCTCTGCCCACCAGTGGGCGATGCTCTGCCCCTCCAGGGCGTCGCTCTGCCCCTCCAGGGCGTCGCTCTGCCGCGACCAGAGCCACTCTAGCGCCTGGGGCAGAGGCCAAGGAGCCATCCCCAGTGCCGGGGCCATCTTTGCTCCTCGCTGCGGGAGGGGAAAAGAGAGACAGAGAGGAAGGAGAGGGGGAGAGGTGGAGAAGCAGATGGGCGCCTCTCCTGTGTGCCCTGGCCGGGAATCAAACCCGGGACTTCCACACGCCAGGCCAACGCTCTACCACTGAGCCAACCGGCCAGGGCCTACTTTTAATTTTTTGACAAGAGAAGTTTAAAGAGGATTTGAAGTCCAAATACATTGTTTTCTCTTTCTGAACACAACTTTTTGATTGATGTGCTTCCCAGAATTGTAAGGAATTGCTGATCTCCTTACATAAGGCTTAACAGAGCTAGTGAGAGTACTTTGACTTTGATTAATGTAGTTTAAAAATTAAAAATGGACAGTCAAAATAGGAAAAAGAAACAGTAACAATAGCTGCTGGTGCCAACAAAAACAAAACTGGTTTGGAGACATAGGTGCTTTGCGACATCTTTTTGATGCCATGCAATTTTTTCCATAATTAGTTTTTTTTTTTATAGCCTTAAAATCACATTACCTTCACAAGAGCCTTAAGATTAAAATAGTGGGAAAAATTGAACTAATAATCTGCCAGTTATGGGAATTGGGGTTTAAAAGCTGACTGCAAAAATAGTCATAAAAAATTAATTTATACATAAAAAATCATACTTGTGTTAATCAATTTTTCATGTCAGTGAAACATTTTCATACAAATACTTGCATTTGGCATTAAAATCATTCTAGAGTGAGTGATCTTTTACTTTGCACTAAATGAAAGGAATAAACTTCAAGGTTTGAATAGCAGCAAAGTCGTAATATTTTGTGCATCATGGTAATGTTTGCAATCTTTTGAAAAAGTGTTTTAAATTAATTGTTTTTATCAGGGTTAAAGCATGTTTATAAATGTTTAAAAATCAGATCCTAAAAAAGCTTCATAAATGCAAAGTCATGCTCTTACACTTTTCTTTATACCTGTTGCTCCTCAGAGACAATTACTCTCAATCTTTCCAGAAGTTTGTTCTGTTATGTACCTTATGTTCTTACATATTAAGCTCCACTGCAATTTTTGTTTTACCAACTGTAGACTCTTCTGTTTAACAGTTATGAGTGAGGATGTACCTCTTATAGCCCCTTACTACATCTTGACTTAATCTTTATCATAAAATTATATTGCCATTTAATTTAAACCAGAAATTCAAGTTTATCCTTTTTTTTGTGATAGAGACAGAGAGAGAGACAGAGAGAGGGACAGACAAACAGAAAAAGAGAGAGATGAGAAGCACCAATTCTTTGTTGTGGCACCTTAATTGTTCACTGATTGCTTTCTCATATGTGCCTTGACCAGGGGGCTCCAGCAGAGCAAGTGACACCTTGCTCAAGCCAGCAACCGTTGGGCTCAAGCCAGTGTCCATGGGGTCATGTCTATGATCCCACGCTCAAGCCAACAACCTCAAGGTTTTGAACCTGGGTCCTCTGCGTACCAGTTTGATGCTCTGTACTAGGCTTGGCCAACAGTTTTTGCCCCTGGAGCCAGATTAAAAAGAAAACTTTTTTCATGGGCTGGACGAAATATTAAAATTAAAAAAATGTTAAATACAAAAATGATTCATTTAAGTAAACAAAATTTTATTATGTAATTTGTTTATGAATAAATGTGAGTGAAAAAATTTTAATATACAATATTATTTAATCAAAATATATTTTAATAAAAATATAATTACATACCATATAAATATCCAAACTGTATCTCATTCAATTGAAATAATATTTAATTAATAGAATGAGCTTGAAGGGGTTATATTGCAAATAAAACAATTATTTTGTTTTACAAACAGCCTGGACACATTTTCAGTTATCAACTGCAGCTATTGTGTATGGTACAATGCCACTTGATTCTTCAGCACACTTGACCACAAAAATACCAAATTGTTTGACCTTGGGTGCGCACTGGCAAATTCTGCCTAAAAACTGTGGGTTTCACATAGCCGCTAAATGTCAAACAGTTCATATCGAGTACAAAAGTTGTAAATATAATGGAATTTAAAAAAAAATAAAGTATTGTGAATTCATTCAACCAATTATTGGAAGTTAACCCTAGATGAGTTACACGTGGAATTCTTTTCTGCATATCACTATCTTCTTAAATATCTCGATTTCCAATAATCAAAGACACTTCCGCTACTGAGTAGCTGAGATTTTAAAGTAGCGGAGAATATTAAAAATTTATTTGCAGGACGCATAAACGCATTATGCGGGCTGTATCCCGCCCGCGGACCGTATGTTGGCCATGCCTGCACTATACACTGCACCACCGCCTGGTCAGGCTTGATTTATTTATTTATTATTATTTTAATATCTGTTATTGGTTGCTTTTTTAAAATTTCAAATGTTCAATTGTTTGTATACTTGCCATTACTTCTTCGACATGCTCTTTTATATAGATAGTGATTTTCAAAGGGTAAACTCTGTTAGCTAATCAATTTCAGTATTTTTTTCTTGCAATCCTTCTTTATCTGGTTCCATTCTCACCTGACACTCTCTAAACCTGTTGTCCTTCAATTATTTGAGGATTTCCCCATTGAGTCTTCTGTTTCATACTTTATGATTTTCTCTTAACTACCTTCCACTTTGTTTCCAGAAGTATACATTGACTGAAAGTTTTCTAAGAAAGGGTACATGTGAGATATTCTTTAGAGTATTAAAATGTATGAAATTATTTTTATTTATGTTTATGCTTGTTTGTCTGTAAGTATATGCCTTATCCTGTCTAATTCAATCAATAGAGTCTGTATTTTGTCATTTATTCAAGAATTAGAAATATAAAAACTATGTGATTTCAATTAAATTACATGACTATTATTGACCAGACTATATGGTCTTTTTACTTTATGCTTTCATCCTTAATGTTTGCCTTAGCATTATTAATATAAAATCTATAATTTCCCTTTTGGGGAGAATATTCTCATTTGGCTCTAGTCATTTTTAAAATTTGCATTTAGTAAAAAATATTTTTTAATAATTGTTATTGACAAATTAAAAGTAATGCTTATTATAAAAACAATTTAATCCTTACACCATAGTATTCATCATAGGGGAATGTCATATATTTTCAGTCTAAAACAATTAAAAGCTTAGGTTTAGATATAATAATGTTATGATTATTTCAGTTGCTTTTTATTTAAGAAAAAAAATTCTTCTAGAACATCATAAAATATTCATAAACATGAAGACTCAATAACTTTTTGGTAGACACTAGAACAGTATTTTCCAAGAAAATATTCTGTCGTTAGTACAAAATATATCTGTAAAATATACATGGTGTGGAGCTACCTATATCCAATCAGTATATATGCACAAATTTTAGAAATATTATATAAAGATGAGAAAAAAGTACAATTGGAGTGGTAAAAGAGGTTTCTGCTCTGGGAAGCAAATGGTAGAGAAGCTAAAGAGCATACCTTTTACTGTAATTGTTTAACAGAGAGACAAGGATATTCTCCTTAGCTTTAGAATGTAGTGTCTGAAATACAAGGCTACATTTTTTTTGAGAAGGACCACTTGAATTTCTAAAATAAACTAAAGTAACAAAAGGAAAAATAACTTCATAGAGGTAATAGTGAATACATTCATTTGTACTTCAAAAATTAATCAATTTAACTAGTAATTCACAAAAATGTGAAACTTCTCTACTCAAACAATAATACCTATCACTTATAAGCAATATTGAGAGGAAAATAATTTGAAAAAATGTCTCACCTATAGAAGATAAATTTGATTTTTTAAAGTCTTATAAAGGTATGATATACATATGTAAAGATGCTTGCAAACATTAGTCATTTAAAAAATGCAAAGTAAAGAGGTAACATTTCTCTTGATTGGGACTTTAACTCAGTTTAATTGATGAGGGTATGTAAAATAATCACTATCATATCCTGTTGACCTGGGTGAAAATTTGTTCAACCTTTCTGTAAGACAACTGCATAAAATTTAAACATGTACATATTCTTTGACTTAGCAATTTTACAACTAGTGATTTATGCAAAGAAAAATAATTGAAAAAATGCAAAGGTGCACAAAAATACTTTTCACAGTATTATTTATGATATCAAAAGAGCAACATCAACTAAAGTGTCATTTGGGAAGCTTTTAGTTAAATGAATTATAATACCTCAACATAATATAAAGCTATGTAATCAGTATAGGATAATAACAATTTTTATTAACCTATGAAATATTTACCATATACTGTTAAAGCAACCAAATTATAAAATATTATGAAAGTTCTACCACTTTTTTGAAGGGAAGAGAGTATAACATAGCCATAACTATATATCTATCTATCTATATATATGAGTGGGAAATTAATAATTATTAAAAGTAATTACATTTAGGTAATTAGTCTGTGGAAAACTTTCAAAATTATATTCTTAGGTGTGATAAATGGTGATGGACAAAGATTTGACTTGGGTGGGATAAACAGACAATACGAGAGATGTGTTGTAGAATTGAGCAGCTGAAACTTGCATACTTAAACCAATGTCGCCCCAATAAAATTCAGCTTAAGAAAAGTATTTCTATGTTTTTAAATCTGAGAATTTGTTATATTTTTATTTTCAAAAAAAATAATTTGTTCATATATATATATATATATATATATTGTATTTTTCTGAAGCTGGAAACGGGGATAGACAGTCAGACAGACTCCCGCATGCACCCGACCGGGATCCACCCGGCACGCCCACCAGGGGCGATGCTCTGCCCACCAGGGGGCGATGCTCTGCCCCTCTGGGGCGTCGCTCTGCCGAGACCAGAGCCACTCTAGCGCCTGGGGCAGAGGCCAAGGAGCCATCCCCAGCGCCCGGGCCATCTTTGCTCCAATGGAGCCTTGGCTGCGGGAGGGGAAGAGAGAGACAGAGAGGAAGGAGGGGGTGGGGGTGGAGAAGCAAATGGGCGCTTCTCCTATGTGCCCTGGCCGGGAATCGAACCCCGGTCCCCCGCACGCCAGGCCGACGCTCTACCGCTGAGCCAACCGGCCAGGGCCTGTTTATATTTTTTAAATTATCAAACACAATACTCACAAATGTCCAAATATAAGACCAATTGAAATGAACTCAATTATCTGTTTTTTATTGGCTCTATTTAATCAGATAAGAAAAAATATCCCAAACATTTAAAGTATTTTTTAAACCAAACTTATGTAATGCTTATTAATTTATACTATCAATTTTAAAAGGTAGTCTCTTTCAAGTCATTTTATTGAAAAATATCCCAAGATGAGATATGTTTTCTTTTCAGTAACACAAAGCATCATCTATAAATGTTAATGAAATTCCAGTGTGTTATTATATAATCTAAAGTAACTATATTAATTATACAGTTTTTCTGTTAGAGACTCAAAATAAGATTTTTAAATGTTTCCAGAGCAAAAATCAATTTAAAATCAATTGGAATGAGAAAAGCCAAAAGAATGACTTCTTAAGGTCACAAATATAAAATTTAAGCCTTCCACACAATAATAAAAATGCCTAAGTTCTCTTTCATATAAACTTAATAGCAAATATATTTCAAATTTTTGTTAGATTTATTTTGCTTTTAGAATCTTTTAGCTCCACTGAGTAACATTTTCTTAAATTATTTGCCAAGCATCTTTGTTGCTGTTTTTTAAAATGTTATTTTTAAAAATAGATAAAGTTCAGTTCAATAAAAAAATAACATTCTAAGATTTAAGCAACAGTAAGAAGTGGGAAAACTTAGACATCATGAATTCTTTACTGTTACTGCAAAATCCTCTAAGTCTTTCTAATTAGTAAATACATGTGCTACCAAGTGTGCATTTTTAATTACACATCTAATGCCAGAGGTCAGCCATTATTTACATTAAAATGGGAACTGAGATAGCAATGCAAAATCAGATGTTAATACAGAAGCCAAAATGTTAATAAGAGTCTCCTGGAACAAAAGACATTATCCTAATCCATTGAGTTCATTTGATTATTGATTTATTCTGTACACTTGTACACAGATTCAAGTCACAATTAAAATAAAAATCTATCTGGCCCTGGACACATCAGGGAGTTATAATACTCAAGCTTTGACAGTCTTTACCTGGAGAGAGGATGTTAGAGAAACCAAAGACACATTGAACTTGAAGCCTGTGATCTAGAAGTCACTGAAAATGGACCAAGCAGCTATATGACACCAAAGAACATTATTGAGTGAAAGTGTCTACATATGACAACAAAAAGTTGGAAGCATACAAAAGAGTTAAGTAAATATATTAATAAAAATTTTATACAGTATTTACTACAGTTTTAATAAAATTAACATTCTCTTAGAACTTCAATTTTCATAAATTCCTGTCAATTTTACTGTTTGTTACAAAGGAGGTTTTTTTTTTTTTCTGGCAAAGGCTTTAGCTTTGGGAAAAAGATAGTAAGTCACTCCACATAGTTTATGAATTGAATTGCTCATGTATTTTGCCTTCTTTATTTTACACAGTGATGATTTCTGATGAATGTATAACCACAAACCCTTCTAAACGATCATGATCTAATTCAGTTCAGTTGCATTTGATAGTTTAAACTGATTGCATGAGTTTTATTAGCATAGACTTCACTAATTCAGATATGTTTGATATTTTATTAAAATTTTGTTAAGAAATTCTGTATTCAAGCTGATATATTTAGGAAATAATTATTAAGGTGAGAATATATTTGTGATATTATTATTATATTATTAATTTTATAAGAATTTCTCTTTTGTCTTGGAGGTTAAATAATTCTGACTCATTGTCATATTCTCCAACACTTCTCCAATCCAAAATCATAATGGTTTCAAGAAACTAATTACAGTATGTATCGAACATTACTCTGGGCCAGTCTATTAGAGCATTACATTACATTTCTTATTTATGCCTAATGCAACACCAGATGTTTGGTACTATTAGTATTTTCACTTTACTGATGAGACGTCTGAAACTTTAACAACTTGTCAAAGGCCTTGGGACTTCATTGCAAAGAATTTTATATTTTGAACACATCACTATCTTACTCTATTACTTTTACATGTAAATTTAAAAATTATTAGTGAATTCAATCATTAAATTACATAAAGTAAAAATTTAGGTTACTAACATAATAACTATAATTTAATTTTTGATGTTACATTTAAAAAATATATTTTAATTCAGAATTTTTTATTAATTATTCTCTTATATTTGAGAATTAATATGATTTTGTTTTCTTTCATGTTTATTAGGTCAGTTACAGTGGCTGTGAGGTAAGATTGCATCTGGCTCTACTATTAACTTTCTGTGTGAACATAGCATATTACTTCATTTCTTTTTGCATCAGTTTCTTCAATCAGAAAAAAGAATGACAGCATCACATACTGCATAAAATGTGAAATATCAAAGAATTAATTCATATAATATACTAAAAAAGTGTTAAGCATAATTTATTATTATTATTATCATCATATTCCTTTTTAAGTATTAAGTATAATTTTGTATTTGTAATTTTTCAAATAAAATCTATGGAAGTAAACATATAAAAACTAATATCTAACACATAAAAAATTGAAGAGAGGACCCAAAAACTGCATATGCTTCTTAAAGAGTTTGCTATCTCTATTCTTTACCTCCCACTCCAACATTCACAGTTACCCCATCACAGTTTACCAAGACTATTAGGCAATCTCATTAGAAACTTTTCCCTGTTTGAGAAAGCCACATGACATCCCTGAAGTCCTGAGTCAGCCCTCATAACTGGGATTCTCAGGCACTTTGAAGCCCATACTTCCCATAACCTGACACATCTCCCACCCCTTCAGATTCATCCCTTAGACTTCTTTATCCCTAGACTTCATTCATCTCTTAGACTTGTCCAGAAGGCTGGCCAACATTAGTTAAATCAAGATTTTTCTTGTATTTTGACTTGTGATTGGATTCAGCTCATGGGAATCACTTGTAGAAAATTAGAAAGAGGAAAAAACCAGGTTGATATACTTATCCCTCAGGTTCCCTTCTTGTGTGGTCACGACGGGTTACCATTTCTACATCAAAAACTTGAACTTCTCTGAGATGGTCTCTTCACTTAATTCTTTCTCATGCTCTGGGTCCCTCTTCTTACCCCTTAAGGGTTGGTGGGAAAAATGGTACCCTTTTGTCACTCTCCCTATATGATTTTCCACAAACATTTATAAATACTTCCTTTGTTAAATGATCCTATTCTCAAATTTAGATGCTTAATCTGCCTGCCTGTGCCACCTGTTTCTTATCAGGACCATGACTATACACATCCTAGATCCCAAAATTTGTTCATTATTAGAACCTACAGTCTGATCTCAGAAAAATCCCTATGTCCTCATCTTCTGAACTCTTCCTTCGGAACCTTCTTGTTTTAACTAAGGGTAGATTCTCTTGAGGATGCTGCTACCCCTGTGATGCTCTCATAAAGTAGTGACAATATACTCTACCAGACATAGCTTCAATCAGGCTTGGTATTTACTGCCATTTGAAGGTAGTTGTCCCCTCTTCCATTCTAAAACTACCAACTTTAAATTTATGCCTCAGAACTAAATGACTTTATAACCCACCTTTTAAATTTTATTTTATTTATTCATTTTTTTAGAGAGGAGAGAGAGAGAGGAGAGAGAGACAGAGAGAGAGAAGTGAGGAGGAGCTGGAAGCATCAACTCCCATATGTGCCTTGATCAGGCAAGCCCAGGGTTTTGAACCGGCGACCTCAGCATTTCCAGGTCGACGCTTTATCCACTGTGCCACCACAGGTCAGGCCATAACCCACCTTTTCCCTATATTACTTAAAGACCCCATCACATCAGCTCTCACCTGGAAAACTCCCAAGTCTTTTTAATCCAGCTGGTGCAGGGAGCATGGCAAGGGGAAATTTACAGGGCCATGTTGGTGATCTTCATTTTTGGATCACCAGCATTATCTCAGCCCAGGATTCCTCCCAGTAGTCTTACTATGTTTACTTAAATCATTATCTCTCTTACAGATTTTCTCTCCTTTTCAACTTCCAATATATCTCCTCCATTCTCACATTTAAGAAACTGAATTAACTCTACTTCCACCTCCACCTTCACCAGCCCACCTACACCATCACTTGTTTTTTCTGCCTTTGTTCATATAACTATAGATGAGTGATTCTCAAACATCAATTCAACTACTCCTAGAAATTCCTGGGCTTATTTTCATATATAAAATAATTAGAGAGAGGGTGATACTAACTTTAAAAGAAAGAGACAGGGATTTTTATAAAAACTGCAACAAATGGGATAGTCATGCCCTCAAAAAAGTGTTTCATATGTGTCTTATAACTTTTGAATGTCTTACCATGCATTAATGTATGTTAAAGTCTAGCAGATAACATTCCTTAGAAAGTAAAAACAAAGAAAAATTTACCTGTTTTTAATACACACTGAATTTTTAGTTAATTTCACTAAGCATATAATCTTGAGAGAAGATATTACTTTCATTTGTTCAGAAACTTAACAATAGCTATTTAACACTTTTGAAAATTAACTTACCCCCCCAAAACAAAGCTCATTATATTTGAGATGTTTAAGTATAAATACAACCCAAATGTGTCATTCCATAGCTGTGCTCATTCTATTAACATGGATTCTCCTTCTTAGTGTAGTCATTTAAATAGTTCAGGTTTTCCATTGCAGTCATGATCTAGAAATTAAATCAATTAATTATTAATATGTTATAAATAATTTTATTTCTATTTCTGATTTCAGTTTAGACATTCTGTTGACATTTTTAAAATGAAAGGTGAAGGTGATATATTTTATAGAAATATAAGTTTTTCAGAGTAAAGACCAAGGTAACACATATTTGATATAAAGAGAAGTAGTCAGCATGAGGGCACTGAGATCCTTCACCCACATGGGCACTCTGAATGGACGTTCATGCACCACTTCCTTCTCAAAGACAGCACTCCAAAAATTGGCCTCAGCTCACTCTTACACCATTACTTTCTTTCTAAATTGGCTAGATTGTTCTCCAAGAAATAAAAGCATGCTACATAATCTTTCATAAAAAAAAAAAAAGTTTTCCTTGAGAATGTCTGGCCATTATCAAATTTCTTTCCTCCATTTTGTAGCAAAATCTCAAGATACTTTACCTGTTTCTCAACCCTCTCTTATTTTTTCTCCCTGAATCTTTTTTATTTGGGCTTTACCTTCACTACTATGCCCAAATATCTCTTGTTCAAGGATAGCACCTCCACACTGCTAAATCCAGGCTTTCTGCTCTTTTGTTTTGTTTTACTGATCTGTCATAGAATTTAACTCAATTGATTTTTTGGTTTGGGGTTTTGTTTTTTGTTTTTTGGGTTTTTCTTATGCTATTGTATTGTAGTTCCCTAGGGATAATTGCTCAGACTTCTTATCTTCCCTTAGTAATTTCATCCAGTCTCATGATCTGATCATCTATATGCAGATGATTCTGAATATATCCCTACAACCTAGACCTGTGCCTTTAACTGAAGATTTGCTATCCAACTTATTATTAAATATCTGCTCTTAAAGTCTAATATGGTACTTCCAATGCAAACATGCTCATATCAAAACTTTCATTTCATCCCCAATACATTCTTCATGCAGTCTTTCTTAAACTTGCATGATGGAGCTATTCACAAACCTACCTCTTATGGTTATTGTGAGAATTAAATGACAATATATATAAAGTGCTTGGAACAATGTCTTTGTAAGGGAGGAAAAATTTTGTTCAACTCTCTTAGAATGTCAGACTGGCCTGAAAATTAACCTGAGAGAGACAGATGAAAAATAGAAAAGCTTAGAAATTTTATTGTATTTTTCTACATAACTGGGAGCTTTCATAAGAGAAGGAAGATCCTAAAGAAGTAACCAGAACAGGTTTTTGTTTTATTTTTTCTTTGAGACAAACAAACATTAAATTGGAGAGGAATTGACAACAAGATAAAGGTGTTTGGGTCAGGGATACTCTGACTGGGGCTAGGTGATCCTTATCTCCCTTAACTTGAAAGATAAGGGCTAGTGTAACAAGGTTGTTAGCGGATTCCTCTGGTGCCATCTCTGGGCTGATAAGTGTCTGTCTCCAGTCAAAGGAAAATTGACTTCCTGCCTTTAGGCAGAATATGGAGAGCTTTTCCTGCATTTACTACTTCTTAATTATCTTCAGGTCAAAATAATTTTTTTATGTCAAAGAGACATATTTAGGAGTAACAGACTCCAGTTTCCTCCACCTACTATGTAAGTGAGCAGTGTGTTAGCTTTTGTTGTGCTCATTGTCTTAAACTGGAATTCTTCACATTATCTTCAATGCATCTATAATATTGTGAATGATTAAAAGTGAATATTAAATGTTTTTGTCTAAAGAGTTCCTTTTTAATTTAAGGAAAATAAAATCTGCAAGTTTTAAAGATATATGAATGAAGTATTTTATTTCTGGGACTGTTTAATATGCTAGCATTCTCTAAATATTTGGATATTTTGAAAGACCATTTTCCTCCTAGAAATAAAACGTGTATAATACAGAAAAACAGCATCCCTTAAAAATGAAATAGTCAATGATCAAGCCTCTAAGCAGCTACTGCTTTTATTCTGGTGCTGATGCCCATTGTAGTTAGCTTTCAAAAATATAAGTAAATCATTAGACAGAGTGCTTCTTATTATTTGAGAAACTCTATCCCAGGAGATGGGGTCTACCATTCATATTGTCTGCTGAATGAAAGCCCTAAGACATAAAGAGTGAGTCTCGGCTTGAATGGAATCTGACAGTAAATACTGTTCCTGTCAGTCAGGCTCAAACAGCCAGTGGGACTGCAGCGATTTTTGATATAATTAAGCTTCATGCTTAGCATAAGTGATGGATTTAATCAGCCATATGATTCACATTATATGTCAAATGATCAAAAGATGACACACTGCACACGAATGTCTCTTTTCATTCTAAAGGCGATCCTTTCTATGGCATAAAATAAAAAAGATCATTTGTAAGGCATGTCCTCCCTTTATCTTCCCATATCTTTCTCTAGGTTCTTCTTGTTTTCAAGCTAAATATTTCTACATATTCTAACACATGTGACTTCTAGCTGTGAAAATTTCCCATGGGGGTTAAATAACAAATTAACACTACCTTGGGTAAAGGTTTCCTAATTAGCTGATCAAGACTATCGCCAGGAGAGGAGGCAAACCACCATGATATTCTTAACACTTTACACATTCCTCCCTCATCATCTTCCCCACCTCCCTGCTAATTCTATATGATTAGCTCAGAGGCCTTGAAATGAGTTTAGTTTTTGTGAGGAAGCTTTTTGTAAGTTGCAATCTTTATTTTCTAAATATGTTTGTTGTCAGCAAGCCAAAAGGACATTTAAAATCTTCTGTAAGTTTCATCTAAGAGAGATCAAGGTTTATAATAAGAAGGTTATTTGCATATAAATTATACCTAGAATGTACCAGGGAGTGGAAGGCTAAGAAATATTATTATTTGCATAGAAAATAGAGGGCAATCTCTGATACGAGACCATTTTTTAAAATTCTATGAAGTTAGATGGCTTGTATTTCTTCTTATGGTACAACCAGCTTCAAGTTCAGGGGTAAAGCCTGGCCATCAGTAATACTCCCAGCCATGAGCATGCATGACATTTAATTGGAGATCAACATTCTGTGAAAGTGTTTACAAAAGGATCTGTGTGATATCAGAGTAAAGTTCTCAGTTTATTCTAACAGAAATTTTAGAAATTCAGGTGCCATTTATGTGTGTCTGGAGACTTAACACACAACTAAAAATAGCAAAACTAACAGAGCACTAGTTAGTAGAACTCTATATAATAAATATTCCATTTACTTAAAACACATTCTCCTTCACAAATATTTAATTCGTTGCAGTCATGATTCTGCAAAATAGTGATATGCAGTGGTGGGATTCAAATAATTTAACAACCGGTTCTCTGCCTTAATGAGTATTTTCAGTATAAAAACAATATACTGAAAGGTAGGTTATTATTTCATGCATTTAATACTTAAATAAGAACAATAAAAGAGGTGCATAAAAATATATTATGCTATAAGGAAAAGTTTTAAAATATTAATAAAAAATTAAATAATACCTGACCAAAAAGCAATAAAACTGCTATTTAAGATATTTCTAAAGACAGCTTGTCACCCACTGGTTGTTTGGCACTTTTTCTCCTTACATTATATGTTTGTTTACTGCAGTAACAAACACAGGGAATTAAAATGTAGTATTTCATCAAAGTTATAATGAGTTTTATAAAATGAATAAATAAATATCACAAGCATAGTTGAACATTAAAAAAGTAAGGAATGTAAATTTGTGATTTCCACATTGGGCGAATGCTCAGGCGCGCACCTTAGAGAGAACCCTGATTACCAGTGCCATTTTAGCAACTGGTTTGCAGAACTCAACAGATAATTGCGTATCTGTTCTGCCGAACTGGTGTGAAACAGCGGAATCCCACCACTGGTGATATGCATGGAGACAGAACATTTCTGACTATAAATTTGGCTTTAAATAATTCTCAGTAGTTTACTTCTGTGAATAGTAGTAGTCATTGTTTGAAATGAACTATACAAGCATTTTGATGAAAAATTGCAACTGAAAAGAGAAAATCTTCTGCACTCCACTGAAAGGTCAACATTCTTAGAATTATAATAACATAATTTGTATGGAACACTATCCAGGATGAATTTGAGCAACCCTCTGCCCTCCTGTCCACTGTTACAGAGAAACCTAGGAATTGACTACTTCATGAGTCAGCTGTATAACAAGAGGACTAGTTGAGTAATTTGTTTCTAATAGGAAAAAAAAAAAAGATTGAAGACAGATTCTAAGCCTAGAGACACCTTGCTAATGAGATAACACCTGGCTAAATTAAAAACCTCACCTAGCCTGAAGTCATTTAAATTTATTCTTTGTTCATTTCTCTTTGTTCCCTCCTCCTTCTCCTCTCTAGTCTCTCACTGACTTTCACATATTTAAACTCTGATGTGATGGTTATTTTATTTTAGTATAATGGTGAGAAGTCACAAATCAAATGAGATGTATGGAATGCAAAACAATGCAAGTTATTTAACTACAAAGATTTAGGCTTTGTCATTTTTATTTTTTATTATTTTTAAATTTTTATTAATTTAATTTTATTGTGTTAACATGGATTAAAGTGTCCCATTCAATATAACACCCTCATCCCACCCCTATGTCCCCCATTACACCCCCCCCTTGATTCCCTCTCCCTAACTCCCTCCCTCCTTCCCTCTGGGATTTGCTATGCTGTTATCTGTATCTATGTATTATGTATATATAATTTCACTAATCCCTGCACCTTCTCGGATCCTATCCCCTCATCCCTCTTTCCTCTGACAGCTGTCCTATAAAAGCAAACTTTAGAAAGCTGCTTAAAATCTACTTTAGAAATCTACTTAGAAAGCTATTTCCTGAGGGGCTGATTCATCTAGGGAGCATCTTTGATTACATATTGAGGCCCTCACTGACTCTAAAAGAGAGAGCACGTTGAGTTTCTCACTGCTGATTTTCGATCATAGGAACTAGATTCAATAAATTCCAGTATGAGTCAAAGATGGAGTGCAACAGGAGAGAAGACATTCACTAGTTTAGGATTCACTTCTAAAAGAGGATCAGTTATTTCAATCACTTTAGTGATGGTGGAATTTTTATATTTTACATCATTTCTTCTTTCACTTGGGAAGATAATATTATAATAACCTGAGCATCTGAGAGGATAAAATAATTCACAAATTAGTGAATTTTAGCAAATAGCACACAGTTTTTTTAAACTTTAGTAGGCCCTCAATGTTTCGTAGTATAATTTAATTTTCATAGAAGCATAGGTCCTCTCTTCAAATTTTCTTTTCTTTATTATACACTTCACTTAGATGCAACATAGTAACTGTTTATTAAGTACATATTGTGCACGAAGCTGTAGCTACTCAAGATAATAAAAGGTAAGGAAAACATAATGTTAAAAGTTTCCTTTAAGCTAGTGTATTTATAATGGCATACAAGACCTTGAATTATCTGATTTTTTTTTATAAAGTCAGAGAGAGAGAGTCAGAGAAAGGGACAGAAATACAGGAAGGGAGAGAGATGAGAAGCATCAATTCTTTGTTGTGGCACCTTAGTTGTTCATTGATTGATTTCTCATATGTGCCTTGACCAGGGGTCTACAGCAGAGTAAGTGACCCCTTGCTCAAACCAGCAACCTTGGGCTTCAAGCCAACAACCTTTGGCTCAAGCAAGCAACCATGAGTTCATGTCTATGATCCCATGCTCAAGCCAGCCACTTCATGCTCAAGCTGGTGAGCCCGTGCTTAAACTGGTGACCCCGGGGTTTTGAACCTGGGTACTCTGTGTCTCAGTCCAACATCTATCCACTGCACCACTGCCTGGTCAGGCTGAATTATCTGATTCTTGATTTAGATGTTTTTCCCCAACCAAACTCTATGGTGCTTTGATAAGAAAATAAAGTTAATCTTTTAAATAACCAGTTTCCACTTTACCTCCTCACAGATGACAAATATTTTTTATTCACTCTACAAATCATACAGGTGGATCTCCATGACTTCTGCCCCTATCTAGTGAGTTTGATATTTGCCAAAGTATGTTATATTTGTTTCCAAATCTGTTTTATGTAGTAATCATGTTATTGTTATTTTAACTTAATTAACTATGAGTAAACCAATGAAACATGCATGAGAAAAGGCCATTACTTTCATAAAAACGACATTAAATATTTTACAAAGAATAAATCTGTGTGTAATGCCAGTGGTCACCGCCATAGCCATACAGGTTCCATTTGGATTCGGGCAGACAGTAAAGGAACTGTGGAGCCAGAAAATGGTGGGCCATTCTGTTTATTAGAGTCTCCTAATGGTGGATAAACAAACAGGCAGGGAAGACTGCTTCCCTTTCTCTCAGGTCTCCCAAGCGCCAATTCCCTCTCTGAACTCTCCCAGACTCACAGGCTACCACCAGCTTAGGCAGAGCTCCCAAGTCCCTCAGCACTCTATAGCAATATTAGCGGGGTGGAAATACCCCATTCTCCGGCAAACAATAACAAACAACTGCCCCTCCCCATGGAGGCAGGCAATCCACTACTTGTGGTCTGCCATCCTGAGGGCAAGCTCCCATAGTCTTCCCTAGACTATACATACATGGTGCTGGCCTAATACAAGAGAGCAAACCTAAAAGACACTTATTACACACTTGTTTACCCAACACTGTGTTAATAAAATAAAATGAATAACTATAATGGGAAAATCTAAACTTAACATTGCTTTACAAATATCTTTACAGTTTAGTTCCATTCTAAAAAAAACAAAATTGGAAAGTATTGATCATGAATTATAGGAATGATTTATAAAAAAATATTACATGAAATTCCAAGTTGTGGCTCCTATACTCTAAAAAAGTCCTTAATAAACATGCTTGCATATATTTGAAATTAAAATGAAATGTTTAATATATACATCTTTACCATTTCTAGCTATAATGGATTGGTGGAATTAACTAACCAACAAGAGATTACAATAGCTTAAGCATGCTCCTTGCTTCTTATCTTGATGTTTTTATATCAGCTCTTTTGTTAGCTTAAAACAGGGGGTCCCCAAACTATGGCCCGCGGGTTGCATGCAGCCCCCTGAGGCCATTTATCCAGCCCCCGCCACACTTCTGGAAGGGGCACCTCTTTCATTGGTGGTCAGTGAGAGGAGCATACTTCCCATTAAAATACTGGTCAGTTTCTTGATTTAAATTTACCTGTTCTTTATTTTAAATACTGTATTTGTTCCAGGTTGTTGTTTTTTTTAACTTTAAAATAAGATATGCACAGTGTGCATAGAGATTTTTTCATAGGTTTTTTTATAGTCTGGCCCTCCAACAGTCTGAGGGACAGTGAACTGGCCCCTTGTGTAAAAAGTTTGGGGACCTCTGACTGAAAACAATCAACCTTTCTCTTTTCCTCCACTTAATTTAGTACTTGCCCATTCTCCTTAGTCTTTTTTATTCTAAGTGTGGTTAATTCATACATTTTTGGGTACCTATCTAAGACATATATTGTGTGTGTTAGCCTGTTAACAGTATGTATGTGTGTGTGTGTGTGTGTGTGTGTGTGTGTGTGTGTGTTCATACATCCTATGCTCAGAAAATAATACTCAGATATTTTGTAAATAAAATTAAATTTGATTGTATTAATTCAAGTGATTAAACTCAAAACTGTATTTTTCCTTAAAGTCTGTTTATGCCAATAAAATCACTCCTCTGTTTATAAACCTATTAAAGTTTAACTAAGTGGTCTTTTGGTCTTTAGATTAATATCCCTTCTCATTGACAAACAGAATAATTTACTAAAATTTTAAACTGCATTTGGTTTTCTTATTAAGTACTCCAATAAATCTCAAGTACTTAAATAATACTTGTAAAACTGATAAATTGAACTTATAAATATCTTTACTCTTAAGTTCATTTAAGTGTTCCAGTAAAGTTTATAACCTGAGTAAAACTTGAACTTATAATAATAATTACACATATTATATTTTTATAAAATATTTTGAAAGAAGTGTTAATTAAGCCAAATGCTCTTAAGCATTATACATGCTAATGTTATAAAGTACTGTTCTGCCAGGTTTACATAGAGACATCAAGTCCAAATAATTTTTGAGGGTTTTATTAATAGGAGGAGATTTATTAATAAGCTGGCTGCATATGACTAACATGGGGTATAGCTGACCCAAATTGTACAGTCCAGAATATAGCTCTGAGACTGGTTATACCCTTGATCACGTACAAGTTGGGGGGAAAGGAAGGAGCAGGGGAGTTGTGACACAATTATTAACAAGCTTATAACATTTGTCTATAGAATTTATAAAAAAAACATTCTTACATATTAAAACTTACAAGGTAACACAATAGCAAAAGATGTCATTTTACATATTAAAAGACATCCCTAAATCTTTTAATGTCCATCTGCCATTCCTTTGTCTTGAGGTACATACATCAATCACATGATTTCAGGATAGGAGGGGCTTACATGATGTTAGAGGATAAGCATTTGTGAATCACCCATTAAGGAGAAAAAAAGGGGAAAGGAAAGGCCACTTAAATCTTTCTTTCCTCTGCTGCACCTGGCTAGCTGTTTACCTTCTTCCTCACAGGTGTAGGAAAGGGAGGGTGTCCAAGTCTCCTTCCTCCCTTCATTCTCCACAGTAAGGAGGAGGCAAGAAACCTAACTCTTCCTTTTTGTAAATTAATATTAATATTAATTTTTGCAATTCTTCGGTATCTTACCACACTAATAGTACCAAATATGCACAGGAGATATTCCTTAACACAAAAGTAGTTTTCATGTGTTTATTTTATTATTTCTAAACCAAACTCTAAATCGTCTTGCGTTTAAAGTATAGTAACCCACAAAAGAATAATTATATCATCTTTTGGTTGTCAGAATAAAATCCCCTCCCTCCATATGTCCACACCCTATCTCTGGAAACTAAATATTGATCTTACGTGGCAAAAGTGATTTTGCAAAGCAAGTAAGGATATGAACCTTGTGGGTCAAATAAGTTTGCAAATATGATGTATATGTTTGCTCGCTTATAGTTTGCATTGGGTGTGGGGGACAGGCTGTAAGCAGGCAGGGTTCTTAAAGCCTAAGGCTTAGTTTTAAAACTAAGCTTTTCCCCACATCTTTAACTGTTGCATAATAGGGGGTGGTACACTCTCATGAGGAATCCCATTATGCCTCAGATAAATGACTTTGTATCAGAGACTTCCTTGTTTGTATATTGGATTAAAAGTTTAAATTTTTGCACTGTAAAATTGGACAGAGGAGCCCATGCTAGAGGAGAGCAGAAAAAGGCCACGTGGAGGAGAGAAGAAGCAGCCAGAATGGCGGAGTGCTGAAGGAGAAGCCAGTTTGTGCAGAGTTTGTGCAGAGAGAAGGAGTTGGGAACAGAAGTGAATAAGGCTGGTGAGGTAGAAATCTTTGATTCTAGAAAACTTGGAAAAGTCAGTGGCTTTGGGAGCCCTGAATGGAAAGGAAAATGTTTTTCCACTGTGTGTATTTTTTGCCCACCAGGTGTAAGCTAGGATTAAAGCTAATGGCCCACCAGTTCTTGGCTCCAATTTTTCATTACCGACTGTCCAAATCAAATGCGAACCTGCATGGGCCAGGCGGCTGTGATGGTGGCCGTGGCTACTGGCTTCACAGACCTGGAGGTGGAAGGATGGTCCTGGATTTTCTACTTTACCCAATCTAATCACATAAGTTCTTGAAAGAAAGAATCTTTTCTGGCCTGGTCACAGAGAAATATGAAAACGGAAATAGGAAAGAAGGATGTGATATGAGAAGGACTCAATGCACTCATGCTGACTTTGAAGTTAAAAGAAGGAAGATGTTAACCAAAGAATATAAGTGTCTTCTAGAAGTTGAGAATATTCCTCAGCTGGAAATTCTGAAAATCAAAAATAACAGAATTCTGCCAAAAATGTGAATGAATAAGAAAACCGAATCTTCTGTAAAGTCTCCAGAAAGAAATGTAGTTCTGGTAATACTTTTATTTGAGCTTTCTATGACCTGTCTGGGAGCTATAACCTATAAAATTATAAGACCATGAATTTGTACTTTTTAAGTGGTTAACTTTGTGAGATTGCAGAAGCAATATAAAACCAATATAAGTTCCAAGAAAATTCTTGGAATATTTGCATATTTGCCACAGATATGTGGAGAATTTAAGACACTTTCCGATATCCAAACTGCTATGTTGAGCCCTCATTTATCATGTTTACAAAAATAGATAACTTTGGGTCCAAAAGAGTAGTTTAATACTCAAAATCCTCATAATGCAAGTTTCACTACCTAACACTCCAATCTCCAATAGCTATACTATTTAACTGAATTCAAATAATGTATTTATTATTCTACCTTATGATAAATTATTTTAATATTCTTTTTATAATTTTTATATACCTTTAAATGACAGCTGACTTAATTCTACATATCTCTAGAAGTTCTTACATCACAATTTCTAAAATCACTGTAATAATAGTCAGGAATTCCTTTGTGATTGACATCTCTCTCCCCTTATTCACAATATACACATCAGTGCTGGTGTCCCTTATATTTAATTCTAGAGTAAACACCCTTTTCTAAACTTCTACCATAACACTTATCAACCTGTACACAATTTAACCTGTACCTTGTACAATACACTAAACTTATGGAAGAAATGATAATTTATACACATAACCTAGGTCTAAATTTAGTAAGATAAATATTAATCAAAATGACCTAACAGATGCAATTTGTATTTAATGGAAAAAAAACTATGTTTATTTAAAAACAACAAGAAAGCAAAACAAAACAAAAAATTGCCCCTTTGATTTTTAAACACTTTGTCCTATTATTTTTAAATTAAGTATAAAGTATACGTATAAAATAAAATTCATCCTTTTCACTGTTTGATAGTAGCAAGAACAAGGAATGGTCTGAAACCTGAAGTTCTACCCTACTAGTAAGCTACTAAGTTAGCTTGGCAGAAGATACTCCTGGACAGAAATAAATGACTTTATTACTCATAATAATAACATTAGCTCCAGTTATTTGAACCACAACCCTCACAGCACAATGCAAAGACAGCCAGATGATACCTGAACATGCAGGGAGGTACGTTACAGGAAAGGACTCTCAATCTTAGAGAACCTGAATATGTTTTTATTGATTGTCTACCTATTCCCAGTGGGAGACTTAATTTTTTATACAGGACAGTTAAAAAAAATGTTCCTCCTTTTCTGGGAGGAGATGCCATCTTTACTTTCTAAGATTATTTTTTTCTTTACTTTTGAGAAAAATGTCAGAATAAATGGCAGTCAATGCCTCTTCTTGTGAGATGTTTAAAGACAGGAGAGGTCCTTGAAGAAATATCTCTCCTCAATATACATTCTGTACTGCTGTATCATCTTGGCTTCCAGTGTGTTCACATGCTTGCACCATTTTGTGGTCATTGATAAATCTGAACAGCAGAGACTGGGACAAAAATCTGCTTAGTTTAGCCAGCTGTTATTAAATTAAGACTATTATCAACAGAATTCCAAGCAGTGTGATGAAGTTAGCTTGCCATGTTGACTTGGAGCCCTGAGTCCAATCTGGAGAACAAACCCTTAAACGAAACCATCAGTGTCCATAGAAAGTCAAATGGCTTTCTTCTTACATTTATGAATTGACTTCCCTCTTGGCAGAAGGTATTGCTCGGTGCAGCAGGATGTGTTAGCAAATGTACAACCATTGCCTTCGTTCACAGGGAGAAAGTTAGAACAAATCTATTATTCACAATAACCTTCACCAGTGAGTTGAGGATGGGTTGATGTCTCCAAGGGCTAGGGTTTTATAATTGATCACTTTGACTAAAGTCAGGTACCAATCTTATATGGTCTTTTGTAAGTAAATTACTCCCTTCTTGGAGATGACTGTAAGAAATACAAAATAAATACTGTATGTACATTATCCCTTCAGAAAACTTTCTCAAATGTCTTTGTTTTCTATGGTTACTATAACAAATTATTATAAATTTGGTCACTTAAAACAACAGAAATATATTCTTTTTTAGTTTTAGAAGCCAGAAATCCAAAATCAAGTTGTTGGCTGGGCAGTGCTTCCTACAGGCTGAAAGGAAGAATTTGTTTCTTGCCTCTTCTAACTTTTGGTGGCTCTAGGCTTTCCTGCTCTTGTGGCTAAATCACTCGCCCTCTGCCTCTGTGGTCACACTGCCTTATCCACCTCTGTCTGAGAATTCTCCTTCTGCTTTTATCTCATAGACACACTTGTTATTTGAGTTAGGGCCCACCTGGGTAGTCCAGGATAATCTCATCATTACAATTATTTTAACCAAATTGCATCTGCAAATTACACCCTTTGCTAAATAAGGAAAAATTCATATGTTCTGAGGATTGGGGTGTGGATAACTATTCTGGAGTTTACCATTCAGCTAAGCACAACAAATAACTAAGTACAGCTCCTTTTTCTTTTTCTTTTCTTTTTTTTTAGGTTATTTCTACAGTCATTGGAGGACTACATAATCTAATGTGGTGTTTACTTAAACAATCGAAGATCTGTCATAACCACCACTAAGGAGCAATCACCACACTTCTGCCATAGAGACAAGTTAATTCCTTGCCTCCCACAAGAAGTACAATTCTGGGGATATATGTAATATCTCCAAACTGAAAATGCTGACAATTATTGGTGATCTGGAGATCTGAACTACATCACACAAAGACAGGGCAAGTAGGTGGTACCTCCAACATCGCCTCTGACTAGGTGGGAAAACTTAGGGTTTCCAATTTAGTTAGAATCATCACACTTAGTGCATCCTTTTTGGAAAAACTGCCTAAAGGCAGTTGATACTACTTGACTCATTTGTGTGTTCACTAACTAGATGACATTTGTCCATATATGAAATGACTAAGTGATAGCTATGGGAATGGAATGTGGCAGACATTGGGAGTTTCTGGCAGATACTTTGCATGGGAGAAGCTGAAAATTGGACTATTCCCTGCTGTTTCTTAAGGAAGCCTGCAAGGGTGTTTCTGAAAGAAATAAATTATTAATGTCTCTCCTCGTAATTACATCTCTCTGAGTCTAAGGTATTTTTTTTTCCACGTGCCACAAGTTTTGCTGTGGTAGATACACAGTACAATTTACAGATAATGTATTATAAAATTGTACACCTTAAAAGCACATAATTTTATTAACCAATGTCACCCCAATAAACTTAAAAAATGGCTGCCAGGAGCTCTTCTTAGGTATATTCTTTCTCAAGGTTCACACTTCTATATTAAATTTAATTTCTATGCATAGCTTTCAACTGAAGTCACATTTTGCTCATCTATGTAATTTTATTTATTTATTTAGTTGAATTTTTAAGGCAACCAAGTATTATAATTTGTTGTACCTTTTCCTCAATGGTGCATATTTTTCACATCTTACATGGTCAGCAATGAAGCAGCAGTACTAAATACTTCTGTAATCAGAACTATATGTTCAGTTGGTAGTGAATCTTATATTTAATGTTTTAATTCTCAGGTATAATTATTGATAATACAAAATATATTGAAAAAAAATGAACCTAGAAAATGTTCCATCTTCTCAGTCCTTATTCTGCCTTCTTGCATACCCAATTCTATGTTTACACTGAAAATCTTGTTCATGTATTATTTACATTTTAAAATATATTCTAAGCATTGACTATGCAAGAGGCATATTGACCTCTTTTCAGCTTGGAAAGGTCACCAAAATAAAGATTTCTTTTTAGATTGTGTGTTAATTGAGCATAAGATCTTTTAAATCTAGCTGGAAATAAAATAAGTTAAACAAATCTAATTTAATGTTTAGATCTCTAGAGCAAACTTTTTTGGATAGAATTAAATATTTTCTTTGTGATAGACTACACTGTCTTTTCCAAAACTCATATGTTGAACCTTTAACCTCTAATGTAAATGTATTTTGTAGGTAGGGCCTTGAAGGGGGTAATTAAAATTTTTTAAAAAATTATAAGGCTGGGGCCTAAATTCAGTAGGACCAGTATCCTCAAAAATAGAAGAGACGTGAGAGACTTTTCTCTCTGTGTGTGCACAGAAGAAAAGCCATGTGAGGAATAAGAGAGAAGGCTGCCTGCAGGCACAGGAAAAAGACTCCCCCGAGACTGACCACACTAGCACCCTGATCTCAGACTACCAGCCTCAAGAATTTGAGAAAACAAATTTCTGTCATTTCAGCCTCACACTCCATGGGATTTTGTTAAGACATCCCAAGAAACTAATGTACTTTTCAATTAATGTGTAGTTGTATTCATAGTTAGAAGTGGCTTTGTCACTGGAGTCAGTATTCCTGAGCTCGCTTGAGTCTTGCTCTTAGACATATTAGCTGCTGGAACTTTAGCAAGCGAGTTCGCGTCTTTGTGTCTCTATTTCCTTACCTGTAAAATGAGAATAATTATAGTTTCTACTTCATAGCATTATGCTGATGATTAAATGACATATTACAGCTAAAGACCTTGGAACAGTCCCAAGAAATAAAATAATTAGTCATGATGAATATGGTGGTGGTGGTGGTAGTTATATAGACTTGCTGGAGAATCAAAAGTTCTAAAAATTAATTTTAGGCAGAATAATTGTGATCCTAATAAAATGTAAATGCAATATCTCAGAATATAACAGTTACGATGACATATGTTTGGATTTGGGGCATGGTTAATGGCAGGGTCTGCTTCATCTGCAAATCCTCAGAGGCGCCCGAGTTTCTCTAATGGAAACCAAGTGTTGACATCCTTAAAATATGGTTAATACATAGCATACATCTGCTGTTTAGACAGGTGCTCCATATTTTGAGATGACTTTAGGAGCTACAGAAGTATAGCATCAAATGAAAATAGTTTAGGTTAGTGGAATAATTTCACATAATTATTGCAGCTAAAAACTCAGCACACAAACTTTTTGTTATATCTGTTTTGTCTGAACTTGGGGTGTTTTGAGCCCTACCACCCTGTTTTAGGCATGTGTTCAGATACTGGTGACCTTAAGATCATGCTAGCATTGCTCTTAGTTCTTACACTTGTGCAGCATTCTAAGTTTACTAGCTGCAAAAGACAAACAACAAAAATGACATTTTACCAATCTGACCCATTTTTTTTCAAAATAGACCAGGTTTATCAAAAGAAATAATTCTCTGATTTGTAACTCTCTTAAGCCAAGGACCGATATTCTTTGCTGTTGGAAAAGACCAAAGTCAGACAATAATTGTGTGTAACAGAAAAGAAAAGAAAAGAAGAGAAGAGAAGAGAAGAGAAGAGAAGAGAAGAGAAGAGAAGAGAAGAGAAGAGAAGAGAAAAGAAAAAAACCCAACAAAACCACACATCTTGTTGGATGCATAAGAGGTAAATCTTGCCCCTCCCCTCAGCATAAACACCCATGTGCTATGCAACCAAAAAAGGAAAACAATGAGGCAAAAGTTTCCAAGTAATAAAATAATTAGAAAATAAACTTTTATAAATATATCTAACATTATTTTGGTTCAGAATATAAGGGTTATTTTTTGCCTAAATAAACTAGATAAATAATAAACAAGTAAGCAGATAAATTGAAAATGGATCAACAATCTAATCATTAAGGGAAAAAAACATGAATTGCTTGATTTTCAAAAATTTGGAAATAAACATTTATAAATCCAAAATAATGACATTGACCAACAGAAAGGGTTTTTTTTTACAAGGCTCCACATAGGTTGGAAGAAACAGTATATTAGCGACCACATGAGAATAGATCCTCTGACAGTTTCTTATTTTTCTTTTAATAAAAGATACATTTACCAAAAGTAAATTGAAATGCTATTGATTTTTTGAAGTGCAATACATTTCAAGGTTGACATTTAAACATAGACCCAAGGTTTAATGATATTCTTAAACCAAAATATAGTTCTTGCATACATACAGACAAAAATGCTATTGTATTGGAATAAAGGAGCCTTCTGTAAGTGAATGAACTTATAGAATGAAGTTTCTAACACTAGAGTAGAATGAAAAATACTGTGGGGATACAAGTTATCATTTCCTTAATTAATTAATTAATTTTATCTTTCTAGCCGCAAATATCACAGGCCAATGACTGCATTTAGAACAGTTATATCAAGTATTCTAGTATCAATAAAATCTCACATGAAATATTTACATATTTTAGTAGTAAATGTTGACACAAGTAAATGACATTCTTTCCAGGTTTGGCCTGCTCAGTGGACTGTGCCTAATATCAGAGAAAAGATTCAAGACCTGAATCAACTATGGACTTTCATATTTATACACACTCATGCAAAACACTCTGTCTGGTGGCACTTACACTCCCACAGGGAAAAACTGAGAGAGGAGAGTGGCTTTGTGATAAGTATACTTGATTAGTAAGGCCCAGGATTGGGAATCATTTTTCTTTAGAAATCAAAGTATGGCCACTGAGAAGCTGGGTGACCCTGAATAAATGAGTTAATCCCTGAACATCACATGTTTTATCATTAGAATTAAGAATATTGTCTTAAGGAAATATTTGCAATATTATAAAAGGTGTCTTCCATTTGCCAAGATTTCTACTAAAATTAGTTTTCTTTGCCCATTGAAACTCTTAAGATACCAGAAACCTGAGATGCAGATCAGAAACAATTTTTTTTAAACAAGGTTGGTGTTTTTTTCTCTACCAAAGTTAACATGGGATAATAAATACAAACATTGACCCTTGCTTCTTTGTCTTCTGATGATGAAGACTTTTTCCTTGACAGTTTCTAGGTTACTGATCTTAGATTCCAGACCTTAAACTTGAGGAAGGGTAGACAAAGAGGTTGTATTTCCATCAACACGATCTGAACAAACTGCTTCTCCCTATAAGATAACCTCCCTGCCTTACTCTTTTCTAAAATGATTGACTGTGATGACATCTAATTACAACTTTTCATTCTCATTTGCATCACTAAGGGGATGGCTTCTCTATTCACCAGCAGAGATATCAAAACGTAGCATGTGTGAATTTTACATGACATAATGAGGAAAACAAAAACAAAGGAACATTGTGTGCTTTCATTTCATTTCCTTATTATAACTAACTTAAATTGCCTCATGGGAATGGAATGGCTTAAGACTGGTTCTATCAGGATTCTCTGTGATAATTTACCAATTCCAAGTGTTCATGGATGACAAAGCATTGTCACATGGAAAAGGCCTGAAATCTCACAAAGCGTTAGGCAGGTTGTTCAAAGATCACGGGTTACATTTACTCTCTATCTCTATCTCAATTCTCAATTGCTATTGCTATCTCTTCTAGCATATATATACACACACATAAACCTTCTTATACATACACATATATCTACAAATACAAAGACAGATCCCAGACTTGAAATGTATATTAGTGAGAGAACAGCTGTATTAAGATTCTTCAGAGAAATAGGACTAATAGAATGTGACTATATAGAAAAAGGTATTGACTCTGTGATTAAGGAAATTGGCTAGTCCAAAATCTGCAGAATGGGCTGGTAGTCTACAGACACAGGAGAGCTGACTTTCCAATTCTAGGACAAAGGTCAACAGGCTGCAGGCCTAGAAAAGGTGGCTGTATAGATGATGTCCAAAAACAGTCTGATATGACTTGGCTCGGTGTGTGAATGTCCCAGGTTCGACTCTATCCTTCTCCACCCTTTTCCTTCTCCTTTCTCTCTCTATTTCTTCCACTCCCGCAACCATAGCTCGATTGGAGCAAGCTGGCCATTGGTGCTGAGGCCAACTTCAAGACCTTACCTCAGGTGATAAAATGGATTAGTTGCCAAACAACAAGTAACAGCTCCAGATTGGCAGAGCATCGCCCTATAGGGGGCTTGCCGGGTGGATCCCGGTCGGGGCGCATATAAGATTCTGTCTCTCTGCTTCCCCACTTCTCACTTTTAAAAAAAAGCAAAAACAGTCTGCTAGAGAATTCCCTCTTGTTCAGGCAATGTGACTTTTAGATACCCAGAGTAAAGAAAAGCCTATGACTCAAAGGACAAAGTTAACTTTAACTTTAGCATAATTTTCCCATCACTATTGCCATCTTTGTCTGAATCAACAGAACTTATAAATGCTTAAATGGGTTGTTCTATTTTATTATTTTTTAATACGCAATGAAAATCCCACCCTCCCTTGAATATTGCATATAAAAAACAAACACTAAAACATGGAAAAAACTTAAATGTATATTACTAAGTGAAAGAAACCAATCTGAAAAGGCTAACTACTGAATGAAGAATCATTCATTCAGTATGATTCATTCAGTATGAAGGACTATATGTCCTTCTGGAAAAAGCAATACTATGGAGACAGTAAAAGAATATCAGTGGTTGCCAGGGTCTTGGGCAGAAGGTTGAGAAGGATAAATAAGCTAAGCAAAGCATAAGGATTTTGAGGGCAGTGACAATATTCCATATGATACTATAATGATGGATAAATGTCATATATTTGTCAATACCCATAAAATGTATAACCAAGAGTGAACCCTAATGTAAACTAGGGACTTTGAATGATTATGATGTGTTAATGTAAGATTCATCATTTGCAACACATGTATCACTCACTGTGTTGGGGGAATTTTAATAATGGGGGTGCTATGCATGTGAGGGGTCACTGGGTATGTGTGGTCTCTATTACTTCTGCATAATTATGTTGTGAATTTAAATTGCTCTAAAAAAGCAGTCATAAAAATATACTGTAGAAATTTTGTTAAAGCTACAATTATCTTATATCTTTCCAACTCATTGGAAAGTTCCTGATTTTCATGTGATATATCTAGTTTTATATCTGAGCACACTGAGATGTCCTTGAGCCAAATTTTTCAAGTCAAAACAAAATTCTGAACCCATCAATTTAAAGAGGATTCAGTAAATGGAATAAAAAATGGCTGTTATTTATTAATGAAATTTAATATTTAAAATTTACTTATTAAAAATATTATAACTTACTCCATGATAACAAGCATTATACTTTGGTCAAAGTCAGTGTGGATTTCAGACTTTATGCTAGATATAAGATATAGTCCTTTTAAATATTTGGCACTCCTGGGAACATACTAAGAAAGATGTCAAGTCAGATGGGGAAACATTATTTATTATCATTGGAAACTATGTAAGTAAACATTTACTTTAATTTCCATTATAAAATTTAAGAGATTATTATACATATGATTAGGACTCAATAATTGTTTGCTGAATTATTTACTTCTAGTTTTTTTCTGAGTCTTGATGGTTGGCAGGGTTTATAGTGAGGAGGATAAAAACACAGCATTAAAATGTACTTCATCTTTTTATATTAAAATGAGTTGAAGTACTTTCTCTCTTTCACATCATTTTTACAAAAATGTTTTACAATCTGGTACTATGAGAGAATCACATCAATGTCAACACTAATGGAAAAGAAGAAAGCCCAGCACAGGGGGAAAAGATTGTGTTCAAGGGATATGATAGTTGGTGGGCAACACGTATAGCACATATATTTTTATTTATGTATACATGCATATGCGAAATAGAGTTCTATGTTAAAAAATCAGTAATTCATACACTATATTTATTATTTATTAGCAGTCAGTTTAGAAGGTAAACAAAAAGTCAAACATTTCTAGTTGTTTTCTGTCACAAGAATTTTTAGAATTGCTTTTCTTCTATATTCTCACAAATTACAATCTTTACAACTAGTCTAATTAACTCAAATGGCATTCTATAGGTGAAACTAAAGAAAAACAGTTACTGTAAAAAGAAGACCTTATAAACATTTTGTTCAAAGCCTTCTTTGTCTTATCAAGTATTTGCACAGATTTCAATGGTCTGAAGATATCTTAATTTTACTGCTATTTCCTAGAAGTCATACAATGAAGATAGAAAAAAATTCTACATGTAAGAATATAGATTTGTTAAAAAAATAATTAAAATGACTCACAATTTTTGAAATTATTAAAATAAAGTTTGAGAAAAGAAAAATTCAAAGGAGACAATTTTATATGCCTTTGATTATGCTCTCTAGAGAAAATAAGATTTAGAATTTAAAACTCTCTTTTGTGGGTTACATAAAACATTCCTTCTGGCATATGTCACAAAATAAGTTGTCAGCCAATTTACAAAGTCACCATAAATTCACACTATCCATTTTCTATGAATTATAGTTTTGCAAGTGGCATTTATACCATATGCACAATGGATTTTCTATATATAAACTAAATTATTTGATTTACAATCAAATGAGTGATCAATCCAAACCATAATTTCATACATAAACAGGTTTGCTATAATCCAGAAGTTAATCACACTCAAATGAATTCATTAGCTAACCAACATATTTTTGATAAAACTCCAGTCTGTGAAGCCCACAAGATTGTATGGCATTAGATTTTGTTGCTGTTAGAACCATATGGTATTTTTCTCCTCAAAGCATATTTGGAAGACTTCTTGCTGTGGCTTTTCATTTGATAATCTCAATTTAAAATAAAATCTTTCCAAAATACTCATTTGACTATCCATCTAAATCAGTACAATTGAAAAATGCTTGAAAAAAATGAATTAAGTTGTTGTCAAATGTTGTTAGTTGAAATCTGTAAGATTGTTTTTATGCAAATAATATTTTCTAGGCACCCTCTATACATAGAGCATTTTATTAGTTACTGAGAGGATATTTAATGTAAGAAAAGGTCACCTCAAAATTTTTTGTTTAGGAGCTTCCACCAAGGTAGAGAGATGAGATGGTGATGATTAGGTTAAGAAAAAAAAACTGAGGACTCACATGTAATTAAGTACTCAACTATATAAATTGTTGGTCAAATAAGTATTTAAATATGATATATATGTTTGCTCGCTTATAGTTTGCATTGGGTGTGGGGGACATGCTCTAAGCAGGCAGGGTCATTATAGCCTAAGGCTTAGTTTTAAGACTAAGCCTTTCCCACCCTATTAATACTAAGATCTTCTCAACACTAAGCTTTTCCCCACACCCTTAACTGTTGCATGATGTGGGGTGGTGCACTCTTATGAGGAATCCATTATGCCTCAGATAAGTGACTTTTGTATCAGACACTTGTTTGTATATTGGATTAAAGGTTTTGATTTCTACACTATAAAATGGGGCAGAAAAGCCCATGCAGGAGGAGAGTAGAGAAAGGCCACGTGGAGGAGAGGAGAAGCAGCCAAGATGGTGGAGTGCTGAATGAGAAGCCAGTTTGTGTAGAGTTTGTGCAGAGAGAAGAAGATGGGGAACAGAGGTGAATAAGGTTGGTGAGGTACAAACCTTTGATTCTAGGAAAACTCAAATAAGTCAGTGGCTTTGGGAGCCCTGAATGGAAAGGGAAGTATTTTCCCACTGTGTGTATTTCTTGCCTGCTGGTACAAGCTAGGATTAAAGCTAATGGCCCACCATTTCTTGGCTCAGTTGTTTCACTACTGTCTGTCCAAATCAAATGCAATCCTGCATGGGCCAGGCAGCTGTGATGGTGGCTGTGGCTACTGGCCATACAATAATAAAGAAAATAAATTTAGTAGTAGTATTGTGACTGATAAATTTTGATAAATGATAGAGAAAATGGAAATTGAGCTTATCTTTGAGACAATATAATTTTGTAATATAGACAACAGAAGAAGAGAGAATTTTCTTGCATTGGGCAACCATGGAAGGAATTTAATCTAAGACATTCAAAGATTTTGAAACAGAAGAAACCTGGTGTAGGGCCAGTGACTGCCACCGTCATGGCCATGCAGGTTCTCATTGGATTCAGGCAGACAGTAAAGAAACAGCGGAGCCGGAAAATGGTGGGCCATTCCTAAACCAGGCAGAGAAAGACAAATATCATTTGATCTTATTATATCTGGAATCTAAGGAACAAAATGAACTGAGGAATGAAATAGAGGCAGAGGCAGGGTCACAGGGACCAGAGGGACAGCTATCAGAGGGGAGGGGGATGAGGGGTTGGTATCATATAAGGTGAAGGGATTAGTAAAATTATATATTCATAACACAGAGACACAGATAGCAGAACTGCAGATCTCAGAGGGAAGGGAAGGAGGGTTTGGGGGGAGGGAGGCAAAGGGGGTATAGATAGGGACATGGGGAGGGGAGGGAGTGTGTTGTTTTCAGTGGGATGCTTGAATCCATGTTAACACAATAAATTAAATAAAAAAAGTCTCGCACCAGCCAACAAGCAAACAGACAAGAAAAACACTTCCCTCTCATTCAGGGCTCCCAAAGCCTTGAAAAATTCTCTGGTTCTACAATGTTGGACAAATGAGTTTGTAAAATAGAATTTTTAAGTTTGCTCACTTTTATTGTTAAAAAATGGCTCTGGTAACCATGGGTGTGCTCGCCCTCAAAGCAGGGCAGTTGATTGCAAATTGTGGATTGCATTTCTGGTTGGGAGGGGCCATTTTTTTGCTAATGTTTAATGGAGGAGAGGTTTTCTGGCTCCAGAAAGTTTTAAAAAGGAGAAAGAAGCCAGTTTTGCAGAAAAAAAAGCCATGTTGGCTGGTGTAAAGCCAGTAGCCACAGCCACCATCACAGCCGCCTCGCCCATGCAGGTTTGCATTGGATTCGGACAGATGGTAATGAAACAAGGGAGCCAAGAACTGGTGGGCCATTAGCTTTAATCCTAGCTTGCACTAGCAGGCAAGAAATACACACAGTGAAAAAATACTTCCCTTTCCATTCAGGGCTCCCAAAGCCACTGACTTATTTGAGTTTTCCTAGGATCAAAGGTTTGTACCTCACCAGCCTTATTCACCTCTGTTCCCCATCTCCTTCTCTCTGAACAAACTCTGCACAAACTGGCTTCTCATTCAGCATTCCGCCATCTTGGCTGCTTCTCCTCTCCTCCACATAGCCTTTTTCTGCTCTCCTCCAGCATGGGCTTCTCTGCCCCATTTTTATAGTGTAGAAATCAAAACCTTTAATCCAATATACAAACAAGGAAGTCTCTGATACAAATCACTTATCTGAGACATAATGGGATTCCTCATGAGAGTGCACCATTCCACATCATGCAACAGTCAAGGGTGTAGGCAAAAGCTTAGTTTTGAAACTAAGCCTTAGGCTATAACAACCCTGTCTGCTTATAGCCTGCCCACACACCCAATGCAAACTATAAGCAAGCAAACAGATATATTATATTTACAAACTTTTTTGACCAACAGCTGGGAAAGAGAGAGAAGCCATGTTTGCAAAGTGAGTGCAGAGAGAATGTAGAGTGCTGAAGAAGAAGCCAGTTTGTGCAGAGAAGAGAAGGTGTGCAGATGGGGAACCAGAGATGAGGGGTTTTTGTGAGCTCTGCTGAGACTGGTGAGGCCTTTGATTCTAGGAGGAACTGGAGAAGATTCTCCTGGTTGTAGAACTGGAGGAAAGTTGTTTTCCTTGTGTGTTTGCTCATTGGCCTGTGCAAGACTTTAATAAAAGAATGGACCACCATTTTTTGGCTACATTGCTTCTTTACCATCTGCAAAAATCCAATGAGAACTGGCATATGCATGGCCATATGATGGCGGCTACTGGGCATACACACAACCAGGAGAATCTTCTCTGGTTCCTCCCACCATCAAAGGCCCCACAAGTCTCAATGGAACTCACAAAACTCCTCAGCTCTGGTTCCCCATCTGCATACCTTTTCTCTCTGCAAAAACTGGCTTCTTCTTCAACACTGTATTCTTTCCACTCTCCCACTGAAAATTAGCAAAACTAGCTGGTCCCACAAAGACCCTTTCTTCAGTAAACGTTAGCAAAACAATGGGCCCTCCCAAGTAGAAATGTAATCCACAATTTGCTTTTGTTTTTTGTTTTTTTTTTTTTTAATTTTATTTATTTATTTTATAGAGGAGAGAGAGGGAGAGAGAGAGAGAGGAGAGAGAGTCAGGGGGGAGGAGCTGGAAGCATCAACTCCCATATGTGCCTTGACCAGGCAAGCCCAGGGTTTCGAACCGGCAACCTCAGCATTTCCAGGTTGATACTTTATCCACTGCGCCACCACAGGTCAGGCCACAATTTGCAATCAACAGCCCTGCTCTGAGGTCAAGCACAGATATGGCTGCTCAGTGCCATTTTTTAACAATAAAAGTGAGTAAACTCAAAAAATACAAATTTTCCAAACTCATTTACCTATTTTATTTTATTTTTTATTAAATTTATTGGTGGATATTGGTTAATATTATATAAATTTTAAGTGTACATTGATTGCTATGATACATGATCTGTATATTGGTTTGTTTGCCCACCACCCCAAAAGTCACATCACCATACATTTGGTCTCAAACCTGGTATTTTAGAAAGAAATACTCATGATTAAGGTGCTAAGTATATGAATAGTTTATTATTAAATTAAAATAGATAAGAATAAATAGATGTAAAATAGGAATACCAATTGGTGACGTGTTGAATTCTGTATTTGAAAGTATGGATAACAGATAGGTTGAGTGATTAAAAATGATTTGAAAATAAAATAGTGTTGGGCAAATGAGTTTGTAAAATTTGTATTTTTTTAGTTTGCTCATTTTTATTGTTTAAAAGTGGCACTGGGGCCCTGGCCGGTTGGCTCAGTGGTAGAGCGTCGGCCTGGCGTGCAGAAGTCCCGGGTTCGATTCCCGGCCAGGGCACACAGGAGATGCGCCCATTCGCTTCTCCACCCCTCCCCTTCTCCTTCCTCTCTGTCTCTCTCTTCCCCTCCCCCAGCGAGGTTCCATTGGAGCAAAGATGGCCCAGGCGCTGGGGATGGCTCCTTGGCCTCTGCCCCAGGCACTGGAGTGGCTCTGGTCTCAGCAGAGCATCGCCCCCTGGTGGGCAGAACGTCGTCCCCTGGTGGGCGTGCAGGGTGGATCCCTGTCGGGTGCATGTGGGAGTCTGTCTGACTGTCTCTCCCCGTTTCCAGCTTCAGAAAAATACCCCCCCCCAAAAAAAAATGGCACTGGGCAGCCACTATGTGCTTGCCCTCAGAGCAGGGCAATTGACTGCAAATTGTGGATTGCATTCCTGCTTGGGAGGGCCCCTTGTTTTGCTAATGTTTGCTGGAGGAGGAGTGTTTGTGGGACTAGCCAGTTTTGCAGGGAGAGTGGAGAGAATACAGAGCGTTGAAGAAGAAGCCAGTTTTGCAGAGAGAAGGAAGGTGTGCATATGGGGAACCAGAGCTGAGGGGCTTTGCGAGTTCTGCTGAGACTGATGGGGTCATCGATTCTAAGAAGAATGGGAGAAGGTTCTCTTGATTGTGAACCAAAGAATGTTTCAGGGCTTTGGGAGCCCTTAATGAAAGGGAAGTGTTTTCTCTGCCTGTTTGCTTGTCAGCCTGTGTGAGAATTTAATAAAGGAATGGCCCATCATTTTTTGGCTCCATTGTTTTTTTACCATCTGCCCAAATCCAATGTGAACCAGCATGGCCATGGTGGCAGTGGCCCCTGGCCATACACATAGTTATGCTATATAATAGAGAAAACACATTATAGATAGTGTAAGATAAGAGTGACTCAAGTAAGAGGAAGGCGATAAATTTAGATAGAAAGGTATTTCAGTCTGAAGTGTTGATGGTTTATTTACCTGACCACTGAAAGGTCAGGAAAACATTTATTTCAATGAAATGTAATGAGTATTCTTAGTCGTAACAAGCATGAAACTGAGGGCATGACCTTTATCTTCTTTAATGTGGATAGACTCACTTTACTAATTCTTTTAAGAGACTCAGGATGCTTTTAATTAATTCTTAATTTATTTATTCCAAAAAAAATTTAATGTGGATTGTATCATCAAATGTACAAATGTATAAATCAAAGTAAATATAGATAGAAAAATAAAGAGTAGTAAGTCAAATAATATTGGGAATTTATAAATTTGTACATATTATTTCCTAATCATTTGCTGGTGAACCAATGTGACCCTATACTTTCTAATAAATTTTCAAAAGAAAAGAAAATCTCTAAATTCTTTTACTTTTTTCAGTGCAGTTTTTGAGATTTTGTATCCTTTAAAGAATACTTCAATGTTTTATACAATGTTTGTAATTATTATCTGAAAGCAGTTTAATGTGACTATGCCACTCTTCAGCCATAAGTCACTCTCCACATTAATTTTTTGTTGTCATTTTCACAAACAGAGCTGTGATTTCTATTAAATCAACCATTGTTTGTTTGGTTGGTTGGTTGGTTTGTTGTTGCTTTTGGTTTTGTGAAATATACTTTTTACAACCATATATATATATATATATATATATATATATATATATATGTTGGTATCAATAGTCTTTTTGACATTAATGAGATCCAAGGATCTCTCTTTAATTATAATAGCACTTTATGCATTTTTGTTATTTATAACTTACCATGTTATTTTACTGTGCATTAGTTTTCTCATCATATATTAAGTACTAAGGAAACATTGTTTCATTACAATTGGCAATGACTCAATCTTCATTTTTCCACTACTATTTAGATTTGTCTCTTTTTTAACGAATCAGTTAATGATTATATAATTTGAAATATTTTCCTCCTGTACTTTTGCTCTGTTTTCTAATACCTCTCCAAATTATTTTATTCTAAGAAATAAGTTGTATTTTTGTTGCAAAGAACGTTTTCAAGAAATAAAATATCTTAACAAGTGACTCCCTCATCACTTTACTTTTTTCAAACTATTTCAGTAAACAGGCAATAATTTTAAAGAATTTTATAGTAAATTAATATTCACTTGCAAATCACAAACAAATGCCTTTGATATGACATTTCTGTTTATTTTCCAGTCAATTTTAAACAGAAGACCTGAGTTAAGTTAGTTCTTCTTTACCAAGAATTTTTATTTGAGATTACAAAAATCTTTGGGAGTAATGAAAAGTTAAATCTGTCACACATTCAAATATCAAGATTCCGTATGAAATTATGAGAAAACTTAAACTTTGCTTTTCAAGTTGAGTTTATGATTAGCATCATGTAGCATATTTTGTGTTTGATTTTTCAAAGTACATGCTGTATTTATAGCCCAGTGAAAGTTTACAATAAAAATTCATCTAGTTTTTGACAAATAATAAAATACTTTTGTTTTAATATTTTAATTGATTCAGATTCAGTATGGAAAACAGAAACCATATCAGGTATTTTAACAGAAGAACCTCAGTATAGAAAATTTGTTACAATGCTGATGGAAAGCTGTATGAGCAAATAAAGAAAACAGAAGTAATCCAGAGATAATAACTGAAAGAAAAAAAAGTCCCACTGATCTAAAACTTAAATCCTGAAGAAAGAAATGTAAATTGTCTTTGACTGGTCCCACTAAGGAATGATGAGAAACTATCTTCGAAGAGTATCAAAAGAAGCTTGAGGAGAGCCACTTGCAGCTGCTGCAAGAAATTCTATATTACCACTGGGCAATACAACTAGGAACAGTAAAAAGAGAAGGATTTCCCTCTCCCCTTTTCCCGTATTCCAATTTCATTCTATCACCTTCTATTTGGCAAAGAGAGAAAATTGGTAAATAACTAATATATTCCATATTGGAATATATCATTCTACAACTATGTTGAACTGATATGACAAATAAAAACAATTTATTTCTGTCTCAAAAAGGCAACTCTCCTTGGTGCAGTATGTCTCTTGCAACCTCTCTGCAAAGAGAGTGGATACAAGTTCTCAACAGTGATGGTATTCATCTCTTGGTCTCTGTAACAGTGTTCATGTTCTTCCTCTACTTATTTAGTTTCAATCCACTTGAATATCATGCAACTAAAGGCAGCATTATACAATTAATGAACAATTTGTATACAAACTTTTGAGGAAAATGGAGGAAGGACAAAAGTATTGGAGTTGAAAAACAAAAGATAAATAATTGGGCCAACATTATTTTCAAGTAAAAGCTGATTTGAAATACAGCCATAAATAATGATGACTGAGATATTGAATGATTGAAGAGATAAAGTAAGAGATAAGAAAGAGATAAAGTAAAATTTAGGATTGTGTTCTTTTTTAGATAATAATTTCTTATTCATTTTTGAATATGATGAAAAGCTTTTACACTTGTAAAATAAAGATATTTTTTACCATCAGAATACCCTTCCTATCATTATTTTGTTAGTTTCCTACTAATATGTATTTCCCTTTGCAGAAATTTGGGGAGATATATGTAATCTACCCCTCATGACATAATATATTTTTGAGGAATAGTCCCTTGTTTTCATATACAATTAAATTTTTGTGCTGATCTGAGGTGGTGCAGTGGATAAAGCATGGACCTGGAATGGTGAGGTTGCTGGTTCAAGACCCGGGCTTGCCTGGTCAAGGAATATATGGGAAACAAAGTGGTACTTCCTGTCCCCCTGCCATCCTTCCTCTATCTCCCTCTCCTCTCTCTAAAATCAATAAATAAAATATTTTAAAAAAATTTTAATTCTTAAAATTTCCCTCAAAAGTGTTTATTTTATCCATCATTTAATTTACTATAAAGATGTTTTCATGTTCCCTGTAATTTTTACATATCATTCTATAACTAATCATAATTGCTATCTAACATAGTCTATAATGAAATGTTTAGGAAGTTTTTATATATGCTTCAGAGCATAAATATAATAATGATACCACAGAAAACCAAAGATCAAAATATAAATATATATATAGACTAAAATCATAAAAATTTTTGTGCTATAATTTATGTACTCCTGAGTAATATAACAATAAGAGAAATTACTAATAACTACTGTCTTTTATTTATTTATTAATAATGAATCACACTGCATAGTAATCGAAATATCCCATTGGTATGGTCCTTTCAGGTTTTTATCTCCCCCAGTAAATAAGAAACAACAACAAAAATTCTTTCACACCTTTGAACTCAGTTAATTTCAAACCACACAACCATGAACTCTTCAATCCTAGGAAGTTATGATCACAGGGAGAGCTCATCCTTTCATCACAGAGTTTAAGAATTATTTTGCTTTGTGCAATTCCACTGGATACACTGTGACAGTTCTTCAATTTCCATTTATTTTTTAATCAAAAGAGTCGTTTCTTTGGCATTGGTCCTGGCCTGAGAAGTTCAAGAGGAAGAAACAGAATCAGCAAGGGCAAAGTGTATGATATTTGAAATATCATCTGCCCTCTACTTTGTTGAAAAATTAAAATGAAAGCTAATTTATGTATTAGCACATACTATATATATACATATATATTATATATATAAATATATATATATGTTCAGTGACTGATCATGTGGATATTTTGGGACTTGGAATCTTTTCAGCTGCTGCTAGCAATAGTCATGAGGAAGACTGGCAGGTGGCTGGTTATGAAGGGGAAAGAAGAAAAAAGTGAAAGAGAATAGAAGAAATGAAATGTGGCTAGAAGGTAAAAAGGAACAATACAAAAAGTAAAAAAGACCTTCCATGTAGTGAAAAGTAATTTATTCTAAATTCAGAATGTCAGATGTACTTCATGTTTGGAATTATACCATATCTCAGAATATTGTACCCTTCCTTTCACATTGTGAGACTTCAACCTGGGAAGACAGTGGTGTTGGTAACCACTCTTATCCATGTTTATCTTTCACCTTTCATCTTTGCTAGTGATTGATTTGCAATTAGTTAATGTAGGGTAGAGTCTTGTAGCCCTTAGTTCTCAGAAATTAAATCTATTTACAATACTGTTTATTGTGCTATTATTAGGTATATGCAAAGCAAATTATAGAAATTGTTTCTTGTAATTTTTATGACACTGTGAAGTAGCTACTATTATAACATCCATGTTAGCTATGTGAAAGCTAATAAGGTTAAGTGACTAATCAAAGTAGATCTGTCTTTAACTCTTATTGTGCCTGTGAATTAGAAAAAAAAATGTGCCTCCTCAAAGCAGCCACAGCTTTTCCCATGGGTAAGTAGAGCTCTGACTGGTTTTCACTGGACTTGCTCCCTTGATCAGAGAACTAGGAACCATCTGGACAACTCTGTATGCTATCCTTGCAAGGTCATGCAACATTTTATTGATAGAAATGAGATTCAATTACTCCAATTCTTGTGTTTGTCACTACTACAGTCTTCAAACTCTCAACTAGCTCTTGTCAAGTACTTCAAGCTGAGATACATTGTCCCTCTTTGTTCTATATCCTTCTCCACTCTGAATTGGGTGCCTCTCCCATGAGCTATCATCACATCTTGCAAATATTTCCAAATGAAGTGATTGCTAACTTGTATATTTTCCTAAGTGAAGAATAAACATTTCTATAGTGAGAACTCTCTCAGAACCCAGTACAGAGAGTGCCACATCTTAAAATTTCAATGTATATATATTTCATAAAGAAAGAAAGTAATATACCGGGTGGAAATCTGGTAATTGTATGTCAGGATTTCCAAGAACCAGGATCTGATTTGAATCTGAATTCTAAATCTGAAAGTGTCAAATAATATGAAGAAAATAAAGAACGTTTGAAAGAGCAGTCCTTTTAAAAGGTCTATCCCCGTTGAATGTACATTGGAGAATTGCATTGAACTTGAATGGTCTGTGCAGCAGAATTAGAGGCAGTAAGCTTTGTTCTTTCTTTCTGTCCCCTCCTTAGATCTTTCTCTTTCATGTTCTAGTCCAGCCTATTTGCTATATGCTTGATTGAAAAAAGGTTACACTATCATATAAATGAGGCCAAGATATATATTGACTTCAATATACTGAATAAAAATCTCTGTTTGAAAACAACTCAAAATATTCTCTTGCCCACATCTATTTTGCTCTTTGGTATGACATTTAAAAGAGAGATAAGAAATGTTGTGTGGCCTGACCTGTGGTGGCGCAGTGGATAAAGCATCAACCTGGAAATACTGAGGTTCAAAACCCTGGGCTTGCCTGGTCAAGGCACATATGGGAGTTGATGCTTCCTGCTCCTCCCCCCCCTTCTCTATAATAAATAAATAAAATCTTAAAAAAAAAAAAAAAGAAATGGAGTGTGGATTTTTTTTAAGTTATTGCTCAGATGACATTTCAAAATAGCACAGGATTATGGCAATATTAGATATAACTTGACTAATCATCTTACATTTGACTTCAATTCATGAGCATATTTGTAATCACATATGATTAAATCCTACTACTTTATCAGAGTTTTAAAATGCCACTCAATAATAACATCTTTATGAGAATTTAATTATTATGTTTATACATATTATATAAAATTATATATATTATTTGGCTGGTCATTTTTAATGGCAACCTATTATATATTAAGTGGTTAAAATATATGGAAATGTGGGTTGTGATATTTTGTTTGAAGTATTTAAATATGTTTGATTCTTAGTCTATATGTTCATTAGCAAAAATACTTTAAAATATGATCAAAATTTTCAGTATGTCATTGATATTTTACCCTTGGAAATATTTATACTTTAGTGGATATGATTCATAACTAGAAGGCAATTTAAAGTTTATGTAGAATTACACAAAGCCAGGGCTCTATGCAACCTAGAGTAATTTGTGCTATATTCCAGTTTTTAAGTCTTCAAGTTTTAACTGGCTTCTTAACAATGTATGTGTTAAATGGGTTTAATATATAGTTTTCTTTCTTTCTTTCTCTTTCTTTCTTTCTTTCTTTCTTTCTTTCTTTCTTTCTTTCTTCCTTCCTTTCTTTCTTTTTTTCTTTCTTTCTCTCTCTCTCTCTTTCTTTCTTTCTTTTTTTCTTTCTTCTTTCTTTCTTTCTTCTTCCCTATACTTATGACACTTAAGGAACAAACTCTTTGTGCCCCTCGAGAACTGCAAAAAAAAAAGTATGTTTAATAATGTCCAATAATCGGAAAAGATCAAAGTAATAGCATAAAAATGGTAACATACTGTACATACACTGACATAATGCTTATCACATGCTAGGCATTGTTGAAGTGCTTTACACAACTTTAATTAAGGTATTTCTCATATCAACCCTAAAACTAAGTTCTATTGTTTATCCTTGTTTTACACATAAGTAAAATGAGCCACAGAGATAAGTAACTTGCTTAAGGTTATGTGAAAAGTGAGAGTCTGGATTCAGGCCCAGGCAGTCATTATACAAAATCCATTGTTCTTTAATTCTATTCTGTGCTACCTGCCTAGCATTTCACAAACACAAGTAAGTATGTTTAGATGAAGAATGTTTAGAAGTACAAGGAAAGATTGTACCTGTGCCACTGAGCAATTCTCTCAGCTTTAAAACAAAGTACAAGCATTGATAAATATGTAGTAAATTTCTTGTGACTAAAGCCTTTTGAAGGCATGAGGGCCATGTAGTGGCCTGTGGTTTCAGACTAACCTGGAGTGTATGGTGAACTGGTAGGTCAGGATTACAGGGTGTTCATTTATATGGGATACCAAAGAGAGAGTCAGCTTACCTCAGTGGAGCAGTCAAGAGCACAGAGTTAGAGTGAGCATGCCTGAGTCTGAAGCCTGAGCCTTCTTTTCATTTGTTGTATGACTTAGAGCAAGTAACTTAACCCTTCTGTATAATGAGTCTAATAACAGTAACCTGATTCTTAGAATTGTAGTGAAAATCAAGAAGGTTAATGTTATTGAAGTATTTGGAACATATTTTGCACAAATTAAGTGCTTTATAAATGTATGAAGATGAGTTCAGTGGGATCAAAGATGACTTTATACTCTTGAGAAATGACTTTAGTGTCCTGTGGTTTGTCACTCAAATCCTTCTTTAGCTCACCTAACAAACTCATGTGTAGTTACCATGGAAACAATTGTAATCTGTCATTTAAATCAACAACAATGGTTTCACTAAAAATTTGGTGGAATTGGAATTGGAATTAAAGTATAAAAAAAGATAAATAACAATTAGCTTCTCTCCTCAAATACATCATAGTACACTGAGGAGTGGAATACCATTCAAGGTCACAAGTGAAGCTTGTTGAAAGTGTTGGTACTACATCAGAGATGGCATTACATGATGAATAAGGGCAGCAGCAGCAGTGCCCTTGGGTCAGCAGTACATCTATGAAATAACAATGGCTCTTCCCTGAAACAATAGGAGTGGTCAGTGGGTCAAGGGAAGTAGTAACACTGCAGTTGAAGTACCACTTGGAAGAGGTGAGACTTCTCATGCTTTTTAAAAGAAATCTAGCAGAGTCTGACCAGGTGGTGACGCAGTGTTTATAGCATTGGACTGGGACATTGAGGACCCAAGTTCGAAACCCCTTGAGCGTGGGCTCATCTGGTTTAAGCAAGACTCACCGGCTTGAGCTCAAGGTCCCTGGCTTGAGCAAGGGGTCACTCGGTCTGCTGTAGCCCCCCATCAAGGCACATATCAGAAAGCAACCAATGAACAACTAAGGTACTGCAACAAAGAATTGATGCTTCTCATCTCTCTCTTCCTGTATGTCTGTCCCTCTCTCTGTCTTTGTCACACACAAAAAAAAATCTAGCAGAAAAAAATTATAATACTTGGGTAGTATAATAGAGTACTACCATATATACTTAGGAAGATAATAAACATAAATTGAAAACAAGGTTCCTCCCTTAATGTAGCTGTCATCTGTACATCTATGTCACATTTTCATCTAGCATCAGGGTCACCATGCTCATTCCCATCAGGCTTGTATAAATGGCAATCATAACCTTTTTAATTTTATATTAAAAAACAATTCAATTTATTATTGTCATCAAAGTACTGAATATTGATATACTAAAGGCCTAATTTTTTAGTTTACCTGACTTTGAAGAATTTATTTCAATGTATTTTCTAACATTTTAGAAAATGTCTGAAGAGATTAGTGTGAAAAAAAAATCTTAAGAATATAGTCTTTTTAAGCTCAAAGAGAAGAAATAAGGAGGTGAAAAAGCAGTAGTAAATGTAAGAATGTGAACTTGGTTCCAAAGACTTGAGAATGTGAAAAAAAAAATGGATCACAAAAACTCAGCTTCAGAAAATAATTAACTGTTATTTGATCCTTGGATCTGCTGAGTAAAAGCAGCTACACTGTAATACATATTCTTTATAGTCTTTCATTTATGTATAAAGGTTCTGCCTGTGTCTGCCTCACACTTTTTCTCATATGTTAAGTTTGATAGTTTGATGACACTCATAGTCTCAAAGAAAATAATAATGGATCTTTCCTGGGTTTGAGGGAAGTCTTTGTTTTGCTACTTCTAGGTATTTTTAATGATCTGTGTGTCTGATATATTAGTATACATTCATCATTTTAAATCTAATTTACTTTTTTCCTGATGACCAAAGAGTTTGAAAAGTAAAGACAATTTAATAAAAAAGTGAAACAAAACTGAAATGTTACTCATAATTCCATGATTCAGAGGCAAAAAAAAAAAAACCCACCTTTTTATTTTGACATATGCCTCCAGTTTACTACATTTAAGATGACAAATAATAGTACAGGTCTCTCATTTGAAAACAAAAAATGATGAAGCTAACTGCTATGCAGGTGCTGGAGTTTGAGACCAAAGGCTGGCAGTGATAGCTGCACATTTAAATCCTGGGTCATAAACATAACAGATAAATACATTAAGCAAACTGGAAACGCTCAGCATCCCGAGGCAGGTAGGTCAGAAGCACTCGGGGATGGTGGTACAAGAGCTATTTATTCCTCCTGCTAGATTTTCATCTACACCTCAGTGATCTTTATGGAAATGACCAATAAGTCAGACCGTACAAATAAGTTCACCAAGGTAGTTTTTAATACCTATTCTTATCAAATTGAATCACCATGGAACTAATCTTCTGCAAATTATTTTAGAGAGTTGACATTTTATATGCACATTAAAGCTTCCTGGAAAGGGCCCATCAATCTGGAGAGGCGCACAGCTGATTCTTGTCAGATTTCAACTTGATATTTATTGAGCTAAGTCTGTGTATACAATTTAGCACCGAGTAAAACATGACCATCCTCAACTGATTCAGAGTGGAAGCAGTAGGAGAAAACAAAGCAGCTAGGGAAGAAGGAAAATACAATTGTGTTTGAAGAGTTAGGACAAATAAATGCATTTAATGTCATAATTGCGATTCCAGATAAATGTGTAGATGAGACTGATTCAACATGATTTAAAGGACACAACTGTCAATACCAACTGATTTGCTCTAATTAATTACAATTTCTAAAAGCCATTGGAAGCAACAACTATTGTGTGAACACAATAACACATGGCAGTACTGAAGTAGAAGCTTGCTAGGTGTGTCTGAACATGTTATAAATAGTAAATCTATCTAACTCATTTTTCTGAGATTTAAATAATACATCTTTGGGGCTACACTATATGAAAATTATTATCTTGGGCATTGTAAAAAGAAAGATATATGAGACATAAACATTTTATTCAGTACTTAAAGTTCAGAAGGGAGAATAGTAGGGGTAAGAAACAGGGTTTACAGATTGAAATACTAGGTAAGATTGCAAGACCAGAAGTAGAAACATTATTTAGAATATTATTTTACCACAATCAGGTCAATCTGTGTCTTATATAGTTTATTTACAACTTTGTAGATGGAGTGCAGGGATTGAACAAAGAAGAAACAGAGAGGAAAAAAAAAACCTCCTGGGCATGGAAAACAGTGTAGCAGTTACAGGAGATGGGGCAGGGAGGAGAAGGAGAAGGTATTGGCGAGATAAATGGCGATGGACAGAGACTTGATTTAAGGTGGTGAACACACAATACACTGTACAGTGTACATATAATGTGTTGTAGAATTGGGCACCTGCAATCTGTGCAAATATGTTAACCAGTGTTACCCCAATAAATTCAATAAAAAGAAAAAAATGTTATGCAATATATTTTCTACCCCCTTCTCTTTCTAAATCTTCAGACAGTCCTTAGATATATGTTATTTATTACCATTAAACCAGTTATTGCAAGATATTGAGGTTCACAAAAGATGCATACTTCTAGTTAGGTAAAGTTTAACTTGGACTCAATGTGTTAACACTTTGGGGCCAATGTTCTTATCACCATCCTATGCAAAATTATGTGCCAGGAATATTTGAGAATTATCAATTTTAATAGTAAAAATATTAGAAGGACCCTTTTTTGTCTAATGAGATGCAAAATGTTACCTCTTAAAATATACTTTATGTTATATAGTTAATGCATTAATTCTCTGATTGTGATTTTATATTAACATACCCAAACTAACACTTTTGGTGTATTTAGGTGTTTTGTTTTGTTTTTTGTTTGTTTGTTTGTTTTACAGGGACAGAGAGAGAGTCAGAGAGAGGGGTAGACAGGGACAGACAGACAGGAATGGAGAGAGATGAGAAGCATCAATCATCAGTTTTTTGTTGTGACACCTTAGTTGTTCATTGATTGCTTTCTCATATGTACCTTGACCACGGGCCTTCAGCTGACCGAGTAACCCCTTGCTTGAGCCAGCAACGTTGGGTCCCAAGCTGGTGAGCTTTTGCTCAAACCAGATGAGCCTGCGCTTAAGCTGGAGACCTCGGGGTCTCGAACCTGGGTCCTTCGCATCCCAGTCCGACACTCTATCCACTGCGCCACTGCCTGGTCAGGCGGTGTATTTAGTTTTAATTCTCATTTCCCTACCATTTCAGAATCAGTGACCTAACTGTGATCCCTGTATCATTAACCTTGGCTTTCTCTTACCACTTAGGTAGCATTTGTCGGTCTCTTTTGCTAGTATGTCTCTTCCCTTCAAATATCTGACTTCCTCAAATGGCTCTTACCCTTTTTTCCTTATATTTCTTCTTCAGGCAATTTCATCATTACTAACAGCTTTAATTGTCAACCATATACAAATGATTCCCAAATTTAAATCTCCATCAAGTCCTCACATCTGGCCATCATACCTATGTATTTGCCCGACTCCCTGTTGCTCCTCTTAAATGTTTGAAAAACACAACATTTCCAAAATTAAATTCATCATCTTTCTCATTAATTCCCAGTTGTTCTACCCAGCCTTCTCTTTCTTAGAGTACCACCATCCAGCTAATTATAAACTCTAGAAACTTAGATGTCATCCCTCACACAATCCTCTGTCCCTCTTGTTTGATCCATCACCAAGTCTTCTCTTATTATCCACAAATATATTTTAAATCTTTTTCTATCTCTCCACATCCATCGTAACCACAGATCCCATACCTGGATTGCTGCAAAAACTTTTTAAATTGTTTAGAATTTTGACTTTTCCACCTCCCACCAACCACCAATATGCCTTCTAGAATATAATCAAAGGTATCTTTTAAAAATGAAAATGTGATTGGTATTCTACTTTAACTATAAAATAATTCTGATTTTAATTAATTAATTAATTTTCACTGAATTTATTTGTGTGATATTACTTAACATAATTATATAGGTTTCAGGCATACGATTCTATAATACATCATCTATATATTATATTGTGTGATGGAAAACAAAAATTCTTAACATGACATGCAGGACACTTGACAGCAAGTCCCTACCTACCTTTCTCTCCTCATCTCCAACTTCCATTTCAGTCACAGTGGACTTCTTTCACTTTCTCACATGTACCGTGATGCTTTCTATAGCATAGCACTGACATTTTCTTTTCTGTGTAATTATGCTTTTTTTTTTGTCTGATTCCTCCTAGTCATTCTTAATATTTCAACTTACTTGACAGTTCTTTAAGGAAGATGTCACCAAGTTCTTTAACCTTATGGTTTTATAAAACCATTTACCTATCCTCTGTAGCTTATTTCATGGTTAAACTTTTATGTTTGTTTAATATCAATCTTTGTTTTTCCTATTAGTCTATCCATAAAAATAGGGACCCTATTTGTCTAATGTCTGCTCATTATTGTATCAGCAATGCCTAGCATAGTTCCTTGCCAAATATAGCTAAAATATTTTTTGTATGAATGAATATTTGAATAACATACATATTCACATATGCTCAGTTTTAGTGGCCCAACTGGTATACGATATAGTCTCCATTCTATACATATTAATTATAGGTTTGTACCAATTTGATTGTTTGATTTGGTAAATTTTATGGCTAGAATTTGTTTGTTTGTTTGTAATTTATTAACTATCACCAAGTATATGCTTTTTCTAGATTCTTACATTTTCAACTTTTACTAGTAATAGTTAATAATAACTGATGTTGAGAAAAAGTGGTGTAAGAACTGTCAGATACCAAGCTCTGCAGACAAAGAAACAAAGCAGAAGGATGAATTTGTTCAAGCATTTCCATCTATAAACCGAGAAATTTAAGGTTAGGGGAGCAATGTGTTTTGAGGTGCTCAGAGACTAAGGGATTTTTATGGAATAAATATAGAAGTTATTCGTCCATTTGAGCTGGTTGGTGGTCTAGGGGTCTTATTTGGATCAGGGTAGCTGAGTTAAGGAAGTAAAAATATCCAGAGAAGCAAGGAAATCCAGAAAAGATGTGAACAGATTTGGCACTTGGGCATTGAATGGTGTCCTCACTAATACATGAAAACAGCTCTATATTCCTGGAAGATTATTTCCATTATGTGCATAAATTAACTATTTCTATTTTGTCCCTGACAAAAGGGACTGTGTTTTAGCTTGGCTGTACAGAAGTTTCCCTGAAATTCTACTGTATTTGGTTTTTCACTTAAACTAGTCTATTTAGAAAATAAAAATGATTAAGAAAGTGGCTTAATAAAAAAAGTCTGACTTGGTTCACTAATTTTGACATGGTATATATTATTATTGCCATAGTTATTTTTTAAATAACAAGCAGGGATAAAATTAAAACCGTCATGATATTTATTATAAGAAATTATATCAGAGTCTTTGACTAACTGAAGTTTTAAGAAAATGAAGGTGACAAAAAGGTTAAAGAACATCAGTTTGAAATATACTATACACATAAACACAGGTAGATCGATAGAGATAAAGACAACTACATAGTTTGAAGGTATTTAAGAATAAATAGAAACCATGTTACATTTCAGAAATTCTTATTCTCCCAATATCTAACCCCCAATTACCTTATCTCTAAAACTTAAAGTCACCTTTGCTAAACATGACTTGCTTTCAAGAGTAATAGATCCATTATCTATCCTTAGCAGAAAATTTTATTAAAATAGCCAAAAATACACACCTTTAGAGATACAATCATTGTGTCAAGTTTTTCCTCATTATTTTATGTTTGAAAATAATTTATTCTTGTTTTACTTATAATACTGTTTTCAAGTTTCCAAAATTGCCACATATATGATATCTGACTAAAAAGCAATGCACTTCATTTTCTTTTATCAAGAAAATACTAAAGAACCTATAATTACATCTAACTAAATTAAGGTCATGTAGCCAGGCCAATTAACCTTTTTTAAGAAATTACTTTTCCTGCATTCACAGATACAATACTCTCTATTTTAAGCATTTTATCTGTTTGAATATTTTATTACTATCTCCAAATATGACTCAAACTTTCATGGAATTCCCTCATTGCTACCTTCAAACTAGGTTTAATAATTCTGGTAAAGTGGTTCCCAAACAAATGGATGGCCTAACATTTGTTTAATAGTTGAAAAATGATGACCTGAATAAGGCCATCTGGAAAGATACAAGTAAGAATCTTTGACTTTACAGAAAATGCTTTAGTATAATATTTCATCTGGAGAATCTTTATACCAAGTTCATTAATTAAGGCAATACTGTGAAAGTATTTTTTTTTTTTTTGTCTTTTTCTGAAGCTGGAAACAAGAATAGACAGTCAGACAGACTCCGGCATGCGCCCCACCGGGATCCACCCGGCACGCCCACCAGGGGGCGACGCTCTGCCCCTCCAGGGCATCGCTCTGTCGCAACCTGAGCCACTCTAGCGCCTGGGGCAGAGGCCAAGGAGCTATCCCCAGCGCCCCAGGGCCAGCTTTGCTCCAATAGAGCCTCGCTGCAGGAAGAGAAGAGAGAGACAGAGAGGAAGGAGAGGAGGAGGGGTGGAGAAGCAGATGGGCGCTTCTCCTGTGTGCCCTGGCTGGGAATCGAACGGGGAACTTCTGTACGCCAGGCCGACGCTCTACCACTGAGCCAACTGGCCAGGGCCTGTGAAAGTATTTTAAACTTTGGTAGTTTAAACAATTCACAGCTGCCTAACCAATTTCTTTATCTATATTTCTTAATTGCATAATTAAAATTTAGTTTACTTTGGCTAATTTATTAGAATAAGTAGGCAGAGACAACCAATGGTAAGATGGAAAAAAATTTTGTATTAATTAACTGCTATAAACAGCTAGAAACACAGTAAAACAATTGAGTACAACACAAGTAATGAGTATAGTAAGTTTGAATTTTATTCTTGGATGCTGTATTCTGATCCTATTAAAGTTTATTTTAATGTAAGTCCCATAAACCTTAAAATAAATTTGGTGGAAATATTATGCTCTGTTATTTTAGATTTTAATAAAGGGAAAACATTTTTTCTAATTATAAGTTATTTCAACACATATTTAAGACATGTAAGTAATTGAAAGAACATTAATTCTCAACGGTTAATATTTACATGATAGTGGCTCCTATGAATTATAGTATTAATTCTTAGTAAATAAAAATAATATAGCCTGACCAGGCGGTGGTGCAGTAGATAGAGCATCAGACGGGGATGCGGAGGACCCAGGTTCGAGACCCCAAAGTTGCCAGCTTGAGCACGGGCTCATCTGGTTTGAGCAAAGCTCACCAGCTTGGACCCAAGGTCGCTGGATTGAGCAAGGGGTTATTCGGTCTGCTGAAGGCCCACGGTCAAGGCACATATGAGAAAGCAATCAATGAACAACTAAGGTGTCACAACAAAAAACTGATGATTGATGCTTCTCATCTCTCTCTGTTCCTGTCTGTCTGTCCCTATCTATCCCTCTCTCTGACTCTCTGTCTCTGTAAAAAAAAAAAAAAAAAAAAAAAAAAAAATATATATATATATATATATATATATAGACTGTTGCCATTATTTTCAAAAATACTTGAGCATATGGCTAATAAGAAGAAAGAACCAATGTTCTGAGCATATAATGCAACTATTTAGACCACAAAAAAAAATGAATGCCTTTCCTCTCATTCCCAAGAGGTTGTCCTTACATCTTTTAAGTGGAATATTAATATCTCTATATCTGCTTCCAGACTACAAGTATGATGGTACAGTCAACGGCATTGCTCTCTAATCACATTTATACAAATACTTTAAATACAAATATGAAATATTCAATGTTAAATTATATTTTGGTTCATATTAACATTTCTATCTTAAACTTGATTTTATTTGAAATTTAAAATTCCTTGGTTTTTGATATTTGTCACTTCGTAATAAGTGTTTTATGTGTGTGTATGCATATGCTTCTGTATATACACTGCTTATTTTAGTTTTCACTTGACTCCTACTGTAGCACTTTTATATAAATATTTTAGATTTATTTTATAGTTATAGTTTAATATTTTGTAAAATCAAACATATATATTATATTTTAATATATTAATATAAAATATCCATTTACTAGACAAAATATTCATGGTTGATGAACATAAATATTCCCATGCATTATTTATCAAAAAAATGAATTCACAAGGTAAAATGTTGCAGAAAAACCCTGCAGTGTTAGAACTGGGATTCAAATATATGCCATTATACCTAAGTAAATATTTTAACTTCAGGAAAGACTTCTGTTTCCTATTATACCTTAGAATAGTTAAGAATGCAACAGTAAGAGACTGTCAAGTTGATTGGATATCTTAGCCAGTATATGAAACGGTGAAATATTTTTCTCAATTATTTTATGATTTCTATGCCTTGTAATGATTTTAAAAATATATGTAGTTGTGTAATTTCCATATTCAAATTATATCTGGGAAGTCCAAGAATCTTCTTGAGATTTACAATGCAAATAAACATTTTAAGAGGTTATTTGAACACAATTCTCTGTGGGATATTGCATTTTTGCATGTTTTGTGGGAGGAGGCCAATGATGTCTTTTAATCAGGACTATCTGTTCAACTACACTGCTCACAAAAATTAGGGGATCAGGGAACGTACAGATACTCCAGTACTGTCAGCCTTTTGAATAGTGCATTTTCACCAATGAAATAAAAGTTGGTTTTGCATCTCATTTGTGTAATTGAACTTTCTTTGATTTGTTGTTTTTCTGATGTTCTTGTTTAATAAAAAATAAATCAAATGCTTCTTTCTTTTATCACTTCATATTCATTTTAAAATATCTCCTAAATCTTGTGAGCAGTATATTTGTATAATGAAGAACTTTAAAACATTGGAGTAAAGGAGAAGCATGCTACTGTCCATTACAAAAAAACTTGAGTTTTCTGAACTCAGGATACATCTGTTATAATGCTTCCACAGAAAGAAAGACAAGGGGAGCTGATGTTCCCACTGACTGTTACACAATAAGTAACAAAGTCCTTTGTCTCTGATCCAGCAGTCTTATGATTTCTGCTAGCATGCATGAAACTGTATCTAGCTAACTTGTTACCTTTCAAGTAAGGTAAAAGCCCAGATTTTCATAAATTTTGAAAATATTGTGACATTTCTTCAGTCAGTAACAATTAACATTATTTGAATAAGCATTTCCAAATACCTTCACTTATAAAACATTTTTAACCTATACATTTATTAATATTCTAGAAATTCATTGTATAATGGACATTGAGATATCCCGATCTAACAGTTAAGTAGCATACTTTTTGACTGAGTGATCTTCTTCCAAAATGTTATTTGGTTTGATAAAGTATGCAGATAAATGTGTTAAAATATATGTTAATTACACTAAATTTAGATTTTTTATTAGCATATGGTATAAGATATCTCATAGTATGTGTCTCAGCCATGGCCAATGCTTTCATTTTAGTTAGCCATTTATTATAAAAAGAAAATACCAATTTTTCTCATTTATGATTGCTGGAAGTATTGTTATGAAAATATAGGGTATGAGATATATATATATATAATTTAGAGAAAAGACGGTAAGATATTATATAACAAAAACATGTTGTTAACTTGAGAAAAACTGGTCAATGTGTCAAATAAAAATATAATTTGATTGTACTAGTGTACTGAATTCAATTTTGGCATTTTCACAATTAAGGAATGTGTTTCATTAAAAAATACTAATTGTTTATTGAATTTTACTTACTGTTATGATTTCTATTAAAGATCCTATTCAAATGATAAATACCAATAATATTCTCAATTTATATGTTGTATGTATGAAAAAAGACATGACAAAAAATAGGAAAAAAAATATGTTTTGCTGTCAACATTTGTTCATTACATTTTCTTAATTACTACTGTGAAACTGTACCTATCCACATGAGGTAAATACTTTTGTCAGGTGGAATCAAACAAAATGAAAGAAGTCGACAGGAACTCTTCTAAAATTAGGGGCTTCTCCTTCAATGTGACAGTTTCCTTGGTGGTGGAGCTATGACAACTCTGTGAAAAGATGCAATCATTTGGTTTTGAAATTACCTGTCACTCACTACTCCCCATGCCTTATTAGCAAACTCTGAATCTTCTCTTACTTTTAATGTCCCAAGATATTATAGTTCTGTTTTATAACATTTTAAAACCACAAATTAAACAAAATGCATTGACAACTGTTTGTAAAAAAGCATTTTCAACGTTTTAATTTAAAATGGTGTCAGTTCTCCAGTGGTTTATGAACATAAACAGTGCTCTTGTTCCCCAAGCCCACCCTTTATTTTACAAGTCTCTGGGTTCTGGAGATCTTCCCCACCCAGCTTTTCCCCATCACTGGTGGAAACTTAATGCTTCCTAATAGAAACACAAGTCAACAAACAGAGTCCAAGTTTAACTGCCTTCTTCATTTGATGGGCTTTTGTGAGTAGACTTTTCATACACATTTTCCTAAATATATTTGTGATTATAACTGTAATTTATGTATATGGCTGAAAGTTTACAAAATAAAAATATTAACAAAGAGACAAATAAAAACTGCCCATCCGCTTATCACTTGGAAATTATCAATATTAAGATTTGGTATGAACACATAAGCAGATCATTTGAAAAATAATAAAGATGTTTCATTTTGTTTGTGTTTTAATGATGATATTTCAGCAGCATGTACTGTCAACATTTTTCCAATTAATTAGATTTTTGAGGTACTATTTAATTTATATCTAAGTAAAAAAGTTTGTAATTATCTTTAATTTTCTTTAGCTTTCAAATACAATAGTAAAAATGTGAGATGATCTGGAATTTTTTATTTTTACTAATGATATTATTTATTAGATTTATTAGGGTAACATTTTATTAGGGTAACATTTATCAGGGTAACATTTCTGGTGTACCGTTCTATAATATATCATCTGTACTCTGTATTGTGTTTTTATCACCCAAGTCAAGTCTCCTTCTATCACCCTTTGTCCTTCCATTACTCTCTTCTACCTCCCTTCACCTTTCAGCCTCTTGTAATCACCATGATGTTGTCTGTGTCTGAGATTTTTTTTCTTTGCTTAATCTTTTCACCTTTTTCAACCACCTCAACCCTCTTATCCGAAGACAGTTGTCAGTCTGTTCTTTGTGTCTATTAGTCTGTTTTTATTTTGTCCATTAGATTCTACATATAAGTCTTTCTCTGCCTGGCTTATTTCACTTAGCATAATAATCTCCAGGTCCATCCATGCTGTTGCAAAAGGTAAGATTTCTTTCTTTTCTTATGGCTGAGTAGTATTTCATTGTGTAAATGTACCACAGCTTTTGTTATCTACTCATCTACTGTTGGGCACTTGGAGTGCTTCCAGATCTTGGCTATTGTAAATAATGCTGAAATGAGCATAAGAGTGCATATATTTTTAATAATTAATGTTTCAGATTTCTTTGGATATATTCCCAGAAATAGAATTGCTAGGTCATAAGGGAATTCAATTTGAATTATTTTGAGGAAACTCCATTCTGTTGTCTATAAAGGCTGTACCAATCTATACTCCCACAGACAGTGCACAATGATTCCTTTTTCTCAACATCCTTGCCAACATTTGAGATTTGTTTAGTTATTGATGATTCTGACAGTTATTGCCATTCTGACAAGTATGGGATGATATTGTATTGTGGTTTTAATTTGCATTTCTCTGATGATTAGTGATGTTAAGCATCTTTTTATATGTCTATAGGACCACCTGTATGTCCTCTTAGGAGAAGTGTATATTCAAGTCTTTTGCCCATTTCTTAATTGGGTTGCTTGTTTTTTGGTGATGGGTTTTATAAGTTCCTTATAGATTTTGGATAGTAAGCCCTAATCAGATGTACATTGGCAAAGGTATACAAAACAAAACAAAACAAAAAAACCCAAACCAAAAACAAATCATTTTTAGACATTCCTGTTAATTTGTAAATCTTTGTCAACTGTCTAGGAGGAAAATATGTTACTATTTATCAAGATGTTAAATGTATTTTTACTTTAACCATGAATTTAATTTCTGTTATTTATACATAAAGTATAATAATCTAAATGTAAAAACAAAAATGTATATGATGTTTTTGCATTATCTTTTGTTATTAAGAGATGACAATCACATTTTGAATGCTACATTGAGTAAATAGCAACTATTGTTTTACAAAAACTATCAACATTTTAAATCTAACACCCTGAGTACATAAATTACACACAAACGCTCCATCAGAAATCATTGTACAGGACTGTGTAAAGCTATTATGCTTGAAGGTCAATGGAGAAAAGTTATACATCCTTTTTCAGATTCTGGCCTTCCTCGTCATAGCAGCTGTCAGATATCAGCCTTGCTATCACATAGTTACTTGTGTAGAGAAGCAATAAATATCTAGACTCTGTAAAGTTTATAAAAATAGCATTATTTGGCAAATATTAATCATACGTTATTTCACTATAATCTTTAGTAGTAATGCTCATAAAGAATCAAAATCACTTAGGTGAACTTGAATGGAAACCAACCTTACAAGTTCTGAACAGGGATTTTGAGGATATCAGGGGGTAAGGGCATGAACTTTGGGAATTTAATGAATCTCCTGTACTGCTTTAGATCTGCCCTGTCAGTAGGAGACTGGTCTGGATTTATATTCTGCAGAGAGAAGCAGTAGTCATAAATTATGCTTACATCCTGAGAGGTACAGCAGTGCTTGGCTTCATGCATACTTTTAAGTATCACAAGAATCCTGATAACTTTTATTTCAACATTGGTTCAGAGCTGGAAATTTTTTATGTACTTTGTGTTTTTTGAGGTTGTCAAATTGTTGGTGTATTGTCATAGCTTTAGGACAGAATGGACTTTTAAGTTTCTTATTAATATATTATTCTTTAACAGATATTTTTATGCAGAAAAGTAGGAGAGAGGGAGTGTGTGTGTTTCTTTCAAGGTCAATTAAACTAGACTAGGAATATAGTAAGGGCAAGATATTCATCTTAAGCCCTGGCTGGTTGGCTCAGCAGTAGAGAGTCGGCCCAGCATGTGGAAGTCCTGGGTTCGATTTCCGGCCAGGGCACACAGAAGAAGCATTCATCTGTTTTTCCACCTTTCCCCCTCTTCTTTCTCTCTATCTCTCTCTTCCCTTCCCGCAGCCACGGCTCCATTGGAGCAAAGTTGGCCCCGTCACTGAGGATGGCTGCATGGCCTCTGCCTCAGGTGTTTGAATGGCTCCGGCTGCAATGGAGCAACACCCCAAATGGGCAGAGTGTCGTCCGCCTAGGGGGCTTGCTCGGTGGGTCCTGGTAGGGCACATGCGGGAGTCTTTTTCTCTGCCTCCCTGCTTCTCACTTCAGAAAAATACCTAGAAAAATAAAATAAAGATATTCACCTTATACAACTTGATATGCTCTAAATGTATATACATGCCAGGCATGTAGCTGATTTTCTGTATTTTTTTCTTTTTTAAAAAAATTATTTATTGATTTTAGAGAGAGGGGAAGGGAGAGAGAGACAGAAACATCGATCTGTTCATGTATGTGCTCTAACTGGGGATCAAACCCACAACCTTTGTGTATTGGGATGATGCTCCAGCCAACCAAGCTATCTGGCCAGGGCATGTATTTTTTTTAATATATATTTTTAAATAAGTGCATGAATAAATCTTAACTGATTTTTATGTTGATTTTTCACATTGATCTCATCTAGGATGATATGAGATTCTTTATCTCACCACATATGTATACATATGAAAATATGTTAGCACCCTGTGTTATATATACACATTAACATATAGGTGCATAAGTGTGTGTTTGCTCATGTGTATATATGTCTCTTTTTATATAGTAATAACCACATAGTAATAAGCATAGAGTAATAATAATAACCATATACATATATAAAGTCATGTATTTTGATGTATTCATCTATTTATTTACCAATAAACATTTATATCAAAGGAGGTTATGAGAGTAATATAAAAATAAACTTGATCCTTGACTTAAGATATTTTTATTTATAAGCTTATTTATTTAAATAGTTCATTGGGTATTTATTTTATTTATTATTTTTTAATTTTTTGACAGAGACAGTGAGGGAGTCAGAGAGAAGGACAGATAGAGACAGACAGGAAGGAAGAGAAATAAGAAGCATCAACTCTTTGTTGTGGCACCTTAGTTGTTCATTGATTGATTTCTCATATATGCCTTTACTGGGGACTACAGCAGAGTGAGTGACCCCTTGCCCAAGCCAGTGATCTTGGGCTTAAGCTAGCAACCTTGGGCTTTAAGCTAGTGACCTTTGGGCTCAAGCTAGCAACCATGGGGTCACATCTATGATCCCAACTCAATCTAGTGACACCATGCTCAAGCTGGTGAGCCCATGCTCAAGCCAGCAACCTTAGGATTTTGAATTTAGGTTCTCCATGACCCAGTCTGATGCTCTATCTACTGTGCCACCGCCTGGTCAGGCACTTTGGGTATTTCTGATCATCTACTACTTCTGAGAATCAGTTTTTTTTTTTTTAGTTCCAGTATTTTGCCACGTTAAGTTATGGCTTCATGTGGAAAAAAATACTTGCTTCAAATGTGTTTGAATACCAAATAGTTTCTAAAAATGACATTCAGCAAACACTACATTATTAAAGAAATGTAATAGAGAGATACACAAATACAAAAACACACGTAAATATATTTGTAATAATTTTTGTTACATACTTATTGAAACACTCTATATATCTATGAAACTATTAGAAAAACATGTTAACCAGTTTGGAAGGATATAAATCTATAATAAGTTATATAATCACCAAGAAAGTGGGACAGGCTGTGAAATGGAGCATTTGTTTCATTTCTAAAAGACTTGTGTTGTCAGAAGAACTTGGTAGAAATGCAACTGTACTTCCTGAAAAGCATATATGTTAAAGAATAAACCACTTTCTCAAAGAGGTGTCAATTTTAGGTGGAAGTAACTGTGGGCCTTTTACTCTGAATACAGAAGATTTATAATTTAGAGTTCTAAAGAAAATACTGATATCGATAAATCTTTTAAGTAGTTGGAAAAAAAACCCAAGGGAATTTCAATTATCAATATTTTTCCTCATTCTTTTGGTTTTTCATAATATTTTAGTTTAAAATAGCACAAAAATATACAAATATTCAAAAATTGGCAAAATATCTCATGTTATGGAGAAAATAATAGTATAGAATTATTTAAATAAGAAATTAAATTAAATAATAGGTCCTAAAGAGCTTTACTAACAATAAATGTAGTAAAACAAATTATATTTCTACATATAATAGTAATAAGTGAAATATGGTAATCCAGATGTAGACAAATAGGTAAAGCAATAGGTAACTATTGCTATGAATTGAGCCTCACCATTATGCATCAAACATTGTTTTGCATTAGAAAGATGCAAAATGGGAGGTACTGTTAAAAGCAAGTTTTAGAATAACAGAATAAAATTGAAGCTCTTGAAATCACCAATATAACTTTCATCAAAATATTTTTATTTTAGTTTAAACATAAGACAAACATTAGATATCTGTTAATGCATAAAACAACTGTTTCATATGGTACAAGCTCCAGAAAACTAGAAAGCACACAGGCGAAAGAGATAACTCTTTTGTAATTCAAAGACAAGAAAGTGACACTGTGAATAGTGGATGGTAAATCAGAAATCAGGAAAGAGAACATTTTCATTTTGTCTCTTGATACATTTCAGACAGCTCCCTGATACTCATGCAAGACTTTATATACACAAAAAAAGAACTCAATTTCTTTTCACAGTCAACTGAATGACAAACAGCTGAATGGAAAACCTCTCTGGACTCTGGGAGTTATTAATAGCAACTTGGTGACATCAGAGAGAAACCCAGCAGAAAAATAATTGATATTTTAAATCAAAATTCCCCAAACTGTATTCTGTGAAAAAATATGAGATTAATAGATGTCACATGAGAAAGAAGTATTCCATTTGGGAAAAGCCACATTTTATATTTCTCCTGTTGGCGATTTCAAAAGTTTATTAGCATTTGAAAGACTGAACTATGTTATTATAAAGTAATCTATTTAACTTTGTTTAACTTAGCATATTCCCAACTTATTTTCCACAATTTGTCCCTTTTGTAAAATACCTGTGAAAAGGCTGTTTATTAAAAGTTTGCCCAAAATCTGGAGAAAAATCTGCTCTATTTTATGGCTTCCAAAAAGGATCCATAGAAAACATTACTACATTCATCTACATACTATGTTGCTATATTTTACTGTTCACATATTTTAATTATTTTTTGGATCCCAATATTCTTGTGACGCTTTAAATGTGTCACATTTGACATCTAATGGACTTCCCTTATGTCCTGCATCATCTTTGGGAGCTCCTTTCAGCTTTTGCTACCTAGACGAGGACAGAAAATGTCAAGATGCACAAAGAAAGAAATCATTTACATAAGACTAATACTAATAGTTGTTTCCAAAATTGTGACTGAATGCATCCTGATATTCCATGTAAAACAAACAAATAAATACAAATAAAAACAAGAAAACCAGAAAACAGTTTAAAAAGGCAGTGATGATACCTCAGAAATTGAAATACTCTATGAGTGCTGCATAGATCATGAATAGAGACACTTAATTTTAGAGCACGTTAGTCATAAAGATATACCAAGCTTATCACCACTTGGTCAAAAGCTATACTATCAAATGCTTTATATTAAGTGCCTAAATTAAATCATTGACCCAAATGAATTTATGATGTCTGCTGATTTAAATATAGAAAAGAAAGTCATTAGAAATAATTATTAAAAATCCGATTAACCTAACATCTATAACTTTCCACAAAAAACATTTATTTTATTGTAGGTTTATATAATCTTTATATAATGTATATGTACAACTTCAACTTGCATTTCAAAATAATAACAATTAAAGTTCTTTTTAAATAGAATATAATATTTTCTCTCAAATTCCTATCAAAAGGCCATCTTGGAAAGGAATTTAGGAAAAATTTCTGCAAGATGTGCAGTTCTTACATTCTCCTCGCTATTCTTGAATAAAGCCTGATGATCAAAAAACCATATATTTTCAGGTATAATATTTCAGCTTCACAAAAAATTCTTTCATTGTGTTCCATTTGTATATAATGTCCTTGACTTTCATCATAATATTATTAAAAAAACTATGTAACATAGAATATTATAAGAATAATCATATGAAATAATCACTTTTATTGTTAAAAATATTGTGTTGTGCATTATGCTATTGTTCAAAAAATTAAAGAATTCAAGAATTTATTTTAGACTTTGATGCGTGGTATTTTTTTTCTCCTCAAAAAATTGTGGTTCTTCTTCCTTTATGAAAATGCCACTGTGGAATTGACTGTATTTTAATCTTCTTTTTCTTTTTTCATTTCAAAATTAGAAGAGACAGCAGAACCACTCAGATTTTTAGTCTATTTGTCTAGTTAGCTGATTTCTCCTCTCTAATTTTCATCACTACCTATATGTAGACTTTTGTTATGATCATTTTTATTTTCTGTGCTGAAATTTTCCTGGTTTCTTTTAAAACAAGAAATTCAGAGAGCACTACAGATTTCTCAGAAAGTGAAGAGTTTCAAAATCCCAAAGGATAGTATTTTATTTACTGTTCAATGGAAAATGACATCTAAACTGAATCAGATGTGCAAATATGAAGGTTTTTATTCTCTAGATTTAGCTTTTTCTGATCCTCCAGAAATCATTCAAATTTTGTTATAATTGCTTTACTCTTTTTTGTGTGTGACAGAGAGAGAGAGAGAGACAGACAGACAGACAGACAGGAAGTGAGAGAGATGAGAAACATCACTTCTTCGTTGCAGCTCCCTGGTCTCCTTAGTTGTTCATCGATTACTTTCTCATATGTGCCTTGACTAGAAGGCTACAGCAAAGCGAGTGACCCCTTGCTCAAGGCAGCGACCTTGGGCTAAAGCTAGCGACCATGGGATCATGGATCCCATGCTCAAGCCAGAGACCCTGCGCTCAAACTGGTGAGCCTCTGCTCAAGCCGATGAGCCTGCCTCAAGCCAGCAACCTCGAAGTTTCGAAGTTTCGTACCCGGGTGTCAGCATCCCAGTCCAACGCTCTATTCACTGGGCCACTCTGGTCAGGCTATAATTGCTTCACTCTTGAAAATGTGAATTTTATGTCAATTTTTTCCCTGACTCTAATTCTCAGCTCCTTCTTTCTTTCTTTTTTCTCTCTTTCCTTCTTTCTTTTTTCCTCTTTGTTTCTTTCTCTCTCTATTTTTTTTTAAAAAAAACTTTTTCCTAGGTATTGTACATTCATTAAACTCATTTCTTTGGGACTTTTAGGTTTTGTTCCTTCTATGGCTCCTGGGAGTATATTTTATCTTTTCTCTCTTAGAAACCATAGACTATTATAGTTCTAAAAGCTGTGTAGCAAAAAATGTTTGCCAGATATTTGTCAATATATGCTTTTTTTATGAACCAAACAAGTAAATGCCCTCAGCTCGTAGTTTCAATCTTCCACTTTGGTTACACTGGTCATTACTTCAGTATCTTGACATGAGTCGTGGTAAATTTGCACTAATTAAGTAATGGTACACTTCTCTTTGAAATACGTTACTCAAAGATTTTTTTCATTTTGCCCCCTTCTCTGTCAGGGAGGCACAATTTCAAATGCAGGTTTTCCCAGATACCTGAAAGTAGAGTGTTTCTATGAAACCTTCTGTGAGCTGAAATGATGTACTGTGAAGGAACAATTTACCTTAAGACACATCTTGCTAATGATGCACAGAATAAATCAAGATAGAGCACAGATGCTAGCAGACACAATTCAAAGCTATGGCAACTTGATGTTAAGTGTAGTCCCCAGGAAAGGAGCTTGGTGGGGCCACTCACTGCTCAGGGTGCGTGCTGCCCCTATAACAGCTCCCTGCAAAACGCCATTTTCGCCTTATACCTTTTTTGTTGAAACGAAAGTCCTCTTCGGATTACTTTTCATCAGCGAAAGCAAGCACTAATGTGGGTGTTTCATAAAGCCAAGTGGTTAACCTGAACCATTATGGTTTACACAATAGTGGCAGATGTAATTTTACGTCCATCTAAATTCAATCCTTGGTGTAAATGCTTATTCTGTGCTTATATATATATATATGCTATTTACTCTTTTTCATTGTACATTTTAATTTATTTCTTACATTTTTAATTGTTTGTGTATTTACTCTCTGTATTTGCCACTTCATTATAAGCCCCCCTGAGGGCTGGGATTCTATTGTTCTGGAATCCCACACTTTGAATGATGCCTGGTATGTGACTGGAATTTAAGGAACTAACTCATCTAATTTTTTCAGTATTATGAGAATGAATTTTTTATAAAGTATGAATTCAGTACAAGAGTTGTGTTTCCTTAAATAAGAATCCATTGGTTTTATTGATTTAAAAACTCATAGACATAAGCTTAATTTCTTCTCAGAATTCTCACTCAATGGAGGGTTATTATCCAAACAGTTTCCTTCATACTCCTGTACATATTCTCAAGAAAAAAAAAAACAAGAAATAGTGTTCTTTCCTTACCAAAATATACTTAAAACTATTAAGGGATATGCAGAATTATATCATTAAGCCCATATATGTAGTAATACTTAACTTTTTTGATTATTTATTTAAATAAACTAAATTGACAAATTCCAAAAGGTGAATCACCACCTCCTTGTGGTTAACCCGAACCATTATGGTTTAGTGGCAGATGTAATTTTACGTCCATCTAAATTCAATCCTTGGTGTAAATGCTTATTCTGTGGTTATATTAATGCCCAGGGAAAGGGGGGAAAATGTTGGTTAGAATTGATAATAAGGATAAAGGACCAAAATAACACAAGAAGTCTCAAGGGGGAAATAACCTGGCCACCATCCAGTGATATGGCCTTGAAATTTGTCTCATCTGCTTAGCATATGGTCAATTCAGTAATGGAAAGATTCAAGACTTCAGTAAAAAAAAAAATACAAAGGTATTAAAAATCATTATTATCTTTATATAAAAATTATATATTATTGTAGGAATAAAACAGTTTGACTATTTCCTGAGCCACTAACATTCTCGTAAATAGAAGTTTAGGGAAGCTTTGTGTTTCCAGCAAAAGTTACATGTGGTAATAAAGTTTGAGATTTTTTTCCTCTAAGTATTATTTTTCCCACAACTTGCCCTTGTTTGATGAATGGCAATGTTAACTATGACACATTCTGCCTTTGGTGGTACATACAGTACAAATTTGTAAATGTTGAGCTTATTGAATTTTTTTTTTTTTTTTTTACTAATCTACTTCTTATCTTTTTGAAAGTTCTTGAAGCAATCGGTCAGGCTTTGTAGGAGTCCTGTGAAAGCAGTAAGAGAAGTTCAGAATTCTGTCAGTAAGTTTGTTTAGTGGAATTTGACTCAAGTGGAAAAAAAAAGAGGAAATCACCTAAAACTGCAAGGCAGAGATTTACTCAATTTTTAACAATTTTTGTTTCAGTAGCATTTCTAATTCAGAATAACAAGTGAGAGGAGCAATTAGGAGAAAGGAAAAAACAAGATAAAAAGCAATTGCTTTCTAGTATGCATTACCAATTAATATAGTTCATTATTTTTAAAAGGAGTTTCAATATATATATATATATTGTGTGTGACAGAGAGGGAGACAGACAGAGAGACAGACAGACAAGAAAGTAGAGAGATGAGAAGCATCAATTCTTTTATGAGTTTTTTTTTTTTTTGCACAAGTGCTTCTTAAAGCAATTCTTTTTTTTTTTTAATTTTATTTATTCATTTTTTAGAGATGAGAGAGAGAGACAGAGAGAGAGAGAGAGAGAGAGAGAGAGAGAGAGAAGGGGGGAGGAGCTGGAAGCATCAACTCCCATATGTGCCTTGACCAAGCAAGCCCAGGGTTTCGAACCGGCGACCTCAGCATTTCCAGGTCGACGCTTTATCCACTGCGCCACCACAGGTCAGGCAAGAAGCATCAATTCTTTGTTGCGGCACCTTAGCTGTTCATTGATTGCTTGCTCATATGTGCCTTGACTGGGGGCTACAGCAGAGTGAGTGACCCCTTGCTCAAGTCAGCGACCTTGGGTTCAAGCTAGTGCGCCTTGCTCAAACCAGATGAGCCCATGCTCTCTGTGTCCCAGTCCTACACTCACTCTATCCACTGCGCCACTGTCCGGTCAGGCAGGAGTACCAAAATTTTAACAAAGCCACTATTTTCAAGGTTGAGGTCCTTGCTCAGCTGGACTGAGAGGCTGGGGAACATGGAGCTGTCCATATGACACCAGTCTGGGCAGTGCTTGCTCTCATCTCAATTTGCAGTAACAAGGGAGCTGCTGCCTGCCTGGTCTTTACTACTGATCTGTTTCTATTGCTACCTTCTTATACTTTCATGGTGAGAAGGAGAAGGGCAGTCATAATTTTCAGGAGGCTGTGGCCAGGAAATTCCTCACTGAGAAGATGCCCTGGGGCATAAAATCCCAAGAGAGAAAGCAACCGGGGAAAAAAGCCTGAGATGATTTAGAAATATGAAACTGAGTGAATGAGCTTTCCATTGAAAATTGCCCTTTTGTTTCTCTTATATTGCTCTATTGTTTCTTCTGTTTGATTGTTCATTGTACCTTGTAACTCTTGCCATATCATATCATATCATATCATGTCATATGATTTCCTCATTTCTGTTTCTTCTTTTTGTTTTTTTTTAATAATCTCTCTCCTCTTGAGTGTACTCCATGAAGGAGACTATTTTTTCTAGTCTACTGAAAATCGCAATTGATTAAAACAGTGCCAGCACCAGCAACACACAAAAAAAGTGACCTAATAGATTGAAAAGAGGAACAAATATTTGGTGACAGAGAATAATTTGACTTGGGGTGATGAGTACAGAACAAAATCAACAGTTCAAATGCTAGAGAGATGTTTACCTGAAACCTATGTGTTTTTATGGGCCAATGTTACCCCAGTAAATTTAATTCCTAAATAAAAAAAAAATAGCCTATTAACTGAGCAATCAAAAGAGGTGGCTGCATAAAAATAGATACATATTCTGATGCCAAGATTACAATTAAAAAAATTAGGAACATATTTGTATGTCATAATAGCATTTCTGATACTCATATCAATTAAATAGATTAGAGAATAATCATTCTCTAAATAATATGAAGATAGAACCACAATAGTTAAAAATATTGAAGAGATTAGCCCTGGCCGGTTGGCTCAGCGGTAGAGCGTCGGCCTAGCGTGCGGAGGACCTGGGTTTGATTCCCGGCCAGGGCACACAGGAGAAGCGCCCATTTGCTTCTCCACCCCTCCGCCACGCCTTCCTCTCTGTCTCTCTCTTCCCCTCCCGCAGCCAAGGCTCCATTGGAGCAAAGATGGCCTGGGCGCTGGGGATGGCTCTGTGGCCTCTGCCCCAGGCGCTAGAGTGGCTCTGGTTGCAACAGGGCGACGCCCAGGATGGGCAGAGCATCGCCCCCTGGTGGGCAGAGCATCGCCCCCTGGTGTGCGTGCCGGGTGGATCCCGGTCGGGTGCATGCGGGAGTCTGTCTGACTGTCTCTCCCTGTTTCCAGCTTCAGAAAAATGCAAAAAAAAAAAAAAAAAAAAAAAAAAATATATATATATATATATATATATATATATATATATATGAGATTAGTTTTTTTAAATGAGTTACTATACTTTTTTTTTCATTTAATTATTCACCATGTAACAACTTCCTACTATTTACTTCATGTATACCTATAAATTTATTTTAGGTAAATAAACAAAAGAATACTTTATGTCTGAAGTCTAACTCTTCAGAAATGGAAGATTTCTAGTGCTTATTTTTTCTCAAAAAAAAAAAATGCAAACCTATCCATGATTTGTATATTGAAAAAATGTCAAGCATTTCCTTTTACTTGTTACTCCTATTCATCTGGACTAAATAGAAATATATACTCACACGCACACCCCCTGAGTTTCAGAGAATCAGTAATACTGCAGAGAAGATTAAATGCCAAAGAAGTCAAGGATGAAAGATAAGGCAAAGTAATAAAACCCCAGAATTAGGTCAAAATATATTTGAAGTAAAAAAAAAAACTGAAACAACATAATTTTTAAATAATAAAGTCTCAGAAATAAGATAGAGCCAAGACATGAGAGTAAAGTGCTATGGGCCAGAATTGCATTCTCCTAACTCTAGGGAGATACAGTGGTTAAGTAGGTCTGATGAGTAGGCGTTCTCCTGGAATTACAAAGTATGAGAATCTGGCAGATTTCTTTAATCCATAGAGAATATATTTTTATAAGGGTGAGTCTAAAAGGTGCTGTGCCTGAGAGAATCGGAAATTTGCACTGTATAACAATAGGTTAGCGAATGAGCTCTATTCAAGAGCCCTGGCATCACGTAGGGAGGACACTAGCCTGAGGTAACCTGTCTTTAGCGATCCTTTTGAGGTTTGCTAGATTTCCTGTCAGTTCCTAAAAAGCCTCCCTTATATAAAATGAGGGCTAGAGTTACTTAAAAATTTTCCTAAAAATTATTTGAACACACAGCTACTTGGTTAACATAATAAAATGAACTGAATCTGTATGTCACATAATCATTAACATTTTGCTCTCGCAAAACAACATTTTAACTAACGAGTTTTACAAATAATCCAATAATTGCTGGTTCTTCTCTCCCTTCATCCTTACTCCACAAGTTATATTATTAAATTTTTACTTAATTCACTTGAAACATTACTATGATCTGCTTTGTTAATTTAATCAATAACAAATAAATTTATTACTGTTTATGCTATAAAAAGTATTTCCTTATCCTGTTATTATAAAAAAATTTAGACACTTATTAAAATTACACTAAAATTTGAATCAATAAATTTTATCTAAATCAAATATTGATTTTAGTAATTTATATTTTGCATACATTAGTCAAGAAATTTAAGTAAAAGTATTTGTATACAAATGGGATTAATGTAGTACACAAGTAATTTGAATTTAGCTAAAATTAAGCACATTAATAAAAAACTGTATTATTCTTCATTAATCAACCAACTTAATTAGCAGCAGCAGAATGATATTTTTTTTATTTTTCTAACTTATTTTGGCAATTTTGAATGATATAATTAAAATTAATTTTTGAATATGTACTTAATGTAAATATTGAAAATAATATAATTTTTAGTAAATTCCTTGTAAGAAGCTACGCTCATAGGTTAGTTACTACATTTAACTATTTATGGAAATATGAGTCATTGACTCTATTATATACTTTTGATGAACATTTTATAGAGTTTGTTCCTTTCCTTAATGTGGTATTTAGTTTATCACATTTAATGTTTATCAACTACAGATGCCTACAGAAACACTAACAATTAAAATACTTTGCTTGTATTCTATGAGACCAATTTATAAAGTTTTGTTGTTTTTAATCTCATCCTTATATAACAGTGGACAATTTAATGTTTCTGTAGATAGCTTTCAAGACTATTTTAATTCTTTCCTCTGATCCATTTAAAGTTACTTAGAAATCCTCCAAATTTTTGAGACTTTTAAAATCAACTTTTAAACATTTTTCCCCTTTAACTATAATGGAATATTTCTATTACCGAGTTTAATTACAATTGAGATTTTGCATAGTTCACCAATTGCTCATCTGTGCTAACTAAATACTCATACAATTACACAAATGTTACTCGTTTGTAAAATAACTGTTGGGCTATCAATTTAAAATAATTTGTAATCAGACAGAAATTTCAAATTAGAAAAACATTCTCCTAATAATGAATAGGTACTCAAAACCCAGGGCACACACAGCACAGTTGTTTATTCACACTAGTTATATCACTTGCTTATTAAAGTTTACATTCTGAAAAATGAGGTTTATACTTTGAAATACATTAAAATTTAGTATTGAAATTCAGGTAGCTTTAGATTTAAAAAAAATCTTCTCTATTAAATAGAGGAACTATTAATTTCTGAGTGTTTTCTTTAATAATTTTATTTTTTTAATGGGACAACATCAATAAATCAGGATACATATATTCAAAGATAACATGTTCAGGTTATCTTGTCGTTCAGTTATGTTGCTTACCCATCACCCAAAGTCAGATTGTCCTCTGTCACTTTCTATCTAGTTTTCTTTGTGTCCCTGCCCCTTCCCCTTTCCCTCTCCCTCTCCCCCCTCCCCCCGTAACCACCACATTCTTATCAATGTCTCTTAGTCTCACTTTTATGTCCCACCTACTTATGGAATAATGCAGTTCCTGGTTTTTTCTGATTTACTTATTTCACTTCATATAATGTTATCAAGATCCCACCATTTTGCTGTAAATGATCCAATGTTATCATTTCTTATGGTTGAGTAGTATTTCATAGTGTATATGTGCCACATCTTCTTTATCCAGTCATCTATTGATGGGCTTTTTGGTTGTTTCCATGTCCTGGCCACTGTGAACAATGCTGCAATGAACATGGGGCTGTATGTGTCTTTACATATCACACTATACATAGGCCACTATATATTTGTTGATTCTCTGTTTGGATGACTGATCTAGAGCCGTCAACGGTGTATTGAGGTCTCCAAGTATGATTGTATTTTTGTCAGTTTTTGTTTTAAGGTCAATAAGTAGCTGTCTTATATATTTTGGTGCTCCTTGGTTTGATGCATATATATTAAGAATTGTTATGTCTTCTTGATTCAGTGTCCCCTTAGCCATTATGAAATGGCCATTTTTGTCTCTGAGTACTTTTCCTGTCTTGTAGTCAGCATTATCAGATATGAGTATTGCTATGCCTGCTTTTTTTTGGATGTTATTTGCTTGGAGTATTGTTTTCCAGCCTTTCACTTTGAATTTGTTTTTTATCCTTGTTACTTAGATGAGTTTCTTGTAGGCAGCATACAGTTGGATTTTCTTTTTTGACCCATTCTGCTACTCTGTGCCTTTTTATTGGTGAGTTCAATCCGTTTACATTTAGTGTAATTATTGACACTTGTGAGTTCCCTATTGCCATTTTATAGATTGCTTTCTGTTAGTTTTGTGTCTTGTTTGATCCTTCTCTTTCATTTTTCTATCTTTTGTTTTTATTTGGTTGTATTCCATACATCTTTCCTCTGTTGCTATCTTTTTTAAATCATGTGTTCTGTGGTGGTTTTTTCAATGGTGGTTACCTTTAAGTAATGAAAAGGGTTCCTACCCTGTTCATTGTAGCAAACTATTTTGTGAGTACTTTTGCACTCCATCATCCTTTGCTACTGTTAATCTCCATCCTCTCCCCCCCTTTCTTTTTGTTGTTGTCACAGTTTAAATTTGGTTTTATTGTGTTCTTCTTGGAGCTTTTACTTGTGGCTTTGTTTTTTTTTTTTGTTCTTTGTATCTGATTGGAGAACCCCCTTTAGTAATTCCTGGAGTGGGGGTTTTCTGATGATAAATTCCCTCATCTTTTCTGTATCTGTGAATGATTTTATTTCTCCTTCATATTTGAAGGATAGCTTTGATGGGTATAGTATTCGTGGCTGAAAGTTCCTCTCTTTCAGGACTTTAAATATTGGGGTCCACTCTCTTCTAGCTTGTAGAGTTTCTGTTGAGAAATATGATGATAATCTAATGAGCCTTCCTTTATATGTTGTATTCTTCTTTTCCCTGGCTGCCTTGAGAATTTTTTCTTTGCAGTTGGTTTGTGCCAATTTCATTATGATGTGCCTTGGAGTAGGTTTGTTGGGGTTAAGAAAACTCGGAGTTCTGTTTGCTTCTTGAATTTGAGGCTTTAGTTCTTTCCACAACCTTGTGAAGTTCTCATCTATTATTTGTTTGAATATGTTCTCCATTCCATTTTCTATCTCTTCTCCCTCTGATATACCTATTATTCTTATGTTATTCTTTTTGATGGAGTCAGATAATTCCTGTAGGGCTATCTCATTTTTTTTTTAAATTTTTGAGTCTCTTTCTACTTCTCTCTGTTGTGCCTCAAGTTGCTTGTCTTTTATTTCACTAATCCTACCTTCTATCTGGCCTGTTCTATTAGCTAAGCTTGTTACCTCATTTTTCAGCTCGTGAATTGAGTTTTTCATCTCTGTTTGATTTGTTTTTATAAGTTTCAATTTCCTTGGAAATATATTCTTTGTGTTCATTGAGTTGTTTTCTGAGCTCCCTAAATTGCCTTTCTCTGTTTTCTTGTATATCTCAGAGTATTTTTAGGATTTCTATTTTAAATTCTGTCATTTAACTCCAAGGTTTCCAATATATTAAATTTTTTCTCCATAGATTTTTCCTCATCTATCTGTGTTACTTCTCTTTCTTTTGTATCCATGATATTCAATTTTCTCTTCCTTAATGGCATCTGAGGGTGGTTTTGTTGATAGTATTAATGAGATTTAATAAAGAATAAAAAGTTAAAAAAAATAAAAATAAAAAATCAAAAAGGTTTTTTAAAAAATTAATAATTAAATAATGAAAAATAAAATAAAATTTAAAAAAGGAAATTATTCCCCCCTCCTTTTTTCCTCTCCTCTCCTCTCCCCTCTTTCTTGAGAAAATCTTGTGGTGAACTGTGAATTATATTGTACTAAATAGAACAAACAATGCCTGTAATGGAGGACCTGAATTGGGGAGAAGTAATAAAGGGGCAAAAAAAGGGGGGGTATGGACCCAAAAAAAGCAAATAAGGAAAAATTTGGGTCAAGAATAAAATGATTTGCTTTTAGGTGTTGGTTGACTAAGAGTTATGATGAGAGGAATAAGAGGGAAACAGGAAAATGGGGGGACAAATTAAAAAATTAGTATTGTATTTAGTGGAACAAGAACTAGATAAAATGGAGAGCCATGGATGGGAGCACTGCTAGTGAGTTAAAAAGGTGAAGTAAAAACCCCCCGAAATGCCACATACATAAGTTTGAGTCCAAGATAAGATAATTTGTCTGTCATTGAGGTTTGAATGAGAGGAGATGTAAAGGAGAAAGGAAGAAACTAATATAGAATGAGAAAAGAAAGAGAGAGATAGAAAAAAAGTGGGAACCACTAAATGAAGAAAAAAGAAAAAAGAGGAGAGAGAGAGAGAGAGTTAAGGGTTTTGGAGTGCAACCCTCATAGAGAGAAAGAAAGAGGAAAGAAAAGATAATGGGAGATGTAACACTTATGGGTAGTGTAGTTCAAGGAGAGGAGAGAGTAAGACCAGCAGAGAGTTAAATGACCAAATTGGAGGAGGAAAAAAAAATGAAGGATGAAGATAAGAGAAACAAATGAACAAATATAATAAAATGGGATAGGTTATAAAGTCTGTGGATTATTCTTGATTTTGAGAGGTTATCTTCTTGCTTTTTCTTTTCTCTCCCTCTTCCTGGTCGGTGACTCCCCGGCTTCTGCCCCTTTGGCACGCTCAGGTAGAGGTTTGCAGTTGATAAGTCTCTATGGCGATGTCATGTATTGTGCTTCAGTCTCGTTGGTAGTCGAGGCTCATTAGCATTTATAGGCTCCGACAGTGAGAGAGTCCGTGTTCCTGGAGCCTCTCTCCTAGTCTTTCCTTCCTCAATTAGTAGCCTGATAATCCAGCTATGGGGTTGCTGCTGCCTCTGCCTGGATAGAAGGAGGCTCAAAGAGCTGGCAACTCCCCACTCTATTCCCACTCTGAGTGTTTTTGATCTTGTTATCAGACCTGAAAAGTGTAAATAACAATATGCCTACCTCCTAGAGATTAAGGAAAAAATGAAATAAAATGTTTGAAAAGCAAAACACTGTGTGGCACAATCACATTGGCAGAGAACAAGTTATGTGATCACCAATTCCCTTTTGGTTTTTTTCTTCCAAGCTCGCAGGAAATTTATTTCCCAATCCTCTTTGCACGTAGGTGAAAGGAACTAGATCTAGCCAAGAAAATGAAGTGTTACTTCCTGGCTGTGGAAATGAAGAGTAATAATGTTCTCGCTCCATTGTCAGCTGCTCTTCCTCTGCTGCGATGACCATAAAGGGTTGTTGATGAGACAGCCGTCACAGCACAACAAGGAAACAGCCAAGATCCCCAAGTCACTGCTCCAAGAGAACAAGCAAACCTTGTGTGAGAGACAGATACACTGTTGTCATAAAACATCCTTCCACTTTATTACACGTACTTCTTCAAAAAGTTAAGGATAAAATTTGTATGTAAATTGCCTACTTACTATTAATGATTATAATATTAGTTTTCACATAATCTGAAAAATCTCAGAGCAGTGACCTCTTTCTACAGAGAATTTCACTTTCAGAAGATCTACAGCCTTCTTCATTACATTTATATTCAGTTTTTTAAATGGTGTGAATTAAGGTTTTCTTTAAAAGTAAGAGGAATAATGATCTATTCCTTGGTTTAATGTAACACTGCTAGCAGGGTTGAGCTGTGTGCTCTGTACTACTAAAGAAAGCAGATCAAGTTAAGGAATTTCTCATTTTGTTGTCAAAACACATGAGTGATGAATGGTAATGTATCTTTTCCAAATTAAATTATTCTTTTGTTTAGTACCAAATAATTAAAATTTATATAAGAAGACATATAAAACAGCTATTAGAAAATCAAATAAATGAGAAAGAGTGAAACATAATTCATTTGCCAGTGTTGTGGCATGCAAAGTAGAAGGCTGAATGGAATATATTTAAGAAAAAAATAAAAACTTCAGCTTGAAATGTTCAAACTGTGTGTATTCAGCTTTATTCCCTCCCTTGAAACTGAGCCTCTTATAATGTACTGCCCACTCTCAGCAAATGGTACAACCTTTTACTCAGACCACAAATTTAGCCATCTCCACTTACTATTTTTTCCTTCCTGCTCCACTGAATCCATAAATCCTGACGGCTCTACTGTTCAATTTTTTCTGAGTGTGACCACATCTTCTGACATGTACTATTACCATCAGCGGTAGGAAAATCAAAAGACCACCAAAAACATTCATGTCCTAACCCCTGGAATTTGTGAATATGTTAAATTATATAACAAAGAGGAATTGAGGTTGTAGAAGGAATTAAAGTTGCTAATCAGTCCATGACAAAAGGAGAAGGTGATTTAGGATCATCTGAGTGGGCCCAATGTTATCACAGGATTCTTACACATGAAAGAGGAAGGCAGGAGAGGGAGAGCCAGGAAAAAAAAATGGCAGTAGGGGAAAAACTTGACCAGACATTGCTGACTTTGAAGGTCAAGGAAAAGTCCAGAAATCAAATGTGAGTAGTCATCAGAAACTAGAAAAGGCATGGAACAGATTTTTCCCTAGAGCCTCCAGGAGGAATACAACCCAGGTGACACCTTGATTCTAGCCCAGTGATGCCTACTTCAGGATTTTGACCTTGAAGAATTAATTTATAATAAATGTTCATGGTTTTAAGCTGCTAAATTTGTGGATACTTTCTTACAACAGCAATCAGACACTAATATTTCACCGTAATTATACTATTCTTTTCAGTACTTCAATAGCCTACTAAATAGTCTTCTTAATCTTATTCTTCTATCTCCAAGAGTCTGTTTTCTAAAACAAACAAACAAATAAATAAATAACTGTTTTTAAAATATACCTTATTTATACTTTATTTACTTTCTCTATTCTGCGAAAATTTTCTGAAGTGTACTGGAACCTCCAAAGGAGGACTGGGTGGGCTGAAATGCCAAAAGAGAGGTTAACAACTTGAAATTAAATAATATTTTAAGGTAATTTCAGACAGACACAGAGTCTCAGCAGCAACTAGAATGTAGATCTCCACACCCAAAAGGGGAGGAGGCTTGATAGATATAGCCTCCAGGAGCATAGGTCACTTGTAGCCATGTGGCATGTGCTTGCTAAGAGCTGTATATTCCAAAGCAGTAAGCTACTTAATGGGCCTAGTTGTCAATGTAATAACATTCTTTTCAGTGATACAGGCCCATGCTGTTACTGGGTCAGGGCTGGATCAGGGCAGCTTGCTGTAATCAAAGAGACAACTAGACTGAGTGTCTAAGAATGTCTTTAATTCATAAATACTGGTACCCTGAGAAGGCAAGGGAATTCTGTTCGCAAAGCTGCTATAACACTCTCCTGGTGCTGGCAGTTTATTTATAGAGTTCAGGGGCAACAGAAAAAATAAGGTAAAATTTCATGCCGTTAGTCACATGATAGTGTGCAGGAGGTGGGAGTTCAGTAGCAGGAATGTTTCCTCTGCAAGGTTTTTTAATGTAGCACAGGCCTAATTGGCATGGTTCTATCTGGTATCCTTGGTAAATCTTCAAGAAGGCCAGGGTCAGGTGTCTTTCAAAAACAGCCAGGACCTGGTGACTTTGGGACCATCTGTCTCTGGGAATTGTCTGTGAAAAGGCTCCCTGTTTTCTTAAGATATAAAGTAAAGATTTAAGATTGGTGAACTAAATTTCACTTAATTTATAGGCCCTAACTTTTTACAGTATATCCTGTGGCTAGGATTTTACAAATAACTATTGTTATTTAAACTCCCCTAATCCACAGGTCCCTCCTCAATGTAAACTTTCCCTGACATTCCTGCCAAGGTAAACTTTTCACTACATTTCAAGTAAATGCCAGAAAGCCATTAAGAGAGAATAGCAAGCAGATTAACTATTTCCTAACCCTTACATATCTCCTATTTATTAAATCTAAAAAGTTACTATTACTGAAGCAAACTTTCTCACTTTTGGGCTCACCTAACAATATTTCCTGGGTAAACTGGCCAGTCACTGAGAACAACTTGCTTAAGATGGCATATAAATCAAGTCTTGACCAGAAACCATTTTGCCTAACACTAAAACCATCCAATGACTTAATATTATCATCAGAAAAATAAACAAACCTAGCTACAAGACCTGACATTATCCAGTCCAAGTTAACATCTCTGATGTCATTTCTCATAGTTCTCTACATTTCTCTTTTTATTCCTTCTATTCTGCTCTTTTATCAGAATTGAAAGCACTCCAAAGCTGGAACAATCTAGCCCCAAAACTCTATGACTGAATCCTTCTTCACATTCTTATCTCTGGTTAAATATCTTCTTATCAAAACCTCTGACCATCCAAGCTGAATTAAGTCATTCTCTCTAGCCATCTGATTTCATTTTCTTCAAAGGACTTAACACAATTGGAAATCACCTAGTTCAATTTGTAATTTATGTTAACTTCTTTATTCCCATTATAAATTATAAATTACATAGTACATTTTAATATTCACATTGTATTTAAGTTGTTATTATCATAGAGAGTACAAGAACAAACTATTATTTTGTGAGTTCTAACCCTTTTTTGGTAATAAATTTAAGTGATTATTCATTTCTTTCTATGTATAATTAATTTCTTTCATTTTGTGGTAACTGTTGTCTTTCTGGGTTAAATGTCAACAAAATCTAAAATATGCATTCTAAAGCAATAATGATGAGAATAATTTTAGCATAGGTTTCCATGTATGATATACATAATTATATGACTAAATTTATTTCTCTCTAAATGAATTACTAGTTGTTCGACCTCGAATAAATTACTTAAATTCTATGGTTCAGTTTCTTCATCTACAAATATGCTTAATAATAGTAGTAGATACTTTGTAGATTTGAGAGATGAATTAATTAGTCAATATATGAAAATAAATTAGAGACACAGAATTCATTAAGTATATATATTTATATTGGAGAAATTAAACACAAGTAATCTTGATTCCATTGCATACATCACTTACTTGTTTAATATTCAGTACAAATGTTTCACCTTAAAACTATAAGTCTTATTTAATTATACTAAAACATAATTTATTTATATTTTTCAGGCTAACAGATTCATCCAAATTAAAAAATTCTATGTAATTTCACTCAATTTTCAATGCCCAGAGCTGAATGGAGAATAGCACCTAAGATTCAATAGCCAGCTCAAGTAACAGAGTCAAAAAAGATAAAAGGGACTGGAGTGAAAACTAAAGAATAGAAAAAATAAATGACATTAGAGCCTATAAATACTCATTTATAGAGCCTATAAATGAGCTCTTTACTACCAATTTGCCACTGAGGTGGGATTGGTATAAAAATTTAGCTGAATTGACATAGGTTACAAAGAGATTATAATAAATAAATATAATTAATTAATTTAGTATAGCCATAAATTGCCAGTATATTAATTTCAGAAAATTCTTAAATGATTTATATTTGTCTACATGACATACCTGCCAAAAAACATTTGAAACACTTTAAATAATAATGATAATAATGGAAAATTCATTTATCATCAGAAAAAAACAAAGATTAGAAAGCATACTGCTTGGAAAATATTAAAATTTTTTATTATAGCCTGACCAGACAGTGGCGGGATGGATAGAGCATCGAACTGGGATGCGGGGACCCAGGTTGGAAACCCTCAGGTCGCTGGCTTGAGTGCAGGCCCATCTGGTTTGAGCAAAGCTCACCAGCTTGAGCCCAAGATTGCTGGCTTAAGTAGGGGGTCACTCAGTCTGTTGTAGCACCCCCTTCAAGGCACGATGAGAAAGCAATCAATGAACTAAGGTGCTGCAACAAAGAATTGATGCTTCTCATCTCTTTCCCTTCCTATCTGCATGACCCTATCTGTCCCTCTCTCTGTCTCTGTCACAAAAACAAAAAACAAAAAACTTTTGATTATAGGATACAAGAATAAGACAATAAAATTTATTTTTGATATTTGTAGAAATAAAGGCAAATATAGATAGATAGTTATAGATATAGATATAGATGTTACAGATGTAGATATATATATGAGTTATGACACATAGCTCTTATTGTCTATAAGAAAAGTAATTCATTTAATGAGAAGAAATAAGATTTATTTTCAGTCCAAACATTGAGAGGAATTTGCCACTGGAACTTTCATAAAACACAAAATGAACAACATGATGAATCAATTAATAATTTACTCCAAAATGATCTTATTATGTTATTTTCTTTCTTTTCCTATATTTATTCATTTTAAATTTTATTTAGAAAATTAAATTTAATGGAGGTGACTAGAAAGATAATATAGAATTCGGATTTAGAAAAAATTAATTACATGAAAGAATTTTTTGTATAAGATAAAAGATTTTAATTTTAAAATAAAGGAAAGCAACAATCTCAAAAACAATATTTGCAGCCCATGGCAGCTTCCAAAAAATTTGTAAAATACATTAAAATATAAAAATAAAAGGGCAAAAAATATACGTTGTTATTTAAGTTGAGAAAATGCTCAAAGAGAAATGCAAATTATGAATTAAATATTTTCACATATATAGAAGACCTTTCTAGGAGTAAAGGAAATGCAATTTAAGAGAGATGATGCAATTTTTTACTTAGCTTGGGAAAAATCAGGAAGATGAATCATATCTATTGCCATTGAAGATGTAGAAAACAAAATAATTTGCATTTGATTTGCCAAGCCATTTTTGAGATTATATTTCACTGAAATAAAAACACAATGTGTGTGTGTGTATGTGTGTGTGTGTGTGTAGCATAATTGTGAGGAAAAAATTGGTAAAAATAACTCCTGATAACTTAGAAATAAAAAAATGTTTGAGCTAATCTTACAAATATATAGAGCACATACATAATATGAAGTACTTTGTAGCTCTTTAAAACAATAAATTAGATCTATTTGCACTGATCTGGAAGAAAGTTCATGACATCATGTTGGGAAAATAATATACATACATTGCCAAATAATAAATAAAAGCTACATGCTTAAAAAGGTAAAAAACAAATTACTTTATTGATAAACATAATTTAATTTCTTCAATATACAGAAAAAGTGTATTGCTTTATTGTTAAAGTTACTCTAATTGCATAAACAAAAGCATGTAAATATCTCACAAATAATTATTTGGCGGTAAAGAAAGATCAAAATTATTTTGAAAATAAGAAATCTCTCAATGTACTGATATATTTTGTGGTTTTGACTTAAACAAAAATAAATTCTAAAGTTTTCACCTTTGTTTTGAATAAGGAATGTTCATTATTAGTTCTTCCATATATATGGTATGTATGTGTATGTAAACTGTGTGTGCAGATAAATGATCTTTTGTGTGTATAGGTAAATGGGCCCAGAGATGCCACACCAAGACCTAGTATGAAACTGGTTACCCAGAAAGCTAGGCTATAATCAAGAGGGACTTCACAGAAAGATGGGTTGTTTCTCTTGAGAAAAATCAGAGTATTTTCTATGTATAGAAAGAAGGAAAGAAAAGGATACTTGGTGCCTGGTAATATAGAGGTTAACAGAGAATATTAACAAATATCCTTTTTCCATATTATTGTTCATTAGGTTTTTATTAAGGAATTTTATAAGGTAAACATTATAAGATATTATATTTTTATAGAAATGTTGGCAAGAAATTTATTTGTGAATTTCTAATATCTTTGTAATAACCTACAAGAAGATATTCTCTCTTGCTACCAAAATTTCTACTTTTGAAGATTAACTATGAAGCCTTTATTATTATTATCCAATCCATGAATCTTATAATTTTTATCTCTTATATTAACTTGATAAAAAAATTATAGTCAAATTTTGAATCAAGTTTATATTTATATAGAATTTTCTAACTTTCAGAGTTTAAAATGTTTTATTTTATATTTAATCTTTATTTTTACTTAACACTGCCTTATAAAAGTCTTACATTACTCAATGGTATTATATAATTAAGCAAGTTGTCCCAAGTTCTTTTTATAATGATGAGGAGTATGAACAGGCTTAAATAAAAGCCAATATTTCTGTGATCTATGATTATATAAAGGCATAAAATATTGGCATATTGTCCAAAGGATACAAGGACATTTTAAAAAAAAAATTTTATTTATTCATTTTAGAGAGGAGAGGGAGAGACAGAGAGAAAGAGAGAGAGAGAGAGAGAGAGAGAGAGGAGAGACAGAAGGGGGGGAGGAGCTGGAAGCATCAACTCCCATATGTGCCTTGACCAGGCAAGCCCAGGGTTTCGAACTGGTGACCTCAGCATTTCCAGGTCAATGCTTTATCTACTGCACCACCACAGGTCAGGCGACAAGGACATTTATTAAAAGAAATACAAGGAAAGCATTGGTTTAAGAAACAATATTTTTTTCTTTGTGGGAACTTAATAAAATTGAAGAGCAAAATTCTCTGTTTAATTTTTCAACCATTTACTGTATTTTAAAGAAGAATGGGCATTTAAAAGTGCTCATGAAGGAAAATGGTTGTTTATTATTGGTATCTATTACACTTTGAACAATTATATCAAATCACTGTCCTGTTGAAAGTCATAATTCATCTAAGTACATTATTAACATCAAATGTTAAAGTATAAAAGAAATTAGAATTAAGTGGTCCTTAAAGAATCTGACATTATTTCAGATCAATGGTAGATAGATGATAGATTAGATAGATATATATATATATGGATATAACAAGAAGATAATATTTGGGGCTCTTTTCCTCTATTTTTTCATTAATATATCTTTGAAAATTCTATTTATTGAAAAATAATCTTTTCCTATAATCATGGGCATGTTAGATTCTGGTCCAAGCATAATGAAGATCAATGAAAAAGAAGAGACATAGTTAAGAGAACAAGATTTTGCCATTGGGCAATGAGGGAGCCACAAAGAATTTGGTCGGATAATTACTTTCCCAATACTGGGTGTCTATCCTTATATGAAAAAATGAGATATTTGTTAGTGATGTTTGACATTTGAAATCTTTTATTAGTGAAATAATTCAAAATAAACATACAAAAGGAGATAACACATAATCAAATTGAATGCTGCACAAACTAGTTCTCTTGGTATTGAAACGACCTTAATTGGTAATTAGTAGTTAAAGATGAAGGAATTAGTTTGGACCTAATTAGAGTTCCAAGTATAGTTAAAAAAGAAAAAGTTAAGCATTTACAGGGAAAAAATGGCAATTTACTTTCAGTAGCATTTATTTCATAATAAAATCATATCATCCACTAGAAAAAAAGAGCATATATGTTCCTTAATATATGTATTTATACGAGTGAAAAATAATAATTAGCCTGACCTGTGGTGGCGCAGTGGATAAAGTGTTTACCTGGAATGCTGAGGTCGCTGGTCCCAAATCCCGGGCTTTCCTGGTCAAAGCACATATGGGAGTTGATGCTTCCTACTCCTCCCATCTTCTCTCTCTCGTTCTCTCTCTGTCTCTCTCTCTCCTCTCTAAAATGAATAAATAAAAAAATTAAAAAAAGAAAATAATAATGTGGAAATAATATCAATCAATGATGAAAATAATAGCATCCACATGACAATGTGGATGATTTCAGTTTGCTTAGTGAAGACAGTCTGGCAAAATAATGTGTAGCAAGTTGTAATTCCATGAAAGTCTTAGAGAAGTAACATGTATTTTCTACTTAGCTCAAGTAATGACTTACATACAATAGGTCTGATAAAGGACAGAAATGTTAGTACATACTGAAAGAACTGTAGTATGATTTTTGCAATTTTATAAAAGTATATTTATTATATTTCTCAGTAACACTGAGATATTGTGTATGTGTATAAGTAATTGACTGCAGGGAAAAAGAAATAAAAGCATTTTAATTAAGTTAATTCATAAACTTTAAAATAAATCATTTCGAAAACAACCTACTAAATTGGAGAAGATATTTGCCAATTATACATCCAAAAAGGGGTTAGCATCCAAAATTTATAAAAAACAAACAAACTCATACAACTCAACACCAGAATAACAAACAACCCAGTTAAAATATGGGTAGAGTACCTGAATAGACACTTCTCTAAAGAAAATATATTTATACAAATGATTAATAGATATGAAAAGAAGGTCGATATTACTTACCATCAGAAAAATGCAAATTATAACCACATTGAGATATTACCTTGCATGTGAAGAACATCTATAATCATAAGGTAACAAATAAAAAGTGTTGACAAGGGCGGGGAGAAAAGAACCCTCATGTGTAGACTGATGCAGTCATTATAGAAAACAGTATATAGTTACTTTAAGAAATTAAAAATGGCACTCCCTTATGACCCCATGATTCCACTTGAAACCCAAAGCATTATTTTGAAAGAATATATGCATCCCTATGTCCATTGCAGTATTATTTATAATGATCAAAATATAAGAAAACAACCCAGGTGCCCATCAATAGACAAGTGGATAAAAATGCTGTGGTACATATATACAATGAAATATAACATGGCCATAAAACAAATGAAATCTTACCATTTGAACAGCATGGAATAAACTAGAGGGTATTACAGTGAGTAAAATAAGTTAGTCTGAGAAAGATAAATACAGCATAATTTCACTTAAATGTTATTCTAAAGAGCAAAACAAATGAACAGATAAAAATATAACTACAGTCAATACAACAAAGCAGGTGTATATTTCAGTGAGGTAATATAATAAGGGGGTAGTACATTATTGGACAAATCATGAATTTTTTGGGTCTTATTTCTTGTATTTAAAAAAAAATTATTTATTGATTTTAGTGAGAGATGAAGGGAGGGAGTGAGGAAGAGAGACAGGAACATCGATCTGTTCCTGTATGCACCTTGACCAGGGATTAAACTGGCAACCCCTGCACTTCCAGACTTTGCTCTCTAAACCAAGCTATCCAGCCAGGGCATGAATCATTTATCAACGAAAGAATCACGTAAAGTATATGACTGTCTAACCTCTATGCTATACACCTAAAACTAATACAAAATAATATTGAATGTTAACTGTAATTGAAAAATAAAAATAGAAAACAAACAAAAATATATCCTTTCTTGCTAAGTTTAATTTTCATTAGGCATATAGATTTATTAAATTTGAGCTCTAAAATTGGACAGTTGTTCATTATGCTATATTTGTATTTAGCAGTCCAAAGTATGTTTTCATATCCTTTATGCAACAGGTAGTTTATTCTTTGTTTATCATCTGGGAGATGGCATTGGGTCTGGCATAAGGTGTCACATTGAAAACTGATGTTTTCAAGCGATTGGCAAGACTCTTAGAAAGCTGAATCTACTGTTGAGAAGAACTTACCTTTTGAATAATATATCATGATGGTACCCTTGCACCAAAGATCTATTACATGAACAGTACAGCAGTGTGACAGTTCTAATAATGTATGGGATAATTCATCATAAACACTAGGTTTTGTATGTTCAAAGAGTTGTTCACTTGCTGAAAAAGAAGGAGACTTAGAGAACAAAGTGGGTTCAGCTTCATTGGAAGACTCTGCCCGTGATTAAGAAGTCTATCATGTATTTATTTCTCTGACGAGGAAGCTAAAACAGGAGTTAAAATAAATCTCTGTTATAGGAAGCAAATTAGGCAGTGTCATTTCTCCAAAGAACTGGACAAATAAACTGAGGAGTAAAGTTTTTCTATTAAGTATAAAAAATATTGGTCAATGTATATTTTTAGCCCCTAATGATTTATGCAGACTATTCTAATTAGTAATGTTGGAAGAAAAAAGATACAAAAAAAATAATTCCTTTTTATGAGGAGCATTCAGTTTAATTAAGAAATTTAAATTCATTTAAATTATAGAAATAAACGCCTGACCAGGCAGTGGTACAGTGGATAGAGCGTCAGACTGGGATGCGGAGGACTCAGGTTTGAGACCCCAAGGTTGCCAGCTTGAGCGCGGGCTCATCTGGTTTGAGCAAAGCTCACCAGCTTGGACCCAAGGTTGCTGACTCGAGCAAGTGGTTACTCTCTCTGCTGTAGCACCACGGTCAGGGCACATATGAGAAAGCAACCAATGAACAACTAAGGTGTCACAAGGAAAAACTAATGATTGATGCTTCTCATCTCTCTCCATTCCTGTCTGTCTGTCTCTAACTATCCCTCTCTCTGACTCTGTCTCTGTCTCTGTAAAAAATAAAAAATAAATAAAAAATAAATAAACAAATTACAGAAATAAACAACGTGGTGTGAATATCCTATTTCAATACTTGACCCATAATTTATACTTTCTCATGTTTTGGAATCAAAATCAATACCAATACTTAAGAATAGGAAGACAATAATTATATTTACTATTTAGTTTTATTTAAAAATGTTGAGTAAAGTAACATTATTTAATTTTTTTTTTACTTTTTAATTACAGTGGACATACAATAAGATATTAGTTTCAGGTGCACAACATAGTGATTAGACATTTATAGAACTTATGAAGTGATCAACCTGATAAGTCTAACCCAGCTAACATCATACATAGTTATTACAATACTGACTATATTCCCTGTGCTATACTTTATGTGCTCATGCCTAATTTGTAATTACCAATTTGTACTTCTTAATTGCCCCCCACCCTTATCCATCTACCCAACCCTCCCTCCAATCTGCAATCATCAAAATGTTGTCTGTATCTATGGGCTTGTTTTTGTTTTGTTACTTTTTTTATTTTGTTTTTTTAGATTCCATACATAAATGAAATCATCTGGGATTTATCTTTTTCTTTATGACTTATTTACTCTGTACAATACCCTCTAGGTTCATCCATGTTGTTGCAAATGGCAAGATTTCATTCATTTTTATGGCTGAGTCATATTCTATTGTATCAATATATATGCCCCACCTCTTTATCCATTTGTTCATCAATAAACACTTAGGTTGCTCTCATACCTTGGTTATTGTAACTAATGTTGTGATAAATATATGCTTGAAAGTTAGTTTTTTTGAATTAGTGTTTTGGATATCTTTGTATAATTACCCAGAGGAGGAATTGTTGTGTCCTTCTTTGTCTTTTGATATAGACTTTGTTTTAAAGTGTATTTTGCTTAGTATAAATATTACTTCCCCAGCTTTGTTTTTGTTGTTTCCATTTACATGAAATATCATTTTCTATCCTTTTACTTTCAGTTTGTGTATGTCTTTCAATCTGAAATGAGTCTCTTGTAGACAAATATGTAAGGGTCTTGTTTCCTTATCCATTCAGCAAACTATGTCTTTTGATTGCAGCATTTAATCCATTTTCATTTAAGGTAATTGTTGATATAGATATGTAGTTAATGGTATTTTATTATCCATATTTTTCTTTTTTTCCTTCTTTTTTTTAAAAAAAATCTGTTAACAATTCTTGTAATACTGGTTTGGTGGTGATGAACTCCTTTACTTTTTATTGTCTGAGAATGTTTTCATCTGTTTTAAATCTCAATGATAGCTTTGCTGGGTAGAGTAATCTTGATTGTAGGTCCACATTTTTCATGCCAGTCATTTCTGGCCTGAAATGTTTTGTTGGGAAATTAGCTGACAGTCTAATAGAAGCAACCTGGTAGGTAACTAACTGCTTTTCTCTTTATGCTTTTAAGATTCTCTCTTTGTCTTTAATCTTTGGCATTTTAATTATGATGTGTCTTGGTGTGGGCCTTTTTGAGTTCACCTTGTTTGAGACTCTCTGTGCTTCCTGGACTTGTATGTCTATTTCCTTCACCAGGTTAAGAAAGTTTTCCATTATTATTTTTTTTCAAAAGCTTTCTCAAGTTTTTGCTCTCTTGCTTTTCCTTCTGCAACCCCTATGATGTGAATGTTGGTATGTTTGATGTTGTCCCAGAAGCCCCTTAAAATATCCTCATATATTTTTTTGAACTCTTTTTTCTTTCTGCTGTTCTGATTAGGTGTTTTTTATTATCTTACCTCCCAAATTGCTGATTCAATCCTCTGCTTCAACTAATCTGTTGATTCCCTCTATGTATTTTTTATTTCAATTATTTTCTTCTTCATTTCTGAATGGTTCAGTTTTACTTTCTATCTTCATTTTTATGGTTACTATCTTTCTGTTGAAGTTCTCACTGAGATTATTGAGCAACTAGTGTTTTAAACTTAGCATTAGGTAAATTGCTTGTCTCTATTTCATTTAATATTTTTTCTGAAATTTTGTTTTGTTCTTTCATTTGGGGCATGTTTCTTTGTTTCCTCATTTGGGAAACCTTCCTGTCTTTGCTTCTATGTATTAGGTAGAGCTGCAATTTCTCTTGATCTTGGCAGAGTTGTTTAATGTATGAATGCCCTATAGGGACCATGGGCATAGTCTCCCTGATCAGCTGAGCCAGGTGCTGCAGGCATGTCTCTTGTGTATGTTGTGTGTGTCCTCTTGTTATAGTTGAGGCTTGATTGCTATTGGCATGTCAATGGGAGGGATTGACTCTCAGGCTATTGGTTGCTAAGAATGGCCATGCCTATGGTTGAGGAGCTATTATGCAGGGATCAGGACACTATGACATTAGGAGCAGGATTCACTTTAGTGGAGCTCTTCAAGTGTGTCATTTGTGGATGTATTTGGGTGGTATTCTGGTGTGGTCTGAAACTGACCAATGGGTGTGTTAATGTTGGCGTCTCTTAGTAACTGCAGGCCAAAGTCAACTACTGACTGTGCCTTGCCCAAGGCCACTTGGTATGAGCTACAAAGTGGTTTGCAGATGATTGCCACATGCATTGGGTTTAGAGATGCCTGAGAGAGGCTAAACTGCCAATCGAGGATGCCTGTCACTAGTGCTGGGCTTGGGGCTGCTTACCAAGAGGAACGGGGTATGCTAAGGCCAGATGCTGCTTATTTGGGGTTTGTGAACCTTTGAGAGATTTTAAGGAAGTCCAAAGCATGAGCCAAGATAGACATGCTGTATGGATAAAACAGTGGAAGTGGCTTGGGTGGGCTCACAATTCAGGTGGGTCAAGGTCTCAGAGAATCACCAGGGGTAGGCAAATAGTGTTGAATTGATGGAGACTCAGATTTGGTACATGCCTGTGCTTACAGTGGAAAGGCTCAGCAAAGGAACAATGGCTTCTGCAAGCACTTCTGTCTAGGAGAATGCTGTACCTCCAGTCTTTCTCCTAAAACTACAAAATTCAGTTTCTCCTCATTTGTTCCTAGGAGTTTTTGAGCTGCTGCTCAGCTCAGAGCGAGTCCATCAGTTAGTCAGTCTTTGTGCAGGCCCTTTAAGAGGAATACCTGGGAGTCCAACAATTAATTCTGTCTTATTCAGCCACAACCTCTGTTGATTTTTCACCCAGAAGTTAAGATGACTTCTCTACCTGGCACTGGAACCTTGAGCTGGAGAGCCTGGTATGAAGCTGGGATTCCTGGTGCCTTAAGAGGTATCTCCATAGCTGAGATACCCATCCTGATTTTTAACCACCTCACATATAGGTATAGGACAAGGGCATTTCACATTTTCACCCCTTTTCCAAGTCTTGAGGCAGTTTCTTCTATATATTGTTTTTTTTCTTTTTTTAAAATTAATTTTAATGGGGTGACATTGATAAATCAGGGTACATATGTTCAGAGAAAACATGTCTATGTTATTTTGACATTTGATTATGCTGCATTCCCATCACCCAAAGTCAAATTGTCTTCCATCACCTTCTAACTGGTTTTCTTTGTGCCCCTCCCCTCCCCCAACCCCCTCCATATATTGTTAATTATAACACATTTGTTCAGCTAGATTTCAGGTGGTTCTTGTTGATGGTTGTTCTGTAGTATTGTTGAAATTTTGATGTGTTTATGGTAGGTGAGTACAGTGTTTATCTGCTCTGCCATCTAGACTAGAAGCTGATTGTACACTAACTTTTGAAAACACTTTTGCCAGGGATATAAATGATCTTATGTGAATAATCTGTTGCTGTTTAGAAATTTCACTCTCAGGAAAAGCTAGTGAGTTAAGAAACTCGTAGTGTAACAGCAAGCACCCTTCTATATCTGCAGGTTCCTATCTTTTGCATAGTACAGCACAAATTTAAATTATATTTTTATTTAATATATATGTGATTAAATTTAGTTTTCATCCATAAAATTAAGCAGAAGGAAATACCATTACACAGTGAAATTGGGATTATATTGCCTTAAAAGAAAAATAAGATCACATCACTTTTCTACTTAATGTCCTCCAAAATTTCCCCATAACCTCGAGAACAAAGCTCTTTTGGCTTAACTAGCAAAACTGCATGCTATTCCTACCTACCTAACCAGTTTGACCTCAAACTCAGACTGCCCTTGACATGCTCCACCTGAGCAGGCTAGCTTCCTTTTTTTTTTTTTTGTCCCATGCCTCTTTCTTCTTATGTAGCTATACATCAATTTCTTTGTTTTCAAAATCCCTTCCTCCCACTTTAACTCTTGTCAGACATACCAGAAAAAAAAATTGTGTTTACATAACACAGTTTAAGAAATTAAACATTGCCAATAGAGTTGAATACCTGTGCACTACAATCGTATCTACATCTGTGCCCATTCTCAAACCCAGATAACCAGTGTTCTGATTGAAGTTTTATTAATCCCAAAATATTAACAAATATTTTATATTATAATATGTATTATTTCTAAGCAATAAATCATTTTTACATGTTTTAAAACTTTATGTAAATAGGATTATGGCATAAACCATTGAATATTATGGCATATATTCTTATGCAATTTACTTTTTTATTTGTAAAATTTATCCATATTTATATACAGAGATCTAGTTTATCTATTTTAATTGCTATCTAATATTTCATGTATAGAGAAAATATAATTTGTTCACCGGAATTCTAAAGTTTACATTTAGGTTTCTTTTTAATTCTCTTTCCCTTCCTTTCTTGCTTCCCTTCATCCTTCCATCCTTCTATCATCCTTCTTATCATTGAGTGATAAAACAAATGCTGATGTGAACAATGGAGCATATTTTTTTCATTTATGTATGAATGAGTGAATAATATGTATGCACATCTTCAATTTTTCTAGGATTTATCATATTGCTGTCTAAAGCAGTTGTAGCAGTTCATATTTCCTAAGCACAGTCAATTGTACCTGAAGCATTTGATACATAGTCCATCTCTTCACACTGATCTGCAGTACCCTGCATCGGAGTTCATTTCCTTAAAAGCATGAGTTCCCTTTAGCATTCACCCTATAATTTCATTGTTCTAATTATCTCTTCATTGACTAAAACCATGTTTTTCATTATTTTACCTTAATATAATATGGGACAATTTCATCCACCTTACTATTCTTTGTCTTTTTTTCCCAAAATGAACATGACTCTTCTCGTATTCTCATACTTTGCTTTTCCAAATAAAATATAGAAGCAACTTGTCAAACTTCATAAATAATACTGATAGAGTTTTTACTGGAATTGCAAATACATAACTTAATTAATACCTAATCATCTCTCAAATGTCATTTAAATTGATTCTTCCATTTAAAAACAATCTGTGATTTCTCTAAGAGTGTTAGATCTCCTAATTATATTACCTCAATGAAATATACACCTGCTTTGTGGCACTTACTGTAGTTATATTTTTATATTTGTCTCTAGAATCTTGTCCATGTCTTCTCCCCACTAATGATGGTGATGATAATAATAATAATAAGTACATATGTACTAATACTTAGTCAACACCCACAAATACACAAATCTGAAAGTGATTTAGTATAGTCTAGTGATTTATGTTACTGTTTTAGGAAATTGATTATTCAGAGCAGATCTACACCATCCAAAGAAAATCTTAAAAGTGCAACATGTTAAATAGTATGAATTGTTTACCACCTACATTTTTATGTAGGTAAATATAAACCTAGAAATCAAAATAAGTCAAATTAAAAAAATAATGTCAAGTCAAATCTGTATACTGATATAATTACTGAGAGGTTGATTTATTATATATCTATTTATTCATCTACTTATACATATAATATCTATATCTTGAATATAAAAGTGAACATTACTTTGGTAAAAGATGTGAGCATGTTTTAAATGATGTTTTTGCCCAAGCATTTGAAACTACAAGTTGAATGTTCTTTTATTCTATAGAGCAGCTGTTACTTTGTTCACTGCAATTTATTGCTATAAAAACCTAAATAGTAGTGAAAAGAGGATGGAAGTCTCCATAGTTGAATTTCCAGGACATGGATTTTTAGTTTACTCATTTTGAACAGTTTTGCTTTTAAAAAATTATGTTTTTTCTTTTGATTTAATCATAACTTCATTTTTCTGTAAAGCAGAACAAAGGCCTATGTCTAGAAATGAACATCTCCGTTTTTTTTCAGATTGCTTCCCCAAGGGAAACATAATTTTTCCACTAGCTATTTTTTTCACATTTGCCACCTTAAAAAGATCTATAATAAATGGTACCAGATTCAGTGGCTGCAAATATTGTCCACACTAGTGATTTCTTTTTGGACAATTTTGACATAAATTGCAAAATGAATATTTAAGAAGTTTTAAAGAACATTAATATACAATGAAATGCAATAGATGAAGATTTAATTTAAGATGCAAAAAATCATATAGAGCTGCCAAACCTAGTTACACTAAAAACAACTGAGAAAAATGTAGACTGCCTTCTGAGCTTTCTAAACCATCAGACACTCAATATGCAGTAATGATTGAACATATTCACTGTATTTAAAGCATATATTAAAAGAACTGTCTAGAGAAATTTGAATTAAAGAAGATTCTGTAAAATTTGCCTAAGTACAAAATGCACATCTATTTTGAATTTTCTTGCTTTTATTTAAGACAAGTGGCAGATAATTTCACAGCTGTCAGTTAGTGCACATAATGAATGTCTTATAAAAGGATGAAGGCATAAAGTTGTATTCATGTTCCCCAAGTATGTAAAATAAACTCAAAAGGATGTCAGGGTCTAGTATGAAACAAAAAATGCATGAACATTTTGATTTAGTGGCGTGAGGGGGCAGGGTGTGGGAGGTGGTGAATGCTAACCCCTGTCTCCCAACAAATTAAATCACTAGGAAGAAGGCCTAGCACTAACTGCTTTAATTCTTAGATTTTTGCTTCAGTTTCTCAGGACTTTATTGTATGGCCTTTACTCTGACATGGAGCCAATTTTAATTAATTCCTTTGAAACACTGTCATTTAAATTTAATACTAAATCCTGACATTCTTTAGCTTTTAGAGGCCATGGCATTTTTATCTAGATAAGATGGATAAGAACATTCTCCAATGATAGAAAAAGAAGATAAGATGATATTAATCATGAAGGACCACATAGTGTTAACATTGGGTAAATTTAACCAGCCTAAATCTCATCCATCTAATCTCATAATTCTATACAAACTGACTTCTGAAAATGAAATGCTTAGATACTATTCTTTAAGATTATTGTGATAACCATTGTGTGAATTTTTTTTTTTTTTTTTTTTTGTATTTTTCTGAAGCTGGAAATGGGGAGAGACAGACAGACTCCCGCATGCGCCCGACCGGGATTCACCGGGCACGCCCACCAGGGGCGATGCTCTGCCCACCAGGGGGTGATGCTCTGCCCCTCCGGGCGTCGCTCTGCCGCTACCAGAGCCACTCTAGCGCCTGGGGCAGAGGCCAAGGAGCCATCTCTAGCGCCCGGGCCATCTTTGCTCCAAGGAGCCTTGGCTACAGGAGGGGAAGAGAGAGACAGAGAGGAAGGAGGGGGGGGGGTGGAGAAGCAAATGGGTGCTTCTCCTATGTGCCCTGGCCGGGAATCGAACCCGGGTCCCCCACACGCCAGGCCGACGCTCTACCGCTGAGCCAACCGGCCAGGGCCCCATTGTGTGAATTTTTAAGAGTATCAAAGAATTGAACATATGAGATCTATGATGTTAGCTTACTTAAAATATCACTATAAAATTCATACTTTTTAGACATAGTACATAATCACATGCTCAAAACATGTGATTAGATTCTGTTTACAAAGTTTCTGATATCTCCCTTATTCATTTAGTTAATTTTTTATGGTTTGCTTCTATGTACTTCCCTGGAAATCAGTACGACTTTGAAGTTTTAAACTTTACATTTGGCCCTCGTGTTATGATCCAGTCTAATAAAGGAAGGAAACTAACAGTTTAGGCCAGCATTACTCATAAGAAAATCACACGAGCATCTAGCCCTGGGTCATGACGTTGTTATTAACAGCAATAGACAGGCAATCCAGACCACCAGTGCAGTTGTGTCAGCTCCTTAAAACCCAATTCCCACAAGGTGACACAAAGAGGGATGACATCAGCACGTGCAGGTTGCATTATGGAAATTGAATCATGAGCTCTGTTAGAACCTGAGTCTTTTATAGTAGACAGTGAGCATGCTTGCTTTTTGCTCCAGACATACCTATGAGGCCATAAGGCAAGTTTCCCTTTGCTCTGGAAAAAAGCAATGTCTCTTCTAAGACTGCTTTATAAGTTAAACCAGAGTAATGGAAATCAGTTTCTCTGTTTGCAAAACATGCAGAAATCTAAGAGTCAGCTGAAGAATTTCTCCCAGCAGTACCAAGAGTTATTATAAAGCAACAGTGAATAAGATATTGATAAAAAAAATAATCAAATTAATCAAAGAAGAGAGAGTCAAAGCAACAAAACTACATATAAAGTGATTTTACAGCTGTACTGCTGCAGTGGCAGTGTACCCAGGAAGGGAAGCCTTTTCAATAAACTGTTCTGTGTTCATTAGATATCCATATAGGAAAATATGTATGTGTATATGTAAATATATGTTATATTAAATACAATTTATTTTGCCAATGTTGTATTCACTGTTGCTTTATATGTATTTACTCACACATACACCTATTGATTTCTATTTTATACTGTACACCCCAAAGCAATAGAATTTTAGCTTTTAAGCATCAACTCATAGTGGCGGAACTTCAGTTGTTCATTGATTGCTTCTCATATGTGCTTTGACCAAGGGGCTCCAGCTGAGCCAGTGACCCCTTCCTTGCTCAAGCCAGCAACCTTGGGCAAGGCAATGACCATGGGACCAGGTCAATAATTCCACATCAAGCTGGTAAACCTGTGCGCAAACCAGATGAGCCTGCCCTCAAGCTGGCAACCTTAGGGTATTGAACCTGGAACCTCAGCATCCCAGGTTTACACTTTATCACTGTGCCATCACTGGTCAGGCAAAAAACAACAGATTTTTAAAACATCACTGAAGAAAGACAGATTTGAAAGGTGATGGTAGCTTATTCCTTTCCTCCTTTGGTTGCTTACCAGATTCCTAGCTCACCACAGCTGTGTTAGCTTAATTTCAGAGGACTTTGATAATCCGTGGTGTTCAGAATATCACCCTATCAATGCACTTTCCAAGCCAAGAACGTTTTACTTTTATCTAGTCCCATATACTTCCCATGTTCCTACTAAGTAGGGAATTATTGAGGCAGTGTTCTTCTCTCCTCCAATATTGGACACTATACATGCCATCCATTTACACCCTGTGGAGGCTGTGGGATAGGATACCAAGAGATTCTGGACTATTTTTTTTTTTTTGTCTAGGATTTTTCCAGCATACCCCTTCTTATATCTGTAATTTTATGGTACTATGGTTTTGTGTCCAAAATTGCTTTATTAAGACAGTTGTTGACAGTGGAGGGACAAAATCCATGTTTGTAGTGCTATGGGTTTTTGAAAACTGGTTTAATTGGTCCACTCATGGGTGTGTACTATTTCTTGTTAATTTTGATGATAGGTCACTCTCTGCTAGCCTTGAGAGAGTGGGCTGGCTATAGAGTGAGACTTACTGAGATGTCTGTTCCAAGCACAAAAGAAGTTGTTTTGCAAAGGACAGTGTCAAATAGCCACCTCATCAGCTACCCCAATACCCAGCAAGGCCTCAGAGATGTTTCATTCATTCCTTAAGGCTTTTAGAGCAGGTTGGCAGCTGAAGGGCTTGTCAACCTTAAAGTTTAAAAAAAAAAGTTTATTTAGAAGATATGTTGATTTGCTAGAAAAATAAAAACTGTTGGAGGTCTCTGTGCTTCACTTAAATGTAGTGTGCTGGGTGCCAAGGCTTAGAGCTGAGATGGCAGCCAAAACTGTCACGAGAAATAAAGTGGTCATGGGGTTCAATAGTTGGGATAAGATAATTCAACTCCAGAGAACACTGCCATCAGGAAAATCTGTTTTGGCTCGTGTTGAGACTGGCTGACTGCCTTATATCTACAATGGCAGTTGCCTGGTAGGCCAGAACTTGATATGCTGACACTACAGTTCATATAGGAGAACAAGGAATTAATAGTAGCCAAGACATGTGTGAAGAAGAGTCAGTTAAGGTACATGGCCTGCAGAGAAAATGAGCAGATATAAGGAATTAAATAGAAAATCCACAGTCATTTCACTACATTATGCAAAAGAGTCAAGCTGTCCAGGATTACATATATGTAGAGATCTCTAACTGGCCAGGGGGCACACAGACTGGTAGTTTACACCTGTCCTTCATCAACCCAGGCAATGAGGAGTACCTGATTAATTTAAAAGACTTTCCAGGATATGTGGATTTCACCTATTGATGTATAAACTGCTGAATGCATTTGTCATGGGTGCATCACTGTGTTAGATACACACGGTTCTGTAATAATTCTAGATAAAAAAGATCTGTCTAGTTTTAGTTATTATTAAGAAAGATTGCTTGATAGTGGAAGTGCAATTCATGACACAAAAGGCCCGTTCTCACCTCAAGCATATTTTAAAAGAGATTAATGCACTTGCAGGAACTCTTTTATGTCTATATTCCTAGAAGAAAGAGTAGAGAAAGAGACTAAATTGCAAGTGAATCCAAATTCTGAACAAGAAGGGTGAGTATTTCAGTGGAGCACTGTCTGGGAGGATATAGATCAGGGGTCGGGAACCTATGGCTCACGAGTCAGATGTGGCTCTTTTGATGGCTGCATCTGGCTCGCAGACAAATCTTTAATAAAAAAATAATAATGTTAAAATATAAAACATTCGTATGTATTACAATCCATTCATTTTCTACTGCTCATGTTCATGGTTGTGGGTGGCTGGAGCCAATCACAGCTGTCCTCCGGGACAACACCAAATTTTTATTGGATAATGCGTAATGTATATGGGTCATTGTATGGCTCTCACAGAATTACATTTTAAAATATGTGGCATTCATGGCTCTCTCAGCCAAAAAGGTTCCTGACCCCTGATATAGATGATTCTCAATTGTACTTCTCTCCAGATTAAAGAAGGTGTTTCCCAGTGCAATGGGTGGGTGGGGCCTTAGAATTGAGATCTTTGACACTACCTAACTAAAATATTGTCATCAAAAAAGAAGCTCTTGCCTGACCAGGTGGTGATGGAGTGGATAGAACATTGGACTGGGATATGGAGGACCCTGGTTCGAAACCCCTAGGATGCCAGTTTCAGTGCAGGCTCATCCGGCTTGAGGATGAGCTCACCAGCTTGAGGGTGGGGTCTCTGGCTTGAGCATGGGATCATAGATATTACCCCATGGTCGCTAGCTTGAATGCAAAGTCACTTGCTTGAGTAAGGGGTCACTTTCTCTGCTTTACCCCACCATCAAGGCACATATGAAAAAGCAATCAATGAGAAACTAAGGTGCCACAACAAAAAATTGATACTTCTCATCTCTCTCTCTTCCTGTCTGTCTGTTCCTCTCTCTGACTCTCTGTCTCTGTCAAAAAATAAAATAAAATAAAATAAAAGAAGCTCTTTTGAGAACCTGTGAAGAATTATATATTATATAAATATGACAGCTAAATAAAAATTGTATGAATATGATGGCTAAGAAAATTAGAAGGATTAATCAGACAAAGGAAAAAAACCTCTTTTATTTATAAAGTTGATCTTTGAAAATATATAGAGTTTGTACAATGCTGTCTGGATAAATAATTTAAAAAAAATTAAAATAGTGAGTTATTTAGGTTGAACATTGGAGCCTGTTAGATTCAGGGAGTACTGATATGCTGGGGCTGCCGCTGGGGCTGCCAAGAGTGTAACTATTGAAGGAGCAGGAAGTGCTGATATGGCCCCTGTGAGGCTGAGAACAAAGAAGGTCAGATACCCTTATCAGAAGTTTATGTTTGAAATTCGCCACTAAGTTAAAACCGGCCCCTGGTGCTATGCTGCTTGCAACCTCCCTCACCAATAGCTAAACTGCCACATCTCCTTCTATATAATGCTTGCTCACTTAGGATATATAAGGACCTGGCTGTAAGCGCCAGGCGCGGCTTCCGTTTGCAGCTCCTTGTGAGCATTGTGTCTTCGGACATCTTGGGAGTTTGCCCCTGCGCAGGTTAAACTGGCCAATAAAGTAACATCTAAACTCCTGAAAGTCTCCGACATTTGTTCTTGTACCCGGTGGATGCAACATTTTGGGAGCTCGCCGGGGATTCTCCCTTGGTGGAGTTTTGGGTCGGAGACTGGAAGGACAGCTTGAGCTAAGTATTCACAGAGGATCCTCATTTGGTTTGGCTTTTGGGCTCCGGAGCACACAATCCTGAGGTAGTAGGTAGGACGCTGCCGGTAACCTACCCAGGGCTTTCAGAAGCGGGATGCCGCTCTCTGAAATTTGGATATTTGGATTTGTTAACTTTAGGAGTGACCGGTCACATTAGGAATTGACTTTGTGCTGAGCTGTGCTGCATTTTGTCTGAGCTCAAATGACTGAGTTGAGTGTGAGAGAGACAAATGTGTTCCTTGTGTTAATAGTGTATGTTGCCTGTATCCTACCCTTTCTCATTATTCCTGAGTTATCTAGGATGGGACAACAGGAGTCTGTGTCGGGATCCCTGCTCGAGTACCTGTTGAAGAATTTTTCTGATTTCCAGAAGAGGGCTCAGGGGTACAGAGGTCTGCAGCCGAGTCCAAGTTTCCTCCGGAACTTGAGCCAGCTGGAATGGCCTGCATTTAATGTGGGATGGCCTACAGAGGGCACTTCTGACCTTCCAACTTTATTTGCTGTCAGAGCCACGGTCTATAGGGCTCCCCACCCAGACCAATACCTGTATATGGATGTGTGGGTAGATACAGCCATTTTTGCCTCCTCCTCCGGGAGGGCAGCCATTTTGCCTCTCCGGGAGGCACCGCCGGCACCAGATGCTGGCCCACAGGCACCTCCTCGCCTCATCTATGTGCCTTTTTCCACTAGTGATTTATACAATTAGAAACATCAGAATCTCCCATTTTCCGAGAAACCTCAGGGACTAATATCTCTCCTTGAGACCATTTTTAGGACCCATCAACCCACATGGGATGATTGTCAGCAGATTTTACAAACCATCTTCACTTCTGAAGAAAGGGACAAAATAATGAGAGAAGCTGCTAAGGCAGTATTAGGAGAAGAAAGGGAAACTTGGGAGGGAAGAAGGGAAATAGAAGATGTTCTCCCATCTCAACCCCCTACCTGGGACCCTAATACCGCTGGGGGAAGGGATGCGCTCCTCCAGTATCAGTGGGCTCTGTTGAGGGGGCTCAAGGCAGCAGCTAGAAAGCCAACCAACTTTAGCAAGGTAAGTGAGGTCATCCAGGGAAGAGAGGAATCCCCAGCAGCCTTTCTAGAAAGACTCATAGAGGTTTATAGAGTATATACCCCTCTAGATCCTGAGGCAGAAGAGAACAGGAGACTAGTAAATATAGCCTTTGTGACTCAGGCCACTTTAAATATTAGGAAAAAGCTTCAGAAGATAGAGGGATTTAAAGGAGAAAATAGGAGTAATCTATTAGAAATAGCCCAGAAAGTATATATATTAACAGGGATGATCCGGAGGTTGGCAGAGCAAAGGAAGTAGCCAAGATCCTGATTGGTGCTCAGAAACCTCCCCCCAAAGGAAAAGGGGGACAGAGGAAGGGCCAAGGACAGTGAATAGACATGGATCAATGCACTTATTACAAGGAGAAAAAACACTGAAAGTGAGAGTGCCCAAAGTTGAGGGCCGACAGCCAGAGGCCAAAACAAGCCCCAGAGGTCTTGCTCCAAACCTTAGACTGACGGGGCCAGGGCTCCATTCCCGTCAGCTCCCAGGAGCCCATGGTCACCTTAGCAGTCAAAGGAAAGCCAATAGACTTCCTAGTCGACACGGGAGCTACCTACTCAGTCCTAAAGAAACCACAGGGCCAGATGCAGAAGGCAACTACTAAGATAATAGGGGCAACGGGCAAAGCAGAAGCCTACCCATGGGCCACCGCAAAAATTACTGACTTAGGTCAAGGCACCATCACCCACTCTTTCCTAGTCATTCCAGACTGCCCTTACCCCCTACTTGGAAGGGACTTATTGCAGAAACTTCAGGCCACCATAACCTTTCGACGGGAGGAAAGCCCTATGGGGAACAAAGAGGCAGAGGTCAGCATGGAAGTAACTGTCCCACTGTCTGAAGAACACGTACTTGCCACCGTCCTAGAAGGTAAGGAGGCCGAGGAAGGGGTTCCAGATGCCCTGCGTGCCCGGGTACCTGAGGTTTGGGCAGAAACCAACCCCCCAGGTTTGGCTGCTCACTAACCGCCTGTCCTGGTGCAACTGCTTAGCACTGCTAGACTGGTTAGGATCAGGCAGTACCCGGTCCCAGCCTGAGCTAGACAGGGAATCACCCGGCACTTGCAACACCTGCTGGAGGCAGTCATCCTTCAAAGGTGCCAATCAGCCTGGAACACCCCGCTGCTTCCCGTCCAGAAACCGGGGAGCCAAGACTATCATCCGGTCTAGGACTTGTGGGAGGTGAATGCACAGATTTGAAGGATGCCTTCTTTTGTATTCCCCTGGCACCTCAGAGCCAAGAGATCTTTGCCTTTGAAAGGAATGACCCAGATAATAGACTGGTGGGGCAATTCACTTGGACCAGACTACCACAAGGGTTTAAGAATTCCCCCACCATTTTTCCCCCCACCATTTTTAATGAAGCCCTCAGCAAAGATCTGCAGGCTTTCCGCTCCTCCCATCCATCGATCATACCACTCCAGTATGTGGATGACATCCTCATAGCTGCCAAGGATGGAGGAGAATGTGAAGAAGCCACCTCCAACCTGCTTCAAGATCTCAGGTGAATAGGGTATCGAGTCTCCGCCAAGAAGGTCCAGATTGTGATGCAAACTGTAAGTTATTTGGGGTATAACTTACAGGGAGGGCAAAGGACATTGTCCAGCCAGCGAATCCAGATGGTCTTGCAGATCCCCAAGCCTACTAACAAGAGACAGGTACGAGAATTCCTGGGTGCAGTAGGATACTGCCGACTGTAGATATTAAGCCTTGCCGAACTAGCTAAACCCCTGCACGAACTAACCAGGGGTAAGGAAGAGCAATTCACATGGACAGATAAGAAGAAGCAATTGTTCCAAGTACTGAAAGAGGCCCTGGCGGCTGCCCCAGCTTTGGCCCTGCCAGATCTGGCCAAACCCTTTCAGCTATTTATAGCAGAAAAAGGAGGGGTAGCTTTAGGCGTACTGAGCCAGGAACTTGGGCCTTAGAAGAGGCCTGTCACCTATCTGTCCAAGAAACTTGATCCTGTAGCCTTGGGAAGGCCAACATGTCTGAGGGCACTTGCTGCCACCTCCATACTAGTCAAGGAGGCTAGTAAATTAACTTTAGGGCAGGACATCAAAGTCACTGAGGAACACTACGTAGAGCAAGTGCTGCGAGCACCTCCTGACAGGTGGCTCTCTAATGCGCAGCTAATGCAGTATCAGGCTCAGCTGCTGAACCCTCCATCTGTTCAGCAGTGACTGGCTCCCGCCCAGACTTAAGGGATCAAGCATACGGGAAGGCAGACCTGACCCTCCTTACAGACGGGAGCAGTTTTATTAAGGATAGACAGCGACATACAGGGGCAGCAGTGGCCATGGAAAATAAAGTCCTGTGGCAGAAAGCACTGCCCGCAGGAACATCTGCATAAAGGGTAGAGCTAATAGGACTAACCCGAGCCTTACAGATAGCAGAGGGAAAAGTTGCCAACATCTATACTGACAGCCGGTATGTATTCGCCACTGCCCATGTCCATGGAGCCATATACAAGGAGAGAGGCTTACTGACAGCAGGGGGAAAAGACATTAAAAATTGCAATAAAATTCTTGCCCTCCTAAACGCCATTTGGCTACCTACCAAAGTTGCCATCATACACTGCAAAGGACACCAGAAGGGGACTCGCCTATTGTAAAGGGTAACAACCTAGCTGACTCAGCTGCAAGAGAGGCAGCCACTAGGCCACAAGAAAGCCTTCTGCCATTTCTGCCTAAGCCAACACTACCTCCGGATCCTAGATATTCCCCAGAAGAAGAGCAGGAAGGGATGCAGTTGAAAGGGAAGAAAAATTAGCAGAGATAGATAGAGCTTCCTGACTCCTGGCTCTATTTACCCCAGGGAATAGTAAGAGAAATAGTAGGAGATATTCATACTAGTACCCATCTAGGACAAACAAGCTAGAACAACTTATCAGGAAGTATTATATAGGGCCCAGCATCAGGGATATTGTCCACTCCATTGTCTCGAGGTGCAGCATCTGTGCCAGAGTAAATGCGCAGAATAAGAAACTACCCCCTTTGTGAGGTATCGGGGGAAAGCTCCGGGAGAACTGTAGGAAATAGATCTCACAGAGACGACCCCTAGGAAGTCAGGTTATAAGTATCTACTAGTATTATTAGACACCTTCTTCCCCATGCGAGGAGAGGCTGCTTCCACAGTCTGCAAAGTCTTATTAAGGGAAATCATACCTAGATATGGCATTCCCCTAGCCCTAGGATCAGACAATGGACCTGCATTCATATCCAGGATATCTCAAGAATTAGCCCCTAAGTTAGGTATTAATTGGAAATTGCATTGCATTTATAGGCCCCAAAGTTCAGGACAGGTAGAAAGAATGAACAGGACTCTGAAGTAAACTATAATTAAGCTGAGAGGGAGACCGGTGAAAACTGGGCTGAGCTCCTCTCTTTCACCCTTTTTAGAACCAGATGTACCCCTTATCTCAATAAATGGACCCCTTATGAAATCTTATTTGGGTAACCTGTGCCCCTTGTACCTCGATTGACCAGAGGGGAACTAGAGATTTCTAATCATAATTTCCTCAAGTCCTTTCAGGCCCTGCAACACATCAGAAGCGAGGTGCAGGCCCTCCAGAGATCAGTCCAATCGAATGCGGAACACAGCTCCCGACTACCGGAGCCACCGGAGCCTGGACAGTAGTTGTGGATTCTCAACCACTGATGAGGCAACCTTGAGCCGTGGTGGAATAGACCGTTCCAGGTGATTCTGAGTACACCCACAGCTATTAATGTAGCTGAAAAGCCCTACTGGATCCACCTCTCCCACGTGAAGCCAGCCCAAACACCTGACGAAGGACCTTGGAGATGGCAAGTCAAGCGGACCCCTGGAGAGCCTCTAAAGCTCACCTTCTCCTCCACTTAGGACTGATGACTTTTTATTGTTTACTCAGCAAGGGACTAGAGTTGCAGGAATAGGTTTTAATCAGGACAGCAGATGGCACAGTTATAGCACAGAATAACACCTAGGATAATAACAACCCCATAATTCCCCAAGCTGACTTATCAAAGTTCTTTGAAGACAAGTTCTGTGATTCACCAGCAGCTTGGAGACATTGTGATTCAGCCAGGAGCCCTCTCGCTAATGATTTGCCTAGCTCATACACCTTAGGTAATAGGTGTAACCCCAATGTAAAAAAAAAATAGGGCTTTATGGTATACTCCACACTATGCTTGCCCCGAACCCTCTTTCGGACGGTGTTGCATATAGGACGGTCTCACTCAGATTATTTTTGTAAAAAGTAGGGTTGTGAGACCCTAGTCAGTGAATTTCAATAGAGTCCACCTAAACCAGGTAATATACCTCGAGAAGCAAATAGACTCCCTAGCTGAGGTAGCCCTTCAGAATAGGAGAGGGCTAGACCTCCTCCTCCTTGAGCAAGGAGGACTGTGTGCTACTTTAAGAGAAGAATATTGTTTTTACGCTAACCACTCTAGAGTAATTAGAGAGAATATCAAGATACTTGCAAACAGATTAAAGAATAGGAACCTAGAAGAAGACAGCCCTAGCTAGTATGCCTCTATATTCAAGACTTCTCCTTGGTTAACTATCCTCATATCTGCAATTGCTAGACCCCTCCTATTATTATTATTGGCTCTTACCTTTGGACCAATAATCCTTAATAAGCTCCTTGCATTCATAAAGGAGAGGATAGATGTAGTAAAGTTAATGGTTCTGTCCCAACCTTACACCAGTCTCCCCACTGATGAAGAATCAAGGGTTTGATTTATGCCCAAAAGAAATGGGGGAATGTTAGATTCAGGGAGTACTGATATGCTGGGGCTGACAAGAGTGTAACTATTGAAGGAACAGGGAGTGCTGATATGGCCCTTGTGAGGCTGAGAACAAAGAAGGTCAGAGACCCTTATCAGAAGTTCTGACCACTCGATCTGTGTCTTGGAAAGGAAATAGTTAACTCTTTGAGTAGTGAGTTTTTTCATGCTCACTGACTCCTGGGAGTGAGTTTTCTTTCAAAAAATAAAATTAGTTCCCATTACAGGTTTACTAACTTAAAATCATGTTTGTTTGATAATCAATTTATGGAAACAAGAAGAACATACATTTACCTTTTTTTAACATTGCCTTACACATTTTTAAAATAAATTGATTGTACTCTGGATGGTCAGGAGGCACGAGGATGTACATGAATGTTTTTACTACTCAAAGGGTTAAGTATGTTTTATTGTATATGGCTTGAAGGGATAAGAAAAGAAAAAGAATCCAAATATAGTCCTATTGAGTTTATGATACAGGTAACAATAGGTTTCACAGGCTCCAAGAGCTATTCTTCCTCATGTCCTCACATGTGATTCAGTGCTCTGAAAAACAAAAATCTTCTGATTAGACTGGAACTGGGAACTGGAAAATATTGAGGATCTCTCTCTGGAAAATGTGCTATGGACAAGGTCTGCAAGATTGGGTAGCTTGCCATCCTACCCAAGATTTATACCACTTTGATTGAAGCTATTCTTATCTTCAAGGTTGTTGTTAAACCAAAAAACCCAAATATAATGCCCTACCACATCAAAGAAATAAAGCTATTAACCAAGTTAACTACTGAAATTTAATACAAGAAATTAGGGTAGAGGGCACATTTTAGTCAAAGCTGGAGATACCTACCTCCAAGTATATGCCTGATGTTTAAAACCAAACTTTGAAACAACTCAAATCAATATATCTAAAACCATTATTCCCTTCATAAAAAAAAATCACAAAATGTTCAAAAGTTGACATGATGAATGAATAAATTATTAAACCACCAAAAATAACAGTCATATACTAAAGAAAGCAAAATCTCTGAAACAACCCAGATTGCCTAATCATGAAGACTGCTCCTAAAAAACTTAACATGATCAGAGTAGAGAAGTCATTCAGACCCTGGATAAAAAACAAAAAACAGTCATCTCAATTGTTCTATAAAGCAACTAATGTTCTTACTCTCTGAATCAAGACAGAAATACATCATAAGATCTAAGTGAGAATTGGGAGTTAAAAGGAAAACTAGAGCCAAATCTGACAATGAGAAAATGAAGTAACACTGCTGGGTCAGTATGGTCCGAGAAACTTTGGTCCTGACATACTAGTCCATAATGTGAAGCTTTTCAAAAATCACTATGGTCAGGCTTATCTGGGCAAGAAACCAGTAAACAGTGAGATTTGGGCAATAGCATTGTGCATGCTTTCCAACTAGCAGTCCTCTCCGGGACCAGGTAGGTGAAGCCTCTCATGAGTGTCTGTTTTGTCTTGAATATGAAACCTAAGTAAATAGCGATAACAGAGAACAAGTGTTAAACAGAATCAAGAGCAAAATGGTCTGTTAAAGAGGAACGGGGAGAAGATGAAACCTATTCTGGTCAAGACAAAAACCAAGATGGCTGTTCTGAGCCTTTGAGAAGAAGACTGCCGAGAAAGGAGAAGCTTTGAAGCCTGATTGCTGTGGATGCTTCCCAGGACAGCTCATTGCCACCATGAAAGAAGTGTGCTGCTATGTGCTTCATGTGAAACCTCCAAGCCCAATGACAGTTACATATATGTGGCATCATGGCCACAGGTGATATTCTTGGTTACATTTATACTGTCTTGTCAAAGAAAGAAGGTTGAGTGTTTCAAAAAATAATAATAAAATAAGGGACAGACCTGCTTATTATCATGGTTCTGATGTACATTGCCAAAAGGCTTTCTGTATTAATGAAATCAGAAATGGACCAGCGCACAACTGGTACTCAGCCATTGGGAGAGCATTCCCAGTGATTTGTTCTGGGTTCAAACCACTGAGGAGAAGTACTTGCACTTGGGGAGAAAGGCTAGTTCAAAGAACTAGAACTGGAAGTCCATGAATATGGTGATAATGTGGAAAGGTTGTTATCTGGAAAAGATTGAGGAGCATATGAAAAAGCAGAAATAGCCAAAGTAAGTAATGGATATCTTCAGTACAGACTCATGAACAAATCTAGTCTACTACTGGAGTCTATTACTAGAAGTTCTCCTTCTGGAGCTTTACTATAGATCTGAGGACTTAAGAAGAATAAAATTTTTCTCACCGAGTCTGGCACCACAAAAGTAATTGATAAGATTGCTTCTACTTCTGATATTTGGTACACCTACCACCTTGGGCATGGTTAATGTTTTCTTGGACATAGCTGACATTACTTCCCCAAAAGAAAAAAATCTACTTGTCTTTATTTGAGACTGAGAACACCACTGTAGATAAGAAATGTATCTATAACAACAATGGGATAACAACAGTGCATTAAAAAATGAAATTCATAAAGACTGATGATACTTATTGAACAAGATATTGAATAACAAGAGTTCTGAACTGTAGAAATTAGAAATGTAAATAGGTTCAAACACTTCAGAAAAGCTAACACTATACACTAAATCTGACCATATGTAGACCCTATTCTTGCAATTTTACTGATAATCATACTTCTAACAGAAATGAAGTGTCCATCAAAAAAATGTACAAGAGTATTCATATTCCCAATAGCTGAAGACAGGAAAAACCACAGAACCCATCAATAGCATATATGTACCAAATTTAGTATATTTATATACTGAATACCATATAACAATAAAAAAACTGAACTAATGACACATGCAATAATATGCGTGAATTTTCCAAACTGACATTGAACAAAGAGACATTGAAGAATAAATACTGATTTGGTTTACATAAAGATTAAAATCAAGTAAAATAAATCTTAATTTTGAAAATGAGGGTAATTTTTACTCTGGGGAAGGTAGTAACAACAAGTAGGGAGCAGTGAGGCGTATTCCTTTATCTGGATGACGGATGTAAAGTGTGCTCATTCTAGGAAAGCTGGTAGATAAGTATACCTGCGATGCACACACCTTTCTTTAGTTTGAAACTTTATAAATTACTATTTAAACAAACATTGTGTGATCTTATAAAAAGTAGTTTTATATGCTGCATCTTTTCTACACATTGTAAGTATATAATTTCAGAAATAAATAAAAACATCAGATGATTAGTAATTGAACATATACATGTATATGTGAGAGAAAAGACATAGTGACTAGAAGAATTTCTATTCTAATTAAGACCACTCCTGGCTTAAACCTGCATTACTATCACACCTTTGGAAAAATTCCCTTTTCTTCATATTGATCTACATTTCTATTTTCTTCTAGATTCTTAATTTATCCATGAAGCCTCCCTTACAGAACCATACCATACTGCCAACTCTGAAATTCCATAGCATCTGTGCCACACAATGCAGCCATTGATCACATCTGTTATGTGTTTTGTTCGGTTCATACAGCTACTACTGAGTCCTCCCCATTCCAGCTTGTTGGTTGAGGGCTGACATTTCCTAAGGTTCTAACAGTTTTGGCCTTTGAATAGAGACAATACATAGTAGACTGAAGAAGCAATTCAAAGGGCCATTAATCAGGGTATGTAGATATAGAAAGATGTAGGTATAGATATATAGATCAGAATTTTTTTGTAAAATGACTTTGAACTAATTATTTTCCTACCAATATTGGTTAATTAGCTCTGCATAATTATTTACTCTGTGTTTCTTAGTATAAATAATTTTCTAACAATAAATGCATTATTTTCTTCAATTCAAGAAATAAATGATAAATTGGAATACTCATCTCTGAATGTGGGTTGACTGTTCCTATATTTGAAGCAGATATAATATGAAGTTTACATGTACTAAATGCTTATTATGTGCCAGGTATTAACAAGGGGCTTAAACACTCTGATAAAATGGTTATGTTGCAATAACAAAGAATCCCACAAATCTCAGTGGCTTACTACAACAACTGTTTCTCAGTTATATTATCTGTGACTCTTGGGTGAGCAGGCATCTGTGTAACATAGTCACTTGGAGACTTAGGCTGACAGGTGTTTCATCACAACCATGCTCTCATTACTATTTTTCCAATTAAATTTATTAGGGTGACACTGGCTCTCAAAAAACATACAGGTTTCAAGTGTGCAACTCAACAGAACATCATCTGCCCACTATATCGTGTGCTTATTATCCAAAGCAAACTATCTTTTGGTTCCCATTTATCCCCCCTTTGTTTATCTCCAACTACCCCTGGCCCCCTTTCCCTCTAGATATCACATTGTTGCCTGTGTCTATGTGTTATATGATATATATTTGCTTTTGGCTTAATCTCTTCACTTTCTTCATCCAGCCCCCAATACCTATCCCCTCTGACAGCTGTTGTCTGTCTGTTCTGTGCATTCACACCTCTGTTTATATTTGTTCATGACTATATTGTGTTTGTTAGATTCATATCATAAGTGAGATCAAATGGTATCTGTCTTTCTCTGACTTGCTTATTTCACTTAGCATAATAATCTCCAGTTCCCTCCACGCTGTTGCAAACTGTAAGACTTCTTTCTTTTATTACAGTTGAGTAGTATTCCATTGTGCAGATATACCGCAGTTTTAATATCCACTTATGTATTGATGGACACTAAAGCTGTTTTCAGATCTTGGCTATTGTAAACAATGTTGCATTGAATATAATGGTGCATATATTTTTTTTCTAATTAGTGCTTTGGTGTTCTTCTGATATATTTCCAAAAGTGGGATTGCTGGGTTAAAAAGCAGTTCCATTTTTAACTTTTTAAGAAAACTCTATACTATTTTCCACAGTGGCTGCACCAATCTATACTCAACCAACAGTGCATGAGGGTTCCCTTTTCTCCACATCTTCGCCAGCACTTATATGTTGATTTATTGTTGACAGTCATTCTGATAGTTATGAGGTGATATCTCATTGTAGTTTTAATTACTATTAAAGCTTCTTCATGCATGTTATGCATATTACTTCTCCCATCTCATTGATCAAAGAAACTAAAATAGTTACCAGCTAACTTCAGAGCCATAAAAGTAAAATCTTACCAGATATACACAAAGGAAATAACTAAAATATGCAGTTATAGGAAGATAATTGTTGAAGGCAGAATTTCAAGAAAGAGCTATGATTCTCATCTGCTGCTGTATATGTCCTGTATAATCTCCAATCCCTTTGAATATGAGAAGGACCTATGAATATAACTAACATCTGTGATTAAATTATGTTGTAAGATAAAGGGATTTTGCAAAAATTATTAAGAGGCCAAATCAGTGGAGATTCAGGTAAAAAAAACAACAACTTTAACTGGGTGGGCTTGCCTGAATTAGTGAAATAGATACTAGGTTCTTCTTGAAGAGAAAGTCTCCTGCTGTTTTTGAATATATAAACTGTATGTACTCTAGATTCAAGAAAATGAATTCTGCTGAAAATCAAATGAGAATCCCAAGCCTCAATGAGAAACCAATTGCAGCCAACACCATGATTATAACCTTGTAAGACTCTGAGCAATAGGCCAAGATGAGTCATTCCCAGACTATTAGCCCATTAAAACTGTGAGAGAGTCAACCAACCAGTGAATGAATGAATAAATAAATAAATGGATACAACAACAAATAAATGTTTCTTTCTCTTTCTCTCCCTTCCTCTCTAAAATCAATCAAATGATAATAAAAAATATTCTGTGAAATAAAAAGTATTGTTTTAATGAGTTAAATTTGTCATTTATTATACAGCATAGAAATCTAATACAATAACTAAGAGTTAATGTTTTCAAAACAATCTCACAATCATTCTATAATTTAGGTAATATTTTCATTTTATAAACAAAGAAATTGACTCATAAAGAGGTCAGGTCTTATGCTACCAGGTAGCAGAGCTAAGATTATGGCTGTTATATTGTAGCTCTTCTACCAAACAACAGCTGGGGTTTTTATTGTTTGTTTTTTTATTAAGCGAAAGGCAGAGAGGCAGAGACAGACTCTCACATGCACCCAGACTGGGATCTTCCTGGCAAGCCCCCTACCATACAATGTCTGCCCATCTGGGGCCACTGCTCCATTGCTTGGCAACTGAGCTATTTTAGCATGAGAGGCAAGCATGAAGCCATCCCTCGTACCCAGGGCCAACTTTGCTCCATACTAACCATGGCTACGGGAGGAGTAGACAGACACAGATGGGGGGGGAGAAGCAGGTGGTCACTTCTCCTGTGTGCCCTAACTGGGAATTGAACCCGGGACCTCCACATGCCGCGTTGACATTCCATCACTGAGCCAACTGGCCAGGGCTCACAACAATTGTTCTAATCATTTTAAATAAGTTAAATTTTTTACTTGAAGGAGTTAGAAAGAAAGAAAAGAAACCTTTTCTTTTTTATGCTGAGAAACTGAAAATCTATAATTAAATAAAGTACAGTAATGTGCAGCACTGTTAGACCAGAAAAATGTACAATATTGAAACAGGATAATTTTCACCTCATTCTCCTGCTCTTTTTTATTTTTATTTTTTTGTTACTTCTTATTTTATATAATTTATTTTAGAGAGAGAGAGAGAAGCATTTATTTTGTTGTTCCACTTAGTTGTGCATCCGTTGATTGCTTCCTGTATGTGCCCTGACCAGTGTTCAAATGTGAAAGCTTGGAGTGTTGAGACAATACTCTAACCAACTGAGCTTATTGGCCTGGAGCTTCCTGCTCATTTTCTACCTCTTCTAAAAACTAATAATCAAATGATTTGTATTATTGACATAAACTGAATCTGTATTCCAAACCTTTGAAATTCTTGCTGTGATATAAATTTTTGGAAATATGTGGAAATGAGGTCCTGAAAAGTAGTTTACCAACCTAAAGACTAAGGTTAGATAAATATCAATAAATACTAAATATTGTAATCACTTTCATCAGTAATGCTGTTACATATTATTTATTTTATAAAAGCTAATAACTTATTAGCTAAAACATTTATTATCTTTATAAAAGCAGTGTTCTGTGAAAATATTAACCATATATACCCATATATAATCAAATGCAATGTCATTTACTGACAAGTAATAATGACTTTATTAAACTACATTTGTTTCATTTAAACAAAATGAGTTCAGAAAAAAATCAATTTGTATATATTATTTAACTCAATCAATTTAATATGTACTCACATTACATGCCTAGATAAGAAAATAAACTATTTTGAAAACAGTTTATTACAGGTATACCTTGCCTTTTGAAGACAATCAAGAATAAGAAAATCAAAATTTAAAATAAAGTATTTCCTTAAAAGAGTCAGCACTAAATGTATTAATAGAGCTTTCCCTCCAAATTATTTTAAATTACAAAATCTCTAATAATTATATATGAAAATTTCTGTGAGTTGAGAATACCTTGAGATAATTACATGAAAAATTATCCATGTTATATTCTCAAGGCTAACAGTGTCAATACATTCATATTTGATCACACATAATGTCGATCAAAGTTACTCCAATTACTCCAGGCCAATCAAATGAGTATAAGATGTTCTCCAAATGCAAAATACTTTGAAAAATGCCATGAGGTTGACAGTTATAATTTGAAAAAATTACTCTGCTTTTTGTAGAAATGACTGGATCAAACAGATATTTAAAAAATAGATAAAAAAGACAAACATTTTGAAAGGTGTTTTAATATTCATAAACAATATCTATATGAAAGTTGGATAATGTTCAAAGGATGGACCAATTGAATATTAATTGTTATTTTCCTGAAAATTTGCATTGAACGCAATTAAAAAGAAAAAAACAGAAGGAGGATGTTTTGAGTTATGTATTTCCAGATTTTTTTTTATTCTGGGCTTTATACTAACATTAATTTTAGCCTACTTCAAATTCCATGTTAAGATTTAATACCTTTGGAATCAAATCAATAATCAAAGGTTAAATATTTATTAATAATCTTGAATTATTCTATACATATTTGTCCATTTAGTTATTCTTCAGATTCAGTTAAGAAGCCTAGATTTTCTTTGTTTATCAAAATACATACATTTTAAAAAGAGTTGATCTGCTATCTGAATACAGCTGTTCTTCTCCTATCCCTCATCACTGCTACCAATGGCATTCAGTTTCTGCATGGTTTTTCAGCTCCTGCAGTCTTGAAGAATAATGTAGATCAATCATATGACCATAGTTCCTCTCTGACATTAACCTAGAGCATTTACCCTGCATCATCCAGGAACTTCTGAAATATTTTCTTTAGTCTTGTTTCTCTTTCAATACTTTCATGTCTTGGTTCAAGCTATATCCTCAACTACTCCTTCTAGCACTGATGTGTGATTACATACACTGAACCTTGGTAGTTATAGTCCAATCCTAATTCCACCTCACTCCTCACCCCTATACTTTAGAAGCAAAAATATTCTCAACGAGTAACCTACATGTAGTCAGATATTGGAATCAATTATAATAAAATATTTATGTTTTACCATAAAGGAGACTTTAAATGGTTGAATATAACCCACATTTTTATTTGAATAGATCAAGACAGGTGAAATTTTTATGTATCTTTATTCTCAGTGGTCTTTTATATCATATCTACACTCTAAACACTCAGCTCTCCAGAGCATGGTACTCATTTTTTCTTTTATCTATTTAATCCTATTTCTCAGTATTACGCAATATAATCCTATTGGTCCTTTTCCAAACTTCTTTTTGATATATTCAATATGGATGATAGTCTCTGTGCTTGTCACACATGACCCCCACTTTGGAAGAAATTCCTTTTATTCTTTTAATGATACAAATTCTACCCATTATGCTAAATTCAGATCAGCTGCTACATTTTGCCTACAAATTCAATACTAATCTTCAAATATTTTGAGCTATATAACTATTGCTATACCATAAAAAATTATTTTCTAATATTTTGTCATTAGTTTTAAAATTACTAATAAAAATATAAACTTTTCAGGTTCTAGAAACATAATTTATGCCTTTTTTTTTGAGCCTTCGTATTTTAATACTGTGGTACTCAGTAAATTAGGCACAATGATATTCCTATTAGGTAAGATTTCATGTTATAGCAACATAAAATGTTAAGCAAAATTCTTATAACATAAGCACTTACTAAATATTGGCTACTAAATAATTCATGTTCTTGGTTTGATACTGCTAAAACTATTCATAATGTGATCACTTTGAAGATTTTATTTCATATATCTAATCAGTAGTGGATTTTTCAAGAATTAATATAATATATTCCTATTATGTAGAAAAAAGTAATTTTGACTGTGTTAAAGTTACACAATGCAAAGGATAAAAGAAGACTTTATTAACAACCATGCTTTTATTTATATAACAGTGCTTGGATCACAATCTTTTAGTACTTAGAATTAGATCATTTTAACTGATAATGTGTGATATATACATATAAAACAACATTTAAGATCAAATATAGAAAAGCATTATGAATCTTAAAAATGGTCCTTAACAATGCTAAGCATATGGTTGCCCTTATGAGTATAAAATTTTTCTGTTTTTAACTCTGAAGAGCCCAATATAACTTTTAAGCCATGGTGAGTATGGTGGTGATAGGCATGGTAGTGGTGGTGTGTATTTTCTTGTGTTGTATACAGTGAAACTGTCTCTCATTTGTCATCAGACATGAGTAAAAACATACAATCTCATGTTCATGTATATATTCCCACACTCATTTTTTGCTAGTCAAACCTTTATATTTTAAGACTAAGTATCTGGCTAAAGAATTTCAAGTTTATAAATTTTATCAGGAAAAAAAAATATGCTTCTCTAAAAGTAAAGTGTCTTACATTTCCCAAGTTACTAAAAGCAAAATTTTGGTCTATTGTATAGTCAAGTTTGACAAGAGGATGAGAATGTCATTGCCCCTAGGTAGCCCTGGTCTGTTTCTGTGATTCGAATCTGATTTGAATATTTAAGTTCCTCTTAGGAAAATTATTATTAAATTACCTGAAGCATTTTTAATTGTGCTAAGGCTAATAAAATAATGATATTTATTCAGGGAAAGCACTGAAAAGATGAATGTGATATAAATAATGTAGTCAAAATAACATTGTGGCTCAGTACCAGTATTAAAGCATCTGGCACCATTTGATGTGTAAGAAACAGTTTACCAGATGATCTAGGCCTGTTTTGTTGATGAGATTGTTATGCTCTCATGGAACCCATTTTATGGAAGATGCCATCATTGATTTAATAATAAGAACACTGTTGAAGAAGATGTAACAAAATGCTATTTCCTCTCTAACAAAACAAAAACATTAGTATTTCCAAGGCAAAATTATTAGACTTGATGTTTTCCATCTGGTGTAAGTTCAAGGGAAATGGCAACAACATAATGTTACCAAATAGCTAAATTTTGTGAAATGCATTCAGCTTTAGATGAGATAAAGTTTCTTTAAAAATCTTGCTATCCAATGTGGGAAAAGTCTACATTTTGCAAATATTTTAAATCTTTTAAAAATCTTTTCAAGGAAATTGTAAAGAGTATTTAGGCTAAGATTTTCTTTATCACTAAGATCTTTAAAGGAACATATAAAATATATTCTATTTTATTATATGGGTCCATATTATTGGTGCCCACTTTTGCTTCATTATTTGTAGAGATAATCAATAACATCACCCTATAAATTTATTTAACATGGTTTATGCTTTACTATTTTCCATGCACAATTTTAAAACGATTCCTTTAAAATAATTATATAATATGTTAAAAATAAAGATTCTGTAACCACACTGACTGAAGTCAAGTTCTGGCTGGAGCATTTACTTGATATTTGATCTTAGACTAGTGACTCAGTATTTCTGTTCTTCCATTTCTTCATTCTACTCCAAAGAATGGCTGTGACAATACATTAATTAGTTATACATAGAACTTAAGCCGGTGACTAATATATAATTAAAAGTTAAAAGTCTTCCAACTTTCAAAATTCACCTTGAATAAATTATAACCCAAAGTTACAATCATCTGCTTTTGGCATTATTATATAAATTACTTCATCACAATGCTAATTGATGGAGTAAACATTTTTGCTGTTTATTTTCTGGAGTTTTAGCTTTTCTCTTCCTGTGAAAATTGACCAGAAATAGACTAGAATTTTTTGTGTCTTAAAATATCAATATTTCTATGATTCCATTTCTTTATCCTATTCCAGAGAGTGCCTGTAATGATATTTTTAAATCTTTCCTATTGATCATTTATTTGAGACCTCAAAATTGCATGCCCTTAAATTATAAAATGTGGAATCTAAGTACAACCACAGAATTCAAAAGTTTCTGATTCCAAAACTTCAAGTAATAATGTGAAAAAATTTTATTTTTTAAAATAAATGCATTGGGATGACATTGTTTCATCGAATCATGTATAGGTTTCAAGAATACAATTCTATGCTACATAATCTGTATGTTGCATTATGTGCCCACTACCCAAAGTGAAGTCATCTGCTGTCATTATATATTTGATACCTTTACCCTTTACTATCCTCTGACCCTCTGGGAAACACTATAATGTCTGGGTCTATAAGTTTCAGTTTTATATCCCACATATGAGCAAAATCATAAGGTTCATAGTTTTTATTTTCTAACTTATTTTTCTTAGCCCAATATTCTTAAGGTCCATCAATGTTGTTGAAAATGTATTTCAAATTTTCTTATGGCTGAGTAGTGTTCTATAATATATATACCACATCTTCTTTGTCCAATCCTCTATCAAAATATACTTGTTATCCCCATGTCTTGCCCACCTTGAATAATGTACAGTAAACATAGGGGTGCCTATAATTTTGTGAATAAATGTTTTTGAGTTTTTCAGGTAGATATCCAGAGGAAGGAATTGGGTCAGATGATGACTCTAGTCTTAATTTTTTGAGGATCTGCCATACTGTTTTCCCTTGATTGTTGGTTTTTTTTTGTTGTTGTTGTTTGTTTGTTTGTTTGGTGTTGAGTTGTATGAGTTCTTTATATATATTTTGGATATTAACACCATGTTAAATCTGTTTGTGAATATCATCTTTCATTCCGTTTGCTGCCTTTTTGTTTTCTTGTTGGTTTCTTTTGCTGTGCAGAAACTTTTTAGTTAGATATTGTCACATTAACTTATTTTTGCCTTTTCTTCATTTGCCTTTGGTGTCAAATTTATAAAATGTTCTCTAAGACCAAGGCCCATATTTTTAATTCCTGTTTTTCTTTTTCGTGTAATTTATTGTTTCAGATCTTCTATTTAGGTCTTTGATCCATTTTGAATTATTTTTTGTAGATGGGCACAAACTGTAATCTAGTTATATTATTCTGCTTGGGGCTTTCCAATTTTCCCAGCACCATTTATTGAAGAGACTTTCTTTACTGTATTTTTGGTCATTTTGTCACAAGTTACTTACCCTTGTACATATGGGTTTATTTCTGGGGTTTCAATTCTGTTCCATTAGTCTGTGTATCTATATTTATGCCAATACCATATAGTTTGGTTATTGTAGTTCTGTAGTATAATTTGAAGTCAGATAGTGAAACAACTTCAGCTTTGTTATTCCTTCTCAGGATTGCTTTGGCTATTTGGAGTCTTTTATGGTTCTATACAAATATGATTTTTCTTTTGATCTACCTCTTTAAAAAATGACACTGGGATTTTATTGGGAATTGCGCTAAATCTGTATATGCTTTAGAGCAAGATGGCCATTTTAACTATGTTGATTCTTCCAATCCATGAACACAGAATATCTTTCCATTTCATTGTGTGTTTTTCAATCTCTTTTAATAATGATTTGTAATTTTCATTATTATATGATTCCTCCATGTCCTTTGTAAAGTTTATCCTTAAGTATTTTACTCTTTTGATTGCAATTGCAACAACAACATCTTTTTCATATCTTTTTCTGAAGTTTCATTGTTAGTATTAAGAACACAGTGGATTTTTGTACATTGACTCTGTACCCTGCAACTTTACTGTATTTCTTTATTGTTTCTAATAGATTTTTGATGGAGTCCTTAAAGCTTCATATATACAGAATCATATCCCTGCCTTAAGTGACTTCTTTCTGCACAACTTGGATGCCTTTTATTTTTTTATTTTTATCTTTCCTGATTGCTCTGGCTAAGACTTCCAGAACCATATTGAATAAGAGTAGTAAGAGTTACATGTTATAGCAACATAAAATGTTAAGCAAAATTCCTAGAACATAAGCACTCACTAAATATTGGCTACTAAGTAATTCATGTTCTTGGTTTGATATTGCTAAAACTATTCAGAAAGTTGCTCACGATTTGATCACTTTGAAGATTTTACTTCATGTATCTACCAGTAGTGGATTTTTGCAAGAATTAATATAATGTATTCCTATTACATAGAAAAAAGTAATTTTGACTGTGTTAAAGTTACACAATGCAAAGGGTAAAAGAAGACATTATTAACAACCATGCATTTATTTATATGACAGTGCTCAGCTAATAAACAGTAAGAGTGTTTATTCTTGTCTTACTAAGATTTCAAAGTGACAACATATGTACAGTTAACTTTGTACTACCTGACAGCTCTAAAATTATAGTTTGGTATATATTCTTTTAGCATATCATTGATATCATTTTATAAATTTTGTTGATAATAAAGTTGATGCTCTTCAGTTTCTGTTCATATTTCAGCAAAAGGTATCTAACCTCATTCTCATATTATACTGATAAAAAGCTTATTATTGGTGAAATTTTATGAATTTAATTTTTACACTGAAAAAGTAATTCCCTTAAAAAGAAATTTCTTTAAAATTTTATACAGTCAGTATTACTTTATTTTCTCAAAAGGCTGATTTATTTAGTAAATATTTCTCATGTTTTTCTTATTTCTCTAGATTTTTTCCAAAATAGAATAAATAATTTTTGCTAACCTTCCTCATATGGAAATTTTCTAAGTTCTTCATTTTACTGGTTATTATCAATACAATCCTGTGTAGTATACTACATTTTGAAGACCATCTATCATGTTTCTTCTGTCTAGTGCTTTGCATAGAGTTCTCTCTCACCACAAGGTACTCCAATACTATACATCATGGTGTCAGATTGAACTATTATTAGTCAATTAAAATCTCTAAAACTTTTGCTCACAAACTGATATTATTCCATTAATACTCGATTCTGCTGTTGAGTTTTATTTTTAAACCAACTTTACATGTATAGTTATTTCTGTTCACATTCATCTCTTCAGTGTTGTCACTATTTTACTCTCTTGAAGACACCATGCTATTGAAATTTGACATTTACTGAGCAGTTGGTAATTCATAGATAGTGATATGAAATTATATTTTATATTCATAGCAATCATACACAAAATACTATTTTCATTTTCTATCTAATTAACTTGTCTCAGATATATTTTTTTAATTTTTGATTGCTTTTAGAGAGAAAAGGAGAGAGAGAAAAACATTGATTTTTTTGTTGCACTTATTTATGTATTCATTGGTTGATTCTGGTATGTGCCCATCTGGGGCTCAAACCTGTAACCTTGGCATATTGGAATGATACACTAAGTGAGCAATCTAGACAGAGCTTCAGATATTTGTCATCTGAAAATTTGATAAGCCTACTTTAACTCATCTATTATACCATTAATAAAGAAAAATTTAAAAGTGAATCTCAATCCCAGAGTTGATCAACATGCTACCAATGATGTTCTCCTTAATATAAATACAAATAGATTCAGGTTTAGTTGCTTTTTGATATATCTGTGTACCCAGATATGTCAAAATACTCCAAATTTATAAGTCCAACAATTTGTTTGTCAACTTCTTTATTCTTCTTAAATTTTCCCATTTCTCAAGCCATAAAACTTGGAATGAAATCCTGCTTTTCTACTACCCATATGAATTCTTACTCTGCCCACTTCTTGTATCAGCATTGTTACTGTTTTAAACCAAGTAATCCCTGCATTGTCTCTTCCTATCTATCAAATTCATAGGCATGCCTGCAGCAAGAATGATCTTTTAAAGAGAAAAATCCCTGCCTATCACTTCCCTTTTTAATACTTCTCAGTGTTTTCCTAGTGTTATCAGCAGTAAATGTATTCTTTAGGATGGCATTTAAAACTCTTCATCAATCAATCATTTAGTAAATAACTTCAACTCTGCTTCTCTTCTTGTTTTTGCATGCAACACACAATAAACATTTAAATTCAAAAACAAATGTACTCACTTTTCAAACATCACATTTCCCTTCTTCTCTTCCCTCTTCTCTACTTCTTCCTCTTTCTCCTTCTATGCCAGGCATACACTGATGAATAAAAAATACACTGTCCTAGTGTAGCTTACTCTCTAACTTGAGAAGATAGAAAATAAACAAATATACCAGTAAATATATGTTTTTAACCAAGTTTGCTGCTTCTACTTTTATTGACTAAGGTGTACTGCTGTTCTATGTGAAAACTTGAAAATCACTTCCTCATGGAAGCTTGTCTCTCTCTGAAGATTGTTACTCTGCCTTCTGTAGCTATAACATCCCTCATATTTCATTTTTAACACAGCATATTTGTCATGATTTGTTTAAGGTATGCCATCTCTAATAGCCTGAAAATTCCATAAAGGCACAGTCTATTACTAATGATCCACATGAGTATATCCTCAAACAATTGTATGGTTCCTGAAAAAAAGATGATAATTAATAGTTATTTACTAAATGACTGATTGATAAGCTACAAATTGAAGATGAAATCACATTCTTTGCATTTTTACCAAATGATTCCAGCTTACTTCTACAGAATAACCCTGCAATAATCTAAAGAAGGTTTTATTTTTTTCTCTATTTAAAATAATGTCTGGATGGGTAATGGGTGGTAAAGGGAATATCATCTTACTAGATAAAAATTCATATTAGAAAGTCACCATAAGCAGAATGTGATACTTCTACAAAGATAAATGACCTATAAATGAAATAAATGGACCTAAACATATCTATCTAGTACAATTTTAAATACGTCACATTTTAATTTTTTGAATTGTTAACATTTTACATCAAAGATAAAAGAATGGATTATTTAGCTTGACCAGGCAGTGACACAATGAATAAAGTGTCAGCCAGGGTCACAAAGGGCCCAGGTTCAAAATCCCTAGGTCACCAGCTTGAATGCAGGCTCATCTGGCTTGAGCATGGGCTCACCAGCTTCAGTGTGGGGATGTTGGCTAGAGCATGGGATCATAGACATGGCCCCATGGTTGCTGACTGAGCCCAAAGGTCACTGGTTTGAAGCCCAAGGAATCATTGGCTCAGGTGAAGCCCCTAGGTCAAGGCATATATGAGAAAGCAATCAATGAACAACTAAGGTGCTATGATAACTAATTGATGCTTCTCATCTCTCTCCTTTCTGACTGTCTTTATGTCTATCCTTTTCTCTCACTAAAAAAAAAAAGGATTATTTAAAGGTAATGCTGGAACAACTCATTTTTTGAGGAAAGATCTTAGTTGTCTATTTAAAATATGAAAATAAATACAAAATTTCAAATAAAATACAATTCAGATCAGTTAAAAATTCAAATGTGAAAAATTAAACTATAAAATAACAGGAGAAAATGTAAATACTTAAATAATTTTGAAAATAAGAAAACTGTAAGAAGGGCCATAATATTATTCAACTTAAGAAAAATTCTTACCTAAAGCATAAAGTGATTGGTGTCCCTTAACCGTGAATTCCATGTGAATCGCATGCTCTGGAAAGCAGCCCTGCAGTCTATACTCTAAAATGTCATGGAAAGCAGAATAAAATCATGACTGTCTTTTCCTACAACAATTTTTAATCATTGATATAAAACTTTTAGTAAATAATTTTTAAATGCTATCATAAATTGTGACTATTATTTGATTTGTATATTACACCTTTAAAATATCCATGCTATATAAATTTATCTTAAATGTCAATACAATATATATATATATTTATATTTATATGTAACACATTGTAAAAAAAAGCCAAATATTTTATTAAACATTTCACTGGAAAAAAATAGAAGAAATTATGATATAATATTAAAATTATAATTTAAATAAAAGAAGTGTCAATTAAAATGAGATGTTTGTTGTTTCAAAATTCTAATATATCAGCAATGAAATAAATATGGAGAAACAGGTAATCATATATTCTAAAAATAATTTCTTTGATAAATTGTCATTAAATATGTAAAAATTAATAAAGTATATATAAACTAAAATTTGTCTTAAATATACTGCATATCTTTAAAACAATGCATGTACAGATTTTTCATTTTTGTATGAGAGTAAAAATTGGAAAACTAACTAGATGTCCAATAATAAAATCTGGTTAAACAAAATAAATTCAATAATTATTCTTAAAAAAATTCAAAGCTATAATGACATGAAATAATATTGATGATGTAGTTTATATCAGAAAAGTATTATAAAACAGTATTACATTATAACTAATTTTTTTGCCAAAAAATGCATGTATGTGTTTGTATTTGTTTATATTGAAACAAAATTCTGCAAGAAATCACAACAAACTCTTAAAGATTGCTATAACTGGGTGGTGTAGTTTATGACAGCATTAGCTTTTATTAGATGTTAAAAGCTAGGGTCTCTGATTTCAAAATGCTGGCTTCACAGATTACAAAATATGTGAATTGTAGTGGCTCATTTTATCCATCAAAAATAAAATAGTTATAGCAGCTGCTTTAGTTATTCCAATGATCAGGTTAGTTATTATATATAAATCAGTTAGAAAAATTTGTAGTGGATAAGCGCTCAAAGAGTTAACTTTTTTCCTTTTGTCATTCTAATCATTTTTACAATAATTATCAATTACTTTTGTGATTAAAAATAAAACTCATCTCACTAAGAAGTCTCCTATGTGATCTCTTGATATCATAATGAGACCTACTGGATCACAAAGGTTAAGTTATTAAATTTTTCAGGCAAGGCAAGGAAAATCTGTACAAAATTTTCTCTATTTTTTTATTAGAATAATTTTATCAAAAATTTTAAAGTCTCATCTTCTTGAAACTTTTTTCCATAGAGTTTTTTTGTATCCAAGTTAACTCATCTTAATTTTAGTTTAACTATGACAAATAGCCTTCTGACCCCATCTGCCTCTATTTTGATCTTTTATTTAATTGGGATTATGTTATCAGGATTTCTATTAGCCTGCTTTAGTCTGTTTGGTTATCTCCCTTACCCCCAAGACAGTTCCATTTTCAGAGGTTTAATCCTTTGAGGGGAACCCTCTATTTCCCTGACATCATGTACTACCTTGAGTAAATCACCCAGAAAAATCCCACCTTTTCTCTGGTACTCACTTAACCTCAAGGACAAATAAGTGGCAATAGAAAGTAAGACCAAACGTCACAAGCCTATAAGCTGTTAGGTTTTCTAACTATGGCCCTCACCTCTGTGCATGATCAAAAGAAAATAGTTTATGGCATAAAAATCCTTTGGTGGTTGCAGAAGTCAACAACAAGGAATGGAATAAAACCAGATCAATCCAAGATGGAGAAAAAATTGACCAGAGAATAACCCCAAAGTTCACTATATCATTATGATAATGAAAACTGACATGGCAAATGTAAGAGGAGTGGAAGGTAATGAACACTATGACCCTTCCAGAATAGATCATGTTAAAAACAAGGTCCCCTCCCAACCAGAAGGCAGACTCATAATTTGGTGCAACAAAGTTCAGAAACAACCCACCCTTAGAAACACATGCAATCCTAAAAACCGACTGACCACATTCATAACTCAGTTGCAAATTCACCTGTGTCCCCCCTTAGCGTGTCTTTTGACTCCTTTCACAGCAGTGCCTTATGAGAGTTGCCACCAGGGGAGCAGGGGTTGAACCAGGAGATTCAACTCTTGATCCTGTCTCCAAAAACCCAGGTCCTGGCATCTTTCTTCTTCTCTGCTTGAATAAAACTCACTTTTGTTCTCACTTGATCTTGAAATCTTCCCTGCACAAGTTAAGAGCCTACGGGGTTGCCTGACTGAGAGCCAATCAGGTGTGAAGAAAAGCAGGAAAGAGTATGACAGTGAGATGCTCTGTTTCAGTAGCAACATTACCAAGTGGTTTGTTCACAAATCATAGGTGCTCACCTCCACTCAGCCATTATAATAATAAAACTCATATTTTGATCAAAATGTTTGTGTCCAGTTCAGAATTTGAAAGAGACAGAGAGGTCATCACCTATTTGTCCTCATACAATCCTGAAAAAATTCTATTCTTATTTTCTCTTACCTTATTTTAAGGAAACAGGGGCTGAACCAGATGCTCTAAATAAGCCTCTTCTATGCTTCTGAGTCAATTTGGGACCTCAAATGACATAACTAGATTTGCTACAAATCTTGAATTTAAAATTTAATTTTAGCTCTAAATTTTCATCTTTCCACCCTAATTTTGATTATTTTCTCCAAATTTTCCACATCAAATTGTGTGGTAGCATAGGGCATATAATATTAACCTTCTTGGCTTTTAATCCCTCTTCTATTGCATATTGGTTGTGTGAACTAGGTTTTATCACCTGTACAATGAAGACAGAAATATGACCTAAGCATTGTTATTTTGTTGATTAACTGAGATAATATATTAAAGTTTCTTATACACAATAAGCATCCATTTTTAGTTAAAATAGCATCATTTTTTAAAAATCTTGACCCACATTCTCAGAATCCCACAGAACTAGTATCACCTGAAGAGGTACTATAGTAATTTAGCTATTAACCATGTATACCTATTTTGTAAATATTAACCTATTTAAGTTGAATGTTTTTCCAGATGCATGGATGTTAGCAGAAGATGTATTCAATAACTATCCTAATAGTTGAAGTCCACCACTATAACTACAAATTGCATTTCATATAAGAAAAGCATCACCTGTAGAAAAAGTATTTACAACTTATTCAATATATTTAATCATCTATGTGGTCATTAAATAACATTTAATATTAATGATTTGATAGAGGCTTTAGGTGATAGAGCACCTTTTATTTTCGATTTTCTTATGAATAGATAAGACAGGAATGTAAATACAATATAATGTGAAAAACAGTGTCAGTAGAAGAGCATAGCTAAAATACCATTGGTTCTTGAGGTAAATGAAGTCTCTTTAGCTGAGATAATCAAAACAGTGGAATGGAAGATAGTGCATTTATTCTAGGCATTGAACAGGTGATATGATTTATATATCCAAAAAATTAATTTTTATAGGAATTTATTTTGTTACATAAATTCAATTTTATATTTAATAGTATTTTTTAGATTATTATCTAATTAAATAGGGACTTCAAGCAAATTAATTGGAAATGCAGCAATAATTATTTTCCATAATAATAATTGTCTTTTGGAAACATCCAGATTCATTTAGATGAAAATAACTATTAAATAAAACATCACTTTGTGAGAGGGCTGAAATAAATAGTAGGTGATATAAAAATATTTTTGATATATAAGAATGTATTTACTTACTCCACTTGGCACCTAAGGCAAAACATGTGTTAGCTTTGGGTAATATTTATACTACTATCAAGTCTAATTATTTTAAAGTATGTTATTTCAATTATTTAATTATCTAAATCCTGTCTTTTTAATTTTTTTGGTTTTGTTGTCACATCTGAAAAACTTTTTTTTTACAAAGAAAGCAAGTAATAGTAGTTTGTAATTCATATTACAAAGAGATAAACAGAATTTCTGAAATGCTCAATTGCCAGAACAAAGATCTTTTGACATACTTCTATATGTTTGCCATCTATCAACAATAATACGATGAATGAAGACACAAAACTTTATTAGCTACTTAGGGAAATTACTTGTTTACAGAAAGCCTGTAATTGGATCCTAAATATATTAGTGCCTGAAAGTCTTTTGAAACAATTTTCATGATGCAGGAAGATAGTCAAGTAATTTGAAACTCCAATTTTTTTTGAGGATTTAAAATGTGCCAAATATCATATAAAACCACAGACACTGTTGAATTATGGCCAATTTGTTGCCTTATCTTGGGATTTCAAATGACATTTTTTTTTTAAGGAGGAATAATAAAAGGGAGTTCCGTTTGACTTGAGCCAAGGAATCATCTAAGCACAGGTTATGTCATCTTGCATGCAAAGCCTTCCTTAGACAAGAAACTGAAATGGACACATTGTATGGAATATATTGAGAAGAGATCTAAACTATCCTTGTTTATCAGGATTTCTAATTGTGAGGCTCTTTGAAGTCTTTAGGACAGCAGTTTGTTTCCAGAGAGTTTGGGGATGAGAAGGGCGGGAAATATCTCACTGGTATTTACTTTCTTTCAGAGGGACCATTGTGTAAAAGATTAGAAACACATTTCTCTCCGTCAGAGTTGAAACTGAACTAGAACATATGCTTCTTATTGATAAGATGAAAATTTGGGTCTCCTAGGAGGAGTGCAGTTTGTTTTACAAATTCTGTATATGCTAAATATATCTGTGTGTAGGCTTTGGATAAAAGGTGTTATATTTATTAAAAAACTTTTTTTTAATAATACAAAAAAGTTTATGTTGCTACACCCATCAGCCATACTCTCATGCTCCATCTTTAATGAAATACTTTTTTCCAAAACTCTAGTATCTGAAAATGACACATGCTTTCCTTGCTATTAGGGCTAGTTATGTAATCCAGTCCTAGCCAGCGAGATCTGAGAAGTCTGAGAAATGTTCTTTTTTATTAAAAGTGAATGAAAGACATTGCTTTCCCATTGCTTGATGTCCGTACCTGACCCCTGGAACTGATTGAGCCCAATTTATCACTATGAGGAGAGAGATCGCATGCAAGTGGTGATGGCAAAAGGAAGAGATGGCTACCACCACTATCATTAGCTATTTGATGAAGTTGCAACATCAATGTTGACATTATCCTACCATTATTCCTCTTATGTTGTGAGATCTAAATTTTTATTTATTTATAGAAAGTAATTCTGATACTTGTAGCCACACATCCTAACCAAAACAGAGTGATTCTATTTTTTCTGCAAGAACAATACACTTAGGTAACCTGAAGGCTTAATGTAATGAATGTACCCTAGGGTGACCATGAATTGTGTTCTTGTGTAACACCCTCTACTTTATTGTGGGCAAAGTGAGTACATTATTTCTAACAGTACGGGAAGGTGGTTATCTTATGTTAGGTTAGGTTAAGTTACACCATAAGACTATTTTAGCAAACTAGAATGAATTCTCTTAAAAGCCACATGGAAAAGAAACAAAGGTAGTCAAGTACAGGCCTGGATTACAGCAGTAAGAGAATAAAAACCTTTGAATTCTACCTATTATACAGTGTGTCCGTAAAGTCATGTGCACTTTTGACCAGTCACAGGAAAGCAACAAAAGAAAATAGAAATGTGAAATCTGCACCAAATAAAAGGAAAACCCTCCTAGTTTCTGTAGGATGATGTGGCAGCATGTGCGCATGCGCAGATGATGATGTAACACCGTGTATACAGCAGAGCAGCCCACAACCATGCCAGTCGAGATGTGGATGGTACAGAGGATAGTTAAGTGTGTTCTGTGGCTCGCTAAATTCGAATCCGTGACCAAAGTGCAACGTGAATATCCGCGCGGTTATAACGAAGCACCACCACATAGGAATAACATTACTCAGTGGGATAAGCAGTTGAAGAAAACTGGCGATTTGGTGGAGAAACCCGTGTTCTGGTAGGCCATCAGTCAGTGACGAGTCTGTAGAGGCTGTACGAGATAGCTACCTAAGGAGCCCTAAAAAATCTGTGCATGAGCCCACACCAAACTGCACTGAATAGGTATGAAACTGGGAGAGTTTTCCTTTTATTTGGTGCAGATTTCACATTTCTGTCGTCTTCTGTTGCTTTCCTGTGACCGGTCAAAAGTGTACCATAACTTACGGATACACTGTATAAGCTTGAAAGAGATCACTGAGCTTCAAAAAAGAAAGAATTCAGTCAAGAAACCCTTGATTACAGTTTTGTAAGACTCTGAGCCTAGTCCAGTTAAGCCATGCTCAGATTCCTGACTTATGGAAAGCATGAGATAATAAATGTATGTTATTTTATGCCTCTATGCTTTTGGTAATTTGTGATGCAGTACTTGATGATTGATACATCAGGTCAACAATACTTGTTCTGATGGGTAATTTTAATTTCACAATTATTTAAAATTCACCACATCTAAAATTGAGGTCTCTGTCTTGCAACCTAAACAATATTTTTTCTGATTTCTAATTTTTAACTATTTTACCCTTTAATAGCATTGATGACATCCACAGATAAAATATACATTACATATTGATCTTTCTAAGGCAACCTTATGTTATGCTTCCTCCTTACTAGGTGTCATCTTGTTTTGGTGTATATGTTTTTACATATGCCAGTGAACTGGCAAAGATATTTGAAGATATTAAAATTAGCACCTCACAATTTGTTGTTCAAATTCAGTGTGAAAAAATAGACACTCTTGTACAACACCAATGGGCATGATAAATTAAACAAACTCTTTAAAGGCTAATCTGGTGATATATTTTAAGGTTTTGAAAATATTCTTACTTATCACTTTGACTTATTGAATAATTCAACCCAAGTGCCAAATCTAGTGCTTAACACATCTAATCAAGTTGCTTATATTCAAAACAAAATTCAAGGTGTTTCCTCTCAGACTTAGTACCCAACCCCTGTCAAAAGTCACCATTTCAGCAAATATTACTTCTATTCACTCAGTTATTCCAGCTTGCGTCTTCCTTCCTTCCTTCCTTCCTTCCTTCCTTCCTTCCTTCCTTCCTTCCTTCCTTCCTTCCTTCTTTCCTTCTTTCTTTTTTTTTGTATGTTACAGAGAGAGAGACAGAGACAGAGAAAGATAGAGAAAGGAACAGATAGGGACAGACAGACAGGAAGGGAGAGAGATGAGAAGCATCAATTTTTCCTTGAAGCTCCTTAATCTCTTCAGTTGTTCATTGATTGCTTTCTCATATATGCTTTGACAAGGGTGCTGCAACAGTGAGTGACCACTTATTCAAACCAGCAACCTTGGTCTCAAGCCAGAGACTTTGGGCTTCAAGCCAGTGGCCAAGTGACCAAGTGACCATGGGGTCATGTCTATGATTCCACACTCAACTCAGCCACCCTGTGCTCAAGCTGGTGAGCCCACACTCAAGCCAGCAACCTTGGGGTCTCGAAACTGGGTCCTCCACATCTCAGACCTATGCTCTATCCACACTGTGCTACCACTTGGTCAGGCCAGCCTAGGTACTTCTCTTCTACTCTCTGTATCATTCAAAATTAAGTGTTTACAATTTACATTTGTCATTTCTACTCTCTAGACAGAGTGATCTCTTAATAACATTATGTTATTGATAGATATTAGTAACTAGGTTACTATTAAGAGAAAATTCTTCAATTATACCTCATTACATGCATATCAAGAATGTCCTCACATTCACTGGTGTATGGTTATTTTGGTGGCTTTTTCTTTGATTATATTCAGTAGATAATGATACAGAGAATGTCAGATCTAAAAAGACCCTAGGTATCATCTAGTTAAAAAGTCTTATTTTGTTAATAAGATAACAGAGTTCTCAGTATTTCAAAGTCATGTTACCTTAAGTTATGTAGCACTAAGGATAGATTTTTCTATGTTTGGATGTTGTTCAAATTCAGTTCATTTTATCTTCTGCCTTAAACTAGGTAAATTGTTTGTGATGTATTGTGTAGTTCCAGTTTTATTATAAAATACATCATTTTAATGAATGGAAAAATCAAGGTATAGAACCTGAAAACTTTATTGTTTTTTTCTCCTGAACTAAATCCCGTGTACTTTATTTAATAAAAAAGCAAGCTTGAATTCTGACTTCATCACAGAATAATTATAACATAGAATAAATTATTTTTCTACCTTTTTCACTTTTCTCTTTTACTGTATAGTATAGTAATTGTTTGTGCTTCAAGGCTATTTTGAACATTAAGTAAAATTTGATGTTTTATAATGCTTTGTATAATTTATCACAGAATAGATAGATGTTTTAAACAAGTCAGCTATCATGTTGTTGCTCTTAGTGTTGTCTCTGTAATGGCAAATTACATTTTTAATGAGAAGCTGATAAGAATATTGATTCTATAACAAAACTGTACTAATTCTATTTTGGTAGACTTTTAGTTTTCTATGCAAAATAGATCTATTTATAATTTTATTTCAACAACAACTAAAATGCTTCTGAAATACTACTCAGTCATAAAACTAATTACTGAAGAAATAGGTGGATCCACACTATTTTTGAGTTTACACAATAGGAGATTCCACTAATTTGTAAAACCATGATTGCCTTGGCCCTAAGACTAGGCTCTCCTATAATATCTAGTCTAGCTCTTTAAAATATACTATCCATAATTTTAAAAAAAGAACATTGGTACAAAGTTTTCATTTAATCAGATTAAAATTTTAGACTGAAATTTTTTCTTTCAGGTTTAGTATCCAGTTCTGTTATTGATTGTATTAATTGGTTAGCAAATATGATATAATGTATTTTTAAGATAAGTAAACATAAGACATGTTTATCAACCTTGGTCATCTAGACTTTATATCATTATTTTCTGCTACTTTTTTTTTCTCTGCTGCTATGAGCAGCATGTGACTACTTATTAACCACAGTAGTTTCTAGATAATAAGAATGGTACTTTGACTTGGGATTACATTGATTAATAAAGTGAGGCAACTGCCATGCCACATATAAAGTGACCTAAGAATAATTTAGTTTCTACTCAATGATCAATAGCTTTACTCAAGACTATAAATAGTTGGCAGAATTTTAATTGCAACTATATTATGTTAAATTATATTCAACAATTAATTCTTGTTATATATCCAGAATATTTGAAGTTCCACTTCTGTCTAAACTGTAAAAATTATAATTTCTTTCTCATTCTTCACATTTCTCTTACAAAAATTTAATCTAGAGAATTGCTTTGAATTTGGTTTAATATTTTATGAAGAACTTATTTGATATAGAGAGTTAAACTATTTGTCTTTCATTCTAAATTTTTTCTACAGTTGATTAAATTTATTGAGGTTTTACATTTGTTGATTATGTAGAAATATCATAACTAGTTTTTATCTTTTGTTTTTACTATTTTTGTTTTTATCTCAAATAACTATTCATTTATCAAGTAGTAATATAATAATTTCAAAATTCAGTTACTTTATAAAATAGTGTGAAGGAGAAAGCAAAAACAATGATGATGCGTAAGGCCAATTCAAGTAGGGTCCACATCTCTACACAAATTAGATTAGGCTGTCCAAAATATTCATTTGAAATTACTTTATTGAGCTAAATTCATGAGGCAAATAAGCCTCATGATATTAAGAATTCACACATTCTTATGTTTGAAAAACACTTTATAACATTATTCTTGTTAAAATTATATATGGTAGTATCATTCTTTTTTTAGATGAAAAAACTTAAGGCTAAGAGCTTTAATTAAAATTGACTGGAACACACAATTAATTAGTGTCTGGGCATAATGTGCCCTGTATCTGCCTGACTTCAGAGCAGATGTTCTTTTTAAGGTAACATGATTTTTCTTTCAGATAAAAGTATTGACTAAGAGTAGCTGAAACACTAGGGGACATGAAATTTCCTAGTGCTCAAAATATCTGATAGAAAGAGGAATCACTCATTCTTGATTTTTCTTTTGTGATGGCAAATGGCTTCTAAAACAGTTTCAGGAAAATGGTAAGTTACAAGGTATGGATTGTTTATATTTCTTTTTTTAAAACACTGACAAAACACATACATTTATGTGCACATACATACACTCTTAAACATATTATTCTCATTTAGATAATCAGCATTCAAACCTTTCATAACTTCGTATATTTTGTAAAACTCTTTAAATTCCAGGAGTAAGGTTTATGATATATTGTAATAATAAAAATAAAATATATTTTTTGTTATTTAACTGTTATTATTATCTTTTTATAGCTACAGACTATACTTGGGCCTTTGTACATGCTGATTCTGCTAATGACATTTTACTCTCTATATTCACAGATCTTCAACTGACAAACAAAAAGGTAACTTATACTTACTATGTAGTAGAAAACTTGGAAGTACATTTTTGCTTATTTTTCATTATAGTATATTTGAAATTTCTTAAGAGCAGTAATTATTTCTCTAGAGCCTAACATGAACCTTAGCATAATGTTTAAAGCTTATTAGCTTAATGAAAACTATTGAATAAAATATTAACTAATACATCTATATATTTATTGCCATTAATTTTCAAGTAGTTTATTTGGAGGCAATACTAGCAAAACCAAATGAGAAACCTTATACTTTGGTGAGCAGAAATAACAACAAAAATTTATTCAGTAATTATCACAAATGCAGCATGCTAATTTTAATCTAATGCACAGAGGTATCAACAGAGTCAACACTGGGACATTTTTTTTTAGTTTGGAAAGCACCTCTGGGCAACTAACTAAAAAATAAATAAATACAATAAAATTGACTAGATGTACAACACAAAAAATAACTTCCTGGTAATTCTTTACTTAAAAATAGGCCAGTTGAGAGTATAATAAAACCCTTTTATTTAATGTCTATTCATATATGTTGGGCAAATAAGTGATTTTTTTCTCACTTTTAGTGTTAAAGATGGCCACTGCCCTCACATGATACAGCTAATTGCCCTTCTTGCTTGGGAAGGGGCTTGGTTGTGCTAATGTGTGCTGGAGAAAGGGGTTGTTCTCCAAAAAAGTTTTAAAAGGAGGAGCTAGGAGGCCATTTTGGAGAGAGAGAGAGAGAGAGAGAGAGAGAGAGAGAGAGAGAGAGAGAGACCACGTTGTCCCAGGGGAGAGATAGAGGTGATGTGGAGTAGAGGAGGCAATCAAAATGGAAGCAAAGAGGTGGGAACCTTTGATTCTAGGAAAACTCGAATGAGTCAGTGGCTTTGGGAACCCTGAATGGAAAGGGAAGTGTTTCCCCCTGTGTGTTTTTACTCGCTTCTCCAGTGCGAGACTAGAATAAAGAAAAATGGACCACCAGTTTTTGGCTCTGCAATTTCATTACCATCTGTCCGGATCAAATGCAAACCTGTAAGAGCCAGGCAGCTGTGACGGTGGCCGCAGATATTGGTTTTACAATGTAGAGAGACAATATTTATGAAGATGAATTTTAATTCATTTTTGGGTTAGTGCTTTCTTCCTTCAGCTTGAACTACTGCATGGACTATTCTTAACATTTTTAGTATAAATTGACCTGATTTCTGTCCCCTACCCTGACATCCATGAAAATATAACCTATTGACTAAAAGAGCTTACTCTAAATAGTAAATTCATTTACAAAATAATTTCTGATGTCAGAGAGCATCTCAGTAATGCAATTTGTGTTAACAATTCAATAGTTTCAAAATATAAACCGAGATTTTACTTTCCCCATTTTCTTTGTGCTATTGTGCTTTCAAATAAACTTGCCTATATTGATCTTTTTCTTAACATTTCTACATTCCTATGACTTAATTGACTTTATCCTCTTTTTCTAAAAGTTTCTGTTAAGGAAACATAAGACTATGTACAGCTAATGGACAAAGGAAGGGGACAGTAGATACTGAGAAGAGGAAAAAACAAGAGAAGTCAGATCTGTATTTCTATGGAAATGAAGTGTTGGAAGAAGTTTGCTTCCCTGCTGTTTCAGGATGGATGTTGGATCTATGGCAATAACGCAGCTAAGGTCTGTTAAGAGACTCCGGGATTTGGGCTGGTGCCGTCTTTATGCTTAGCGGCACAGCTGGTGCAGGTGCATTTTCAGCCATAATAACTAATAACATTCCCGGTGGAAACATTCGACTGTGGTAAAACAGACAGAAATCTATTATAAATGTGAGTGCAATGTCAATGTTTACAGAAGGAGGTCAAATAACAGGATTCTATTTGGTAAATGTCAGTACTGTATGAGTAGAAAGCATTCAAAATATTTGCATTCTTATTAGAATGATATGTGCAAAACCCATAAATATTTCATAGATTTTTTTTTACTTCTATTCTTTTCCTTCCTCATCAGAAATTACTTTTTTTTTCGCATTATCTCTGAGTCTCAAAGTTCACTCTGTTGCTTATGTGCTTTCAGCATTTGATTTTATATGGTGAACCACTGGACCAGTATAATGTTTAGATCAACAGTAACTTATTGTGACATAGTGAAGGCTATTATTCAGAGGTGAAACCTAGAACTGAAAGTTCTTTTAATGTGAATCCACTCAAAACCATACCCAGAACTTGACTCAGCCACCTTAAATCAATCATATTTTATCTTGTATTGACTCATCCACTCTGATTAGAATCTAGCATAGTGAGATGAATCAGATCAAACATATGTGATCACATTTTTTTAACACAAACAAAACCCTAAAAACCATTTGATTTGTAGTGAAAGATATATAAATACTCTATTTTTAAACATGCATTCAAGTGATATTTCTTTTGAGGACCAATATTGAAATTATATAATTATTTGAAACCAGAACTTGTAAGTCTGGCATATTATGTTATTAGTATTTTTGGTTATACATTTAGTCATTGTTTTCTGTAAAGAGAAGTAAAGACTGTTTATTTATAGATTATAGAAAAGTAGGCAATCCTTCACTGGAGTTTATTTACTATTACCATTCCTTATGTCAGCATCTAATAGCAATCTGTTCAAGAGGGTGAGTATAGTGATCACAGAGTCTTTGTTCTCTACAGGTGGGTTTATAAAAAAAATGTCATCCTAAAAATAGGTTGTATGAAAGGTTAGAAAGTTAAGTAAAAAAATTCTGATATCAGATGTTAAATAAAAATTTAATCTAATTTTAATCATATTTTAATAAATTTTAATCTGATTCCATGTGAAAAGTATGGTGGAGATTTCACTAAAGAGCACTCTTATACATTTTTTTTTCTTTTTATTTAATTAATTGTGTTTCTCTTTTTTTTATTTTTATTTATTTTTTTATTTTTCTGAAGCTAGAAACGGGGAGAGACAGTCAGACAGACTCCCGCATGCGCCCCACCGGGATCCACCTGGCACGCCCACCAGGGGCGATACTCTGCCCCTCCGGGGCGTCGGTCTGCCACGACCAGAGCCACTCTAGTGCCTGGGGCAGAGGCCAAGGAGCCATCCCCAGCACCCGGGCCATCTCTGCTCCAATGGAGACTTGGCTGCGGGAGGGGAAGAGAGAGACAGAGAGGAAGGAGGGGGGGTGGAGAAGCAGATGGGCGCTTCTCCTATGTGCCCTGGCAGGGAATCGAACCCGGGTCCCCACACGCCAGGCTGACGCTCTACCGCTGAGCCAACCAGCCAGGGCTAATTGTGTTTCTATAGATTCTAGGGTCACCCTGAATGCATCCCCCCACCTCCATATTCCCCTCAACATCTCCCTTGCTCCCCTCCTCACAGAACCTTCCCCCCTTCCCTTCAAGTTTATTCCATCCTATCATCCCCTTTCCCTCTGTCCTCTTTTTCTCTGGTCCCTTTGATTCCTCTTCTGTCTCAATTCTGTTCCTCAGTTCTCACTGTTCCTTGGATTCCTCAAATGAGTGAGGTCATATGATATTTTTCTTTCTTTGCCTGGCTTATTTCACTCAACATAATAGTTTCCAGGTCCATCCATGTTGTCAAAAAAGGTAATAATTCCTTCTTTTTCATAGCCCCATAGTATTCCATTGTATATAGGTACCAATGCTTTTTAATCCACCTGTCCACTGACGGACACTTGGGTTGTTACCAGATCTTCGCTATTGTAAACAATGCTGCCAAAAACATGGGGGTGCATTTCTTCTTTTCAAACAGTGCAATGGTGTTCTTGGGGTATATTCCTAAAAGTGGGATAGCTGGGTCAAAAGGCAGTTTGCTTTTCCTGCAGCATTGGTTTGGTTGTAATAAATTTCTTGAAGTTTTTTGTTTTTGTTTTTTGTCTGGAAAGCTTTTAATTTCTCCTTCAATTTTAAATGTTAGACTTGCTGGATAAAGTAGTCTTGATTGTAGGCTCTTGTTCTGCATTACTTTGAATATTTCTTGCCATTCTCTTCTGGCCTCAAGTGTTTCTGTTGAGAAGTCAGATGTTATCCTTATGGGGGTTCCTTTGTAGGTGATAACCTTTTTTTCTCTAGCAGCTTTTAATATTTTTTCTTCATCTCTTTGCTTTGGTATTTTAATTATGATGTGTCTTTGGTTTTCTCTTTAATGAAGTTCTCTGTGCTTCTTGAACATGTATGACCCTGCATTAATTTAGGGAAGTTTTCAACTGAGTTGATTGAATAAAGTTTCTATTCTTTGTTCTTTCTCTTCTTCTTCAGAAATCCCTATGATGTGGATGTTATTTCTCTTCATGTTGTCGCAGAGCTCTCTTAGAGTTTCCTAAGTCTTTTTGAGTCTCTTTACTTTTTCTGCTCTGCTTCCATGCCTTCATTTATCTTGTCCTCCAATTTGCTGATTCGATCTTCAGCTTCATCCATCCTGCTTTTAATTCCTTCCATTGTGTTCTTCATTTCTGCTACTGTGTTTGTCATCTCTGACTGATTCTTTTTAATATTTCAATGTCCTTTTTTATACTTGCTATGTCTTTATTTAGGTGTTCATAAAAACCACCCATTGTTGTTCTAAGATTCCTAAGCATCCTAACAATCAGTATTTTAAACTCTGCATTCAGAAGTTTGCTTATTTCCATATCATTCAGTTCATTTTCTGGAGATTTCTCTTGTGGTTTCATTTGGATTGCACTTCTCTGTCTTCTCATTATGTCTATGTATTTGGGTGTTTTGTTTGTAGAGCTGGCTGAGTTTAGGTTTGGTGTTGTCTGCCTCCAATTTTCAGTTGTGTTGTTTCTAGGTCTTCTTGGGTTGGCATCAGCTGTTATTTGCAATCCACTGTCAGATTTCTTTTTTAGTAGAGCTGCTTTGAAGTCTTGATTTGTTTGTTTTCTTCTCAGTTATCTTATCTTGGTGGTAGTCTTGTTTACTGATCTCAGTAGGGGTCTTACTTAAAACTGTCCAGGAATGTGATGGGTGTAACCTGAGATTCTGAAGGCCTGATCTGCCAGTTATTCTGTCCGGGGGCTGGATGCTTTTCCACTTCAGTAGGGGGTGGTATATCTCAGATCTCCATGGAGACCTGAGTTACTGTCCCTCTTCCTCACTTTTTGTTTTCAGTTGTGTCTTGGTGTGCTGACTGGAGCTGGAGAGTTGTCTGGAGAGGGGTCATCTGGAAACACTTTAATCTTGTACTGTGTGGAAGGATTAACCCCTCCCCCATCTGTGGCCACCTCCAGCACTGGATGAGTCAGCTTTTCATGTCCTCTCATTCATTCCTCTGCTCGTCACTGTCTGTCTCTCTCTCCCCCTTTTCCTTTTGGAAGACAAGCCAGCCCTTCCAACACACCTAGTTCCCAGGTCACCAGCAAGTGGCTGTAATATTTTCTGCTCTTTTCCTTAGAATGAGAGCCCTTCCGGGCTCTCATCCTTATCTCCCCCTTTGTTCCTGTAAGCAGGGGTGACCTACTGCTCCTTGGCACTCCCTACCAAGCTCGGTGTGGCTTCTTCTTTACTCCTTGGTTTTTGAGAGTTGTTCTTGTTAGTCCAGAGTTGGTTTTTCATGCTGATTGTTCATAAATTAATTTATAATCCAGTTTGGTGGTGTGAGCTGGGAGTCTGTGCATCTGCCTACCCCACTGTCATCTTCAGGTCTGTTTCTATACAAATATTTTTTAGTGCACTTTCTCAATCTGTGGTTTTTAGGAGTTTTCAATGGTCAGACAATGTGATTTACAGAGTTTCACTCATGAAACTTGTTGAAGATTATTAACCTTACTAACTCTATAAATAAAGACATTTCTCTCAATAAAAAAATGACTTCTAAAAGCAGTGACATACTAGACTGGGAAATTCCATAGATACATACCATGTTCAGTAATTGGAGTGAAGAAAAATATTTTAAAATTTGTACTCTGAGATGATAAATGGAAATATGGAAGGCTCCAGAAAGATTTGTGTATGATAATAGTCTATAAGATATATAATATATTCAAACATAAAAATAAACAGTTATCCAGTGTAAGACTGATATGATTTGAATCAATATGACTAAAAATCAGTTCCATGGGATTTACAGAAATACTACAAAGCAAAACCTTAGTGAAAGATCTCTGAATGGATATGTATGTAAAATGTTAGTTACATACTTAATTTGCTTTGAAGGCATCTGAAATGAACTCCTAAAGCCAACCATATCCTTATGAGGGTATGATGCATTATTTTAAATTTCACCATTTAACACTTTAATTTATCCAGTTTGTAGTAGGATTTCTTATAAAATGTAATACTAGTTTCAAAACCTTGGAAAAAAACTAAAGGTACTAATTGATTATAAGATATAGCTAAATTTAAGAAACATTACAATATCAAAATATTACAATTGAGAAAATACAATATTAAAAGTTAACAAAATTAAATCTTAAATATTTTTCAGAAATTCACATATTAATTAAAGTCATTCACAACTGTAGTTGATGCTATGGTAAGATACTCTGATCTTCTCTTCAAGATTAAAATGCTCATTACTCTAGCCATTAAGAGAATAGTAACATTCAGATTGGTCCCTGAGGACCATCCCAGCTTCAGAGATTGCTTTGAGATTGGCTGACATTTTTTCTTCTGCCCAATTCTGCTTCACAAAGGTATTTTTGAGATATTCTCCCAAAAATATTCTGTATGCAAATCTCAGAGTCTTAGAATCTATTGATGAATGTCAACAACACATTTTATAAAGTAATTAGTATTAATTTTTATACTATAAGTTAAATGTATATTACATTAATGAAAGAACTGAATGACTAAAAAGAAGTAAAAATTAAAAAGCTCAAGTTTGTTGGATGACTGAAAATTAGTCAAATATACAGTGTGTCCGTAAAGTCATGGTGCACTTTTGACCAGTCACAGGAAAACAACAAAAGACAATAGAAATGTGAAATCTGCACCAAATAAAATAAACCCTCCCAGTTTCTGTAGGATGATGAGGCAGCATGTGCACATGTGCAGATGATGACATAACACCATGTATACAGTGGAGCAGCCCACGGCCATGCCAGTTGAGATATGGACAGTACAGAGGATAGTTCAGTGTGTTCTGTGGCTCACTAAATTCGAATCCATGACCAAAGTGCAATGTGAATATTGGCGCGTGTTTATAATGAAGCACCACCACATAGGAATAACATTACTTGGTGGGATAAGCAGTTGAAGGAAACTGGCATTTTGGTGGAGAAACCCCTGTTCTGGTAGGTCATCAGTCAGTGACGAGTCTGTAGAGGCTATACGGAATAGCTACCTAAGGAACCCTAAAAAATCTGTGCGTGAGCCCATATCGAACTGCACTGAATAGGTATGAAACTGGGAGAGTTTTCCTTTTATTTGGTGCAGATTTCACATTTCTATCATCTTTTGTTGCTTTCCTGTGACCGGTCAAAAGTGTACCATGACTTTACGGACACACTGTATAATGCTTATATATATACTTTGAACTACTGACTTTGTTAACAAATGAAAAAATGGTGACGTTATATAGCTACAATTGTTCCCTAAAACATAAAAGTACTGCCTGCCCAGGTGGTGGCATAGTGGATAGAGCATCAGACTGGGACACGAAGGACCCAGGATAGAAACCCAAAGGTCACCAGCTTGAGCATGGGCTCATCTGGTTTGAGAAAGGCTCACCAGCTTGAGCCAAGGTCACGGGGTTGAACAAGGGGTCACTTGATCTGTTGTAGCCCCTCAGTCAAGGGGGGTTATGAGAAAGCGATCAAAGAATAACTAAGGTGCCGCAAGGAAAAATTGATGCTTCTCATCTCTCCCTTCCAGTCAGTCTCTTCCTATCTGTCCCCCTATCTGTCCCTCTATCTGTCTCTCTATCTCTGTCACAAAAATAAAAAACAAAATCAGAAAAGTACTAACAGAGGGCTTGATATTGTTTTAGGATTACTAGACTGTGAGAAACATTTTAATGTTTCTAGAACTTTGAAATTTGTTCTAAATTAAGTGATATTTTGAAATAAACAGATTAATTAGCTTTGAGCCCAGATCAAACATTTTTTCTCTATTGCAATGAGGGAAATATTTTTTGCATTGAAGTGCTAGAGAATTTACTGTTTTCACTTTTATGCAGTTAAAATATCAAATGTTAAAGATATTCATGTTTCTCTCTTATCTTTCTAATATTATTATAAGTAAAAATAAAAAATGAACTTACATATTTTAAAAACTTTCAACAATAATTTTAAAAGTATTTTGCAATCAGAAGGTAACTAATATAAATTTTGGACTAAATGGACATCACTTTTTGACTGATAAGTTAATTATTTATTTAATTAATTAATGCATATTATATTGTTACATTTAAGATATTACTAAATGAGCTTGTATTTCTAAATAATATAATACTTCAATTACTTGCAATGATATTTCCTGGTGATATAATTTTAAGATTCAATTTTCTTATCTTTCAAATATATCCACATTAATATTAAACAAAGCAACATATGTAAAGTGCATTGAATACTGCCTGACACAATAGTTACAAAATATTAATTTACTTTCCTCTTTATTAGCCAACCTTTTTACAGATATTCTATTGAATAATTTTTAAAAAAAGTATCTACAGCAAATGTCATAGACTTCTAATAAATGACAATCTATATTATTATTATTATTATTAAAAACAAGATTCTGTTTTAGTTTAATCACATTATGCTATACAAGAATAACCTTAGAGGACTGATTGATGATTTCATGAATAGATTTTTCATTATTGCTAAATTTGGTCAGTTTCAGCAAATTGGATCTATTTTAAAGGGGCAATTAATCGAAAATATTTCTTGATTGTAAACCATGTCTGTAGTTCTTGGAATAAGCAATTTTTGTACTCACAGTATTTGTCTTTGATAAAAGGTAGTATAATAGAGAATTATAAATGCCAAATTATGTATTAACAAAGACTTTTAAAAGCTCACCCTTGCAGTGCTGTAGAATTATTTGTCCTTACTTAATATTTTTGAAGATAATATCAGGATATTTTTAATTCAATACTTAGACTAGATATAAGGAGGAAGAAGTTCTTTAGGAATCAAATAGCTTTGTTGCCAGATCTTCAAAATATTTTAAGCGGTATTTAAAGTTTATGCTAGAGAACTGATTTTTTTATCCAAAAATTTTTTCTAAGTCAAACCCAGAGTTGACTTAAGATGGAAATTCAGGAATGGTTAGTTGTGAGTATAATATTATTTAAATTAACATAGACCACTTAATATTATTTTGTTTTAAAGATTCTTGGCCCATATCAATATGTTCCTCTTAAAGGACTTAATTTTTAGAGGTCTATGAAAAAAGTAATTTCTCTGAGGAAGTTTGTTTATTTTCAGAGTATTTTTTTATTTTTAAATAGGTTCAAATCTAGATAAAATAGAAAACATTTAAGAAACAATGAACTCTAATTTTCAATTTATTCAGATATGTATGTGTATTTTTGTATACACACACATATACACACATACACAATGTTATATAATTTCCGTACATATATCTACATATACCTATGTTTGCATATATATATATAAGTTTAATATGTAAATAAATGTTTATGCTTACATTAATATATACACATACATTTATATATACATATGTGTACACATATACAAACACACTAAATCTATATGTAGCATTACTAACAGTTCCCTGTTAGTGAATTGTTTCCAGACAATGAGAAATTTGGTTTTCATTATCTTCAGAGAAATTACTTACTTTCTCAATTAACATATGTGCCTTAATCTCCCACCCATTCCTACAGCATCATCTGTCCATCCTTCTTTGCTTCGCCTCCACTGACTGACTTCTTCTGATGGCCCCCTCTTTGACCCTTATCCCTTCATTGCTCCTCTTGGATTCTGACATCTGCATGCTGGAAGTGGAAGGTAAGGAAGCAAGGATGGTAATGGAAGGAATGATGAAAACAGACCTTGTTAATTATTTTGAGGCTCACCACAGATGATTAAAGAATAACCATACACAGTCAAGTGGTTTGTATTATGGATATGATTACAGACATGATAGCGATAGCTAATAAGATGGCTGGATGTATTTTTACCATTGTACATTTTAGTAACCAGTTTACTTATTTATTTTAATCATACATAATGTTTTATTGCCATTTGCAAAATTTTACTTTTTAAAATGATAACAATTAGTTCCTATCCAGATATTCTTAGGCAGATTTGAATGGTGTTTTTAATTTTACAACTCTTTTATTTATTTGATTGTAAAATACAGATATTTTCCCTCAAATAACTAGCTCAAGAAGGGAAATACAGATTCATTTATCTGAAAAGCAATTGAAATTCTAGAAAATGCAATATATTTCAATTGTAATATATAAACCACTTCCAGAAATTCAAAGACAAGTCAATTTAATTTCATAAATATACAGTTAATATGTGCTTTAATACACCATGTTTTGACACTAATAGCAAAAGCTGCAGGTTTTAAATATAACTATTGTAATACCACCACAATAAAAAATTAGATATTATTTTGGAAATAAAAAACATTGTGAACAACATTAACCCCCCAAAGTCTAGACTTTCATTTTGTATAGAATATCTGTATGGGAAATAGGCTCTATCTAAAAGTAAAATAAATAAAATGGTCTTTGAAATTTAAAATCCTCTGTGGTTTAAGAATGCATTCATTGATTTTCTTCTTATTTTCACTATTGTGCATTTCACATTTGATTCAAGCTGAGTTTATAATATTATATTCTACTAGTCAAAGGACGGTTAACATTTATTCAATAATTTAAATAGTGCTATGAGTCTTGTTAATAACAAAGGCATTACATTTTTATATTTGTGTTCAAATTAAAATTTTGTAATGGCAAACTTTGACAAGTGAAATAATTAAACTGTAAAATGACTATTTCAGAACCAAAAGTTTATGTTAGAAATGTACTTTGTCTCAAATGTCTAAAAAATTATATTTTTATTTAATATAGTTCATACTCATTATTTGCTTATCTGGAAAAAATAGTGGATATGAAATTCATGTAAATAAAGCCAAGGATGAGAATACAGAAAAATTTGCAAGAGAAGTTTAATATAACAAAAGATAAAATAATGTAATATATTTAAGAATAAAACTGCTATATGATAATCTTTGTGATATGTATCATAACTGTGCATGAGTAATACACTCTAAGTTTTTTGTCTTGAGGAACCTGGTACAGTAATGTAGTAAGAATAAAACCACCAGGAAAATGCTGGGCATCATATATAATCATACTGGAAACAAAACTTACATCACTGGACTAACCTGTGTGATGTTGTAATATTTAAATTAATAACACTAATAAGTTTTAGTTTCTACAAATTATACAAAAGTTCATTGACAGTGGAAAAGGTGCAAAGGAAAGTAATCACATTTTTTTTTCTTTTTACAGGGGGAGAGAATACAGAGTGAAACAATGAAATATCGCTATAGTATACTTTAATTCACACTCAAGCCAAGAGAACGGAAACATACTTTAAGATCCATAAATTCACAACTAGGTAACATTATAAAAAATTGTGGTATACAAAAACAAGAACATGTGCATTTATACAATAGTAACCTAAGATAATTAATATTTAGTAAATTATAGATTTTCTAACCCTCAAGAAGCAAAACTTACAACTTATAAAAAGTATTTAAAATAAGCTTAAGAAAACATAAAAATAATTAAGATAATTACTATTAAAAATATAATTTATATATACTCTTTAAATTTGTTATGTGGGTAAACAAACATGGGATACTTGATCAAAATAATAACTGGATGTGTGGACAACTGACCCATTATAACAAATATGATATCTATAATATTTGAAGTTATTTATACAAATATTAGAACTTTTGAAAGAGTAGTGAAGAAAAAATAATAGGCTAGATTTGTCATTAGTAACCTCTTTTTTATAGGATTTATTTTTACATTCAGAATTCTAGACTTCTTCAAAATGGATTTCAAACTCCATCTAACCTTTTTTCTTTCATTTATTGTTGGAATATAATGGTAAACCAGCTTTACAATAGCTTAACCAAATAGCAATTTTATTTTTTTAATAAGCATATGTAGTTATCGACCGTCAGGGCTACCATAGAAAGTCTATAGTTGCCAACAGGGACTTAAGCTCTTCTTGTCTCTTAACCAAGACATTCTTCAAGCAGAGTCTTTGTTCTCATGATTTTTAACTTGTGACTGCAAGATTGATGCTTCACCTCCAGCCATTGTGCTGGCTTCCATCAGGAAGAAAGGCAAGAGCAAAACACATTGCATGCATACCAAGATTGTATTTTTTAAAAAGTTTTCTAGGTGGCTCATTTAATAAATTTTTTGATCATTTACTTGCCTTCAAGTCTATGAGATACTGAGAAATGCAGTATAATTTTTTCCTGACAGACTTTTGACACATCCCTTCTATTTGAATAAAAGTTTTCTTAAAAAGAATGATAAACTAAGCAACAAGAAATGGCTGAAATTGCAGGATTTGATAATTCTTTTAAATTAATGTTTCATTTATTTTTAACTTTATCAGTACTTACATTTCTCTACAGCTTTAAGAGTTAGAAAGCCAAAGTAGATTTTGCTAACAATTATAAATATATATCCATTAATTAGGCTTTGTGAAAAATTATGTCGGTAATAACAAAACAACTATTTTTATGTAATTACTATGCGCCAGACATGATCTTATATATTTTAAGCTCTTTTATTGAGTTGTAGAATGCACAAAACAAAATATATTTTAGATATTATTATTCTTATTATCTAGGCAAAGACACTGAGTTGTACAAGGATCAATGAATATATTTTCCTATAATCATATATCTAGGAAGAGGTAGAGAAGAGGTTATGACCCAGTCATTCTGGCTCCAGAATCAAAGCTAAGAACAGAAATGTACTACAGGTAGACTTAGTCTTAGTAAAATTGCAGCCAGTTTCAATCCAGATTAATTTCTGATAGAATTTTAAATAATCAGTCTCTTGGCTAGACCTGTGGTGGTGCAGTGGATAAAGCATTGACCTGCAATGCTGAGGTCACCAATTCGAAACCCTGGGCTTGCCTGGTCAAGGCACATATGGAAGTTGCTGTTTCCTGCTCTGCCACACTTCTTTCTCTCTCTCTCTCTCTCTCTCTCTCTTCTCTAAAATAAATAAAATTTTAAAAAAATAATCAGTCTCTCAACCTATATGACTAAAAGAAGAGAAAATCTTTTTTGAATGGAAATATGATTGTCTGGATCCCCTGCATTTTTTTTTCTTTCACATTGCTGGAATACAATTCAAAATTACTAGATATGAGAAAAGGCAACTGATATGATCTATAATCACTAGAAAAGCAGGCAGTATAAATAGATCCCTGTTTTATCCAGATCTGGGTAGTAACATAACCACTTTTGAATAACATTTATTAATATTTTTTTTTTTTTTTTTCCTGAAGCTGGAAACAGGGAGAGACAGTCAGACAGACTCCCGCATGCGCCCGACCGGGATCCACCCGGCACGCCCACCAGGGGCAACGCTCTGCCCACCAGGGGGCGATGTTCTGCCCATCCTGGGCGTCGCCATGTTGCGACCAGAGCCACTCTAGCGCCTGAGGCAGAGGCCACAGAGCCATCCCCAGCGCCCGGGCCATCTTTGCTCCAATGGAGCCTTGGCTGCGGGAGGGGAAGAGAGAGACAGAGAGGAAAGCGCGGCGGAGGGGTGGAGAAGCAAATGGGCGCTTCTCCTGTGTGCCCTGGCCGGGAATCGAACCCGGGTCCTCCGCACGCTAGGCCGACGCTCTACCGCTGAGCCAACCGGCCAGGGCTATTAATATGTTTTAAAAAATAAAGAAAAAAAATAGGAAAGTAGACAAAATAATGGATATTTTCAGCAAGTAATTGAAAACTAGAAAATGTCTAGATGTCCATCAATATTTAACTAAATAGTTTTTTATATACCGGCCTATGAATGACTTAAAACTATAAGCAAAATGTATTTCACAAACAAATATTAAATGAACAAAGTCAAACATAAGAGTACAAACAATATATTGCCATTTTCATAAGATATAAAACATGTTGAACATAATCTATGGTGTTAATATATTACCAATGAAGTAGTGAATTTGTGGCTAGAAAATAGAATTAGGGGGCTTTGGATATAGTAGCAGTATTTTGTCTCTCAGTCAGGGTGCTGATTATAAGTGTTCAATTTATGAAAATTCGGCAGTTGTAAGCATATATAATATACATAAAAACATTTTTATAAAATCTTTTTCAAAATACTTGTTTTGTTGAACTTGAGGGAAGCACTGAACTACCTGTTGGGTGGTGGTGTCATTAACATAACTGTTCTTATTCTCAAGAATTTTAAAATCTGGTGGTAGAGATACTTATGAAAATGAGAATACTGAGTCATATCTCTATGGGGTACATGGTAGATAGGTACATTTGGACATATAAAAGGTATCAGAGGAGCCTGACCAGGCAGTCACGCAGTGAATAGGGCATGAGATTTCGAACCCAGGTTCGAAATCCCAAGGTCACCAGCTTGACTGTGGGCTCATCCAGCTTGAGCATGGGCTGACTATCTTGAGCGTGGGCTGACCAGCTTGAGCGAGGGATCATAGACATTACGCCATGGTCACTGGCTTGAGCCCAGAGGTCGCTGGCTTGAAGCCCAAGGTCACTTGCTTGAGCCCAAAGGTTGCTGGCTTGAAGCCCAAGGTCACTGGCTTGTGCAAGGGGTCACTCACTCTGCTGTAGCCCCCTGGTCAAGGCACATATGATAAAGCAATCAATGAACAATTAAAGAACATCTCTCTTCCTTCTTATCTGTCCCTCTCTCTGACTCTCTCTCTCCCTGTCTCTGTCAAAAAAAATAATTAGAGAAAAAAAGATAAACTCTTACATGATCTGAAAAATAAATAAGTGTTAGCAAAATAAGAAAGTGGTAACAGAATGTATACTCTCTATCTCTCCCTCACCCCAGGAGACTGGTAGTCATGGGAATATAAAAGAAGTAGTAAAAACTAGAGGGGATGAAAGATCAAAGAAAATATCTTGTTTCCTTTGTAGTGGGAGAGCATGTTGTGGGAAACAAAAATGTTTTTTTAAAGAGGTGGGGCTTAACATGTAATCAAGAGTTGAAATTAATGATGCAATAAGGTACTAATGAAAATAAGGGGGGAAAATGAGTTTTTGAACACAGGTGGAAGAATCAGCTTTGATAAAAAGCCAGACATTTTCTCTACAACTGTAGGATTTTTTTTTGAAATGTACTAGAAGGGCAGTGTGGGGCTGGGTATTTGTACTTCTTGTCCATGTCCAGTTTGGTTTGGTAAACTAGGCTCTTCTCATTCTTCACATGTAGAGACTACTCTATTAGCTGTGTTGAACTAAAAAGGACTGAGGAACAGAATGCTAGAACTTCCATTATGTATGTGAATATATTCTTCAGAGACTGTTTAATCTAAATTAGACTTATAAAAATAAATGCCTATGGGATCTGATGATTTACTTAATCAATCTAACCAATTTAAATAATCAGAACTGTAATTTAAACCATAGAACAAAATTAAGTTCTATAAAACTTACAGATTAAAATCTCAGAGCCAGGAAAATATTTTTCTCTTTTGATAAAAATACTGTTTGATTAGTTAGAAATTAGAATTAAGGTTTACATTCAATTTCAGTAGCTTTACTTCACTTAGATTCTAGTAGAATCATTCTCCTTTACTATAGTCCTCCCTTGTTTTAAAACTTAATGTATGTAAACACTTTTTATCTGTATTTTAACGTAAGTTTTCAAAGTTTAAGATTTATGTTCAGGTGCACAAACTCATGTCCTCATAGACAAAACAGACTGCCACAAACCCAAAATTAATTTAATGATATAGTTTGAATTTATTGTATAGTCTAAATCAGTGGTAGTCAACCTGGTCCCTACTGCCCACTAGTGGGCGTTCCAGCTTTTTTTTTTTTTTTTTTAGATTTTATTTATTCATTTTTATTGGAGAAAGAGAGAGAGAGAGAAGGAGAGAGAGAGAGAGAGAGAAGAGGGGAGGAGCAGGAAGCATCAACTTCCATATGTGCCTTGACCAGGCAAGCCCAGGGTTTCGAACCAGTGACCTCAGCATTCCAGGTTGACAGTTTATCCACTGCACCACCACAGGTCAGGTGGCGTTCCAGCTTTTATGGTGGGCGGTAGCAGAGCAACCAAAGTATAAATAAAAAGATAGATTTAACTATAGTAAGTTATTTTATAAAGATTTATTCTGCCAAACTTAGCAAAAATTTGCAGTAAAGTACTTGGTAAGTAATTATTATTATATGCTTTAACTTGCTGTAACTCTGCTTTATAAATTTTATAAAGTTACTTCCCTACTTTATAAATCACCATTACTGTGGAACCAGTGGGCGGTTAGAGAATTTTACTACTAACAGAGATACAAAAGTAGGCGGTAGGTATAAAAAGGTTGACTAACCCTGGTCTAAATCCTTGGTACTTTAAGTGTAGTATATAGACTATCAGGTGGGAGCTTATAAGAAATACCCTACCGTATTTGCTTAATCAAAATCTTTATTTTAACACACATGATATTACTTCTAAGTGATTTGTATGCCCATAAAATGCTCAGTGTACAAGTCTAGTTAAATAGTTAACCCTTTCCCCCCTCTTTGAGGTATTAGTGGATTTCTGTTGCTACATAACAAAATATTACAAACAGTTGTTTAAACAACATACTTTTAATATCTTATATTTTCCATGTATCAGGGGTCTTGGGATAGTTTAGCTGGATCCTCTGATCAAAGTCTCCTAAAATGAAGTTAGCAGTCACGTTGTATCCCTTTCTTTTCTTTTCTTTTTAAAATATAATTTAAATATGACATTGTGTAAGTTTAAGATGTACAAAATATTGGTTTGATATACTTACATACAGCAAAGTGATTAAAACCATAGCCTTAGCTAACACCTACCACATGTCATATAATTACAATTTATTTTCTGCAATGAGAATATTTAAGTTACTCTCTCAGTAATTATCAAGTATATGATAGAATGTATCACCATCCTATAGATAAGATACCTAGAAATTATTCATCTTATAACTTTGACCTACATCTTCTCATTTCCTCTATTCCCTAGACCTAAAAATCACTATTCTACTCTGTTTCTAAGTTTTGTTTTGTTTTTTTTTTAAGATTATTTTTGTACAGTAACATTGTACAGTATTTGTCTTTCTCTGTATGACTTATCTCACTTAAGCATAATGTCCTCAGCATCCATCCATGTTGTCTCACATGGCAGAATTTTCTTTTTCTCATGGATCAATAATATGACATTCTGTGTACATACTATATCGTTATCCATTAATCCATTGATGAACACTTAGATTGTGTCTGTATCTTAGCTAATGTGAAAAATGCTGCAGTGCATAGGTGAGTGCAGATAAATACAAATCTGCGTGTGTGTGTGTGTGTGTGTGTGTCAAGTAGAGGGGTTGCTGGTAATTCTATTTTCTTCTTCTTATTATTATTTTTTATTATTTTTTTTTTCTGAAGCTGGAAACGGGGAGGCAGTCAGACAGACTCCCGCATGCGCCCGACCGGGATCTACCCGGAACGCCCACCAGGGGGCAATGTTCTGCCCATCTGGGGTGTCGCTCTGTCATGACCAGAGCCACTCTAGCGCCTGGGGCAGAGGCCAAAGAGCCATCCCCAGCGCCCAGGTCATCTTTTGCTCCAATGGAGCCTTGGCTGCAGGAGGGGAAGAGAGAGACAGAGAGGAAGAAGAAGGGGGGGGGGAAGCAGATGGGCACCTCTCCTGTGTGCCCTGGCCAGGAATCGAACCCGGGACTTCTGCACGACAGGCCGATGCTCTACCACTGAGCCAACCGGCCAGGGCCTGGTAATTCTATTTTTAACTTTTGAGGAAATTTCATACTATTTTTTATAGTAGATACATCAATTTATTTTCCTCCCAATAGTTCAAAAAGGTTCCTTTTTCTTTACATTATTGCCAAAACATATCTCTTGTCTTTTTGATAACTATTCTAATAGATATGAGGTGATAGATATCTCATTATGCTTTTGATTTGCATTTTCCTAATGATTAGTGATGTTGAGAACCTTTTCACATATTTGTTGGCCATTTTTATGTCTATTTTGGAAAATGTCTATTCTGTTCCTTTGCTCATTTATTTTTATTTCATTTTGTCCTTTTTATTTAATTTACTGAGTTACAAAATTATACTGGTTAACAAAATTATACAGGTTTCAGATGCACAATTTCATAACACATCTCTGTACACCATGTTGTGTGTTCATGACCCCAAGTCAAGTGTTCTTCCATCACCATTTATCTCCCCTATATATATCCTCCTTCACCCCTCCCATGCTATTGTCTGTGCACATGAGGTTTTTTTCCTCTTTTCTTTGCTCAGTTCCTCCACCCTCCCACCTAACCATCTAAACCCCCCATTCCCAACTGCTGTCATTGAACAAGTTGGTGATTGGGTGGCCATCTAGTAGGGTACCATGCCTGAGCCAGCAATATCCTCTGCTTATTTTAGGTTGGATTGCTTTTTGTTTTGTTTAATTTTGTATTTTTTATTGAGTTTTAGGAGTTATTTATATATTTTCAAAGTTAACCACTTATCAAATATATGATTTACAAATATTTTCTCCCATTTCATAAGTTGCTATTTCATTTTGTTGATTTCATTTTTTTTTTTTTGCTCTGCACAAGTATTTTAATTTGATATAATCTCACTTACTAATATTTGCTTGGTTTGCTTGTGCTTTTGGTGTTATATGTCAAAAATCACTGTCAATACCAATGACAAGTAGCTTTGTCTTAGTTTCCTCATTAGACTTTTAAGGTAACAGTTTATGTCTGTCTTTAATCCATTTTGTGTTCATTTTTTCTGAGTGGTCTAAATTAGGAAACAATTTCATTCTTCTGTGGTGGTTATCTAGTTTCCCAGCACAATTTATTCAAGAGACTATCTTTTCCCCATTGAGTATTCTTAAATCCATATTCAAATATTAGTTAACTCTATATGCAATGGTTTATGTCTGGGCTCTTGATTCTGTTTTATTGGTCTAGTGCAGGGGTAGTCAACCTTTTTATACCTACCACCCACTTTTGTATCTCTGTTAGTAGTAAAATTCTCTAACTGCCCACTGGTTCCACAGTAATGATGATTTATAAAGTAGGGAAGTTACTTTACTTTATAAAATTTATAAAGCAGAGTTACAGCAAGTTAAAGCATATAATAATAATTACTTACCAAGTAATTGATGTCAGATTTTTGCTAAGTTTGGCAGAATAAATCTTTATAAAACAACTTACTATACTTAAATCTATCTTTTTATTTATACTTTGGTTGCTCCGCTACCGCCCACTATAAAAGCTGGAATGCCCGCTAGTGGGTGGTAGGGACCAGGTTGACTACCACTGGTCTAGTGTATATTTTATGTCAGTGCCATACTCCTTTGATTACCATACCTTTGTAGTAGCTTGAAACAAAAACTGTGGCACCTATATAGTGTTATTCTTCTTTTGCAGAATAACTTTGGCTATTTGCGGTCTTTTGTGGCTACATATTAATTTTAAAGATTCTTTTGATTTCTGTGAAAAATGCTATTAAAAGTTTGTATGGACTGCACTGTGCCTATAGACAGCTTTTTGTAGTATTTATATTTAACAATATTAATTCTTCTGATCCTTAATTATGGATTATCTTTTGTTTTGTTTGTGTTTTCAATTCCTTTTATCAAAGACTTATAGTTTTGTGTAGACAGTTCTTTCACTTCTTTGGTTAAATTTATTCTTAAGTATTGTATTGTGTTTGATGCTATTGTGAATGGAATTAAGAAAATTTTTTTCAGATATTTTGTTGTCAATGTGTAAAAATGCAATAGTTTCTGTATACTGGTATTATACCCTGAAACTTTATTAAATTTGTTTATTAGTTCTAGCAGTTTTTTGGTGGTCTTTAAGATTTTTATATACAATATCATATCATCTACAAAGACCATTTTACTTTGTCTTTTCCAATTTAGGTGCCTTTTATTTCTTTTCCTTCCCTGATTGCTATGGATGAAAGTCCAGTACTATGTTGAATAAGAGTGATGAGACTGGGCACCCTTGTCTTGTTATGATCTTTGAGAAAAAGATTCCTTCTTTCACTGTTGAGTATGATGCTAGCTATGGGCTTACCATAGATGGCCTTTCTTATGTTGATATATATTCCTCCATATCCAATTTATTGAGGGTTTTTACATTAAAGAATGTTATAGCTTGTCAAATGCTTATTCCACAACCACTGAGATGAACATATAATTTTTACATTTTTTTGTTTTATTAATGGCATATATCACATTGATTTCTGTACCTTAAACCATTCTTGCATTTCACAAATACATTCCATTTGATCATTGTTTATAATACTTTTAATGTGCTGTTAAATTTGGTTTGCTGATATTTTGTTGAGAATTTTTGTATCTATATTCAATAGGGATATTGGCCTATAGTTTTCTTTCCTTGTAGTGTCCTTAAACACCTATCTTAAGTATCATCATAACGCTGGCATTGTAAAGAAAGTTCCAAATGTTCTCTCAACTTCAATTATTGCAATAGTTTAAGAATTGGCATTAATTAACCTTTACATGATTGGTAAAATTCAGGTAATGAAAGCATGTGGTCCTTGGTTTTTCTGTTTTGGGAGATCTTGATTCTTGTTTCAACCTCTTTATTAATTATTGTTTCATTCAGATATTCTATTTTCTCATTACTCTTTCTTGGTAGGTTGTATGTTCTAGAAGTTTATCCATATTTTAGTTACCCTTAAATTGTCCTTCTTTTAACCTTTCGATATCATAATTTACCTCTTTTTTATTGTGTATCCATTAATAAATTATTGTAACTAGAAATTTTTAGTACTGTTGTTCTTTAACTTTAATCTAGACTTAACTACTTAAAACACTACTATATTAGAGTATTGTGAATCAGACTATCTGTTTATTGTTCCCAATGTGCTATGTATATTTTCATATGTTTTTATGTCACTGATTAACATCCTTTTATTTTGGTGAAAAGGACATCTTTCATTCTTTATCTTGCCTTTGTTTTGAAGGATAACTGTGCTGAGTAAAGTATTCTTTGTTGGAAGTTACTTTTTTTCAGCACTTTAAACCTATCATTTTCTCCTGGCCTGCAGGGTCACTGCTGAAAAATTCATTAGTAGCCCTTATGGGATTTATATGTAAGTGAGTTTTATTATAATATGTCTTGTAGAAGTTTGTTTTGTATTAAAATTTGGGGGATAATCTATTAGCTTCAAAAATTTGGATGTCCAATTTCTTTTCAGGTTTGGAAAGTTTTCAGCCATTATTTCTGTAACCTTTCTATTCCTTTCTCCTTCTTTTCTCTTTCTGGAATTCCAATGATGCCAATATGGCTCCTAGGCCTCAGAAGAAGTGGAGGGGTGAGGGTCAATGCAGGGAGGGAGTCATTGATTGGTGTCAGCACAAGCAAATACCTGAAGAAAAACTGATGAAATCTGCAGGGTATATGCACTGGCTGTGCTGCCCATCAGTCTGTGCAGTGGTGAAATCTGTTGCGTTTATTGCAGAGGAGGTCACTGTAAACTATGATGACTCCCACTATGTGGCTGCTATCGAGAGCCTCTGCTTTTCTCCCTTTTCCTCAACCATTTTTATGCCTGTGTCTTACTAATCTCTGTGGGGTAAAACCAACATGGGACTTCAGGCACTGCCTTAAAAGGTTGGCCTACTTAGGGAAACCCTTGCTTGGGACTTCCTTCTTGGAACTGAGCAATGCTGGCTGGAGGGGTGGGGTGATAGAGACAAAATGAAACTTTCTTCTTATTTTATATAGTTATTGTCAGATGTTTCATTCCACTGTGTTGCTGAAGTTTCTTAAGTGGACACCAGAGCTCTCCCAGAGCTGTTTTTGTTTGTGGATAATTGTGTATTTGCTGATCTTTGTGCAGGGACAGAAGCTGGAGTTTTCTATAATACCACCTCTTTTTTGGTGATGACACTCCTTGCTGTGTTCCTTTCTGAAGTTCTGAGTCTTCCTAAAAGCTCGTGTGGTTTTTAACACAATTCATTTCCTTGAAGTCATTGAACTCATTGTATATGTTTCTTCAAGGTCAGACGACTTTGTCTCTAATCTCAGGGAAGTAATAAACCCTCATTTAAAGCTTTAACTCATTGGGTCAGAGCCATACACAAATGTTTTTTATTACATCAAAGTCAAACTAATTAGAGATAAGTGAACCCATAAATTCCATTCACTTTCTCTATATAATGTAAAATACCAAGGGAAAAACATGCATCATAGTCACTATCCTACATCCCACCCTGTGCCACTACACAGACACAAAAGGAGTTTATAAAAGATGTTTTATACCAGGAGGAGAGAATCTTGAGAGCCATTTTAAAATCTGCCTGCCCCTGAACATAGCCATGAAACTAAATGAGCATACATGTAAAAAGGAAAGGTAGAATTCTTTGGGTGAAGTGCAGAGCGCATTCCTAGCAGCTGTGGCTGATGTAATGCTATGAGAATACTCCAGCTCCCAGAACCCTCCTGGGCATACCCTTAAAGGGCATGTCCACTTTAAGGAAGTGACTTAGCGTCAACCATGCTGCTCCCTGATCTTTTCAGCAGTTGACTATGAAGGACACGCTGTAACATCCTATTGGCTGAACCCATGTATATAAGCTAGTTTACTTCCTGAATAAAGTGGATCTGCGTCACTGAACCTGGTCCCCGGAGTCGGGTCTTTGCGTCTCCGTTGTCCTCACCCCTGGCAGGACTTGTCCACAGAATTCTATTTCCAAGACATATAGTTTTAAACTTGTGCATATTAAATGCTAAATGTTTAGAGAAAAAATATAAATAAAAATTTATATATAACTTAGTAATCATGTGAAATTATATATTGATTTTTATTAAAGATAGCACTGTCAATCAAACCCACATATTCTATCTAACCTTATTATGTCTATTGGTATTTTTTATGAGAGCAAAGTATATTCATTTGCTTTACTTCAAACACTCCAGATACACACATATTAATTATTTTTTCTTAGGTAGCTAGTCATCTAAAAAATTCATAATTTTTCTTATTTTTAAAATTAGACATGATTAATTTGAATGTTATTTCAGTATATATTTATATGTATGTTTATTTTAGTAATTAGAGATTATCATAAGGGAAAAAAAAGACTAGTAAAGAATTTTTTAAGGATATAGAATGCTGAATCAAGGCTAATATTCTATTACTATTCTGACAGAAATACAACTTTTGAAGCTGCTCTGACTTATCATTGTTATGTTTTGAAGTGATAATTAACAGTTAATATTACTAAAAGCACAGTAATGGGATCTCTGCTAGATTTCGTATCTTGTCTTGATACTGAAATACACTTATAATCCTTAATTATAAGGTTTTACTGAATACATGTTGAAACATGTTATAAGTATAGATTTATATAAATATACCATGGTTTTTATACCATTGCTAATACATTTTATGTAATGAGTTATTTGGTTTTAGATGATGTCCTTTAGTTTTAGAGCAAGTCAAAGGACATTGTTGGTATATGTTGGAAGAAACATATTCTCTAGCTTACAGTATCCTTTCTGGTTGATGTCTCTAAGCAGTTTTCATATTTTACTGTGTGTACAGAATTCCTTAATTTAACAAATGTTTCTTTAAAGCATTTTATATATATATTTAATATGTTCTATATAAATATATTTTATATATTCTGAGCATTTTTATGTGTGTTAGATACACATGCTGAGAAAAAGGGTTACATTCAAGTGAAGGTTTGAGAGGACTAACAAATGATGAAATTCTCAATAAATTAAAAAAAAAGACAAATGGATATTCACATGATGAGATGGGCAAAAAATGAAATAAAGGGTCAAATATTGTAACTTAAAAAAAAACAAAACATAAACAGTTGGCTCACAGGAAGCTTTTCCCTTTCTTCACATTCAGGCCTGTATAAAATCAGGTTGTATTGTCTAAATAATGGGAAAAAAGACACTGGCACCAGCATTAGTTTCAGGTTACCACAGGCCTCTCAGATACCAACCTACCCAGCAGGTGCACCCAAATGTGTCTTTAGGACTTAAAGTTCTACAGTCTAAGCCTTTGTCCTTATTAGACTGCAAACATCTGAATCTATATCAGTCGCCCCTACTTTAGTATGAATGAACTTATCTTCTTTTCATGGTCAGTTTTGATAGTAAAGACAACATGAGGAGAGCAAGCTGAATGGGGTACCGGCAGTGGGAAGAGGCAGAGATGCTGGGGACTGCTCTTTGTCTCCCGCTCTGGTCCTGCTGGCCCCCAGACCATGTCGATGCTCTTTTCTGAGCTGGTGGCTGGCCTTTCTTCATCTTTCTATAGCATTGCTGAGTCCTGCCACCCTTGACCTTTTTGCATCTGTTTCAGTTTTTAGACCAATCTCCCCCCAACCTTAGTCTTCTTCACTTTGGTTTATTTTCTAACTGCTCTGAGATCTCTCTTCAAAAAAACAAGTCTGACTGCATCATTTTAAAACCTTCTCACTGAGCATATGTGACACGAGGGAACATGAATTTCACTCCCCAGCCTGGCTTTGAAGCCCTGGCCCTCTATATCAGCTTCCCCATTCCCCAAAGTCATTGCTCCTTCCCTTGATGAAAGCAGAGCCTAGAGTGCCTCCTGATGGATGTTGGGTTGATTTGAATTTATCCCCTCAGAAAAGTAAGACTTAAAATTTTATATATAGGAAAAGGGCAGGATCTTGGTTTCTGTTTGATCAGCGAAACTAATTCCGTGAGGATAAGCCTTGTCCAAGGTCACACAGCTGATAAGCGACAAGCCGCAAGCCTTTAGTCTGCGCCTTCATGTTTATCCCAATTTAGCAGAGTGCCTCAGGAGAGGGAGGGAGAAGCTGCAGGAGCCCATTCGGGTGCCCTGGCAACTCTGAGACAGAAACTGTATTTCTGAAAACTAAAGCCACTTAGGGGTTCCCACCCCCAGAACACCTCCCCACATTGGTCACCCCATCTGAGCTAGGGGTGCTAGCAGAGCAAATTGAGGCTCAGAAAAAAAAAGCACAGACAGATTACGAAAGGCATATTCTAAAAGTGATGTCTCTCTTCTCACTCCTGCAACTACTGTAGTTTAAAATCACCACCAAACTGGATTCATAGTGCCGCTCTGCACATGCAGTGGGTGCTCCAGACCTTGATAAAGATTCTGACACCAAGGATTTCTACACAACAATAGGGAGATCCCTCAAACCCGGGGAGGTTCTGGCACCATTTGAGGCCAAGCACCAGGCAGTTTTGTTACTGGCCATTACAGAATGCTTAGTCCTAATTTTTCTCTCCTCTGAGGAAAAAAAGATTCTAAGAGTGAGAAAGGTCTATAGAGTGGCAAGGGGGTGTTCAATGTCTGTGGCACAACAGAAGTATTAGGTAGCCACAAAAATGTTGAGAAAGAATATCTGTACTGTATTTACTATTGTGAATTGACTACAACATGTCATTGAGTTGGGGGTGGGGGAGCAGGTTTGCAACAATAACAACGGAAGATAAATAAATGAAATGTCAGCTTTCCTGCCTATAGAGACTTTGGACTTCTTTGTACTCAGCCTTGAAATTAGATAGGCATATTTCCTCACACAATTTAGGCAGTGTATAGTCAAATGTACTTCTTAAATTGTTGGGATATATAAGTTAAATTCTGTGTTAAACAGTTCTTTTATAATTTTTGTTTTGGCTAAATAATGGCTGACTCTACAACAACTAATGACTGATACAGAGATTGATACCTGGATTACTTGAAGTGGATGCAGTCACAATTTAAAGATTGAACATGCTAATAATCTGCAGCAATTATAAAACTAAGTTCACATAGCAGCCTAAAGTCCTGGCCTGTGGACCTGCCTAAAAATACACTAGTGGTACAAAATTGTTTGCAGACCATATGCTACTAAGATATGATTCTCACTTTAGTCTCTTGAAACACCTGGCTGCCCTATGCTTCCTTATTTCAAGGTCAAGCTGTTTAACCACACATGGCCATTCATCTATCAAGGTCAATGAGGGCCAAACCTATTTTGTGAGTACTTGTGACTGTGACATGTTAAAAAACTCTGCTGCGTAAATGTCTGCCACCTGTGTGGCAAAGTGGCAGTTAGATTTCCAAATACATCAAGATCAAAAATGCCTGCTTCTAAAAACCTAAGTCATAAACCCATTCACCTGTGCTCCGCCATTTAAAATATATCATCCTCTTCCCATTCCTTAATCAAAACAAGCAAACAACAACCAAAAACAAACTAAAACCCCAAAGGAACTCACATAATTCAATTATTTCACTACAAACTGCAATGAAAAAGTAACTTGTTTTTGAAAGCCTATTCCCTGAATAGAAATACCTTGGACATAATAGTCATATTATTTCTAGATAAACACATATTTTATTTATTTACTAATTATTTTAATTAAGTAAGAGGAGGGGAGGCAGAGATGGACTCCTGTATGTGCCCTTGTAAAGCCAGAAGGCAAGGCCAAAGCCACCATCACAGCAGCAGCCGCCTGGCCCATGCAGGTTCGCATAAGATTTGGACAGTCGGTAAAGAAACAACGAAGCCACAAACTGGTGGGCCATCGTCTTTAATTCTAGCTTGCACCCAGCGGGCAAGTAAAAATACACACTGGGCTCCAAAACCCAGTCACATTCAGTGCTCACAAAGCCACTGACTTATCCGAGTTTCCTAGAATCAAAGGTTTCTAGCTCACCAGACTTATTCACCTCTGTTCCCCATCTCTTTCCTTATCCCAGATACAAACTCTACACAAACTGGCATTTCACTCAGCACTCCACCATCTTGGCTGCTTCTCCTGGCCTCCTCCACATGGCCTTTCTCTGCTCTCCTCTGCTCTCTCTTCTAGTCATCCCAGGAACCAAGAGGGCAAGTTCCCGTTCCATCCCTATTTTATAGTGTAGCTTCACAACCTCTAATCCAATATACAAAATAGGGAAGTCTCTAATACAAAGTCACTTCTCTGAGGCATGATTGGATTGTACCACCCCACATCAAAAAGGGTGGGAAAGGCTTAATCCCAAAACCAAGCCCCAGGCTACAATGATCCTGCCTGCCCCCAACACACATTAATATCACCTGGGTGACGGCATCTTTAACAAAGTGAGCATAATACATTTTATCTGCCCAACAGCCCCGAACTGGGATCCACCTAGCAAGCCTCCTACCAGGTGATGCTCTGCCTGTCTGGCTGGCTCTGTTGCTCAGCAACCAAGCTATTTTAACTCCTGAGGCAAGGTTATGGAGCCATCTTCAGTACCTGAGGACAACTTTGTTCAAACCATCCGAGCCATGGTTGCGGAAGGGGAAGAGGGGGGTGGGGAAGCGGATGGTCGTTTTTCCTGTGTGCCTTGTTCAGGAATCAAACCAGGACATCTACACACTGGGCCCATGCTCTACGGCTGAACCAACCTGCCAGGGCTAAACTCATATTTCTCAAGCACAGCATACTACAGCACAGTTTAAATAACAAATTGTTAATATTGCTTTTCTGAATTTAGCAAGCTTGCTATGATGTCACAGGCTATACTGGAAAACCTCATCAGGTAGTTAGGATGCTTACAAATTACTAAACACAGATCAGAGCATGTTCTCCATTCACACAGCCAGATCTAAAAAAAAAACTAAAAGAACAACCAGATAACATCCGTTCTTCTTTCAAATGCACCTATCAGTTAAGTCATGCTTCTTTCCTTATAAAAAGTGAGAGGGGCAGAATTGAACTTTAGAATTATTCTGAGGTATAGTGAAGCAAAAATCACTCCTTTCATGAAGAGGCATGGATGTGTGTGTTTGGGTGTGTATGAGAAGGCAGTGACAGTATGTGAACAAGCAAGCAGAAAAATGAAAACACTCCACAGTGGTTAGACACTCACACAGGGCATTGCCATAGAGAATGCTGGGACCCAGGGCAGGACTACTTCAGACAGGGAAGCTAGTGATGATCTCTTAAAAGAGGTGACAACTGAGCTGAGCTCTAAATGAAATTAAGAGAGCCATTCTTGCAAAGACTTAGAAGAAAAACATTCTGGGTACAAGAAAGAACAAGTAAAAGTATCAAAGAATGGAATGAGCTTACATGTTGAGAGTACAGAAAGACCTATGCAGCTGGAGTGTAGTGAAAGAGGGAGAATGCTCAACAAAATAAGGGTGAGAGATAAACAGAACTAGACCAGGAAGGGTCCGGTAGGCCAGGCTAAGGAGGCTGCTTTTATGACAATATGAGGCACAATGGAAGGTTTTCGGCAGAAGTTTCATATAGCAGATTTATATTTTTGAAGTCATTCTGTTTGCAAAATAGACTGATAGAGAAAAGTAGAAGCTATAGCCAAAGTCCAAAAAAGAGATGGCTTAAACTGAGGTGATAAGGAAAATAGAGTGAGAAATTGCTTGTTTAATAAATAGGAAGGTGGTTCTGGCCGGTTGGCACAGTGGTAGAGTGATGGCTGGTGTATGAATGTCCTGGGTTCGTTTCTGGTAGGGGACCCAGGAGAAGTGCCTATATCTTCTCCACTCCTCCCCCTCTCACTTTTGTCTCTTTCTTTTCCTCCACTCCTGCAGCCATAGCTCGACTACAGCGAGTTGGCCCCAGGTGCTCGTGATAGCTCAATGGCCTCCACCTCAGGTGCTAAAACATGGCTACTTTTGCAATGAAGCAAGGGCCCTAGATGGGCAGAGCACCGCCCCGTAGTGGGCATGCTGGGTGAATCCTGTTCAGAGTGCATGCAGCAGTCTGTCTCTACCTCCCTCCTTCTCGCTAAATTAAAAATGTGTGTGTGTGTGTGTGTGTAGGAAGGTATTGAAACAAAATTTGATTATGGAGTGGATATTAGAGATTATAAAGAGAAGGACATAAAGAACAATGCCAAATTAAGGACATAAAGAGCAATGCCAAATTTCTGGGCCATAAGGAACAGTAATGAGTGTCACTTATGGAAGTGGGAAGATGGAGGATAAAAACAAGCTTGAGTGGAAAAATATCAATGTTCTGCTTTTCATATATCAAGTTTGAGACACTTAGTAAACAGGTAAGAATACACTTGTTTAAGTGAGTATAAGAATCAGTGGAGAGGCATTCATGAAGATAAACATATTAAGATTTTAGGTGATAGCCTAGGGAGAGAAGATATATCCAAAAACTGAGACATCAGGCATTCTTTCAACTAAATAGAAAAGTAGACGAGGAGGAGCTAGCAGAGGAATCTGGGAGGAGAGGTCGTTAAATAGGGAGAGAATAAGGAGAGAGGTGATAACACAAACTAAGGAAAGACATTGTTTCAAGATGGAAGAATGAGCTAACACCCAAATACAGAAGGCTTCAAGAAGTGAGGTAGATGGTATTCCATGTACAGCCATAGTGTTTTCTCCTTCTTTTCCTTCTCTTTAAATTAGAAGTTTAGAATCCTCCTCAGAAATTCAAATTTAAAATTGTCTGCATAGAGTCCTTAGGTCTCAGAAAATCCTTTTTCAAGTGATCTGAACCCCTCCCCTTTAAAACAAACAAACAAACAAACAACAAAAAACACTATCATAGGATCATTAAGAAATAAATTGTTGCTTTAAGTAGCTAGAATTTTGGTTTTGTATCAATATATATATATAATCAGTTAAGAAAACATTACTGCATTTAAAAAATTTTTCCTTATTGTTCTCACCCCTGGAAGATAACAGCAGCAAAGTCATCAAAATGTAGAAGAGTAATATGATCAATAGGCTTTCAAGGGTGAGTAACAGGAGTGGTCTGCTTGAGTGTTAGCAATAAACTATGGAAAATGTAGAAACAACAATAAAACCAATTAAAACTGGCTGGCAATTTTAAACTATGCCAGTGATAAAATGATCCTCTAATCAATTGCTGCAGTGACCCTTAAGTTCTAAATATATGTTTATGTTTACATTTTTATATATGTGCTATTTTCAACTGAGCACATTTTTACTATTTATTTTTTATTAACATATTTTGTGTGAAAATTAAATTGTGCTTTTCAGTTTTCTCTCAACAAACATGGATTCAATTATACGTGTTTGTTTTGAAACTAAAGTCATTTAGATTTTTGATTATTTGAGCTCACTTTGGAAGCAAAGCATGTCTCCAACCCTTCTGTTGTGGTATATTTCAGGTATTAAACAGTTGATTCAGAATAAACAATGATAACAGTGAGTTTAAAGGCAAAGGGAAAGAACATAACTCCATTCTGTTTTTGACTATGATGACTTGAAGTTTTTATTTGCTTAATTTTTATCTCTGTTTTACTTTACTTTCTCCTCTCTCTCCCTCTTTATATATACACACACACACACACACACCCCTAAACATATATATATAGATATAGATATATTTCCTGAAGAGACATTTGAAAGCTACTAGAATTAATCCTGAAGAAACAAAGATTTAGAATTATTATTTCTAAAATTCATTGTTAAGTGGGATTTTTATGAATTTCTGACAAACTTTTCTTTATGTTTAAGACTTTCCCAAACTATTTGTGTATCCTTTTGTTTGTGTGAGAGAAACTGTTTGGAAAAAAAATTAATAACAAGGATTGTTCAAAAAGCTATGAGTAAAGCATGATTCACACTGTCAAATGTGATTATGTGGTCAATTTTGATGAATTCATTGATAAAGTTCCAAAACTACAGCTCAGAAATTAAAACTGTAATCATTATTTATTATAATATCAAACCAATATATAGGTATATATTTATTTTTTCATTGCAAAAAATACACTAATATAATTTTTTAAGTTTAAAATTTTATTATTTTAATAATTACACATACCAATTTCAATAACAATAAATTTTCCCTGTCAGCATTTCTTTTCTGCTCAATTATTCATATTATGACATGGTTATTTCTAAAAATAATTTTGTTATATAGAGAACTATGGTGCTAAAAAAAAAAAGAGATCTGCTCCAGGTGTTAAATATGCTACGTACAACACTTATGGCAATTCCTGTGGGCCAAAGAGGAGAGTCAGGTTTCTAAAGACAAAAGTGGTTCGTGCACATGAAAGCAAAATCAGTGCCTTTGTTTTCACTTTCAGAATTTATCAGAATGAAAATAAAATAATGCTGATTTTATTTATATTTCTTAAAGTTCATTTGGTAGAAAAGAGAGTTAATTGTAAGTCATCAAAGGCCTTTTCAATTAACTAAAATTGTATAAAGGCTTACCTTTTATTTCATTAGACATAAAATATTTTATAAGATAAAAATCAAGCTAGAATATGAACAGCTATGGTTAGAGATAAACAGCAAAATATACATATTTTAAAATATTCCAATGCGGTTTTTGAAGTGCAACTCATTTAATTATTTCAACCATTCTATGCAAAAATAGGTGACATCAAATATTTAGAACAGAAACCACATTGAGAAGGGTGAGGAATTACAAATTTGATGAAGTAAAAACAAAGAAAAAAGGTAACTTTATTAAACTCTGATAATTGCTAACTGAGGTTAATACTAGTTAAAAAGCATAATAGTTTAAACTGGGAGTTTAAACTATAGATTTGCACTGGGATGTTGTGTGCAAATCTCTCTTCAGGACTCAGAGATCTATGGTCCTCACTGCTGAGAGTGCTGTTGGTCAGTGTAAGTTTTTAACTCTCTTCACAATTATCTTGGCTGACAAGAACCACATCACCTGAAGCCATCTCCTTTCAAAAGAGGCTTGCATACAATGAATGGTACAACAGGATAGAAATACCTCACTGGAATCCAGGACAACTCTGAAGGACCATCCTAGAGTCACAGGTCTCTATAAGATCAGCTGATATCTTCATGGAGACTTGATTACAGCTCAGCTTCTTCCTCTTCTTAATTATACTTCCTTTCTTTTCTTTGCATAGTTTGTGGTTTCTCCTTGTTAATATCTATAGCAGAGTTAGTTTAGAGTGGAGTCCAATCTATGTCAGGTAGTTTTATAAGTGACTCAAATACTTAATTTGAAGATGGGTTATCTGCCAACCAGATTGCAATAAGAACTCCATTACTGATTGTAGGCAGAAAACTAATGACCTCTCACAAGTCTTCATTTCAATTGTTAAATCTTTTATTGGTAGCAATTGGGATGGGCCACCAACACGATAAAAATAAAGTTCTATCTGGCATGATGTAGCAGAAAACATCAGGGAATTACTAGTATAAGAATAGTGGAATTGGGTTGCTGTTGCTTAGGTGAGATGATGATTTAGAGTAGAATAACTAAAAGCTGAGAATCATAAATGGACAAACACTAAGTACAAAATTCAGAAGGCCTCTTTTGTAACATACATACAAATCTTTAATTTGTACTGCAGGAGGGCTTGTAATTGTATACAAATTCCAAGACTTAAACATAAATGTATCAGAGCTCTAAATAATTTGGCAGATCTGTTTTGCTAAGATCAGGGCTCAGATGGAAAAAAGAATGTGGTACTGTTAAATTGTATTTGACCATATGGGTTGATGCACCAAAAAATTTTAAATCCTCGAATCCACTAAATCCTTTTGAGCATACAGCAGTGGCTCAACCTTTACTCTTTAGGACTGGTGCTTACCCTAATTTTCTGGAGGTATTACAGAGGCCTTTCCTCTGAAAGACAACATGAAGTCCTCTCAAGATGCACTTAGGCACTTTAGGCAAAAGATAGGACCACTATCTTTTCTTGTATATATATAATCAGTTAAGAAAACATTACTCATTTTAAAATTTTTTCCTTATGTTCTCACCCCTAGAAGATAACAGCAGCAAAGTCATCAAAATGTAGAAGAGTAATATGATCAATAGGCTTTCAAAGGTGAGTAACGAGTGGTCTGCTTGAGTGTTGAGAGATAGTTTATCAAATTGGGATATAGATGATATAGCACTCTAATTAAGACTGGAAGATGGTATGTTTATACTGCTAAAATGGCAACAAAAGAATGAAAAAAACTATGGTTCACTCTTAGTGAGATGGTAGTGTCAAAATCTCTTAAAACCAATAGTGGAAGAAGGGATTCAAAGGATCAGAGAACTGGACTTAAAAGAGTGAATATATGTACTACATAAGACTGAAAAGCCCACAAAAGGAGGACTCATGTGATGCAACACTAACTGTAGCATTTAGTAATGAACTGGAAAGAGGGTACTGTCATCATTGTTACTAAGTCAATGGTGGCTCTTTCCATTTGCACTGGGCTGACAATATTCGTTGTCATTACAAAACTGCACTCTATGACACTGGGTAATACTGTTTAGCCATCAGATGCAGCATGCAATTACTGTAAATCTGTAGCAAAGACATACTAACATTCAAGATAGGGGATACTGACCTTCAGAGAATTATAAAGATAGGTGAAAATATATGGTATACCTTGAGAAAAAAATAGATGGAAATCTAGAAAAGCTACTGCTGTATCTGTACATTTAAGAGAAATAAAGGATGACTGATCAGGAGGCTAAGAGCAGTCACACAAATTAGTCAGTTTTTAGACCTATGCTAACTGACTTAAAACTCATTGGCTGAAGGAGAATCTAGGTTCTCCAGTAAAAGGTGCAGTACCATAGGAATTTGTATAGCAATGTATTCATTAGTCCTTCAAATAGATAAATGACTATTTATATGGGTAACCATACACTTGAGAAAGAAACTACCCAAATATTTCTGGGATTTGGACACATTATTTGATTGGTATTGATTTTTGAGGACTCAAAGTTGGGGCCCCACTTAGAATGGCGGTTCATAGAAATCTGATAATAAATATAGTCCTGACCCATGTCCAGTTCACAGTGGGTCAATAGGTTCACTCACTGTTCATTTTCCTGTTCCCCAAATATAGAAGTAGAACAGATCTATTTGAGTTGGCACAACCACTATATTGGTTACTTGGCCTATAAGAAAAAGTCAAAGGTCCTGGTCAGTTGGCTAAGTGGTAGAGTGTCAGCCTGGTATGTGGATGTCCCGGGTTTGATTCTCAGTACAGGCATACAGGACAAGTAACCATCTGCTTCTCCATTTCTCCCTCTCTCTTTCTCTCTCTCTCCTCCCCTCCTGCAGCCACAGCTTGATTGGAGCTAGTTGGCCACAGAAGTTGGGGATGGCTCCATGGCTTCTGCTTCAGGTGCTAAAAAATGGCTTTGGTTTCACCAGAGAAAGGACCCTAGATGGGCAGAGCATGGCTCCCTAGTGGGCTTGCTGGGTGGATCCTGGTCAGGGTGCATGTGGAAGTCTGTATCTGCCTCCCCTCCTCTCACTAAATAAAATAATTTTTAAAAAGTCAATTATGGGCCCTGGCCAGTTGGCTCAGTGGTAGAGCATCGACCTGGCATGCAGGAATCCCAGGTTTGATTCCCAGCCAGGGCACACAGGAGAAGCGCCCATCTGCTTCTCCACCGTGCCCCTCTCCTTCTTCTCTGTCTCTCTCTTTCCCTCCTGCAGCCAAGGCTCCACTGGAGCAAAGTTGGCCCGGGCGCTGAGGATGGCTCTATGGCCTCTGCCTCAGGCGCTAGAATGGCTCTGGGTGCAATGGAGCGACGCCCCAGATGGGCAGAGCATCACCCCTGGTGGGCATGCCGAGTGGATCCTGGTTGGGCGCATGCAGGAGACTGTCTGACTGCCTCCCCGTTTTCAACTTCAGGAAAAAAAAAAGTCAATTATGGTAACAAAGGCTACATCCTCTATTCAGGCCAAGGTAGTAAATCACAATAATATTGCATGCCAGTGGAAATGGCAGAATTTAGTGCCATCTTGGAGACTTAAAGAATGCAAGAGTAGTGGTTCCTATTATTTGATGCAGCAATCTGGCACCTGTAAAAACAAGACAAATTTGGAAGATGACAGTGACCAACAGCAACTTTACCCAATTGCATTGGCTATGACAGATATTGTGTCTTTGCTAGAACAGATTAACATGGTCTTTGATATATTAGGATGAGGTATGTGTGTGCACGTGATTATCTATTAGAAAAGAATAAAAGGATCAGAGACTGTACTTACTTGGATGTTCCAAGATTATGTTATCTCTCCCATCTTCTGTAATAATAGAGTCCAAAGAGGCTTGGACAGCCTAAACATCCTATAGAATAATACAATAACCCAGTGGTCCCCAACCTTTTTGGGTCATGGACCAGTTTAATGTCAGAAAATATTTTCAGGGACCGGTCTTTAGGGTGGGATGGATAAATGTATCACGTGACCGAGACAAGCGTCAAGAGTGAGTCTTAGACAGATGTAACAGGGAATCTGGTCATTTTTTAAAAATAAAACATTGCTCAGACTTAAATATAAATAAAATGGAAATAATGTAAGTTATTTATTCTTTCTCTGTGGACTGGTACCAAATGACCCATGGACCAGTACTGGTCCATGGCCCAGGGGTTGGGGACCACTGCAGTAACCCACTCTATCAATGGCACCATGCTAATTGGTCCAGATGAGTAAGAAATAACTATTACATTTAGAGGTCTTAGTAAGACATATGTGCTTCAGAGAGTGGGTGATAGATTGCATGTGGATTGGATGGCCTGGTATATTTGAAGAATTCTTAGGACTTTGATAGTCTGGGACATATTGGATGTCCTGACAAAATATGCTACCCATAAAAACAAACAAACAAACAAAAAACCCAAAACAAAAACAAGAAAAAAACCTCACCACAAAATAAATCTCCTTATTCTGATAGTGCCATATTACATACCTAGATACTGTCTAAAATATGAACAGGGAGACACAAAGGCTTCCAACTTTGAGGAGGGTCACAGCAGGAAAGTGCTCAGTGGTAGGTCTGGGTTATGATGTAAGCGACTCTTGTGGCATTGCAAGTATAAATGATGGAAAAGCACTATGTGGAGTTGAAGGCCAGTTCTGATGGGTGAGTCACAAGAACAAACCCTAGGAGTCTGGAGAAAGGCCAAGCCACTTTCAGTGAAGAATGTTATTTCTTTAGAAAAGCAGTACTAGGGCTCTGACAGAGCTGGAAAAACTGACCATACGTAACTCATAACCATGAGAGAAGTCTAAAGTTGACCATTTAATGCTGACTTATTTTATATCCAACAAGTCATAAAGTCAAGAAATTCCATTGTCATCTGTCTTAAAATGGAAGTGAAACATCAGGATTGGGCATGGGCAGGGCTAGAGGGCACAGAAAGTTGCATGAGCAGATTGTCCTGATCCTCATATCATTCACCAGTTTTGCACCAGTCCTTCTCAACCTCAGCACCTTGGACAAGTTAACAGAAAAAGGAAAAGCCCAAGCTCTGTGCACAAATGGGTCAGCTCAGTATGTGAATGCAAGCTACAAATTCCTGGTGGCAGCCCCACCGCCCCAGTCAAGTGTGGCCTTAAAAGTGATGGGAGATATGTCTCCTAAAGTGTAGAGTTCTGAATAGTCATTTGGTCATCTATATTGTGAGAGGAGGAAAGTGGACAAAATCAGAACATAAATGGATTCATGAGCAGTGAAAAGAATGACTTGGCTAGCTAATCCTGAGGCCCAGATGAAAATCACTGGAAAATCAGCAGTCTGGAGGAGAAGCACAAAGAACCATCTATGAAAGTGCAATTAGGAGTGGAAATCTTTGTAATAAACTGACCTGAAAGAGCATCTGCCATGGAGACAGGGTAAACAACCAGGAGTCAAAATCCTCAGATATTTTACTTCACCCAGGTTCTGTCATCAGGCATTTTATTTGTCACTGAAAGTAAAATACCTGTGTCCAAGAATCTGGGGGTGGTAGAGGAAGTGGGCCCTCATAAACTGAGACTTTAAGGGGTAGTCATGATGGCATGGATAAAGTTTAAGCATAGCTCAAACAGCATGAGCTCCGTTTATCAAAGCTAATACAGCTACTGTTGTTGTCAAGTATCCAGCGTGCCATAAATAGAGACTTATTCCATCATATCTCTGATAGAAGAGCATTCCTTGAAATTACCAATAGCTACTTGATTGCAAGTTAACTATGTTAGATCCATTGCTTCCCAACAGTAGCAGCAAGAGATTTTGACAGGGTTATACCCATGTTTAGGTATTGCTTTGCCTTTTCCCATCACAAAAAGTCAACCAGCACCATTTTTCAGACTTGATGGAGTTTTTGACCCGAGCCCATCTAATGTCATCTTGACCGAGGCACCTACAAAACAAAGGTTGAGTGGCAGCAGGTACAATATCATGAAATCTACTGGGAAGCTTTTATATTGTACATTGTATGACTCAGCTGCTGGCCTGATAAAATCATGGAATAGCTCGTTCAGACACCAATGCCATACTCACTCACAAGTAGGGCTTCACGGGGCTGGAACAGAGGTCTCTACAACACAGAATGCATCTTAATAAAATAAATGTTAAAACATGTCCCTAGCAAGTAAGTAGACTAACTGGATCCAAGAATCCAAGGTTAAAAATTGTAGTGAACCCTGCAAATATGTGCTCTGTGATTTTGAGGCCCTGCTTCCCAAAGAAAGCACCACAAAAGTTCCATAAACTGTAGGCTTCAGATTCTCCATGTCAAGGGGCCACAGACAAGAAGTCACTAACCTTCCTGGTGGAATTGACTCTAATCATTAGAAAGACATAGTACTGTCAATACATCCATTTTGGTTACTCTCTTAAACAATGTTGACACTAAGTGAAAAAATGCTGCAGCAACAGCCTAAAAGGAGCATAATGACCAGAGGCTTGGCTCTCTCGCAGATGAAAGCCTGCTTCCTGCCCTCAAACAAACCTCTAAAACCGCATGAAGTGCTAACCAAGAGTGAGGGGAGTCTTTAACATAGAGAAGAGGAGGGAACAGCAGATACCAGGTGTGATCCCAAGATCGGTTGCAGCAGCAGAGCTGTAATTGGTCCCACTTCTCTCAACAGTTTCCCCAAGGAAAAGACCACCTGAATCTGCCAGAACTCATACCAAATTGTCTATCCCGGTGGTGAAGAGTTGGACTTTAGTCAATGTTGAAGGCATATGCCCAGTTGCTGTGAGTGTGTCCAGCATGTAGCTCCCAGCACTCAGTCTGCCTGTACATAACCTTGGCAGAAGACACTGAGTCACTCCCCCATTTCACAAAAGCCCACATTAAATGACTGTTTGACTCAGAATAAAATGGTCCGATCCCTTAGCTAAACCAGGAAAAACTCTGGAAGGTCATCCCAGCTTCAGACACACTGAATTACAAGAGGACCTGCAGGTGCTACATCCTTCTTTTTTTTTTATTCCTATGTGATTGAACTCAGAGCACTCCCTGGTAAACTGCTTGTACATTGATCTTTGTCTGACTTGCTTTCTTGTGAACCAACCTATAAGAAATAGTAAAATGTTAAAAATATTTTCAAAATCCTATGCAGTGTGTGAGAACTCATTTTTTTAAATGAACTAAATTTTTTTATTAAATAAATAAAATTACTTTAAGAAGTTTTATGACCCTTGATTTTCATAATTTACAAATTCCATTATAAATGTATTTTTGCTAGGTGTTAGTCTTGTAAGTTCTAGCTCAAATGAGTACTTATATCACCATCACTTTGCAATTATTATCATTATTACTAAGGTTTCAATTTCAAAACAAAGGTACCTGATTTTTTCTTTTTGCCTAAAGACAAAATTTCTTGTTTGTTCTATTAATGCATGCTAACAATTTAAAGAGTAAAATCTCTGTAAAAACGTCACAGTAAGCCTGACCAGGCAGTGGCACAGTGGATAGAGTGTCGGACTGGGATATGGAGGACCCAGGTTCGAGACCCCAGGTCACAAGCTTGAGCGCGGGCTCATCTGGTTTGAGCAAAAGCTCACCAGTTTGGACCCAAGGTCGCTGGCTCGAGCAAGGGGTTACTCAGTCTGCTGAAGGCCCACAGTCAAGGCACATATGATAAATCAATCATTGGACAACTAAGGGTCACAATGCGCAACAAAAAACTAATGATTGATGATTCTCATCTCTCCGTTCCTGTATGTCTGTCCCTGTCTATCCCTCTCTTTGACTCTCTCTCTCTGTCTCCGTAAAAAAAATTAAATAAAAATAAATAAAACTTCACAATAAGCCCTCATAATAATGACAAGATTTCAATCAGGAACATATTGGAAGCAAACCTTTTAGGTGACTCTGTGAAGGAAACAGCAGCAATAAACATACATTTATAAAAACTTGGGGTATTCAATTTTATAAGCACTTGAAATTCAGTAAGAGTTTGAAGGTTTTGTTATTGTCATTGTTGTTTATTCATTTTTGATTTTGAACAAAAAAAGGTTTATCCATGTTTGAAATCTATGTTGTCAATCTGAGAAACAAATGTGGGAGTAAATTAAATAACAATAAAAAGAAAAGAAAAAGGCAACACATTATCTGATATTGCCAAGTTTCATTTGGATAAATGTTGTACTTGCTGCAGATATGATGTGTATGTTGATAATAATATTAGATTGTACAATATGTTTTGTTTGACCATGCTGTGAATTGTGATGTTATAACTCTCAGTGTTAACTGTCAAAGAGCCTTGGGCTGTTGATTTCTCTCTGTGATATACTGAATTCACTCTATGATAATTTGATTCATTCAATTGTACCCTGGTCATCTTTGATCCTTTGTTACTCTATCTCTTGGTAGTGACAAAGCAGAACTCCAAAATCTCTGAATTTTTGTAATTAATACAATCAGTTTTATTCATAGACTCTGCGACAAAATGTAAACTACATCATGGGAAATACAGAAACCAGATCTGACAGTGCCCTGATCAGAGAGAAAGAGTAATTTATTTTTTATTTTTTTGAGAAAGAGTAATTTTTTAAGGAGAACTACAATAAGGATCATGAGAGGAAAACATGGATGAATGACTAGAACTTCTCCTACATGAAATTCAGTCTAAACTTATGTTTTGTCTAATATATTTATTATTTTTTTGGAGGAATTATGTGAGACCTGACTTTCTCTTGCTTTAGGAATTGCTTATTATACCCTTTGAAGCATTCTGTTATCTAACCTAAATTTTCTATAATGTTTCACTTAACTTTTCTCACAGATCTCAAAATATCTTCACCCTAGTCTTGTTTATTTTCTTGGTCATTCATGTACCAAATTACCATTGGCTGATAATATTCAGGTTCCTCAACCCTTATATACAAAGCAGTACTGACCTGTGGTGGCACAGTGGATACAAAGCAGTATTAAAATGGCATTTACTTTTATTTTTTACATATTTCACAAATGCATCATGTCTAGTAACATTGTGGCTATTCATCATCGAACACTATGTTTATTGCAAGGACTATTTAATTAGTCTTTTTAAAAAATATTTTACCATAGTCAAATTTTTCAGAATTTTTAGTTAGATTAATTATTTTTAAGCAACAACAGCAAAAGTTGTTCAGTCATAGTTCCATTAAAAAATAATTTATTGAAGTGTTTATAATCTAAATTGATTAACTCTGGCACAAATTAATCTTTTTACTTTTATGACATAATTTTATATATTTACCTTGAGTAGGAATTTACTTTTTGTAAATATTAAATTTGTTTTGAGCACTACAATTCACAATCTTTTTTTACATAGTATTTTATTCACTGTGCATTAGTTGTATTAGATAAGAATTTTCAATCACTACCACCAACTTTATGTATTAAACTCAGAGGTCAAACCACTTGTTCAAGTTAACATAGTTTGCAGAACAACAACAAAAACATTGTTTTCTGACACCATTGCATTTTTTCTTTTTAAATCACTGCCTTTCCATTCCATCTTTTTTATTTCTTAATAAAGTTAATTTTTTTTTCTATTCCCTTTAGTGGTTCACAATCCCCATCTGTTGATCATTTGTCTTCAACTAAATTAATCTTTATCTTTTATAGTGCAGACCAAACTGAATGCCCAGCATAACGATGTCCTGAAAATCAAAGGAGAAATAATCTCTCCCTCCTTGGATAGCCTTCAATGTTTATGGTTTCAAAATTTATTGTTATTTATTATATTTATTCATTGAAATATTAAGGGATAAATTGTACCCTTTGTTGTATTTAGTATTCAATGAATAAACTGTGTTTTTTTTCCGGAAATGCTTAGAGTTACACCTCAATTGGTACTTATCATTCATTCTAGCATTTTTATTCCTTCACTGTACATATGTTTCACCAATGCAATTAGGTTGCATATTCATTGAGTTCTTTACTTTCTGTGGTACTCAACAAAGTTTGCACACTCAATAATGCATTTGGCAAAAGTGATTAATCTTACTGAAAATAGTGTATCCGGGCTTCATAGTAGTCACTTTTTATTCTTAAAAAAGAAAATACATATCTCTGAAAATTAGCAATTGCTGTAATGATAGAAATGTACAGTTTTCTGAAAGTTGTTGGTCATAACCACTTCGATAGGTAAGCAGAGAGGGCAACTCTGCCTCTACTTTTGAATGTGGGAAATCAGGCTCACGGAATTTAAGATATCATCTTGGAATCAATCAGATATAAATCAACTCAATGTTAGTTATAATCCAAATTTGACACATGAATGTGATTCCTTCCACTAAAATATTTGGTGGCAACAGACCTACACTTATTGCTTACCTAACTGCCAGATCTTGTTCTAAATTATTTATGTTTTAACTCATTCACTTCTTTCAATAACTGTAAGAGGTAGGTATTTTTTTTCATTTCTTTAGATAATCAAACTAACATAAGGATTAAAATACCCTGCCAAATGTATCACAGCTATTAAGTAGCAGAGATCAAAGAGTTAAACTCAGGGATTCTTACCTTAGCAGCTATGTTCTTCACAATAATGAAGCCCACCTCTTCTATTTATCACATTAAACAGAAAGAGTAAAGAAAGGAGAAATGATAAAGAGAACAGTTTACTGAAGTCATGACTTTATAATGTATTAGAAAAAAATACATCATAAGATGAGAGATTTTTAAAATTTTTAATAAGCTAAGTGTTGGGCAGATAAAATATATTATGCTCACTTTCTTAAAGATGGCGCTGCCCCCGAGGAGGCCGTCGTCGCCCAGGTGATATTAATGTGTGTTGGGGGCTGGCTGTGGGCAGGCAGAATCCTTGTAACCTGGGGCTTGGTTTTGGGATTAAGCCTTTCCCACCCTTTTTGATGTGGGGTGGTACAATCCCATCATGTCTCTGATAAGTGACTTTGTATTAGAGACTTCCCTATTTTATATATTGGATTAAGGGGTTTTGGATTTCTACACTATAAAATAGGGGCAGAACAGGAGCTTGCTCTCTTGGTTCCTGAGATTAGCAGAGAAGGAGAGAGCAGAGAGCAGAGAAAGGCCACATGGAGGAGGCCAGGAGAGGCAGCCAAGATGGCGGAGTGTTGAGTGAGAAGCCAGTTAGTGCAGAGTTTGTGCTAGGAGAAGGAAGGAGATGGGGAACAGAGGTGAATAAGTCTGGTGAGCTGGAAACCTTTGATTCTAGGAAACTCGGATAAGTCAGCAGCTTTGTGAGCACTGAATGTGAGTGGGTTTTGGAGCCCAGTGTGTGTTCTTACTTGCCCACCAGGTGCAAGCTAGGATTAAAGATAATGACCCATCAGTGCTTGGCTCCATTGTTTCTTTACCGACTGTCTGAATCCAATGCAAACCTGCACTGGCCAGGCTGCTGTGATGGTGGCCCTGGTACCCCTGGCTACTGGCTTTACACTAAGTCTAAACTTTATTCAGTTTGTTTTGGATAGAATAGCTCAGAAAGGTCAAACATAATGGAAATACCCTTTGTTGGAGAAAGTCATCAAAAAGACTTGACCTCTGGTTGACTGGACCTGGGCACTGGGAGGCTCCTCACCCTCTCCCTTATCCTTGGAAAGTATGCATTACCCACTGTTCCCACAGTGGGAACCATTTTCAATGATGCAGCCTTGAGAAAAAAACATGTTGTTGAAACTATTTGGACTAAATATATGTCTGAACCCAGTTAAGTACTCTATATGAGCTTTTAAAATTCTGATTGGAGAAAGTGGAAAACTACCAGTCTTGCTGCCACCAAAGTCAAGCCTTGGAAGTTATCTTGCTTATTAAACTTGACACTTATCAAGCTGGAGTGGTCTGTCTCTTTCTTCAGTTCCTCCTTGCCCTCTGGGTATGGGGCCAGTTTGTGAACTATTAATCTAAAAATAAAAGGCCAAAATGAGAGTCAACAAGCATTTATTTGAGACAAATATATATATATATATATATATATATATATATATATATATATATATATATATATGGTTATTTCAGAAGCACTTATTCAAGCAGAAGCCCAAATGGTGTTCTGATTAAGAGTTAAAGGCAAGGTGTATTTATGAGAAAAGAAAGTGAAACAATTACCTCAATAGAAGGAAAGCATTTCTGTTGGTGCAAATAAAGTAACATAATAATGTTAATATAAAATAATGTTTTTAATTTTCAATTTGGTAGTCATTAGTTGGGTAGTCATACTATCTGATTTCTTGTTATACTTGCAAACAGTTCTTTGGGACACGGTGTTGCTTTAAGTCCAATCAAAAGGTTAGAGGCATTAGATGTGCAAAGTAGTTTCTCTGGGATGGCAGCTGTGCCTCCATTTTAAAGTGTTTTCATATATAAAATATTTTATAAAACCAACAGTCTTTTTGATACAGCAGGTTCTTGACTAATATTTAATTCAATTTTGTTTTGTTAAAATGTTGATAAGAAAAAAGAAAACAGTTCCTGGCCCAGTGCACTGTGTGGAGTGTGCATGACTTCCTGTGTCAAAGTAGATTTTCTTCAGTTATGCTGGTTTCCTGCCACATCCCAAAGACATAAATGTTAGAGGAATTGTGTGTCTAAATTGTCCCAGTCTGAGTGAGTGTGCATGCATCTTGTGATGAAAGGGTGTCCTGTCCAGGGCTATGAGAAAACAGTGATCTTCCTTGGTTTGATTAATCATTCTCCAGTGTGCTCACATTTATTTCAATGTTTAATAGTAAAAGTTTTTTGGTCTTTATTTACTTTTAGAGACTTTTTGTGACCAGAAATATGCTATAGGAACTTAACTCCTGTTTATATCCATTAGGTGTGGCAAAAGTGGTTTTGTTATATGTCATTTCACCTTAAGTTACAGTTTCAATAATTTATTAATAATATTAAGTGAAGATTTACACTACTTGTGGAAGGCACTCCAGCAAGAGGAAAGAAAAAATAAGAAGGTTCTGTGAAGGAAAAACCTCAGTGGATTGAAAGAACAGTGGGGATTCAATATAGCCTGGAACAGAGTAAGAGGATAGTATAGGGTGTAAGATAAGTCAGTGAACAGAACCCAGACTTGTAAGGGTACTAACAGGTATAACTGTGATGGATAATTTTATGTGCCAATATGACTAGGCTAAAAAATGCCTAAATAGCTGGTAAAACATTATTTCTGGGTGTGTGCATGAGGGTGTCTTTAGGAGAGATTACCATTTGAGTCAGTAGACTGAGTAAAGAAGATCACCCTCACCAATAAAGGCAGACATCACCTAATCCACTGAGGGTCTGAATAGAACAAAAAGGTAGGGGAAGAGTAAATTATTCCTCTGCTTTTGGACATCTGTATTCATGGTTTTGGGCCACTGAACTCAGTATGGGATTTATGCCTTATGACCCTCAATTCTTGGACGTTTGGACTCAGACTTACATATACCATTGGCTCCCTTGGTTCTCAAGCCTTTGGCCTTGGACAGAATTATTACACCATTTGCCTTTTGGATTTCCAACTTGCAGCTGGCAGATTCTAAGACTTCTCCACCTCCATAAACTATTGAGCTAATTCCTATAATAAATGCATAGATAAATACATAGATATATAGATATCTCCTATTAGTCTGTTCTTCTGGGTGAACCTGGTTATACAATGGCTGAACTTGGAAAAGAATGCTCAGGGAGAAAAGGCAGAAAGTATGGAGCTAGAATTCTTTGTCTCTATTAACAAATTTTCCATCTTCTGCAGTAATGTTAAATGTGCTATATGACTACCTAGTACAAAGGAGTCCTGTTAACATGAAGAGGTACATTCTGTAAAGAAAATAAATAAACATAATGTACTAGGAATGTTCCTTCTCAGAACCTGGGTTTGACAGCAGACATGGCAGATATTCAGGAATTAAAAATGATCTCATCGAGCCAAGGCAGACAATCAGGAGAGAGGTGAGTAGCAAAAATTACACAGAAATCTTAGTGAGTGGTCATATGTATGAGCTGTGAGGACAAAAAGTAGACAACACTTGTAGAGTGTTGAATAACAAAGAAAATAATTAGAATTTAATGGTTCAAGTCTCATCTCAAAACTCAAAAAAAAAATAAGATCTGAATCCCAAACCAATAAAGATCCAAATAATAGGACCAGAGCACTAAATAAGAAAAGAATCAAGAGCAAAATAGACCAGGTGGTAAGAGTCTAAACCAGTGATTTACAACCTTTTCATCTCATGGCACACATAAACAAATTACTAAAATTCTGCAGCACACCAAATTTTTTTTCTGAACTGACAAAAAAAATAATACAAACAGGTATAATTTTATTCATTCACACTGATGGCTATTGTGTGGGTTTTTTACCATTTTTTCATGTGACAATCTAAGGGAAAAGAGGTCAGTGTCCCTGACTAAATAGTAAGGTAGTGCATGTTTTAAAAATTCTTATGGCATACCAGTTGAAAATCATTGGTCTAAACTATCCATGCAGGAGTTCTATCCCTCTTTCTGTGGGGGATCTGGAAAGATTAAACATAGAAAGAACTTTCATTTATTGTACCTTCTAAAGATAGTGTTACCTTTGTAGAGAACTACTCCTCTCATTTGCTCTATTGAGATTCCCCTGTTCAATCTCTCTCTTTCCTCTGGAGGACAGAGCAACAGTGTTTGTTGTCCTGGCATCCTTTGAAATTGTAGGCAAACTTTAAATAGAGTAAGCTCTACATAAACATTATTTTAAAAATCAAATACAGTCTTTTCTAACACACACATAATACATACATGTAATGAACTTGGTGTCACTATAATATTTCATTTCATGAAGCTTTGAGTTGTGATTATACTGAATATCAAAACTTTAAAGAGAGAGCCTATATTATGAAAGTTCTTAAAGAAGTCTGGAACTTTAATTTTTTTCCCTTTGTTTTCATGATACATTCTCTAGTTCATTTTATATTCATTACCAGCAACAATGCTACATACTCAGCCTAACACAAAGATTCAGAAGTTTCTCAAAATCTGAAAAAAATTTCTCTCCCCAAATCTTCCAAATTCTAAGATTCATAGATGAAGTTTTTTTATATTCTTATACTAAATTTTGAAAAATTAGATTAAAAAAATTTTATGCTGAAGTATGTAATAATCTAGCAAAAAAGAAAAAAAAGATTATAAAAAGGGGTGGAGAGTAATACTCTCCCCAAAGATATGTATATATCCTAATCTCAAGAATTTGGGAATGTGTTTGATAACTTACAAAGAAGAATAAGGTTACAGAAAGAATTGAGTTTGCTTATCAGCTGACCTTAAATAGGAAAATTGTTATGAATTATCTGGGTGAGTCTGATAATATTACAAGGTTCTTAAAAATGGAATGTTCCAAGAAGGACCATAGCCCTGATGAAATTTTAATTTTAATTTAATAAAACTCATTTTATTCTGAATGACAAAACTGCAAGATAATAAGTTTATCTTATTCTGAGTGACTTAATTTTCAGTAATTTTTGACCAGCAATAGTTAAACACAGAAGGAAACAAGATAACTAAAAATTAGCTGAATACATATTATATGCTAAAATATTATTTAAAAAATTATTTTTAAACATTGAGGAAGTCATGGTGCATGTACTACCTAGCAAGGTAGTTAGTTTATCATTACTTGAGTTTAGGATCCAGATTGGAATCAAGTTATATACTATGCACAATCTAATGACAAAGGCAAGAGACAGTGAAGAAAATAAGAAAAAAGATGGCAAAGAAGATAGAACATTGAAAATGCCAACCTTTCAGTGTGAGAAGAGAAATGGAGCTAGGAAAATAAACTAAGAATGATCAGGAAAGATAGTATAAGAATGAGCTATTTCAAGTATCATTAAGCTAATGGGAAAAAACTATGAAACACAGAGAATGTGGTCAACCATGTCAAGGACTTCTGAGTCAGATGAGCACTGGCAGGAGGAAAGCCATTGTTGACCTTTAGTGAATAAGTTGTAGTAAACTAATGATAATAGCAGTGGTGGCTGGTGTAAGAAGAGTGAGGAAAGAAGTGGATAAGAAAGATATGGGACGGACAGCCTTGAAATGAAAATATTTATGTAAATATTTATATATGTGCTCCTTTCTATATGCTTCTTAGTAAGATTTCATAAAATGGCTCAGGGCCAGAAGTCTCATCATCAGGAATTTCCACCTATAATTATATTGTGTAATTTGTAAATAGCGATAGAAAATTAGTGCAATTATATACTGTTTATAACAATTAATGCAATGGTGAGTGGAAGGTACTTAAATATTGGTGAATTAAATAACCAAGGGAATTTTAATGATGAATAGACTTTCTAAAAGCTACATGCTCTAAACCTGCTTCATAAACTCTTGTAATGTATCCAGTTTGTGAGTCATGTGTCCAAAAACAAAGAGCTTCTTAGAAATACAGGTAAGGAGACTTTTCTTTGAGAACCATATCTTGATAAGTGGCCTGTGAAAGTTGACAAAACAAATTGGCAAGCTGTCATACTGACATGCATGCAAGAGTCAATTTTGTCCAGATGTCTAATATGGCACAGATGGGCGGGCAAGGTATTTGACTGTGGTTTCCTGGTAAACATAAGAGAAAGAAGTGCCCAAGTTAACTTTTGAAGACAGTAGCTTTCCAGTTAGGGAAAGGTACCAGGCTGTCTAACTGTCACAGTGCTAACTGCATCAGCACCCTGCTGCTCTGCTCTTTGGCATCTGGAGAGAGGTGCGGGCCCTACACACACAGCAGAGCTACAGCCAGAAACAGCTGTCAAAACCTTCAGCCACTCACCAACTAGGTTCCATGACCTAGTTAAGGACCTGGGACAATATTTTCCTCTTACACTTTGTGAAAGTTAGTATGCTTTTTATATGTAAGATGTCATATACAGAAGGTTAATGTCCATGGCCTACAGCACCGTGGCGGGGGGGAGAAAGAAAGAGAGATTTGCACTGAGTATTCTTCATGAATTTTTATCACATTCAGCAGCTAGGAAAACAGAACAAATCACTGGAGAGATATAGAGATGCAAACATTTCCAAATTTGTAGCCATGGTCAGAGTGTGTGCTTGTGTGTATGTTCATGTGTGTGTGTTACCTTTTATCTCTAAAATCTCTATTGTGCTAATGGAAATGTACACAATCTTTAGCACTATAATGACCTTGCCATTTATTTTACAGAAGCAAAATATATTGTCTAAATGTGTTTCCTCTTATTTGCCAAGATGATTGCCTTACATAAAAAGTAACCTTATTTTAAAAATAGTAATATATTTGTAAGTTAGAGTCTCAAATTTTCTCTTTTGTATTTGTAGCTCTGAGATTACTCTCATTCACAGAGTCTGTCAGCTTATTAGAAGATGGAAATAAAAACCAGATATGAAAAAACTTCAGCATACTAGTAAAATAAACATAGTTACAATAGTCTCAACTTTTAGTGTCCTCTACAACATTGAGTACATACTGAAGGTACTAATTTTCAGAAATGTACATTAAAAGGAAAATAAAATAAAATGGTAATTTGAGAATAACCTTTTTCATATGGAACATTTTCTAATTAGCACCATTTTTTTCTGAGCTTTGAAAATTAGCAGGTTCTATTTTTTCAAGAATTTCATGTTTATCAGTCACTTACTACTTAAACCAAAGCTTACCCTAGATAATGACACAAATTAAACACATATACATTCTTTGCATTCATGCATGTTATTTTCCAATATTATTTGTTTAAAAGATAATGTTTTAGCACTTACACATAAAGTATAAATGCAAATGTGCAAAGCTGATAATAGTGGTTTCAAAGTAAAAAATGGTACAGAGACTTTAAGTGTGCTTCAAAAAATTAGGTTAGAAAATAAACCAAAGTATTTTAAAAATAAAATATGGGAAACATTAGATGAAATATCAACCTAAATTTAAATAACTCAAACCAATGAATTGTTAAGATAGAGGGGTATATCATTTGCTGCCACTAATCATCAGGTAAATGCAAATCAAAACATAATAAGATATCACCTCATTGGTGAGGCTGTGGAGAAAATGGAACCCTAGAAAAATGTTGGTGGAAATGCAAATTGGTGCAGCTACTGTGAAAAACAGTATGGAGGTTACTCAAAAATTACAATAGAACTACTATATATAGCTCCAGCCATTTCACTTCTGAGTATTTATCCAAAATAATTGAAATCAGAATCTTGAAGAGATTATTAGCAGTCTCACATTCACGGCAGGACTATTTACAATAGTCAAGATATGAAAATCAAAGAAAATGTACTCCAACAGATGAGTGAATTAAAAGTGCATTATATGGGCCCTGGCCGGTTGGCTCAGTGGTAGAGCATCGGCCTGGCGTGCAGAAGTCCCGGGTTCGATTCCCGGCCAGGGCACACAGGAGAAGCGCCCATCTGCTTCTCCACCCCTCCCCCTCTCCTTCCTCTCTGTCTCTCTCTTCCCCTCCCGCAGCCGAGGCTCCACTGGAGCAAAGATGGCCCGGGCACTGGGGATGGCTCCTTGGCCTCTGCCCCAGGCGCTAGAGTGGCTCTGGTCGCAACAGACCGACGCCCCGTAGGAGCAGAGCATCGCCCCCTGGTGGGCAGAGCGTCACCCCCTGGTGGGCGTGCTGGGAGTCTGACTGTCTCTCCACGTTTCCGGCTTCAGAAAAATACAGAAAAAAAAAAGTGCATTATATGCATACAATGGAATAATATACAACCTTAAAAAAAGAAGAAATTTATGCAAAATGTGGCAATATGGATAAAGCTTGAGAATATTATTCTAAGAGAAATAAGCCTATTACAGAAGAACAAATACTACATGATTTCACCTACATAAAATATTTAAAATAGTTAAAATTATAGATTCAAAGAATAAAATCTTGGTTTCCAGGTAGTTGGAGTAGGAAGTAATCAGCAAGTATGAAATTTCAGTTTAGCAAGTTGAACAGTCTGTATATATCTACTATACAACATCATGGCTATAGTCAACAATAATGTATATTCAAAAATGTATTAAAAGTGTTAATCTCATATTAAATGTTCTTAGCACAATAAAATAAAATAAAAAAGAAATAGGAACACTTAAAGAGGGACAAAAATAGTTATGTGGGAAGGTGGATTGACTTTCATAGAAGTGTAGTACAGTCTCTCACTTTGAAAGATTACTTCTAGAGTCTACAGCCATACCACCCTGAATGCGCCCGATCTTATCTGAAAGATTGCTTCTAGAGACATCAGGCTCCTTTCTTTTCATAGGGTAGTAGTATACTGAGTCAGGGAGTGCACGTGGAAAACTCTGCTTCCCAATTTCTGTTCCCCATCAATAGAATGGACTGTAATTTATGTAAATTTTAGGTTGTAGACAAGTACCAGATTTCAATTGACTGGTATAGTTAAGAATAATAAACAAGAGAAATTAAAAACCTTAAGAGAAGTAGAAGTTGAAAGTAAGTTGAAATGTACACTGGTCTTTATAATTTATAGCACTAAAAAAAATGACCGCCATAAATTCAATCTTTTTTTCTTCAATTCTAAAATGCTTATGTTAACCTTCATTTGTCACATCAAATAGAATATTAAATCTGTGCAAGGTATTTTATTTGTCAGCCAGCAAGACTGTGAAAATGAAACAACACAGAGAATGACCTTTAGCTTCCACAAACTAGGTTACACATCTTGCAGTAAAAAAAACTCTCCAATGTTCAAGTAGTCTAGAATAAGAGGTAATCAATAGTAAATCTGAACTTCACAATGTTTATGGACATTTTATAAATTATTTTTAATCTGAAATTTTGATTTACTACATATTACAAGATATTATTTTTGCTCTCCCTTGGTTATAATTTTAAAAACCCTGTGTTTCTATAGTATATTTGGATTATTGCTTTAAAGATAATGTTTTAAAGACAGAAACTACATCTTTTGTTTGTTTCCTGAACAGTGGTTTGATTATACTGAAAGTGTTTGTTGAGAACTTTCATGATTGACATTTATGAGAAAATTCATCCTTTGATCTCCAAACTTTAACAGTATAACTCCTTCTGTGAAAAATGAAATCCTTTCACAGTATTATAGCTTCTTTGTTGCTATCTAGCATTATGCAACATTTATTAATTTGATATTAATAAAGATTAGTAAATTAATACTACTGCAGCACCTGGACACACACACACACACACACACACAAAACTCACAAGGAAATTAAAATGTGAACAAATGGGTTATATTTATACTAGCATGAAATTGAACCACATTTCATTAAAAATGACTTTTCTTGAAATAGCATACTAAAATGCAGGTGCAGTAGTCGTTATTCATTTGTTATTAAAGGATTTCTAAGTACCTTTGTAGAAGTTATCGACTAGATATTCAATAAATAATATTTAGAAATATAGAGCAGGAAATAGTGTTTTTCAGTCCAAAACACCATGCCTCAATAACTTATTTAACAAGTATCTAAAAACTTTATTTCTCTATTTAATTTGATAAATTTTAGACTTGTAGGAAAATTGTAAAAATAATAAAGTTCCCATATACAATTTTTCCTGTTATCATTTTAAAGTCATAATACAATTATAATAACTGAGAAATTAACATTGATATAATATTATTAGCTGAACTACAGACTTTATTTTGATTTCACTAGTTTTTCTACTAATATATACAGATTTTTTTTCTGTTCCAGAACCTAATCCAGGACTTCACATTGCATGTAGGGCTTTTTTGTTGGTTTGTTTGTTTGTTTTTTGTGACAGAGACAAAGAGAGGAACAGATAGGGACAAACAGACAGGAAAAGAGATAAGAAGCATCAATTCTTTGTTGCTGCACTTTATTTGTTCATTGACTGCTTTCTCATATTTGCCTTGACCAGGGGACTACAGCAGAGTGAGTGACCCTTTGCTCAAGGCAGCGATCTTGGGCTCAAGCTGGTGAGCCTTGCTCAAACTAGATGAGCCCACGCTCAAGCTGGTGACCTCAGGGTTGCGAACCTGGGTCCTCTGTGTCCCAGTCCAACGCTCTATCCTCTGTGCTACCACCTGGTCAGGCAGTATGTAGTTGTTATATCTTCTTAGTCTCCTCCAATCTATGAAAACTCTTTCATATTTTATGTTTAACATGACCTCGACATTTTGAAGATCAGGTATTTTGCAGAATGCCTCTCAATTTATGTTTGCATAATGATTTGTCATGATTATATCAGGTATGCAGTATTTTTCAGGAGTAGTAAAGAAGTGATGTGCTTTTCTCAGTTTATCCTGTCATGCATGCATGATGTTCATATACCCTAATACTGGTCATTTTAACCTTGATCACTTGGTTAAGGTAATACCTCAGGATTCTCAATACTATGAGGAGTTTTTTATATCAGTCACAGTCTTTGTCCTTAACTAGCCAATTGGTTAAAGAACTTAACTGGAAAAAATAACAATCTACAAACAAATAGTCAACTTTTTCTGGAGGACATGGTGTTTAAGCTGATATTTGAAGACAGGGTAGTAATTAGCCAAGTGAAGAAGGACCAGAGAGAGAAAGAAACTCCTGTTCCAACCATAGTATTCAGGATATGCAAAGCTACGGATGTGTTGGAGAACTGTAATCAGTTAAAGATGCCTAAAATATACTGCTTACAAAAATTAGAGGATATTTCAAAATTGATATGAAGCAATAAAACATCCCCTAATATATTATTTACTTCTGAATCTAGGCAGTTAGGCTGAACAGGTTGTCAGGAGTCAAATCTTGAGTGCACTATATGCTGCTCTCTTGAGAATTCGACAGTATCTTCTGGACTTCTCATTTCCAGCAAAAACAATCTAAAAAATTTTAACCATGCTAAAAGTTCCTTAAACAATATATTGTAAGTTTTTTTCTCCCAGCCTCATCCTCTACTAAACTCCACCATACATGTTGTGGGTGCCAGATTTAATAGTATTTATAACTCTTAAATTTATCATTTGCTTTTAGATCTCTGTGTTTTACTTTAGTCTATGATATTATACTTTTTTATTTTGAAGAATCCTATTTAATTAATAAATTCCAGGATAAATTTTAACTTCTTTATGATGACATTTCTTGTTTGGGATACACTATAATGTTTTTATCATATTGCTATTATAACATTCATCATGGAGTGATTTTCATATGTTTATGTCAACCCAGCAGAATATGAGTGATTTTAGGGTAGGATTAATATTCCTATTTTTTTTATTCCCATTTTTTAAAATCTCAGTATTTAGCTTACTGCCAGAGTCCAATAAGTAACTTGGAATAAATAATTTTTTTTAAAAAGCAAATAAGTACTTAATCTAATGAAAAGCTCCAACTGAGCCAGTTATTTTTAGTTATTATTGTAAGAGTTGATAAACTAATTCAGTTCAAGAGCATTATTCATGTTATTACTGCAAATAGAATCAGCATAGAGAGAAATTAATGTGACTTCTAATTTCTTGTCATAAATATTCAATGACATTTGGTAAGACTGTAAATGATTTTCAGTTTCCTTCATAATATATATATTCAAATCAAAATTTATAATTATAATGAAATAAATATGCAGTCATTATACTGGTATTGTTACATGGTTAAAGGCAAGGAAATAAAAAATATTTTATAGATTTCCTTAATTTTTTCAGTACTTTAATATAATTATAATCATTAAAATTAAGTATCTAAAGTTTTTTTTTCAATTGATAAATGAGGTAATATTGCTCACATCAAAGCAGAGAAAGAACAAATATTACGTGGAGGATATAATATAAATCTGTACATTTAAGCAATAGTTCATTAATAGTAAAATACTATTGATCTAACTAAAGGTTTCAGTCAAGTATTTACTTTGGCTAGTTTCTGCAAATTTTCCTTCAAATCAAAGAACTAGATTAGCTCAATTTGTCTCTGAACTCTCCCAAAATTTTTACAAAATTGTATTTGAATTATTGCCAATGAGTTTCTCAAGCAGTCTTACGTTATCCCATGTGGGAAATATAAAATTAGAGACAAAAAGAAATTGAGTCAGTTGTTCAAAGTTACTACAAAGTCATTTTTGCTTCTTTCATAAAATATAGATTCTTGTGTTTTACATAAATGTGGTAAGCTGAAAAATAAGCAAGATATTAAAAATGTTTTTTAGAGCCATAACCTTGCTTTTACCAAATTGATTTTAATAGCATGTCTTAAAAATTAAGCTTTCTGTTCATTATTCTGCACAGAAAGTTAGATTTGTAAAAACGATACTGAAAAAGTCAGGGCCAAGAAAGAAATAGTTGTAGTGGCATAAATACTTATATTAGAAAAATCAGTGAGCAAATGAAACTGATGATGGGGGTGGGGGAAGAATAGTATAACCAACAAGATAGCCCTAGAATCATCACACAGTGGATCATATCTAATGGTACAAATAATACATTCTTAGGCAGAATCAAAGAGACAGATTTATGAAATAAGAGAGTTATTCCACAGAGCAGATACTGAAAGTTGAAAGTAAAATAATGTCAAGTAATTTATCTGATCCTGGATAGAAATTGTGTAAAAAACAGCAGAAGTTACCCAGTTTTCATCACTTTGAAGCTTTTAAACAGAGTATAAATGTCATCCGCACTTACTCTCTAGAATAAGCAAAATCCCTTTCACATGCCGCTGGTCCAATAGCAAAGTCATGGTAACTGAGCTCTAAATAATGAAAAAGAGAACAGAATGAAAAGATAAGTTATGGTGAATCCTTAGGGGGAAAAATGAAACCTGAGTTGAAGACACAATTTAGATAAAAATAGAGCAGATGTGCCAAGGTTAGACTTGTTCTAGATTGTGTATTTGGATTGGCCTAAACAAAGTGCTTTATGATAGGTTTCACTGCTCTTACGGAGACAGTGTTCAAGAAACACAACTAAAGAAAGGATAGAGGATATAATTCAAGCTTTTGAAAAGAGAAGTCAGTTGCAGAAGATAAATGTTTTATAGTTTCTTCTCACAGAAAATGAAACTGCATGAGAATTTTGTGTGAGGCATACTTGAATGGCAAGCAGCCAGGAAGGAAAAATAATGATGGTAAAGGTTATAGAAGCTTCTAGATATTAAGTTGCAGGTAAAGGAGAGTATAACATTTCCCCCATGAGAAGTTCAGTTCCTTTTAGGATATGATAATTTCTGCCAAATGATTTATTTCAGGCTAAATTTATAAACCATTTGTATAGAACATGCAACTTTAATTTTTTTTTTAAAGGATGTATGGTGACTGTTTCTTAGATTATGCCAAACCGTTCAAAGGACCATAGAACATTAAAAGACATAAAAATTTTCAAACTATTTTTCTGCTTCAGCCCGTATGCTAGAATTATCAATGTCCTGCAGAGGAGTCTGCTCATATGAGATGTACTAAAAATACATCCTTTGTTCACCCAAAAATAGAAACAAGAAAGGAGTCGTTTTCTGTTTTAATTTTAAAGCTCTCCTTTGCAGAGATTGAAATTAGATGGAAGGTGTTAGAATACAAACAGAAATTTGCATATTCTTTTTATTGTATAAATAAGATATGTTTATGAAAAAGGATGTATGTTAACTTAAGATTTTCATGTTAATATATATGAATAATGAGGTATTTTAAAGTTTAATTATATCAATTTGCTATCACATGTTTTCAAAGGCTTCTTTCTTGACATCATTGACTATTTCCATCCTTTGATGGAACCATTATAATATGGATAATTCCAAGTGTGCATTATTTTCTATAAAAAGACCTATTTTCTGCAAGTTATATAATTGTCACATTATCCTGTTAATATGTTACTCAGTTGGCTCCTACCCTTTGTTAATATATTTTCTTTGTTCCTTATACTCAGATCTACAGGTATGCCACCTGTGAAACTGTCCTTGCAGCAAAATTTAAAAACAGAATATGAAAGGAGAGTAGAAAGTATTATTGACAATGATAGTTAATATTTATTAAATACTTCATATGTGCCAAAAACTTGATTTTAATTTTTCAAACTTTACTACAGCCATTTGAAATACAAGATTTTTTTTTTCACTTTACAGGTTAGAAAATAAGTTTAAAAAGGTTAAGCAGTTTTCCAAACAAATTGTACTAATAATTGATGAAGCCAGGATTCAACTTCGGTCCATCTGACGCTGAGTTCTTACCATAGCAGAATAGGAAGGAAATCGATCTGAGGAGCTTTGGGTCATTTTCAAGGCTTATATTTTGCAATGCGAAACTGTATAAAAACTTTACTAAATGTAGAAGGTATATTTGGCCACCCACAGAAAGAAACTCAAATTCAGATTTTCTGCATTGCAAAATATTAAGTTGAAGATTATCTTCGAAATATTTCTCAGGATTATTAAACTAATCTCTGAAATATTTCTCGGGATTGAAATTTAAATCAACTACTTCAAAGTTCTGCTTCATATTCAGGATAGCCCTAAATTTTAGTGACCCTTATAAAAATAGTTAACTAAATTGGTATCCTACCTCTACTTTCTCAGAAGATGCTCTAGCACTCTTAGAGGTTACAATGATTAGTAATGCATCTGAAAATAACTGCATAATTTTTGAAGTATGCTAAAACAGCTTCTTTGGTTATTCTTTCTCAAACTCCCTTGAGTAAAATCTGTATTCTATTATCAGTCTCTGTATATTACTACATGGTCAAGTTCTGTGTTCCCACCTCCAGAGATATTTTTATTGAGCTTATTTCTATTTTAAAAATAAAATAATTTTCTCTTATGCTAAATTAATTTTACAGTCTGAAAACTGGTATGAAAAGGCCTTTCTTGTATTTGAGAATTATGCATAAAGGCTAGCCACCTAAAATTTTCTAAATTTCCCCAAAAGAGAGAGTAAGTGTGATGAGCATTCTTGCTCGTGTGTGAGGAGGAGGGGTGGAGGAACAGAGGAAGGAGAATACATGATAAAAGAGAGAAGGAGAGATCACAATATGATCACAACATATGATTTCTATCCCCATTTCTATTTTACATGGAGACTTTTCCAGACCTAGACCTCTAAGAAGTTGTAATTTTTTTTATTTTCTGGGTCACAGAAATACTCACTAAGATATATTTGAGATATATCGAGATATATATATATATGTATATATATATATACATATTATTTCTATTTCTCAATTATACTTTAAGACAGCTGAAAAAAAAACTATTGGAAATAGTTTTTGGGAGGGTTGCTACAAGTCAACCTCAAACATTATTAAAAGATCCAACAGTTGCCTGACCAGGCGGTGGCACAGTGGATAGAGCGTCGGACTGGGATGCAGAGGACCCGGGTTCGAGACCCCGAGGTCGCCAGCTTGAGAGCAGGCTCATCTGGTTTGAGGAAAAGCCCACCAGCTTGAACCCAAGGTCGCTGGCTCCAGCAAGGGGTTACTCAGTCTGCTGAAGGCCTGTGGTCAAGGCACATATGAGAAAGCAATCAATGAACAACTAAGGTGTTGCAACGCACAATGAAAAACTAATGATTGATGCTTCTCATCTCTCTCCGTCCCTGTCTATCCCTCTCTCTGACTCACTCTGTCTCTGTAATAAACAAATAAATAAATAAATAAAAATTAAAAAAAAAAAGATCAAACAGTGAAGGCCCTGGCCGGTTTGCTCAGTGGTAGAGTGCAGCCTAGCATATGGAAGTTCCGGGTTCGATTCCTGGACAATGCACACAGGAGAAGTGCCGATCTGCTTCTCCACCCTTCCCCCTTTCCTCTCTCTTTCTCTCTCTCTTCCCCTCCTGCAGCCAAGGCTATATTGGAGCAAAGTTGACCTGGGCACTGAGGATGGCTTCATGACCTCCACCTCAGGTGCTGGAACGGCTTGGGTTGCAATGGAGGGACACCCTAGATGGGCAGAGCACTGCCCCCTAGTTGGCATGGTGGGTGGATCCCAGTTGGGCACATGCGGGAGTCTGTCTCTCTGCCTCCCTGCTTCTCGCTAAGGAAAAATACAAAAACAAACAAACAAAGCAAGTCTTAATAGTAAAGTTAAAAATTTAATTGATGTTGAAGAAAAAAAATACTTCAGGTAATTTAATTATGATGATGTCTATGTCCCTGAAAATTTCATACTCTACATTTTGCATGACCTTCACTTTTAGATCCAATTATCATCATTGCCCAAAATATCTGTTTCCATGCATTCAGCCTAAACCAATATCATAAAACTCAGAGCCTTATATCCTCATGCTTAATGATGTTCTCTCTAGTCAGATAATCTGTTGTTACCTTAATATCACATGTCAATCTGAATTTCTCCTCCTTTCTTAGACTTAATTATTTTGCAACATTCAATATCAGTCCTATACCCTAAGTATTTCCAGGAGGTAGTCAGACTCTTCATAAATGTCTACAAATGATCCCATCTCTTGTAGCTACCATGAGCATGTGTGATTCTACCTGGAGATTATTTGGAGAATTATGGTTGCCCCTGCCCACTCGCTGTATAGTTATTATTTTTTCTCCAGTGCTATCAAATGTTTCAGTTCTCCTGGTATAAGCAGTATAATAATGTTGGTTAGGTATAGTGGGGTAGGTCTTCTTCTCCCAACCCTGTACCTCACTGGGCTACCAGAGACCATAAAATATTTCTTCTTATTCTCAAGGTTTATTGATTCTCCCAGGTCCTTTAACCATGCTTTTCTCTAAGAAGCTCAAAATTATTCCAAATGACAATATTCTGAGCAAAGGTCATTTTATTCTCCTCTAAATCCTGATTCCTTATCACTTAGGTCCTCCCTCAGTGAAGCTCCCTCCAATTTTCCTACCCTTTAAGTTAATCTCCGTGTATATGAATGGAAAAAAAAACCACTCAATGGATATTGTAGAGGGGGAAAAGAACAAATGGGGGGAAGTATTTCTCTTTATGTTTATCATATTACCAATCTTCATAAATGTCACCATCATCCAAGTTATTAAGAGGGCAAATTGGTAATCATTCTAGATTTTACTCTTCAAAATATCAACATTTTTAATCACTCATTAAACCAATTAAATCACCCATTAAATATTTTTTCAAGTCAACCTCTTTTTTCTCAAGATTTAATTTTTTCTTAGATTACTATCGTTAGTTTTTTGCTCATTTTAATTTGTTGTGTTTACATAGATTCTAGTGTTGCCCATAAAGCATCCCCCTTCCCCCATATTCCTTTCAATATCTCCCTTGCCCCCCTCCCCATAGCACCACCCCCCTTATCTTCATGATTATCCCATCCTATCATTCCCTTTCCCACTGTTCTCTTTTTCTCTGGTCCATTTCATCTCTCGTCTGTCTCAGTTGTGTTCCTCAGTTCACATTGTTCATTAGATTCCCCAAATGAATGAAGTCATATGATACTTTTCTTTTTCTGCCTGGCTTATTTCACTTAACATAATAGTTTCCAGGTCCATCCATGTTATTGTAAAACATAATATTTGCTTCATTTTCATGGCCCCATAGTATTCCATTGTATATATGTACTACTGCTTTTTAATCCACTCGTCCACTGACAGACACTTGGGCTGTTTCCAGATCTTCGCTATCGTGAACAATGCTGAACAATGAAAATGAGGGTGCATTTCTCCCTTTGAAAGAGTGCTACAGTGTTCTTGGGGTATATTTCTAAAAGTAGGATAGCTGGGTCGAAAGGCAGTTTGATTTTTAATTTTTTGAGGAATTTCCATACGGAAAATTTTTCACAGTGGCTAAAACAGTCTGCATTCCCACCAGAAGTGCAGGAGGGTTCCCTTTTCTCCACATTCTCACCAGCACTTACTCTGTGTTGTTTTGTTGATGGGTGCCATTCTGACTGGTGTGAGGTAATATCTCATTGTGGTTTTAATATGCATTTCTCTAATGAGTAGTGATGTTCAGCATTTTTTTATATGCCTATTGTCCATCTGTATGTCCTCTTTGGAGAAGTGTCTATTCATTTCTTTTGCTCATATTTTGATTGGATTGTTTATCTTATTAGTGTTGAGTTTTACAAGTTATTTATAAATTCTGGTTATCAACCCCTTATAAAACGAATTGTCAAATATGTTTTCCCATTGTGTAGTTTGTCTTTTTATTCTGTTCTTATTGTCTTTAGCAGTGCAAAATCTTTTTAGTTTGATACAGTCCCATTTGTTTATCCTGTCTTTTATTTCACTGCCTGTGGAGATAAATCAGTAAATATATTGCTGTGAGAGATGTTGAAGAGCTTACTGCCTATGTTTTATTCTAAGATGCTTTTAATTGCACGGCTTACATTTAAGTCTCTTAACAATTTTGAGTTCATTTTTGTAAATGGTGTAAGTTGGTGGTCTAGTTTCATTTTTTTGCAGGTTGTTGTCCAATTTTTCCTACACCATTTGTTGAAGAGGCTGTCTTTACTTCATTGTATGCTCTTGCTTCCTCAATCAAATATCAGTTGTCCACGAAGGTATAGGTTTATTTCTGGGTTTTCTGTTCTGTTCCATAGATCTATATAACTGTTCTTATGCCAGTACCAAGCTGTTTTGAGTACAATGGCCTTGTAGTATAACTTGATATCAGGACGTGTGATACCTCCCACTTTTTTCTTTCTTTTCAAGATTGCTGAGGCTATTTGTGTTCTTTTTTGGTTCCATATAAATTTTTGGAATATGTGTTCTATATCTTTGAAGTATGTCATGGTATTTTAATTGGTATTGCATTGAATTTATAAATGGCTTTGGGTAATATAGATATTTTAATGATGTTTATTCATCGTAACAATGAGCACAGTATATGCTTTCACTAATTGTATCTTCCTTGATTTTTTTTATCAATGTTTTATAACTTTTTGAGTACAAGTCTTTAAACTCCTTGGTTAAATTTATTCCTAGGTACTTTATTTTTTTGGTTGCAATTGTGAAGGGGATTGTTTCTTTAAATTCTCTTTCTGACAGTTCATTGTTGGTGTATAACAATGCCTCTGATTTCTGAGTATTAATTTTATATCCTGCCACCTTGTTAAATTTATTTATCAGGTCCAGTAGTTTTTTGACTGAGACTTTAGGATTTTCTATATACAATATCATATCATCTGCAAATAATAATAGTTTTACTTCTTCTTTTCCAACTTGGATGCCTTTTATTTCTTCTTCTTGTCTGATTGCTGTAGCTAGGACTTCCAGGACTATGTTGAATAAGAGTGGTGAAAGGGGGCACCCCTGCCTTGTTTCTGATCTTAAGAAGACTGTTTTAATTTTTGCCCAATGAGTAGGATGTTGTCTGTGGGTTTGTCATAGATGGCCTTTATCATGTTGAGGTATGTTCCCTGTATTCCCATTTTGCTGAGAGTTTTGATCATGAATGGGTGCTGGATTTTATCAAATGCTTTTTCTGCATCTATTGAAATTATCATGTGGTTTTTCTCTTTCCCTTTATGAGATGAATCACATTGATTGATTTGTGAATATTGTACCAGCCTTGCCTCCCCTGAATAAATCTCACTTCATCATGGTGTATGATTTTTCTCATATTTTGATGGATCTGTTTGGCTAATATTTTGTTGAGGATTTTAGCATCTAGATTCATCAGGGATATTGGCCTATAATTTTTTTTCTTTGTGTTGTCTTTGCCTGGTTTTGGAATCAGAATTATGCTCATCTTATAAAAGGAACTTGGAAGTCTTCCTTCCTCTTGAATGTTATAAAATAGTTTGAGAAGAATAGGAGTTAGTTCTTTGAATATTTGGTAGAATTCACTTGTGAAGCCATCGGGCCCCAGGTTTTTCTTTGTTGGGAGTTTTTTTGATAACTGTTTTGATCTCATTTGTTGTAATTGGTCTGTTTAGGTTTTCTGATTCTTCCTAATTGATTTTTAAAATATTATATGTTTCAAGGAATTTGTCCATTTCTTCTTGGTTGAATAATTTTTTGGCATACAGTTCTTCATAGTATTTTCTTATAAGCCTTTGTATTTCTGTTGTGTCAGTTGTCATTTCTCCACGTTCATTTCTAATTTTATTTATTTGAGTCCTCTCTTTTTTTTTCTTGGTGAGTCTGGTTAACGGTTCATCAATCTTGTTTACCTTTTCAAAGAACCAGCTCCTGGTTTTATTGATCCTTTGTATTGTTTCTTTAGCATCTATTTATTTCTGCTGTGATCTTTATTATTTCCTTTCTTCTACTACCTCTGTGCTTTACTTGCTGTTCTTTTTCTAGTCTTTTAGATGCAGGATTAAGTTCTTTATTTGAGCTTTTTCTAGCTTCTTAAGGTATGCCTGTAATGCTATGAACTTTCCTCTCAGAACTGGTTTTGCTGTGTCCCATAAATTTTGAGTTGTTTTATGCTCATTATGATTTATTTCTAGGAATTTTTTTTATTTCTTCTTTGATCTCATTGTTAATCCATTCATTATTTAATAACATGCTATTTAGTTTCCAAGTGTTTGAGTATTTTTTTAGTTTTTCTGTTGTAGTTGATTTCTAGTTTCATGCTATTGTGATCAGAGAAAATGCTTAATATGATTTCAATCTTCCTAAATTTGTTGAGTCTGCCTTTGTGACTTAACATGTGGTCTATCCTAAAGAATGTATAAAGAGGAAATTGAAAAGAATGTATATTCTGCTGCTTTAGGGTGAAAGGTTCTGAAGATATCTATTAAATTTAGTTAATCTAGTGTGTACTTTAAGTTTGCTGTTTCTTTGTTAATTTTCTTTCTTGAGGATCTATCTAGTGATGTTAGTGGGATATTGAAATCCCATACTATTATAGTATTGCTGTTGATCTCGCCCTTTATATACATCAAAGTCTGCTTTATATATTTAGGTGCATAGATACTTATAGTGGTTATATCTTCCTATTGGATTGCTCCCTTTATCATTAGGTAGTGACCTTCTTTATCTCTTACCTTTGTTATAAAATCCATTTAGTCTGATATAAGTATTGCTACCCCAGTTTTTTATCCATTTTTATTTGCATAACATTTTTTTTTCTATCCTTTTACCTTCAGTCTATGTGCATCTTTTGTTTTAAGGTATGTTTCTTGTAGACAGCATATGCATGGGTCCTGTTTTCTTATCATCACAGCTACCCTATGTCTTTTGATTGGATCATTTAATCCATTTACATTTAAGGTTATTATTGATATGTACTTGTTTATTGCCATTTTATTCTTTAAAACTGTATTCCTCTTTTGCTATATTCTTTTCCTCCTTTGATTTATTTACAACAGGCCCCTTAACATTTCTTGTAGCATTGGTTTAGTTGTAATGAATTCCTTGACATTTTTCTTTTCTTTTTTTTTTTTTTTTTTTGTCTGGGAAGCTTTTTATTTCTCCTTCAATTTTAAATGATAGCCTTGCTGGATAATAAAGTAGTCTTGGTTGTAGGCTTTTGTTCTGCATTGAATATTTCTTGCCATTCCTTTCTGGCCTCAAGTGTTTCTGTTTAGAAGTTGGATGTCATCTTTCTGGGCACTCTTTTGTAGTTGATAGCCTTTTTTTTCTCTAGCAGCTTTTAATATTTTCTCTTTATCACTTAGCTTTGGTATTTTAATTATGATTTGTCTTGGTGTAGATTTCCTTGGGTTTCACTTTAATGGAATTCTCTGTGCTTCTTGAACTTGTGTGACTTTTTCCTGCATCAATTTAGGAAAGTTTTCAGCTATGATATTATTGAACAAAGTCTCTATCTCTATCTCTTGCTCTTTCTCTTCTTCTTCAGGAACCCCTATGATGCAGATGTTATTTCTCATCATGTTGCCACAGAGCTCTCTTAGTTTCCTCAGACTTTTTGAGTCTCTTTTCTTTTTGCTGCTCTGCTTTCGTACCTTTGTTTATCTTGTCCTCTAACATGCTGATTTGATCTTCAGCTTCATCCATCCTTCTTTTAATTCCTCCCACTCTGGCATTCATTTCTGATATTGTATTTGTCATTTCTGACTGATTCTTTTTTATTATTTCAATGTCCTTTTTTATACTTGCTATATCTTTATTTAGTTGCTCATTATGACCATCTATTATTGTTTTAAGATCTTGGAGCATCCTAACAATTATTATTTTAAACTCTGCATCCAGTAATTTGGTTATATCTGACTTGTCCAAGTCCTTTTCTGGGCATTTCCCCTGATTCTGTTCGGTTGCATATCTCTGTATTTCCATTTTGTCTGTGTATAAGAAGGGTGTGGCCACTGGAGTCATATGTGTATGGCCTCTGTGTTCCCTAGGTGTGGTCTGTCAGCAGGCCCACCACCCCCTCTGACGTTGTCTCTGGAGTTTGGGTATGGGTGTAGCCAGCAGGCTGTGGCTGTCACTGCGATCCCCGCCTCTCCTCCATGGGAGGGGCTGTGTTCACATTCCAGAGTCTACAAGCCTCAGCCTTCACCCCACCTTCATGGCTGGGGCTGCTCACTGCACCCGGGGCTTCAAACCTTGGCACCATGGGCTGGGGTGAGCATCTTTGCTCAGCTTTGGGTCTCTGCCTATTCCTGGGCTTTCATCCCACCCCTGTGGGCAGAGCTGTGCTTGCATGCCTGGCTACAAGCCCTGGCTCCATGGGCTCGTGGGGCTGTGCATTTGCACTCAACTACTGGTCTTTTCCCGGGCTTTCGCCCTGCCCACTGGCAGAGTTGCGTTCACGTGTAGGGCTGCAAGCCCTAGCTCTGTGGGCCGGGTGGGGCTGCATGCCCGCACTCAACCACAGGTCTCTTCAGTTCCCAGGCTTTTGCCTTCCCCCTGCACGTAGAATTGCATGCAGGCCCACAGTCAGGTGTATTGCTTTGTGTGCTCCTTCCATCCCCTCCAGGTGAGACTGAGCTAATATTGAGCCTCAGTCATAGCTGGCCTGGCTTTCGCTCTCACAAAGAGGACTGTGCTTCTGCATCCTGCTGCCACCCACTCTCCGTCAAGCCCTCAGCAGTGTGGTTGGGGATGCTGCAGCTCAGACCCTAGCACTCAATACTGTATTCCTTAAAGCTCCCTCCTTCTAAGCAGCTCTGCTCTGAGTGTCACGGAAGAGCCTGTTTGGCTGGTGTACTGCTTCCTTTTGCTGGTATTGCTGGTTCCAGGGGAAATATTCACTTCAGATATGGGGAGTGACACTGCCCAAGGGTTAGGGTGGCTGTCCCTCAAAGTGTTTCTGCCTGTGCCTCCTAGATTGTACTCTCTTCATGCTACTCCAGTCCTCTCCTCTCTCCTTATTCCCCTAAGCCCCATGTGAGTGGTTGTGAAAGAGGTTTTCTGCATGGTCCCTTTAAGAAGAATTCTGGGTCTGAGAAATCTGTCTCTTTCTCACAAAAAGTATCCTGACTTGTTTCACAGCTAAATACTGACCATACGCTTCTTCTAGGCTCTGGGGCTGTAGGCTGGGGCTTTGTTCCTGGGCCCAGGACCATCCCCTCTCTGCTAAACTCACTTCTCACCACACATGTCTCTCTGGGCTGCCATTCACTCCTGGGAGCTGGGCAAACCTCTTCACGTTTCCGCTTTTCCTACCAGTTTTAGTTGGCTTCTTCAGTTTCCTTGGTTAAAGAGTCCTCTTAGTTTAGTCCAAAGTTGGTTTTTCCAGATGATGGTTCTTAAAATTAAGTTGTAATCCACTTTGGTTCTGGAAGGTGGAAGTTGGTATGTTCGCCTACTCCATCGCCATCTTGCTGCTCAGTTCACCATCGTTAGCTTTTAAGTGATTCCATATGTTCAGTCCTTTTGTGTCCACCTGGGACCTATCCTGCCCACTCTGTCAAAATACTTATTAATAAGGATGTTAGATCATATTTTTACCATTTACCAGATTTTCTTTAATTGTTTCCTATTGTCTTCACATATTAAATCATCCTATTTTAATTTAAGAAACTTCTTAACAGTTATGTAAGTCAAGATCTGGCAAAGTAAAGGTATCATAATTACAAACTTTAATGAACACTGAACAGCAAACCTTGAAAGTTACTATAGATGAAGTTTTTTGAAAATATAATACAGTATGGGGAGTTCACAGGTTTTTAAGTGTAGACAGCATACTTTCCTAGTTATTATTTGAAGCCCCTTGGTTTATATCCAGAAGGTTCTCACTCACAAGATGTGCATTATCTCTACAATCATTGCCAGCACTCCAGCTTATACAACACTAACATCCTGTTTACCAGTGTATGAAAATAAATTATCACACAAAGTATGTTACAGACCTTTGCATCTTTTCTAAAGCATCAGCATTAGACTAAAAGATGTCTCCCTTTTCTGTGGTTCTGGTCTGCTCTATTAGCTACTAAAGTTTGATCTCATTTGATTCTATAATTGGAGTATTCTTGACATTCACTTGTACATCTTTTATGTAAATAATTTTTTCAGGATCCTCTTGTATTTTCTTTCTTTTTGAAGCATGCACCTCTCACAGTCTCTTGTGTATCTCTCTTCCATGGTCTGAAATACATTCATTGTTCTCTCTTTATAAAGGCTCATTATTAAATTTACTCATGTACATATACTTAATCTTTAACTTAAAAATAAGGATAACAATACTTTTCATTTTCTAGGTGAATGATTCAATATGTGAAGTGTTTAAGTAGACATGAAGAAGCACTTAAACCCATGGCAAGGTAGAAACACTCATGTAATAGATGTCAGGCCAGAGTAGGTATCATAATAGTTTGATTCTCTTGAATTTCTAGGGGTATTGATTCGAATCTTTGTCATTAAAGTTGATCAGTTGCCCTTACTATTGACCTTTAGTTATATAGGAAAAAATAAATAAAACTCTAAGTCTAATAAGTAAGAGTTTTGATGGAAATCTCCATTATAGATTCATAGCCTCTTTCTTATTCCAGGACATTAGTTCACAGATCTAAGACTTTGAATGTAAGAGAGTTTGGGTACACTTGAGAAAGCACTGTCAATTCACAAATATACATTTTCCTGTTAGCCTTCTCCTAAAAGTTCTGCAGCCACCTGATAGGAAATGTTTGCATTGGGGTAAGAAATACAATATATCATACAAGACCTTTTAGGTATCCAAAAATACTGTCAATAGGCTGACACTAATCTCTTAGCATGAGCCAATGTGGCTCACCAAATCGACTGGAAACTTAAGGAGATCGGGGATAAAATAAATTTGGATCTGAGTCTGTCTCAAAATGTAGTGAGGATAGTGTTTCCATTAACAAATTCTATATTCCTGAGTGCATATTTGGCATAAATATCTATATAGCTATATAGATATATGGGTGGATATATAGATGATTGATAGATGATAGATAGATAGACAGATGATAGATAGATAGATGATGGATAGATAGTTGATAGATAGATAGATGATAGATAGATGATAGATAGATAGATAGATAGATAGATAGATACTTAGCAAGGCAAAATCCTAATCCTAACATTGTTTTTCTTATTTAATGAATGAGGGTAATTTTAGTAAGAGGAGATGAGAAGCAGCCCAGAAGTTTCTTCTCCCTATAGGAAGAATAAACTGAAAGCAAAATATCAGGGTCATCAGAGAGATTCTTCCTATCAGAGATATGAAAGATTCAGGGATGTTGAACTCTATCACATCCTCATATAAATTACCCGTTTCTCATACACTGGACAAGTGGAACCTAGAGAATGTAACATAGTTATAAGAAATGTTATCAGGTGGTGACATGATCTTTTAGAGGCATGATCTTTTCACTGGTGGTCATCTAATATATGACTATAGCTATAATGAATGCATTTCTTTTCTGTGTACTGCTACTGCATGCATAACAGAATCTGCTTGTTTGCACTGACAGGGAAACAATATATTTTCACAATTTTTCCTCAGAAATAACAGCATCTACCTCACTGATGCCATGATTTAGTCTGGAGAAACTCTAATGATTTTATCATACCAGGGTATTCTATGCTAGTACAATAAATTGATGTCATCATAAAGGTTGGATTTTATGAGCAGGAAGCAACATGCTCATTTATGTTCTTGTGCATGCTACTAGGTGAGGAAGAGTCAATACTTTTTTTAGCAAGCTTTACCATGGAGGAAGTAGCTGCTTTATTATAATGTGTTTGTTTTCCCATTAGTGGTAACAGAGAGGTCTTAATGGTTTCCATGGGTGGTAAGAGACAGAATCAAGTCACCTCTTTGGTTTATTATAAATTATGGCTAAATACAGTGTGTTCTGGAGCCAGTATTTTAATTAAGAGTTGGCTTCCTGATTTCCTGGATTATGGAAGAGATAGTAGTGTGGTCTATACATAGAAATTCAACCAGAGATTCCCATGTCCTGAACTTCCTGATCATGGAAGAAATTAGTACTTTGTGAATTAGTTCTGTAGACAGTTCTAAGAATCTTTTTTAGAAGGCTAGTTTGGAGCCTGGTTTTTTATGCCTAGAATTGTTCAACAAAAGTACAATTTTTTTTTTAAACTTTTTAAAAATTATTTATTTATTTATTCATTTTAGAGAGGAGAGAGAGAGGGAGAGAGACAGAGAGAGAGAGAGACAAAGGAGAGATACAAGGGGGAGGAGCTGGAAGCATCAACTCCCATATGTGCCTTGACCAGGCAAGCCCAGGGTTTCGAACCGGCAACCTCAGCATTTCCAGGTCGACGCTTTTATCCACTGCGCCACCACAGGTCAGGCTACAATTTTTTATATTAAATCCTTTTCACATTAACAAACAAATGTGTCCATTGTCAGCTGCCATTAACCCTTAACTGATATTAGATGTGGGCATTTAAGCTATATACCTAGGTTGGGAGTAAGAGTGAGCCTAGAATTGCATTTCAATGTTATTTTACCCAAATTCTTTTAAAATAATCCTTACCTCTATTTGGCATTCCCTTTTACACTCCAGACTCCCTGTGTTAGATCTCAGAGGAGCTATAAATGATTAACATGACACAATTGACTCATCACTGAGCAAGAGCCTCATAAACCCAATTGCAGCATGTGACTACATGGATAAAGATTCATGGAAACATATGATTTAGGTGAGACTTATCTCCAAATCTAAGTATTTTTTAGTATGCTTCTTCTTTTTCCATGCTATAAAAACTATCCATCAATGGCCATCACATGTACACACAAATATGAGGAGATGGAAAAATTATCACAGTCAAATGCTTGAGCACATGTAAAAAAATGACCCTCAGAAAAAAATGGTGACCCTACTCATTAATAATCATGATCTAATCAATGTCTTCTGAACATAAACAGTATTATTAGTCACATTCTCATTCCCTAGAGAATGGTTTAGAAAGAACAAAAGAGGGAGCTAAAACTTTTTTCCACTATAAGGTGAAATAGTTGCATATACAATATAATGCTTTTAATAAGGTACACAAATATATTTTTTAAAACTAGAACAAATTGGGAAGGCCAATATCAGGGGCAGAAGTTTATATGTGAGGAGTAGGAGGTTACTTCAACTCTTGCTTTGATTATTATTGTACCATACTCAAAGCAAGTTTTAACTAGGAACAATTTTTACAGTGCTATCTCTTTCTATGTATTTCATCTGACTTTCCACTTAAAAATACTGAGATTTAGAATTTTTGTTTGTTTAATGAATAAAGATATTGAGCTAGAGTAAGGTTAGGCATCTTATCTAGGGACCGGAGTTGTTTTTTGACTTAAAAAATAGGGTAGGTAAATGTAATTAATACTTAAAATACAGATTGGATCCATACTATGGAAAGTTAGATGTGTAATGTGTATATTTTTCAAGAAGATATGGTCTTTGGGCTGCTGAAAGTATTGGCATGTCAGAAGGATTTAGTTAATACAGGAGACTGTTAATGGATATAGTTATTTGGATAAAAATCCAAAGCTCTATTTAATTATACTAAGGTCATAGAAACCATCACAATATGTAATTTTATGTGAACTTCTATATACGGCTTCTTTCTGTAATGTGTGTGCATTTATGTTTGCTTCATACACACAATCGTCCATAGTCTTGGGAAGCCAATAAGAGAAAATTCACACATCTTTTGCACAAGGTTGGGAAGGATTGACTCGAGTGGAATTAAATTTGAAGCACTTTGTGCTTTTGTGATCCAGTGGTGACTTTGAGGATGATGGTGTTTGGACTTTCTGCTTCCCTTTCCTATTTATCTTTGTTACCAATCTGGTCTCTGAATGGAAAAAGCAAAAAAGTAATAGATTTTTTGAGAACTCAGAGTATTGGCTTGGCAAATGTACCTATGAGTTTACAGAGGACATAGAAACATTTAAAGTGAAAATGGAATTCAGAACATGACAAGAATGTATGTTGGGCTTTGACATTGTTTGCAAAGTATTATATATAAGTTTAGATAGCTAAGTTTGTAAGATTACTCTGGGGGCTCTAATTGGTTATGTCTACTGCACTGATGAAGCTAGGCAAATTCACAATGCAGTATTTTTATGACCTCAAAAAGAACCTTTCTCCTTTCACTTTTTCATTTCCTACACTGGATAGGCTTATGGCAGCTCATCAACCAAATCAATTGCACATTTAAGTGCAGAGCCTCCTTCCTAACAAAATATCAAATAATGCCAGTGCCCTTGATGGCCTGAGGTCTAAAAATGTCATAGCTTTCTATTTATAGGACAGCTTTTGAATTTTTTTCAGACTTTCAATTATAAAAATAGTGAACTTGTTGCTACAGTTCTCCTTCAGATGCATAGCATGTACTTGATGCACCAGTTCTGTTTCTTTGAGGTCATGGATCACAGAGAAATTAACGTAGTTGGAAAATCACCATTTATTCAACAACCTTAATTGGTAAAAGTTATTTCAAGTTTCGTGGTCTGATGTAACAGCTGTTTAAGATATTGTTACTCCTTGGAGTAAGCATAAAGAACTATATTTTATAAGGTGGGTCAGCCAGTGACCACAGTTTTTTGACAGGTCATAATTTCACATGGTTAATATTGGATATAAAAACTGCTACTACATATTCAATATATTATAATTGGTATTTTGAAACCACAAAATGATTAGCTTTTTCCATATTCAATATTTTGTAGTCCCACCTTATAAAGCAAAGTAGGATGATATTTGAATATGCAGTAGTAGTATTTTAGTTACCCACTAACTATGTGTACAGGGAGGATTTATTAGAGGATATGTGTCAATAATATTAAACCAAACCATTTGGTGTGCTGAATTTTTAAAATTAATTAACTAATTAACTTTACCTTTTTCAATTGGGTTAATTTAATTATATAGATATAGACATAAATCATTATAAAAACCAGAGATTTATGGTGTTTGAAGTGCAGGGAAAGATAGGCCATCAACAATTAAATGGTTGTCCAAAGACATAAATTTTGTAATAAAACAGTATTTTAGGATTGTGGCACCAGGGATGTAGGGGATAATATTGGTGCCCAGCCAAGTTACAGTGAACATCAGATCCTGACAGCTTACAGCTGCCTCCTCTTCTGGATGCTGGCTCTTGAATATTGTTCAGCAGTCAGCTTTTCTTTTTTTTTTTCTAATAAATTTTTATTAATGGTAATGGGATGACATTAATAAATCAGGGTACATATATTCAAAGAAAACATGTCTAGGTTATTTTGTCATCAAATTATGTTGCAAACCCCTCGCCCAAAGTCAGATTGTCCTCCGTCACCCTCTATCTAGTTCTCTGTGCCCCTCCCCCTCCCCCTAACTCTCTCCCTCCCTCCCTCCCATGTCCTCCCTCCCCCCCCACCCTTGGTAACCACCACACTCTTGTCCATGTCTCTTAGTCTCATTTTTATGTTCCACCAATGTATGGAATCATGTAGTTCTTGTTTTTTTCTGATTTGCTTATTTCACTCCTTATAATGTTATCAAGATCCCACCATTTTGCTGTAAATGATCTGATGTCATCATTTCTTATGGCTGAGTAGTATTCCATAGTGTATATGTGCCACATCTTCTTTATCCAGTCTTCTATTGAAGGGCTTTTTGGTTGTTTCCATGTCTTGGCCACTGTGAACAGTGCTGCAATGAACATGGGGCTACATGTGTCTTCACATATCAATGTTTCTGAGGTTTTGGGGTATATACCCAGTAGAGGGATTGCTGGGTCATAAGGTAGAGCATAAGATGATTTGCTTGTAAGTGATGGTCAACTAAGAGATATAATGAGAGGGATAAGAGGGAACCAGAAAAAAGGACCAAAAAAGAATAATAAAGAAGAAAAAATAAAAATAATAAGTAAAAATCTGTTGTATTAAGTGGAGCGAAGACTAAATACAATGGAGATCTTGGGTTGGGAGGACCCAAAATGCCACAAAAATAAACAAACAAGAAAAAAAAATAAAAACAAAAGCAAAAAAGAGAAATAAAGCCAAAAAAAAAGCCTTGAGTCCCAAATTAACTAATTTGTTCATAATTGAGGATTATATGGGAGGAAAGTAAAATGAGAAAAGAAAAAACGAATAGAAAGGAAAAAATAAGAAAAAGAGAAAAAGGAAGGAAGAAATAAAATAGGAAGAGAAAAAAACAAAATAAAGCAAGACAAAAAAAAACAAAACAAAAGAGGAGAGAGTGAGAGTTAAGTGTTTTGGAGTATAACCTTAAAGGAGGGTGAGGATGAAGAAGAAAAATAAAATGCAACACTCATGGGTAGTGTAGTTCAAGAAAGGGGAAGCATAAGATGGGCAGAGAATAGAAGGACCGAGGTGGAGGAAATAAAGGCAAAAAGATAGAAGAAACAAACAAGAACAACAACAACAAAAAATTAGTGGATCAAGTTGTAAATTCTGTGGTTTTTTCTTGATTTTGAGAGGTTAACTTCTTCCTTTTTCTTTTCTCTCCCTCTTCCTAGTCGGTGACTCTGTACCCCAGGCTCTGCCCCTGTGTCACTCTTAGGTAGGGATTTGCAGTTGATGGGATTCTATGGCAATGTCATATAATTGGCTTTAGTCTTGCTGGAAGTAAAGGTTTGTTGGCGTTTGCAGGGTCCAACGATGAGAGAGTTTGCTTTCCTGGATTCTCTCTCCTAGTCCCCCCTTTCTGAATTAGCAGCCTGGTGATCCAGCTATAAGGCTGCAACTGCTTCTGCCTGGGGAGTAAGAGGCTCAAAGAGCTGGGAAATCCCCACTCTATCCCCACTCAGTGCAAGGCTTTGGGAAAGGCTCTGAGAGTCAGGGCCTCCAGTGTAATCAGGCGGGGGTGGGAGTCAATTGTTGTCAAGGTGACTGTTCAGCGCCTATCATTTAGTTGGACCTCTCAACCCAGGCTTTCCACACTTTGTAGCCTGTTTTTGCAGGGAAGAAGAGGCACTAGTCTCTGCTTACGACTAGTGTAGTATAGACCTTATTATCTGCCAAGTCCTTTTTGTTAGCGTTTATCCCTGAATATGGAGGCTCTATCAATCAGAAGTTGCCCCCGCCCCTTTAGCGAGAGGCACTAAAAAATATCACGCCTCTTGTCTTGGGTCGCTGAACTGAGAGAGATCTTATCAATTAGAACCGAGGGTGCGCAGATTTTATGGGTTAAGCTAATTTCAGTGATTGGGTTGCAGCTGTGCTTCCGAAGGTATTTTAGGCTGCCTGCGCGCGTCCCTCCCCCAACGCTTGATTGTTAACTTGAATGGCTGGGTGAGGTGCCCCGCCCACGGAGAGAATCTCCCAAGCCTCTCCCGCTCGCCCCGCCGCTGGCGGCTGGACCGCACCAGGCGCAGGATAATGGAGCCCCCTGGGTGTGCGGGCCAGCAGGGCGCCCTGGGCGCGTGGAATGCCCAAGGCACGCGCGAATGGGGCGCTCCGGGCACCGGTGGCCGGCGACCCCCACTCGCAGTGTGCGGGCCACTGGGAACGTCAGCGGTGCTCAACAGGACCGGGCGTGCGCGCGGCTGCTCGCGGCGGCTGCTTGCGGTGGCGGTTCCCGGCGGCCGCTCGTGGCGGCTCGCGGTTCCCAAGTATATGGGCTGACTCACCACAGGCGCACTTCCTTGCGTTTTGAAAGAACGTCCCTGTGGTAGATTCCTCCACACCCTCGTCTCTCAGATTCAAGTGATAACAGTCCTTTTGCTATCAGTTTGTGTGGAACTCCGGAATGCTCCGAGGATAAATTTTTCTGTTTCTAGTTGATAAATTTGTTGTGATTTAGGGGAGAGCTGTCGGACGCGCTGCTCACGGCGCCATTTCCGTGACGTCACTCCCGCAGTCAGCATTTCAGGTAAAGTGCATACCTGCCTCCCTAGCCTCAGATGTGGCCTACCACAAGTGAGTGACTTACAAAGATTAGAGCAAGCCAGACCCTGTTGCCTCAAGGGACCAACTCAATAGGGCAATTCATGCTCCAGAGATCCCTGTGGGATTAGCCACCACTCCAGTCTCTGAGACACAGTTCTATTTGGCTCCTTTTTTTAATTTTCCTTTGAACGTATTCCCTCACTAAACCACATGCATCAAATTTATGTTTTAGGTTTCACCGATCTAAAACAATCGGCTTAATCAATTAATACTGAGAATAAAGATATAATTTGTCCTAAGTGTCTGGTTCCTAATGCATGTATTTTCTTAAGAAGAACAGTGAATCTTAAAATAGTGAATTTGGGTCTACATATGAAACTGATTTGCTTGTTTTTTCTGGATTGGTTGTTACTAAACCAGCAGTATAATATACGCATTTTGTGTTTTGACATTACATTCATCTTCCATTAAGTAAAGAACACCAATTTGTGGGCCTACTTAATGTTTATTTTAAATGATATTGCTATGGAAGCCAAAAACCAAGCCAAAAACATGTTTAGAAGCTGTCTGGAACATATTCTTTATCCTTAATAACTATCAAAATAACATATTTATAAACTTATTATAACAGTATCAAAAATAGCTTTTCTTCTATTAGAAATACTTACCTGTTATTAGTCTTAACTATTTATCTTGGAAGCCAGATGTCTATAAATCATAAATTGATAGACAATCTTATGAATATGAAGGCATTATAACTACAGTATCCCTGAAAGTTCCTTGTACGTCTTCTGTTTAAAATTTCCAGTGAATGGAAGGGATCTCCCTACTACTCTATTACAATTTTTATGGATAAGAATATGTTTGGAATCATACTGGAATTGAATCCTGATTCTGGAAATATTAACATATGATACCTTGATTAAGTTAATTAAATGTACCCTTTATAGAAAAAGTCTCCAGAAGGAGGGAAATAATAGAGTACGTGTTAAGTTGGAAAATGTGCCTCCAAAATATTTGTGTATTAACCTTCGAAACTATAAATGTTACCTTATATGACAAATCAGCCTTGGCCTATATGATTAGGCCAATAAATGTGATTAAATGAAGATCTTGGGATGTGATCTCATAAATTGGGGATAGAGAAAGCTTTGACTATAGGAAGTGAAACACAATGAGATGGTAGAAGCAGAGATTAGAGTGAAGTACTTGGAAGAAGGAGATAGGGGCCACAGGCTAAGAATTAAAAGCAGCTGTGAAAAGCCAAAAAAAATAGAAGTAAATGGTCACCTCTTACAGCCTCCACTATCAAACAGCCCTGACAACAGTTAAGTTGGCTCAGTGAAACTCATTTTGGACTTTTGACTTTCATAACTATAAGAGAATAAAGTTGTGTTATTTGAATTCAGGAATTTGTTACAATGGCAACAAGAAATTTATTAAGTATACACCTAATTTTAAGTTAGACTTAATATAATGAACACATAACTCAAGAACTATGCCTACAATAGTAAGGACTCATTAAGTATTAGAAGAAAAAGTCTACACCTCATTCTGCATGACAGAACTTTGGATATTTGGTGTCCTGTGTGCTGCCTCTCAATACCTAGCCAATCAGAAGAGGACCCTCTGCCACCACTGTTGTAACAGATCATATGCACAACAAAATGATAACCTAAAGGTGAGCTCAAATGCTGAACTACCAGGACTTCAACAAAAAAATCTTAGAGATGCATTTATTCTTTGTTTATATGTAAACATATGATTATACTACAAAGAAAAGCACAAGGCAATATTACATTAAAAAGTGCACAATGGCTAGTGCCACTCATGTTAACTCTTTACACTGATCCATCAAGTCTTGTTAAAGCATGCTTTCACTCAGCCAGTGTGAAAGGGGTTGCATTTATCAAATAAACAAAGACAAATAAACAAACAAAACATGTAAACTTTCAAGTAACTGAATGCTATTGATGTTGATTATTAAACTGGAAAATAATCAGTATTTTTATCCTTACTTTGTACCTCCTTCCTTGCTAAACAAAAGAAAAATATCAACAGAAAACAGGTATATATAAAGATACTGGTTTTGAATGCAAGTAAAATAAACAAAATATCAAGTTTTCCCCCATTTGTTTATCTAGGATACCCTTATACCATTTCTAAAGAATGAATCAAACTGAATAAATTTTATAGTTCTTCATCTAATTAGCAATATCACACCTACAAATTTAGTGAATACCAAGATTTGGTAACATAAATAAGAGTTTAGACTCTTATAATTTGTGGTAGCAAAATGGTTAGTAATCTCTACTCTCACATGAAAGATTAAGTTCAAAAGTTACAAAATATTCCAACTAGTTAGAGAGACTACTTATATGATGGATAAAGTGAAAAAGGAGAAATCAACATTTGTTACCTAAAAGAAAGCTAATATTTATCCTATGGTATTTCTGAGCTTTTTAAATCCCTTAAAAGATGAGGAGTCACACATTAAAATTGATAAATATTACTGTTTTCAATTTTCAATAGAAATGAACTTATAGATTCTCCAGAGAAAGTGAATTAGAAAATGTTGTCAGAGTAAGCTACATATGAACACTACATTCCCACTAAACAAATAACCAGGGTAATTTGCATTCTCTGTCAATCTAGCTCAGTGTGTGGCTGGCCCTGTCTCAGCAGTGGCAGTCATGTGAGGAGGACCATTTAGATGCAACGTTTACTTTGGCACAGGTTTGGTGCCATGCTCAGGTTTTCTTCCAGATGGGCTACCTCCATGTGCACATAGGTCTGCCTCTTAATTCAACTACTGAAATTAGGCACAATTTCTGCAAGAGTACTTGGGCAATATGAAAGCCAGCAGGAGCAGAGCTGTGTATCAGCCAGCCCTTTTCCCTTCCACTTGCTTTTTAGTGCCTGGATAATTTGCAAAGAACCTGCCTTGCTTAGAAACCAAATCTGACAAATAACAGCTTTAGAATAAATTATCTCCGCCCATGGCTATTGTATCAGTACTGGTCCTGTGGTTTGTCAAGAATTCTTAGTGAGCTCTCAAAGGATATTTGCAGATTGTTAAAAAGCATCAAATAACCAACTGAGTTTCCTGTGGTGTAATGCCTCAATTGATTAAACTGAATATCTTTATTTCAGACTTTTCAAAGAAATCCTTAGGGGCAAAATGGGTTTAGGTTTATCATTGGGTTTAGGATGTTAGACTGACCCCTCAGTATGTAAGCCCTAAGAAGTAGATGAAGAAATCTAACATAATTGCTGTCTAGAAGTATAAGATAAACAAATAACAATGAAAATAACACTATAAAACAATTTATGATTAGATAAGCACTTGCTACAGTAAATACTGGTCTGAGTTTAAAAATATGAGAGCCAAAGTCTGAATTTGGATGTGGTAGTCAGAATGATGGCTACCCCAAAACATCCAAATTCAAGGAAATCCTATAACTGTCAGTATGTTATGTTACCTGGTCAGGGATAATTAAGGTTGTTAATCAGTTAACCATCAAGTAAGGAGATTATTCTGGATTTATCCAAGTGGCTGCAACTTAATCATAAGGGTCATTTAAAGTAGAATTGGAATCAAAAGGAGACTTGAAAACCCTACACTACTGGCTTTGAAGAGAGGACCACAGCCAAGGATGTAAGCATCTCAAGGAGCTGAAAAACAAAAAACAAAAAACAAGACAATTATCTCTAGACTTTGAGAAGAAAGACAGCCCTGAGGACTTTTTCCTTTTTTTTTGTCTCTTCCTCTTCCTCTTCCTTTTTACGTTTTTTTTTTTTTTGACATCCTATTCAAATGTTTTACCATCAAAACAGTAAGATATTAGATTTGTGCTAATAAAGCCACTAAGTTTATGATGATTTGTTAAGAGATTAACACAGGGTTCCAGAATAAGCACAAAGTAAAGGAGGATGAATGTCCAACGTACCTTTGGTTACAATAAGAATTTTAGCTGACTACGGCATTTGGTAGAGATGTACTGAGACATAAGATGTGAAAGTGTAGGTTGTATCCCATGAAAGCGGAGAAACTTACATGTCTCTCTGGTGGTGGTGGGATGTAAAATGTGATATCAAGATACCTTACTTACACTATCATCTATGGACATTTTTTAATGCAGACCAACTTGTTTTCATATCCTTTCCCCCCTGCTTATTATAAACCATATGATTTCACTACTCCCAGTTCCAACATTTAATTTGAGTGAATTATTTTTTTATTTCTCTGGTCCTCCATGCAGAATATTTTGTTTTTCCATCTAGAGAATATGGGGGGAAAGTAAATTTTAAAAATTATATACATTAACAATTATGTGTATTTGGCAATAACCCAACACTTTGGAATTATATACACATATCAATGCATGTAGATTTTTAAAGCCTATTTCTTTCTCTATATCGTCTAGATTTTGTATGGTATTACAAGAGATTATGTGGGTGATGATGGAGGTTCTCTGAGTAGGTTACAGGCTAAAAACAAATATTTCACTAAGTTTTATACAGATTTCCAAAAATTTGTTTAGATAACAAAAATTTCACGTTTATAATTAATATATACATAGCAATTTTAAAGACATAAAGTTTTTCTATATTTACTCTTTAGTTTAATCTTCAAAAGGCAACCCAAACAGTTATATATTGCTATGATCATCTTCATAGATGAGGCAAGTTTCCTACTGCCACCAAGCAGTATTCAAACCTGAATATCCTTTCTCTAAATACCTCACTTTCATTGGCTGATCTACGATTTCTACAGTGAGATACTGGAAACTATTTACTTCTTGGGAACTGGAAGTGAAAATGTGAAATAGGCCTTGAGCATACTGACTATGAGATAAAGTCTGTGGCAAAGAATCTTGGATGTACACATGGTAGAGAGGCAGAATATTTTGGCCCTGGGAACTTACCATTTTTTACTTCCCTTTGCCTCTAGCAATTTGCTGCCTTGAGCCTCAGAACTGGTGTGTGTATGCTCATGCATGTGCACAGACGGAGTAAGAAAGAGTTGAAGATTCCAAGTGGAATAAAAGTTATTTTAATAGATTCTTAATTGGTCACATTTCAGAGTATATTCATCTCTTACTGGGGTATTGATGAAATGTATTTTGTAAAGTGTCGGGAAAAAAAACAGCCTAAGACCCTGGAGAGTCATTTTTTTTCAAATATTTGATATAAAATAGTTAATTTACCATAAAACATACATTTTTTTCATATTGAAATACACTATGGAATATAATATAGTCATCACTCACCTTATTGCCTTTCACTTTTTGCTGTCTCACTGTATCGCAGATTTTTAAATGGAATATATCTAATTTTGTATTGCAAATTTTTTGCTATATCATATAATTTTACAGTATATAGATATTCTTGTATATTTATTATTTTAACTTTTTGTGGTAAAATAAGTATTTTCTAGCCTAAAATACTGAAAACAATATAAAAATATTAAAAATATTAATTAGAACATATTAAAAGAATATTACTGTAAATTCACTGGTGAGATTTGGGAATGTGTTTGCCAGGTATGTAAAACACTTATCACTACTGTGTTATCTTGTGGTCTCAATGTGTAAGAATGCTTTTTCCTTTTAATAGAGCCTATTAGATCCTATAGCTAAATGTTGTAAGCTTATTGATAATTGACTACTGTTCTATGCTCCCCCTCCTTATCCACCCCAACCAGTACTTGATTTTATATAAAAGAAGGTTCAGAACTGTAAGAGATCCTACATGATTTGAGACTGTGCCCCTTGTAGCTAGCTAGCCGGCTAATTAATAAACTCAAATTTCTTCTGTAACCTGCCTGGTGTCCCTATGTAATCCACGGATTACAGTACTTTATAACAATTGAACCCACAACCACATGGAGAAGATGCTTTATCCACTAGCCAACTGGCCAAGGCATATCCTTCTTGTTTTTTAATTGTACTCGTTGTATATTAAATAATACCTGTTTCATAGTATTTGTTAAATAACAATTTTTGGATAAATTAGGAATTTATATAATATGTATGAAATTCAGTAAGTTGAAAGGGAATATTTGTAGTTAGAATAAAGTTTGAGCCTATTTTTCTATCTTCTAAAGAGAAGGTAAGTTCTTAACAAGTTAAGTTCACTTTAAATTATTTAAAATGCACTCACATTCAAGTTCTTTGTTTTAATTTTTTTTTAATTTTTTTTTTTCATTTTTCTGAAGCTGGAAACAGGGAGAGACAGTCAGACAGACTCCCGCATGTGCCTGACCGGGATCCACCTGGCACGCCCACCATGGGGCGACGCTCTGCCCACCAGGGGGCGATGCTCTGCCCATCCTGGGCATCGCCATGTTGCGACCAGAGCCACTCTAGTGCCTGAGGCAGAGGCCACAGAGCCATCCCCAGCGCCCGGGCCATCTTTGCTCCAATGGAGCCTTGGCTGCGAGAGGGGAAGAGAGAGAGAGGGAAGCCCGGCGGAGGGGTGGAGAAGCAAATGGGCGCTTCTCCTATGTGCCCGGCCAGGAATCGAACCCGGGTCCTCCGCACGCTAGGCTCAAGTTCTTTGTTTTAAACATAAGTTTCAAGAATCCCCTTAGTGTCTATATTTGGGCTTGGTAAGCAATCTTGTAATTTTATAAAACTGTAAGAAATATTTTATGTTCTTATCCATCATTTCTGTGAAGAGTTTACATAGTTATCATCAGATCATCAAAAAGATTATTCATCAAAAATTATTTTTAAGAAGTAGTGTTGCACTTTTTTGAGGTAATTGATCCTATGACAGCTTTACAGGGAATTAGGATTTCTGGACATTATGTTTGGAGAGAAAAAAAGAAAAAAGAAAGGAAAGAAAGCAGGGAGGAGAGAGGTAGGTAAGAAGGGAGAGAGGAAGTTAGAAAGGAAGGAATGATTTATTCTGTTAGATTGACTCTATAATAGAGTGAAAAAAATAATTTTTCAAATACATTAATTACCGATTCCATTATAAAATCACTTCTTGATCTAACATTTTGTAAGACTTTTTTTTAAAATCCTTTTAGTGAAAGTTATGTGAAACTCTAACAATCTCTAATATGCTTTAACTTATAGTTAACCATTTTTTTGATTTATGTGTTTAATATAGTTATAATTTAGCATGCGGTGTTTTGATGAGGTAACCCGATCTAATTTAGGTGAGATATATGAGAGAGCATTCTATTCTGACTCAACTATCAAAGATGAATTTTATGCAGTAGGCAGCACACAGAGGACTTTAAATAATCAAGACATGGAACTGAAGACAGAATAGGAAAAAATCACATCTTCGAGACACAAACATTGTGCATAAACACAAAGTTAAAATTATACCCCACTACAAAAGGAAAGCTGAACTAGTCTTCTATGCTTTAAAAATAATGGAATTTTTATTTAATAGAATAAGAAGCATTATTATTCAAATACTATTATAAAAAGTAATAAGTGATCATGGCTTCTGCTTTTAATTTAATGAGTGTTTTTCTTTTTTTATATTAAATATTTTTGCATTTTACTATTAAAATCATAAACTGGAAGTCTTGGATTTTATACTTCTCACTAGTAAAGGGGAAAATAGGTTATAAATCACTGCTCTGCATACTATTTTTTAAATTTAATTTTCCTCTTCAACCCATATGGAAATTAGACTAGTTGACTGTTGTGCCCTTTATAAACCTCCCCACACTCTTAGGCAGTTGACTATACTGCTTAGCTTAAATTATTTTGACAACAATTTTATAGAACTAAGGCACACAGTTAAATTGGTTTTATTCCAGTGTTTTGCCAGTCTGCCAGAAATTTCATGCTGGTCTGCAAGAGAGTTAATAACTTCAGAGAATATACATGTAGAGCTACCTATTGTATGCTTATATCACCACTATCAGCATTTAATAAGGAGACTATATAAATTTTTAATTGGAAACAATCAAAGAAATGGGTCAGGAAATCCTACAATATTTCATAATTCATGGTGAATGAAATATGTTAACAAATATGGTTCCTTTCATGGGTCCTGGGATGCTAGATTTCAATCTCTCTAAAATCTACTAAAAATAAATTTGTCTTTAATATGTTTTTCTTAGTAATCATATATAACTATGACTCTAGTAATATATTATATAATCTCTGAAAAATAAAAGTACTATTTAATTATAATTTTCTTTAATGGGACTTACTGGAATGCTCTGTAAATAAATGTCTTCTATAAAATGCTTTCTCTACCTACCTGGCACTTTATAGGTCGTCTCTGGTTGAGTGGGAAACAGATATTTGTGCTGATGGCTGCCTGAAAACATTTTTTTCTATCATCTGCACACCAACACTACCATTACTCAAAAAAATCCCTTTGCTTTTTTTATTTTCTGCTACACCTCTATTCCCATTGTTAAACATGCATTTGGCCATAGAAACTCTTGTTAAAGATATTTATTTTATCTTTATTTATTTTATTTTATGCAGGCCTTCTTGAGAATAGCTTTACTATTTTATTTTATTTTCTGCAAATGAAAGATGGATACTATATTATAATTCCAGAAAAATTAAGGTATATTCTGTTAAGCAAATTATCACATTGCCAAAACAAAACAAAAACATGAATTAATTTGGATTTTAACTCTTCCAGATTAAATATTTTCAAAACATATGCTATCAAGTCAGAAAAAAATTATCACTTATATTCAATATAGAGAATATAAAGAATGAGAAGATGATCATGGCTTGATATGAAAGGACAAAAAAAAAAAAAACAACAACCCCACATCCACAGAATTGAGGTTTTTCTGATAATTAAAACTGAAGTTCATTATGTAGGACATAAAATATCAGGCAGAAGTCAATTAAGCTTTCCAACTCAATAAATTTGTTTAATGAAAATAGAAAGAATAAATTGGGGGAAAGAGTTTAAGAATTGTTTTTCCCTCATTACAAATGCCTATCAATATGGCCTAAAACTATTTATCTTTTATACAGGTGACAAAACCAGTTCCTTATAGTTTGATGGAATTTTTCTATTGTTTTTCCTTAATTGGCAGGGAAGCATTGAAAATGTAGAATTGAACATTAGTACAATGCTTTCCTTTGATAAAACTTTTGTCTTTTTTCTCTAATATTTTTGAACCAAAATTTCACTTGAAAAATTAATGACCAAAGCATCATCATTGATTTTGTGTTTTTCTTATCAATAGCATCTATTTTCAAATTCAAAATTTGTGTCTTTCATTGCTCTCCACTTTTTCAAAATGGTTAATTACTTTTGCTACCTTCTTTGTTACAAGCTAAAGATGTTGATTTAAAATAACTTTACATACTATTATCAAAATTTTAGTTTTATGAAATCTACATTTTCTTGTTTCACAAAATTATCAAGAGCTAAATCTTGTTTTTTTTTCTCTTTTGTATTTCTTCATTTAATTGGTGACACTTCAGATAATCTTGAAATGTAATCTTGTGGATGCATTTTTACCCTTAAAATTATCACAATAAACAAAACAAAAAACATAACAAACTGAAAGCAAAACTAAAGAATGATAAACCAAAATCTGCCTTAAACAAAGAAGATGCAATCTATAATAATTAAATTACAATATACAAATTCCCTGAATAAATTCCCATAGTTCCATGATTTGATTTTCTCCACTGATTCCTAACTTTCAGTTCTTTCTACAATGTCATTACTTATGTTTTACCATGAGCTCTTAATGTATTTTGTTTTGATTCATGGTCACTGACTTGATTATTCTCAACTCTACATAGAAATAGAATCTGACATTTTTTTGATGTTTTTCTGATGATCATCCCCACCAGGCTTCCAATATTTATTCTACAAATCTCCACCATTGAATATCTTTCTTCCTTTTGACCACTTTCTTTTTCTACTAATTTTCCGCGCTGTACGTTTGTAGCTATGTTGGTATTGGGTGGAGAAGGGGAAAGTATGTGGTGTAGGAGATGTAATGTGGTGTTGAAAATGAAATTAATAAAACACAACTTTATTAAATTAAAACCCTATCTAAATCATAACTCTGCAGATCTAAGTATTTCACATTGAATATCCTTTTTTTTGTGTTGCAATTCTCCTTTCAAATCTGATACTCATAAAAGGCCTAAAACATTATTATTATATATTTGCTTAACCTCAAAATATCTCATATGGAAAAAATAAAAATAATTCACCAATGTGTGGAAAATTTTCCCACATTCCCATATCCATGAGGGGCATTATTTATAATAATGCTACACTGCCACCTCGTGGAGTGAATGGAGGAAAACCAGTTAAATAAACATCACTGGTCAGTTGCCACTTCTGGGGATCAAGCAAGCCTCTTGAGGACTGAGGTAAGAGCTGTTATGTAGGTAATTTACAACTACATGAATAGGTACGTGCGGTAACATGATATCGCTTATGAGCGAGTTCCCTACAAAGAATTAGTCAAACTTAACCAATTTTTTTATAGAGAGATTTATTTTAAAATATCATTATTAAGGCATTGGGGAGAGGGAGCATAGGGGAGGTGAAGGGGGAATTAGGAGATGGGGGAGATATATTCAGTGGACACTTGAATCTATGTAAACATAAATTAAAATCATAAATTAAAAAATGTGATTATTATGCTGTGAAGCACACTTTACTTAGAGAACAGGATATATCAGAATTCAAGTCCTGTATCTACCATTAATTATAGGTATTTACATTAATCTCCTCTGACCTAAGTTTTTCAATTACCATAGTACAAAGTTATACATTTGTCTTCTAAAAAATATCAGCACTATCATTCATTTTGTATAGAATTCTACTTTTATTAATTTCATCATATATGCATTCTTTGAATTCTCTTCTTTTACACACAAATTATTTGGCAGGCAATGTATTTTAGGCCTAGAAACTAGTGATGAAAAAAAAATTCCAGCATGATATTATTTGTTAATGATGCCTAATGTCTAGTCAAAGGACAAATTTAATTACAGCAAAAGACTGTTAATTGGAAAAGCTTAATTCTCTCAGTTAAATGTATGAAGTATAGATATTTTAAAATCCAATTATATTACTTTCCATTTATAAACCATGAAAGTTATATAAAATCTTAGTAGATGATTTATCTTTAATAAATTGTATAAGTATTTTGTTTCTTTTTATAAAAGGGTAAATAGCTAAAACATTTAAAGTGTGTAACCATTATAAATAAAATAAAATAAAATAAAATGGGTTTTATAAAATTCAGATGTCCAAAACCAAATTTTTGCAGCACAAATATATCTCTAGATTTTCTTAGAAAAGACAAATGCTAAATTAAGTTTAGACATTTTCTGAATTCCAAATTATTCCATTATAATTAACAATATTTATATAAAATTAATAAAAATATTTCTTGTTATACTTTCAGAAGTGAAAAATATTCTAAAATATATATTTAGGCCATTTATAGAATCAGTAAATTTCTGCAATTAAATCTTAATAGAGTTACCTCAATTATATTATAATTTCTTGATTAATGCTTGCCTTTATATGTGTGTATGTATGTGTGAATGTGTGTGAGTACATAACTTGTATTACAACTTGTGTTTATTATATAGGCATTTCCACGTACCAATAACCCAAATTTCTACCACTTCTATGCTAGCTATCTAGGTCCTTTAGCTTTCATTTTGGTTTGTCTACTGAATTGCACAGTATCAGATGGAACATATGTGGCAGACATGCCATCATTCCTCTTTTGCACCCTCCTGGTTGAAATTAATATTTAATTATGATATTATATCATGCTAATTATCATATGTCATTTCACTTATCCTCTTCCCAACTGAGTATAAGAGAGCCTCTAATAATTGATCAAAATTTGCACACAAGGCCCTGACCAGATAGCTCAATTAGTTAGAGTATTGTCCTGATACACAAAGGTTGTGGGATTGATTCCCAGTCAGGGCAAACAAAAGAAGTACATATCTGTTTCTCCACACCTCTCCTTCCTGTTTCTCTCTCTCTCTCTCTCTCTCTCTCTCTTTCTCCTTCTCTTTCCTTCTTGCAGCCATGGCTCAATTAGAGTGAGTTGGCCCCAGGTTCCAAGGATGGTTCCATAGCTCTGCCTCAGGCACTAAAAAAATGACTCTGGTTGCAATGGAGCAAGGGCCCAGATGGGCAAAGCATCACCCCCTTGTGGACTAGCCAAGTGGATCGCAGTTGGGATGCATGTGGGAATCTGTCTCTGCTTCTTGTCCGTTCACTAAAACAAACAATGAAAGAAAGGAATAAAGAAAAAGAAAGAAAGAGAGAAAGAGAGAGAAGAAAAGAAAGGAAGGGAGGAAGGAAGGAAGGAAGGAAGGAAGGAAGGAAGGAAGAAAGAAAGAAAGAAAGAAAGAAAGAAAGAAAGAAAGAAAGAAAGAAAGAAAGAAAGAGGGAGGGAAGGAGGGAGGGAGGGAGTGGAAGGAAGGAAGGAAGGAAGGAAGGAAGGAAGGAAGGAAGGAAGGAAGGAAGGAAGGAAGGAAAGAAAGAAAAGATAGGCACACAAAGCCCTGGCTGGGAGGCTCAGTGCATACAGCATCATCCCAGAGCACTAAGGTTGCGGGTCTGACCCTGGTCAGGGCACATACAAGAAGCAACCAATGAATGCACAACTATTGATAAAAGGAACAAATAAGTGGAACAACTAAGTGGAACAAGTTGATGTTTCTCTTTCACTTTCTCTCTCTCACTCCCTCACCTTTTCTCTCTCTCTCTCTCTCTCTCTCTCAGATGGGTGGAAAAATTAAAGAAAAAAATGGCACACAAATAAAAACAAATTGACTAGCTCCAATAATTGTGTTCAATACTAAGGTCAATTTCATTAATCCATCCCACTTATATGTATTGCATGGATGTTACATATTAAAGAATTATTCTTGTTACTCTCTATTATTTATATAAATGTATTTTCATACTTCAGAATATCATAGCTTTACCAACTAAAACTTAATTGAACTAAAGACATGGTTAAAAAATAAAAAAAGGGAAATATTAAACCAAAATAGTACAGAGACATGATTCCAAATTCTAGATATGTGGAATGTCTTGGGGAAAACATCTCATTTATTTGTCAATATATGTATTAAAATTATTTTAAAAAACATAAATATATATTCAATTCTTTTTCTCATTTATGATTTTTAATACGAGAAGTTATAATCTTGTTTAATTATCCAGAATCATATATCTGAATGTATTTCTTTAGTTCATCATGCATTGGCTCATTCAACTAATAGTTAAGAGTATCACCTTTGAATCATACAAGGTTTTAGGTACTAGATGTATAATGAGCAGGATAAATACAGTCCTGCTTTTATGTAGATTTAAGTTCAGTCAAAAATAAAACAACTTAAATTTTTAAGTGTTTTGAGAGGGAAATGTGAGCTAAATAGCATGGATGAACACAATAGGGCCTGCCCTATCCAGAAAGGGCAAGAAAAGCATCTGAGAGGAAATGGTCATTAAAACTGTGCCTGAAGGATGAGTAAGAGTTACTGAGGCCAGGAAGAGAAACGGGAAAATATTCCAAGTAAAGCTAACAGCATATACTAAGTCCCAGAAGTCAAATTAGATCCAAAAATTAAAAGGAAATTATCATTGAAGGTTAAAGTGAAAAGGTGAAGTGACAAGAGGTGAATCTGGAGACAGGGAAGAGACAATGAAAGAGTTACAGTGAAAAGTTCGAACATTATTTCCAAAGGACCTCGAAAGCATTGAAATGTAAACAGGGAGTGAGATGATTCAGTTTTCATTTTAGACGTGTTGCTCACTTTAAATGGTGGAGACTATATAGAATAGGTGAAAACTGGAAAGAGGCAAAAAAAATAGAGTAGTGACCAATGTCCAGGATATAGATTATGGTGACTTAGACTCCAATGATCACTGTGGGGACAGTGAAATGTAGCGGCTTCCTTGTTTGGACAAGCAGTGGTACACTGGGCAGAGTTAAACAGCGTTAGAAGAGTTAGTTCGTGGAGTTAGGTGGGCACAGGAGAACAGCATAAATTAGTTGTTTTGAGCATACTGATTGCTGAATATAGCCAATAAATATAACAGGTTGGCAGTTTAAATATACATCTGTGAGCATGTGGGGGTTTTTTTTGTTTGTTTTTTTGTTTGTTTGTTTTTTGTTTTTTGGTAATATATGTATCTACTTAAGAAGCATCATATAGATAATAAAGTTATAGGAGTGGTTACAGTTGCCAAAGTGTGAGTATGAAGAAGACCTAATAAAGAGTGTTAAAATACAGTGCCAGAGAGACAAGAGAAAATCCAGAGAAGTAAAGACCCTACCCCAAAAATATTGAGAGAAGGAAAGATAGATAGATGATAGATGATAGATAGATAGATAGATAGATAGATAGATAGATAGATAGATAGATAGATAGATAGATTTAAGCATATGTTAAATGGAAATTGTAGGAACCTAAGATAAACTGTTACAGATATGAATACACAACCATACTTACTAGCCTACAAACAAAAATAAAATAGTCATACAACTATATACATATTTTAAGTGAAAGGAGACAAGATAGAGAGACAGATTCTTCATGCACCTTGACTGGGATCCACCTAACAACCTGGTTTAAGGCCATTGCTAGAATCAGCAGAGCTATCTTCAGCACCTGAGGCTCATGCTTGAACCAATGGAGCCACTGGCTGCAGGAGGGGAAGAGACAGAAAAGGCAATGAGGGAGGGGGAGAGAAGCAGATGGTTGCTTCTCATGTGTACCTTCATTGGGGATTAAATCCAGGACTTCTGCAGGCTGGCCTGATGCTCTATTCACTGAGCCAACTGGCCAAGGCCCAACAATATCATTTTTTAAAATAATAAGTATAAGATATGTCCAGATAATTGAGTATATAGTGAATATAATTAATATATGTATATATTTGATGCTCATGGGTGATACTAGTTCATTCAAATTTTTGTCCTTGTAAATAGTAGATTATAATAACTGAGTGTTGAATTGATTATGTATTAGAGCAAATTCTGGGATGCTATAGTTTTTCTCTTTTAACAATATTACTGAATCTCTTCTGATTAGAATGAAAGTATATTAAATTTCATAATCTATTCCATCAATCATTTGCCTAAAATAAATATATAATGTTACATTTGAAAAGTATGTTGACTTAGAGATATAGAAAAACAATCTAGGAATGTTTCTATGCAATAATTGCATGTCAAATTGATTATTTTTGCTTCAGTCTAACTAGCAAATGCAATGAAAGAAAAGTATATAAGGAAATAAAATAAAGGCACCAAAGCTTTCTTTTTTATGATCTACATCTTGATTTGAGAATATAGAAATGTTTTAACCTAATTAAGAACAATACTCTACCACCTCAAAATAAGTGATGTCATAGCATTTTATAGTTGCTTTCCTTATATACGTTTGTCAATCAAAATCCTAATTAATGTACTGCAATGTTCTTATTCACAAACAGATCCCAGAGTTTATCTGAGAGCTTTAATATCATGAGAAAAGCCCTCCTTTCCTGTTTTGTCACCCCGCTGAGATCTACACTCATTATCACTTCCTCCTCTGCCTTCCAACTCCATTAGTGCCGACAATTCTACTGATTCTTTATTCTTGACATTTTTGAACTCTAGATTTTCTGGTCTGATGCCAAGGAAATATGCCAGATGGGAGAAGGGCAAGAAGAAAACATGATCATTGATACAGAAGTTGCTATGTACTATCCAAAATATACTTTTAATCTTTAGACCAAATTGGCATTTTTTAAATCATTAGAGATCGACTGACCCACAGAAGCTTCGCTACTGTCAGTATTTACAACTCTGACTGACAGTGTCAAAGTCAGTGGACAGATTCAACCACATTCAATAGCAATATAATGAGCTGGAAGCAGGTAAATATAAAATCTCACAGTTCTTGTATTGATTTATCTTGAAAGTAAAAGATTTCATTTTTTTAAGTGTAAGCTGAAATATTTCAGAGAGTAAAAATCAAAACACTTTTTTCAAAAATAAAACATTTTTCCAGAAGCAAGATTTAAAAAAAAAAATAGTCATTTCATGATTTTCATTCATTAATTTAATTAGTGACTATTATAGATGTATATTTAAACATCTATTTAATAAATATATTATCTTAAGCAATGGGTGCAGAGAAGTTATACTATCTTATCTTACTAAGTATTACGTCAATCTAAGACCAGCTTTCTGATTCTTTCTCTTTTAAAATTTTATTGGTTATGATTACTTTTCTTTAAATTTCTTATTAAAGATATAATACCTTTAGATAGATGCTAGACCTCTCTGAATTTTTGTCAATATTATTCTATACCATTTACACCAAAGACACCATTATCTGAAATTACTCACTTTTTATTCTAATACATATTTTATACTTGTATTATAAATGTATAAATCTATAAAGTTTATAAAATATTTATCTTTACTATTTAATATCTATCCATAGTGATTTTTATTATATATTACACTGGGGAACAAAATTTTTGTTGCATCCACAAAAACACTTGTTCTTACCTAATTCGAGTGTGCTGATCTCAAATCTGACATTAGTTTTTCTCTGTAAGCTACAGTTTTTTTTTCAATTCAAGATTTTAGGTTTTCATCTTATTGTCAAGTTTTCCACATTTAGTTTAACATAATGAAGTAGAATGTCTTCTTGGGCATCATCTTTGTGAAAATATAATAATTTATATAATGCAGTAAATACACTAATAACTAAAACATGATTGCATCAGAATTTGTCTACAATTTTGAAATAGAACATATTAAAACACTTATTTTACTCATAAAATTTGCACAAAACTTATTTAAGTTCTATTCAGGCAAAAATTTGTGTTTGTAGCTCTTACGTTTGTGTACTTGTTGAGAACAATCTCATTTGTTGCTCCAGCAGTAGTCTGATCATCACTAACAGCTCCAAGATTTTCGGGAAACTTATCAAGGTAACTGTTTAGGAAGTGAATCTTAACGCTCGTGTTACATCCAATATCGCAGAAAGCCAACAGCATCCTTTAAACCAGAAGTTCATAGTTTTCTGCTTTTTTGTTGCCAAGGAAGTTCTTTGTAACTGCCACAAAAGACTGCCATGCTGCTTTGTCCACATTATTCATCTTCCTGGCAAATTCTTTGTCATGTATGAGGGTTCGAATTTGAGGTCTATCAAATACACCTGCTTTTATCTTCTCGAAAGACAAGGCAGGAAAAATGGAAATAATATGTTGAAAGCATCCACTTTCTCTATTCAAAGCCTGAACAAACTGCTTCATTAAGCCAAGTTTAATGTGAAGTGGGGTAAAAAATGATCCTGTCTTGATTAACTACAGGTTAATTCACAATATTTTGCAACCCTACTTCCAGAGCTTCACATTTCGGCCACTCCTTCTGTGTCCAGTGTTTCTCCCGAGCTCAGGTGTCCCACAAACACAGAAAGCAAGGATACTTTGTGAAACTGTTGTCCTAGCAGGAAATTTACCATTTTAAGATCCACACAAATTATCCAGTTATTATCCTCATACTTCAGTAAGTCGAGGACAACTTTTATGTCATTATAATCTTCTCGCAGATGAGTTGAATAACCAATTGAAACCGCTGCACAAACATTACCGTTGTGTAGGAGAACACATATAAGACTCCATTTAGAACTGTCAAGAAATAGCGGCCATTCTGTTGGACTGTAAGTGGTAACACCTAGCTGGCTGAGAAAACTACTGATATCATGACAGTAAACAAAGTGTTTGTCTTCGAGAAAAAAAATCCACAAAAATTTGTTCACGCTTCCTGAATGGGATACTTTAGCTGACCGGTGAAGTACATTCTTTTCTTGAAACCTGGAGGCTAATAACTCAGCTGCTTTCTTTGATAGGCCCAAATCTCTTACTAAGTCATTCAATTTGGGTTGGCTAAACTAGTGAGGGGTTACTTGGCATCAGAAGAAGACCCTTCAGATTCTACAACCATTTCCTCATGCATCTTATCAAAATACACTTGATCACCATGTTCACTTTCTTCATCTTAGAAGAAATAAAACCACTGAAAACTGAAACTGGGAGTGTCTCAGAGTGTGGGATAGGTCGTATTGCTGAAGCAATATTAGCATATGTCATATGCTGTTTTTTCTTGCCAATGCCATTTATATGGATCAAACAAAAATAACAGTCACTGCTGTGGTCCTTAGGTTCACGCCAAACCATGGGAATACTAGATGGCATTCCTTTGCATTTTCCTTTTGTCCAGTCATGAAGCATTTCCTCACAATTATGACACAGAATATGAGGGGCTCAAATCTTGTCTTGATCACGAAGAGAAACTTGAAAATAGGCAATATATGCACGTGTCACAAATGATGAAATATTGCGCCTTTGATATTGAAGTGTGTAACAGCCACATGTATAACAGAAGGTGTCAGGACTATTCTACATTTACCACTACTCGAAGAAGCCATGATTTAATCTTAAAACAAAATAAGAGGGTGTTTCTATCAAATAATAATATTTTATATTTAAAAACAACTACAATTATGTAAAAGTGATATTTATAAAACATTAATTGCCTTGTGGTTGTGTTCAATACGAGTCGTTGCCCTTTAACTCCAATTTAAAAACCAATGCATGCCATTAATTGTAACAAAAAGAAATTAAAAATGCATAAAAACTAGAGCATGCACCAAAAAATGGATTTCAGATTTGGAATCAGCGATGCAGAGATATATAGAAATAGTTCTAAAACCTCATGCAAAAAAAAATATTGTTCCCCAGTGTAAATTCTTAATTTTGTTTGAATGTACTTATTGTTAACATTTATTCATACTAACATATATAAAATTATAAAATCACATGGTGTGATTATACAGTGTAATCATCCTGCTGTTGGTGGGATTTGGGAAGTTTCCACTGTGCTGTAATCATAAGAGCTGTTGCACTGAACAGTTATGTACATAACGCTTTAGCACACATGGATGAGCTATTCTGGGGTTTATACCTATGTATGGAATTTCTAGTGTTGAATATATGCATGTTAAACATTACTATGTATTGATAAGTTTTTCTCAAAAGTATCAATTTACATTTCAACCAGTTGCCTATAAGGGATTTTAGTGGATTTTTAGTTTATGAAAAATTAATGAATCTATTTATCCAATGGTGTTCAGACACCTCAATGTTTTTTCTTTCCTGAATCAGTCTTATTAATAATTTCAAGAAAAGTTATTTAATTTATTTACTTTAGAAAGAAATTGTTCATGATTTTAATAACTATCATATATATAGTTATGTCTTTATTTTCATTCATTTATTGTTTTTATTTAAAACAGAGAACATGTCCTCTTATGCTTCTTCTCATAGCTCTCTTACTATTTAGCGTGTTGCTAAATGGACTGTTTTTAATTTAATTGTGCAACATTTCAAATCTAAAAGGAAACAGAAAATAATAGAATCATTTAATATTTAAATTAATAAATATTAACATGTAAATAAATTAAGATATTTTATAAAGAAATTTTCATATATCCATCATGTCATTTTTTAAGGAAATAAAAAGTAACTTTGTAAAAGTTGCAACTTTGTAATATTCTTCATTAATTCCATTTCTTTCCACTAGGCAGATAATTATTTTTTTTACTTATGTTTATATTCTTTTTTTTTTTAACTGATCTTTGAGGTTAATCTGTGCTGATAAATGGAAATCTAGATTTTAACTGTTAAATAATATTTCCTTGTGTGAATATATGAACATTATTTTACCTATTCCTTTACGGATGGGCAGAGTGAAGCTTCTAATGTTGCTTCTCAGGACACATAGCTTTTGATATGCTCATATTTAATCTGTAATTACAGTGGTTCCAGCAGGGCTAACTTTGACTGCCTTTTCCCTGACCACACCTAGCTCTTAACTCTCAATAATCATTAGCTGATTGCTTTATTACTTCCAACAAATATCCTGGGCACAAAGGTTCCACAGACTGATCCTCAGGCCCTGTTGAATGGATGGTTTCCCAGGTTAATGTTTGAGATTTATTCTGGGCCCAGACAGCCTTCTCCAACCTATCTCTTTCCCAGTTCTCTCTGACAAAGTATTTGGTCTGTATTTCTCCAATGAATATACTAATTTCTTCCCAATTGCTTTTGTCCATAACTTCCCTGATTTTGACAGTAACCTTAGTCTTAAAGTTCATACTTCATTGGAAATGAAGTCAATTTTTAAGGAGAAGAATTTAGAACTCCCTATTTGATGGCTTTCTTCTCCCCAGGGCAATATCCCCGAGCAATTGCTCTTGTGTTGGGGGCAGGGACAATGATGAGCTTCTCTCTGAATGAAACCCCTGGTTTAGTAGTTTAGCACTTGGCAGAGAGGGACAGCACCTCAAGCTCTTGGCTTGTATGTCCTTGTGAGGAACACTTTACCCCATGAGCTGGGGCAAAGATGATCAGGGACTTAATATTTTCAGCAGCATTGTACACCATGAGTGATATCTGGGTAGAAGGGTGCTTCTACCTTTTGGCCACTCTCACTTGGAATTTAGTTTTAGCAACAGGTAGCTTGGGGCAAGATCAGAAATGCTGATATACTGTATGTAAAGCCAGTAGCCAGGGCCACTATCACAGCTGCCTGGCCCATGCAGGTTCGCATTGGATTCGGACAGTCAGTAAAGAAACAACGGAGCCAAAAACTGGTGGGCCATCATATTTAATACTAGCTTGCACCTGGCGAGCAAGTAAAAACACACACTGGGCTCCAAAATCCACTCACATTCAGTGCTCACAAAGCTACTGACTTACCCGAGTTTCCTAGAATCAAAGGTTTCTAGCTCACCAGACTTATTTATTTATTTTCTGAAGCTGGAAACGGGGAGAGACAGTCAGACAGACTCCCGCATGCGCCCGACCAGGATCCACCCGGCACGCCCACCAAGGGCGATGCTCTGCCCACCAGGGGGCGATGCTCTGCCCCTCCGGGGCTTTGCTCTGCCGCGACCAGAGCCACTCTAGCGCTTGGGGCAGAGGCCAAGGAGCCATCCCCAGCACCCGGGCCGTCTTTGCTCCAATGGAGCCTTGGCTGCAGGAAGGGAAGAGAGAGACAGAGAGGAAGGAGAGGCGGGGGTGGAGAAGCAAATGAGCGCTTCTCCTATGTGCCCTGGCTGGGAATCGAACCCAGGTCCCCCGCACGCCAGGCCAACGCTCTACCACTGAGCCAACCAGCCAGGGCAATAGTCACCAGACTTATTAACCTTTGTTTCCCACCTCCTTCCTTCTCCCTGCACACACTGCACAAACTGGCTTCTCACTCAACACTCCGCCATCTTGGGTGCTTCTCCTGGCCTCCTCCATGTGGCCTTTCTCTGCTCTCCTCTCTGCTCTCCCCTCTAATGATAATCTCAGAAACCAAGAGAGCAAGCTCCTGTTATACCCCATTTTATAGTGGGGGCATAACCTTTAATCCAACCAAAAACCTTTAATCTAATATACAAAATAGGGAAGTCTCTAACACAAAGTCACTTTCTGAGGCATGATAGGATTGTACCACCCCACATCAAAAAGGGTGGGAAAGGTTTAATCCCAAAACAAAGACCCAGGCTACAAGGATCCTGCCTGCCCATAGCCCGCCCCAACACACATTAATATCACCTGGGCGACAGGCTTCCATGTGGGCAGTGCGATCTTTAACAAAGTGAGCATAAGATATTTTATCTTCCCAACAATCCACCCCTATGCTCACTTTACTACCCACAATCTACACCACCGGCATCCCTATGCAAGGAAATTAGGCACATTACACAAATTACAACATGACAAATCATACAATTTCAATAATCACAAAGGTACACTTCACTAGTCTCTGAGCACTTTGCCCAAAGTGCAAAATGTCCTCGGCCTACTTTCTAGCCATGGGAAAAGCTTCCCGGGGCAGGGGAGTGCTTTCAGCAAAGCCACCCCTCACCCTCATCAGGGTATTTCACATTGTCCAAAATCCGTAAATCCATTCAACTAAAGAGCCAGTGCCCACTCAGGTCATAGTCCAGGAAATCAGTCCATGCACAGGAGACCTCAGCCAGCCCCCTCATCCCTGTCGTCCTGACATGTCTTACACTGTCCCAAAGAGGAGCACATGGCAATGGCAGTCAGCATTTCCATCTCTGCTCCAGAGAGCATGATGGCATCCACCCCTATGTCCCAAAATTGCAGACCTACCAGGGCCGTAGCAGGTGCTCCTTCCAGCTGGGCTCTCATGTTATGGAGACTGTGGATTTCAACTCCAGCCCGATTCTCCTCATCCTCCAAAGAGGAACTGAAAACACCAGCTCCCACTGCCGGGCTTGCAGCCCCGAGCCCGGGCCCGGCCTTGGCCTCAGCCCCGGCCTCCTGCTGCTGCTGGCTCTCCACAACATCCAGGGCAATCGGCAACTCATGATCCTGTGATTCCTCCTCTAGTAACTGCTCCATTTCCAGGTGAATCTCGTAAACCTGGTCGGGCTCCTCCTCCAGCACTTCCTCTAGCTCCAGGGTCAGCATCTGTTTCTCCCATGTTCGCTCCAACTCCTTCCACTGCTCAGTTTGCAGGTCCCAGGCAGCCTTTTCCACAGAGCTCTCAGTTTCCTTACGCATAGCTATAAAAGTCAGTCAGCCTAAAATCCCCGAAAGGACAGCCATGGGGAACCATAACAGCAGCCAGTCCTCTACTCCATGTGGGAATCCATGAGAGTCTGAAAGACCAGAGTAACAGGCTTTATTGAAAGTAAGAAAGGAACCCTGCTGGGCACTCCTCTTGGGGAAAAGAGTGCCAGTTACAGACTAGGGGTGAGTTATATAGTGTTTGGGAGAGCCTGAGGGGATACTGAGGCAAAAGTCCTGGTATGTCCTGAATGCTCCTCCTTGGGGGGCTTTGAGTATGTGGGTGCTGAATCAAAAGTCCTGGTATGTCTGGAGCCCCTCCTTGGGGTGGCTTGTCAGCTTCTTGGAATTCCTCTGTCTCATGGGCGATAGTCCAGTAAGGGTGAGGTGTGACAGATAAGCGGAACATCAAGAGGGCAGTTTGGAATACACATATCTATCAGCTGAGTAACCTATAAATCCTGCAAGTACTTAGGGAAAAGGTGAACAAACTGGCCAGGGCCTATATATTATTTTATTTTAAAGCATATTTTAATATCTACCCATGCTACTCTACACAAACTAGATTTACTTATTAATCTAGTATTCCAAAGTACACTCATAACAGATGTTACTTCACAATTCTCCTACAGATGAACTTTCAATTTTTCTCTAATTCTCCTTTACTAAAAATATCATCACAATGCTAACCATGACAATTCGAATCACAGTCCATATATAAGACATAATAAGGGCTTGATTTCTTAAAAATCATTTTTTCAAAATCCCATCACTTTTTCAAAATCCCAGTTACTCTGTAAGTTGCATTACATTTGGTCCTTGCTTATAGAAAGAAGTATTCTTGTTCTGGATCTTGAGTTAGGAGAATATTACATTACTTGATTATTGACTATGCAGCTCATGTGGACTAAATAACAGGTTTCATTCCTTAAGTGAGCACTAGAAATCCAGTTCCCTACTCTGAGATCATGTCTCGACCTGAATCCCTCATGGGGAATCACAAATCACCTTTATTATAAAGATGTGGCTTTATTTGGTCCCCTAATTTGGTACTTGAGGCTATTTCTTTAATTGTTATATTTATATAATATTTCTATTTTACATAATAGAATATGGACACAACTGGTTTGTCTTGTTATTAAAAATTCCTCGAAGGCCCTGGCTGGTTGGCTCAGTGGTAGAGCATCGGCCTGGCATGCAGAAGTCCCGGGTTCGATTCCCGGCCAGGGCACACAGGAGAAGCGCCCATCTGCTTCTCCACCCTTCCCCCTCTCCTTCCTCTCTGTCTCTCTCTTCCCCTCCCGCAGCGAGGCTCCATTGGATCAAAGATGGCCCGGGTGCTGGGAATGGCTCCTTGGCCTCTGCCCCAGGCGCTAGAGTGGCTCTGGTCGCGACAGAGCAACGCCCCAGAGGGGCAGAGCATCGCCCCCTGGTGGGCGTGCCGGGTGGATCCCGGTTGGGCACATGTGGGAGTCTGTCTGTCTATCCCTGTTTCCAGCTTCAGAAAAATACAAAAATACAAAAAAAAAAAAAATTCCTCGAGCATTGCATTCCAAAATTTAAATCTTTTACATAGTTGTCAGTTGATATTTTTGACTAATGGGAACATATGGTACTGTCAGCACAATAGCATTCTATTTAAAATTAAATCAATTACCTATCAGATTAATTATCTACCCTTTTAAGCAGAATATATACTACAGGGCATAGAGCACAATACAAAATGTGCCTCCTGGGGTTGTAAAATGTGGCAGTATGGTAGACAATGAGAACAATTACTGGCAAAGCAGATACACTCAAAATAAGTAAGCATTTTATAAAATCTGTTTTTCTGTGATCAAGTGGCTAAGAATAAATCAGAGAAAATATTGTATTGTAACTTGGAAGTAAAAGTAGTGAGACTTTTTAATCAGCATTGCCTTTGTTCTTTATTTTTGGTTCTATTGCTTATTTCTTCTCTCCAAAGCAAAATTAGAATATCAAACACATTTCAGAAAGAAAAAAAATCCACATTTGTGCCATGTATATCTTTTTAGGTTCATTGTTAGTCTTAGTATATTTGTTAAAGTTCAATTGTTGGTATATTATTTAGAAAATGAGAGGGTAGAAGAAGTAGATAAATTGAAAGATTAGCCCTAGCTGGTTGACTCAGCGGTAGAGCATCAACTCAGCTTGTGAAAGTTCTGGGTTCAATTACTGGTCAGGACACACAGGAGAAGCACCCATCTGCTTCTTCCCCCTCCCCCCTCTTCTTTCTCTTTATCTCTCTCTTCTCCTATTGTAGCCAAGGCTCCATGGGAACAAACTTGGCCTGGGTGCTGAGGATGGCTCTATGGCCTCTGCCTCAGGTGCTAGAATGGCTCCGGCCACAACGGAGCAACACCCCAGATGGGCAGAGCATCATCCCCTGGTGGGCATGCCAGGTGGATCCTGATCAGGTGCATGTAGGAGTCTGTCTGACTGCCCCACTTCTAACTTTGGGAAAATACAAAAATAAATAAATAAATAAAATTGAAAGATTGCTGCCTAGTTCTGTAACAATTTTCTTATTTTTTTGACAAAAATATAATTTTAGTTGTTTTATCTATTTATTTATTTTTTCCAATAATTGTTACTAGCAAGCAGTTTTGGCAGAAATAGAAGAAGAAACATAGGTGTGACATACTCATTTGAACTTTCAGATCTCTGTCTGGATTTGTTGACAGTGAAGAGATAAATCTGTGGGTAACTTCTGTCTATGACAGTGTTTAGTGGTTAATTACTATAGTCACTTAATTTAATTGGAGAATAAAACTCATAATTATTTATTTTGATTAGCAGAATTTTTAAAGCTAAATTGAGAATACGTACCTAATGTTCATTTAAGATGATTTGAGACTTCAGAAATTCCAGATAAATAAGATGGGGTTCAGAATTTAGATATTTTAGGATATAAATCATTTAAAATAAAGTTAGGTTAGGTCTAGATTGTTTCAAAATAGAGGACTTTAGCGTAACAAAGCTACTTATTCTGAAAAACAAATCTTAGAGAATATTCCTGGTATTTACCACACTTTAAAAAGTGAAGATTTTGTCTATAAAACTGATTGAAGGATCAATAGAACCAATTCCAAAAAACCCTGAACCTCTAGAACCACCCTCAGTACCAAAATCTCTTCTCCAAAGAAACATGTGTGTGAGCCTGTGTGTATAAAATTAGCGCCCTTTTCAGTATTGTCCCTTCCTACTAAGCCCACAGGCATGCTTTGCCCTTATGTTCTCTTCATTTCCCTGTTATAAAATTTAATATCAGGTTCATTTCAGGCATAAACAGTTCGAAGTGTTGCTATGTCAGATATTGACAGTGAATTTAGCTAATATGCATCTCTACAATTCAGATTTTCATCAATATTTTTGAAGAGTAGGCATCTTTCCCAGAGCAATACTCTAATTCCAACTGAATGGCTGTCCCCTCTGCCTTATTCAAAAGGAAATAGAATAGTATGCACTATAGTTCTTTCAAAGGTATTAAATAAATTCCAGGTAAACCTTGTAACTAAAAATTTACCACACATTTACATTGTTATTTTGGATCCAATATAGAGATCTGATAAAAAAAAAAGTTTTATGAAAGATGTCTGGCCTGGGGCTAAATTATAAATGAATGAACAAAGTTTTACTGATGTTAAACTGGACTTACGTATCAACTGATATGACATTGCCAAATAATCAGCTTAATTTTGGGAAGAAGAGCAAATTCAACCTTATTGTTGATGCCTGGGGGATTAATGTTTCTACATTTTCATTTTGATTCACTTATTTTGATCTTAAGTTATAAGACTCAATTATTAGAGATAAATTCCATCTAGTCTCATTGCATAATTGGTTTTTGTAGAGTCCATTATCCTAATAATTATACTTTAAATGGCATAAAAATGAAATATTATGATAAGGAACACCAGGAAATAATAATAGTAATTAATAGTAATTAAATTCCACACAGCTCATCATAGAGCACAGACATTGGAGGTGATTTTAAAAATAAATGAACTAGGACTTAAGCAGAAATTATGAACACTTAATATACATTTTTTGGTTGTTAATTTATCTATACAAGCTAAAATACATAAAAATTTAATATTGAGAATTTTGTCCATACTTAAAATAATTCTGAGTGAATTCAGTGAGTATATTTATACTAGAAAAGTTGCGCACTTTTATTCATTCATTTGATCCAACATGTCTATACTATGTCAGGCATCAAGTTGAACTCTACAAGAGTAACAACATAAATAAGACACATCCTGAAGCCTAGGGATCATAAGATTTCATCAGAAATTCAGGTTGTATGATCAGGTCTCATGATAGGGTTCTATATACTGGAGAAAATGTAGCCCCTGTTGTTAAAGTAATTCTGAGGGTGGAGATTGGAAATATCCTATCCCCTTACTCTTGTTCCTAAGTGGAAGGACAACATATATGATGATATTTTGTCTCTATTTCCTTCATTACTCTCTGTTCCCTGAATCCCCTGTGAAAAAAGAGCAAGTTACCATATTAAGTTAGAGAGATAAATTGAGTTTGCATGACCAAATTCCTTTTATTTCCTTTTTAAAATGTACCATTCTACAAGGGCATATTCAATTCTGCTGTTGTATATGCTGCAAATTTTACATGGGACAGATTCAACAGCTATGTAGAGAAACTTTCAGTTGCCAAGAATTTTCCATAAGTAATGCATCTAACACTATCTAATTATGGGGTTTAATTTTAGAAAGCCCATTAGGCTGTATACCTATAAACGTAAGCCATTTTCCTCAATATCTCTGTTATTTGATCTACATTAGTGTTTTAATGATTTATTACTATATAACAAACCAGCCCCCAAATTCAGTGTCTTAAAAACATAAACGTTTTTCTTGTTATACTGCAAATCAACTGGGTTTAATTTGATAATTTTTCTGCTCATATGGTTGAGCTAAGTTTGCTCATGTAAACTGCATTCAGAGCAAGTTCATATCAAACTATTTTACCAAATTTGAGGTCAGTGTGGGAGAAGATCTTACATGGGTATGAACATAATGTAATAGTCTATTACAATCTACCTGACCCCTTTGCTTACCTCTTAATTAATTCAGAACTTGAGTCCTGAAACATTCTTATTCTTTCTGTTATATTTCTTTTATTGATGCTATTTTCCCTCTAAATTTTCTCTATTGTAGCAATAAATATTTTGCAATTCTATTGTTTAACTTTATATTAACAATATATATTAATATATATTGTTAATTATATATTAACCATGCCTTTTCCATATATATCTGCTCCTAATCTCAACATGTTATATGTTCCAGAATTTATTCAGGTTTCTCTGACATTAGCAAGTTATATTCAAATCATGAATACTATTTAATTTTACTGACATGGTGACTATCCTTGCCAGAAGAATCAAAAGTTCTATCTCATTAATTAGTGATTTTTTCACCTGACATTTATGATGACTTAATTTTTTATTGTTTCTATATTTTTGTGTTTTAAACTTGCTCACACAATGTTCTGATTATATGTGAAAGATTTAATGAACTGCTTCATAATTTTATTCAAATGTAATCTATCATGTTTTACCTTACTATAATCAATCTGGCATACTGCTTTTCCTCAGCGTCACTTGTAAGAATATAAATTGTTATACAATACCAAGAAGTACCATCTTGTTTTTATTAAGATAAATTAATTGGAATGAAAAAATTAAATTAAATAAAAAGTTTTATAAAAAGGTAGGTATATAGTCTTAATAGAGCACTTATTATAGTAACAAGTGTCACAATATTAAATCCCACAAACCAAATGGCCAACATAGCCATGAACTACTCTAAAGAGCTAATATATACAGAAAGATTTTTAAAATTGTCACGAAGCTATCACTGTGTAAAACATATAAAACACAGGGCAATAGAAATAACAATAAATTTTTTTCTAGATGTACAAATAAAAACCATAGAAAACACTCCAAACCTGTAAAAGGAAAGGCATATGGTTTGGATTATTTTTTCCTGTCTTGAGGATAACTGTGCAGTGATTCATTCACATTTTTTTTTAGCCTTTCCATTTATGATCATGATTATGCAACAAATATTAATAAGAGACAGTTGACTTGGAGTAATAGCATGAGTGAAGGTAATTGATGCATGCAGTTTTGGGAAACACAATAAGTAAATAAAACTTGAAGGAACTGGTTATGTACAACCTAAAGATAAAATACAAACAAAAATTATGGCTGTCTTTAAACATTTTGAAAATTGTCATGTGAAAAATAAAAGTTATTATAGAAGAAAGACCTTAACATCAACAAATAGTGTTTATATGAACACAGATTTGAAATCAATGCAATGCATAAATTTCTGAAAATTAGTGTTACCCCAATGATATAACCCAATAACAGACAAGAAAACAAAACAAAACAAAGCAAAAAACTCCGCCAACTTGTTAAATTAGAATTGTGTAAGTAGATGCAGCAACTAAACAACAATAGAAGATATTTCCATTCTCGAAGGAGTTTGAACTGGATAAACAACATTTTTTCTGACCATAATATTTTATTAATCATTTTCTAAATTTTATGGTGATTACCCCAGTTTAAAGTAAAAAGAAATTAGTGATTATGTTTACAAGTTTATTTTTTATGTTTTTTTCACATTTTTTATTTATTGATTTTAATTTGTGTTTACATAGATTCTAGTGTTGTCCCGAATGCATCCCCCCTTCCCCATACTCCCCTCAATATCTCCCTTTCTCCCCTACCAATAGTGCCCTCCCCCCTTCCCTTCAGGTTTATCCCATCCTATCATCCCCTTTCCCTCTGTTCTCTTTTCCTCTAGACCCTTTGAACTCTCCTCTGTCTCGATTCGGTTCCTCAGTTCACATTGTTCATTGGATTCCTCAAATGACTGAGGTCATATATTTTTCTTTCTCTGTCTGGCTTTTTCACTTCACATAATAGTTTCCAGGTCCATCCATGTTGTCGCAAAAGGTAAGATTTCCTTCTTCCACCCGGCCCCATAGTATTCCATTGTGTATATGTAACACTGCCATATATATATATATATATATATATATATATATATATATATATATAAAATTTTATTAATTTTAATGGGGTGACATCAATAAATCAGGGTACATATATTCAAAGAAAACATGTCCAGGTTATCTTGTCATTCAATTATGTTGCATACCCATCACCCAAAGTCAGATTGTCCTCCGTCACCTTCTATCTAGTTTTCTTTGTGCTCCTCCCCCTCCTCCTCCCCTTTCCCCTCCCCCACCCCCCGTAACCACCACACTCTTGCCTATGTCTCTTAGTCTCGTTTTTATGTCCCACCAATGTATGGAATCATGCAGTTTTTTTTTTTTATTTACTTACTTCACTCCATATAATGTTATCAAGATCCCACTATTTTGTTGTAAGTGATCCGATGTCATCATTTCTTATGGCTGAGTAGTATACCATAGTGTATATGTGCCACATCTTCTTTATCTAGTCTATTTTTGTTTACAGTGATGAAAGCCTTTAAGCAAACTCTTGGCCAATACAGCAAGAATCCATAAAAGAGTAGTGTCCTCAACATGTTCACCAAGTCCAAGTTGGCTCCAATACCATTCCAAATCCCTGGAAATGCAACCCAACCCCAGCTCCGTCCATTAGGAGCTGTCACAAGGAGCAGGAGTCCAGGAAAAGTTCACATCCAGGAAAAGTCCGCATGGCACTGGAATTGTCACAATTCTATACTTTGCAGCTCACGTCCAAGTCCCAATGACCGCTACTTCCAGCTGGTAATGATTCAGGTAGACTGGAAAAGCCATCTGCAGCATGTGATGTGTGGAGATGGAGCGTCTGTTCTCCTCTGCCTGGAGAGATGAGACCAGGTTGCTTTTCCCTGGAGCTCTGCGACTGTGGCGTGGTAAAGAGAAACTTGGGATACACTAAGCTGGGTTGCAAAGGTAAATTCATAATAGAAGTTGGCAAAAGGAAAAAAAAAGAGCTCTAAATTAGGAGTAGGTCCCAGCCTGAAATATGAGTGAGGCATTGAGGTAGGAGGAATAGAGGAAACACTATATATTAAACAAAGCAGCAGAAAATAGGACTATCAACCACTGCTTTTTAATCTACTTGTTCACTGACGAACACTTGGGCTGTTTCCAGAACTTCCCTATTATTAACAATGCTGCCATAAACATAGGGATGCATTTCTCCTTTTGAATCAGTGCTATGGTGTTCTTGGGATATATTCCTAAAAGCGAGATGGCTGGGTCAAAAAGCAGATCCATTGTTAATTTTTTGAGGAGTCTCCATACTGTTTTCCACAATGGCTGCATCAGTCTACATTCCCACCAGCAGTGCAGGAGGGTTCCCTTTTCTCTACATCCTCTCCAACACTTATTCTGTGTTGCTTGGTAGAAGAGCGCCATTCTGACTGGTGTGAGGTGATATCTCATTGTGGTTTAAATTTGCATTTCTTTAATGATTAGTGATGTTGAGCATTTTTTCATATGCCTATTGGCCATCTGTATGTCCTCTTTGGAGAAGTGTCTATTCATTTCTTTCCCCATTTTTTGATTGAATTGTTTATCTTCCTGGTGTTGAGTTTTACAAGTTCTTCATAAATATTGGTTATTAAGCCCTTATCAGACGTATTGTTGAATATGTTCTCCCATTGTGTAGTTTGTCTTTTTATTCTGTTCTTATTGTCTTTAGCTGTGCAAAAGCTTTTTAGTTTGATATAGTCCCATTTGTTTATCCTGTCTTTTCTTTCCCTTGTCTGTGGAGATAAATCAGCAAATATATTACTTTGAGAGATTTCGGAGAGTTTACTGCCTATATTTTCTTCTAAGATGCTATGGTTTCACAGCTTACATTTAAGTCTTTTATCCATTTTGAGTTTATTTTTGTGAATGGTGTAAGTTGGTGGTCAAGTTTCATTTTTTTGCAAGTAGCTGTTCAATTTTCCCAACACCATTTGTTGAAGAGGCTGTCTTTGCTCCATTTTATATTCTTAAATTCTTTGTCAAATATCAGTTGTCCATAAAGGTGTGGGTTAATTCTGGGTTCTCTGTTCTGTTCCATTGATCTATATGCCTGTTCTTATGCCAGTGTGAAGCTATTTTGAGTACAATGGCCTTATAGTATAACTTGATATCAGGAAGTGTGATACCTCCCCCTTTATTCTTCTTTTTTAAGATTGCTGAGGCTATTCATGTTCTTTTGGTTCCATATAAATTTTTGGAATACGTGTTCTATATCTTTGAAGTATGTCATTGGTATTTTAATTGGCATTGTATTGAATTTATAAATTGCTTAGGGTAATATAGACATTTTAATGATGTTTACTCTTCCTAACCATGAGCACAGTATAGGCTTCCATTTGTTTGTATCTTTCTTGATTTCTTTTTATCAGTGTTTTATAATTTTTCAAGTACAAGTCTTTAATCTCCTTGATTAAATTTACTCCTAGATACTTTATTTTTGGTTGCAATAGTGAACGACACTGTTTTATTAAACTCTCTTTCTGACAGTTTAGTGTTGGTGTATAAAAATGCCTCTGATTTCTGTGTATTAATTTTATATCCTGCCACCTTGCAGAATTCATTTATTAGGTCCAGTACTTTTTTGAGACTTCAGGGTCTTCTATATACAATATCATATTATCTGCAAATAATGATAGTTTTACTTTTTCTTTTCTAATTTGGATGTTTTATTTTTCCTTCTTCTTGTCTGATTGCTGTGACAAGGATTTCCAGGACTATGTTGAATAAGAATAGTGAAAGGGGGCAACCCTGCCTTGTTTCTGATTTTAAGATGATTGTTTTCAATTTTTGCCCATTGAGTATGATGTTGGCTGTGGGTTTGTCATAGATGGCCTTTATCATGTCAAGGTATGTTTCCTGTATTCCCACTTTGCTGAGAGTTTTGATCATGAATGGGTGCTGGATTTTATCAAATGCTTTTTCTGCATGTATTGAAATTATCATGTGGTTTATCTCCTCCCGTTTGTTTATATGATTAATCACATTGATAGATTTCAAATATAGTACGAGCTTTGTCTCCCCTGAATAAATCCCACTTGATCATGGTGTATGATATTTTCAAATATTGCTGGATCTGGTTGGCTAATATTTTGTTGAGAATTTTAGCATTTAGATTCATCAGGGATATTGGCCTATAATTTTCTTTCTTTGTGTTGTCATTGCCTGGTTTTGGAATCAGAATTATGCTTGCCTCATAAAAGGAGCTTGGAGGTCTTCTTTCCTCTTGAATTTTATGAAATAGGTTGAGAAGAATAGGAGTTAGTTCTTCTTTCAATATTTGGTAGAATTCACCAGTGGAGCCATCAGGCCCCGGGCTTTTGTTTGTTGGGAGGTTTTTGATAACTGTTTTGATCTCATTTGTTGTAATCGGTCTGTTTAGGTTTTCTGATTCTTCCCAATTGATTTTTAAAATATTATATGTTTCAAGGAATTTGTCCATTTCATCTAGGTTGCCTAATTTTTGGCATACAGTTGTTTATAGTATTTTCTTACAATCATTTCCAATTTTATTTATTTGAGTCCTCTCTCTTTTTTTCTTGGAGAGTCTGGGTAAAGGTTCATCAATTTTCTTTACCTTTTCAAAGAACCAGCTCCTGGTTTCATTTATCCTCTATATTGATTCTTTAGCCTCTATCTCATTTATTTCCACTCTGATCTTTATTATTTCCTTTCTTCTACTACCTCTTGGCTTTACTTGCTGTTCTTTTTCTAGTTCTTTTAGATGCAGGGTTAAGTTGTTTTTTTGAGCTTTTTCTAGCTTCTTAAAGTATGCCTGTAATGCTATGAACTCCCCTCTCAGGACTGCTTTTGCTCTGTCCCATAAATTTTGAGTTGATGTATGCTCATTATCATTCATTTCTAAGAATTTTTTTATTTCTTTTTCTGATTTCATTGTTAACCCTTTCGTTATTTAGTAACATGCTATTTAGTTTCCAAGTGTTTGAGTATTTTTCAGTTTTTCTGTTGTGGTTGATTTCTAGTTTCATACCGCTGTGATCAGAAAAAATGCTTGATATGACTTCAATCTTCTTAAATTTGTTGAGATCGCTTTTATGCCCTAACATGTGGTCTATCCTAGAGAATGTACAAAGAGGAACTTGAAAAAAATGTATATTCTGCTGCTTTCAGGTGAAAGGTTCTGAAGATACCTATTAATTCCAGTTGATCTAGTGTGTCCTTTAAGTCTGCTGTTTCTTTGTTACTTTTCATTCTTGAGGATCAATTCAGTGATGTTAGTGGGGTATTGAAATCCCCTACTATTATACTATTGCTATTGATCTTGCCATTTATATCCATCATTGTCTGCTTTATATATTTAGGTGTTCATATATTAGGTGTGTCGATATTTATAAGGGTTATATCTTCTTGTTGGATTGCTCCCTTTATCATTATGTACTGTCCTTCTTTGTCTTTTACTATAACCTTTGTTTTAAAATCCATTTTGTCTAATATAAGTATTGCTACCCTGGTTTTTTTCCATTTCCATTTGCATGAAATATTTTTTTCCATTCTTTTACCTTCAGTCTATGTACACCTTTTGTTTTAACGTGTGTCTCTTGTAGATAGCATAAGTATGGGTCCTGTTTTCTTATTCATGCAGCTACCCTATGTCTTTTGATTGGATCATTAATCCATTTACATTTAAGGCTATTATTGATAGGTACTTGTTTATTGCCATTTTATTCTTTAAAGCTATATTCCTCTTTTGCTATATTCTTTTCCCCCTTTGATCTGTTTACAACAGGCCCCTTAACATTTTTTACACCATTGGTTTGGTTGTAATAAATTCCTTGAGGTTTTTTTTGTCTGGAAATCTTTTTATTTCTCCTTCAATTTTAAATGATAGCCTTGCTGAATAAAGTATTCTTGGTTGTAGGCTTTGTTCTGCATTACTTTGTGTATTTGTTGCCATTCACTTCTGGCCTCAAGTCTTTCTATTGAGAAATCGAATGTCATCCTTATGGGGGCTCCTTTGTAGGTGATAGCCTTTTTTTCTCTAGCAGCTTTTAATATTTTCTCTTTATTACTTAGCTTTGGTATTTTAATTATAATGTGTCTTGGCATAGATTTCTTTGGGTTTCTCTTTAATGGAGTTCTCTGTGCTTCTTGAACTTGTGTGCCTTTTTCCTGCATTAATTTAGGGAAGTTTTCATCTATGATTTGATTAAACAAAGTCTCTATCCCTTGTTCTATCTCTTTATCTTCAGGAACCCCTATGATGTAGATGTTATTTCTTTTCATGTTATCACAGAGCTCTCTTAGAGTTTCCACTTTTCTTTGTGCTGCTCTGCTTCCATGCCTTCATTTATCTTGTCCTCTAACTTGCTGATTTGATCCTCAGCTTTATCCATCCTGCTTTTTATTCCTTCTATTGTGACTTCATTTCTGATATTGTATTTGTCATTTCTGACTGATTCTTTTTTATTTCAATGTCCTTTTTTATACTTGTTATTTCTTTATTTAGTTGTTTGTTATGACCATCTATTGTTGTCCTAAGGTCTTTGCACATACTAACAATCTTTATTTTAAACTCTGCATCTGGTAATTTGGTTATCTGACTCATTCAAATCCTTTTCTGGGGATTTCTCTTTATTCAATTGGGTTGCATTTCTCTGCCTTCCCATTTTGTCTGCATTTATGAAGGGAGTCATGTGGGTGTGGCCTCTGTGTTTCCTAGGTGTGGTCTGTCTGCAGGCCCACCACCCACTCAGCTGCTGCCTCGGGCTTTCGGGATAGTGCATTGCAGTGCTGACTTGCTGCAGCTGTTGCTGCAGTTTCTGCCTCTCCTACAGGGGAGGGTCTATGTTCATGTGCTCGGGTCTCCTAGCCACAGCCTTTTCCCGCCTCGCCCCCAAAGGTGGGGCTTTTTTGATGCTCCTGGGCCACAAGCCTCAGCACCTTGGGCAAGGATGAGCACCTTTGCTCAGCTGCAGGTCTCCAACTGTTCCTGTGCTTTTGCCCAGCTCCCTGTGGGCAGAGCTGTGCTCATGAGTTGGGCCAGAAGCCCCCACTCTGCAGGTTGGGAAGGGCTGTGTGTCTGCACTCAGCCGAGGTCTCTGCAGTTCCAAGGCTTTCGCTTTTACCCTGTGGCCAGGATTGCAGGTGGGCTTGCATCCAGCAGACCCCATTGTTTGCCACTTCCTCCCCAACCGGGCAAGATTGAGCTCATACCACCCACCATCTGTTGAGCCCTCAGCAGTGTGGGTGGAGGTGCTGCAGCTCACACTGTAGCACTCAATACTGTGTTCCTTAAGCTCCCTCCTTCTAAGCAACTCTGCTCTGAGTGCAGAAGAGCTCCTGTTTGGCTGGTTTCCTACTTCCCTTTGCTGGTATTGCTGGTTCCAGGGGAAATATTCACTTCAGATTTGGAGGGTGACTCAGCCCAGGGTTTAGGGTGGCTGTCTCTCAAAGTGTTTCTCCTTGTACCTCCTAGATTACACTCTTCCTGCTACTCCAGTCCTATCCTCTCTCCCTGTCCCCTGGAGCCCCAGGTGGGTGGCTGTGAAAGAGGTTTTCTGTGTGGTCCCTTTAAGAAGAATCCTGGGTCTGAGAAATCTGTCTCTTTCTCACAAACAGTATCTTGACTTGTTTTGCAGCTAAATACTGTCCATACTCTTCTTCTAGGCTCTGGGGCTGCAGGTGGGGCTTTGTTTCTGGGGTCCAGGACCTCTACTCTTTGCTAAACTCACTTCCTGCCATGCGAGTCTCTCCAGGCTGCTGTTCACTCTCAGGAGCTGTGCAGCCCTCTCCGCATTTCTGCTTTTCCTACCAGTCTCACTGTGGCTTCTTCACTGTTCCTTGGTTAAAGAGTCTTCTTAGTTTAGTCCACTTTGGTTCTGGGAGGTGAAAGGTGGTTTACAAGTTTTAAAGTAATTTAAACTAGTAGTTAAAATTTTTTTGAATTAGGTTCATTTTTTCTGATTGTTCCACATCTCATTTAAAAATAAGTGACTTAGGTTGAAGATTATAATATCACTCTACATTAATTCTCTTAGCCAATAATTCTGTTCCTATTCCCCATCTCTGTCTTCAAAAATACTATTTAATCAAGACTGAAAGCATAGCTTTTTGGTAATCAACTAGATATAATCACTTCTTTTCTGTTGACCTAGCACTCTAATAAATACTTCTAAAGACATATATATACTGAAAGGTAATTATCTGCTACTTTTTGTTTGTTTTTCTACTTGCATTTTGAGTATTATCGGGTAAAACATATATGTATAAATTTTGAACTCTTTGGCAACTTGCCCAATCACAAAAACATTCATTTGAGTAGAAAGTCATTATGCATCTGTTAACTGAACACTAGTTTTTTTTTTTTTTACTTTGTACTGTTATTGAAAAGCACATGACCAAGGGCAGAAAAGAAACATGGCAGCTGCCATAATTCTCCATATCTATGTGTAATATGTACTGTATATCAGAGGCTAAACCAGCAGAATATACAGAATCTGGACCACAGACTATTTTATTTGTTTACTTAGCTTGCAAATGTTTTTAAACTACTCTATTACTTAAATTTAAAAATTATACTTTATAGAATGTTTTTTTATTTTTATTAATTTTTAATTATTGTGTTTATATGGATTCAAGTGTCCCACTTGAATATAACTCCCTCACCCTCTACCCCTGTGTCCCTTTTTATACCCCCTTTGCCTCACTTTCCTTAACTCCCTCCCCCTTTCCCTCTAGGATTTGTTGTCCTGTTATCTATATCTATGTGTTATGTATATATAGTTTCACTAATCCCTTTACCTTCTCTCATTCTATCCCCTTATCCCCCTTCCCTCTGACAGCTGTCCCTCTGCTCTCTGTGACCCCACCTCTGCCTCCATTCCATTCCTCAGTTCACTTTGTTCATTAGATTTCACATATATGTGAGATCATGTGATATTTTTATTTCTCTGCTTGGCTTATTTCACTTAGTGTGACAACATGAATGGACCTGGAGATTATTATAGAATAATGTTGATAGTTGATTCACTTTTACAGTCAAACCACTGTCTTTGTATTTCATGACTGATCTTGAGGACATATGTTTTCTTATTTGCCAAACTTCCCACAATTCCTTATCGTAAGATCACTAAAGATAAAATAGTGATTGACATCTACCAGCTTACAACTAGGAATACATTGCCCATTGTGTTCTTAATCCTGTTTCATCATTTGAGTTTGGAATCCCAGCTACTGACATTTCTTCTTAAAATGAAATCTAGTGCTTACTTTTCTAATATAATGAGTAGCTATATCCCCATATGTCTTTTTTTTCTGTTCAGAATTTATACCCTTTAGAAGAAAATATCAGGCAGTTTATAGTAATAAAGTAGGAGTAGGATGCATTAGATAAAGGTTTACAGCAATGCCTTTTATTTATAAGATAAAAGTATGCTAATATAACATGTGAAATGAAGGAGACTTTTATCTTCATAAATAACTGAAACATCAGTAGGTACTCTATAATTCTTGAACAGCAAGATGCCAAAATAGAGTCATTCAAACAGTTGTAAAAACAGCGAAGAGTACAAATTGATTGAGCATTTGTTTGAAAAACATCAATAGAAAGCAATATAGTGGTTAGGTATGTGGGCTCCAATGTCAAAATTCTAGCTCCAATGTAACTGGACTAATCTGGGATAATTAATATCTTTTCACCTCAGAGTACATGTCTCTAAATAAAATGGAGAATACAAAAAAATCTTACTTCTTAGTGTTTGGGGGCTTTAATGAAAGATTATCTGTAAGATACTTAGAAAAATGCTAGATATAGGAAAAGGACTCATAAATATTAGTTTTTTGTATATATGTATATAGGTACATGAGGGTTAGAAATTGATTATTAATACTTGATGCAATGGTTTAGTATGATTCAGTCTTAGCATATATATTTAAAAAGCAAAATTTGAAGTAGTACATTTTCATAATAAATAAATCAGATGTAAAGTGTTTGACTGTTAGTAGGCATATCCATGCTGCAGAATTTATGGATGATTGATTTTCAACATTTATACAGTGTAGCATTTAAAATTAAATAATATTTATTTCATTATTTAACCAAAAGAAATGTATTTTAAATGAAGCCCATGCATCCAAAACTTCACCTGGCCAGGTCTAGAATCTAACTTTTAGATGAGATTATTAAAGTTGTTTCCTAATGTATATATTTGTATAAATGCTTAAGGAGTGACTCTGCTAAAATGCTAACAGAAGCCACAAATGAAATCTTTAAAACACATGACCTCTAAAAACTATCTCCTTAGGTTAGCATCAGAGGGACTTCACAGTTTTTCCTAGCTTGAGCCAGGAAAAGGACTGTCACCTGGACATTTTTTTTTCTCTGCTTGGAATTACTTTTTCTTTATTTTGTTTTCTGTTTCTCACTATTAAATTTTCCTTAGTATTAAAACCCGAGGTGAAAAGTAATTTCATTTCAACATGGCGCAAGTTAAAAATTTGTTACCTAATTTAATAGTCTATACATTGCTCCAGATACAATCTGCAAGACTAAGGGAGTCAGAAAGGGAATTGACAAAGGCCATGTCAAATGATTTTGAGTGGGGTTGATGGCCAGCCTGAGATAGGATATCATAGGTTTTCAGTTTCTTGCTTCAGCAATAGTTTTCAGATTTTCTCGAAGATTATAGTTGTTCCAAATAAATTTTTGCTGGTAATTTAATAATATAATGGTTTTGTTTAAAAAGTTTAAACCAAGAAGTATACCAATGAAAGATTGTACTTTCTAAGAATTTTTACAGGATTCATGTCACTTCCCACTGATGTTTAAAATCTGGGTATCATATTTTTCAAGCTATTTATAATTATACCTGTATTAGAAATATAGGAATAAATCTCAGTTTTATAGACTGTCTCAGGCAAACTACGATGTACGATCATAAGGATATTGACTATTTTCATTCTCAAATAATTTGCTTGGGTCAGCAATTAAGACTTGTGAAATAATTCTATTTGCTTTTCTCTGACACAGTGTAAAAAAAAGAAAAAAACTGAAAATGAAAGAGAAAAGCTTGTAGTACTTTTAATATTTTTAAGTGAGGATGAGGGTGATGGCAGTTTTTCTTTCTTTCTAATAACAAAGGAACTGTTATGGCTATCAAACCTAGACATTAGACTTGACCTTGACCTTGTTTCATACATGAAACCTCTCATCATAGTGTCCTGAAACAATTGGAACTGAGAGTAATATAAGTTCATTCTTCCGAAATAGCCCACTAGTAGGTTGTCTCATTCCACTAATTTGGAGATTGGTATAAAAGTAAATAAATCTTGCCTGGTGATTCAATCATTGTATATGGATTAGTGTATCTGTCCATCTCTTTTTTTTTTTTTTAATTTTTATTTATTTTTTATTTATTCATTTTAGAGTGGAGAGGGAGAGAGAGAGAGAGAGAGAGAGAGAGAGAGAGAGAGAGAGAGAGAGGAGACAGAGAGAGAGAAGTAGGGGAGGAGCAGGAAGCATCAACTCCCATATGTGCCTTGACCAGGCAAGCCCAGGGTTTCGAACCGGCAACCTCAGCATTTCCAGGTCGACGCTTTATCCACTGCGCCACCACAGGTCAGGCTCTGTCCATCTCTTGCTCTTTCTGTTGCCTTCTGAAATATTACTTCAAGCAACTTCACAGAATTTTCTGGTCAATTTATTAAGTATTTTTATATTATATTTATATAATATATGTAAAATATTTACATTTTCTTTGTTTTCTGTAGTAAACTTTACTATGGGTCTATTAGTTAAGAATTTTATATCCATACTTTTGTAAGTTAATGATGTAGATAAAAGCCTGTATCCAAGAATCAACAATAACCCACTGTTGCCATGTTTCTCACTAAGAAGTTTTCTTAATTTTAGTGTGTTTAGGACTCTCTTATTTTTCTTTTCAAGAATTCTATGTTTCAAATTCAAGGACTTAGATATTTAACAATGTCGCAGAGGATTTTGCTGTAGGTCATCCATGGGCTTGTCCTGTGAAACTGCTCTGCAACAGATATTAAGAAAGAAGAGTGCATATAGGTAAGCTTTGTTCCAGTATCAGTTTCTAAATAAAATATCTTAATATTCCAATCGAGGAAGTTTTGTACACTTTTGAGTGTATGTGCTCAGTACATGTTTACAGAGAACACTGAATGGATGCTTAGTGACGGGATGGTATACACAAGACAGACGGGTGCTTCCTCTCCAAGAATCTACTGGGGTCCACAGCTCAGGCAGGACGATAAGGACTACAGTGAGATGCACAGAGTGCTTTGGAAGCACATGGACATGTTCTTAACACCCCCCCCCAAATCAGGAAGGTCTTCTCAGAGAAAAGTCATATATACTAAAAATCAAATATTAGTATGATTTGATTAGATAAAAGGAAACGAGAGTAGGAAACTGATCACAAAGTATAAGTCGTTTGAAGAACTGGATAATCTGACATCGCATGATGAGTATGGAGGGCAGTGGGGAGAACAAGGAGGGCTGATGGTAAGAGATGCAACTGGTTTGGAGAATTTCACGAAGGCATGAAATGGCTCCTAAACGATGTAATTCTAGAAGAACTTTTATTGTTAGCTTTTATTTAGCCCATTGTTCTCTTTAATCAAATGAATATTGAATATCTCCTTTTGTTTTATGTGTACTTTGTCTTCACATGATTTCTGGTGCTTTTCTAATACTTAGGAACTATCATAAGGATTTTATATACATATATATACACAAGTGTATATGTGTATATGTATATATATAATGTTTTTGTAATTTTTCATACTAATTATTTCTATTTTTTAAAATAGTGATAGTTTCATCAAGCAAAGTGGTTAAGATCAAATAAAATATCGTACAACTGTTTTTGTCAATAGTTAGTTGTATAACAGGAATGTCGTTTCTAATTACACAGAGTCCTCTTTGCTATTTTTCTTATTAAAGATAAACTCAACTGATAAATTCAATACCCCAGTAGCTTTGAAGTCATCATTAATTTAGTGTCACTCACTCTTAATTTATTAGTGGTCCTAATTTCTCATCAACTTTACAATATTTGGAAAAGCTGACCTATACAATTTGATCCCAGATGCAAGTATTAATTAATGAAGCTTTCTCACTTCCCTTATGTTTCCCTGATAGCATATTGAAACAATTCTTCCTGGGATTGTTTTAATCTCCTTCACTTACAGGACCATCCTCTTAGATAAGTAAGATTTGGAAAAGTGATGTGCAATCATATTAGAATGAAAATACAAATATTGCTTAATACTTATTTTAATCAAATTTTGTTTTAATTTCTGACTAAATATATTGAGTAATTTGAAGATGTATACTAGAGGCGATTCTTAACTAGTATGTAGAAAATGCAATTTCCATCATATTTACTGTATTATTACATCTTAGGAAAACCTTGCCAAATGTGTTATCGGAGAACCACCTATGTTTCTTAGGATACTGGCCTACTGAAGTTGAAACTTAGAAGCAATTCTAGCCATTAATATTTTAATATAATCCATAGATTATTCTTTGTAACAAATGTAACAACAACTACACTGGAAAGATATAACTGGTAGAAAATATAAAAAGTTTTTTTTCACAATTCAACATTACACCTATACGCTCTCAGATAGTTGTGAATATAGTTCATATAAACTATATATGGAAAAAGTATTTTTTAATATATATACAACTATAATGTGGGTTCTTATTACCCTAATATGCAATTAAATTGTAATTTTTCTGCAGTAGGACAGAAAATGAGCCTCTACATTCACATACATAGATGCTAGATGGATACAAATCAATTGGGTGGGGTTGTCATTAGATATAAAGCAAATATTTGAGAATTTTAATGACTTAGAAATTGATTTCTACTATTATCAAGTATGTATATAAAAGATAAAAGTAAACATTAAGATTTGACTCACTTTTTGTTATAAAATTAAAGGTTAATTAAAAAAAACTACTGTATTCTGCTGAAAATACCCTCTTTTAAAATTTAGGTTTAGATATCACAAAATGATGTACTGGAAATATTTAACAAATGAATCTCTCTCTAAATAAAAAATAATTTTTAGTGCTTGCTAATTCATATTGTGTAAATAACTCTATGGTCCATTTCAAGCTAAAAATATAAAACCACTTTATGCAAATTTCAAAGATGTACAGTAGCCTCCATTTTATAGTATCTGAATCATAAAAATATAACAGGTGTAATTAATTTAAAGAACCTAGAGAATAGTAAAAGGTAGTCATATAATTAAGAAAGTATGACTTTTTATATTTTACTACCTTTACTGTTATTATAAGTTACTTTTTGTCAGTTTGCATAATTTAAATCTTATAAATGACTAAATTTTACAACCAAATATGAGAGTTCCTGAAATCTTAAATTGATTCTTACAAGATAATGTGAGTCAGATCCAGTACACTAATGCCACAATGAGTTTGTATAACTTTTACTATAGAAAAAGTATAAATAGTTGTGTGTGTATATAGAGATGTGTGTGTGTGTTCCATAATTCAGTGGTATCCGATTATAATCCAATCCTCCAGCACTTATCAACCATTGGGAAGAAAATTGTATCCCTTTGCCTACTTACATGTGGAAAAATATATGTATATATATAATATATCTGAGAAATAGGTAAAGAAGGAGGTCACTTGGTTAAAAATAAAAGGAACAGGCCTGACCTGTGGTGGCGCAGTGCATAAAGCATCGACCTGGAAATGCTGAGGTCGCTGGTTCGAAACCTTGGGCTTGCCCAAGGCACATATGGGAGTTGATGCTTCCAGCTCCTCTCCCCCCTTCTCTCTCTCTGTCTCTCCTCTCTCTCTCTCTGTCTCTCCCTCACCTCTCTAAAATGAATAAATAAATAAATAAAATAAAAATAAAAAAATAAAATAAAAGGAACAATATAAACAAAGAAGCAGGAAAGCTCTAGGTTTTTTTGCATTGTGTCACATGTATAAAATAAGTCACTGGAAACAAACCTTTAAATGTTCTTATATATAATATTGTGCTACTTCTATTAATTCAAAGTTTTATCCCTTAAATATTTGTTGATGTAAAGACTACCATAAATGTTGACCTTGACAGTCTGACATAAACAGATTCTACCAAAACATATACAGGTATCTTTTTAAGATCATGAAAACTGTGAAAGAAGATCTACTGTAATCTATCACCATACCTGAAGCCTTAAGTCTCATGGTTTATTACAACTGAAACCTTATTATGCAGGCATGACTGTTTATACTCAAGCAGTAGGGAATCGAGCCTCCTGTCAAAGTCTAAATGCTCTCTTCTAACCAGACAACAGGAACATATCAACATTTGCAGCAAGCCGCCATCCACGCAATGCCTTTGCTAATGTCTAGGCCCCTTCATATTCTGGTGTCTTGGTGTTATCTTCTGGTTTTAATTATTAGATTTTAGCTTCTCATTTCTAAATTTCTTCAGCTTTCTCAGAGTTGTCAGGTGAGATTAATATTTTAAAAATTGTTGTTTTTTTTAGAATGTGGCTAAGAAATATGTCCTTACAGTTGAACTTAAAGAACGTTTTAAATACTCTCAGTGTAGACCAATATATTTTCCCATGTTCTCTTAATAAATATAGCTTTCAACAACGTTGACAATTTGACATCATTATTTTATGGAGTGATCAGAATTTTTTCCAATTATAAAATTCGTAAAACTGCTCTAGGTGTTAGCTGACAAATCTTTCAATGAATGGAAAGATTTTGAACATTTGCAAAATATTAAAGGGCTTTATTATTACATTAAATATATTTAAATAATTTTTAGAGTCAGAATTTAATTAGAAAATAAATATTAGTAATGCTGCTAGATGTAAAATAGCTAGCGGTCAACAAATACATTAAATATATGGAACAATAATATTGGTGTGACAATTTTCAAGTCATATTTTCAAGCATTAGAAACCTCTTTTCATAATGGTCCTGAGAGAGAAATTTAAATTGTGCTGAATCCTTCAGAGATATGCTATGTGATAATATATAATAACCATAACTTCCAGGATAGCTACTTGGCTCAAATTTATTGTACCTTTAACTACTTATTCTGTTATTACAGTTTTTTAAAATAGGCAGTTACACTGCCAGAGGACTAGAAATCTATGTGAATTTGTGCTTTATTTTCTTATTTTCTCTAAAGATCTTCATAATGCAAAGTAGTTGTCACAGCATGAATCACTTCTAATAATATTTGGCAGTTTGAGAAAATTGCTGACCATTCAGTAGCTGTTCAGTATCAGCAGGAATTTTTGTGGCCTTTCAATTAAAAAAGTCATTCTAATAGTTGTATTTTGATACTTTTCTTATTCACATATTTCTAAATGGGGATAGAATGCTTTTACAATTAATGGTAATGGCTCCCTTTAAAATATCTAAATTATCTATAAAAGGGGGATGTTTAAAATATCTATCTGCTAACTGCTTTTTCTGCTATATTATTTGAAAGAATTTAAATAAGGGCTATAATAAACTTTGAACTCATTTGGGACAAATATTTAGAAAACTAGAGTTTTACAAATAAAAATATGATAGTAACAAAATTTTATTTATACTTTCTTATAAATATGATTTGGGGAAGGGGCAGTCTAAACTATGCAGATTTATTTTTTTCTATTTATTTTAAAAAAGCTCATTTTCCTGCTCAACAATTTCTTTAGATTTCCAACAGTTTAAAATACACATTAAAGGAGTGTTTAAATGATGATTATTTTCCATTCTGTTACCATGATGCCACCAAAAGTACAATAAACATTTCTTTATAGAAAAAAGAATTTAAAGCATTATTCCAAAATTTATCCATTTGGTCTAGTCCATGCATCTATAATGTTTATGTATCAGCACATATCCTTTAATGGTATTTTATTTTTGTTATATTAAATTAGATTTTATCAAAAACAGAGAAAGGAATATTGAAAAGAGAGAGAGAGAGACAAAAAAATGTAAGAACTCAAATTGCCTTTCATGAAATGTAAGAAGAACTCAGATTGACTCTTGAGTTGGAAGTAACACAGCATCACTTAGATCACATGGTATTAATTAAGGCAATTAATTAATAGGAAGAAAGAGAATATAACAGACCCTACCTTTTGAAGGTAAATTATATAATTCTGGAAGTGCATGTAGGGTGGTAGATATTGTTGTGACCATTTTTGGAAAAAAAATAGAATAGCAAGTAGGACAGAAAACAAAAATGCATCTACAGAAAAACTCAACAATGCTATATATCTATGAGCAGGCATGTTTGCTACCAATTGAGAAAAGAAATCCTGTGGTTTTGCCAATGGTGGGAGAGAAAGTAGAGGGTGAGGGTAGTAGAGTTCTGATGAGCCTGAGAGCTAGTGAACCAATAAATCAAGTTTCCAAAGGTACTAAATCACAAACTGGAGGATTTTTCAATTGACAGAATGATTTCATAAAAAACTAAAATGAAATACATTTTTTGAGACCACACTTGCAGGTATACAAGAAGATTTCAAAATGAGCCTGTAAACATTAAAAAATTAAATAACTAAAACTTTCTACTAAAGACAAAGCCATGATCTGAAGAAGATCTTCTGAACAGAACTATATTTCAAAACAAGAATGAAAGTCTAAGAGTCATGAAACAAGTAATGCCAATTTATTTTACTGGCATTGCTTGAGAATATTTTTTTTTGTATATTTTTATTTATTTTTTTGGTATTTTTTCTGAAGTTGGAAACAGAGAGGCAGTCCAACAGACTCCCGCATGTGCCCAACTGGGATCCACCCGGCATGCCCACCAGGGGGTGATGCTCTGCCCATCTGGGGTATCGCTCTGTTGCACCCAGAGCCATTCTAGCGCCTGAGGCAGAGGCCACAGAGCCATCCTCAGCGCCCAGGCCAACCCTGCTCCAATGGAGCCTTGGATACGGGAGGGGAAGAAAGAGTCAGAGAGGAAGGAGAGGGGGAGGGGTAGAGAAGCAGATGGGCACTTCTCCTGTGTGCCCTGGCCGGCGCTTCTCCTGTGTGCCCAGGCCGATGCTCTACCACTGAGCCAACCGGCCAGGGCCGAGATATATTTTTAAAGAAAATATTGAGAAATTAATTTGGCTAAAAAATACATATTTTAAATATAAGAGTAAGACTGGTATTAAAACCAGTTGAGAAGTTCCAAGCATTTTAGAATCATGTATTGATAAAGGCAACTGTTGCAATCATCAAAACTTTTCCTATCTACTGATAAAAATTTTTACTAGATTATTTTTAATTAGACTAGATTACTAATTACTTGAAAGATACATTTTTATACTTAAGATTTATAACAAATCCAAATCATTAATTTCACCAATTAGATTTATGTGTTTTTTACCTACTCAGATAACCTAAATTTAACAAGACATTGTTATGTAATTTGAATATATATCTAATTATGCCACCTGACATTTAACTTTACAAGATTAATAACTGATATAGCTATGGCTGTCCTATATTTAAAATAAATATTACGAAGTGCTTTGACTTTTTTCATTGTCTAGTTTTATGTAGATTAAAATGCCTTTGTTTTAGCTCTCTGAAAATGCTACTACAGATTGCCCCTTCCTCCACTGACAGAAGAGAAATATGTTCACTGAAATGTCATTGTAATTTCCCAAGTAAAACAATTAACATTGTTTATAGTTGCTCAACCTACAGTTTAGGGAAATTAACTTTAACCTTTGATAACCTCTTTATCCATCAAGAAAATGTCAATTCAGCCTATTTAAAAGAGCTTGACCTTTTCTACCTTTACTGAAAAGTAGAAAGTTTAATTGATTTAGAATAATTCACAGAGGTGTGTTTACTCTGGGTAATAAGCAAGAAACACAAACATTTATACGTTCTACAAATCTGTAACTTAATTATCAATTAGATCCTATGGACAGTGGGTAAATTAAAGAGACAGGTTAGCAATTATATTTCGGTTAGAAGGAAGGTCAGTAATGCTACTAGCTGCTGCCACGGTTGGGGACATTGTTTAAAAAAGACAGGGAAATGAGAAATAATTAAAATATTGTCACGTAGTTAGTGTGTGTCCTTTTATTTATTATTGAGTGTTCTTGTCATATGCTTCAAATAAAATAAGCAAATATATAAGAATACATATATTATTAATAAATATAATGAAGTGATCAATACTTGAGTTATATAGAAAGGTACTCTCCTTCCTTATATTGTTGACATTGTCCTTCAAACTATGCTGTGTAAAAAAGAAGTTTCGTGGTCATGTGAACTATGGGCAATGCTAAATTAACAGATTTGCTCTAGTCTTTATATGCATGAATACTAATGGACTTGAAAGTCAACTGGCTGCTGTCACTACTGTCAACCTTGCTTTAATTATATGAGGTGAATTTCTCATTTCTCCTTTTCCCAGTTCCTTTAAGGACAACACTCAAGTTCTGCTCTTCATCTTCTAAAGAATCATGTTGCGACTGTTTCATATATTTCTTATTTCTGTTCAGGGAAAGGCTGTAGGGGAGGAATGTGTTGTGTTATGAGGCATGAATGGAGGGAATGCAAGCCTCTTCTTTTGGAATGGGATGACTGTCCCCACAATGCATAAAAATTGAGTTTTCTTTGCTTATTTTCTCAGTTATTCCTGGAAGAGATTGATAGAATTTTGTTTAGTTACAATACCTTAGGCTTATTTTTTCACTTTGGGGATTTTATGTTCTATATGTAATATAGTGTTTCCAAAAGATGTTGTTCCTCTGATATGACTATATGATAACTTGGTTTACAGCTGAACATAAGCCATCAATTTCTTACTTGGTAAAGTGTATATATGAGTTCCAAATATTTTTATTTTAGGGTTAAAAAACATATTGCCATTGAAATAATGTACCATGTCATATGCCTGCATCTACCAAGTTATTATGCACTAAATGGATTGGAGTTAATGCTGTGAGCACATATTAAAGAAATGTAAGATTAGATTTTAGTTTTAAGTTGTCTAGCTTGACAGAATAGGCTAGTGCATGTAAAACAACAGTGAGTTCAACAAAAAATATAAATATTGATATTGGGCAGGAGTGAAAAAGAGGCCTCATAGTGCTCCATGCTTCTGGAAAGCTCCCCACTGGTTTATTTACCCCACCACTCACCACCTCAATGTCACGATTTTTCTCAGAAACCCTCAGGATGAATCTCATCATAATATATATTATTTCCTCCACCCATCCTTACAAAAATATCTTAGATCATCTACCTTGTCAACCTCACCAGCCAGGCTCTCAGTTCTACCAGACTCCAATATGCCCAATCTAAGCCCATCTCCCACTCATCCCAACCACAAAACCACTTACTCTGTCCTATGGAGCTCATATTATAACATAACTAAAATTCTCCTTTCCTCAATTTCCTTTGAAACACTCCTTTCCACTTCAACTTCTTAGTGTAAGTGATCTGCTTCTGTCTTGGAGACCCTAATTTCTCCTTGGTCCTTTCAAATATGGTTGCTAACCCACATCCTTCATGTCACTGGGCCTGGATATAATGTGATAGTTTCCAATATGCATTGTTGTTGTTTCTAGAATTATTCCCCACACTTGTTCATGAAAATGCAGGCCTTGATGCATAGGTCATGAGATTATATTTTTCATTATTGCTCCTTACAGTAACAAACAAAAGCTCCCAACAATACTTGGTTTCTGTTTTTGACTATTTCAAAACCAAATTTACACTCATTCTCTCTAATTCTATTCCTTTTATAATTAGTAATAATTTGAAAATCCATATAGACTATAACATTGCCATTAAAAATATCTGTACTGTCTTTATAATCTCATTTGCAAGCATTTCATAATCTTGAAACACCCCTTCTATTTTTCTACCACTCTCCTTGGATTTCAACTCTAACTTTCCTTTGATTCTACTGAGACCTTCTATACATTGACCTGGATACATTTTAATATTCCTCACTTCATGATGTTCACAGTCTTATTTACTTGGTTTAAATTACATGGTCCATCAGTACAACTTCTTCCTTGTAGATAATTGTATCCTTATTTTTTCTCTACTTTTCTCATACTTAGCAGACAGGTATCTGGCCAGAACCATCTTTCTATGTGCTTTTCTCTTGACCTCTAGAACTAGATGTGACTGGAGAAAAACTCACAATGATGTCACCTTATGTCACTTTAATTATAACCAGTATTTGTAAGTACAATGTTTGTGTTACCCAACAATTTAAACCTTGTTTCCCTACATGTTAAATTGTCTTCTCTCTCTGTGACTATTTCATACCTTTCCACTAATACATCTATTATTTATTCTTCGTTGATGATGCCACTTCTTATTCCAGAAAATGTATACTGTTAGAAAAAGTCAAATATAAACTCATACTAAAACTGCCATCTTACCTGTCCATGAATCCATGTTTCACTTTTACTACAACGATGGACTGTCCTAGTTCCTGTATAACATCATTTCTTCACTCCTACCCTGGACTCTATCTTGTTTTATTCCCACAAAGATATTTTACCATCAACTACCACCTCTATCCCTACATTATCCTATTTTCCCTTCTCTACTGGACCATCTCCCAAGAGCCTACAAATACTCTCTGATAACTCCTGTTTTAAAAGGAAAAAAAAAGCTTCCTTTATTATAACTATTGCTCCATTTATTACCCCCATGTTTAACTCAAATTTCTTTTATTCTTGTCTCTACTCACAATGTTCCACAGAAAATCAACTAGTAAGTTTATTGGTTTTAATTTAAAGTCAATATATTTAATGATAGTCTGTTTATTTGTCTCTCCCTTTTATTTTATTTCTCCTTCCTAACATCAGTAGGATAGGCCAGTTCAATCCCAGTTCTAATTATTTATTTGTAGTTTAGTCTTGAGTAAAGTAACTGAATCTGAGTGTAACCCATTCCTTTTATCTTTAAAATAAAGATCAGCACAATATCTACTTCATGTAGTTGTAAAAATTAAATTATAACACTGATAAAGTACATCATACAATACTTTTCACAATGTAAGTAACCCATAAGTCTTAGCTATATTATTAAGTGTATTATATTCCTCTACCTCTTATTCTATTTTTACTTTCCATTCATTCTACCAAAATTTATTGAATTGCTCTAAATTCATGTATCTAGTCAAAAAGCAATCCACATTTTCTTCTAGGAACCTGGAAGACAGTGGGGGGAAAAAGGACAAAATATGGTTAAGGCTTGTGGAGAATACATTTGGTTGAAGAAGACAGAAACTAAAGAGTAAACATAATAAATGAGTAAATTATATAGTAAGTAGATAGAAGTTACAGGAGCATGGGGGAAAAAAAAGAAAGAAGGGCAGAATAAAGTGAACCCAAATTCAGATAGGATGCAACACAAGGAGTGGTTAGAATAAGAGTGGGAGATGAAGTGACATTTGAGCAAAGCTTAAAGGAGGTAAGTAATAAGAATCCACATGGGTTTATCATACATTTTCACATAATTTTTGGCTGGATTTTTTATTTTGGTAAAAAATTTCAAAATACATTTGCACTGACAATGTTGTTAAGAGAGAGGACCATCTCCTTCAAGAATAATTCTCTGGCTCTGGCTGGTTGGCTCAGTGGTAGAGCATCGGCCTGGCGTGCAGGAGTCCCAGGTTTAATTCCCGGCTAGGGCATACAGGAGAAGTGGCCATCTGCTTCTCCACCCCTCCCCCTCTCTTTTCTCTTTATCTCTCTCTTCCCCTCCTGCAGCCGAGGCTCTATTGGAGCAAAGTTGGCCCTGGCACTGAGGATGGCTCCATGGCCGCTGCCTCAGGCACTAGAATGGCTCTGGTTGCAACAGAGCAATGCCCCAGATGGGCAGAGCATTGCCCCCTGGTGGGCATGCCGGGTGGATCCTGGTCTGGTGCATGCAGGAGTCTGTCTGACTGCCTCCCCGTTTCCAACTTCAGAAAAATACAAAATAAATAAATAAATAAAATAAATAAATAAAAAAGAATAATTCTAAGACTTCCTTGAATATGCAAGTATCCCTCTTATATGTTTCCATGTGCAAAAGATATACTAGATTTATTTTTATTCTCATTTTAATAAAAACAACTTATTTTTGTTATTTAATAAAACAACAAGGTTGACTATGAATTATTTATTGATTAGCAAACAATTTAGTTGATACCTGGTTTAACTGCTGAATCCAAAAAGTGATGGATAAAAATTCAAAGAAAACAAGACGATTTGTATTCAGTGTTGGACTCAGTAGATTTCTATCATCTACTGTGAAATAGTTACATTACTATTTTCAGGTAAACTACTTTAAATAAAGAGAAAATTAAGCCTTGATATTCACTCAATCATTTACTTAATAATCTGCTTATTCTGCCTTTCACATTATTTTCTCTTATATATTTGAGGGTCTTCTGTGTTTTAGGAATACCTACAATCACTGGGGCTACAAATGGTGAACTGGTTTCTGAGCATACCCTAAATTCCTCCCTCCTTCAAAGAGAAAGGCTTCCATCCACTTTTGAAAGGCTAATCCTGCAAATCTTTTCATACTTAATTTTTGAAGGAATATAATTATCCATGTGGGAATTCAGGGTAACATATGTGATAATGTTATCTATAGAATATAGTATGAGCCAGAAGAAAGAAAAATCTTGACTAATAATGTTAATCTGAAATCAGGAGAAAGTCTTAGTGACTTTAGCACATTTCTATGCAGTTCTGCAAATGTTATGTTCTCCAGTGCACGAATTGAACAGATGTCATATTTTCATTCAGGTGAAATCAACTCAATCAATTGTAATTGTTTTAAAAGAAAATAGAATACCAGAGCTCTAAAGGTAGAAATATATATGTAAGTAGTCTCATGCTATTTTTTTTTTTTACCAGACACCTGAATAGCATGAAAACATCTTCATGCATTCACTATGGTTGATAAGTGTGAAATACTGAGCCCTTAACAAATTAAAGTCATTTGCAATGGACTAATTTCTTTTTTTTGGGGGGGGGTCCTATTTTGCTGTTTGTATTATACAGTTATACATTTTAATCTAGTTTAAAATGGCACAATTTATTTCTTAATCTATTTAAAATAAAAACTTAAATACTAGTAAATAAATTTTTCAAGTGATTTTAATTGGTAAATAAAACATATTTTTGTGACTAAATGCCAGAAAATGTCTTTCCTAATAAAAAACAATGTAAAAATACTGTTTTTGAAGTTAAATATATTAAATAAAATAGCTCAAAGTAAATAAAAATTATATAACCCAATACCTTTCTAACTGGATACATATTTTTGTGATTAAAAGGAATTTATAAAGAATAATAATTAAAAGACATATGTTTGCAAAAGGGAAATTATTGTGATTGGGATTGTGGGTGATTTTTTATTTCTCAATTTTGCAATTTTTTCAAAATACTGTAGTTTAGTAAAACTATAGTGGAGAAAGCAAAGATTTTGTAACGTGAGAAATCTGTGTTTAAACTCAACTCTGAGGATTTAGCTGGATAGTGTTTGAAAAGTTATTTAACCTCTTAGATATTCAATTCTCTCATCTGTAAAATAGGGGTTAAAAACAGCTACCTCGTAGAATTATTGTAAAGATCAATGATATAGCACAGAAAATTGCCTTTACTTAATTTAGCACATTCTATTGAATGGTGACTGAGTTAACAATGTTTTAAGAATTTATAAATAAATTTTAAATCAATTCACTTTTTATTTAAATTTATTTTTAAGAATATTTTTAAAACTACTTAGTCAAGCACCATAGATGTCTTGAAAAATTTGCTCTTCATCATTCTGCGAGCTATGTATTATTTTACCCCATTGTTTCAGATGAGAAAAGTGTGTCTGGTCTCTAAGGGTTCAAGCAACTTTCCAATAATAATGAAGTGACTAATGCTCAGAATTTGTCTCTTAATCCAGGTCTCACAGACATAATAGCTCACACTCTCAATAATTTTTTGCTAAACTACAAAGTACACAGTAACGGCATGAGATTTCTGTATGCATCTGTTTCCCCTGTTCTCCCATCTCATGAAGGTGATGTAGAGGTGGTCCCAGATGTACCTGTACACATGGGGTCTGTTTTATAGCTAATAGTCTCTGACATTAGAAACTTTCCAGTCTCATAAGAGGATTGCCAGCAAACTTGCCTTCCTCCTCTCCAAAGAGAAGTATGTTTATAATCCTGGAATATAAAAAAGGGAAGCAAGGAGACATTCCATACCTTCCTTAATTGATCTGGTTAGGAAACAAATTTACTGCCTGCCACAGAAAAAGACACTATTATCTCTAGCCCCCAAGGTTGTTTGCTGTCCAAACAACACTGAAGAATAAAACAAATGGTTGAGGCAACATGAACAATTTGCCTGTAGAAACACCATGATTCAAGACCTGTAGAGCCTGACCAGGTAGTTGCACAGTGGATAGAGCATTGAACTGGGATGCCAAGGACCCAGGTTCGAGATCCCGAGGTCACCAGCTTGAGCACGGGATCATGTGGTTTGAGCAAGGCTCACCAGCTTGAGAGCAAGGTCGCTGGCTCGAATGAGGGGTTACTCAGTCTACTGCAGCTCCCCGGTCAAGGCACATATGAGACGTCAATCAATGAACAACTAAGGAACTGCGACAAAGAATTGATGTTTCTCATCTCTCTCCCTTCCTGTCTGTTGTCTGTCCCTCTCTCTGACACTCTCTCTGTCTCTGACACACACACACACACAAAAGGACCTGTAGAAACAAGGTGAAAAACTGCCCCTACAACCCTCAAAGGTTGTGTGTAGTGGGTATCATTGTCTAATTTACCCAACTTGGGTCATGAGAGAACTTTTAGCCATTTAAGAATTTTCTATAATCTTCACTGAACCTCTATAGTTTAGCTGATTTTTTAAGCTTCTGCTGTTGATTTACTTCATTTCTTGCTACATGAACTCCATGGTCATTAACTCAACTCACATACTCTCCAAATACTCCTTAGCACCTGAAAAAGTGGTTTCCAATTCAATCTCTGTTCAATCAAGTTTTATTTCTTGTTGACTTTGGCATGGCCACTGTCTCAGCTTGTAAAGTAATCTCACTGCAGAATTGCAGTGCTGGTGGCTGAGGCCAGGCAGTTTCACAATGGACTTGGGCATATGGTAGAGGAACTGTGGAGAAAGCATTGGCCATTCCAATTTAATAGATTCTTGCACTAGCAGACGAGCAAACAGGCAGGGGAAAACCAACTTTTCATGGCAGCGGGAGAGAAAAGAGCAAAATCATCACTCACAGCAACAGAGGAGCGATCAAGAAAATGGTCCCTCACAATGGCAGGCAAGCAATCACCATTCACAATCCACCCCAAGGGAAAGCATCCATAACCTTACATAGGCTGAATGCATGCACGTGGCTCTGCTACGTGCTCACACAGTAAGCATGCAAAGTGCAAGCAAGTGAGCCTAACACAGCTGTTTTCCCTACAAAAATCTGCATACAAATATGATTAAGAACCCTTTATTTTCAGGTTATCCTTAACCTACACATTTAACTCTCATATAGCTGAAGGCCACAAAGGGGAGATCAAACTTAAGTGACCCCATTCCTCTGTCCCCAACTCTTTTCCCTGCAGTGTACTAGAAGCAGAAGCGTCAGATTTGTGTTTCAACTTTCAGCCATGCTTTATGCCAAAAGCATATCATCTATCCATATCTATCTATCATCTATCTATCTATCTATCTATCTATCTATCTATCTATCTATCTATCATCTATCTATCATCTATCTATCTATCATCTATCTATCTATCTATCTATCTATCTATCTATCAATCATCTATCTATCATCTATTACCTATCTATATTTCAATCAATCTATCTATATTCTATCTATCATCTATCACAAATGTTGAACACTCCGACTTTTGTTGTTTAAAACAATTTAGAAAACCCTTTCTTTCCTTTTCTTTACAAAGCTCATCCTTTCACCATATTATCTTATTGCAAAATTATATAGAATGCCAGAACCTGAATATTATTGGTATTTTTATTTTATACTTGTATGACAATGATCCAAAACCCCCATTATTTCAGCCCTAGCTCCAAGCATTGCTTTGACTGGGAAAAATGTCACATTCAGGTGTTAAAATAAATAAAATAAGCCTCATTTAAAATGTATTCAGGACACCAAGAAGGAAGAACTTTCATGCATGTACCACTTGAACCATTCATTACAACTCACATAACCAGCATGTGCAGCTTATACAATCAAAAGGAAGAAGAACCCATTGTTACCGTTTGCCTCAGTAATGTCCAGGTGCCCATCTTTTTTCCCCAGCAAAAACAATCAGCCCACTATCAGCCACCAATGAGGATGACCACCATCTCACCCTAATTTCCCCTAAAACCCTATAACTGACCTCTTTTTCTGTTTCCTCTGCTTGCTAATGGTTTGCCTAAGTTCTGAACTGCAATTCTTCTGCTATTCTCAAATAAACTCTTTTGACTTTGAAATAACCTTTGCTGTATTATTTTCTTAGTTATTTTTTTATTTTTTTAAAAATTATTTTTTATTTTTCTGAGAGAGAATGAGAAACGGAGAGGGAAGGAGAGAAACATTGATTTGTTTTTCCACTTATTTGTGTATTCATTGGTTACTTCTTGTATGTGCTTTGACTGGGAATTGAACTCACAACTTTGGGGTATAAGGACATTATAACCAACTGAGCTTCCTGGCCAAGATCTGCTGTTTTATTTTTAAGGTTTATACAGGAAAATGCAAATAAGAAATCATTTCACTCTATCTCTAAATATTAACCCAAATGCAACTAATTATTTATTACATCTTAATTTTCTAGATTTAAATTCAGGAACACAATAGTTGGCCAAGAGTCCCACCTAACACTGTTTGTCCCAACTATTCATTCTAGAGAATTATTTTGTTTTTTGTCAGCACTAGGGAGAGTTGGGACTATTGTTTTGAGAGAAAAGAGTTAGATGCAATTCTTGAAGGAATCACTTCTAAATGCAATGCTGAAAGGAAAACTACCTTTTTGAGTACATTATGGTTCCATAATATGGCTTGTTCCTAGAGATAGACATAAAAAGCAATAATAAATTCTAAAAGTTACATTTTATATTATAACTGCTTTCTACATTTAATCATTCAAATATTTATGGATATTGGTTATGACCATGTTCTTTAGTTGTTTCATATTAATTTTTTTTTAGTACATACTGTGAAAATGAATCAATTTGGTCATTGGAGCACTCATTTATTTTAAGTTATGCAACACTCATTACTATCCTCCCAAATGCTCAATTTTCTATCCGTTTTTACCTTCTCCATTCATTTTCAATGTAACAAATACAGGCAATAATAATTTTAGAAAATTAGCATCTCTTAACAGCTTCAAAGAAATCACTCACACTATAGTTTACATGTCACCACACATCTTTTTTTAAATATTCAAATGATATTTCTGAATATTCATACATTTATGTTTTTAACTATGGCAAAATACTGGCAAAAACTTCAGTTTAGATATTACAAGATCTTACTTTTCTTTTGACCTGATAACAACTAACTATAAAGTCTTGAGAAAAGAAAAGAGTTACGAAACTCTGTATTCTTATCCCTAAAATGAGGAAGTTGAATCGTATAGTCCTAAAATTCTTTTCTATTCCATCATTTAATGGTTATTTCTACTTATTATAATTACTTTTCCAAATAAAAATATAATTGTGGTCTAAGGATTTAAATAAATCTAACTGTAATTTATTGACTCATTAATTTATTCAATAAACATCTATTGAACATGTAAATATCAAGGGCAGATATCTCTTCTTGAGTACATAGTAGAATGAGTAGCAAATAGTTGCTGTCATGAAGAAGCTGGAGTATATTGAGATAGTACAACTAGAGAGCACTTGTTTGCTACTAAACCAGAACGAAACAAATAAGCAAATTAATTAAAGCTTTTTTAAAAGACGTTTCTAGCCAAAAAGAGCAAAGCAAACTGTATTCAAAGGCTTAGCTGTAAATAGGCTAAGAAATATCTTCACATGTTATTTGATCAACTAACTCACTCATTCAACAATTACTGTTTTCATATGGCATGACTAACTGTTGGTTAACAAAATAAAAGTCTTGCCTATGCACTTGCTCTATTTGGGATATATGTATTATTACTTGCTCCCTTACTTCATTCCTCACTGGAGTGTAAGCTTTGTGAAGACAGAATGAAGTGAAGGAAAGAGGAAAGACAAGGATGATTCCTAGAAATATTTTGCCTGAGCACACTGGTGATAATAATGCCAACCTCTGGAATGCTGAAATTGGTCAATGTTCCAAGTTGCAAGAAGAAATACAAAACTTCTCTTTTATGTTTTATATTTGAGAAGCCAGTTATGTTTGAAAGTGAACAAGTAAAATTACAATTAGATGTCTGAATCTGAAGGCCTGGGAACCCATTGGGAGTAGAGATATAAATTTGGGATTATTCAACATATGAATTATAGATATATAAAGTTGTGAAGCTTTAACAAAATTGCTCGAGGTGTTAAAATTGACAGAGAAAATAATTTTTCATTATCCTATGAGTTGAGACAGCACTGAATGTGTTATAAATTTATAAAGATAATATATTTTAGGAAAAAATTGATTTGTTTATACACTTGAGTCTGAATTGAAAGCTAATTTTATTTTATGTATCTATTTTATTGCTAAGCCTCATGGCATAGAATAAGAACTATTTCAAAAAGTTGGAAAATAAAATTGAGGTAAAAAAGAAAATAAAATTATTTCAGAACAGGTAATGAGGGGAAAATGAGTTTACAGGACCAGCATTATCTTTTTTTATCTACTTATTTGCACGTAAGCATATAGTTTATTTTAGATCATATTTTCTTTTATTATTTTCTTTTTTGCCAATAACGCATAAAATATTTATATATAAAGATGAAGGGTATTTCTCTAAAAGTAAAAAAAAGACAAAGAATGGAAATTCAAAAACATTACTTCATATTGATAACCATAGTAGTGCAATTAATTAATTTCTTTTTAAGTAGAATGTTAATGTCAACAAATAAATCATAAAATAAACAACAAACAAAAACATTTTTTTCACCAATCCCAATGCTATAAAATTCTCAAAAGATCCCATCACTGTGTTTTAAGTACCTGTAAATATACTAATAAAGGAGACACCTAGGGAATCTTGAGAGATCAGAGAAAGTACCTTAATTGCAGTAATTACCCATCCATAATTTAATGGGTATTGACTGCCTATATGATAAAACCATTAATCACAAGTTTAAAAATTGTAACTTAGGTGTTAGAAATTTTGAATACTTTCTCTATTTAACTGTTCAGAAAAAATAAGAAATGATGTGTTGTAAAAATGTAGCCAATAAATTTGGAAAAAACACCTAAACTAAAATCTAATTAAGACTCCTCTTGACCAAGTGATTTAAATTTCATCTCAATTTTGTTTCCTGTAAAGGAAGATGAATCAAACAAGTTCTGCTTCTACAGATTTGTGAGAGTCAAATCAAAAAGACTGTAGGTAAAACTGTAAATTGTAGAATGTACTATAAGTAGATACAAGTTATTCTTGTTATATAACATAATTGACCTCGGTGTAGTTCTAAGATAATCAATCATAATTTGCTTGATTGATCAATTAATGTTTTCTATTTGTCAATGGACTTTTATTTCTCTCCTAAAAATGTATGCTATCCAATAACTAGTTTAGATATATTTTTAAACATTTGTGAAAGAACTAGAACATTTATTTATATAATTTTACAAATGTTCATTTTGTACATTGCATGCATCAACCCTACAGTCTAATTACTTCCAGGCTGAGAGGAGCATAGTGCTCTTACTGAGTAAAGTAATATCTTTCTTCGTTGTTTTTTTTTTTGCAACAGAGACAGAGAGAAGGACAGACAGGGACAGACAGACAGGAAGGGAGAGAGATGAGGAGCATGAAGTTTTTGTTATGGCACCTTAGTTGTTCATTGATTACTTTCTCATATGTGCCTTGATGGGGGGATACAGCCAAGTGAGTGACCCCTTGCTCTAGCCACCGACTTTGGGACCTTGGCTTCAAGCCAGCAACCGTAGGCTTCAAGCCAGAGACTTTGGGCTCAAGTCAGCGACCATGAGGTCATGTCTATGATCCCACACTCAAGTCAGTGAGCCCATGCTCAAGCTGGTGAGCCCGCATTAAAGCTGGGAACCTCAGGGTTTCAAATCTGGGTCCTCTGCATCTCAGTCAGATGCTCCTTCCACTGCGCCATTACCTAGTCAGGCTACCATATCATTCATCATCCAACCCAAGACACAATATTAAGAATAAAAGGTAGCATTAAAATAATTAAAATTATTTTTAATATTAATTTTAGTTATCAGTTATTGCTTTATTATTTTGGCAAACTAAATAATATATTTATATAAAATTCTTTTCAAAAAATTAAATTATTTTTTAATTGTTATATTATACATCCATATATTTATATAAAATAAAATTATAGTAATTCTTTATAAATTATAAGTTGATCAAAATATATAAGTAGAATAATTATTCTTGGCACTTAATCAAGTATTTTAATCATTTTCTTAGCTTCAGTGTCTCAAACTCTATGTCATAGTTATTTTTCTAAAAATAATTTATTTCAAATATGGTATTATTATTATTGGTCTCATTATATTTTATTAATGTATAATTTGGTATAATTATTTCTTTATAATTTGGCAGAAATATTTCTCAAATTTTCATTTAATAGCATATTGACTTCTCTGTAGATCACAACATTTTAATCAATAAAATATTCTTTGCATACTAACATACTTGGTAAACTCAGCAGAGATTCTAATAAATGGAGGCTATTTAGACTTATAATTTTCACTTTTGAAATATGTAAATATCTCAGATTTAACATGTTCATGAGTACTGTATTTTTGCCTCCAAACATAATTCCTTGTTTTGACAAATATTTTGAGTATTATATGCATAAGCAGCCCATTATTATCACTTATTCAAATTGGACTCCAGAAAGTTTATATATTCCCCAAAACAATGAATATCAAGAAATATTTTCTTCACATGTAGAATTTACTTTAAAATGACCTTTGATTACTTTTATGTTTTGTCTATTGAATGTCTGATAAAAACAGAATCTTATTTTAAAATATCTGATTTTCTGAAATTACCTCCTGAGAATCAAAATATATTGCCTATTTTCATTTTTATTAATTATGCTATTATAAGTGTAATGACAGTAATAATAAAAAACAACAGTGTAACATATTATTACAAGTAGTAATAATATGCAATTATTTGAGAATTATGTAAGACAATTCAGGTTAAGTGATTAGCACAGTTCCTGTCTCATAATAAGAGCTAAGTACTTTAGCTACAATTGTTACTGCTCTAACAATTGTTCTTTTTATTTCCTTTTTTCAACTTTCAAACAGTATTTTATTCTTTTTTATTACTTTATAAAATCCGCATACATGCTAAAGTCATAATCTTTGTCACATATATTGTATAATTTTTCAGTTTATCATTTCCCTTTAACTTCTTGTATTGTATTATTTGGGTATGCAGGATGGTGGTAAAACTGAATGCATACTCTATTTAGCTGCTGAGTAAATTTACATTTCTTCCGGCATAATTCTGAATGGAGAACTTAAACATTAGATATGGAAAGTAAAAAATGATTAAATCTAATCTTTGCCCTAGAAATTTTATATTTAATTCCATGTTGCAGTTCAGTAATGAACAATCAAACACAAAATCAAAATTTTTTGAAAAATTATTTTAAAGCTTTAAGGCTTGGCCTGGTTTTAATAAAAGACCTGACTTAAACTCAGAATGGTATGTGGAAAGGCAGGATTATTCACTGAAACTAATCTTATGTTTTTTTTTTATAAAGGCAAATCCAAAATCAATTTTGCTTTAACAGAATTGATTTGAAATCATAACTACACATAAAATGCTAAATGAACATTCAAGATAACAAGCTATATTGGAGACATTCTTAATGCAGATTGACAGGCACTAGATGAATGTGACCTGATTGATTTTAGTTCTTGTTCTAATAATTATTCATGCATTCATGTCCAAATGGTTTCCAAGATAAAACTCTAGTCCTTCTATTTTTAAATTATCTTCACTGTATTAACATTTAAATTTCCTAAAATTTCCAATTTTAATATATTAAGTACAATTCTTAGAAACCTAAAAGTCTTGAAAAATGTGCTAATTTAATTATCTGAATAACACCCTGGGAGATAAGCAAATAAAAAATATTAATATTAAAAAGTGTTTTGAAGACATTCACTGAAAGATTTTGTAGGTGAACATGAAAATTTTTGGTTTTTAAATTGAAAGAGTAATATATTTTTATGTTTGTCTTATCAGTTCTTCTTTCTGTATCTTAAAGCTACCCTTTCATTTCTAGTTTCACTGTAATCATAACTTCAAACATGTATTACTTTACTTATCTTGCAAAAAATTTCCTGTTTTCAACATATCATTCATAGTGCTATAAAACCTTTATTTTGATAGAACAATGGTTTTTTTTACCTTATCAGTAATAGAGTAACAGAATGTGGTGAATACGTTGACTGTTACCCTGTGGGTTTACACCGAAATATGTCCTCCCTTCACCAACACTGTTGAAGATGAACAGTTTCTCTCTTTATAACACTTCCTCCTATGACTCACACAGATTCATGACAAGTCTACTGGCCTTAGCCAATATAAACTTATGTGATTGTATCTTCTTTGGCATAGAGAAAACTTCCTCTTTCTTGTAAAGTTAGTCTTGTCTGGCCCTGACAGTTGTACTGGAAAGAATATACCCTGTAATTCTTGACATCATCTTACACACTCCATTTAAATAAAGAAGAATGAGTTGTTTCTCCCTCTCTCCTTTCTTATACATCTTGCTTTTTCTCTGTCTTGTGTTTTTGCGTCTTTTCATATGAAATGTTATTAGTTCTATTCTATTACTGGCACCCCCACCATCTGGCCTTTTCTTGTGGTAAATCTAGAAGCTCATTTTTCTCTCTGCTTCAAGTAATGGGACTCTAAGGATGGATGATAAAGATTCTAAATTGTCTTTTCTATATAAATGCAAAATCTCCATTGGTTGAATAGTCCTAAATTCAATCATTTAAATATGCAGACAGATTATAACAATGCATGACTACGATCTATATATAATCCATAATTTCCAATCCAGTGATTACACTGGGGAACAAAATTTTTGTTGCATCCACAAAAACACTTGTTCTTACCTAATTCGAGTGTCTTGATCTCAAATCTGACATTAGTTTTTCGCTGTAAGCTATAGTTTTTTTGCAATTCAAGATTTTAGGTTTTCATCTTATTATAAAGTTTTCCACATTTAGTTTAACATAATGAAGTAGAATGTCTTCTTGGGCATCATCTTTGTGAAAATACAATAATTTATATAATGCAATAAATACACTAATACACTAAAAGATATGATTGCATCAGAATTTGTCTACAATTTTGAAATAGAACATATTAAAACACTTATTTTACTCATAAAATTTGCACAAAACTTATTTAAGTTCTATTCAGGCAAAATTTTGTGTTTGTAGCTCTTATGTTTGTGTACTTGTTGAGAACAATCTCATTTGATGCTCCAACAGTAGTCTGATCATCACTAACAGCTCCAAGATTTTTGGGAAACTTATCAAGGTAACTGTTCAGGAAGTGAATCTTAACACTTGTGTTACATCCAATATCGCGGAAAGCCAACAGCATCCTTTAAACCAGAAGTTCATAGTTTTCTGCTTTTTTGTTGCCAAGGAAGTTCTTTGTAACTGCCACAAAAAAACTTCCATGCTGCTTTCTCCTCCTTATTCATCTTCCTGGAAAATTCTTTGTAATGTATGAGGGTTTGAATTTGAGGTCTATCAAATACACCTGCTTTTATCTTCTCGAAAGACAAGGTAGGAAAAGCAGAAATAATATGTTAAAAGCATTCATTTTCTCTATTCATAGACTGAACAAACTGCTTCATTAAGCCAACTTTGATGTGAAGTGGGTAAAAATGATCCTGTCTCAATTAACTACAGGTTAATTCACAATATTTTGCATCGCTGTGTCCAGAGCTTCACACTTCGGCCACTCCTTCTGTGTCCAGTGTTTCTCCTGAGCTCGGCTGTCCCACAAACGCAGAAAGCAAGGATACTTCATGAAACTTCTCTGTTGCCCTAGCAGGAAATTTACCATCTTAAGATCCACACAAATGATCCAGTTATGCTCCTCATACTTCAGAAAGTCGACGACAATTTTTATGTCATTCTCACTAAGTCATTCAATTCGGGTTGGCTAAACTGCTGAGGGGTTAATGACTGCTTGGCATCAGAAGAAGACCCTTCAGATTCTATAACCATTTCCTCATGCATCGTATCAAAATACACTTGATCACCATGTTCACTTTCTTTGTCCTTAGAAGAAATAAAACCATTGAAAACTGGAACTGTGTCTCAGAGTGTGGGGTAGGTCGTACTGCTAAAGGAATATTAGGATATGCATATGCCGTTTTTTCTTGCTGATGCCCTTTGTATGGATCAGACAGAAATAACAGTCACTGCTGTGGTCCTTAGGTTCATGCCAAACCATGGGAATACCAAAAGGCATTCCTTTGCGTTTTCCTTTTGTTCAATCACGAAGAATTTCCTCACAATTATGACACACATATGAGGGGCCCAATTCTTGTCTTGATTGCCAAGGGGAACTTGAAAATAGGCAATATATGCATGTGTCACAAATGATGAAATATTGCGTCTTTGACGTTGAAGTGTGTAACAGCCACTTATATAACAGAAAGTGTCAGGACTATTCTTACATTTATGCCTACTTGAAGAAGCCATGATTCAATCTTAAAACAAAATAAGAGGGTGTTTCTATCAGATAATTTTTTTACATTTAAAAACAACTACAATTATGTAAAAGTGATGCTTTTAAAATATTAATTGCCTTGTGGTTATTTCAATCCAAGAGTTGTTACCCTTTAACTTCAACTTAAAAATCAATGCATGCCATTAACTGTAACAAAAAGAAATTAAAACTGCATAAAAACTAGAGCATGCACAAAAAAAATGGATTTCAGAATTGGAATTAGCAATGCAGAAATATATAGAAACAGTTCTAAAACCTCATGCAACTGAAAATGAAAAAAAAATTGTTCCCCAGTGTTATTGTTATCAATACCAGTAATTAGATATCCTTCTCTTTGACTGCACTTTGATTTCTCAATTGATTCTGAACTTAAAGGAGACAATAGAGGGGTGTGGAAAATTGTAACTAGTAAACCCCAACACAGAAAAATACACCCCAATCCAATAGCTCTGTAGCCCTGACAGACATGATAGCATATTTTCTGAACCTCAGCATGCTGAATCAGCAGAGTTAAACACTTTGACTCATAAATAAACTTACAGGATTCTATTTCTTCAATATTTAAAATTTGTACTGAGATATTCTATCTCCATATATCAGAAAACTATAAAGTGACCAGTATTTCATGTGTGCTATAGAAGAGTAGAAAGATAAAACATGTATAAAGAAATAAATTTGATCAGAGCAGAAATAATTCACTGAAAGACTTTCCATGGCTTGGTTTCAAAGTTTAGTTGGAACTGTATTTATAACTTTGAATTTCTTCTATGTAGTATTTAAGTTAAATTTAGGTGTCTTAAAACAAATAATTTATTATAGAAAGAATTCTGCCTGTAGCAGACACTAGTATCCTGTTATCTCAAAACAAATTTCTGAGATCTTTCTTCCCTTTCTGGGGAGGTTAAATATTAACTTCAACAGTTTTCTTGAAAATTATGCATTATAAAATCTAAATATACCTGGGGCTTCTATAAAAATTTTACTTTCCTCATAATAATGACTGCAAGAACTGGTACCAAACCTCCCCTAAACCTGGGTTGAATGTTTTATAGAACTTACATTAAAGAAAATTACTCATTAGTAATTAGCTACCCCAGCAGAAAAGATAGTATTCATTCAGATAATGTGTGTCCTTATATAATATTTAGTACTTCTTATAAACTTGATTTCAAGTTATAAATAAATTTTAATTTAGTGAGAGGAGGGCAGGCAGAGACAGACTCCTGCATGTGCCCCAACCAGGATCCACATGGCAAGCTCACTAGGGGGTGATGCTCTGCCCATCTAAGCATTGCCCCATTGTTTAGCAAGGTAGTATTTGCTTCCTAGTGCTCAATTGTACTGATTCAAAAGGCAAAATTATAATTTGACACTACCATTATGAAAACTTGTTCTTGGAAGTATAAAGGTTTCAGGAATAGAGCTTAAATCACTGTCACTGGGACTAGTCATTAATTAGTTTTAAATATCTTCTTCACTTAAGACTGATAGATTAACTTGCTGGAGCTTTACTTTTTATTATTAACATCCCAGACTGATTGACTTGTTCTATGATCTATGTAATCAATTGTTTATTATTAATTAAACCAACAGTCACAGAAAATAACCCAGGAGCAAAGGGAGACATGATTTTAGGAAGAGAAAATATTCCTTACAGAAATGTAAGGAATCAAGTCAAGTAAAATATAACTTGTGCAAAGATTAATTTAAAGGTGTCTGTGTGCTACTTCTTGTGTCTTAACAAGAATTAGTCACAGCTCTCAAGTCCTAAAGTAAAAATGCTGACATGAAGTAGCAAGTAAATTATCTGTGAGCATAAATGCAAAATCTGAGCTTCTGCTTTCTCAGTAAAAAGTTTAATTATGTACCAGAAAATACTATGCTATTCTTCAGAGATTTTTTTGTTATTGTTCTAACAGTGTATACTGTTGAACCCAAGTCCTTTTATTATTTTCATATATGAAGAAAAACTCAATATACTTTTTGTTAATACATATAGTAAGAAATGTCTACTTAAAATTATTTCTAAATTATTAATTCTCTCAGCTATATTAAGTATTATTAATTATAGTAATAAATTTATTATTAAATTATTAGTGTGAGTTATAAACAGTTCAGTCTGTGGAAATGAATATTTATCTGATTTTTAATTTATTTTAATTAATTATCATTTAATAATTAGGTTTTCACAAAAATATTTTCACATTTAATGGTAAAATTGTAAGCTTTCCAAGAGAACACAGATAACATGGAATGAATGAAATTGATTACATTTTTTCTTATATCTCAAATTTTAAATTATTTTCTTCATTTTGTGTTAAGTGATTTTATTTCTTCAATAATTTGCCCTGCTTCTTTTACACAATATGAGTCTAAAAAGTTTTACTGTTTGTTTTTGCACATCACACTCCAGGGCTTCCTAGCTACTTCTGGAGAACCCAATTTGTTACAATATCCTATACTGATATTGAAATCAGATAAAATTCATTCTATTACATTTTTTTCTAAACAGTATTTGCCCTATTAATTTAATCTACTCCATTTTTCTTTCTTGATACAATTTTAATGACTTAGAGAATGTACAAAGTTACTTTACATAAAATGATTGATTTTATTAGCTTTAGTAGTTTCATTTAAGAAAATTAATAATATGTCTTCCTAAACAGCTGGTTGACTGTCTCCACTATATCAAATCATTTTTTCCAGAAAAATAAAGATAATGCAATTATATGAGTATGTTATAATAGGTAGAGCTATGTAACAATAGTAAAAATCAATATGCTTTAAAACTTTCCCAAATTATTTGCTTTACTATTTTTCGATCTATCTGTCTATCTATCTATCCATCCATCCAACCATCCATCTAGCATTTATCTATCAATCTTCTTTTTTTATCTACCATCAATCTGTCATAATGTCAGAGAGGAAAAAGGTAGAATACTACTAAAATTTTTTAAAACAAATAATATTTGAGAAATATTTTAATTTTTAAATACAATTTTAATGACACTTTTGTTTAGGACTTTTTAATTGCCCAAGTCATTGTTACTTTTAAGGATGTACAAATTCACTACATTATGCATAAATGAATATTAATTATATAGATTTTTCATCATAGATAATATTTTGAGCTTTAGAATATAATTCTATATTTGTTGTAGAAAAAAATGAAAGGAATATGTAATTAGAAAACGCTAATATATTCATTCATTTACAAATTGTTCAAGTTATTTATCAAGGTCCATTGTATAAAAGATAATCTAGTACACATGGTAGATGCAAAGATAATTAACAAGTAATGCCAAGATAATTAACAAGTTTAAAGAGATTATGGTTTACTGAGGGAGATGTACACATAAATATGTAACAACAGTATGGTGTAATAAATGCTGATAAAAGAACTATGATGAAAAAACCGTAAGTGCTTGAACAGACTACTAAATCAAACTTGTATCTGAATAAACAGGAGGATGAAAAAATCAGGGAACTCACAAAACACACACACACTACTTCCAACTTCCAATACCACAATTGTCTAATTAGATTCCAATTTTAGTTTAGTCACCATTGTGAGCAAAATGAACATTTTGATACAATTTCTGACTATATAAATACTAATTTAAACAATAGCTACACAGTATATTATGCTTTCATGTAATCCTTTAATATTTCACTTTTTTTCTAAAGTTATTTGATGTTGTTTTTTTTTTTTTTTGGTGTCTTATTTTTTCACCTACCTATCACTATTGTTTAACCAAGTACTTTTTTCTATTTACAGGGTCATTTCATCAGATCTTTTTCTGATCCATCACCATCACCATCCCTTCCCCCCATTCTCCACATACACTCTACCAACACTCAAACACCTTAAAGTCTCATCATCTTAATCTAGTCTGCACTGGAGTTTCTAGGTTTACTACTCATTTTCATCCAAAGATTTCCCTCATGATCCTCTTGGAATTCTTTTATCTCTGTCCTGATTGAATACAAAATTCTAGATTCCATAGGAAACATAGATTTAATTGTTTTAATAGATGCTTTCTTTCTGTAGATTGTGTCACTTAGCTATGTAGCTCTTAAGGAATAGTTTTTTTTATACTTTACTATCTATAAATGCTATTATTCAACTCATTAATGTTCTGGTTTCTGATGGATTCTTTATATTTGTCATATCTTTATACTCTAAAGAGCTTTAAAGATCTACTAACTATTCCCAGTATTCTCAATGTTTAAGAAATCAAATTAATTTTTAAAATTTATTTTCTTGGTTGTCTGAGTGATTTATATTTTTATTTGGGGGAAATTCTTGCATTTATTTAATTATTACTTTTTTCCTATGTTTTTAATTTTTTGGGTATCTTACTGAATTGGATGATCAGATTTTAAGTGTTATTACTTTCCTTTTAGTCTTGTCTTTTGAACAAATTCCTAAACTTTATTTTCTAATTCTATTTTTTTAATTACAGTAAAAATGTATACTGTAAAAGAGATTTCTATTTTCTGAATACTTTTTTTTTAAATTGTATCCCAGTATTGTTTCTCAGCTGAAATATTACCATTTATCTCTGGGTAGTTTTCTAAGCTGCTTCTTTTTCTCTGACCCCCTTATTTCTTCTGTTCACATTGAGTTCAGATTTTGTTACTGAGTTTTTAGGTGTCTTGTGTTAAAGACTTCTCTCAAATGTCTAATGATCTGGTAACCTCTATTGATACTTAAGATAAACCGTTTTGAAACTAGTTAAAAGGTCACGGATATGGGTTGGGCTTGTGAACATGTTGCTCCCCTGGAGAGGATATGACTTTACAAATCATTGAGAAAACCCTATGCAAGTTGTAGCCTGCAATCTATATACTGACTTCCTTTACTTAAGGGATGTCACTGGGGGAAAAAGTAAGGCAAATGACCTGGTCAATCTAATCAATCTGAATGCTGAGTAAACAGACTAATGATATTTGCTAGGATTAAACAAATTTAACTATGAAATGTCCTTAGCAGGATGTCCTTAGCTAAAGATAATCTATAGTAAATAATAACTGAGTACCTATGAAGCATTGTTCCCTGGAGTATGTCACATGGATTACATATTTGGGATAAAAAACAGAGATCTGTGATAATTGTAATGCTCTGTCTGTGTGGTCCTATGTATTCTGAACCTGCGAGTCATGGACTAAGTGGAAAGAACTTGGGGTGAAACTCTTGATTTCTTAGACAGTTCACTGCCTTGTCTGAGCTTCTTATAGTGCTTATAATATTTATATTAGGTAAATTCTTTGATTTGTATGAGTCTGATATGACAATCTGATCCTGTGTGTTCGATTACCTGATTCCTAGCATCTTAAGGTCTAAGCATGGTAAAAATACAGAAATTATTTTCTTAGTCTATAAGTTTTTTTCTTATTCCAACTGTTTTTTTTTCCTATTATGAAATTGTTTTTTTATGTACATTGTGTCTAATATCCTGGCTTGGAAACTCTTTGGTTCATTTTTTCCCCAAGAATTTAAATTCTTCTATCATTCTTGAAGAAGGGAAGTACCTGGTTAGCTAGATGGGTAAGGGAGAGGATGATAGTAAAGTATGAAACTTAACTTCATTAACAGTTTCAAGTAACATCTTCATTTCAGCTCCTTCATTCTCATACTTGTAGAGTTACTTGGGGTCTGCAGTGTTTAAAGGTTTTGAGTAACTTCAGTTTATTTTTTTGGTTAACATGTCAAATGTAGGCATCTCTTTTTAGTTACCTTTAACCATCAGATTTTCAGTTTTAAAAACTGTGCTACAGCCTGACCAGGCAGTGGCACAGTGAATAGAGCGTTGGACTGGGACGTGGAAGACCCAGGTTCGAGACTCCCAGGTTGCTGGCTTGAGCACGGGCTAATCCAGTTTGAGCAAGGCTCACCAGCTTGAGCCCAAGGTCACTGGCTTGAGCAAGGGGTCACTAGGTCTGCTGTAGCCCCCCACCCCCGGTCAAGGCACATATGAGAAAGCAATCCATGAACAACTAAGGTGCTGCAACAAATAATTGATGCTTCTCAACTTCCTTCCTTCTTGTCAGTCTGCCCCAATTTGTCCCTCTCTCTGTCTCTGTCACACACACACAAAAAAAAACTGTGCTGCAAACTGTTTTCTGCTCTTTCCATTTTTATTCATGCATGATTATGAATTTGATCATTTTTTGTCATCTTAGTAGAGTTTTGAGTTAAATTGGATATCAGATGCTAGTAAAAAACATTAAAATATTTATTTTTAAAGAAAAAAATTACTAGAATATATTTCTAAACCCAGTAATTCAGATGATGCAATAACACTTCCAAGATATCTACAGAGATTTTTTATTAAAAATGTCAAATATCGCCTGACCTGTGGTGGTGCAGTGGATAAAGCATCAACCTGAAACACTGAGGTCGCCAGTTCGAAACCCTGGGCTTGCCCAGTCAAGGCACATATGGGAGTTGATGCTTCCTGCTCCTCCCCCTCCTCTCTCTCCCTCCTTCTCTAAAATGAATAAATAAAAATCTTTAAAAAAATTGTCAAACATCTAAATAGATTATTTAAACTCTGTGATTCTAAATTCCAAATTGGCTGAGGTGTTTATAATTTTTCCTGAATGATGCTCTGCAGATGATATATGTAAACACATAAACCCTGAGAAAATATAAGAAATAAAAGGACTAGCAGAAGGCACTGGAAATGATCACAAGTGAGAGCTACCAGGGGAGGGCAGTCTATACCGGAAAGATTGGAATAACACAAACAGAGTCTTTCATTTACTTTGGTTATTAGATTGAAGGCAGTTAAAGACTGTGCTATGTGTGGTGACCAAAACTACAACAGGAAATGCATAGACCTTCTGCTTTAAAAGAAAAACCAGAGGAAAAATTTAAGTCTGCCACAGCTGCTAATAATGAGGGTGCACACTGTACAAGAAAAAGAAAAGAAGGGAGAAAACCTCCAAATTGAAGTTATAAAGTCTGAACAGGTTTCTGGAACAATGCCTTTGTTGAATAGATTCCAAGCAGTTTATCTAAGGATGTGATAACTCAGCCAAAACTTGATTTTGCAGTGTGATTTCAACTAAGTAAATTGCAGACTAAGTAGAAACACAAATACACACACACTTCAGAAGAAATTACAAAACCCATAATCTCTAAAACATAACATTCATAGTCTCCGGCATGCATCCTAAATTACTTCAAAATATGAAGAAAAATATGTTTTCCATTCTCAAGAGAAAAGTTAATCAAGAGATTGACACCAAGATAAGCCAGATGTTGAAATTAGCATATAAATTTTAAAGGAACTATATGAATGATTTAAAAGAAAGTATGTTTGGAATAAATGAAAAGTTAGGAAATCATAGCAGAAGGGATTCTGTGGATACAGTTACAAAGTGATTTTCAAATTTATATGAAAATGCAAAGAGCTATAATACTCAAAACAATCTTGAAAAAGAACAGCATATTTGAATGACTTAGAATAGCTAATTTCAAAAATTACTATAAAATTACAGGATTCAAAATAGTGTGCTAGTGGTATAAGATTTGACAAATAGGGCAATAAAATAGAATATGATGTTCAGAAATAAATCTATACTTATATAGGTCATTTCATTTTTGACAAGGACACCAAAAGAAATCAATGGTAAAATGAATGGAAAAAGATTAATTTACAGGCCTGAGTAAAAGACCCTGCACATTTCTTACTAATTCTTATCGTTAGGATTGGTCTTTGAATGATTACTAGAAAATGTGCTCTGAACCCTAATAGGGGTCCCCAAACTTTTTACACAGGGGGCCAGTTCACTGTCCCTCAGACCGTTGGAGGGCCGCCACATACAGTGCTCCTCTCACTGACCACCAATGAAAGAGGTGCCCCTTCTGGAAGTGTGGCGGGGGCCGGATAAATGGCCTCCGGGAGCCGCATGCAGCCCGGGGGCGGGCTGTAGTTTGGGGATGCCTGCTAGAACATTCTGCCTGAGAAGAGGTTTTTTGTATGTCTAATGCCCTGAGCACTGTGATACAAATTTGATTAAATATTTATTCTTACAATGTGATATATGGTGAATCATGCCTTTGCTCTGGGGGTTTGAAGTCCAAATAATTGAGATCAGATGGCTCAGTGGTTCAATGCCCACATAATTGAGTCTCAGTAAAATTCCTAGTCACAAGGGTTGGGTGAACTTACCTGATTGGCAGCACTTTACATATGGTGTCACACATTATTTCTGGTACAATTATGTATATCCATGTGACTGACCTGGGAGAAGACACCTAAAAGCTTGGGTATGTTTTTTCCTGAAATTTGTCCAATGTGTTTTATAGTTTTATGATTTAAGGAGGAATCATAAGAGAAAGTTCTGGATTAATGTTAATGGCTCTACCTTGATATGGGTTAGATTTGTATAATTGCATTCATTTGCCAAAACTTATCAAATGACAGACTTAATATTTTGAATTTAATTTCATGTAAATTTTACCTAAAATAATTTTACATGGATAGTAGAACTTGGCTAATGGTATGTATGCTGAAATTTTTATGGTAACATGTATAAATGTCAATAACTTAGTTTGAGCCTGACCAGGCAGTGGCGCAGTGGATAGAGCGTCTGACTGGGATGCAGAGGACCCAGGTTCGACACCCTGAGGTCACCAGCTTGAACGTGCACTCATCTGGTTTGAGCGAGGCTCACCAGCTTGAATCTAAAGTCATTGGCTTGAGCAAGGGGTCACTCAGTCTGTTGTAGCCCCCAGTCAAGGCACATATGAGAAAGCAATCAATGAACAACTAAGGTGTCGCAAGGAAAAACTAATGATTGATGCTTCTCATTTCTCTCTGTTCCTGTCTGTCCCTATCTATCCCTCTCTCCGACTCTCTTCTCTGTCTCTATAAAAAAAAAAAATAATGGATAGAAATACAAAAAGGTAAGTGGATAGGTATGAGTGTAAACCAAATCTAGAAAATTTTAATGTTTGATTCTAAGAAATAAATATATGTATGTTCAGTGTAAAATTCTTTCAATTTTATGTTTAAAATTATAATAAAATATTTAAATTTTAAGACTCAAACATGATAATAAATGTTCAATTTTTACTGAAATTTTGAAATAAAACATTAATCTCAATAAAGTTTCCTCAACAAAGTTTTTTTAATTTTATAAGTTGCCTGTTGGTCTCTTAGTTATCTTTAAAGAGTTCCTTAAAAACATCAAGATACTATTAATATATTAATGAAACTTTAAATGAGCATCTTCTACTGTTCTCATTACTTTGGATAAGACTTCTAAATAATATGTATATACAATCTGCCATTATTAGTATCACTATATGTGAGCTACATATAGTGATTTTCTTCCAAAGAGTACTTTCTTCCAAAGAGTATATGAAAGAGGAAAAAGAAGTAACTCACAGTGGAGAAAACTGACAAATGCCACCTCAGCCAGGTGGTCAGGGTTAATACCAACAGTGATAAGTCACACTGATAGCATTTACTCTAGATATGAGATAATAAGAATGGCACATTGCCTCTGTGGGTCTTTCCAAAAAATCCATAACAAGGCAAAATCATAAGAAAACTATATCACAAATCCCAAGCGAGGTATGTTCTACAAATTCCCTGGTGAGTACTCCTCAGAAGGGTGAAGGTCATTAGAAATAAGGAAAGTCTCAAGAACTGTCACAGTCCAAGGGTCTTTTAGCATTGAGACATGACAACTAAGTACAATGTGATATCCTTGATGGGATCTTGAAACAGGAAAAATAATAGTAGGTAAAAACTAGAAAATTTAAATGAAGTAGGCACTTTAGTTAGTTGATCATATATCAATATCAGTTCTTTAATCGTAACAAATATATCATAATAATATAAGATGTAAATAACCCTGGTGGAGTAGCTGGGCTGGTTAAAGCATTGTCCCAAATCAGAGATTGCCGGTTCGATCCCCTATCAGGGCACAAACAGGAACAGCTTGATGTTTCTGTCTCTCTCTCTCCTTTACTCTCTCACTAAAATCAATTTTTAAAAATTAAGTTTTTAAAAATATAAATAATAGGGGAATTGTAAGTTACATTTGAACTCATTCTATATTCATAATTTTGCTAAAAATCTAAAATTATTCTAACATAAAAAGTTTATTTTTTTAAAAAAGATAACAGTGAGAAGATAAATATACAAACCCCAGACTATAAAATATTTATAACATTTTTATTGCCCTGGCCGGTTGGCTCAGCGGTAGAGCGTCGGCCTAGCGTGCGGAGGACCCGGGTTCCATTCCCGGCCAGGGCACATAGGAGAAGCGCCCATTTGCTTCTCCACCCCTCCGCCGCGCCTTCCTCTCTGTCTCTCTCTTCCCCTCCCGCAGCCAAGGCTCCATTGGAGCAAAAGATGGCCCGGGCGCTGGGGATGGCTCTGTGGCCTCTGCCCCAGGCGCTAGAGTGGCTCTGGTCGCAACATGGCGACACCCAGGAGGGTCGCAACATGGCGACGCCCAGGATGGGCAGAGCATCGCCCCCTGGTGGGCAGAGCATCGCCCCCTGGTGGGCGTGCCGGGTGGATCCCGGTCGGGCGCATGCGAGAGTCTGTCTGACTGTCTCTCCCTGTTTCCAGCTTCAGAAAAATGAAAAAAAAAACAAAAACAAACAAACAAAAAAAAAATATTTTTATCTAATAATGGGTTTTTGTTTAGCATATATAAATTTATTATAATTCAATAATAAAAGACAAAAACTTAAAAATGGGAAAAGTTATTTTCTTATTTCCAAGGGAACTATTCCAAATGATATTTTTTTCTGGATGAATATTTTTCTAGGAAGGTCAAAGTGGATCATCTGTCCCCTAATGAACATGCTAACATATAAGGGAAACTCACGTGTAACCAGATGCTAAGAGCAGTATCATCCTGGGATATAAAGTATATACTTTCTCTATGAAATGATATGGCTTTGCTTTGTAGATTATACTTAAGTAGATGAAATGGAGGAATGAAAGATGAAGCTGTAACTGATGAGGCCCCGAAAGAAATTTAAATTTTATATCTGCCTGAACTGAGAAACTAAATTGTATAATTGGGAAATAGCCAGTAATAAGACATTTGTTTATCTAATTGAACTTTTTTTTAATCAAAGAAAAGTGCTTGTTTATTAACGATTAAACCTGAGATACTACATTTTCAATTCAATTTGTTTTCTTTCTTAATCCACTTTGGGAGAGCATTTATGTTTTTCAATAATAAGCATTCTCTTTTGTCCCGTTTACTGTCTGTGTGATAGGTGGGAATAGGTGCAAAAGCTCTGGACCGGAATGTGGCACAAATACAGTATATAATTTCCCCTAAATAAACATATCAAGATAAAATAAAGGATAAGATTTGAAAGTTGTAGACATAATGCTTTGTTTCAAATAATACATTGTTATATTTTAAGTTGTCATTTAAAGGTGAAATTGAAACCACCAGATATATTTGTTGCTTAATTCAAAACTAGCCACTCAATTAATGAAAGATGTTGGCAAGGGTTAAGGATCAAAAACTCTGCATTATTCATTCATGTATTTATTATGTATTTCCAGCCACAGTACATAACCCTGAATCTGTCTTATAAACAAAACTGGAAAACTTGCAACACAGTGAATACCAATATATCTAGCTGTATAGAAATGTATTACATGCATGTGCATTAAAATCATAGCACATTGGCCCTGGCCGGTTGGCTCAGTGGTAGAGCGTCGGCCTGGTGTGTGGGAGTCCCGGGTTCGATTCCTGACTAGGGCACACAGGCGAGGCACCCATCTGCTTCTCCACCCCTCTCCCTTTCCTTCCTCTCTGTCTCTCTCTTCCCCACCCGCAGCCAAGGCTCCACTGGAGCAAAGTTTGCCCGGGCACTGAGGATGGCCCTGTGGCCTCTGCCTCAGGTGCTAGAATGGCTCTGATTGCGGCAGAGCGACGCCCCAGATGGGCAGAGCATCGCCCCCTGGTGGGCATGCCGGGTGGATCCCGGTCGGGCGCATGCGGGAGTCTGTCTGACTACCTCCCCGTTTCTAACTTCAGAAAAATACAAAAACAACAACAACAAAAAAAATCATAGCACATTAGACTTGGGACCTTATAAATCATTTAGTCCAATTTTATCATTTTTAAAATGGTATGGGTAGGCATGAGAGTTGTTTTGCCGAACTGAAAAAAAAGACTATGTTAAGTAGCTTCTCAAAATTCTCAAGCATACTTAGTTTCCGAACGAGAGCTTGAATTTAAGCATCTTTACTTTCAATAGAACACTTCTACTTCATTAGGTTAGTAATTTGAAAAATATGACAATTAATGTTATATCTACTTTATGTATTTTAAAATATAATTTGTAATTTTCAGCATAATTGAGAAAAAAATAAAGCATTAAGTGATAGGAGTTAAAAACTTAATATTTGGCATTTCAAAACTTTTAAGTGATTTTTCTTTTCATCATTTCTACATCCCTGGTGTATTTTTCTTATAAATAGTTAATTGGAATTATATTTGATTTGATTTTGTACATTGAATATATATAAATATAATCACATTCTTGTTAAGGGTGAAAAGGTAAATATCATAATTAAATTCTGATACCTTTCTATTGATATATAATTAATTTTAATAAATTCTAAATATTTAGCAAAATAAAAAAAGGGTAGACCAAGTCAGGACAGTGTTTTTCTTGGGGTTGGTTAAGATAGCATCCCAGAGTGTTTCTAACACTATTTCTAAATCTTCTGTTCTCTTATCAATAGGCATAATCTTAAAATTAACTTTAAATAAATAAAATCTACCATTTTTTTAGAATTCAAACATTTTCCTTCATCTTTTTACACATATAATTAATACATTGTGTTAATTTCTGGTGTTCAAAATAATAATTCAATATTTGTATACATTGTGAAATGATCACTCCAATTAGTCTAATTAACATACATCAACTTATAAAGTTACATTTTTTTTCTTATGATGAGCACTTTTAAGATCAACTCTTAGCAACTTTCTTTTTTTTAATATTTATTTTTTAAATTTAATTAATTGTGATTACATAGATTCTAGGGTCACCCCAAATGCACCCCCTCCCCCATATTCCCCTCAACATCTCCCTTGTCCCCCTCCATATAGCACCCTCCCCCCTTCCCTTCAGGTTTATCCCATCCTATCATCCCCTTCCCCTCTGTCCTCTTTTCCTCTGGTCTCTTTGATCCCTCCTCTGTCTCAATTTTTTTTTTTTTTTTTTTAATTTTTCTGAAGCTGGAAACAGGGAGAGACAGTCAGACAGACTCCCGCATGCGCCCGACCGGGATCCACCCGGCACGCCCACCAGGGGCGCCGCTCTGCCCACCAGGGGGCGATGCTCTGCCCATCCTGGGCGTCGCCATGTTGCGACCAGAGCCACTCTAGCGCCTGAGGCAGCGGCCACAGAGCCATCCCCAGCGCCCGGGCCATCTTTGCTCCAATGGAGCCTTGGCTGCGGGAGGGGAAGAGAGAGACAGAGAGGAAAGCGCAGCGGAGGGGTGGAGAAGCAAATGGGCGCTTCTCCTGTGTGCCCTGGCCGGGAATCAAACCCGGGTCCTCCGCACGCTAGGCCGACGCTCTACCGCTGAGCCAACCGGCCAGGGCTGTCTCAATTTTGTTCCTCAGTTCTAATTATTCCTTGGATTCCTCAAAGGAGTGAGGTCACATGATATTTTTCTTACTCTGCCTGGCTTATTTCACTCACCATAATAGTTTCCAGGTCCCTCTATATTGCTGCGAAAGGTAATATTTCTTCTTTTTCATAGCCCCGTAGTATTCCATTGTATCAATATATATGTGCCAAAGCTTTTTAATCCACTTGTCCACTGACGGACACTTGGGCTGTTTCCAGATCTTCGCTATTGTGAACAATGCTGCTATAAACTTGGGGGTGCATTTCTTTTTTCAGTCGGTGATATGGTGTCCTTGGGGTATATTCCTTTAAGTGGGACCCTATAAGTGGCTGGGTCAAAGGGCAGTTCCATTTATAATTTTTTGAGGAATCTCCATACAGTTTTCCACATTAGCTGCACCAGTCTGCATTCCCACCAGCAGTGCAGGAGGGTTCCCCTTTCTCCACATCCTCGCCAGCACCTATCGTGTGTTGATTTGTTGATGAGTGCCATTCTGACTGGTGTGAGGTGTTATCTCATTGTGGTCTTAATTTGCATTTCTCTAATGATTAGTGATGTTGAGCATTTTTTCATATGTCTATTGGCCATCTGTATGTCCTTTTTGGAGAAGTGTCTATTCATTTCTTGTGCCCATTTTTTGATTGGATTGTTTGTTTTTCCTGGTGCTGAGTTTTACAAGTTCTTTATAAATATTGGTTATTAACCCCTTATCAGATGTATTGTCAAATATGTACTCCCATTATATGGTTTGTCTTTTTATTCTGTTCATATTGTCTTTAGCTGTGCAAAACTTTTTATTTTGATATAGTCCCATTTGTTTATCCTTTTATTTTGTTTGCCTGTGGAGATAAATCAGCAAATATATTGTTGCAATAGATGTTGGTGAGCTTACTGCTTATGCTTTCTTCTAAGATACTTATGGTTTCACAGTTTACATTTAAGTGCTTTATCCATTTTGAGTTTATTTTTGTGAATGGTGTAAGTTGGTGGTCTAGCAACTTTCAAATATGTAATACAGTATTATTAACTAAAACCATGATGCTGTATATTACATCCCCTTTACTTTATAACTGAATGTGTAGGAATAAAAGCTAATTTTAAATAAAGAAGATGGTAGAAAAACATAATAGGAGCTAGCAGGCCCTATACAATATCTAGCTTTGCAACTGACCCATGTACCTGTAGTTTGTTGGTCCTTATTTTCCTTAAACTTGTGGAACAACAGAAACCAATAACTTAGTTTTACTAATACTGTATCTGCTTCATAAATTCCATGCTTATAAATTTCTTCACAATAAAAATAAAATGTCAGGTCTTATAGTTTACTTCACTGACATTACTTTATATAAACTGAAATTCAAAATGACAATAATTAAAAAACACAGTTTTCAGTATAAAAATAATATTAACAACTCAAAGAACTTGCTATTACTTAAATGTAGATTACCAATCAACTTCTAAGTCACTACAATTTAATTAAAGACTTTTGAAAACCAGTGATTTCTTGTTTCTCGACTTTTCAAGGTAAGTAATGGTCTTCCATGTTTACTTTTAGAACCAGTTCTTCAAAACTCTAGCAGAGGCTCTAACATGAAATTTAATTATTAGAAAGAAATACATTTTTATCAGATGTCCTATTTCAGGGTCAAATAATGTATATCTGAGTAAAGTTTAAAGACTCTAGTTAATTAATGATTACTAGTCAGGGAACCAATTGGGTTTGAGGACCATTTTAAAACCATAATCCATGTAGTTATATTTGCATATAATTTAATTATAGAGGATCAATATAGAGACTTCTATTTCTGGCAATGTTTCAGATTCAATGACTTAAATCACCTTTGAACTATATATACTGCTCACAATAATTAGGGGATATTTCAAAATAAATATGAAGTGATAAAATATCCCCTAATTTTTGTGAGCAGTATAGTAGATCTTGGAGGAAAATAAGTAAAATTCGTATTGGCCAAAGAAGAAAGAATTGAGAATCAGACTGATGAGATATTATAGTAGTTTTGGGTAGCGCTGGTGGCTTCTAGTCTTAGGAAATACACTTCTTAGTTTTAATGCCAACACAGGGGAATGAAGAATGGGACAGAGGACCATATGAAGTGAGGGGCCAGAGTCGTGTCTTCCACAAAATGCCAGAAACCATGATAGGCTTTGCTCTCAGTGGAAAGGTAGCACCAACACAAAAATAAATCTTATAGGCATAAACCTTATGTCTACTTTTAAAAAAAACATTTAAATGCTATATTTCTCAGTTTTAGTTCACGTTACATATTGTCAATTCTGTGGAAAGCACTTACTGAAAATATATTTATTTATTCACAGATTTTGGCCAAAATATACATGGTCACTTAGTTCCAAATATTCTTGGATACGAGAGAATAGTGAGAGTGTTCCCAAAGCAGAGTTTATTTGAGAAAGGTAAAACTAAATAAATATAAGATTGCAAACCATTTTTGTGTATTTATGCAATTTTTCATACAATAATTATACATGCCGAATAGCAATTAAGAATGCTTTTATAGTCAATGGTGGGAGGAATCTCTTTTTACATATGATGAGAATAAACCATATTTTTGATTGAAAGAATGGCTATTGTATATAATGCATCTGGAGCTTTTCATTTAGAAGTCAGATGTTTCATTCATGAATATTGCAGTCAGTGAATGCTAAAAGAAGGCACTGATTCTAGATTGATAAGGCTGTACCAGCTTCCCATTTTGTAGGGCATCTGTAATAGCTCTATAATTACAAAGGAATTACATGTTCCAACAAATTACTTGATAATTATACTTGATATTCCCAAGTAATTCAAAGATTACTCTGTAACTTGCAATTTTGAGATCTCATTGCAATGTGTTGCTTTTCTTATTTTAAGGATTTGCTGATACCCTAACTAATGGACACTCAGAGTATATTTCTAATTATTTTTAGGTTATTTTAGCACATAAATGTGTTTAAATTTTTTTTCAAAAAGAAAAATCGCAAATAAATAGATTGTAGTCATTTGTCTTCATACGTAATTTATGTTTATGGTATATTGCAGCATTACATATACTTTAATCTAGACATGGTTCTATGAGGCCAGCCAGAGGTTGCTGATAAAAGTGACTTTTAATTATGCAAACTATAATAAAACCAATATAAGCTAATAAAAATATTATATTGCATTCAAGCTCTTATAACTATATGTAGATTGACAGTTAGCAGACCTTAGAAACCAAATGGTAAATCAGTTAGATTACAGCAGAGGCTCAACAATATTTATACAACTTGAATTGGCACTGTAGAATTTATTAGATTTCAGAAACAATGCAATTACTATAAATGTAACTGTACAGCAATTGATATATGAATATATGAATATTTGAGGTTAATAAAAGCCAAGAAAGAAAATGACTTATAGAACCTTTCTTTGATATCCTTTACCAGCTAATTGTAATTAATGTTTTACGTTGGTATTATGGGAAGCACAGATGTTTGCTTGCAAAGAGAAAACCCACAGAGAGGATCTAGGTGCTAACGCTATACACTCCTTCAATAGAAGGAACAAGAATCACGTGGTTCAGAAAATGAGGAATTTAACCAGATTAGCAAAGTTATAATTAAAATTGAAGGCCTTAAGTCTCTCAAATGAAAAGTCAGGGTCTCTTATTCAAAATTAAGAATTTTGATTAATTTGCTAGAGTGGCTCAATGAACTCAAACATTTATTATGCGTACCTGTTAATTAAAAAGGATATTCTATAGGATACAGACGGAGGCAAGGTACCGATGAGTGTGGAGCCCACACCCTCTCCACACCACCACTCTCCCAGCATCTCCGGGTCTTCCTCAACTCAGAAACTGCCCAGACTAGTCCTTTTTGGTTTTTATGGAGGCATCATTAATGGTGCAGGATTGATTAGATCACATGTCATTGCTAATTGAACTCAATTTCCAACCCCTCTACCCTCCTCTGAGGTCTGTTTGGGTGCTGAAAGTAAGAACCCTCTAAACACATGGTTGTTTCTCTTGATAATCAGCTCCCATCCTTAGGTGACTTAGGGGCTTTATCTCACCTCATTAACATAAACTCAAGTGTGGTTAGAAGGGGTTTGAAATTAATAAAAAGGATACCTGCATTGCATTAATCTTTTAGGAAGTTCAAGGGCTTTAGGAGCTCTGTGCCAGGAGCTGAATGACACCCAATACATACAGTGTGTCTGTAAAGTCATGGTGCACTTTTGACCGGTCACAGGAAAGCAACAAAAGACGATAGAAATGTGAAATCTGCACGAATAAAAGGAAAACACTCCCAGTTTCTGCAGGATGATGTGGCAGCATGTGCACATGCGCAGATGATGACGTAACACCGTGTATACAGCGGAGCAGCCCACGGCCATGCCAGTTGAGATGTAGACAGTACAGAAGAAAGTTCAGTGTGTTCTGTGGCTCGCTAAATTTGAATCCATGACCAAAGTGCAACATGAATATCGGCACATTTATAACGAAGCACCACCACATAGGAATAACATTACTCGGTCAGATAAGCAGTTGAAGGAAACCGGCAGTTTGGTGGAGAAACCCCGTTCTGGTAGGCCATCAGTCAGTGACGAGTCTGTAGAGGCTATACGGAATAGCTACCTAAGGAGCCCTAAAAAATCTGTGCATGAGCCCACATCAAACTGCACTGAATAGGTATGAAACTGGGAGAGTTTTCCTTTTATTTGGTGCAGAATTTCACAGTTCTGTTGTCTTTTATTGCTTTCCTTGTGACCGGTCAAAAGTGCACCATGACTTTACAGACACTGTATTTCTTCTTATAATATGATGGGCCTAAGTGCTCCTAACCAGGGAGGACTTTTTCAGACATATTAGAAAAAGAAAAGAAAAAAATAAGAATGTCAAGATAGTAACAAATGAGCTTGTTTGTTTAATAACAAACATGAGGTCTTGCTGAGATTAGAGACTTTGCAACTATAATAGGTGGTTGGACGGACGTGAGCAGAGCAAGGACTCTGGGCCACACAGAGAAAATCTTAACATGCCTAGAAACGGGCAACACTGGGAGGACAGGGATCTTGTCTCAGGGTGATCTTCCCTCCCCTGGCATATTACTAGCCATGCAGGTTAAAATCCCTTACCAGAGAAATGAAAACGGGGGCCAGAGAATAGCCCCAGCAAGTGAATGTGAACTTTTGTCAACTATACCAGAAACAATTTTATGCTTTCAACAGACAAGCAGACAAATTGCAGCACCACCACTAATGTATCGTATGCCTTAAGTCATGTCATCTTGCCTGCAGGATAGTTTCTAATATATAGGACAGTTTATTCTTATGTTCCAGCAAATAGTTCTGGGAGAACATGCTTCTTAGGAAGACAGACAGTATTCATACTGCACCGCCAGGCTTGACGGGAATTCTCTCCTGCACCCGATTGGCCCCCTCGCTGCCTAGTATTACTGGTCTTAGAAAGGCATGTGTTGTTTTTATTTTTTTCAGTATTATAGTTGGTTGTTGCATAAAATGTATCATTTATGTATATCTATTGTGTAGTGTATTTCTAAACCCCCTACAAAGACTTTCTGAAGCTAAGACAAATGCTAATCAGCTAACTGATTATATCTATATAAAGCTTAGCTCATAGAAATAAGATAGCTAAAACTAACAAGAGAGAATGTAAGGGGACAGACAGTAGATTTTTCCCATTACATCAATCCTACACTGTATATTGTAGAATTGTCTGAGTCGGTTTTATTTGTTTGGTTGTTTTTTTTTGCCTTTTGTTTGTTTTGGGGCAATGGGATGGCAGCTAGACTGCTTCCCTAGCCTAGATATTAGGTCTTGAAAACCAGAATAAATGCAGGAGTCCACAGCCCTGTCTGTGGAATGGTTGGACCCAATACAAACCCTTGAGAAAAGTATCAAGGTTGGAAATCTTACCTCTAAGGATGGGGAGCATGCCAAGGCCTACTGAAGAATACAATCTGAACCTGAGAAAGGACACATTGTCACATTCCTTTGCTATTCTTAATTAGCCCTGACCACCCTACAAAAAAAGAGCTTCAAGCTGAGGATGTTAGGCAGGCTTTGGAGGTATAAATTCCTGCTGTCTTCTCACTTGGCCAACTATCTGTATAAAGCACTTTAAAGATTTAACCCCTGTCTCTGCTTATTGAATGTGCATGTGACAGGCAACATCAGCTGACCTTTCTGGTGACACACTGCAGAAGTTTCATGCCTATGATTCAAAATATTTGCTTTTGTGGCCAACATTGGCCAAGATACAACAAAAGGAAACCCAGGATGAATAATGATTAGAAATCTAAGTTAGCAATTTGAAATAAAGGAATATTCTTAATTACTAGAATAAAGTAAACTGAAAGACCAATTATGTAGAAAGTGATAAAATAATTTCATCATAAAATATTTAGGACACTTCTAAAATTTCACTTTCGAAAAATGTGACCATATATGTTTCATTACTAAAAAAAAAATATAGCCCTGGCTGGTTGGCTCAGTGGTGTGTGCATGTCCCAGATTTGATTTCCGGTTAGGGCAAACAGGAGAAATGACCATCTGCATCTCCACCCCTCCCACTACCTTTTTTTTTCTCTCTCTCTCTTTCTCTGTCTATCTCACTTTCTCTCCAACAGCCATGGCTCAACTGACTCAAGCAAGTTGGCCACGGGCACTGAGAATGGCTCCTATGGTCTCTACTTCAGATGCTAAAAAAAAATAACTCGGTTGCTGAGCAATGGAACAACTGTCCCATATTGACAGAGAATCATCCCCTAGTAGGCTTGCCAGGGTGAACCCCGGTGTGGGTGCATGCAGTAGTTTGTCTCTCTTCCTCTCCTCCTCTCACTAATAAATAAATAAATAAATAAATAAATAAATAAATAAAATGTAGATATCCATCTCAAGAAATCAAACACTAAATTGTACATATGTTTTATACGATGTAGTACAGCCTAATTGAGAGAACTATTTTAACTAATGAAACATTATAAAAATCAGTATTGAGTTTTTAAATTTTATTTTTCAATACTAGTTGACATTCTATAATATTTTATATTAGTTTCAGATATACAGTATAATGGTTAGACAATCATAAAATTTACAAAATGATTCCCGATATTGCAGAAACCCACCTAGCACCATACTTACTTATTATAATATTATAAACTATATTCCCTATGTGGTATTTTACATCACCATAACTATTTTGTAACTACCAATTTGTACTTCGTAGTCCCTTCACCTGTTTTTTTTTTGTTTGTTTGTTTGTTTGTATTTTTCTGAAGCTGGAAACGGGGAGAGACAGTCAGACAGACTCCCGCATGCGCCCGACCGGGATCCACCCGGCACGCCCACTAGGGGCGACGCTCTGCCCACCAGGGGGCGATGCTCTGCCCCTCTGGGGCGTCGCTCTGCTGCGACCAGAGCCACTCTAGCACCTGGGGCAGAGGCCAAGGAGCCATCCCCAGCGCCCGGGCCATCTTTGCTCCAATGGAGCCCTGGCTGTGGGAGGGGAAGAGAGAGGCAGAGAGGAAGGAGGGGGTGGGGGTGGAGAAGCAAACGGGCGCTTCTCTTATGTGCCCTGGCCGGGAATCGAACCCGGGTCCCCCGCACGCCAGGCCGATGCTCTACCGCTAAGCCAACCGGCCAGGGCACCCCTTCACCTGTTTTACTCAGCCCCAGCCTCCTTCCCATCTGGATAAAAATGTTGTGGTACATACATACGATGGAATGTTGACATATTACTCGGCCATAAGAAAGAATGAAGTTTTACTATCTGTGACAGCATGGATGCACCTAGAGAGTATTATGCTAAGTAAAACAAATCAGACAAAAAAAGATACCATATGATTTCACTTATATGCAAAATTTAAAGAATAAAGGAACCAACAAAACAAAGATTGATTCATAGATATAAAAAATAAGTATTGATTTTTAAGAATTAAAGTTAAAAAAGAAAAAAAATGGCCTGACCAGCAGGTGGCGCAGTAGATACAGTGTCAGACTGGGTTGCAGAAGACCCAGATTCGAGACTCTGAGGTTACCAGCTTGAGTGCAGTCTCATCTGGTTTGAGCAAGGCCTACCAGCTTGAGACCAAGGTCGCTGGCTCGAGCAAGGGGTCACTCAGTCTGCTGTAGCACCTCGGTCAAGACACATTGGAGAAAGCAATCAATGAACAACTAAGGTGTTGAAATAAAAAAGTAATGATTGATGGTTTTCATCTCTCTCTCTTCCTGTCTGCCTGTCCTTACCTGTCCCTCTCTCTGTCTCTCTCTGTCTCTGTCACAATAAATAAATAAATAAATAAATAAATAAATAAATAAATGCCGGACCTGTAGTAGAACAGTAGATTAAGTGTGGACCTGGAACACTGAGGTCACCTGTTTGAAAACCTGGGTTTGCATGGTCAAGGCACAGATGCGAGTTGATGCTTCCTGCCCCTCCCCCCTTCCTCTAAAATGAATAAAGTCTTTTTTTTTTTTTTTTTCATTTTTCTGAAGCTGGAAACAGGGAGAGACAGTCAGACAGACTCCCGCATGCGCCCGACCGGGATCCACCCGGCACGCCCACCAGGGGTGACGCTCTGCCCACCAGGGGGCGATGCTCTGCCCGCCCATCCTGGGCGTCGCCACGCCGCGACCAGAGCCACTCTAGCGCCTGGAGCAGAGGCCACAGAGCCATCCCCAGGGCCCGGGCCATCTTTGCTCCAATGGAGCCCTGGCTGCGGGAGGGGAAGAGAAAGACAGAGAGGGAAAGCGCGGCAGAGGGGTGGAGAAGCAAATGGGCGCTTCTCCTGTGTGCCCTGGCCGGGAATCGAACCCGGGTCCTCCACACGCTAGGCCGACGCTCTACCGCTGAGCCAACCGGCCAGGGCCTAAAATGAATAAAGTCTTAGAAAAATAAAAAAGAAACAAAGAAGACAAAAATTCAGGGACTTTGTGTAAATTCTGATTTACAGAAATAGTGATGCTGAGGAAAAAAATACATTCAAAAATAATCCGGGCCCTGGCCGGTTGGCTTAGCGGTAGAGCGTCGGCCTGGCGTGCGGGGGACCCGGGTTCGATTCCCGGCCAGGGCACACAGGAGAAGTGCCCATCTGCTTCTCCACCCCACCCCCTTCCTCTCTGTCTCTCTCTTCCCCTCCCACAGCCAAGGCTCCATTGGAGCAAAGATGGCCCGGGCGCTGGGGGTGGCTCCTTGGCCTCTGCCCCAGGCACTAGAGTGGCTCTGGTCGAGGCAGAGCGATGCCCCGGAGGGGCAGAGCATCGCCCCCTGGTAGGCAGAGCATCGCCCCTGGTGGGCGTGCCGGGTGGATCCCGGTCGGCGCATGCAGGAGTCTGTCTGACTGTCTCTCCCCGTTTCCAGCTTCAGAAAAATACACACACACACACACACAAAAATCCGGATTGCAATGTAAGTGTACTAAAGAAGTAATGACTGGTTCTGATTAGTGCTTGGAACAGAAAGTGATTACCTGTGTTCAGCATGGGAATTGTCTGTTAGGTCAAACTAACATGAAGAAGAAGGGAGGCAGAAAAGGAAGGAAAGGAAACAGCTGACAGAATTTGCTTGAGGAAGAAGTATTCTGTTATTGATTGGGGGGTGGGGATGGGTGTAGCCTTTTGTATGAAGTTAAACAGCCTATTGGTGGAAAGCTAAATAATTCAAACAGGGGGAATAAGCTAGATTTTGCCATAATCCTGTCTGGAATTTTAATGTACAATTATTTCAATTTATTCAACATTAAATATTGAAGAACTTTAAGTAAATAATAATGTAATATGCTAGAGTGGCTACAAAGATTTAGTAAACATAGCTCTAATGCAAATATTTCACTTAGGGAATACTAGGATGAAATTCAGCATAAAACAAGCATATACATAATTCAAAAAAGAACAAATATAATAAGATTTAAAATGTTTAAATGTCTGTATGTGTTTGAAGGAAGAAAAAAAGAATAAATAAATATATTTATTTTAGTGAGTCACAAAAAGTCATTTTAGAAAAATACTTTTCCTACAGATTAAGAGGAGATAGAGACATTCCATCTCAAGAAAGAATGATTCGTCCCTGGCTGAGGAGCATTGTCCCTATATACCAAGATTGCAGGTTCAATCCCCAGTCAGGGCACATACAAGAATCAACCAATGAATGCACAAATAAGTGGAACAACAAATTGATATCTCTTTTCCTCTCTCTTTCTCTTTCCCTTCCTCTCTCTCTCTCTCTAAAAAAAAAAAAAGACAGTGATTCAAATACAAGAAAGCATGTCTTGGTCTTGAAGAGGAAGTCCTCATAATTTAAATGTTATTTAATCCATAATTCAATTAATTCTATGAATTTGATGAAACTAGAAACAAAATACCTGTGTAAATTTGGGGGTAAGCCATCGAAAGAGAGCACACATAGAAATACTTACAAAGATTTACTTAGGAGATTAAACAACATAAACAGAAAATTTCAGAAATTAAAAATAATGGGAAATATTAAAATCTATATAAGCAATATAAACTGATTTGGTAATGCAATAGATATAGGTAGAATAATGAGAAAATGCAGAATACATCTACGGAGGAAGGTCATGTGAAGCCTTATCAATGAGTTCAGTGATAGATTATTTGATAAATGGTATTGGTATATTTACCTATAAATTATTCCAGAAAATAAAACATATTCTTCACCTCACTCCTTATATTAAAATACATTCAGATTTAATTAAGTTAAATGTCAAGAGTGATCATTAAGCTTTGCCAAAGTAATGAACAAAAGCCAAAGAAAGTGATAATGATGTAATTTATAATTATCATGGAATGAAAAATTTATAGAGGGGAAATACATAATAAATAAAGTTATACTCTCTTCTCATTGCTTATATCAAAAATGTTATTCTCTTAACATTTAATGAACTTTATAAATCAATTTAAAAAACAGCCTAAAATGTAATTGAAAAAATTTAAAATAAGAACATTGGTTCACAGCAAAAGAAATATTCATAGATAGCAGCCATGTAAAAAGATTCTCAACTTGTTCCATAAAGAAAGGCAAATAAATCAAAGATCCACTTTTCTTACCATCCTAAACTATCAAGAATTAAATGCTTTAGTTAAGCCGGCAATGGTAGGTTTTGTAGACATAGGTACTCCCAGCATTGTTTTGACAGTGTAAAGTGATTTCACCTTTCCAAAAGATAATTTGTGTTGTTCATTCACTTTTATATGTATACACCAACAGTTTCCTTCTAGGATTTTAATATAGAGAAATACATATGTTCACAAAAATGTTTTTACCAAGGTCTTGGTTGATCGCTGCACATAAAGAAAAACTGTTAAGTATTGAGATGTTTATCAATTAGGAACTAAATTATGCCATAACAATTTTAGCAAATGCATCAAAACTAATTATGGACACCATACATTAAGGGAAAAGAACAAATTGCAGAACGTTATTATAGTATATTCCTACTTTTAAAAATACGTGTGTGTGTATATATATATGTATATATAAGTGCTTATACATTATAATATAAATATGTAAGCATATATATACATATAGATATTTTGGAGGTGACAGAGACAGAGAGAGGGACAGACAGACGGGAAGGGAGAGAGATGAGAAGCATCAATTCTTCGTTGTGGCACCTTAGTTGTTCATTGATTGCTTTCGCATATATGCCTGGACCAGAGGGCTACAGCAGACAGAGTGACCCTTTGCTCAAGCCAGTGACCTTGAGCTCAAGCTGGTGAGCCTTGCTCAAACCAGATGAGCCCGAGCTCAAGCTGGCATCCTCGGGGTTTCAAAACTGGGTCCTCTGCATCCCAGCCCGATGCTCTATCCACTGTGTCATTGCCTGGTCAGGCTATAAGCATATATTTTTGTACATATGTAGAAATAGTCTATATAAAAGATAGACTAGAAGGAGTCATCAATAATTATTACCATATATATGGGACTTATGTCTTTATATGCATTATGTTTTTATGTTTTCTATGTATCTTTTTATTATAAATTTATGTTGATTTAATAATATGGATAATAATAGTAATTATAATACTTATTATTGAATAAAAATTAGCAAATACTATGTAAAAGATTTGGCAGGACTTAAATTAATGTGGACTAAATATTAGAAGGAATTAGATTTTATTTATTGTTTAATTGGTATTAGAGAGAGGAGAAAGAGAGAAAGAGGGGGGTGAGAAACAGGAAGCACCTCTGTGCCTTGACCAGGCAAGCCTGGGGTTTCAAAACAGTGACCCCAGCATTCCATCAATGCTCAATCCACTGCACCACCACAGGTCAGATGAAGGAGTTAGATTTTAAATTCAAAGAGGATCACAAGTATTTGAACCAGCAAGATTGCAATAGTAAAGCCAGTAAAAAATTCTTTTTATATTAATTTGAGAGAGAGAGAGACATCAACTCATTGTTTCACTTAGTTGTTCCATTTAGTGTGTACACATTAATCATTTCTCCTATATGACCTAACCGGGGGTTGAACCTGCATCCTCTGGCACACCAGGTCGACACTTTATCCACTGAGCAGCCCAAATGGGGCATAAAGAGACTGTAAAACAAAGGCTATCTGTCATGTACTGAGAAAATATCTTCATTCTCTTTTTTATATTGTCTTTGACATAGCATTAAAAATACAGATCTTGGCCCTTGCCAGCTAGCACAGTTGGTTAGAGCTTTCTCTGATACACCAAGTTTGTGGGTCCAATCACAGGGCAGGACACATACAAGAATCAAGTAACCATACATAAATAAATGGGATAACTAACTGATTTCTCTCTCCTTTTCTTTCTCTAAACTCCATAAATAAAAATTTAAAACAAATACAGATCTTTAGCTGAAGACTAGAAATGTTGGTGTGGAACTCAAATAGTTTGAATCAAAACCTATGTAGTTTAAAATTAAAGTAATAAAAATTGAAAAAAACAAAAGGGAAGAAATAACATTAAGCTATAGCTCTCATTTCACTGTGATATTAAATATTTAAGAAGTCTTAAAAACAAATAATTAAATAATAATACTATGATTTTGGACTTCTTCAAGCTTCACCACAAAAAAAAAAAAAGGAAAGAAAAGAGTAAATTCAGAAGACTGGAGGAATAGTTTGAAATAAGCAGTTGTGATGTCTAACCACGACAAGGAAGAAATTAATGTCATGATGGTATTCTTAGGCTAGGACAAAATGTTTCATGGATTAATGGAATCACAAAATAGTTTCAGAAAATGGAGGAAGGGTGGAAATTTGTCATTAGAATGGATTCCTAGAATTCAATGTGTTATGGAGGGGGTACGCTCCAACAATGGACTGGCCAATCTTCTGCCTCATCTATGGCCTTGACATAGAATAGGCTCAACATATAAAAGAATCCTGATTTTAATAAGCAATAAAACATGCTTTATTTCCAAACAATAACTTATATTATAGTCAAATAGAATGGAAATATATGTATGAAAATATATAGATATACTGTTTTTAAATGTTCATATTCAAAAAATATTCCTCATGAGTTTATACTTATTTTCTTTTACCCTCACCCGTAACCTATGTTTTGAGAAAGGTTTAGAAGAGAAAAATTAAGATTGCTTCTGAAAATAACAGAAAGCATTCGCAAGTCAGTACTAGCCAGAGGCTGGAGAGTTTCTAGCAAAATTTAAATTACTGGTTAGAGAATTTAAGGCAAATAGTACCCTTTGAACAACAAAAATATATACTTATTTTTTGCTACAGGCTGTGTGCACATGAAGTCAGCATGTGACTGAAAGTAATAGGATGGAGAGGTGCTTCAGTGATCTATCGCTATATTATAAATTGTGCCTTTTTAAAAAATTATAAAAATCTAACAAATTTGGTATTTGTTTTAATGAGAAGGCATTAAAAATAAAGCCTAAAAGCTTCAAGGGGCACTATAGTTGGAAGCTTAAAAAGCAGTGAGGAATTTATTCAACACAGAAGAGGTGGCACATATTATGAAGTGGCAGGCTGCTTGGGAACACTGTTCCTGTGGTATGTGGGCAATTTGAAAATATACCTAAGGAATGCATGGAAATGGCTATGGTGATTTCCAGGTGGAGTGTAGAAAGTGCCAAATGCCTCTTACAATTTAGGAAGAGAACAATGTATTGAGTAAGAACCTGTCCAGTTTCAAGGAAAATTAATGAAATATTTCTACCTAAGGACTTGCTTGGTTGGAAAATAAAACTATTTCTCCTTTCAACTTTGCTAGTTGGCAAAATGTTCTCAAAGTAAAAAATCGCCTCAGGGCAGCAATGAACTTGAGGGTAAAGATTATGCTGGCAAAATGTTCTTAACGTAAGAAATTGCTTAGGGCAGCAATGAAATTGAGGGTTAAGATTATATCCATAGTTGTCCTGTAAAATCCTGCTAATATATCAGAAATTTTATGGCAATGTGGACTAGACATTCTTTAGCGATCTGAAGTGCTTCTAAATGTCACATGGGCCTTGATCCCCAGTTGATGGGATGACAGCCCACGGTAGAACAGCACACCTTGAAGTCAGTTGTGTATACAGCTTTGTCTAATGATGCAAAAGTCAGCAAGATTCATAAAAAACCTGCAGATTTTTAAAGAGTTTTGTATTGTCAAAAGTGCCATTAGTTCAGAAAGGAAAATGAAAGAAATATTAAAATAAAGAAATTTATAGTTACCTACACTTCTTTGGGGAGCAGGAAGCTATATATAAAGGTCTACCGGAAAGTTCTGTCCGTTTCTATCACAAGTTTTGACACGTAAGCACATGTTTATTTGGCGCATGTGTGCCTCTCTACTTTTATCACTTAATGTATACATACTAACATAGAAAATTAACTAAAACAAAGTTGATTCACATTAGTCTTATGTGTGAAGCGATAGTGTACCCATGGCTACTGATAAAGTTCATTTACGCCACTGTATTTTTACAAATTTCAATAAGGAAGAAATGCTACAGAAGTATGTAGAAATTTATTGAAAGTGTTTGGTGAAGGTACAGTTTCTGGTGGGACATGCAGAAGATAGTTCAAAAAATTCAAAACAGATGATTTCTACCTTTCTGATAAGCCACGTTCTGGGTAACCATCTTTGATCGATGAAGATATTGTTAAGACCATGTTGGAGCAAGATCCTTTTCTGATAACATCGGAGATCGCAGAAAGGCTTAATTCAGCTCAGCAAACCATTTCAGACCATATTCGGAAGATAGGATTGGTGTGGAAATATTTAAGATGGGTGCCACATGAATTAAGTCAGAAGAATTTGTATTTTGTTTTATTCCAAAAATGGACAGAACTTTCTGGTAGACCTATATATTCACTTACCCACAAAGATGGACTATGTTCTAAGGATAAGCAAGAATACTCAAAGAGAGGACTCAAGAACTCAAATAATAGAGCAGAGAACCAAAGAGTGCCAATCTTTGGGAGCAGACCTGGTACTGCTGCACTCACAGTTCATTCTCCTAAGCAGAGATACTTAGTGACAGACGCCTGAATCTCAGAAATGCTTTGAAACAGGCTTACTACACGTTTTCTATTTTCTCTGTTTTAATCTATTACTATTACCACAATGTCATCACCATGACTACTCTTTCTATTGCTATATAGCAACTACCTCCCATATAAACCATTAGAGTCAGCACCCCAGTTTTATTAAAATATACACACATATAAACGAGTTTATTGCCTCGGCATTTTAAGCAGCTGATCATCACAATTTTGTTATAAATGTGATTTACTTGGTATGTCTTTGTGAATCTGAGATATCATTCAGGTTTCAATAAAAATGATAACTCAAATCAATTGTGAAAGTGGAGTTACATTGTTTGGATGAGAAGGGCTTAACGTGTGGCCTAAGTGTAATTTTCAGAATGTATGAGTGTTGCCTAACCAGGTGGTGGCACAGTGAATAGAATGCTGAGGACCCAGGTCACAGGCTTAAGAGCAGGCTCACCAGCTTGAGTGTGGGGGTTGCTGGCTTGAGCATGGGATCATAGACAGGAACCCATGGTCACTGGCTTGAGCCCAAAGGTCACTGGCTTGAAGTCCAAGGTCACTGGCTTGAGCAAGGGGTCACTGGTTTGGCTGTAGCCCCCAGGTCGAGGCACTTATGAGAAAGCAATCAGTGAACAACTAAGGTGCCACAATGAACTGATGCTTCTCATCTCTCTCCCTTCCTGTCTCTCTGTCCCTATCTGTCCCTATCTGTCTCTCTCTCTCTGTCTATGTCTCTCACTAAAATAAAAAAAAAGTATGAGTGTTGTATTTTGAATGGTGGTCATCCACTCTCCATATTCATTTATGACAAAATTCACATTCTCAGCACTTCAAAGTAACTCTCTAACACTCTAGTCAAAAGTACAAATTATGAAATTTTCTTTCCCAGACCTGTCTAAATAGTTGAGGATTTTCCATAGGAAGAAGCAGCATATTGACATACTGTTTATAATTAAGGAGAATTCTGATAAATTTACAAAACTGTAAATTAAGTACACATTCCACAGCTCAAAAGAGAGAAAGTAAACAAAATAAAAAACCTGAAAATTCACTAAGTATGTTATTATTCCTTAGTTTTAGGGGAAGAGTATGCAATATTGAAAATGAAATTTCTAGGAACTTGGATGACAACCTTTAAAAATTGTAATTTTACTGCAGTAATATTGCATTTACAACTCTATAAATTGGTGAGCTGTATTTTAAGCTTAATTCGTTGTTTTATTTTCAATCTCTTAAGTTGTATACTTTCTTACATAGAAATATATAGTATGCCAAATAAAAATCATTGTCAAAATCCAAAAACATTTTCAAGCATAATATCATACTAGTGTATTATAATATATTGGTTCTTTTAAGGGAAAATACTTTGAAACTATTATTTTCTTCTATCCTGAAACGATGTACCTTTATAATTATAATTATTGCTTATTTATCTTTATCTTTACTCTTGCAATTGAAATTTCACAGTACTTATAGAATTTATGCTCATTTCTGAAACTAGATATTCTTGCAGTAAATATTAATGCAACTTTATAGGAAGAAGAAAGTTGTTAAAACAAAACTTCCTGCATTTTGAAGTAAACCAAGTATAGCTATTTCAAAACAGCAAATTGCTATCCATTCAGTAATAACATCTGTAAGAATTTGGAAAGACTTCTAGCCTTATGTTAATTATCTTTGTTGTGAAACTCCAGGGTTTGAAGAGTTTCACCTGTTTCTCATGCAGAAATTATTGAAATATTTTCTAAAACATTCAAAAATGTCTTTCAGTAACTGTCAAGGGGGGGATATATATAGCCAGGCACCATCATCTAACACTCTTCTAAAGACTTGTCTAATCTGTACATAACGGAGAGATCATTTTTGCATCATAGGCGTGAAAGTGGTTGTAATTAACTTCTCAAGCTCAACTGCATAGTGAGAGAGATAATTATAAAAGAATTCAAACCAGTCTCAGCTTAATTATTCTGCACAGGAATGGTATGGGGCATTTCCAATAGCATCCTGTTGTGCTATTGGAATCAAAGCACGCTTGTGTAGTATAGACTGTCAGGTTCTTCCTCATCCAAATAGGTACATTTACTCTCAGAGTAAAATGCAAGTGGTAACCTTTGTGAACCCACAGAACAATTTCAGAGAACTTATTTTAAGGGTATTTGAAAGAGGAAGGTAGGTTATAGTTTAGGTTGAGATTATACACCTTGCAATAGACACTCTTAGATGAGGATGCAAATCTGATTTGACAACAATGGTAACAAATTAAAATGCGCCAGTGTTTCTGACAGGTTCACTACTAAAAGGCCCTTTGCAGTTGTTTTGTGCCATTATAGCCTTTAGTGTGGAGAGAAGAAAAGCACTGCAAGCTCCATTAAAAGAGAAAAAATACAACTTTTATTACTGTTATAAGCCTGAATATCAGTGCATTTTGGTTTTTTTAATAATTTTAATTTATACCTTTTTAAAGATTAGTAAAACTTACATTTTTCCTTCTTTTAAGTCAAAATTCAAGGATAGAACACCTCTGCTCTGAAGTTAGGTGTAAAAATAGTTACAAGAATAGATAAAGCACACAGTACAAATAGGCACTGAAGAGAAAGCTATCAGAGGACTAATTAATATTATGTAAGTGCATCTTATGAAATGCTCAGTACTGACGATCTGAGGAACATCGCTGATATGCCTCATATAATTGTTTTGTTTCTTTACTATATCATCCAAAACACAATTTCAATACTTAAAATATACACCAAAACCATATTAAAACAGTATATATACATGTAGAGAAGGCTTCTGGCATTAAATCCACAAATAAGCAAAACTTATTCACCATAAACATATCTCAATTATAGATCTGAGCTTCTTGGAAGTCAGGAAATATATAAAATCAGTAACATGACCCTTATTGACTAACAGATATGAGAAGCTAAATATCTGCAATACCCAATTCTGATACAAAATTGTTCAAAGGAATATTAAGTAACCTGGACTCATACAAACTTTTATTTGAAAAGAGCATAAAAATTAATGATCATTTTATTAAACCACTGTTTCATATTTAATAGAGTATCTATGAGAATCTAATGTTATCTAGACCAACATACAGCCTCAATGCGTTTTATACACACATTCAGTTTTGTTATAATTTCAAATTCCAATTATTATATTTTTAGCTCAATTTCTGTTTATTCCTTTAGTACTGACAAAATAAAGTACACATTGAAAGTAAACTATATGGCCTGACCAGGAGGTGGTGCAGTGGATAGAGCGTCAGACTGGGATGCGGAAGACCCAGGTTCGAGACCCCAAGGTCGCCAGCTTGAGCTCGGACTCATCTGGTTTGAGCAAAGCTCACCAGGTTGGACCCAAGGTCGCTGGCTCGAGCAAGGGTTTACTTGGTCTGCTAAAGGCCTGCAGTCAAGGTACATATGAGAAAGCAATCAATGAACAACTAAGGAGCCACAACAAAGAATTTATGATTGATACTTCTCATCTCTCTTAGTTCCTGTCTGTCTGTCCCTCTCTCTGACTCTCTCTCTGTCTCTGTAAAAAAAAATATATATATATAATCTCATGGTTATATAGATATATGAAATATGTGGAATGTTTTAAGTAATAATGCTTAAGTAAAATTAAGCCAGTCTTATTTTTCAAGTTTATACTATGAAAGATCAATTTCTGTAATTAGTAGTTTCATGTGGCAAAAACCATGGGATTAGCTATTCAGAATTATATTAAGAGCTATTAAATAAGTGATTATAAGATTTTTTCCATTCATAAAACATTTCCTCTTACTCAAGAAGTATGTCAAAATTATTTTGTCCCAAAATGTCTTAATAATGGTCTAGAAAAATAAACCCTAGGAGAATTTCCAATGAAAATGCTAATGGCAGCAAGTGACCATGCATAGCATCAACTATCACATAGTGGCCTATAAGGACAATGACAAATTTCTGGTATAAACAAGAAAACAAGACAAAACAAAACAAACACACACAAAAAAAATTAAAAAAAAAAACAGATCTCCAAATTGTGTAGACTCAAGATAAAGGAAAAGAGGAAATATATGCTTCAAAACTATTTTATTAGTAAAAAAATCCAATACTTTTGTTTTATTTCAAAATCCCTACAAATCATGAATGAGTGATGATTTACCTCCCTCAATTCACACACTGTCAATCATATCTCAGGCACTTCTTTGGAATCTGTAAATAAGTTGAATGTTATGGAACAGAGCTATTACCAATATTATACATACTCTCACTTAAAGCTTCCTAGAGTGGTAAAGCAGCTTAGAAATATTTGATCCAAATTACCTCCCATATGTAGACATTCCTTCTGCCAACCTTGCCAAGTTGAATGCTTATAACAACAACAAAAAAGGAAGCTGTACATTTATTAGGGAAATGCAAAATTTCCTCAATGCAACAAATTCAAATGGTATTTTGTAAGTGTAATTGTTGCTCTTAAAAACCTTATTTAAAGCAACAGCAGATTGACAAAATTGAGAAGCGAGGTAGAGTGTGATCATATGTGTGTGTTATAAGCACGTGTGTTTTATTAACATTGATGAATCTGATGGCAAGGCCTGCTTAAATCTGTGTTTTGATAAAAACCACTCTTTTAATTTAAGGTAGTAAGATTAACTTTTGCTTCACAATCACAATTCACTAAAATGGTATATAATTGTCTGATTTGTTTAAGTTAGGTTCCTGGAAATGTAGTCTTCCTGCTAGCTGTTAAATCAATCTGCCATGTGTTTAGTAAAGAGTCCTAGAGTTTACTATATAGTGCCTGGCATTTTTCTGATTGTTCTCATATCCACGTACTTGTCTTCCTTCTCCCTGCTCTATTAGTGGCTGACTACCATTGAGAAGCACTGGAAACAGACTGCAGTGTGCAGGGCTGGGTGAGAAAGCAGATTAGTTCTGTCCCATTTTCTCTCCACATCTGTAGAATCTGGAGCAGCGTCTCTTTCTTATCCATAGTTCCAGCTCCTCCAAGCAGATTCCCCTGTGCTTCTGCTGAGTGGCCACAGAGTCTGAGCTACGGTGTTAGCTCCTTCATTTGTCTCTTCATCCCTCAGAATGAATGATTGCTGTTTCCTGGGTTTGCTAATCCCTGATTGCCTCACTACTATATGCACTTCTAGCATTTCTAGGCATATTTGTATTTAAGTTCCTTTTATTTTTTTAGTGAGAGAGACAGAGACAGAGAGAGATGAGAAGTATCAATTCTTCATTGCGGTACCTTAGTTGTTTATTGATTGCCTTCTCATATGTGCCTTGATCTGAGGGCTAGAGCAGACTGAGTGACCCCAGACTCAAGCCAGTGACCTTGGGCTTCAAGCCAGCGACCTTTGGGTTCAAGCCAGCGACCATGGGGTCATATAATCCCACCATGGGGTCATGTCTATAATCCCATGCTCAAGCCGGCGAGCCACACTCAAGCCGGCATCTTGGGGTTTCAAACCTGGGTCCTCTGCATCCCAGGCTGATGCTCTATCCGCTACGCCACCACCAGGTCAGGCTTAAATCCCTTTCTTGAATGGCCTTTGTTGAATTATTTAGCATTCTTTTGGTTTCCTTGCTGGACACTGACTAAACCACTACCATTCTTAGATGATGGACAAGTTAAATGACAATATAGAGAAATAAATGTATTATATTAATATGTGCTGTAACAAGTTATGCAAAACAAACAAACAAAAAAAGAATAGTGACAATAATAAAAATCTGGCAATAATACTTCAAGGTGCTACTTTAGAGTTTCTGTTCTAAGAAAGAAAGATCTGAGCTGATAGTCACAGTTTCCCTCAATCACAACTAAAAGGTTGAATAAAATATTTACAATAAAAATTTAGTAAATAGTTCTTAAAACATAACCATATTTTTATATTTTATATATAAGTTGTAAAATAAAATCCAAAATACCATATTCAGATCTGCTAGAATTTTCTGGAATTTCTCAAAGAAAAATGTCTAATAATAAACATTCTTTAGAAAACACACTCACTTAAGTAACTCAGATAAGATTAACTTCAATAAAGAAATAAATATGGCATTCCTTCCTCTTTTTTCACCAATAACATAGAAATTTTTGGTTCTTTCTGATACAAACCTCTAGCACATTTTTCATTATTATTAAGTGCAACTTCCTGGAAATAGAGAATTTTGAGCCCTTTGATTTAACGGTATATTGCTATTAGAGAGTAATTTAAAAATAAAAAAAATAATATTTCTTCTTTAAGACATTTCATCATTTACTACATTTACTCTTGCAGTATATATATAATTTTACCTTGTGGCAAGAGTAACTAAGACAAAATATTTTCTTTCACTATATTTGTGATGCTTAGAAGTGGTTCATATTTAAAGTTTATTCTTTCACCTTGAAGAATCTGACAAGGACAAACAGTTCATATATCAGGAAATACCCTGAACTGTGAGGTGAGTCTCTCCCACTTTGTGTACACAGTGTCCTACAGAGGTGACTATAATGACTGTAATACATCATCTGGAAATGGGTCTGCAGAAACAGGATGAATCCTCGTCCCAGGGACAAAGGTTATTTATTTCTGCTGTTTTGATAGGAGCTGCTAGAAGCATTTTTCTAATGGTCCTAATGAGCCTCTGAAGACCTTGCTTCTTGTCTGATTTCTTACAGTATCTAAAAATAGAAGTCAGTATTTGTGCAGCAATAGAGCTAGATAAATAGATTCAGGAGCATTCCACAAACCACTTCATGTTGTTTGTTGTGGTTTGTTTTGTTGGGTTTTTCTGCCCCTGAATGAACTTCAGGAGAGTTTAAGCTTTTATTCTGTGCTTATTCTTGATCTCTTCAGGAAACACCAATAGATGATATAAAATATACATAATATATGCTAAAAGAGTGATTCATATCATTTGGATCTTAAAGGTACCACACTTTATAGCCATGTCCACGATCATTCAAATTATTTTAATCTTATCTTCTGATTATTTATTTAGGACACTCACTACCATGACTTCTGAATATTAAATATAGAAACTGCTCCTTGGGTGAATACTTTTGTTTACTACATAAATATTACCTTGACAGTACTCTTGGCAATTTTATTATTTTGGAATTATGCAAAGTAGTTTAGCTTTAGTTATTTTCAGAATTCTTCCTTTAACGAGAAATTATTCATTACACTTTTTAAAATTAGGAATAGAAAATACTTGGCTTAAAATAGGATTGGAGTGCTTCAGACAGTGATTCTGGGAGATTTTTTAAGCTAGGCCCCATCAACATGACAAACCAGTGGGTGACCAGATATCCCATACTAGTCAATTATCAGCATAGGTATGAGATTAGAATATTCCATCCCAGGAGGATTCAAACCCTTAGAAATATGTGTTCAAAACTTATTATGACATAAACTTAATTTGAAAGGGAGAGACAACTTAATGAATACCTTTTCGAATAACTAAAATTATTATGTATTTATATTGAAAGATTTATGGTTTAGAGAAAAATATATAAATCTATTATATAAACCTTAGTGGTTCAGTAACTTTGTCAAGCCACTTGGCATTTCATGGTTTTATTTTTACTTCTGAAAGGACATATGACAAGGCACATTTCCTCTGTCATGTCACTTTCTGTATCTGATTGTTAACCTCGTCCCTCCTTTTCCTGTTTTTCTCTACTAAAAATCATCTGAGTTTTTTCTTTGCTAAGCTAATCACTTCATCGTTTTTAACCAGTCCCCTAATCTCCATCTCCTCTAACAGCTGTCAATCTGCTCTCCATATCTATGAAACTGTTTCTATTTTGTTTGTTAGTTTTCAACTGCATCAGGCAGTTGAAAATAGTTCCAGACTCAAGCATCAGCCCTAGATGGGGTTGTTGGGTTAGATTTCACATATAAATGAAATCATATGGTACTTGACTTTCTCTGAAAGGCTTATTTCACTTAGCATAATATTCTCCAGGCCCATCCACACTGTCAGAAAAGGAAAGGTGTCCTTTTTTAACACCTGAGTAGTATTCCATTGGGTAAATATATCCAAATATTTATCCACTCATCTTCTATCCACTCATGTACCAATGGGCACATGGCTCCTTCCAAATCTTGGCTATTGTAAATAACACTGTAATAAATATATGGGTGCATATGTTCTTTCAAATTAGTGTTGCAGGTTTCTTATATTCCCAGAGGTGGAATTGCTGGGTGGGTCATAAGACAGTTCCATTTTGAATTTGATGAGGTAACTGCATACTACTTTCCACAGTAGCTGCATTAGAACTGCATTCCCACCAACAGTGCATGAGGGTTCCCTCCTCACCAACACTTGTTTGTCAATTGATTGTTGATAGGTGTCAACAATCACCATTCTGACAGGTGTGAGGTGATATCTCACTGTGGTTTTAATTTTCATTTTTCTGACAATTAGGAACATTGAACTTCTTTTCATATGTCTGTTGGCCATCGGTATGTCCTCTTTGGAGAAGAGTTATTTACATTCTTTGCCCATTTCTTAATTGGGCTGTTTGCTTTTGTGGTATGGGTTTTATAAATTTCTTGTAAATTTTGGATAGTAAGCTTTTATCAGATGTATTGAATATATTCTACCATTCAGTAGGTTGTCTTTTCATTCTGTTTATGGTTTCCTTTGCTGTGCAAGAACATTTTAGTCTAATATAGTTCTATTTATTTTTGCTTTTGTTTCCCTTGCTTGAGGTGATATTTCAGAAAAAAATATTGCTACTGGAAATGTCTGAGATTATACTGCCTATGTTTTCTTCTAGGATTTTTATGGTTTTAAATCTAACATTTAAATTTTAATTCATATTGAGTTTATTCTGGATGGATGTAAAAAAGTGGACTAATTTTTTTTTTTTTAATTTTAGTGAGAGAGATTGAGGGACAGACAGGAAGGGAGAGAAATGAAAAGCTTTAATTCTTCATTGAAGCACCTTAGTTGTTCTTTGATTGCTTTCTTATATGTGCCTTGACAGGGGGGCTCCAGCCAAGCCAGTGACCCTTTGCTCAAGCCAGTAACCTTGGGCTTCAAGCCAGTGATCTTTGGGCTCAAGACAGCAACCATGGGGTCATGTCTATGATACCACACTCAAGCTGGTGAGTCTGCCCTCAAGCCAGTGATCTCAGGGTTTCAAATCTGGGTCCACATCATCTCAGGCTGATGCTCTATTCACTACACCACCATCCAGTCAGGAAAGGTAGTACAATTTCATTTTTTTGCATATACCTGTATCTGTCTAATTTTCCCAACACCATTTATTGAGTATACTATCTTTACCCCATTGTATGTTCTTGCCTCCTTTGTCAAAAATTAATTGACTATAAAGGTGTGGGTTTATTTCTGGGCGCTCTTATCTATTTCAATGATATATATCTGTTTTATGGCAACACAATGCTGTTTTGATTACTATGGCCTTGTACTAAAATGTGATATCAGGTATTGTAATTCCTCCAACTCTATTCTTTCACAATATTTCTACTGCTATTCAGGGTCTTTTGTGGTTCTATACAAATTTTTGGAATATTTGTTCTAGTTCTGTGAAACACACCATTGGTATCTTGATAAGAATTTCATGGAATCTATAGATTATTTTTGGTAATTTGTACATTTTAATGATGTTAATTCTTCCTATCCGTGAACATAGTGTATGCTTAACTTATTTGAACCTTCTTCAATTTCTTTCTTTAGTGTCTTATAATTTATGAAGTACAGGTCTTTTACATCCTTGGGTAAATTTATTCCCAGATATTTTATTTTTATTGATGCAACTGTGAATGTGATTGTTTTCTTTGTTTCTCTCTCTCTCTCTGATAGTTTATTATTGGTACATAAATGCAACTAATTTTTGGATATTTATTTTATATCCTGCTAGTTTATTGAATTTATTTATGAGTTCTAGTAGATTTTTTGTAGATTCCTTAGGGTTCTCTATATACAGTATCATATCATCTACAAATAATGACAAATTTACTTTCTCCTTTCTAATTTTGGATGTTTTTTATTTCTTCTTTTTGTATGATTGCTATGGCTATGATTTCTAGTACTATATTGGATCAGAGTAAGTAAAGCAGAAATCCATGTCTTGTTCCTGATTTTAACGGAAACACTTGTAGTTTTCGTCCACTCATAAACACAGACAACAGTTTGATGATTACAAGAGAGATGAGAGGTGGGGGAAGTAGAGCAGGATAGAAGTGGAATAAATGGTAATGAAAAGAGACTTATCCTGGGTTGGTAAACACACAATATAATATGCAGATGATGTATTATATAAAGTTATACACTTAAAACCTTATATAATTTTATTAACAAATGTCTTCCTAATAAGCTCAATAAGAAATAAGTTAAAATTTTAAATCTTTTAAATCTTCTATGTGATTCACTTTTAATTAAAGAGATCATGGAAATATTATCCAAACTTATCAGTAATATTGTAAAGACAAATTTTTTCAACATCCATTATGTACTGAATATATCAAATAAAGCACTGGAGTCCTTACACGTTTTTCAAAAAGGTGCTTTAGGCTCTGGCTGGAGGCTTAGTTGGTAGAGTTTTTGCCAGCCATATGGACATCTTGGGTTTGATTCCTGTTCAAGGCACACAGGAGAAGCGAACATCTGCTTTTCTCACCCTCCCTCTCCCCATTCTCTCTCTCTTCTCCTCCCAACTCCAGTGGGTCCATTGGTTCAAGCATCAGCTCCAGGCACGGAGGATGGCTCAGCTGATCTAAGCCTTGGCATCAGGCACTTGAAAATAGTTCCAAACTCAAGCATCAGCCCTAGATGGGGTTGTTGGGTGGATCTCAGTCAGGGTGCATGCAGAAGTCTGTATCACCATCTTCCTTCCTCTTACCAAATAAATAAATAAATAAATAAGATTTCTCCCTCTTAACAATGAGTTCATGTACATATTTACCTTTTAAGTAAGTGAAATAATTACATGCTTCTCTAAACATAAACCACGGGTTTTATTTTAAGTGAGATTATTTGTCAAATAACACATGCAAACTAAAAATGTTGGTGGGAATAATTCAGACTTTCTTCCACCAAAACTGCATACTAGGAGAGACTATGAGGATTTTTAACTATGTTCGTAATTAGTCTATTTAAATTTTTTTTTACTTTTATTAATTTTTAGAGAGGAGAGAGAATGAGAGAGAGAGAGAGAGAGAGAGAGAGAGAGAGAGAGAAGGGGGAGGGAGGAGCAGGAAGCATCAACTCCCATATGTGTCTTGACCAGGCAAGCCCAGGGTTTTGAACCGGCGACCTCAGCATTCCAGGTTGATGCTTTATCCACTGCGCCACCACAGGTCAGGCTGTAATAGTCTATTTTAAAATGTATTTTACCATTCCGGTAAAGATGTTCTAATTTGATCCCCACCTAAATCATTAAAATTTCTGAAAATGCATACAAAACAGAAGATTTTGTTAAACATCAAATCACAGTACAGGTAGACATTAAAAAAAACTAAAGTGCCTGACCTGTGGTGGTGCAGTGGATAAAGCGTTGACTTGGAAATGCTGAGGTCGCCGGTTTGAAACCCTGGGCTTGCCTGGTCAAGGTACATATGGGAGTTGATGCTTCCAGCTCCTCCCCCCTTCTCTCTCTCTGTCTCTCTCTCCTCTGTCTCTCTCCTCTCTAAAAAATGAATAAATAAAGTAAAAAATAAATAAATAAATAAACCTTCTTAGTAATTTAAAAAAAAAACAAAAAAAAAAACTAAAGAGCCTGACCTGGCAGTGGCATAGTGGATAGAGCATCAGACTGAGATGCAGAAGACCCAGTTCGAAACTCTGAGGTCGGTGGCTTGAGTGCAGGTCCATCTGGTTTGAGCAAAGCCCACCAGCTTGAGTCCAAGGTTACTGTCTTGAGCAAGGGGTCACTTGGTCTGCTGTAGCACTCTGATCAAGGCATATATGAGAAAGCAATCAATGAACAACTAAGGTGCCACAACGAAAAATTGATGTTTTCTTCTCTCTCCCTTCTTGTCTGTCTTTCCCTATATGTCACTTTCTCTATGTTTCTCTAACACAAAAAAATAAAATAAAAAAATAAAAAAGTAAGAAGAAATAAAGATCATTTTATCACTGAGTTAATTAGATATAATCTTAAAGAGTCAGAATAACCTCCCACTGAAATTGAAAATAAAAAGATACAAAAATAGTGCTTATCTGTAGAATATTTAGAAACTTATTTAAGTTTATTATTCTGAAAATTTTTTGTTTATATAATTTGAGAATAACAATTACAAAAAATTGTTTAAAAAATTAAAAATTTTATCTATGGTTTAAATATATTGAAATTTCTGGTCCTGGCCAGTTGGCTCAGTGGTAGAGCATCAGCCTGGTGTGCAGGAGTTCCAGGTTTGATTCTCGGCCAGGGCACACAGGAGAAGCACCCATCTGCTTCTCCACCCTTCCCCCTCTCCTTCCTCTCTGTCTCTCTTTTCCCCTCCCGCAGCCAAGGCTCGATTGGAGCAAAGTTGGCCCGGGTGCTGAGGATGACTCCATGGCCTCTGTCTCAGGTGCTAGAGTGGCTCTGGTCGCAACAGAGCTATACCCCAGATGGGCAGAGCATCGCCCCTGGTGGGCATGCCGGGTAGATCTCGGTAGGGCCCATGCGGGAGTCTGTCTGACTGCCTCCCTGTTTCCAGCTTCAGAAAAATACAAAAAAATAAATAAAAATAAAAAATAATTTTTTATGCTTTTTTTCATTAAGAAGTTTGATTATAATAAATTATTTCTATTGCCTTTTTCTGTTGAGAAGCTCCATTTATTTTACTTAACATGGGTGGGTAACTTACTCTTATGAACTATATTATTTTAAATATTTATGTTGCAAAAATAATGATTCTTATTCTATTGCCTATTACAATGGGAGTATTATGTAACTAGCCCATAACTCTTTCATTTAGAACTGGTGCCACATAAATTACATGTAAGGATAAACTGTAGTAACATTTTAAAATACGCTATTTTTCAAACTCCAGAAATTTATCTACTCTGCTAATAAATATACAATAACAACAATATTTTCCTTTAATTGTATATCATTTATAGTAATGCCATCTATTAATTATCCATCAGTTATAAATAGAGACAAAATTATTTCCCTCTCAATCATAAATTTTAATTGTATGGTACAATACTGACTAATTTACTATATAAAATCAGATGTACTTCATTTAAATCACACAATAAGAAATAAAATACTTAAAAAACATGGTCTAATATATTTTAAATGAATAAATAGAAAAGGTAATAAAAGATATTTTGATAAAATTTTACCTTCAATATACATTTAAAGCTGATAAACAGAATACACAGAAATCATGTAAGCAGTCACATTATTGAGGGTTCTTTTAAATTTATTTTAAAAAACTCTTTACCTGTCTCTTCTTGGACAAAAAAAAAGATTCATAAAATAACAAATAGCTACACTTTGCTTCAACATTGACCAAGACCATATTCTTCTCCATAAATGCAATTAAAATAATCTTTGGAGTTCTCTGTAGGATTGTAGCCAGGAAATGTGTTGTCCTCAATGGAAAACGGAAAGAAATTGTTTAGGGTGACCCAAGGGTGTATAACTAGAAGTAATGGTATGAAATAAAGTAATAAGAAAATTTAAGCTGATCTTCAGATCGATATCCTAATTTTATTAGGCTATACAACTCTCTCCCAAGGGAAATGATAAAAGCCCCATTATGTCAGTCACTTACAATTAACCAGGCAGAATACTCTAGGACATAATGTAAAAAGTAATTCTGCATTGCCAGAATCAGATGGAAGAGATGATCTAACAGGTCTTTTCAATCATTAATTTCCATGGTCTGTGAACTAGTGATTGTGGCTGCAATTAGCACTCTTTAATTGAAAGTGCTATTTCAATACACTAGCTTCCCTGCAGCTAAAAAACCTGGACCTTATTCAAAGTAAAAAGGGGAGGAGGACTGGAGCCAAACCAAACTACAATAAATACACTTAGAAGTGACAAATAAAAGGAAATTCTAACGGTGACAGAGCTACTATACATAGCTGTTCAGTCTTTTTTTTTTTTTTTCTCCTCTTACAAAGAAACTTTGGTAGCTATCCCAGTATTATTCTTTTCCACTCAAATATCATTGTGACTCACTGATTTATTTTCAAGATCGGGGATAATGAATGTTTGGAGAGTGTAAGGCTTGGCTCCCTAGTTAGCCAACCAAAATTTGTCCACGTCTTTATTCTCCCCATTTGTATGTTATTTTAAAAAGCAATTTCTAAAAATTTCAAATATACATATTAATTCCCAGTGATGAGTATAAAACTAAAGTGTCCAGAGCAATAAAGTACAGGATCTCTAAATCACCTGACATCCTTAGTAGCTATCTATGTCATGATTTAAAAAAATTATTTAACTTTTGTTTTGATCTGTGAATTATTTATTTCTTCTTATCAGCAAAAAATGGGAGAAATGGAAAAGAGCAGTTCTATATTACTGACTCTGATTCTGAAAAATAAATATCAAAATAAGAATGAGAGTAACAGTTAACTATTATACCTTCTAGAAGTAAATATTTCAAAAAAAGTAAGATGAACACTGAATAGCAGAAGAGTTACCCAAGGAAATGAGAAAAACATTTTCACATCAATAACTATGATCATAGACGTTTATCTGACATTTGCAAAAAGGCTGAATAAAAATTTGTATGTACTTTTATTTATATAAAATAAAACAAAAAACAGACTGGCAATATGTTTTCCTAATTCTTCAAATAAAATAATTCTTATGTTTTTGAACCCTAGTCATTACTAAACCATAGTTCTTCTCTCAATAAGCATCTAAACCTAACGAAGGGGAAGAGGTAAAAGCATGATCTGAATATAGCATCAATTATAATCAAATAATTTAATAAATAAAACTGCATAGGACAGAACGATTAATTTACCTGATGATTCAAAGACAAAGCCATATTTTGCTAATCTGTCAAAATATGTATATGTGTCTGTATTGTGAAAATATAAAACGCCGCTTTTGTTAAAGCAGAATGAACAATTACTACATGTTAAAGTGTAGTACAAAATATTTGGGGGACCTGACCAGGAGGTGGCGCAGTGGATAGAGCGTCGGACTGGGATGCGGAAGGACCCAGGTTCGAGACCCCGAGGTCGCCAGCTTGAGTGCAGACTCATCTGGTTTGAGCAAAGCTCACCAGCTTGGACCCAGGGTCGCTGGCTCAAGTAAGGGGTTACTCGGTCTGCTGAAGGCCCGCGGTCAAGGCACATATGAGAAAGCAATCAACGAACAACTAAGGTGTTGCAACGCGCAATGAAAAACTAATGATTGATGCTTCTCATCTCTCTCCATTCCTGTCTGTCTGTCCCTATCAATCCCTCTCTCTGACTCATTCTCTGTCTCTGTAAAAAATAAAATAAATAAAAATTAAAAAAAAATATTTGGGGGAAAAATTGTTGTAACTGCTCACAAAAATTAGGGGATATTTCATCACTTCATATTCATTTTGAAATATCCCTTAATTTTTGTGAACCGTATATATTCCCAAAGGAAAGAGTTTAGGAAAAAGTGGTAAGAATATAGATAGAAACAATAGACCAAGGATTCTAAATATTATGGACTCCATTCATTGGCAATAGAGAACCATTAAAACATTCTGTGTTTGCTTGTTTGTTTGTTAGTTGGTTTAACTGGGCACTACCATGGTCAAATATGCATAATGCAAAGATTATTTTGATGAACAAAATGGAAAGAGGACATTGTTGAAACCCTGGAGACCTGTTTAAAGGCTAATGCAACAACATAAACAGAAAGGTAGAGAAAGCATTCTCTTTTCCCAAAATTCCTTCTAATTGAATTTATCCCCCTCAACTTCTTAAAAAAAAATACTAGAAAGATACTGCCAGCTTTTGGATAAGTATGGATCTATTATAATTCAGGGGAAATCAAATCTAATTAGGCTGAAAGAGATAAAATAAAGTTTATCCATGTCACTTATGGCAAAATAACCAGCACAATAACCTTGAAGAATTAGTACATACAGCAGAAAGCTGAATTTTACAAAGCTATCAGATGGCAGCAAAAACCACCATGTAATCTAAGGAAGTACTAAGTACCAAAATTGGCCTAAGGAACAGCTGCTGTTGTGAATTTAATGGAGCAAGAATGGGATCTAGTGCTGTTTCTCAGCTATTAGCCTAGAATACTGAAGAGGCAAAAGCTTTGAAAACCACAGTGAGTGCTTTAACTGAAAGCAGCATCATTCAATATCAGAAAGGAACATTGCAAAAAAGATTCTTCTGAAGATAGGAAACCTGCATTTTTGTATGATCACCTTTAGATTTTTTTTTCAGTCACATTTTCTTTGATAGCAGGAACATGAGCTTAGCAACGTGAACATTCATCTCATAGAGCTCAAGTAGCTATAGGCACCTTTAATGGAACACTCTTTTAATCATTTTTGAAACCACCTCTGTCACTGAGTACTACCTAGGTGTGAACTTTTGCTTTTTAAACCAGTTGTACTGCTAATTTATTTTCCACATTTAAACTCACCTTTATCACAAACACTAGAACTTTCCCCAAACCTGCTACTATAGAATGAACCTTACTAGAGAGGAAGCTTAAACTTTTATCTTTGAAGGTATTTTCACATGTCAGATGTTTCTATAGCAATTGCTTCTACAATTATTATTGAGCAAGCTCCAGTATGGTTAATGCTACAAACTGTTTATATAGCCTTTCTCTTCATATCCAAAAATGAATATATATTATCTTAAAAGCTTCTCTGGAACCTACTGGTACCTCATTTACCACACATGACCTTATAGCCCAAGGTCACTAAAGCACATAGAAGAGAATAAATCTAAGAACTCTTAGAAATTCCTAAACATCCACATATAAACTTCCTTTCGCTTATATCCATTTTTCTTGCTTTTGTTCCATTTCCATTAGAGAAAATGTCGTTCTGTGTGCATGTAGATAATGTTAAATATTACGAGGTATCCAGAGCTAAAAATGGGGAAAAAAAGGATACCCGCAAAATTAAGCTCTTCCAAATCATGAGCACAAGTTGACATACTCTATGTGTCTCATATACTAATGTTTCTCAACCAATCTTTCTTGACATGTGAAACTTTTTGGTATGAGAGACAACTGGGACAAGATTGCAAAATATTGCACTTTAGAAATAAATTTTTAATAAATATATAATATATTCATATATATATTTGAAATGCAACTGTTAATATATTTATTAAATAAATATATATAAATATCAATATTGTACTGGATATAAATATTTCTTAAAAACATGCCACATATTGATGTTTAAAAATATATAACAATATAATATAATATACATAATACATATTTAATATGTATTAATATTTATATTATATATAGAAAATATATATTTATATACATAGTTTAAATATATAAATATACATTTATATATTACAACATATACTATATATATATTCAGCCAGTTGACCTGAACTTGTTAAATCATAAGCTCTTAGAAGAAAATAAAATCTCCCAAGAGATGCAAGTCATAATCATCTTTGTCTCTATGACCTTACTTTCTTATGTCTTGGGAAGCTGATTTATAATAGACAGTGCTAATGCCAGGTTTACTCTGCAAAGCATAAGTTGTTTTTGACCATTTTGATGGGGATAGTGTTAACTAGGTATTAAGCAACTTATCTAAGGTCACAACCCTGTTTGTTTGAATTAGTAAAAATTTTCATATTTGAAAACGTTTTTTAGCTAATATTCTATGTATTTGCTTTATATTATATGCTTCAAATATATTTTCTTTACTTCTATATAAAAGGTATAATTATCTTGTTGTGTTTTTTTTTCAAGATAAGAAAACCAAGATTGAACCTGATTGGCCTTGGAAATAAAGAATGGGTCTAAGAAAACCCTTAGCATATTCACCATCACTGGCCTGGACAACACTACCATATAAATGAGCTGTAGGCATGGCAGCAGGCTTTAGTCACTATAGCAGTGAGGAAGCGAGCTGGTTGTCACTTACCACTGTGCCTCTCTCAATTTCAGAAAGTGGAGTCTGGCACCACAAGCAGAGGGGAGTTGAAGAAGCATCAGTTCAGTGACCTCATATTCATGACATCTTCAAGTAGCATCTCCTGTAAAAAATATTTAAGCTATCATCAAATGAATAATACAGTGAAAGTCTTGTCCATAAGACTGTCAAAGAGAAGTTAAGTCAGGATGCAATTTCGTGATCTAGGCAATGGAGAGATTATGGAGTTTGACGTTGTTGACGGGGATTAGATACAGCAGCAGCTTAATGCTAGAGTTGGTCTTCTAAGGCAATCAACAGGTAGCTGATCACAACCATCATAGATATTAACCACTCCAAATTAACAACAGCACCAGCAACACAATGATAATGAGAAAGGTAAATTCAAGGATGGCTCCAGGAAAGCAAACCAATAATGCCATCATTATGAAAAACGATGATGACTGTCACCTTATTAAATGTGAGGTCACTCGGAAGGCTGACAACTATGGCTAAGGTAAACAAAGTAGACCAGTAGGACAGAACATACACTAAGCCTGCTGATGACCACTCTGCAGAGGGCCCTTCTTACCAATGACATCTTAGAGCATCAATAAAGAGAAAGAGGAAAGTTAAGAAAATGAAACCCAGAAAAAACAGTCACCTCAATTTTGGTACTGCTACATCTTCAATTATCCACCCAGATATAAAAAAAAAAACCTCTAAATTACAGGATGACAAAGGGAAGAAATGTAGCACATCAATCATCTGGAGAAAAAAATCCCTTAGCCCAGCAAACCCTAAACTCATGCTACCCAATTATGATCTAGGAACCAGCATCATCAGCATCTCCTAGCACCTGGTTAGAGACGCAGAACACTCAGGACCCACCTGAGACCTACCAAATCAGAATCTGCATTTTAACAAGATTTCTAGATGATATGTATATTTGCCAAACTTAGGAAGCACTGCCTTAACTCATAAAGGGGCAAAGAGACATTAGCATCAGATCCACCAGATGAGCAAAAATACATTTTCTCTGTGGCTGTGCAAGGATTTATAGACTAAATACTGTCTTAGCAACTTAACCTTCATCAAGTTATGTTATTCAGCTAGAAGTAATTGACATGAAATTAAAGCAATGATATTTGAACTACTAGGACAGAAAAAGTTCAGAATGTTAGCAAATGTTTAAAATGTATAAATTTGTAACCCTGGCCAGCTCAGTTGGTTCAAGTGTTGTACCAATACACCAATGTTGCAGGTACTATCCCTGGTCAGGGAAAATACTAAAATCAACCAGTAAATGCATAAATAAGTGAAACAAGAAATCTCTCTCTCTCCCCCTTACCCTCTCTCTAAAATCAAAAATAAATAAATAAATAAAATGTATACATTTTTATAGGTTACTACTTTTGGAATTTTTCAATTGGTTTGATAAATCTTTAAATAACATGTAAAATAATAATAAATATGGCAAAAATAAAATTAAATACACTTCCTTTTATAAGAAAAAGTAAATGCAAATGAATATGGCTTTTGTTATTCTTGGGAATCAGTTTTCCATGTAGGAGACATACTCTACAAATATGTCTTAAAATATTTGGTAAACAAACAAACAAACAAACTGAAATCCTAAACTTTAATTGGAATTACTAGTTTAGAGATGGTGAAGTACTTAGATTAAAAAAGGTCATTATTTCTTCAGTTTACTCTCAAATGTTTTAGCAAAGTAATATTAAAAAGTATAATATACAGTTGTATTTATCCATATATATCGATACACATAGGTGAATGGGTAAATAGATAAATAAAACATAAGTCACAATATGTTAATAATTAGTAAATCTAGGAAAGGTACAGAATATGTTGCCCCATGGAAAGCAAAGACAACCATCAAAGTCTAGTAGAGCTGCATTATAAACTCCCTTGAAAAGTCTCAGTACTGGACAGTTGGCTCAACAGTAAAATCTCTGCAGGTGGATGTCCTTGTTCAATTACTTGTCAGGGCACACAGGAAAAGCGACCATCTGCTTCTCCACCCCTCCACCCCTATCTCCCGCTCTTTGTCTACTGTGGCCATGGCTTCATTGAGCAAGTTGACTCTGGGTGCTGAAGATGGCTCCAGGGTCTTGCCTCAGGAATTAAAATAGCTTGGTTGCTGAGCAGCAGAGTAGCAGAGTGGTAGAGCAGCAGCCCCAGGTAGGCAGAGCATCTCTCCTCCTAGGGCACTTACAACCGGGTGGATCCCGGTGGGGGTACATGTGGAAGTCTATAAATCTGCCTCCCCGTTTCTCACTTAATTAAAAAAACAAATAAATATAACCACTCCAGTATGTTGAAATATATAATGTCTAATTCCATGAGTTTATCAAGATACAAAACTATTTTAAAATTCTCACTCTTCCCTTTTGCCCAGGCCTTGAGCAAAGTCTCTTTCTCTCTCTATCCCCCACCCTCTTTGCCCACCTTCACCTATCCACCACCACCACCACCGTTTTTCCTCTGGCCTTTTTTTTTTTTTTTTGACAGAAACAGAGAGTCAGAGAAAGGGACAGATAGGAACAGACAGACAGGAAGGGAGAGAGATGAAACATATCAATTCTTCGTTGAGGCATCTTAGTTGTTCATTGATGGCTTTCTCATATGTGCCTTGATGGGGGTGGGGGCACTACAGTAGAGCCAGTGGCCCCTTGCTCAAGCCAGAAACCTTTGGGCTCAAACCAGCGACCCTGCTTACTCAAGCTGATGAGCCTGGCGCTCAAGGCGCAACCTAGGGGTTTTGAACCTGGGTCCTCTGTGTCCCAGTCGTACATTCTATCCAGTGCGCCACCACCTGGTCAGGCCTTCTGGCTATTTTTAAAAGTTAAACTTGTAAATCTGTTAATAAAGGACATAAATAACAACAATAATATCAACAAAAAAATCAACAGTGGGAGTAGATAAAGGGTAATATTTGAGAGGGCAGTTGAAGTGGATGAAGGAACAGGGGCTTAGCCTTCATAAAGAGCACATGCTTTTAAAGTGGTGAGGAAACTTTAGGATTATAATAAAAAAGTAGGTCAAGCTTAGATGTTTAATAGAGATAAAATAAATTTATCTATCAAATTAAAAATATCTAATTACAATTTTACATAGACAAAAGTTACAAATGTTAATTCTATACTTTCACAAACTTTCACAAATATAACCAGCACCCAGATTACTAAACAGAAAATAAGCAGCACCCCAGAAGCCCTTTTACGTGGGACTGATGAAATCAAGCAATAATGGAAAATCAGTATGATGATATTAACTTTACTAAAGGAGAAAAAGGAAGCAAGAGAGAAGGAGAAAAAGAGGGCTCCTTGGAGCAAGAGCAAGTGGCCGGTAGCAGTGCCAGAAGCCACCAGCGCAAGGCTGACGGTAATAGGAGCTCCTGACTGGCTTCCAGTAGCAGCAGGAGCAGGAGGCCCACGTGGGGAGAGAAGCAGAAGAAACAGCTAGAGCATAACCCGTGGTGTCCGCAGAACCTGGACACAGCTAGCAGTACAAAGCTGCAGGAGCAGGACAGCCTGGCCCAAACCTGCAAGACCATCATGTGTCCATATGCAGGATCTCGGAACTGCAGTGGAGCGTGGTCAACCAGGACAGGAAAGTGAAATGCCTAGAGGCTGAGAAGCAGGAGCTGAAGGAGCAGCTGGACGAACAGCCCCCCAAAATGGCAGGAAGCCAATTAGAATTTTCAGGAAGTCCCTGCGAGCCTAGAAGTGAAGGCAGACCAGGAAAGCACTGCTAAGGATTTGGGGCCGAAGCTGTCCGTGCAGGAGCTCAATGCTGCGCTTGTAAAGAGCATGAAGTCTGGCCCTGGCCGGTTGGCTCAGTGGTAGAGCATCAGCCTGGCGTGCAGAAGTCCCGGGTTCGATTCCTGGCCAGGGCACACAGGAGAAGCGCCCATCTGCTTCTCCACCCCCACCCCCTCCTTCCTCTCTGTCTCTCTCTTCCCCACCCACAGCGAGGCTCCATTGGAGCAAAGATGGCCCGGGCCCTGGGGATGGCTCCTTGGCCTCTGCCCCAGGCGCTAGAGTGGCTCTGGTTGCGACAGAGCGACGCCCTGGAGGGGCAGAGCATCGCCCCCTGGTGGGCAGAGCATCGCCCCCTGGTGGGCGTGCCAGGTGGATCCCGGTCGGGCGCATGCGGGAGTGTGTCTGACTGTGTCTCCCCGTTTCCAGCTTCAGAAAAATACAAAAAAAAAAAAAAAAGAGCATGAAGTCTGTTGAACTGGTGCGGCTGCTCAAAATGGAGGAGGTGCCAAAGCCCCTAAGGGGGAGAACGCCTACTTGCAGGGGGACCTACGGCTTTCTTGGGGGGAGAAGTGGGGGGCTGCGCAGAAGCTGGGGCATCAGCGGAGATGCAGGGGATTGTCACTTGGGACTGAGCTGGGGAAGAAGCTGCAGGTGAAACTGCAAAGCTGGGAGAGACCAGGGGCTTGAACTTTATGGCCCAGAATACCTTTTCAGGATCGTTGTTGAGCTTCCACGGAGAGAGCGTGACCCCCTTGGAGGACAGGAGCTGCTTCATCACAGCTGTTCACCGGGGTGGGAGAAGGTCAGGCCACCGCCCCAGGAAGTGGTGCCAGGTCAGCTCACCGGCTGGAGGTGAGGAAGAAGCAGGAGAATCACTGGCCCTTGTCAGGAAACTTCAGAAACCGGGCCTGCTGCTGAAGATAGTGGGGAAACTGAGGCCCAGAGAGCGTGGCTTTGCCCAAGCCCGTAGTAAGCGAGGAGCAGAGCGCCCGCCTAGGCCCCTCTCAGAAGCTCGCACGCGCTGCTCTGGCGTGGCAGGTTCGCCGCCTGCAGGCTCCTCAAACGTGCAGCTCTGTTGTCGACCCCCTTCCTGCTGGCACTCAGTGGGTGTTTGGGAACATCAAAAGGACCTGCGGCGAGATAGAGGACTTAGGTGTGTCGATTTTTTATTGATATACTTTTAAATTAGCAACTTGGAAAACGGTTTTAATTGCCTTTGCTTCCAACACTGAAAATGAAAAGGAGTGCAGCTCTTTGCAGCGGCAGAGGGCAGGAAGGTGAGCAGCGGCGGGCACGAGAGCCCAAGACCAGGACTAGGATCTACCCTAGGATTCGAGGGAGGTAGGAGATATCTTTTCTTTCTTATTCAGGTCTTGGAGTTGTGTAAACACGGGTAGGTTTAGGACCCTCTGGCTGTTCCCGATTTCCCATGTTCCTCCCAGCACCTATCAGCTTAGTTCTTGCACCACCACCTGTTCTGGAAGGCCTGTACACCCTGTCCTCCAGAGCACACCATGCAAGGGCTTCCTCACTCCCAGTACTGTCGCCTTCCTCCGCCAGGGCACAAGGCTGGGGCTGCTTGGCCCGCACTGGACTGTTGGCTCTTTCTAGCTGTCTTCTACAGACTTGAATGTGCATTCCTTTGTAAAAAAAAAAAAATCGCAATATGCTCGCCAGTACGTGCATATTTTAAAAGCATGTATGTGACCCATGTCAAAAATATAACAATTAAATATTTGGAAATAAAACAAAATATAATTACCTATAATTTAATTAAATATGGGATTTAAAAATTATTGTGGTATAATTGAAATATAATATGTTAATTTCAGGTGAACAACATAATTTGATATTTGTACATATTGTAAAATGATAGACATGATAAGTCTAGTTAACATCTGTCAGCATACATACTTACACATTTATCTTTCAGGTGATAAGAAGTTTTAAGATTTACTATCTTAGAAACTTCCTAATTTAAAATACAGTACTATTAACTATAGTCACCATGTGTACATTACATCCCTTTGGCTTATTTTATAACTGGAAATTTGTATCTTTTGACCCCCTTCAATCATCCCTACTTCTTTCTACCATTTTTTTTCTCTGTATTTGTGAGCTCAGGTTTTGTTTGTTATTTATTTTAGTGTGTTTTTTTTAATTCCATCAATGTGAGAGCATACAGTATTTGCTTTCTCTGTCCAACTTATTTCACTTAGCATAATGACTTCAAGTTTCATCTCTTTTGTCATAAATAACAAGATTTTATTCTTTTTATGGCTGAATAATATTATACTCTGTGTGTGTGTGTGTGTTAATATGTTTTCTTTATTTTTTCATCCAATGGTGGACACTTAAATGTTTTCATGTCTTGGATAACGTAAAGCTTAGATAATGTAATATGATGTAAAACAAACCTGCTAGTGCACATATCTTTTCAAATTAGTGTTTTGGAGGTTTTGGTGGAGTAAATACCCAGAGGTAGAATTGCTTAATCATGTGATGATACTTCTATTTTTAATATTTTGAGGAACACCCTAACTGTTTCTATAGTGGCTGTACCAGTTTACATTCCCACCAAACGTGCACAGGGGTTCCTTTTTCTCCAAATCCTTGCCAACAACTGTTACTTCTTGCTTTTTGATAATGGCCATTCAAATGGGTGAAGTGGTATGACATTGTGGTTTTGATTTGCATTTCCATGATAATTAATTATGTTGAACATCTTTTCATGTACCTGTTGGCCATCCATATGTCTTCTTTTGAAACATGTCTATTCAGATCCTCTTCCCATTTTAATTGGTTTTATCTTTTTGCTATTGAGTTGTATAAGTTTTTTATATATTGCAAATATTAATCCCTTATCAGATATATTATCTGCAAATATCTTCTCCCATTCATTTTTTTATGGTTTCCTTTGCTGTGCTGAAGCTTTTTAGTTAATGTACTGTAGTTCCACTTGTTAATTTTTGCTTTTATTGCATTTGATTTGATGTCAATTACACAAAAAAATAATAATCATTATTAAGACCGATGTCAAGGAGCTTACTGACTATGTTTTGTTTGTTTGTTTTTCTAGGAATTTTATGATTTTAGATCTTTAATCATTTTCCATTAGTTTTTGTGTATGGAGTAAGAAAATGGTACAATTTTATTCTTTTGCATGTGGCTGTCCAGTTATCTTAATATCATTTACTGAAGAGATTGCCCTTTTCCCACTGTTTATTTTTTACTTTATTGTCATAAATTAATTGACTACATATCCATGGATTTATTTCTTGTCTCTCTAATTTGTCCTGTTGATCTGTGTGTCTGTTTTTATGCCAAATACCATATGATTTTGATTACTATAAATTTATAATATACTGAGAAATCAGGAAGTATGATGCCTCTAGCTAGGTTATTTTTTTCTCAAGATTGCTTTGGCTATTTGGTATTTTTAGAGTTCCATACATATTGATATTTTTGGATTATTTGTTCTATCTGTTAAATATACCATTGGAATTTTGATAGGAATTGCATTGAATTTGTAGATTGTTTTAGGTTGCAGGGACATTTTAACTTTTTCTATCCATGAGCACAGAATATATTTTCAATTATTTGTGTCTTCTTTCATTTCTTTCATCAATCTTTGACAATTTTTCATGAGCAGGCATGCTAGTCTTGTTCCTGATATTAAAGGAAAAGTTTTCAGATTTTAACATTGATTATTATGTTAACTGTTGACTTGTCATATAACACCTTTGTTATGTTGAGATACATTCCCTCTACATTAATTTTTTGAGAGGTTTTCTAATAAATGGATGTTGAATTTTCTCAAATTTTTTTTCTGTATCTATTGAAATTATCATATATTTATCTTTTATTTTGTTAATATAGTTTATTACAAAGATTGAATTACAGATATTGAGCCATTCTTGCATCCTTGATATAAATTCCACTTAATCATGATGTGCTAACAACCTTTCCGTGTATTGTTAAATTTGGTTTGTTAATATTTTGTTAAAGATTGTTGCATGGATGTTCATTAGGAATATTAGTGTGTAGCTTTCTCCTGGAATCCTTTTCTCATTTTAGTATCAGAATAATACTTGCTTCTTAAAATAAATTTGGAAGTGTTCCCTCAGTTTAATTTTTTTATGAGAATTTAAGAAGGATTGGTAATAATTTCTGCTTGAATGTTCGGTAGGATTCACCAGTGAAGCTGTCTGGCCCTGGACTTTGTTTGTGTGTGGGAAGGGGGTGACGGAATGATTGTTGATTCAATCTCCTTAAATTAATCTCTTTAGATTTTCTGTCTCTTCATGATTCAGTGTTGGCAGGTTATGTATTTACAGAAATTTATGTATTTCTTATGTGTTGTTAGCATTTGAAAAAATTAAAACCACTGAAGGAAACATATTCATAAGGAAAATATTCACATCCAATTATATTCAGAGAAAATGTACATCTAATGCAGGCTTAAGGAGAATGAAACACATAGTACAGTATCTCTGCTTCAGAGTTAAATCTAAAAATTAATGCCTTCCTTCCTAGCTATTGAGTGTCAATAAAGAATAAATTTAGTCCATTTATAAGATATACTTGGAGACTAAAATCTAAAAAATAACAGATATCACTATCTATACTTTAAATGGTGTGCCACTGCCTAATGAGGCAGCGGCGCAGAAGATAGAGCATTGGACTGGGATGCCGAAGACCCAGGTTCGATACCCTGAGGTCGCTGGCTTGAGCGCAGGTTCATCTGGTTTGAGCAAAGCTCACCAGCTTGGACCCAAGGTCGCTGGCTCGAGCAAGGGTTTACTTGGTCTGCTGAAGGCCCGCGGTCAAGGCACATATGAGAAAGCAATCAATGAACAACTAAAGTGTCGCAACATGCAACGAAAAACTAATGATTGATGCTTCTCATCTCTTGGTTCCTGTCTGTCTTGATGAGTTCATATATATTTTTAAATTGGTTATACATGGCCTGACCAGGTGGTGGAGCAGTGGATAGAGCATTGGACTGGGATACGCAGGACCCAGGTTCGAGACACCGAGGTAGCCAGCTTGAGCATGGGCTCATCTGGTTTGAGTAAAAAGCTCACCAGCTTGGATCCAAGGTCACTGGCTTGAGCAAGGGGTTACTTGGTCTGCTGTATCACCATGGTCAAGGCACATATGAGAAAGCAATCAATGAACAACTAAAGTGTCGCAACAAAAAACTGATTATTGATGCTTTTCATCTCTCTCCGTTCCTGTCTATCTCTCTCTCTGACTCTCTCTGTCTTTGTAAAAAAAAAAAAAAAGGTTGTGCCACTTAGTTCATTCCAACAGATTTTTCATACATATTTCCCTGAACAATTAATGGTATAATTTAACAGTTCTTTGGCTAACCTTCAGGTATGAACTTTTAAAAACTAAAAAGAGGTATCAGTGTGTTTCAGCATATCAGACTCTCCAGTCAATATAACTAATGTTTCTACAACTTATCTTACTCTGCTTAGTAAATACATCTGTATACTCATGAGTTCTAAATTCTGATAGTAAACTTATATTGCTACCTGACAGTCAGCTGTGTTTCTAAAATGGCCTTTCCCTAATATTTCAAAAACTTCACTATCAAAACACCTAAGCACATTCCTCAATAAAAGTGATATCTGTAAAATCAAGTGTACTTCACAAATCCTGAATTATTCAGTCTAGCAAGACAACTATGATTTAATAAGGAACAAAGCATACAGAATTGGTTCTGTTGTTGTTTTGTTTTGTTTTTCAAAGAAAGCACATAAACTAGCAGGATGAATAAACAGGCAAGATATTTTCATTTACTCAAGAGATAACCTTTAAATAAACTAAAAAGATATGTTGCCAAACTGATCTAAACTTAGGAAGTGTCTTGGATTACTGTGGTTATGAATCACCTTCCCATGAAATAACATAACAAAGATCATGTGTACCTACAAATCTCCTTAATAAAATGGGAGAGAAGATTAAGATCCTCTACCTAAAAACTATCTTCTCAGAAGCCTATTAAAAGTATATTGGATACTTTTTCATTTCTAAATTGCATTCATAGTTTTCAATAAAAAATCATCCAAAACTCTTACTGCAACAATAAATATTAACTTTCTAAATTTATACTACTTTTATGAAGCTAAAATTAACTTTTTAATCTTTCAACTATTCTTTTTAAATCTGAAAATATCTTTCACAAATCTACAAATGTTTAAAGCCTGCATAATAGTCTATTAAACAATATTTTTTTATAATTAATTACATCATAATTAATGGCACCAGAGTGCTCACAAGAAAATAACACTAGAATTTAACAGTTTTATTTCTCTTTGTTAACAAGTTCATAAATATTTATATTATTCATTTAAATAAATATATGGTTATTTTTAACATACATTTTAACATTCCACAGTGGGAATAAGTGTGTCCATTAAGTCATAGTGCACTTTTGACCAGTCACAGGAAAGCAACAAAAGATAATAGAAATGTGAAATCTGTACCAAATAAAAGGAAAACTCTCCCAGTTTCATACCTATTCAGTGCAGTTCAATGTGGGCTCATACACAGAATTTTTAGGGCTCCTTAGGTAGTTATACCATATAGCCTCTACAGACTCGTCACTTACTGATGGCCTACAAGAATGGGGTTTCTCCCCAAACTGCTGGTTTCCTTCAACTGCTTATCACATCGAGTAATGTTATTTCTATGTGGTGGTGCTTTGTTATAAACGCACCAATATTCACGTCGCATTTTGGTCACAGATTCGAATTTAGCGAGCCACAGAACACACTGAACTTTCCTCTGTACCGACCACATCTCGACTGGCATGGCTGTGGGCTGCTCCGCTGTATATGCCGTATTACATCATCATCTGCACACGTGCACATGCTGCCACATCATCCTACAGAAACTGGGAGGGTTTTCCTTTTATTTGGTGCAGATTTCACATTTCTATCATCTTTTGTTGCTTTCCTGTGATTGGTCAAAAGTGCACCATGACTTTGCGGACACACTGTATATATATCTTGATATTTTTTATTTTAATTATTGAATTTGCTGGGATGATATTGGTTCACAAAACCATTCAGGTTTCAAGTGTACAGTTCAGCAAGACATCATCTGCACAATGCATCATGTGCCCATTACCCCAAGCAATGTCTCTTTCTATCCCCATCTATTCCTCTTTGCCTACATTGAAACCTACAATAATTTCTACTTCTGGTCATAAAGGTATACCACAATTTGTTTTACTGTATTTTACAAAGTTATCAGTTTCTAATACATCAAAAAAAGAAAACTGATCCTTCATTACTTATCATTGGAGAAGCCCATTTCTATTCTTGTGTAGCCTAGATTAGAACTTAAAAAGGTTTCTGTTTTGTTCTCATCTTTTGGAGCTAAACTTTTCCTTTTTATACTGTTACACCAAAGGATGCCCAAGTCCTTTCAACTTCTATTCTATGGGCTTTAAAGAATCATTAAATTATTAATTCACTAAATAAAGTCTCAAACAAAATGAAGCAACCATCACTCTAAGATGAAAGTATGGGTGCTGGCCAAAGGATTGTAACAAAATATAAGATTGTTTCTGCAAAAATTCCTGGTACTTGGACCTAACTATCCATACCTGGCCTCCCACTCATCATGCTCACTGAAGTTAAAGGGATCAGGTTGGTTTTATTTATTTTTCTAGTTCTTGAGAACCAAAATTTCCAAGGCCCTGATATTCCTTATCCTTTTTTTCTATTACTTTCTCAAATAAACATTTAGTATCCACATCTGCAAAACCTTTCTTACAAACATGTACATAAATCTTTGTGACTACTAAAGTATCCACAGCCCTTGTGTCTACCTTTGTAATAGATAATGTAAATCTATACAGGGTAGAAAAAGAAGTATATGAAATACAATTAAAAAAAAATAAACTGAGTCCAAAGGAAAGAGAACACATACAGATCGATAATCTGAATATCTGTGCAACAAATATTTTATATATTTTTAAATTTACTGTTACAAAAATTGTCCATCCTTATTTTATAGATTTTTACCTGAAGAAAATTTACCTTATTAAGAGCAGAACATAGAAAATCAGTGGTAAGGCCAGCAATCAAACTCAATTTTGTCCAACTACAAACTTCTTCACTATACACTCAATGTTTTATGATTAGTCCAATTTATTTCACTCACACCATATTAATAGATTACATAAGTAATTAATATTTTTATAGCTGTTATTGTTTTTTTCTGCTTGACAAATGGGACAAATGAAAATTATAGATGACATGATCAGAAAAATTTCACTGCATTGAATTTTCATTCATTGAGCTTTTTATGAAGATACATGGATTTTCTAGGTGTCCAAGACAAATTTAAATTTGAAAAAAAATTTAAATACATAGTTGTATATATCTTTAGAGAGTAGCATAATTCAGAGAACAGATTAGAATTATAGCATCCTAGGATTAAAAATAGTTAAGCATCTATTTAATTATTATCTTATCCCAATATCTAGTTACCTATTATCTTTTAATGATAAAATTATATTTAAATTTACTGTATTCATTTAGCAGAATATTTATCATTAAACTCAAATGTCCATGTATAAGCAAATTAATCTGTTGGTTAAATCAGTAGTTCTAAAGGCAATAAACAAAATTCCAACTACAGACAATAAAACAAGCTCTGAGCTAAAATCAGTAGTCTGAGAATTTAAAATAATCTGCATTTGTTATAAGAATAAGACTAAAGCTTGAAAAAGCATCTTCAATAATGATATACATAAAAATAAAGATATTTTATAGCTTACTCAGACAAAAACGTGTAGGGCTTCAGGTTGAAAAATAAAATTAGTCTGCAAATGGTATTCACATCAATGAAGAAGGAATTCAGAATATTTGCAAGATAAGATATGGTTTAGGATACTGAGAAAACATTACAACTATTTGGGATTATTTTTAGTATATTAGAATAAAGTGAATATAGAAACAGTATGAATAAGAATAGCATCTTAAAATGTCTATTTTTTTTTCTATTTACTACATTTTACTTTTTTCCCTCTCTGCATTAAGAACTATATTGGATAGAAAGAATGAAATTTTATTTCATGTACTTTATCTTGGCCAAAAGCAAATGACTTAGAATGTTATTTATCTCATTAATCTAAATAGCATTAGGGAAGAGAGAGAAATGAACAGAAGTACAATTCTGATTTCTGAGGCTGCAAATGGAAATACTTATCAAAGAATGTAGTCTAAGCGTGTGATCCTCTGAATAGAAATAAGGGAACAATGTGCATGATTTGTTCACAGGGTTTGTCCTATGAAGTGTAAAAATGTAATTGTCTCTATCAAAAAAATAGTATTTGATTCATTTACTTAGTTACATCTGTGTAATGTCTTAATTCTCTTATTTGTTTATATTTTGTTTTATTTTGATGATATTAGTTCATAGTCCAAAAGAAGAAAAATGAAAAAGGAATATACTCTTTCTTTTACAAATGATCTAAAAATTATATTTTGGAGTTAAAAAATTTGTTTTTAATAAAGCTAATTCCCATAAGGAACTATTTAAAGTAGTTCCAAGTGTGTGTCTACTCTCAGAGAATAAACACTTTTTAATGCAACATGATATTTTAGAGTCAGGTATACATAAAAGTAAAGCAATACTGTTTAATTTGTGTTATGCTCCCAAATTTCCATTTATTTGAGGGAACATGTTGTAATGAACCTTCTAGTTCTTGACTGCAGTAAGCTCTGTACATGCAGGTAGCATGCCTATCTGATTCACTGCTGTATCAAGTGAACTTGTTTGTTTGTTTACATGTGGCCAAATAAATGTAGAGAAAACTGTATACTAAGTATCTCTCCTAAAAGTTCACAATGTCTATTAACATGTTAAGGTCTTAATAGAACTCTTAAAACTAAATAAAAGAAAGCAAAATAAAAACCAGTTAATTCTGTTTAAAACAACAGTTCTAAAATTCAAATTCATAACAATACCTCTTCCTGTACTTCTCCCAACCATAGACCCCACTCTAATCTCAAGGCATTCCTATTCATTTACCTGTGTGCCTTTTTATGAAGACAAATGGATTATCTAGGCATCCAAGACAAACATCTATTTAATTATTTTATTTTAAAGGATTACAATTATATTTATATTTAATTGCTTTAATTTATCAGAAGATTCATCCTAAAATTCAAATGTTTATATATAAGCAAATTAATATAAATGGTTAAATCAAAGATTCTAAAAGGCAACAAACAAAATGCTACCCTACAGAAAATAGAACAAGGTCTGGGCAAAAATCAGGAACATTTATTTCTTGGTGTTTTTTTTTACAAGTTTTGTTTACCTAATACTAGTTTGGGTAAGCTTTATATTTACTTTTCTGTCTTCTCTAAGAGTTAACTAAGCAGGACTATTTTTATAGGTCTTTATCCACTGGTCATCACTTTGCTAAGCTACTTTATATTTTGACATAATTAAAGTTAATTGGTTTGGAAACACAACTTTGATTCTTTGACCATTTACTTACAGCAGGGGTCCCCAAACTTTTTACACAGGGGGCCAGTTCACTGACTCTCAGACCGTTGGAGGGCCGGACTATAAAAAAAATACTATGAACAAGTCCCTATGCACACTGCACATATCTTATTTTAAAGTAAAAAAACAAAACGGGAACAAATACAATATTTAAAATAAAGAACAAGTAAATTTAAATCGACAAACTGACCAGTATTTCAGTGGGAACTATGCTCCTCTCACTGACCACCAATGAAAAAGGTGCCCCTTCCGGAAGTGCGGCGGGGGCCGGATAAATGGCCTTAGGGGGCTGCATGCGGCCCGCGGGCCGTAGTTTGGGGACCCCTGACTTACAGCTTTGATTCTCTTGTCAATCAAAGATTTAACTTACTTTTTCCCATTAAAGTCATCTTGCATTTCAAGTCAACCCCATATCAGATATCAAAATTAATACTGTCTATACTATCATCTGAATCTATGTCTCCCTCTTCTGTCTGAAACTTATTCTATATCTCTCTTTATTCTATGGCATGTTATTTCTTAACATGCCAAACACTATTTTTTAATTAAGAAAATGTATTTATTGTATAATAAAAATCAATATAAATAGAGCAGTATTCAATCATATAGAAGTTTCTTTGAGACAATCTTGTGTGCAGAAGACTCATAGAAAGGGACGGGAGAGACTGATCAGACAGTGGCACAGTGGATAGAACATTGGACTGGGTTGCAGAGGACTCAAATTTCAAACTCCAAAGTCACTGGCTTGAATGCAGGCTCATTTGGCTTGAGTGCAGGCTCATCAGCTCGAGCATGGGGTCACTGGCTTGAATGTGGGATCATGTACATGACCCCATGGTTGCTGGCTTCAGCACAAAGGTCACTGACTTGAAGTCTCAAGTTGCTGATTTGAGCCCAAGGTCACTGACTTGAGCAAGAAGTCACTTGCTCTGCTGTAACCCCCTTATAGCCCCCATCAAGGCACATATGAGAAAGCAATCAATGAACAAGTAAGGTGCCGTAATAAAGAATTGATGCTTCTCATCTCTCTCCCTTCCTGTCTGTCTCTCCTTATCTGTCCTTCTCTCTGACTCTCCTTCTGTCTCTGCCAAAAAATAAAAAACAGCATGATATTGGAAGAAAACAGACACACAGACCAATGAAACAGAATTGGGAGTCCAGAAATAAAATCACATGTATATGGGCAAATAATTTTTGACGAAGGAACCAAACACACATAGAAAAAAGAAAGCCTTTTTAATAAATGGTGTGGGAAAACTGCAAAGCCACATGAAAAAAAATGAAACTAGATTACAGTTTGTCTCCATGTACAAAAATTAATTCAAGAAGGGAGACAAGATGGCCACAAAGTAGGCAGACATTCCAACTCTCACATCCCAGAACCGAAGTGGATTACAACTTAATTTTGAAAACAGTTATCTTGAAAGACAAACTTTGGACTAAACTAAGAGGATTCTACAGCCAAGGACCACCAAAGAACCTGCACTGAGACTAATAGGAAAGGCAGAGATGTGGAAAGGGCCGCCCCACTCCCAGGATTGAGCAGCGGCCTGGAGGGCCTCTTGTGGTGGGGCGGATTGCCCAGAGAGTTGTGGGTTGTGAGTCCTCAGCTCCAGAACTGGAGTCCCAGCCTAGAGCCCTGGAGCCTGGAAGGGGCATGCAGACTCTATTTGGCTGAGAAATGAACCTAGATACTGTTTGAGAGAAGGAGACAGAACTCTTGATCCAGGCTCCGTATTAAAGGGACCGCATAAAGAGTCTCGCTCACAGCCATCTGTCCAGGGTTTCAGGGTCAGGGAGCGCTGGGAGGACTGGAGTTGCCTGGGGAGAGTGTGGTCTTGGAGGCAAAGGGGAAGACACTTTGTGGTATGGACACCTTAACCCCTGGGCTGAATCATGCCCCAAATCTAAAATGAACATTTTCCTCAGAGCAGCAACACCAGCAAAGGGAAGAAATTACCTCACCCACCGGAGGCTTGCCTGCTCCAATCAGAACAAGGAGGTGCTTAGAGGCAGGCAGCATGTTAAAGACACAGGTAGTGAGTGCCGGGGTCTGAGTGCTAGCCAGGGGTGGCTGTGGCTGCGGCAGGGCATGGCTGCAAGAGCCAGGGAAGTACCAGCGAGCACATGAAGGTCCACCCATGAAGATAGAAGCTGCAGTGGCCACTGTGGAGGTCGGAGCGAGTGTGCAAACCCGTTCGCAGCTGAGCCCGGGAAACTGTGGGGGCTGAGGCCCAGGAAACAGAGGAAGTAGGTCCAAGCAGCTGCTTGTGGGCCTGCCCACATAGGCAGGCACCACGGCAACAGCTGTGGAGGTCTGAGCTCATACACAATCATGCCTGTGGCATGGGTCCGCCAATGGCAGCGACTGAGGCCTGGGTGACAGCAGAAGTGGTCTGAATGGGCACACACTGGCCACTGCAAAGGTCCGAGATTGCATGCAATCCATCCCATGGAATGAGTCCACCCTTGGTGGTGGGTGGGGCTTAGGCAACCTTGGGTGCAGTCCAAGTGGGCATGCACAGGCCCATCAGGGGCAGCAGAAGCTATGGGGGCTGCAGAGGCAGACTAGCACTGGCAGTGCCTGAGCCTAAAAACCCGAGGCGGCAACAGTGGTGATGGGTGTCCAGTGGACAGACAGACCACACATTGAGAGCATGGAGGCCACACCCACTGGGCCCTGAGAAAACACCCTTCTGAGCACTGAAAAAGAAAAACAAAACAAAACAAAATAAAAAGTCTGGATAGAAAGACATCCGAGGCTAAGGGGTAAGCCACAACCAATACCGTACCTAATCACTGAATTACAGTATTGAGCCCAACAAGTAGCCAGTAATAAGAGGTAGCAGAAAGCAGATCCCAGGGTAACTTGATCTTTTAAAGGAACTTCCCCCAGGCCAAGAGTAGATAAAAGTTAGCCTAGGAATACAGCTGATATTTACAATGGCACCTGGGCCTAGCAGAGGCAGCCACAAGATCTGGATCGCCTGTACCTCCAAAAAAGTTGATAAGAGCCAGTCATAGGCAGTGAAGTCCACCGATCTGTGCCAGACTTCAGCTAGGGAGTCCAGGGAAGGCACATCCAGGGGCCAGATACAAAGAGCATCAGTTCAGGACCTAGCAACCCTTGTTAGAGTGGTAGCTTAAGGAAGGGCTCCTCACACCTGACCCAGCGAAGACATAGAAAATGCCGACACAAATAGCTAAAAGAATAGTGATAGCAGATAAGCAGTGCACAGCAGATTACAAACTACAGTTGATGCCAACCCAAGAAGACCTAGAAACAACACAACTGAAAATTGGAGGCAGACAATACCAACCTTAGATTCAGCTAGCTACACAAACAACACACCGAAAGGAAGAGGGTATACACAGACAAAATGGGAAGACAAAGAAATGCAATCCAAATGAATCAACAAGAGAAATCCCCAGAAAAAGAACTGAGTGAGATGGAAATAACAAAATTGCTGGATGCAGAGTTTAAAATAATGATTGTTAGGATGCTCAAAGATCTTAAAGCAATAATGGATGGACACAATGAACACCTAAATAGATAACAAGCATCAAAAAGGACATTGAAATCATAAAAAAGAACCAGACAGAAATGACAAACACAATATCAGAAATGAAGTCTACACTAAAAGGAATTAACAGCAGGTAAGATGAAGTAGAGTATCGAATCAGCAACTTAGAGGACAAGATAAGCAAAAACATGGGAGCAGAACAGCAAAAAGAAAAAAGGATCAAAAAATCTGAGGAAACTCTAAGAGAGCTCTGTGACAACATGAAGAGAAACAATATCCACTTAATAATAGGGGTTCCTGAAGGGAAAGAGACAGAACAAGAGATAAAGAACTTAATTGAAGAAATTATAGCTGAAAATTTCCCTAAATTGATGCAAGAAAGAGTCACACAGGTTCAAGAAGCAGAGAGAACCCCATTAAAAAAGAACCCAAAGAGACCCACACCAAGACACATATTAATCAAAATACCAAAGCTTAAGAGATAAAGAAAGAATACTAAAAGCTGCAAGAGAAAAACAGTCTATCACCTACAAAGAAACCCCCATAAGGATGACATCTGACTTCTTAATAGAAATACTTTAGAACAGAAGGGAATGGCAAGAAATATTCAAAGTAATGCAGAACAAGAAGCTACAACCAAAACTTCTTTATCTAGAAAGGCTATCATTTAAGATTGAAGGAGAAATAAAAAGCTTCCAAGACAAAAAAAACAAAACAAAACAAAACAAAAAAACACTTAAGAATTCATCACAACAAAACCAGTGCTGCAAGAAATGTTAAGAGGCCTGCTGTAGACAGAACAAAGCAGGAATAAAATCTAGTAAAAGAGGAATGTAGATTTAATTTTTAAAAATGGCAATAAGCAACTACTTATCAATAATAACCTTAAATGTAAATGAATTAAATGCTCCAATCAAAAAACATAGGGTAGCTCAGGGGTTGGGAACCTATGGCTTGTGAGCCAGATGTGGCTCTTTTGATGGCTGCATATGGCTCGCAGATAAATCATTAATAAAAAAAATAAAACATTCTCATGTATTACAATCCATTCATTTCCTACCACTCATGTTCATGTTTGCAGGTGGCTGGAGCCAATCACAGCTGTCCTCTGGGACAACACCAAATTTTTATTGGATAATGTGTAATGTATATGGGTCATTGTGAAGTCAGGAAGTAAATTTCCCATCTTTTAATCAAGTAGTCAGCTTGCTAATTGCAGAAGCCCTTTTGACAAAGAAGATGGTAAAAGAAAAAAAGATGAGGAGTATTGTACTTTTCAGCAGGAATGGACAAAGGAATTTGCCTTTGTAGAGAGAGCAGGTTCTGCAATGTATCTAATATGCAATGATAAAATTGCATCAATGAAACGGTCAAATATAAAACAGCACTTCAACACATGCCATACTACATTTGCATCAAAATATCCAGCGGGGAACAGCAGGAAGAAAGCATGTCAAGAGCTACTATGCAGAGTGCAAGCTAGTCAGCAGCAACTCTGTGTTTGAACCCAACAAGGTGACTGGAATTCAGCTAGCTTTGATCGTGCTTAAGCAATTGTGAGAAATGGAAAGCCATTCACAGATGGGAGTATGCCAAAATATTTCATGCTCTATGTTGACAATGAACTTTTTGATGACTTTTCAGATAAAGACAAGATAATCAAATGAATAAAAGACATGCCTCTGTTGGCAAGAACTGTTCACAATCGTACCATCATGATGGCAAATTAAATTGAGGCAACACAAGTGAATTACATAAATGCAGCACCATTCTTTTCCCTCGCTTTGGATGAGTCAACAGACGTAAGCCATTTATCCCAGTTCAGCGTGATTGGAAGGTATGCTGTCGGTGACACACTACATGAGGAAAGTCTTGCTGTTTTGCCTATGAAAGAGACAACAAGAGGGAAGAATTTATTCAAGTCTTTCACTGAGTTCACTAAAGAAAAAAATCTACCGGTGGATAAACTTATTTTGGTGGGTACTGATAGTGCTCTCTGCATGGTGGGAAAAAACAGAGGATACAGTAGCGCTTCTTCATGAACATGAAAAAAGACCCATCCTAAGTTTTCACTGCATCCTACATCAGGAGGTGCTTTGTGCTCAGATGTGTGGCAAGCAGCTTGGTGAGATGATGTCAATGGTAATTCAGGTGGTCAACTTTATTGTTGCCTGAGAGTTAAATGATCACCAGTTTAAACACTGCTGGATGAAGTTGGGAATAATTATCCTGGTCTGCTTCTGCACAGCAATGTGAATTGGTTGTCAAGAGGGAAGATGCTCAGCCATTTCATGGCTTGTCTGATCGAAATCCAGACTTTTCTTGAAATAAAAAATGTTGAGGATCCTGAGTTAGCGAACACAAAGTGGCTCCTAAAGTTCTACTATCTTGTGGACATGACTGAACATCTATACCAGCTCAATGTGAAAATGCAAAGTGTTGGAAATACATTCTTATCCCTTCAACAGGCAGTGTTTGCATTTGAAAACAAGCTGGATCTCTTCATTGCTGACATTGAAACAGGTTGTTTACTACCCTTTGAAACATTGGGAGAGTTTAAAGATGCATGCACAGTAATTGACCCTGCTCAACATCTTGATCTCCAGCAGTTAGCAGGCTTCACATCTAATCTCCTGCACTCATTCAAAGCACGCTTTGGAGAATGTTGTGAGCACATTTGTCTTTTTAAGTTCATCACCCATCCACACGAGTGTGCAGTGGACAGCACTGACCTGAGTTACATCCCGGTGTCTCCTTCAGAGATATTGAGCTACAAGCTGCTGAGCTGAAGGTCTCAGACATGTGGGTAAATAAGTTCAAGTCATGAATGAAGATTTGGAAAAACTTGCACAACAGCAAGCAGAGTTGGCGAGAAAACACAAGTGGGGAGAAATGAAAACACTTCAACCCGCGGACAAACTGATTGTCAAAACTTGGAATGCGCCTCCCATCACAAACCACACACTGCAGCATGTGAGTATTGCTGTACTGACAATGTTTGGCTCTACGTATGCATGTGAGCAGTCTTTCTCACATCTAAAGAATGTTAAGACCAACCTTCGATCATGTTTAATGGATGGAAGTCTCAATGCCTGCATGAAGCTTAACCTCACCACATATCAACGAGGCTACAAAGCCATCAGCAAAACCATGCAGCACCAGAAGTCACATTAATGGTAAGAAGTACTTTATTCATCATTGGTTAGCAACAGCATAACAATATTATTGAAAAGAATTCAGAGACTTATTGTACTTTAAAAGTGTTGGTCTTACATAAAATGCACACATTTACTTGTATTTAGTGTTAAACATATTATATCGCTCTCACAAAATGATATTTTAAATATGTGGCATTCATGGCTCTCTCAGCCAAAAAAAGGTTCCTGACCCCTAGGGTAGCTGAATGGATAAGAAAACAGGACCCATACATATGCTGTCTACAAGAAACCCACCTCCAAACAAAAGATACATATAGACTGAAAGTAAAAGGTTGGAAAAAACTATTTCATGCAAATGGAAATTAAAAAAAGCTGGGGTAGCAATACTTACATCTGACAAAATAGCCTTTAAAACAAAGACTATAGTAAGGTATAAAGAAGGTCACTACATAATGATAAAGGGAATAATCCAACAGGAAGACCATTGGTATGCCAATGGTATAACCATTATAAATATCTATGTACCTAATATAGGAGCACCTAAATATATAAAGCAGACTTTGATAGACATAAAGGGTAAGATCAGCAACAATACTAAAATATAGGGGATTTCAATACCCCAGTAACATCACTGGATAGATCCTCAATAAAAAAATTAACAAAGAAACAGCAGAATTCAGGGACACACTATATAAAATGGACTTAATAGATTTCTTCATAACCTTTCATCATAAAGCAGCAGAATATACATTATTTTCAAGTGCTCACGGTATATTCTCTGGGGTAGACCACATATTAGGGCATAGAATGAGTCTCAACAAATTTAAGAAAATAGAAATTATATCAAGCATCCTCTCTAACTATAATGGCGTGATACTAGAAATTAACTACAATAGAAAAACTGAAAAACACTCAAACACTTGGAAACTAAACAATATGTTATTAAATAATGAATGGTTCAACAATGAGCTCAAAGAATAAAAAATTTCCTTGAAACAAATGAAAATGAGCATACAACAACTCAAAATCCAGGGGCACATTAAAAGCAGTCCTGAGAGGGAAGTGCATATAGCATTACAGGCATACCTTACAAAGCTAAAAAAGCTCAAATAAACAACTTAACCCTCAACTAAAAGAATTAGAAAAAGAACTGCAAGTAAATCCCAGAGGAAGTAGAAGGAAGGAAATAATAAAGATCAGAGTGGAAATAAATGACATAGAGATTAGAAAGCAATACAGAGAATCAATGAAACCAAGAACTGGTTCTTTGAAAAGGTAAGCAAGATTAATGAACCCTTAGCCAGACTCAACAAGATAAAAAGAGGACTCAAATAAATAAAATTAGAAATGAGAGTGGAGAAGTAACAACTGACACAGCAGAAATACAAAAGATTATAAGAAAATACTATGAAGAATGGTATGCCAAAAAATTAGACAACCTAGATGAAATGGAAAAATTCCTGAAAAAATATAATCTTTTAAAAATCAATCTGGAAGAATCAGAAAACCTAAATAGACCAATTTCATCAAATGAGACCAAAACAGTTATCAAAAACCTCCCAAGAAACAAAAGCCTGGACCAGATGGCTTCATAGGTGAATTCTACCAATCATTGAAAGAAGAACTAATTCCTATCCTTCTCAAGATATTTCAAAAAATTTAAAAGGAGGGCCCTGCCGGTTGGCTCAGTGGTAGAGCATCAGCCTGGCGTGCAGGAGTCCCGGGTTCGATTCCTGGCCAGGGCACACAGGAGAAGCGCCCATCTGCTTCTCCACCCCTCCCCCTCTCCTTCCTCTCTGTCTCTCTCTTTCCCTCCCGCAGCCGAGGCTCCATTGGAGCAAAGATGGCCCGGGCGCTGGGGATGGCTCTGTGGCCTCTGCCTCAGGCGCTAGAATGGCTCTGGATGCAAGAGAGCGATGCCCCAGAGGGGCAGAACATCACCCCCTGGTGGGCATGCCAGGTGGATCCCGGTCGGGTGCATGCGGGAATCTGTCTGACTGCCTACCTGTTTCCAGCTTCGGAAAAATGAAAAAAAAAATTTTTTTAAAAGGAGGTAAAACTTCCAAGCTCCTCTTATGAGGCGAGCATAATTCTGATTCCAAAACCGGGCAAAGACAACACAAAGAAAAAAAACTACAGGCCAATATCCCTGATGAATTTACATACTAAAATTTGCAACAAAATATTAACAAATCGGATACAGCAGTACATAAAAAAATCATGATCAAGTGAGATTTATTCTGAGGAGGCAAGGCTGGTATAACATTCACAAATCAATTAATATGATTCATCACATAAAGAAAAGGAATGAGAAAAACCACATGATATTATCAATAGATGCATAAAAAGCATTTGAAAAGATCTAGCACACATTTATGATCAAAACTCTCCGCAAAGTGGAAATACAGGGAACATACCTCAACATGATAAAGGCCATCTGTGACAGACCCACAGCCAACATCAAATCAATGGGCAAAAATTAAAAGCAATCCCCTTAAGAACAGGAACAAGGCAGGGGTGTCCTCTTTCACCACTTTTATTGAACATCGTTCTGGTAGTCCTAGCCACAGCAATCGAAAAAGAAGAAATTAAGGACATCTGAATTGGAAAAGAAGAAGTAAAACTCATTATTTGCAGACGATATGATACTGTACATAGAAAAGCCTAAAGTCGCAGTAAAAAAACTACTGCCCCTGATAAGTGAATTCAGCAAGGTGACCCGATGTAAAATTAATACTCAAAAATCAGAGGCATTTTTATACACCAACAATGATCTGTCTGAAAGAGAAATTAAGAAAACAATCCCCTTCACTATTGCAACAAATAAAATAAAGTACCTAGAAGTAAATTTAACCAAGGAGGTTAAAGACTTCTACTCAGAAAATTATAAAACATTCATAAAAAAAATCAAGGAAGATACAAACAAGTGGAAGCATATACTTTGTTCATGGATAGGAAGAATAATCATCATTAAAATTTCTATATTATCCAAAGCAATTTATAAATTCAATGCAATTCCTATTAAAATCCAAATGACATAATTCAAAGATACAGAACACATATTCCAAAAATTCATATGGAACAACAAAAAACCCACAAATAGTCTTAGCAATTTTGAAAAAGAAAAATAAAGTATGTGTTATTACACTTTCTGATATCAAGTTATACTATAAGGCCATTGTACTCAAAACAGTTTGGTACTGGCCTAAGAACAGTTATATAGATCAATGGAACAGAACAGAGAACCCAGAAATAAACCCACACCTTTATGGACAATTGTTATTAGACAAAGGTGGTAAGAGCATCCAATGGAGTAAAGATAGTCTCTTCAACAAATGGTGTTGAGAAAATTGGACAGCTACCTGCAAAAATATGAAACTAGATAACCAACTTACACCACTCACAAAAATAAACTTAAAATGGATAAAGGCTTAAATGTAATTTGTGAATCCATAACCATCCTAGAGAAAAACATAGGCAATAAGCTCTCTAATATCACTCGCAGTGATATATTTGCTGATTTATCTCCATGGGCAAGGAAAATAAAGGACAGGATAAACAAATGGGACTATATCAAACTAAAAAGCTTCTGCACTGCTAAAGACAATATGAACAAGATAAAAAGACAAACCACACAATAGGAGAACATATTCGACAATACATCTGATAAGGGATTAATAACCAAAATTTATAAAGAACTTGCAAATCTCAACACTAGGAAGATAAAAAATGCAATCTAAAAATGGGCAAAAGAAATGAATAGACACTTCTCCAAGGAGGACATACAGATGACCAATAGGCATATGAAAAAATATTCAACATCACTAGTCATTAGAAAAATGCAAATTAAAACTACAATGAGATATCACCTCACACCCGTCAGAATGGTGCTCATTAACAAAACAACACATGATAAGTGCTGGCTAGGATGTGGAGAAAAGGGAACCCTCCTGCACTGCTGGTGGGAATGCAGACTGGTGTAGCCACTGTGGAAAAAGTATCAAGATTCCTCAAAAAATTAAAAATGGATCTGTCTTTTGACCCAGCCCTTCCACTTTTAGGAATATAGCCCAAGAACACCACATTAATGATTCAAAAGGGAAAATGCACCCCCATGTTTATGGCAGCATTGTTTGCAATAGCCAAGATCTGGAAACAGCCCATTTGTCCGTCAGTGGACAAGTGCATTAATAAGCAGTGGTACATATACACAATGGAATACTAGGAGGCCATGTAAAAGAAGGAAATGTTACTTTTTGTGACAACATGGATGGACCTGGAAAGTATTATTTTAAGTGAAATAAGCCAGGCAGAGAAAGAAAAATACCATATGACTTCACTCATTTGAGGAATCCAATGAACAAAGTGAACTGAGTAATGGCATTGAGACTGAGGCAGAATCAAAGAATCCAGAGGGAAAGTGGACAGAGGGAAAGGGGATGATTGGACAGGATGAGAGAAGAAAAGCAAAACCGGGGGGAGGGCGTTGCAGGGGGATGTGGTGGAGAACAAGGGGGATGGTGGGAGGTATTTGGGGGAACACTAGAATCTATGTACACCTAATAAATTAAAATAAAATAAAATTTAAATTAAAAAGTATATGAAATGAAAAAAATGTATATCTTTAATATTTACAAACAGCAGCTCTGACAAGGGGTTAATATCCAAAATATATAAATAATTTATACTATTCAATACCAAACAAACAATATAATTCAATTTTAAAAATGGTCAAGGCTCTTATCAGTTGGCTCAGTGGTAGAGCATCAGCCTGGCGTGTGGAAGTCCCAGGTTTGATTCTTGGTCAGGGAACAGAGAAGTAACCATCTGCTTGTTCACCCCTCCAACTCCCCTTTCTCTCTCTTTTTCTATCTCTCCTCTCCCTCCTGCAAACATGGCTCAAATAGTTCAAGCAGTTTGGCCCTGAGTGCTGAGGATGGCTCCATGCCCTCACCTCAGGCATTGAAATAGTCATTGAACTGAGCAGTGGCCCAGATGGGCTGAGCATTCACCTATAAGGGCTTGCTGGGTGTATCCCAGTTGGGGCACATGTGGGAGTCTGTCTCTCTTTCCCTGCCTCCCTCCTCTCCCTTATTAAAAATAAATAAAGTAAATAAAAAATATTTAAACATATATCTTTCTCAAAAAGATATAAATACCACCTCACACCTGTTGTAATGCCTATTATCAAGAAGACAGGTAATAACAAGTGCTAGAGATGTTGTGGAGAATAAGGAACCCCCATTTACTGCTTGGAGGAATAAAAAATAATACAGCTACTATATAAAACAGTATGGTCATTTTTCAAAAAATTAAGAGTAGAGTTACCATATGATCCAGCATACCTCTTTTGGATAGCTACCCCCAAATTTGAAAACATTTATTCACAAAAGATATTTTGCATCATTATTCATAGTTGTTCAAGACATGGAGACAACTGAAGTGTCCTTCAATAGAGGACTGGATAAAGAAGATGTGATACATATATACTATGGTATACTGCTCAGCCATAAGAAAATATGAAATACTGCCATTTGCGACAACATGGTTGGATCTTGAGAATATTATGTTAAGTGAAATAAGTCAGTTACAAAAAAGCTAAGAGACATATGATTTTACTCATCTGTGGGGAATGAACCTGAAACTCATAGATACAGACACCAGTATAGTGGTTAGCAGAGGGAAGGGTATAGAGGGAAGTAAAGAGTAAAAGGGGACAAGTATCTGGTGATGGAAGATGATTTAACTTTAGACGGTGGGCACACAATGCAATATAGAGATCATGTATCATGCAAGTATGCCCTTGAAACTTATGTGATGCTATTAACCAATGTCACCACAAAAATTTAATTAAAAATTTTAAAAATCAATTTTGCACTATGTCTCAGACTCTGGCCCCTTGTCACAAGCCAACTTATATGGAAAGCAATTGCTACTTTCATATTGTGTGAGTCACAATTAATAAACCTATCTAAGCAGCAAATGTATTATCTAAAAGTGAATAATAATTCTCTATTTCTTATAATGTGGCTGTGAGTATTGAATGAGTTAAAATAGATTTAAAACAGTTATTGTAATGCCTTAAATATTCCAGTGGTCACTTTGTAAGTTTGAAGAAATTACTAGTTTGTAGGCTGAAATATTTTGTTTAATTTTCCTGCACTGCTCTACCTATTATCAGTCAGAAATCTAAATAATAATTTAAGAAAAGGAGATCTTTACCCTTCCTGTGCATACAAGGCAGTTAGCCACTTTTGTTTACTGGTTTTAGTCCAGATATTTTACATCATTTTTTTGGAAGAGATGAAAAGCATCAATTCTTTTTTACAGCACCTTAGTTGTTCATTGATTGCTTTCTCATATGTTCCTTTACCAGGGGGCTCTAGGCAAGCCAGTGACCCCTTGTTCAAACCAGCAACTTTGGGCTCAAGCCAGTAGCCAGTGAACTTTGGGCTCAAACCAGTGACCATGGGGTCATGTCTATGATCCTATGCCCAAGCCAGCGACCTGCACTCAAGCTGGTAAGCTCATCCTGAAGCCAGATGAGCCTGCGCTCAAGCTGGCAACCTCAGGGTTTCAAACCTGGGTCTTCTGTGTCCCAGCCCAATGCTCTATCCACTGCACCACCACCTGGTCAGGAATATAATACTACTCAAGTACAAGAACAACTAAAATAATTTTTTAATTGAATAAATTTTAGTTTTATTCAAGCTAACCCATAATTAACACAATTCAAACATAAGCAAGTTTGCTTGAGCATGTGTCCTTAGGAACCTTTGAAATTTGACCCAAAATCTGAGCCTAAAATGTAGGATTTCCACTATTCAAGTATAAAGTTACTAAATGTACAAAATGAAGTGTTGGAAGCTCTATAAAAATGGGGCTATTCAATGAACTTAGATTGTCTCTATGTTGTATTGTTTTGTCAATTAAGAACCTAAGAGCCTTGCCTAACCAGGCGGTGGCACAGTGGATAGAGCATCGGACTGGGATGCCGAGGACCCAGGTTCGAGACCCCCAAGGTCGCCAGCTTGAGCGCAGGCTCATCTGCTTGAGCAAAAAGCTCACCAGCTTGGATCCAAGGTCACTGGCTTGAGCAAGGAGTTGCTCAGTCTGCTGAAGGCCTGCGGTCAAGGCACATATGAGAAAGCAATCAATGAACAACTAAGGTGTTGCAACGAAAAACTGATGATTGATGCTTCTCATCTCTCTCTGTTCCTGTCTGTCTATCCCTCTCTCTGACTCTCTCTCTCTGTTCCTGTAAAAAACAAAACAAAACAAAAACCCAAGAGCCTTTAAATTATTCCCTTCTGACAACTCATTATGATAGTCCCATTTTGACATGGAGCTGCCAGGCAGCATGCATTCCAATAAGAAGTGACAGTCCGAAGATGAAACTATCATTTGCTTATGAAGATTGTGAAATTGTTTTTACTTATAATTAGTATGCACGCTTTGACAGACCAGACATTTGTGGTACTCTTTCAAATAAAAAGACTAATTAACTATAAATTAATATTTATAAGGTAATCTAGTGCCTGATTTTAACTATACGTATAAAAAAAGATTCTACAAAGAAAAACAGTAAACTATGGTTATCTGTCTTCCAGGAGTAAAAAAAAAAAGAAAAGGTTGGGATACTTTAAAGTAAGATCTGAGCAGTTATTTTTTTCTGTTTTGAAGTATTTTATTTCAGGCTCTTAAATCTTTATTTAGGAAATGCTCTTTTGTCCAACACAAATTTTTTTCTATGTAGACAAATGGTTGCATTAGCTGGCCATTTATGTCTTAGTTAAAAAGTATTGTCCTGAGTGGAGTGCTGAATATATTCCACTTGCAAAGAGAAGCTGTATTTGAATTTTATCCAACTTTGAAATACTAGATAGAAAGATAGATAGATAGATAGATAGATAGCTAATAAGAAACATTATTTGGCAGTCTTCTCTCAAACCATGTGGAACCTTACACATGATATAATAAAACCCAAAGAAATGCATAGTAACACCTTTATTTTTGGATTAGAGAACAATTTTTTATATTCTACCTTTTTTACTTTCAAAAGCTATACAGTATCAAAATTATAATTTATAAACATCTTTTCAATCTCATACCCTACCATAATCACCTTATTTAGTGCAAAAGTCAGCTCCTATGACAAGCTCTCCCTACAAATCATAGTTACTCTATATGCTAATTCTTATTTTTTCAAACGATGGTTCAAAATCTATATAAGATATAATTTGTCATTTTTTGTTTATTGTTTATTAACTGTCTCCTCCACTGAACTCAAAGAGCCTGAAGAGATGATTATTTTTGACAGATATTTCTCTAGCACATTAGAAATGCTCAACGAACATTCTTAAATTAAAGAATGCATTTAAAGGTTTTCTATGATTGTACTTTGTTCTAAAAAGTGGTATGCACAGAAGATAAAAAACTGTTACATAGAAATGAGAGACAAAAGGATTTTAGATACTATCTTTGCTTTTCATGTTTTCTAACCTCTATGGCACAAACCATTTCTGTCATGTCATAGAAAAAATGAGTGGTAAAAGAATATACTTTAAGATCACATATTATTGTAACCATCCTTAATGCCTCTTGGTAAATATTTCTAAATAAAAAATTAAATAACAGTTTATAATCTGATTACAAGAGCCCGAAAACTCTCTAATTAATGAAAAACAATAAAACATTTTCTATATTTAATTAGTTCTAATCATTTTGTGTGGGTAACATAAGTAGAAATATAATCTATGCATTAAAGAAAGAAGAATAAAGAGATTTCCTAATATCATAAAATGCTGTGATTTAGAATAGAACATAACCAAACTAATAGCATTCAAGCATTAACAAATATGTTAATGGCAATATTGCCAATAGTTACTTGTGAAGGAGACACAGAGATCATGGATCAGAACAAAAGATGATAGATTACATTAAACATGAAGAATCTTGATACACAAGGTCTGGAGAAGTTGCAAAGAAGTTGGTTTTGCAATCTCATTCCAGAGTGTTTTTAGATGATAGTTTCCCATTTTTTGTTCAGCAAAGCCCAGTGGATATTTGGGGAAGCTACCATGGAAATCTACACACCCTGTGATGTTCCTCCAGACCATAAATTATTTTTATTTTCTCACCCTTTTTCACCCTCTGTCCCTAAAACACTAACCTCCTCCCTTTAACACCATACTCTGGGCTTCATAGTACAATATTTATAAACTACCCCAATTAATTGGTAATTAAATATAAAAATAGTGATACAGCAAAGCATTAATATGTACTAAGAATATATTTCAAGAATTTTCAATATATCATCATTTTCTTGGAATTCATTTCCACCCCTACCACTAACAAGAAGCTTTCATTTTAAAGCATATTTATTCATAATGCAAAAGCGTGCAAGATAATGGCAGGGATTCAATAAGGATGGTTTCCTCTAGGCGAGTGAAGGCTTGAAGGCACAGAAGATATCAGTTTTTGCTAATCATTTCACTTCTTGCATACCACATGCTGCTACAAACAGTGTGTAGAGTAAATGCATCCTGGAGGACTATTTGGCTCTGCAGGTTAACTACATGACTGATTTAAGTCACTTCTTCAGTGTTACAAATATAAATGCATACCACACTCCTTCAGGGCTGCTCATGGATAGTTCAATCCAAAGATAGCAAATGTGCAAAAGCCATAGACCTATTTTAATTGACTTACGTAACATATTTACTTGGTAATACGTAAATTTTAATTTTCATCTTTATCTGGAGACATATATTTCTCCTAGAATGGACTGAAATAAGATGTCAAAAAAAAAAAAAAAGAAAAGAAACAAAATGCAACAAACACTGCCAGACTGAAACCAGCTATTGAAAATAGGAAATTAACTTCACTAAAGCATGAACATGAGGAGTTCAAGTAACTGCCTTGAACAGCATATTCAATCCTTTTGCAGACATACCTTGGGGTGAATCCAACCCGTCTTTAATTAATTTAATTAGAAACAATTTTGTCAATTAACCTGATAAAATGGAGCTACCTATGGGCTGTCTGCTTATGTGCTCAAGAGCCCTGCTGCCTGGCTCCTACCTTTTGAAAAGCCAGCTGCTAATTATTTGCCACATTTGCAGGCAGTGCTTTTGTTAAGGGCAGTGTATTTGGTGAAGCTTTAACATTATTTCAGCTGACATTCAGCTTTCTAGCATTTCCTGTCAGGCTATATCTGTAGTACGTTGTAACCTCTGCATGCCTGTATTGTCCACATACACGCTCATGGGAAGTGTTAGACTTGGTCTATTGTTGGTAACATTTCCTACAGATAATTAGAACTAACAAATAGCAATCCTGTCATGTAAGAGGAAATGATGCTCTGGCAACATAAACACAGACACACACACACACATTTCCTGTGACACTAGCCACAACATTTGATGTCACTAAGTGAAAACTTTATGCTTATAATTCTATTCCATGTAGCTGATGAATTATTTGAAACCCAAATAGGTGACCACTGACAAAACCCACAGGACCCTGTTTTTGTACAAATTACTGACCTGGCAGAATGAAAAAGAGCAATAAAAAGAAATCGAATATCTTCAGTAGTAAAAGCAGAAACATAGCCATCACATTTTTCCCCATTAGCAACTACTTAATGTTCATTTAATAGCTATAGGCAAAAAATAACAGAACCAAAAGAATAATCTAGCTAATAAAAAAAATAAAAGATTCAAAACCAAGCATTTGGCCCTGGCCTGTTGGCTCAGTGGTAGAGCGTCGGCCTGGCGTGCAGGAGTCCAGGGTTCGATTTCCAGCCAGGGCACACAGGAGAAGCTCCCATCTGCTTCTCCACCCCACCCCCTCTCCTTCCTCTCTGTGTCTCTCTTCCCCTCCTACAGCTGAGGCTCCATTGGAGCAAAGTTGGCCCAGGCACTGAGGATGGCCCCATGGCTTCTGCCTCAGGCACTAAAATGACTCTGGTAGCAACAGAGCGATGCCCCAGATGGGCAGAGCACTGCCCCCTGGTGGGCATGCCGAGTGGATCCCGGTTGGGCGCATGCGGGAGTCTGACTGCCTCCCTGTTTCCAACTTCAGAAAAATACAAAAAAAAAAGAACCAAACAAACAAAAAACCAAGCATTTTTCAAAGATGCCATATTTGTTACTTGAATTTATATGATTTCTAGAAAGTTATAAACGGAGAGTTATTATCTAACTAAAGCTATATATATATATATATATATATATATATATATATATTTTTTTTTTTTTTTTTTTTTTTTTACAGAGACAGAGAGAGAGTCAGAGAGAGGGATAGATAGGGACAGACAGACAGGAACGAAGAGAGATAAGAAGCCTCAATCATCAGTTTTTCGTTGCGACACCTTAGTTGTTAATTGATTGCTTTCTCATATGTGCCTTGACCATGGGCCTTCAGCAGACCGAGTAACCCCTTGCTCAAGCCAGCGACCTTGGGTCCAAGCTGGTGAGCTTTGCTCAAACTGGATAAACCTGTGCTCAAGCTGGCGACCTCAGGGTTTCGAACCTGGGTCCACCGCATCCCAGTCTGATGCTCTATCCACTGTGCCACTGCCTAGTCAGGTTAAAGCTATATGTTTGTGTATCCAATCTTAGTATTTATTTATCTAATTTTAATATTTTGAATATATATATATCTGATCATCCTCAAATATTACTTAAAGTTTTAAAATAAAACAACATATTATATCCAACTCAAAATAATCCTCAGACTACTTTTAATGTTAAATTGAAATTTTAGGAGTTGAGGATGACAAAGAATATAGTATTTCAAAATTTCTAGAAAGACAGTCAAAATTCCATGACACCTTTCTAAAATATTAGATGACCTATTAAGTAATTAACATTCCCTTGATTTTATTTTTACTAGATATGTTATATAAAGTGTATTAGGTATGTTTTATAAAACTTTGTATATATCATTACATATATGCATAATAATTGTTTTAAGTGGCAGAGCATAACTATCTATTTCAAAATAGTAAATAATAGTGATAATTTCTTGGAGTAAAAAACACCTATCTGATTTGAGTAGAAATAATACTCGAGAGTATTTTGTAAGAGTCATTTTAGGATAAAAGCTGGGGATATTAAGTCATGATGAGCAGGGAATATGATATAAACAGAGGGGGCAAGGAAGAAAAGAAAGACTGACAGCTGTTACACCAGATGCTTTAAACAAAAGTCATTGAGATTGGCAGAATTGGAATAACAGCTTTTTAATAAAATTATGCAAAATGGGTAAATTGGACAAAGAGCTTTTATGTTTGGCAAAAATATATTCCTTCAATTACTTTTAAGTCTAAAAGCTTAAAATGCTTGAGATCCCAGAGCTAGATAACACATGAGAACAAAAAAATAATGTGGAAAACATGATTCCAAAATGTGAGTATATAAAAACAAACAATGGATTCATCACTTTCATCTAGTATTGTTGATTCTTAGGCATGATTTATTTATAAACTACTCAGTGTATGACAAAATCACAGAGAATCATTTAGGGAAATAAAAGAAACAATGATAAAATTGACTGAGCCTAATATAAAAGAACATTTAATTGCATATTGAAAGATTTTGCCATCTAACAATGATGGAATCATGACATCCATATTAAATATATTTATGCATAGTACTCTCCATCATAAAGGAATCTTATGACTATGAAGAATAAATCTAAAACCTGAATTACACCCCAACCAACAAAATGATAGTGAATTGTTAAAGAAATCCCACTAAAATTTGTATTTTACAGACTTTGACTGCCTATTTTGATTGTAATTGTTTTATATAAGATAAAATTATTTAAGGCAAATCAGTAATTAGAAGGTACTAACCTCATTTCTTAATTTTAATTAACAAATACCTAGAGTAAGTAAAGAAATAGTACTTTATATTTTTTTCAATTGTTATTTTTTAGAGCTGTATAACAATTATGAAGACCTGTGAGAATCTCTTCCATTCTTTTCCTTAACTTAGTCCTCAGCTCGACAAAATTTAGAACATATTCTAAGAGAAAGGGGCTAGATTTTGGGAGGGAGGTTTATAAAGATAAAGTGAAAATTTCAACGATCAGGTCACTAATTTACCTTCCACTAACTAATGTTAAATTCCTGAAAGGAGATGAATCCAAGAGAGAAATTTTTCCACAAATTCTTCTTCAATAGGAGGTAGGAGAAGCACTCTGATTTCAATGTTCTTTCAAATCAAAGACAGGGAAACACACCTAATGTCTATGGAGTCAAGCATGGCTCTGTGTATGCCTAAGTATCCAATTGAAATTGCATGGGAAATTTCAATCTCAGAAAACTCAGACAACTACCTAAGAGGGAAACTATTTCTTTTTTTATTTCTTTTTGATTTTTAGTTTTGCCAACTATTTTGAATTTTCATAAGCCTGCCACTATTATTTGTTATTCTCTTTTAGTTTGTTTATTCTTAGCTGATATTTCATATCATTGTATTTGAAATGCTTATTTGAATTGATAATAGTGGTGGTAAAAGTCTTACAATATGGCACACAAATAATGTTATAGAATTGTGCAACTGAAATCTGTATAATTTTGTTAACCAGTGTCACCCCAATAAATTCAATTAAAAATAAATAAATAAATTTCAGTTTTACAATCAATCTCTGTGGTGGGACCAGAACTGGTAATTTATGCACAATCCCTTCTTACATAGCTGTGACAAAGTAATATGAGCCATTCTTAGGCCAAGAATTTAGAATTATTCTCAGACAACCTGCTTTGATTAACATACAACTCACCACATAACATTATAGATTTCACTGTAAAATACTTAGTCTGGAGATACTTGATGTTTATGAACTATGAGGTGTTAATCTAGCCAATCTGACTTAAGGCAACTCTAGATAAAAAGGCAGTCTAGAGTGACATCAGAGAAATGGCGCCATGAGGGGTTCTCCCCATACCTCTCCCTGAAATTTCAACAAATTCAACAACTAGAGACAGAAAAACAATCAAAGGAGCATCTGAAATATATTGTACATACATCAAACAAAGGTACGATTGGGCCAAAAGGTGGCTGAATATATAATCCATTCTGAAGGAAATAAGACAGAGAACGGAGTATTTTGTTTTCTTCACTGACCTGAGGAAGGGCTGCTTTCACTTGGAACCAAGAGGAAGGGAGGGCTGGGTTTGATGGAAGAAGCTGGGCTAGGGCAGAGACATTCAAACCGAGGAGAGAGTGGGCCGGCAGTTCAGCTCATGCGGAGCTAACACCAGTTGCAGACCCCAGCAGAGGTGGGCGAGCAGTTGCCTTGTTTACTCCTGGTATCCCAGTCCGCGAGCACGGGCAGTGTGCGAGTGAATCCACCTGGTGCTTCGGGTATGGGTGCCCGCGTTCCCGGACAGAGGGCTTGGGTCAGAGACTGCCAGTAGTGGCCCTCTGCATGGGCTGAGACCAGAGTTTTTGTATAATCCCGGCTTCTCGAGTAATAGCGCACGGGAAGTGCACCAGAGTCAGCTTTCCTACACCCGGACCTGTTCAGGCATGACGCCTCCTCCAGCCATACAGGCTAATAAAGCACATTCACGGTAGGGAGAACTGTGGAAGAGCTGGGGGGAAGGGCACGCAGGTTGCTTTCAGGCAGCCTCTGGAGAGCAGACCCACAGAACGCTGAAAGGAGCCTAATCCGCAGTCTTCTCACTGCCCTGCCGGTTTACACTAATGGCTCTTGCTGACAAATCTTTTTTCCTAGGCCTGTGATTTATGCAGACCCAGAAGAGGGACTTGATAGTTCTTAGGGCCTCTTGCTCTGCAGGCTGTGGCTGGGGCAACTTCCAGCCAGCCAATGCAAGTTAAAAAGTACAGTCCCACGGAAAAGACCCCAGAGAACACTGTGGAAGTTGGGCGGGTTGGGCTATAGGCTTCCTAACAAGGGAGAAGTCTGTGGAGTGCAGACCCATAGAACGCTAGGCAAATTTAACTACATATACCCATGGAACCTTAAAAAGGAGCCTGACCAGAGGTCAGCTCACTCTCCTGCCTGATTAACCTGCTGGCTCTAGTTGGCAGAGCTTTCATACACAGAGCTATGCTTTGAACGAACCTGGAGGAGGGACTTGTCAGCTTTTAGGACCTCTTGCTTTGCAGGCAGTGACTGGGGCATCTTCCTGCCAGCCAATACAGGTTACAAAGTGCAAAAAGCCTGGGGAGAGTAGACCCACAGAGTGCTGAGGCATACTAGACATTCCTGGAGGCTCATAGAAAGACACCTGGAAAGCAGTCAGCTCCCAGCCCTGCCCGATTACACTGGCAGCTCTGGCTGGCAAAGCCTTACTCAGATCCCTGCGTTGAGTGGGGATAGAGGGGGCATTTGGCAGCTCTTAGAGCCTCTTGCTCTCCAGGCAGTGGCTGGGGCAACTTCACAACTGGGTCATCAGACTGCTGGTTTAGGAAGGAGAGATTTAGGAAAAGGCTCAGGAAAAACGGACTCTCCCATTGTCAGAGCCTGCAAACGCTAACAAGTCTCACCTACCAATGGGACTGAGGCCTAGTTTATGTCATCACCATAGTAACACATCAACTGCAAATCTCTGCATAACAGTGCCACAGGGGCAGAACCTGGGGTACAGCGCCAATGGCCAAAAAGAGAAGAAAGAGAAAAGAAGAAGATAACCTCTCAAAACCAGAAAAAATCTACAATCTTTATAACTTTTTCAATTTTTTTCTTGTATATTTATCTTTTTTTTTCTTCCACCTTGGTCATTTTATCCTCTTTCTGTTTATTCCTTTCTTTTCATTTTGAACTTTATTACCCATAGGTGTTAAATTTTTCATTCTTTTCTTTCCTATGAGTGTTACATTCCAAAAAACTTAACTCAATTTTTTTCTTTTTCTTTTTGTTTTTTCTGTTATGTCTTACTTTATTTCTCATTCAAATCTCACCCACAAACAAATTATGTTATTCTGGATTCAAATTTTTTCTTTGTGGCATTTTTGGGTGCTTTTCACTTCACTTTTTATCTCTTTAGCATTTCCCCCAACTCTAGCTCTCCATTCTATGTAGTTTTTGTTACACTTAATACAATAGAATTTTTATTTGTTACTGTATTTTTTATTTTTTCTCTTTTTCTTTATTTTCTCATCTTCTCATACACTATTTCTCTCTTTAGACCATCATTTGTAAACAAATTATTTTATTCTTGATCCAAAATTTTTTCTTTGTGGCATTTTTTTTTGTATTTTTCTGAAGTTGGAAATGGGGAGGCAGTCAGACTCCCACATGTGCCCGACTGGGATTCAACCGGCACGCACACCAGAGGGAGATGCTCTGCCCATCTGGGGCATTGTCTATTGCAAGCAGAGCTGTTCTAGCGCCTGAGGCAGAGGCCATGGAGCCATCCTCAGTGCCCAGCCCAACTTTGCTCCAATGGAGCCTTGGCTGTGGGAGGGGAAGAGAGAGACAGAGAGGAAGGAGAGGGGGAGGGGTGGAGAAGCAGATGGGTGCATCTCCTGTGTGCCCTGGCTGGGAATCGAACCCGGGACTTCTGCATGCCAGGCCGACACTCTACCATTGAGCCAACTGGCCAGGGCTCCTTGTGGCATTTTGTAGGTTCTTGCCTCATTTTTTGCCTCTTTGACACTTTCTCCCAACACAGGCCCTCTGTTCTATGTATTTTTGTTCCACTTAGCCAATAGAATTTTTAGTTTTTCACTGCATTTTTTCAAAACAACTTTTTTTCTTATCAACTCTTATTAGTATTATTAACAATACCACTCTCAAATGCCACTAAGGAAAAAGAAATTGAATATCATGGATACAATAGACAGAAATGTAGCTCAGATAGATGAGAAAAAAATTACAGAAAAAAAGTTTAATAGCTTGGAAATCTTGGAGTTAAATGACAGAGAATTTAAAATTGAAGTCCTAATAATGCTCAGGGATATACAAGAAAGCACAGAAAGGCTATTTAGGGAGCTCAAAAAACAATTCAATGAACAGAAAGAATACATCACCAAGGAAATTGAAACTACAAAAATGAATCAAACAGATAAAAAACTTAATTCATGAACTTAAAAATGAGATAACAAGCTTAGCCAATAGAACAGGCCAGATACAGGAGAGAATTAGTGACATAGAAGACAGGCAACTACAGAGGAAAGAAGAGAGAGAGACTCACAAATTTTTAAAAAAATAGGAAATCCCTACAGGAATTGTCTGACTCCATCAGAAAGAGCAACATAAGAATAATGGGTACATCAGAAGGAGAAGAGAGAGAAAATGGAATGGAGAACATATTCAAACAAAAAATAAATGAGAACTTCCCAAGCCTGTGGAAAAATCTAAAGCCTCAAATTCAAGAAGCAAACAGGACACCAAGTTATCTTAACCATAACAAACCTACTCCAAGGCAAATCATAATGAAATTGTCACAAATCAATGACAAAAAAAAATTCTCAAGGCAGCCAGGGAAAAGAAGAATACAACATAAAAAGGAAGGCCCATTAGATTATCAACAGATTTCTTAGAAGAAACTCTACAAGCTAGAAGAGAGTGGACCCCAATATTTAAAGTTCTAAAAGAGAGGAACTTCCAGCCAAGAATACTCTACCTATCAAAGCTATCTTTCAAATACGAAGGAAAAATAAAAACATTCACAGATACAGAAAAGATGAGGAAATTTATCACCAGAAAACCCTCACTTCAGGAAATACTAAAGGGGGTTTTCCAACAAGATACAAAGAACAAAACAAAAGAAAACTACAAGTAAAAGCTTTGTCAAGATTTTGATAAAAACAAGATTAATCTGTGACAGTAAAAACAAAAAATTAGAGAGGACAAAGGTTAACATAGCAAAGGAGGATAGAGTGCTGAAGCACTCATGAGATAATGTACTACAATGAATATGATATGTATCCTTTCCATAACTTAATGGTACCCACCCCTGAAAAAACCACCACAGAAGCACATGGCTTGAAAAAAGAAGTAACAGAGGAAAGAAGTATGGATTACAATGAAACAAAAACAAATGATAGAAAAACAAAAGAGAAGAAACAAACAAGATACAAAACTATCAGAAAGCAATATATAAAATGGCAATAGGAAACACTCAAGTGTCAATAATTACACTAAATGTAAATAGATTGAACTCACCAATAAAAAGACACAGAGTAGGGGGTGGCAAGATGGCGATGGAGTAGGCAGATGTACCAACTTTGACCTTCCAGAACAAAAGTGGATTACAACTTAATTTTAAGAACCATCATCTGGAAAAACCAACTTTGAACTAAACTAAGAGGACTCTTTAACAAAGGAACACCGAAGAAGCCACAATGAGACCTGTAGGAAAAGCAGAAACACAGAGGGCTGCCCAGCTCCCCAGAGCAAACGGCAGTCTGGAGAGACTTTCGTGGCAGGAAGTGAGTTTAGCAAAGAGGGGAGGGCCCTGAACACCAGGAACAAAGCCCCAGCCTTCAGCTGCAGAGCCAAGAAGAGGTGTAAGGACATATTAAGCTGCAAAACAAATCAGAATACTGTTTGTGAGAAAGAGACAGATTTCTTACACTCAGGATTCTTCTTAAAGGTACCACGCAGAAAACCTCTCTCACAACCACCCACCCAGGGCTCCAGGGCATGGGAGAAAGGAGAGGACCAGAGCAGTGGGAAGATAGTGTAATCTAGGAGGCACAGGGAGAAAAACTGAGGGACAGCCACCCTAACCCCTGGGCTTAGTCACTCCCCAAATCTGAAGTAAATACTTACCCTCGAACCAGCAATACCAGCAAAGGGAAACAGGACACCAACCAAACAAGCTCTCCCATGACACTTAAAGCAGAATTGCTTAGAAGGAGGAAGCTCTTGGGACTACAGTATTGAGTGTTAGAGTTTGAGCTTCAGTGTCCCCATCCACATGGCTGAGAGCTCACCTGAGCGTGGACAGTGGTGGATGTGAAAGTGAGGTTCCATTGGCAAGGGCAGAAGCTGGCTGGCCACAACTAAAGCCCAGGTGTGAGCTCAGTCTTGCCCAGCAGGGGTGGAGGGGAAGTGCAAAAGTGGTCAGGCCCAGCTGTGGGCCCACCTGAAACCCTATCTGCAGGAGAAGGCTGGGAATCCAGGAGGGGATCAAGGGTTTCTGGGGGTGGGGTGAAAGCCCAGAACAGGCAGAGCCCCGCGACTGAGCGTGGGCACACAGCACCACCCAGCCAACAGAGCCAAGGCTTGCAGCCAACCCGTGAGCAGGCTCCTCATGTGGGGGCAGGGCAGAAACCCAGAAACAGGTTCAGATCCACAGCTGAGCAAAGATGCTCAACCCTGCCTGCGGTGCCGAGGCTTGTGGCCAGGGCGTGGTGCAAAACACCACCTGCGAGGGTAGGGCAAAGGCCGAGGCCGCCAAGGCTTGTAGACCTGGGCACATGATCACAGTTACTCCCATGGAGGAGAAGTGGAAACCACAGCAACAGCCCCAGTGTGCTGGCACTGGCAATACCCATACCTGAATATCCTAGCAGTAGCGGGAGAGGGGGTGCCGAGCTTGCAGACAGACCACATCTATGGATAACAGAGGCCACACCCATTGGATTACAGTGGCCACACCCTTCATATACACAGAAAAAATGAAGAGGCAAAGAAATGCAGCACAAATGAACCAAGAGAAATCCCCAGAAAAGGATTTGAATGAGTCAGATGTAACCAAATGCAGAATTTAAAATAGCAATTATTAGGATGCTCAAAGATATTAGAACAACAATAGATGGTCACTATGAACACCTAAATAAAGACATAGCAAATATAAAAAAAGATATTGAAATAATAAAAAAGAATCAGTCAGAAATGACAAATAAAATATATGAAATGAAGACTACAATGGAAGGAATTAAAAGCAGAATGGATGAAGCTGAGGATTGAATCTGAGTTGGAGGACAAGATAAATGAAGGCATGAAAGCAGAGCAGAAAAAAGAAAAGAGACTCAAAAAGTCTGAGGAAACTCTGAGAGAGCTCTGTGACAACATGAAGAGAAATAACATCCTCATCATATGGGGTTCTTGAAGAAGAAGAGAAAGAACAAGGGATAGAGACTTTGTTCAACAATATCATAGCTGAAAATTTTCCTAAATTAAGGCAGGAAAACACTCACAAGTTCAAGAAGCACAGAGAAATCCATTAAAGAGAAACCCCAAAAAATCTACACCATAATTAAAATACCAAAGCTAAGCTATAAAAAGAAAATATTAAAAGCTACTAGAGAAAAAAGGTTACAACCTACCAAGAAGGCACCATAAGGATGACATTTGACTTCTCAACAGAAACATTTGAGGCCAGAAGGGAATGGCAAGAAATATTCAAAGTAATGCAGACAAAGAGCCTACACCCAAGACTACTTTATCCCTTTATCCAGCAAGGCTATCATTTATAATTGAAGGAGAAATAAAAAGCTTCTAGACAAAAAACAAACAACAACAACAAAAAAACCCTCAAGGCCCTGGCCGGTTGACTCAGCGGTAGAGCGTCAGCCTGGCGTGCGGGGGACCCGAGTTCGATTCCCTGCCAGGGCATATAGGAGAAGCGCCCATTTGCTTCTCCACCCCCACCCCCTCCTTCCTCTATGTCTCTCTCTTCCCCTCCCGCAGCCAAGGCTCCATTGGAGCAAAGATGGCCCGGGCGCTGGGGATGGCTCCTTGGCCTCTGTCCCAGGCACTAGAGTGGCTCTGGTCACAGCAGAGTGACGCCCTGGAGGGGCAGAGCATCACCCCCTGGTGGGCAGAGCATTGCCCCTTGTGGGCATGCCGGGTGGATCCCGGTCGGGCGCATGCGGGAGTCTGTCTGACTGTCTCTCCCCGTTTCCAGCTTCAGAAAAATACAAAAAACAAAAAAAAAACAAACAAAAAAAAAACCTCAAAGAATTCACTACAACCAAACCAATGTTTTAAGAAATGCCAAGGGGCTTGCTGTAAACAGATCAAAGGGGAAAAAGAATATAGCAAGAGAGGAATACAGCTTTAAAGAATAAAATGGTAATAAACAACTACATATCAATAATAACCTTAAATGTAAATAAATTAAATGATCCAATCAAAAAACATAGGGTAGCTGCGTGGATAAGAAAATAGGACCCATACATATACTGTCTACAAGAGACACACCTTGAAACAAAAGATGCACATAGACTGAAGGTAAAAGGATGGAAAAAAATATTTCATGCGAAGAGAAATGAAAAAAAAAAGCTAGGGTAGCAATAGTTATATCAGAAAAAGTGGGCGTTAAAACAAAGGCTATATAGTAAGAGATAAAGAAAGTCACTACATAATGATAAAGGAAGCAATCCAACAGGAAGATAAAACCATTATAAATATCTATGCACCTAATATAGGAGCACCTAAATATATAAAGCAGACTTTGATGTATATAAAGGGTGAGATCAACAGCAATACTATAATAGTAGGGGATTTCAATACCCCAGTAACATCACTAGATAGATCCTCAAAAAATAAAATTAACAAAGAAACATCAGACTTAAAGGGCACACTAGATTAACTGGATTTAATAGATATTTCAGAACCTTTCAGCCTAAAGCAGCAGAATATACATTCTTTTTAAGTGCTCATGATTCATTCCCTAGGATAGACCACATGTTAGGGAACAAAAGCAGTCTCAACAAATATAAGAAGATTAAAAACATATCAAGCATTTTCCTGATCACAATGGCATGAAACTAGAAATCAACAACAATAGAAAAACTAAAAAATACTCAAACACTTGGAAACTAAATAGCATGTTTTTAAATAACAAATGGGTTAACAATGAGATCAAAGAAGAAATAAAAAAAATTCCTAGAAATGAATGATAATGACCATATATCAACTCAAAAGTTATGGGACACAGCAAAAGCAGTCCTAAGAGGGAAGATCATAGCATTACAGGCATACCTTAAGAAGCTAAAAATGGCTCAAAGAAACAACTTGACCCTGCATGTAAGAACTAGAAAAAGAACAGCAAGTGAAGCCCAGAGGTAGTAGAAGAAAGGAAATAATAAAGATCAAAGTGGAAATAAATGACTTAGAGGTTCAAAGAAACACTACAGAGGATCAAAGAAACCAGGAGCAGGTTCTTTGAAAAGCTAAACAAGATTGATGAACCTTTAACTAGACTCACCAAGAAAAAAAGAAAGAGGAGTCAAATAAATAAATTTAGAAATGAGAGTGGAGAAATAAGAACTGATACAACAGCAATGCAAAATATAGTAAGAAAATACTATGAAGAACTGTATGCCAAAAAATTAGACAACCTAGATGAAATGGACTAATTCCTTGAAACATATAATATTTTAAAATTCAATCAGGAAGAATCAGAAAACCTAAACAGACCAATTAAAACATATAAGATCAAAACACTTATCAAAAAACTACCAACAAAGAAAAACCCAGGGCCCAATGGCTTCACAAGTGAATTCTACCAAATATTCAAAGAGCTAACTCCTATTCTTCTCAAGCTATTTCAAAAAATTCAAGAGGAAGGAAGACTTCCAAGCTCCTTTTAGGAGGCATGCATAATTATGAATCCACATCCAGGCAATGACAACACAAAGAAAGAAAATTATAGGCCAATATCCCTGATGAATGTAGATGCTAAAATTCTCAACAAAATATTAGCCAACCAGATCCAGCAATATATGAAAAAATTCATATACCATACTCAAGTAGGATTACTCAGGGGAGACAAGGTTTGTACAATGAATCAATGTGATTCATCTCATAAACAAAAGGAAAGAGAAAAACGACGTGATAACTTCAATAGATGTAGAAAAAGCATTTGATAAAATCCAGCACCCATTCATGATCAAAACTTTCAACAAAGTGGAAATACAGGGAACATACCTCAACAAGATAAAGGCCATCTATGAAAAACCCACAGCCAACATCATACTCAATGGGCAAAAATTAAAAGCAAGCCCCTTAAGGTCAAGAACAAGGCAGGAGTCCCCTCTTTCACCACTCTTATTCAACATAATCCTGGAAATCCTAGCCACAGCAATCAGCAAAGAATAAGAAATAAAAGGCATCCAAACTGGAAAAGAAGAAGTAAAACTATCATTATTTGCAGATGATATGATATTGTATATAGAAAATCCTAAAGTCTCAGTCAAAAAATTACTAGACCTGATAAATGAATTTAGCAAGGTGGCAGGATATAAAATTAATACTCAGAAATTAGAGGCATTGTTATACACCAACAATGAACTGTCAGAAAGAGAATTTAAGGAAACAATCCCCTTCACTATTGCAACCAAAAAAATAAAGTATCTAGGATAAATTTAACCAAAGCAATTAAAGACTTGTATTCAGAAAATCACAAAACATTGATAAAAGAAATCAAGGAAGATACAAACAAGTAGAAGCATATACCATGCTCATGGTTAGGAAGAATAAACATCAGTAAAATGTCTATATTACCCAAAGCAATTTATAAATTCAATGCAATACCAATTAGTATACCAATGACATACTTCAAAGATATAGAACAAATATTCCAAAAAATTATATGGAACAAAAAAAGAACACAAATAGCCTCAGCAATCTTGAAAAAGAAGAATAAAGTGGGAGGTATCACAGTTCCTGATATCAACTTATACTACAAGGCCATTGTACTCAAACCAGCTTGTTACTGGCATAAGAACAGTTATATAGGTCAATGGAAAAGAACAGAGAACCCAGAAATAAACCCACACCTTTATGGACAAAAATATTTGACAAAGGAGGTAAGAGCATACAATGGAGTAAAGACAGCCTCTTTAATAAATGAAGCTGGGAAAATTGGACAGCTACCTGCAAAAAAATGAAACTAGACCACCAACTTACACCGTTCACAAAAATAAACTCAAATAGATAAAAACTTAAATGTCAGTCATGAAGCCATAAGCATCTTAGAAGAAAACATAGGTAGTAAGCTCTTTGACATCTATTGCAGCAACATACAGTAAAGTGTCAGTAAAGTCATGGTGCACTTTTGACCGTCACATTAAAGCAACAAAATATGATCGAGATGTAAAATCTGCAACAAATAAAAGGAAAATCATCCTAATATTGGGACGTTTATAGCAAAGCACCACCACATAGGAATAAAATTACTCGGTGGGATCAGCAGTTGAAGGAAACCAGAAGTTTGGTGGAGTAACCTCGTTCTTGTAGGCCATCAGTCAGTGATGAGTCTGTAGAGGCTATACGGGATAGCTACCTAAGGAGCCCTAAAAAAATCTGTGCGTGAGCCCACATTGAACTGCACTAAATAGATATGAAACTGGGAGAGTTTTCCTTTTATTTGGTGCAGATTTCACATTTCTATCATCTGTTGTTGCTTTCCTGTGACCGGTCTAAAGTGCATCATAACTTTACGGACACACTGTATTTGCCGATTTATTTCCAAGGGCATGTGAAATAAAAGACAGGATAAACAAATGGAACTATATCATACTAAAAAGTTTTGCATAGCTAAAGAAAATAAGAACAGAATAAAAAGACAAACTAAACAATGGGAGAACATATTCGACAATATGTCTGATAAGGGGTTAATAACCAAAATTTATAAAGAACTTGTAAAACTCAACATCAGGAAGAAAAACAATCCAATTAAAAAATTGACAAAAGAAATGAATAGACTCTTCTTCAAAGAGGACATATAGATAGCCAATAGGCATATGAAATAATGCTCAACATCACTAATTATTAGAGAAATACAAATTAAACCACAATGAGATATCACCTCACACCAGTCATAATGGCACTCATCAACAAACAACACAGAATAAGTGCTGGCGAGGATGTGGAGAAAAGGGAACCCTCCTGCACTGCTGGTGGGAATGCAAACTTGTAAAGCCACTATGGAGAACATTATGAAGATTCCTCAAAAAATTAAAAATCAAACTGCCTTTTGACCCAGCTATCCCACTTTTAGGAATATACTCCAAGAACACCATAGCACTGTTTCAAAAGGAGAAATGCACCCCCATGTTTATGGCAGCATGGTTTACAATAGCAAAGATCTGGAATCAGTCCAAGTGTCCATCAGTGGACAAGTAGATTAAAAAGCTTTGGTACATATATATTATGGAATACTACTCAACCATAAGAAATGATGACATCGGATCATTTACAACAACATGGATGGACCTAGATAACATTATACTGAGTGAAATAAGTAAATCAGAAAAAACTAAGAACTATGATTTCATACACAGGTGGGACATAAAAATAAGACTCAGAGTAATGAATAAGTGGGTGGTGGTTATGGGGGGGGAGGCAATGGTGGAAGGGGAGGGACACAAGGAAAATTAGATAGAAGATGACGGAAGACAATTTGACTTTGGGTGATGAGTATGCAACATAATCAAAAGTCAAAATAACCTGGAGATTGTTTTTTTCTGATCATATGTACCTGATTTATCAATGTCACCCTGTTAAAATAAATAATAAAAATTTTTAAAAGATAGAGTAGCAAAATGAATTAAAAAAGAAAATCCAACTGTATGCTGCCTATAAGAAATACATCTAAGCTACAAAAATGAAAACAAAATAAGAGTGAAAGGTTTGAAAACAATACTCCAAGCAAATAACATCCAAAAAAAAAAAAAAAAAAAGGTGTAGCAATACTTATATCTAACTATGCTGACTAAAAGACGACAAAGGTAATCAGAGACAAAAATGGTCATTTCTTAATGATAAAGGGGACATTTAATCAAGAAGACATAACAATTCTTAATATATATGCACCAAACCAAGAAGCACCGAAGTATATTAGACAGCTACTGACTGACCTTAAAACAAAAACCTACAAAAATACAATCATACTTGGAGACCTCAATACACTGCTGACGGCTTTAGATAGTTCATCCAAACAGAAAATCAATAAAGAAATATTGGCCTTAAATAAAACACTAGAACAATTTGATATGATGGACATCTATAGAACATTTCACCCCAAAGTGCTAGAGTATACATTTTTCTCTAGTGTACAATGGAACATTCTCAAGAATCGATCATATGTTGGGCCACAAAAGTAACATCAATAAATTCAGAAAGATTGAAATTATACCAAGCATATTTTCTAATCATAAAGCCTTGAAACTAGAATTCAACTGCAAAAAAGAGGTAAACAAACCAACAAAAATGTGGAAAATAAACAACATACTTTTTAAAAATAAGTAGGTCAAAGAAGAAATAAAAGCAGAAATCAAAAGATACAGACAAATGAAAATACCAATATGACATATCAGAATCTCTGGCATGCAGCAAAAGCAGTAATAAGAGGGAAGATCATATAATTACAGGCCTATATAAACAAACAAGAGAGAGTCCAATTAAAGCACTTAACTTTACATCTTAAGGAACTAGAAAAAAAATAACAAAGACAATGCAAAACCAGCAGGAGAAAGGAAATAATAAAAATCAGAGCAGAAATAAACAAAATAAAGAACAGAAAAAGTATAGAAAAAATTAATAAAACAAGGAGCCGGTTCTTTGAAAAGATCAACAAAATTGACAAACCCTTGGCAAGACTCACTGAAAAAACAGACAAGACTCATATAAACAAAATTGAAAATGAAAGAGGAGAAATCACCACAGATATCATAGATATACAAAGAATTATTGTAGCATACTATGAGAAACTATATGCCACCAAATTTGACAATCTAGAAGAAATGGATAAATTTTTAGAACAATACAATCTTCCTAGACTGAGTAATGAAGAAGCAGAAAACCCAAACAGACACATAAGCAGGGAGGAAATAGAATCAACTATCAAAAACCTCCCCAAAAATAAAAGTCCAGACCCAGATGGCTATACTAGTGAATTCTATCTAACATTCAAAGAAGACTTAGTTTCTATTCTGCTCAAAGTCTTCCAAAAAATTGAAGAAGAAGCAATCCTGCCAAACACATTTTATGAGGCCAACATAACCCTCATACAGAAACCTGGCAAGGACAATACAAAAAAAGAAAACTACAGGCCAATATCTCTAATGAATACAGATGCTAAAATACTAAACAAAATACTAGCAAATCAAATACAACAACACATTAAAAATATAATTCATCATAATCAAGTGAGATTCATCCCAGAACCACTAGGATGGTTCAATATACGTAAAACATTTAACGTAATATGCCATATCAACAAAACAAAGAACAAAAACCATATGATTTTAAAAGTAGATTCAAAAAAGGCATTCGATAAAATACATTATTTTATGTTTAAAACACTTAACAAAATGGGTATAGAAAGAAAATATCTCAACATAATAAAGGCCATTTATAATAAACCATCAGCTAACATCATATTAAATGGCATAATACTGTGGACTTTTCCCCTAAAATCAGGAACAAGACAAGGTTCTCTACTCTCTCCACTCATATTCAACATAGTGCTGGAAGTTCTAGCCAGAGCAATCAGACAAAAGAAAATAATAAAAGGCATTCATATTGGGAAAGAAGAAGTAAAGGTTTCACTTTTTGCACATGATGTGATCCTATACATTGAAAATCCCAAAGACTCCACAGAAAGATTACTAGAAACTATAAACCAATACAGTAAGGTCGCAAGATACAAAATTAATATACAAAAGTTCATTGCCTTCCTATATGCCAACAATGAAACATCAGAAAACAAGCTCAAAAAAATAATACCCTTCTTGGTTGCAACAAAAATACTTGGGAATAAACATAACAAAGAATGTAAAGGACCTATATAATGAAAACTATAAAGCATTGTTAAGGGAAATCGAAAAAGATATAATGAAATGAAAAAAAATATTTCTTGTTCTTGGATAGGAAGAATAAATATAGTCAAAATGACCATATTACCCAAAGTGATATACAAATTTAATGCAATTCCTATTAAAATTCCAATGTCATTTTTTAAAGAAATGGAACAAAAAATCATCAGATTTATATGGAACTATAAAAACCCCGAATAGACAAAGCAATCCTAAGGAAAAAGAATGAAGCTGGAGGCATTACAATATCTGATTTCAAATTATATTATAGAGACACGATAATCAAAACAGCCTGACCTGGCAGAAAAATAGACACTCAGACCAATGGAACAAAATAGAAATCCAGAAATAAATCCACATGTATATGATCAAATAATTTTTGATAAAGGGGCCAACAATACCCAATGGAGAAAAGAAAGCCTCTTCAACAACTGGTGCTGGGAAAACTGGAAAGCCACAGGCAAAGAATGAAACTCGACTACAGTTTGTCCCGTTGTACTAAAATTAATTCAAAATGAATCAAAGACCTAAATATAAGACCCGAAACAATAAATTACATAGAAGAAAACTCAGGTACTAAACTCATGTACCTCGGTTATAAAGAGCATTTTATGAATTTGACTCCAAAGGCAAGGGAAGTAAAGGCAAAGTTAAATGAATGGGACTACATCAGACTAAGAGACTTTTAAGAAGAGAAACTAACAACAAAACAAACAGACAACCAACTAAATGGGAGATGATATTTTCAAACAACAGCACAGATAAGGGCCTAATATCCAAAATGTACAAAGAACTCATAAAATTCAACAACAAACAAACAATCCAATAAAAAAAAATGGGAAGAGGACATGAACAGACACTTCTCCCAGGAAGAAATTAAAATGGCCAATAGACATATGAAAAGATGTTCATCTTTATTAGCTATCGGAGAAATGCAAATCAAAACTACAATGAGAGACTACCTCACCCCTATTAAATTAGCTATTATCAACAAGACAGGTAATAACAAATGTTAAAGAGGCTGTGGATTAAAAGGAACCCTCATCCATTGTTGGTGGGAATGTAAAGTAGTACGACCATTATGGAAGAAAGTATGGTTGTTCCTTAAAAAACTTAAAATAGAACAACCATATGACCCAGCAATTTCTCTACTGGTTATATACCCCCAAAACTCAAAAACACTGGTAAGTAAAGAAACATGCAGCCCCATCTTCATTGCAGCATTGTTCACAGTGGCCAAGACATGGAAACAACCAAAAAGCCCTTCAATAGATGACTAGATAAAGATGTGATACATATATACTATGGAATACTACTCAGCCATAAGAAATGATGACATCAGATCATTTACAACAACATGGATGGACCTTAATAACATTATACTGAGTGAAATAAGTAAACTGGAAAAAAAAAAACCTAAGAACTATATGATTCCATACATAGGTGGGATGTAAAAATGAAACTCAGGGACATGGACAAGAGTGTGGTGGTTCTGGGGTGGGGGGATGGGGGATGGGGGAAGGGGAGAAAATGAGGGTGTGGGGGGAAGGGAAGGGCACAAAAAAAAACCAGATAGAAGGTGCTGGAAGACAATTTGACTTTGGGTGATGGGTATGCAACATAATCAAATGTCAAAATAACCTGGAGATGTTTTTTCTGAACCTATGTACCCTGATTGATCAATGTCACCCCATTAAAATTAATAAAAAATTAAGTAAAAAAGAAAAATAAAGGTCATCTATGTCCAGGTAAATCACGGGAGCTTATACATTAACAGAGACTAACATACATCATAATACAAGTGTGATTTACTGGGTTTTTGTTGTTTTTTCTGGCTATATTCCATTTAATCAATCTTACATGCAGGAAACTTTTTAAGCCACCAAAATCTCTCTAAATTTATAGGCCTCACTATTTAATTATCAGATGATTTTAAATGTTTTGGATTGCCAATCAATGTGTGATACCTAAAAAGAAAATAATCAGACAGCATGCAGGCTGCTATGGAATGTTGATTCTTAAAGGAGAAAGACAGAGGGCAAGGACTCTGGTTTCATGGAATTCTTGGGTGCTGGTAAAAGACTGTGTTTGTTCCCGAGGAGTCTTGTGTTCTTTGGAACATACTGCTTCTGTGGTGTGTCTTGCTATAGTCTTTGAAGTTTGAACTTTCTTCCTATAGTCAATGAAGTTTGAACACACACACAAATAAAGCTAATAAAGTATATATATAAATCTTTAGTCTAATAGTTAGGTGCATGTCTTTAAAATTTTATTTATCATGAACTTTTCCCTTTTTTCTGCTTCGTAATGATCGTTTTTCTGAAGAGCAGTGAATAATTCACATCTGGCTATTCAGATTGGGGAGTTGAGTGAAGGAATCTTTAGTATCCACGTGAAAGCATTTGATGAATAAAAGGCCAAAGGATAATATTATGGTTAGTATTTTGAAATATTTTGCCATTACCAGTTGAGTACAACAGATAAAAGTGTATAGTGAAGTTATAGCCAAATATACATAAGAAGGAGTAAGGAGTCAAGAAAAGATTTACATATATGTTGACAGTTGAACATAAAGCATGTGGGGCAAAATGTTCTTGTATTTTTACAGAAGTCAAAATTGATACAATGTCTTATATCATGATACTTGGCAAGATCAGAGGTATAGTATTTCTCATTTTATATTTCTCCATTTATATTATATTTAGCTGAGATTCTTCCCAGAATTTTATTTATTTATTATTATTTTGGCTTTTTGTAATCTTCAGAGTATTGTGAAATTATTTTTCTCACCTAATCTTTATGAGACCAATACTACATTAAATGGAAGTTGTAAACTTTTAAAAACTACTTAGTGATGAGTTTCTGAATCTGTTCAGCTGTGATCAAAGACTAAATACTATATCATATTTGTCTGTTATATGATACATTTTTAATGTTTTATATGCATTTTAAAAGTGTACAGTAATTTTAGGATGCAAAATTTTATCTTTTAGATATCTGTAACCAAATCTTGACTTACATTCACACAAATGTAACTCAGTTGTACTATTTACATATTCAAATAGTCTGTACTTGATACATTTTAATTTACCTCTCTGTTATTAACTTCTAGTGATATGAAAATAGCTCAAGGTAAAATTAAGAAACTTTCTGAGTAGCTCAGTTTGTTAGAGTCATCCTAGTATTCCAAGGTTGTGGGTTTGATTCCCAGTCAGTGCACAGACAAGTATCAACCAGTGAATGCATAAAAATGTGGAACCACAAATCAATATTTCTCTCTTCCTTTCTCTCTCTCTTTGAAATCAATCAGTAAATAAATTTTTAAAAAAGAAAATTTTATTTTATTTCTTTTATTTTAGTGAGAGGAGAGGAGGTACAGAGACAGATTCCCACATGTGCCCCAACTGGGATCCATTCAGCTAGCCCACTAGGGAGTGATGCTTTGCCCATCTGGGGCTGTTGCTCCATTTCACCTGAGCCATTTTTTAGTGCCTGAGTCAGAGGCCATGAAGCCATCCTCAGTGCCCAGGGCCAACTTGCTCAAGCCAATCAAGCTATGGCTGCAGGAGAAGAAGAAAAAAAAGAGCAAAAGCAAGAAAGAGAGAGAAGGGGGAGGGGTTGAGAAGCAGATGGTACTTCTCCTATGTGCCATGACCAAGAATTGAACCTGGGACTTCCACACACCAGGCTGATGCTCTACCACTAAGCCAACCAGTTAGGACTAAAAATGTAAAAATTAAGGTTTGAAATATTCCATATTGATTTACTTGACTAGTTTGACATGTAATTCCACATATAAGCATATATATAAATCTATTTTTTGCTAATTTACACTTTTACGTTAAATCCCTTTGTTATATGACAAACTAATTTTTTATTCTGGAATTTATTATGCCTGAGATTACTATTGACTCCTCTATATTTGTTTGTATTTGCATAATATATTTTGCTCATCTTCTATGAAACACAGATTTAATTATGTTATTAAGAACCTTATATTATTAGATTTTATTTCTTATATTATTTGAAAGTATTTTCTTTTTACTAAGAGATGGCCAACGTATTTATACTTGTGGCAAAAGTGATTTTTTAAGTCTTCATTTACTTATTTTTAAAAATATTTAAAAATTTTAATATTTCATCGATATTTTCGTTATTCTTTTCCAGAAGAGGCAAAAAAAACCCAAAAAACAAACCTTAAAAGATTAAAACTAATCTTTGTTTCAGGGTCCATGCTCTTAGGAAACTTCACTGTGGTACTCTAACCTAAATCTTAGCAAGTGTGTTCTGCTTAGTTCAAAATGGGTATATTCTCAGTGTGGTGCTTTTATGATTCTGTTCTCAAAAACAGAAAATAGAAATTCTAATAAATCAATTTATTTTTAGAAAAATATATTGGCAGATGCTAAAAGTTCATGTCTTATTCCTACCTGTTAACTTAAATGTCAGTTTAAGAAATGACTTTTCTCCTGCTTAGAATTTATCTCTTAACCCAGTAATTCTCAACAGGGGAAAGTTTTACCTTCCTGAAAACATTTGTCAATATCTGGAGACATTTTATTTGTCATGACCGGTGAAAGGGTACTATTGGCTCAAGGAGCAGAGGACAGGGACACTGGTAAACATTCTGCTTTGCACAGGACAACAAAGAATTATGTGGTCAAAATGCCAATCACACTGAGATCAAGAATCTCTCCACTTTAACCTAAAGTTTCATCTATAACATTGGAAATAATTTTATTAAAACAATATTTCAGGTCTAAAACATGAGGTCCTCATAAGCAGCTACCTGCTATATGTATATGTTGTCCTAATTCAGTTAGCAAGGGATAAAAGGTAAATAGAAAAACAAAATTGCCATAGGTTCTTTCCCTTCTTGTGGGCTGAATTGTGTATCTCAAAAATGTACATATTGAAATCCTAACTCCTACTACCTCAGAATATAACTACAGTTGTCTCTCATCATATCGCCGTTCACTTTTTATGGTCTCACTGTATCATGGATTTTTAAATCGTATATATCTAATTTTGTATTGTGGATTTTTTGCTATATCATGAGATTCTGTGGTATATAGGTATTTTTATATATTTATTATTTTAATTATTTTTGTGGTGAAATAAGCAAAATAACTGTGGGAAAGGTTAATAACAGTGTGAGAAAGATTTATAAGAGTGTGGGGAGGGTTTTTAAAGCCTTATAATAAATATAAATAATAAAATAAATATAAAGTCACTACTTTGCAGATTTTTGCCTATAGCTGTGGGTTCTGGAACCTAACCCCTGTGATCGTCAAGGGACCACTGTATATTTGAAGACAAAGCCAATAAATAGGTAACTTAAAGTGAATGACATCATATGGCTGGGTCCTGATCTAATAAGACTGGCGTATAAGAGGAGATTAAGACACAGACATACACACAGAGAATATCATGTAAATACACTGGAAGATATGTCCATCTATTAGTTAAGGATGAGGGCATCAGAAAAAAAGTCAGACATCCTGATCTTAGATTTCTATAGAATTGTGAAGAAACAAATCTCTGCTGTTTCAGCTACCCAGTCTCTAATATTTTGTTATGACAGCTCTATTATACTTATACACCCTGCTGGTAACCAGATTCTTTTGCTGTGCAATGTTGAGTGCCCTCCTCTGACTTGCTTTGGCTAATGCAATTTTAAAAAGCATAATATAAGCAAAGACTTGAAAAGTTCTGATGCATGAGGCTTGTCCTTGCTTGCTGTTCTTGGAAACCCTGTGACCATCTTCATGGGAACAACCCTGGACTAGCTTGCTAGTATTGAGAGATGATTGGTTCAGTAACACTACATGCAACCACCAGCCACATTTCTCCCAGCCAACTGTCATCCAACACCTAGAAATAGAGGCACTTTGATGAACAGAGTACTGCTCCAATGAGCAAAGCTGAAATTACTAAACCACAGAATCTTGAGTTAAATAAGCCACAGTTATTTGGGTGGTTTACTAGGGCAACAAAAGCTTATTGCCAGGTAAGCAATAAAATTTACAAGTTAGAGGTAAGTTTCCTTAGATTTTAGTGTTCCTGCAATGAAAGTTAGATCTCTTCATTATTACTCTAACTAAAAAAAAGTCTACCAGTTTCTATTTCCATCAGTGCAGTGCACAATTTTTAAAACTTTATTGCAAATTAGATAATATTCTTGAGAAAACAGAATTTAGCAAATGTCACCAATAGCTAAAGCCATTAGACTGTGAATATTATCAAGGGAACAATACGATTCCTTCAGTACTCATATAAGTGCCAAGCTAAACTCAAAAGACTGATTATAACAAAAGTTTTGGAAGTATATATTTTTGATATCATTTATTATATTGCACTGTTTGACACAGTGCGGTATATTGCACCTATAAATCAGGTGTACCAAATTATTTAATGATGCATTAACTGTAGAATTTCACACATATTACTGTTCTTTAGCCAATGTTGAGTGCTTTTTCAATAGCTTAATCCATCTTTGAAGTACTAGAGCACATATAGTCATCCATCATTGTAGAACACACAGTTTGAACTGCAGTTTTTTATATGCTTTTATTTTATATAAAATTAGTTCTATCAATAGTAAGTCAGATACTAAATGAAAAAACTACCACTAAATACACACTTATATGTATATACAAAGGATATGTCTTAAATTTATCTTCAAAGTCTTATTTATGTGTTTATTGACTTGTTTTTCTTCCTTCTCTATTCTCTCTCCAGTGTACCTGACAGGTAAAAATTTAAACAAAGTAAAACTAGAAAATAAGTTTGACAAAGATGAATTAATAAATGAATTTAAACATTATTGTTAGACATATTTAGATAAGGATAATTAAAAAAACTTGAAGTAAACTCACTATTAATTCATTTGTTTCTTGGGAAATTTTGAATCATTACTTTGTTGTTTGCATTAAATTAATAAACCAAATAAATTCTACATATGTCCAAGGTAGACATGTGTAGAAATGAATTATTGGAGTTTACATTAAACAGGAAGGGTTGAACATGCTTATTTGTCCCTACTCCCTTCTGAAATTTAACTAAAATAATGATAATTAAATGTGAAAATTACTAATCCACAAGAAACCTACAATTAAATCTGAGATTAGAGTTTTAATTTTGAAAGACTCATATATGGATCTTGCTTTTCTTCACATGCTCACCCCCAACCTTGGAATTGTCCTTCACTATTCTTTCTTTCAAACTCCATGTAAAATGCATCAATAATTATTTTATAATAGATTACATTTCAAATTATATTTGACTTCTCACCATACTTACTGTGGCACAAAGCACTATCATTTTTCACCAAGATCAGCGAGTCTGAACCAGTGTGCTGCAAGAATGTTTAAAGCATGCAATTTCTACCTATTTATTTAGGGGCACTGACATCTTTCCCTTAGACTATCAAATAAAAATATGACACCAATCAACACAATAATAGCTGTCTGGTGTGAATGAATCAAAATTATACTTTTTTTGTCAGATTAACAAAAAGTATATTTTTTAATGTTCCGCAGAATTTAAATAGTTTGTGTGCCATGAGAGGAAGAAGGTTGAACATCACTGCTCTAAATTATTACATAGCTTTCTAGCTTGTTTTCTATCATTTGGTCCCATCTCTTTGACATAGATATCTAAAAAAGGTCCCATGGTTGGTTGTCATCATCGATAAATTAGCAGTGCATTTCCATGTTCATTTCTGTCATGCTCTCTTGATAATTATCGGACTTGAGAAACTAGTGATTGCTTCTTCTCCTCTTATCAAGCTGCTGGTTATTGCTACAGAATTTTACAAAACTATACACTTTGGATGAGCTATGCATTTTCCTTTCTATAAGTCCATACTTAAAATGATATTAGCTCTTGTAGGACACTAGGGCAATAATGGCTGGTAAAGAAAGCATGTGTTAATTTTAAAAACACTGAACAATTCACTACAAAAATAATAAAATATGTTTCTCTTTGACCTATTTATTTTAAAAACAGGTTTTGTTTAACAGATCATGTTTTCTATTTGGTGCTCAGTTATAGATCAAAATCCTTTTAAAGGGAAAAACAATATAGTAGAGTATCATTTAACATACTAATTGAAGACATTCTTATTTTACTAAAGACATTTAATTTATAGAAAAGTACCTGTCCAAGGTTGGTACCTAAGTATTACCTAAGTAAATAATGATACCTAAGTTTTATCACCTTGGACAAATTTAAAAAATAATAAAAAATAAAAAGAAGACAAATAATACAGATCACTGAATTAAACCAGCAGGTATTTTCAAATATTTCTATGAAGAACCTAAGAGGGGAGGGAAAGAAAAAGAAAAACTATACTCTTTGAAGTTGGAATCAATCAAATCTGCACTGTTGCTTGCTGTAATATGAGCATTGTTTCTCTCTGAGTCTCACCTATTTCTGCATATGTAACTACAGTATCATAGATCATACCTATGGATCCTATCAGTGATGATGGAAAATCCTATTATCACACTACAGGAATAAGAAGCATCTCTAACCATGAGGAGGCTTAAAGACAAAAGAGAATTGATGCTTATTATATTCTAAATTACAGTTTCCAGTTAATGAGTTTTAGCTTTATTATGGTCATTTTTTTACTTTAGAAAATGGACTCCATCTGTTCACCAATGTTTGAGTGGTCTACCGAGAACTACCATTTTCTCTAGGACCAAGGTTCGATCTACCTTCTTTCACTAGTCCATTGAATAGCTAATATCATGAACTTCTCATTAGGTCTTTGTTACTTCTTGCCAAACTTAGTCAGTGCCAAATATATGTTTACACTTTTCTCTAATTATTGCTTGATTTAATACTTTCCTGACTCTGCTTGTCTCCCAGGCTCCTTGGTGTTATCAGATCTTCAGGGCCCTTCTATTCCTGGACATACAAGTCTGTAGCTAATTCTGCCTTAATGTCATTTGACTTTGTATTTAGTACATTGTCTCATCTTTAAACTTTTCTTCTATTCTACTGCTTTTTCTTTTTATCTCAAATGTGACCTTCTATCTCTTAAACGTAATTCTTTCATCTAATATTAGGTTTCCATTAACATTTTCTTCCCTAGAAAATTATTTTCTTCTTTGCTCACACATAAACAGCTCAATAGCAATGAAGACCCAATTATAACAGGAGAGCTTACACAACACATATAAGGGATAATCCTGGAACACTCAATGACTAAGGAGACAATGCCACTGGGTCCCACAGGATACCTACTGCCTTAGGGCAACTCAAAAAGATTAAGAGTCATAGCAGATCTGTCTTATACAGAGAAACAGACACAAAGAGGCAGCCAAAATGGGAGACAAAATAACAAAACCCAAATGAAAGAACAGGACAAATTTCAAAAAAAAGAGCTAAATAAAATGAAGGTATGCTAATTATTAGATATAAACTCTGAAGTAATAGTTATAAGATTCTCAACAGCTTACAAAAGAACATAGAAACCATAAAAAAGGAATTACCATAAAAAGAATACAATATCTGATTAAGAATATACTTGAAGGAATAAACAGTAGGTTAGATGAAAGAGAAGATCTAATCAGCAATTTCAAAGACAAGGTAGAAAAAATACCCAAATAGAGCATCAAAAAGAAAAAAATAATTGAAAAGAATCAGGAGAGTTTAAGGAATCTTTGGGACAACATGAATCATAATAACATCAGTATCATAGGGGCACCAGAATCAGAAGAGGAAGAGCAAGGGATTGTAAAAATCATTTGAAGAAATAATGACTGAAAACTTCCCTAACCTAGTGAAAAAAAAAGACACACAAGTCCAGGAAGTGCAGAGTCCCAAGCAAGATAGATCCCAAAAGGCCTGCATCAGGACACATAATAATTAAAATGCAAAGATTAAAGACAAAAAGAGAATTTTAAAAGCAGCAAGAGAAAAGTAGTTGGTTACTCACAAGAAAGCCCCCATAAGACTATCGGGTGATATCTCAACAGAAACATTTCAGACCAAAAGGATTGGCACAAAATACATAAAGTGATGAAAAGCAAGGACCAACAATCAAGACTTCTTTCCCCTTCTTGTTTCATTCTTTTCCTAATCCAGTATGCATTCTTTTTTTAATATCTTTTTTTTCAAAGGTTTTATTTATTAATTTTTTTAGAGAGTAGAGAGAAAGAAAAAGGTGTGAGAGAAGAGACAAAAGCATCAACTCATAATTGCTTCTTGTTGTGCCTTGACCCTGCAAGCCTGGAGTTTTGAACCAGAGACCTCAGCATTCCAGGTAAACGCTTTACTTACTGCGTCACCATAAGTCAGATCAGTATTCATTCTTTAGGGTTTTAAGGCCTTATTCTTCTCCTTACATTTTCTCTCTGAGATGTTTCATCAGTCCTTTAGTTGCATAGAGATAATAGTTGAAGATAACAAACAAAAGTGTATATCACAATCATTTTCTAAAGTTCTATGAGTGAATTTCATAAATGTTGAAGATAATGACCTAAATATATAATGGCATGTCACACTTAAAATAATTATACCAAAATATGCTGTTTTCTTGCAAATAAGATCTTTTTTAAAAAAGGAAAATTATTGATTGACTTTTAGAGAGAGGAGAGGAGAGAGAGAAGGCAGGTGGAGCAGGAAGCATCCACTCACAGTAGTTGCTTTCTGTACGTGCCTTGACCAGGCAAACTCAGCGTTTTGAATCAGTGACTTCTGCATTCTAGCTTGATGCTTTATCCACTGCACCACCACAAGTTAGGCACAAATAATCTCTTTATCTTGACTATACCTTTAGTAATTAGAATCTTCTCTATTACAATCTCCCAGAATCAATATATAGGTCTTATTTTACTTCTTTTATTTTGTCATATCACATATCCTACTAGTTGTCCAAACTTGTAAATTTTGCTTTCTGTGAAATTGCCATAACCCTGACCTAACTTATTATATTTCCATTGGGTTGTTTATATAGTTCCTGAGTGGCATTAGGGCTCCAAATCTTTATTAAAATACATGAACAATAAACACTCCCAAGTAATTGCTAATTATTCTCACTGCTTATAGTATTAAACTATCTTTCTATAATATTTAGGCTCTTAACAATGAGATATTCATGGGTCTTTTCAACAAGCATTATTAGTATTTTGCTCTCGCTCATATACTAGTCAAACTGATCAGTTCTTGGGTATCTCTATGTTTTCTTGTATTTGTCACATTTATTTTTACTGAAAGTCTTTTCCAATAATTTATGTTTACTATTCATCTCTCAAACTTATAAACTCTTTAAAACCTTGCTCTAATATAATTTCTTTTATCTAAAACCATTTCTAGTTATTTCGTACTGCTATATTTATTTTTCTACAAACTTTCATGACAATATTGATCATCTTTTGGATCATTAAACTGTCTTTTTTGTAAGGTTCATGCATTCTTTTAAAAAATATTTATTAAGCACTTCACTTCCTTCTCAGTGAAGCCTATCTTACCAACCCATTCAACACTACATCCCTTCTCCTATACTAACGATCCTCATTAGTCTCTATTTTCATAGCATTCATCAACTTCTAAAATACCACACATTTGTGTGTTTATTGTTTTCATTGTAAAATTTTTTCCTTTGTACCATATTATAGAAATCCTACAAATATAAGAATTGTTTAAAATTTTGTTTATCAATATATTTTCAGTATATATAATGATGCTTGTCTTGTAATAGACAATCAAAAAAAATATTGTTGAGTTACTGAGCACCAACTCTATTGAAAGTGTAGTGGTTGCTGCAGTAAACAAAACAGACACAACTCATTGTTTTACTTATTTAGGTAGGAAAATAGATATTAAAGTTAAAATTAACCTAAAATTAGAAGTGTTGAAAAAGAAAAGAATAACTTATTCTGTGCACATGGTATTTAAGCTGAGTCCTCTAAGGTATAGCTGTTCTACAATCAGCTACCCAGCTGAAAAAATAGCATACGTGAAACCATTAAGCTCTAAAAAAGTTCATGTAGCTTAAGGGGTGAAAAATGCACAGCAAGAAGTTGAAGAGGGAAGCCCAGATCATATCATGTAGAATTTTATTCTAAGAGCATTGAGCAGTCATTACAGGATTTTAAGACAAGGATAATACCATCATATGTTTATATTTAAATATCATGGGGCTATTTTATAAGAAATGAGTTGGAGAGAAAAAGGCTTGATCAGGAAAAAATACTCAGTAGCCTATTATAACCTTTTATATCAGGGGTCGAGAACCTTTTTGGCTGAGAGAGCCATGAACGCCACATATTTTAAAATCTAATTCCATGAGAGCCATACAACAACCCGTGTACATTAGGCATTATCCAATAAAAATTTGATGTTGTCCCGGAGGACAGCTGTGATTGGCTCAGCCACCCGCAACCATGATGAACATGAGTGTTAGGAAATGAATGGATTGTAATACATGAGAATGTTTTATATTTTTAACATTATTTTTTTTTTGTTAAAGATTTGTCTGCAAGCCAGATGCAGCCATCAAAAGAGTCACATCTGGCTCACGAGCCATAGGTTCCCCACTCCTGCTTTATATGGAGGGGACAGTTACTTCAATAAAGTTCATACAACATGATGAAACAATAGTAACTTTTTTACATATTTGATTTTTACAAAAGAGGATACAGATGGTTTGAGAGAAAGAACAACATTCCTAGATTTTGGCTGTTGTCTTGTGGCACTTTCATACTGAGAAAATATTAGGCTTGAATACAGATACAGCAGAATTTTTGTTCACTTTCATCCTTTTAAAACTATTCAGTGTTATTAAGTACTACTCAACTCTTTAACATACTCACATACCTCTTATGGAGCTTTTGTTAAGGCTAAATAAGATTATGCATACAGATTCCTTAATTGAAATCTTTTTTTTTTCTGTTTTTTTTTTTTTGTTGTTACTTTACAAAGCCATAAACGGGAGGCAGTCAGACCGACTCCCGCATGCGCCCCACCGGGATCCACCTGGCATGCCCACCAGGGGGCGATGCTCTGCCCATCTGGGGCATTGCTCTGTTGCTACCAGAGCCACTCTAGCACCTGAGGGAGAGGCCATGAAGCAATCCCCAGCGCCCGGGCCATCTTTGCTTAGCTGCGGGAGGGGAAGAGAGAGACAGAGAGGAAGGAGGGTGGGGGGGAACGGAGAAGCAGATGAGTGCTTCTCCTGTGTGCCCTGGCTGGGAATCAAACCTGGAACTCCTGCACACCAGGCCGACACTCTACCACTGAGCCAACCGGCCAGGGCCCTTAATTGAGATCTTGATAGGTACGAGCCTTCAATAAATATGCTCCCTTAATAGATGATATAGTTCTTTGAGTCCTCTTTTTACACTAATATTTACTTAAAAAAATTGTAACTATTGGTACCAGGTAAGTTTGGAGGAAATTTTATTCTTGCTTAAAACAGACTCAAACATTCTCAAGTGATACAGACATTAAAAACCACTCACTGTAATAATAAGATATCTAAAATAAATTAGTTATCTTTCAATATTTTATTTATGTATGATTTAAACCTTTTTAGGTTTGAAGGGTCACCATTCTTTCCATAGTTTACTGAGTTTTATCTTCCAATTTTCATTTTGATATGCTTTTGGGTGAAAAATATAGAAACTAATTCCTTGAGGACATACATATAAAATTTATTAAGTGGAATTAATAACATTATGCTAGTAGCCATTTTACAATAAACATGTTTTCTGCTGGCATCTCCTTCATATACCTTTCTATGTCTGATAATTGAATAGCATTTTTTTATGTGTGACAGAGCCAGAGAGAGATAGAGAGAGGGACAGACAGACAGGAAGGGAGAGAGATGAGAAGTCTCAGTTCTTCATGGCAGTATCTTAGTTGTTCATTGATTACTTTCTCATATGTGCCTTGACTGGGGAGCTACAGCAGACTGAGTGACCTCTTGCTCGAGCCAGCGACCTTGGGCTCAAGCTGGTGAGCCTTGTGCAAATCAGATGAGCCTGCGCTCAAGCTGGCAACCTCAGGGTTTCAAACTTGGGTCCTCTGCATCCCAGTCCAACGCTCAGGCCACTGCACCACTGCCTGGTAAGGCTGAATAGCATTTTTATTGTATAAATGAGAAAACCAAGGTGTAAGAAAATTAATTGGTATGCTCAATATTACATAGTTACTTGATGTCAAAATATATTTAATCTTTTATTTATAAGTTAGCACATCTTTTGGCTACATCTATTTTTTATGAGTTGTTTCATTTCTCCTATAACTTCTACTAATATTACACTTCTGATCATCTAGGAAGATTCAGTGAAAACAAGAAATGGAGAAAGATGGTGGAGAAAAGGCGGGGGGAACTTTGGAAGATTAGAGTTAGGCTGCTGCAAACTATGGAAAGACAAGAGTTGCTGGCCACCTCCAGAAACTAGGAAGAATTGTTTTCTAGTAGCCTAGAACTGTGGGAAAATACATTTCTATTGTTATCCATTTGGAGTAGTTTGTTATAAAAATCCTGGGAGTATAATACAGTTATTTTCATCATCATCTTCTGAACTGTTTTGTTTCTGAAGATGATTGCTTAAGATCTTTGTGTTCGTTCTTTTTAACTGCTTCCAAAAACTTCTGTTAAATGTGTCAGAGTAGCGACACCTTAATTGTTCCAAAATAGCTTGATCTTTCACCAGAATATAAAGAAAAGATCATTTGTTCAGGGACATGTAGTATTGGAGGTTTTTACACACACTATTATAGATGAGGTGAGCTATGGATCTTTGCTGGGTTTTCAGATTTCGAATGAAACATATGGCTTTGGAAAAGAAGAAAAGAAATGCCTCAACTAACAATCAAGATCAAGAAATATTGCTTCAGTGACCAAGTAGACTACATTAATGAAAAAAACCAAAAAAACACAACCTATTAAAATGTTAAATAATTAGGTAATTGATTGTTTTTTTTAATATGAACACAATAATTAATCATTTGTAATTGTTACCTCTATTTTACAATTTAGACTTACATATATTGAGCAGTCACAAAAACTTTAAGAAGCACATGTGTGTAAGTAATACAAAACCGAAGTACTGAAAAATAACTTCTTTGGTTATCCACATGGAGACATTCAAGGTTTTGATTTAACCTCATTTGATTGTAGTGTGGCCTGTAAAAATATGGGGCAAGCTTTAAATGGCACCTATTTAAAATGACATACCAATGAAACACGGCAAAATGAATCTCAAGGGAAGACAACTTAATAAGACTATAAATTTCTCAATATAAATTTAAATGAAATGCCTTACGAGATCTTGAAGGATTGCTGGTTAGCCCCTGGCTATCAGGGAAATGGTGGAAAGGTCCCATGAGAACAAGAGCTGAGAACAGAAGGTTTTCTCAAAAAGGGGGATGTTATGTTGGGAAATTATTCTCAGCTGGAAACCCTAAAAGGGTCAAATTTAATGGGTTTTTGATAACCCTTATGTATATACGTAGTGTTACCTAGCTTGAAGAACATTCTCTTTGTGTAAGGGGCTTTGATATAATTTACAACTGTCAGTCATTTTTTGAGTTATAAGTGGTATATTTTCCTAACCACCCCAGAACTGACACACTGTGTGTCAAATCAGAAAATGTTTCATTTCATGTGAAAAGAAAATGCTTTCATCTAAAACTATTTCTTTCCAGAGAAATACTTGCAAAACACATTTTTGACATACATTTTGAGGAAAAATTTCTTTTTTATTATCACAAAAAGTCACTTTGGGCTGTTCTGAGGTACTGATTAATGCTTGCCTGAGTAACACTGAAGGTACTCATGTTTCACTGGACTCTCTGGACAGGCATTCATCGCTTTCAACACGCCATGTTGTCATTTTTGCTCCAGGTTGAGAGCACTTTGAAAAAAAATGTTTCAAGCGCAGGCAAAAAACACAGAAAAATAAATACAAGTGGAAGTTGAAAGGATTATCATCCTTATTACCTAATTTCTGTTAGCTAATTTATTTAAATTAATGCTGAGTTAAGAGATGGTACTAAGCCAGCAGACAGGAGAATGAAACAAACTGTTTCAATCCTTTGTCAAATCTTAATGGAGGTAAAATTAAAATTTTAGTGAAGATTAATGTAAAGTTGTCAGAATTTTGTAGGAAAAGAAAGGATTATTTTAGTTCTAGTTGTCCATGATTATAATTTGTAGCGAGGATTTTATGTCTCTGGCCTCCCATTTGTTTGATCTGAATACACTGTTCAGTGATGGACTTAGATATTGAATAGAGTGTGGTAGCCTTTGGCCATGTCCCATACATAGTGCTGGTTAAAAAACTAAAGGCAGCCATTAAAAAACTCAATGAACAATAACTATAAATTTTATAAATGTATAAATAACAATTAAATAATTTATTAAAAGTATAGAATGACACTCAGGAAAGTTTTGCATACACATAGTATTTTAGCTATTAGGCCATAAGTTATTCTTTTAAAAAATAAAACACTTTTAAGAGAAAAAATGATTTTTAATAAAAAAACAAAGAGCATAGTCACATGAAAGGGGTGTTTTTAACATAATTGCCTACAAATGTTTATTGTCAAATCTACACATCAAATTATATCCCTTAGTATCCTACAATAAAATGTAGTAAAGATTGCATGTGATTACCAAATAAATAAACAAACAAGAGCTTCAGCATAGTTATCATTGACCTTTATTGCTTTCAAAACCCAGTATTGCAAAATATATTGATATTTTTCTGGCTTGGGTCATGTCCAGGCTTATACTAAAAATTATTTGGGAACTAGTATAATGAGAGAGAGGGACATATTGTAAGAGAAATAAATGCTTACCTTTATCTGAAAGGCTAACCAAAATACTCTCATAACACAATACTACCATACTTTTATAATTTATTCTAATCTTTCTGTATGTTAGCTATAATTTAATTTTTTTTTCAGTTTACCTTGAGGTTGATTTATCATGAAAGGACTTTTGATTTATAGTGATAATATCAAAGCACTGAAACTATAATATGGGACTCTACATCACATGGAGGGCTCCGCCATTTATTCATGCATTCCCCTGCTGGAGGACATCTGGGCTGCTTTCAGGTTTTAGCATATAAAGCTGTATAAACATCGCTATAGACGTACGTTTGTGTGAATATAATTTTGTTTTAAAGAAGGATGATATATTTTCTTTAATTTGAAAGTTAGTTTCCTTGATTTATAAGAATTCCTAAAATGCATATTAATTTTCATTTAAAAAACCCCACAGCAATTGACATTAACTAAGTTCATTTTGGCTAAGTAATTTTAAAAGCAAAATGAGAAGTATTTTTTGAAAGTATTATAAAAAATAAAATTATAAAAGTAAAATATGGATACATTTTCATACAAGTAACTAGACTGAAGGCTTTAAATCAGGGGTCCCCAAACTTTTTACACAGGGGTCAGTTCACTGTCCCTCAGACCATTGGAGGGCTGCCACATAGAGTGCTCCTCTTACTGACCACCAATGAAAGAGGTGCCCCTTCCAGAAGTGCGGCGGAGGCCCGATAAATGGCCTCAGGGGGCCGCATGCTGCCGTGGGCCGTAGTTTGGGGTCGCCTGCTAAATTGATGGTACCAGTTTGCCCTTTGTATTATTTAGAAAACATCAGTAGCAAAGTAGTACACATTCATGTAACTGTCATAAAACTCTCCTTGAGAAATGGAAGAAAGGTTTGCTTTTTAATGTCCACTGATTCATGCTAATCAGTTTGATGACAATTTTAAAGTTCTAAGTATTTTATTTTATCTTCTACTCTATATATTAAAGGTAGTAATCAAATTCCTGAAAAATAGAGCCTGGCTAATTATATAATACTTAATGTATAACATAATATAATATGATATAGATAGATGTGTAGATGCATAGATACACAGAGAGATATACATCAGAAATGTTGCTTTGATCACTCATTGTGCATGAAGTTTCAGTAAACCGCTTTAGAAAATAATCATTTCTTAAGTGAAGTAAAGCTTTGCATTAAGTTGTATCTAAAAAAATTACCTGCCCTGACCTGTGGTGGCGCAGTGGATAAAGCGTCGACCTGGAAATGCTGAGGTTGCCGGTTCGAAACCCTGGGCTTGCCTGGTCAAGGCACATATGGGAGTTGATGCTTCCAGCTCCTCCCCCCTTCTCTCTCTCTGTTTCTCTCTCTCCCTCTCTCTCTCCTCTCTGAAAATGAATAAATACAATTTTAAAAAAAGAAAAAAGAAAAAAAATTACCTATTCTCAAGTAATATATGTTAATAGGAAAAAATACTGAACTTGGTAGAATTTTGTAGAAATCAAGAATTTTATTAAGTGGTAATTATCCCGTAAATTGAAAATGCAATATTGGTGTACAGTAGAACTTCACAAAAATTATATACTTTGTTCTTTATAAAGAGAATTTATACTGAAAAAAGGAAAAAGCTAAAGCTATGCTAAAACTAATTTTCTTTTGAAAAATTTTCTCTACACTTTTTGTCTTTATGTTTCAAGTTGAGCACACACCTGTTTTTCAAAAAGAGAAAAACTGTGACTAACCTAAAGTTTCTAAATAGTTAATCAAAATATGAAGTGAATTTAATAAATATATATGATATACAGTTTTTGTTTAACACTTATTTGCATTAAAACAAATAAAATAAAATACAAAGGAAATTAATAGGAGACTTTGAAGCATGAGTAGCATTTGACAGAGATTACTGGAATTTCATCCTCCCATAATGATTAATATGTAACTTCTATTATACTCTATATTGCCTATTGTTTTATGTACATTAACATGAAACAGGAGGGAAAAAATGGAGTTTTTACTTTATATGACACTCCATATAATACAAACATAAATAAAAAGATAATAGAAATTATTAAAAAACACTGAATACAGGTAAAATTATTTATTATTGGATTATATGTACTATTGAGATGATAATGTGCTTATATATTGTCTATGTACATTTCTAATTTGAAAAATTGCCATCTTAGCTTGAATGTTATTAAGGATTAATATTAAATATCTTGCTTACAAAAAAAAAATTAGAGAGTCTCAGAGATTCTTAGAGTCCCTTTAAAGCCCAAATTCTGCTAAAGAATAAGACCTGTGTTTATTAAATTTGTCAGGGGGAGTTCAGGATAATCTCTCACTGTCATTTAATGTAAAGCATGTGGCTATTTTTTATTTCTTTCTTTTCCCATGATTCTTACACTTCTAATGAGGTCATTTCTAAGTTGACAATTCAGGTGGCTCATCTTTTCTGAGCATATTTTCTAATGTGTCACCAAAGTGGCAATTTATCTCTCCTTGTCTTTTATAACTGGGAATGAAACATTTAATAATTGACACTTTTCACTGCCTGTATTCAATCATTTTGTCAGCCCTCTTTCATTTTGGGGGCTATACACCATCATAGCTCTTGGTCTTTATGGTTAAAAAAGAAGCAAATCTTTATGGGCATGAGAAACATCATTTTCTTCAATGGTGGAAATGACAAATAGTCATCCTGTTTGTTTTCTAGAGAGTTTCAAATAACAAGATAGAGACAAGTTGCAAAAGTTCAGATCCTACAATTCTGAAAATTACAATCAATATAGAGAAGGGAAGTACTGTAATTAGAGTATAAAAAGCTCTTTACTAAGAGGTAGACAAGTCAAACTACTCTGTAATTTTATGACCTTGAGCAAGGCTTTATCTTTGGACCAGTTTCTCATATATAAAATAGAACAAATGAACAGATGAGCATTAACTCACATGCTCGCTTTAACATTACCTAATTCTATGTGAATGACTCATGTTACTTATTGGAGAACGAAAACATTGTAAAAACTGTTTTATAAATTATTTATAGGCATTTAAAACTAAAGATGAATATGGAACACCTCTTACTTTATTTACCCTGAAGGAATGAGTCTAGTGATGGTATTTGAAATACTATGTGCCTTAATGGCATAGGAATATATGAGCAGGTGAAATTTTCTATGTTATTTTATTCCTACTGTAGGAGTAATCACACACACACACACACATACACACACATACACACACACAGTTTCTGCCATAGTTCCTTGATGGGCATGGTCATATTAACACAAAGAACAATTGGCTAAAATCTGGAAACATAACTAATGAATCATATGGAGTATGAAGAGGAATAAAGGAAACTTCAGGAAACAAAAAAGAAATTGGATGGAGGTTTATATATGATATGTTTAAACTATCTGTTTTTTCTTCTAAGTAAGTGATAACTATGTAGTGAGATATTTAAAAAACAAAAAGAGAACAGACACAGTTGCCTCTGAATCAATTTAGAAACAATAACACCTGAGGTTGCATCTGATATTTCCCAAAGGTAAAAAATTTTTTTCTCTTCATGTTTTCTGATAGATCTGCCATTTAAGGAGCCAATTAAAATTTTACTTGTGACCTTGAATTAGTGTGAAAAATGCCATCTGGAATATGCTTAAGACATGATTATCTCATTTAGCTTAATATGAGTTCACCAGTTTGATGTAGTTCTGGCTCAGAGCAGAACAACTAAGAGACTTATTCAAAACCATAGATTATTATTGTTATTATTAATGTAAGAAAAGGTTTATATTATATTGCTACTCAGACATTCCCTGTTCTACTCTAAAGCTCTGCTGTTGTAATGGAAATTGATACACAACATGGTGGATATTTCCTAATGTCTTATTTGTGATTATATAAAATTTGTGATTCATTGGCCGAAAGCAATATAAAATCATGTGTCAGAAATTTTCCCTATGCATAATATTATTGTTATGGTATTCATACTCTTCACCTCAAAAAATATTTAATAGATACACAAATTATATAATTTTTGTTTTCTAATAATATCTAAGGTCTGATTGATATTTTACAATAGTGTAGATATCATTTTAAATTGGTCAGCCATAAACTGACAAAGAATTGTATTAATCTCTAAAACTACACAAACTACGTCTGTACTTCATTTTAAAATAAATAAATGCAACAATGAAGAAGAAAAACTAGAAATTATTTTTATTTAATTAAATCACCTTTTATTTTCCATTATAAAATAATGCATATTAATTATAAATATACAAAAAATAAAGAAAGGTATGAAGATAAAAATAAAATTATTTCAAAATTCCGAAACCCACAAATAATAGTGGGTCTTTTAGACTTTTTTCTGGTAATAAATGCTTTAGTTAAAAAATTATATATATTACAGAAATCATTGAAATCCTCACCAATCCTTAAAAACCACTCTGAAAAGCAGTTTTGTCTGTTAAAAGTTTGTTATTTATCCTTCTAAATATTTTTCTGTATATTAATGCATGTACTATATAAATAGATATATGATTCATTAAAGAGATATCTTTGTGATATAATCAAATTTATTGGGTTTTTTTGTGTGTATGATTTTGTTCTTTGTGTCTTATTTAAGAAATTCTCTTCTATATTAAGTCAAAATTATTTTTCTTTATTTTCCTTCCTAGTTCACAGTTCCTTAAGATTAGGTATTTAACACTGCTGGAGTTTATACATTGGTATAAAGTAAGTTAGGGTTTTAATTTTATATTAATCCATATACTATGCCAGATTTAACAACACTATTTAAAAATCAAGAATGTTTAACTGGTTTTTTTTAACATTTCTATCAAATTACAATTATGACACATTTATTTTTTTATTTATTTTCTTTTTTCTTTTTTAGATTTTATTTATTCATTTTTAGAGAAACAGGAGAGATAGAGAGAGAGAGAGAGAGAGAGAGAGAGAGGAGGAGGAAGCATCAACTCCCATATGTGCCTTGACCAGGCAAGCCCAGGGTTTTGAACCTGTGACCGCAGTGTTGCAGGTCATTGCTTTATCCACTGCACCACAACAGGTGAGGCACAATTATGACACATTTAAAAATGACTATTTAGTTTACTTTGTCCCATTAATTGATTTCACTTTCACTAGTGGCACTCCTTTTATTATCATGAATGTGCAATATTATCTTAATATCTGTACAAAAGCATTCCTTGAACTATGAATATTTTTATAATTTTTCTTGTTTATTTGTGTATCTTTATTTTTCTAAACACATTTTAGAATTGAAAAACTATAATCTGATATTGGAAAATGGCAGTGGAGTAGGCAGATGCACAGACTCCCAGCTCACAACACAAAACTGGATTACAAATTAATTTAGGAACAATAAGTACGAAAAAACAACTCTGGACTACAAGACCAGCTCTCAAAAACCAAGGAGCAAAGAAGAAGCCACACTAAGCCTGGTAGAGAGCACGGAGGAGTGGTGAGTCTCCCCTGCTTATAGGAACAAAGGGGATGTGAGTCTGAGAGCCCAGCAGTGCTCTCATTCCAAGGACAAGAGTAGTAAATATCACTCACAGCCACTTGCCTGGGGACCTGGGAATGAGGTGTGTTGAAAGGGCTGGCTTATCTTCCAAAAGAAAAGGGGAGAGAGAGAGACAGACGGTGACTGGCAGAGGAATGCATGGGAGGACCTGAGAAACTGACTCATCCAGTGCTGAAGGCAGCTATAGCTGGGGGAGGGGTTGATCCTTGCACATAACACAAGACTAAAGTGCTTCCGGATCATACATTTCCAGACATCTTTCCAGCTCCAATCAGTGCAACAAGACACAGCTGAAAACAAGAAGTGGGAGGAGGGGAAGTAACTCAGTTTAGGCCATGGAGATCTAAGATATATGTCCCCCTACTGAAGCAGAGAAAGCACCCAGCCCCCAGAGAGATTAACTGGCAGATAAGTCCTTCAGAGTCTCAGGTTACACCCACTGCAATCCTGGATAGTTTAAATAAGCCCCCTGCTGAGATCAGTAAACAAGAATACATTGAGAAGAAAACAAACAAATTAAGACTTCAAAGCAGCCCAAATCTGAAAGTGGATTACAAATAACAGCTGATGCCAACCCAAGAAGACCTAGAAATAACACAGCTGAAAATTAGAGGCAGACAACACCAAACCTAGACTTAACCAATCCTACAAACAACACACCCAAACACACAGACATAATGAGAAGACAGAGAAGTGCAATCAAAATGAAACCACAAGAGAAATCTCCAGAAAAGGAACTGAAGGAACTGAGTGATTGTTAGCATGCTTAGGGATCTTAGAACAACAATGGATGGTCATTATGAACACCTAAATAAAGAGATAGCAAGTATAAAAATGGACATTGAAATATTAAAAAGAATAAGTCAGAGGTAAAATATCAGAAATGAAGACCACAATGAAAGGAATTAAAAGCAGGATGGATAAAGCTAACGATCAAATCAGTGAGTTGGAGGACAAGATGAACAAAGGCACAAAAGCAGAGCAGAAAAAAAACAAACTTAAAAAGTCTGAGGAAACTTGGAGAGAGTTCTGTGACAACATGAAGAGAAATAACATCTGTATCATAGGGGTTCCTGAAGAAGAAGAGAAAGAACAAGGGATAGAAACTTTATTCAATCAAATCATAGTGAAAACTTCCCTAAACTAGCACAAGGAAGGGTCTCACAAGTTCAAGAATCACCACAGAGAACTCCATTAAAGAGAAACCCAAAAAGACCTACACCAAGACATATCATAATTAAAATACCAAAGCTAAGCGATAAAGAGAAAATATTAAAAGCTGCTAGAGAAAATAAGGCTATCACCTACAAAGGAGCCCTCATAAAGATGACATCCAACTCCTCAACAGAAACACTTGAGGCCAGAAGGGAATGGCAGAAAATATTCAATGTAATGCAGAACAAGAGCATACAACCAAGACTATGTTATCCAGCAAGGCTATCATTTAAAGTTGAGGAAGAAATAAAAAGCTTCCCAGAGAAAAAAAAAAAAAAAAAAAAAAAAAACAAACTCAAGCAATTTATTACAACCAAACCAATGCTGCAGGAAATGTTAAGGGGCCTGTTGTAAACAGATCAAAGTGGGAAAAGAATATAGCAAAAGAGGAATACAGCTTTAAAGAATAAAATGGCAATAAACAACTACATAGCAATAATAACCTTAAATGTAAATGGATTAAATGATGCAATCAAAAGACATAGGGTAGTTGCTTGGATAAGAAAACAAGATCCATACATATGCTGTCTATAAGAGACACACCTTAAAACAAAAGATGCACATAGACTGAAGGTAAAAGGATGGAAAAAATATTTCATGCAACAGGAAATGAAAAAAAAAGCTGGGGTAGCAATTCTTATATCAGAAAAAATGGACTTTAAAACAAAGACTATAGTAAGAGATAAAGAAGGTCACTACACCTATATAATGAAAATTACAAAGCATTGTTAAGGGAAATCGAAAAAGATACAATGAGATGGAAAAATATTCCTTGTTCTTGGATAGGAAGAATAAATATAATCAAAATGGCCATATTACCCAAAGCAATATACAAATTTAATGCAATTCCCATCAAAATCCCTATGAGATTTTTTAAAGAAATGGAACAAAAAATCATCAGATTTATATGGAACTATAAAAAACCCCAAATAGCCAAAACAATCCTAAGAAAAAAGAATGAAGCTGGGGGCATTACAATACCTGACTTTAAACTATATTATAGGGCCACGATAATCAAAACAGCATGGTATTGGCAGAAAAATAGACACTCAGACCAATGGAACAGAATAGAAAGCCCAGAAATAAAACCACATATATATGGTCAAATAATCTTTGATAAAGGGGCCAACAACACACAATGGAGAAAAGAAAGCCTCTTCAACAAATGGTATTGGGAAAACTGGAAAGCCACATGCAAAAGAATGAAACTCGACTACAGCCTGTCCCCGTGTACTAAAATTAATTCAAAATGAATCAAAGACCTAAATATAAGACCTGAAACAATAAAGTACATAGAAGAAGACATAGGTACTAAAATCATGGACCTGGGTTTTAAAGAACATTTTATGAACTTGACTCCAATGGCAAGAGAAGTGAAGGCAAAGATAAATGAATGGGACTACATCAGAATAAAAAGTTTTTGCTCAGCAAGAGAAACTGATATCAAAATAAACAGACAGCCAACTAAATGGGAAATGATATTTTCAAACAACAGCTCAGATAAAGGCCTAATATCCAAAATTTACAAAGAACTCATAGAACTCAACAACAAACAAACAAACAATCCAATAAAAAAATGGGAAGAGGACATGAACAGACACTTCTCCCAGGAAGAGATACAAATGGCCAACAGATATATGAAAAGATGCTCAGCTTCATTAGTTATTAGAGAAATGCAAATCAAAACTACAATGAGATACCACCTCACCCCTGTTAGATTAGCTATTATCAACAAGACGGGTAATAGCAAATGTTGGAGAGGCTGTGGAGAAAAAGGAACCCTCATTCACTGTTGGTGGGACTGTAAAGTAGTACAACCATTATGGAGGAAAGTATGGTGGTTCCTCAAAAAACTGCAAATAGAACTACCTTATGACCCAGCAATCCCTCTACTGGGTATATACCCCAAAACCTCAGAAACATTGATACGTGAAGACACATGTAGCCCCATGTTCATTGCAGCATTGTTCACAGTGGCCAAGACATGGAAACAACCAAAAAGCCCTTCAATAGAAGACTGGGTAAGGAAGATGTGGCACATATACACTATGGAATACTACTCAGCCATAAGAAATCATGACATCAGATCATTTACAGCAAAATGGTGGGATCTTGATAACATTATAAGGAGTGAAATAAGTAAATCAGAAAAAAACAAGAACTACATGATTCCATACATTGGTGGAACATAAAAATGAGACTAAGAGACATGGACAAGAGTGTGGTGGTTACCAGGGGTGGGGGGAGGGAGGACATGCGAGGGAGGGAGGGAGAGAGTTAGGGGGAGGGAGAGGGGCACAGAGAACTAGATAGAGGGTGGCGGAGGACAATCTGACTTTGGGCGAGGGGTATGCAACTAAATTTAATGACAAAATAACCTAGACATGTTTTCTTTGAATATATGTACCCTGATTTATTAATGTCATCCCATTACCATTAATAAAAATTTATTTAAAAAAAAAAGGTTACTACATAATGATAAAGGGAGCAATAAAACAGGAAAATATAACCATCATAAATATCTATGCATCTAATATAGGAACACCTAAATATATAAAGCAGACTTTGATGGATATAAAGGGCGAGATCAACAGCAATACTGTAATAGTAGGAGATTTCAATACCCCACTAACATCACTAGATAGATCCTCAAGAAAGAAAATTAACAAAGAAACAGCAGACTTAAAGGACACACTAGATCAACTTGATTTAGTAGATATTTTCAGAACTTTTCACCCTAAGGCAGCAGAATATACATTTTTTTTCAAGTGCTCATGGTACATTCTCTAAGATAGACCACATGTTAGGACATAAAAGCCGTCTAAACAAATTTAAGAAGATTGAAATCATATCAAGCACTTTCTCTGATCACAATGGCATGAAACTAGAAATCAATCACAACAGAAAAACTGAAAAAATACTCAACACATGGAAACTAAATAGCACATTATTAAATAATGAATGGGTTAACAATGAAATCAAAGAAGAAATAAAAAAATTCCTAGAGACAAATGATAATGAGCAAACAACAACTCAAAATTTATGGGACACAGCAAAAGCAGTTCTGAAAGGGAAGCTAATAGCACTACAGGTATTCCTTAAGAAGCTTCAAAAAGCTCAAATAAACAACCTAACCCTTCATCTAAAAGAACTAGAAAAAGAACAGCAAGTAAGGCCCAGAGGTAGTAGAAGGAAAGAAATACTGAAGATTAGAGCAGAAATAAATAACATAGAAGCTAAAGAAACAATACAGAGGATAAAAGAAACCAAGAGCTGGTTCTTTGAAAGCGTAAACAAGATCGGTGAACCTTTAACAAGACTCACCAAGAAAAGAAGAGAGAGGACACAAATAAATAAAATTAGAAATGAGAGTGGATAAATAACAACCGACATACAAAATATTGTAAGAAAATACTATAAAGAACTGTACGCCAAAAAATTAGACAACCTAGGTAAAGTGGACAAATTCCTTGAAACATATAATCTTCCAAAAAATCAATCTGGAAGAATCAGAAAACCTAAATAGACCAATTACAACAGAAGAGATCAGAACAGTTATCAAAAAGCTCCCAAAAACCAAAATTCCTGGGCCCGATGGCTACACTGGTGAATTCTACCAAACATTCAAAGAAGGACTAACTCCTATCCTTCTCAAGAAATTTCAAAAAATTCAGGAGGAAGAAAAACTTCCAAGTTCCTTTTATGAGGCAAGCATAATTCTGATTCCAAAACCAGGCAAAGACAACAAAAAGAAAGAAAATCATAGGCCAATATCCCTGATGAATATAGATGCCAAAATCCTCAGCAAAATATTAGCAAACCGGATCCAGCAATAGATGATAAAAAATCATACATCATGATCAAGTGGGATTTACTTTGGGGAGGAAAGGATGGTACAACATTCATAAATCAATTAATGTGATTCACCACATAAACAAAAGGAAGGAGAAAAACCACATGATAATTTCAATAGATGCAGAAAAAGCATTTGATAAAATCCAGCACTCATTCTTGATAAAAACTCTCAGCAAAGTGGGAATACAGGGAACATACTTCAACAAGATAAAGTCCATCTATGAAAAATGGACAGCCAACATTATAATTAATGGACAAAAATTAAAAGCAATTCCCCTAAAATCAGGAACAAGGCAGGGGTGCCCCCTTTCACCACTCTTATTCAACATAGTACTGGAAGTCCTAGCTACAGCAATCAGAAAAGAAGAAGAAATAAAAGGCATCAAAACTGGAAAAGAAGAAGTAAAACTATCATTATTTGCAGATGATATGATACTGTATATAGAAAACCCTGAAGTCTTAGTCAAAAAACTACTAGACCTGATAAATGAATTCAGCAAGGTGGCAGGATATAAAATTAATACTCAGAAATCAGAGGCATTTTTATACAATGAACTCTCAGAGAAATTAAGGAAACAATTTCCTTCACTATTGCAACAAAAGGAATAAAATACCTAGGAGTAAATTTCATCAAGGAGGTTAAAGACTTGTACTCAGAAAATTATAAAACATTGATAAAAGAAACCAAGGAAGACACAAACAAGTGGAAGCATATACCGTGCTCATGGTTAGGAGAATAAACATAATTAAAATGTCTATACTACCCAAAGAAATTTATAAATTCAATGCAATACTAATTAAAATACCAATGACATACTTCAAAGATATAGAGCATATATTTCAAAAATTTATATGGAACCAAAAGAGACCACGAATAGCCTCAGCAATCTTGAAAAAGAAGAATAAAGTGGGAGGTATCACACTTCCTGATATCAAGTTATACTACAAGGCCATTGTACTCACAACAGCCTGGTACTGGCATAAGAACAGACATACAGGTTAATGTAACAGAACAGAAAACCCAGAAATAAACCCATATCTTTATGGACAACTGACATTTGACAAAGGAGGTAAGAGCATACAGTGGAGTAAAGACAGTCTCTCTAACAAATGGTGTTGAGAAAACTGGACAGCTACCTGCAAAAAAATGAAACTAGACCACCAACTTACACCATTCACAAAAATAAACTCAAAATTGATAAAGGACTTAAATGTAAATCATGAAACCATAAGTATCCTAGAAGAAAACTTAGGCAGTAAGCTCACTGACAGCTATTGCAGCAATATCTTTGCTGAATTATCTCCATAGGCAAAAGAAATAAAAGACAAGATAAGCAAATGGAACTATATCAAACTAAAAGGCTTTTGCACAGCTAAAGACAATATGACCAGAATAAAAAGACAAACCACACAATGGGAGAACATATTCGACAATACATCTGATAAGGGATTAATAACCAAATTTTATAAAGAACTTGTAAATCTCAACACCAGGAAGAGAAACAATCCAATCAATTAATGGGCACAAGAAATGAATAGATACTTCTCCAAAGAGGACATACACATGGCCAATAGACAAATGAAAAAATGTTCAATATCACTAATCACTACAGAAATACAAATTAAGACCACAATGAGATACCACCTCACACCAGTCAGAATAGTGCTCATTGACAAAACAACACACAATAGGTGCTAGCGAGGATGTGGAGAAGGGGGAACCCCACTGCACTGCTGGTGGGAATGCAGACTGGTGCAGCCACTGTGGAAAACAGTATGGAGATTCCTCAAAAAATTAGAAATGGAACTGCCCTTTGACCCAGCCATCCCACTTATAGGAATATATCCCAAGGACACCATATCACCGACTGAAAAAAAGAAATGCACTCCCATGTTTAAGGCAGCATTGTTCACAGTAGCAAAGATCTGGAAACAGCCCAAGTATCCGTCAGTGGACGAGTGGATTAAAAAGCAGTGGTACATATATACAATGGAACACTATGGGGCTATGAAAAAGAAGGAAATATTACCTTTTGCAACAATATGGAGGAACCTGGAAACTATTATGTTGAGTGAAATAAGCAAGGCAGAGAAAGAAAAATATCATATAACCTCACTCATTTGAGGAATCCAAGGAATAATGAGAACTGAGGAATGGAATTGAGACAGAGAAGGGATCAAAGGGACCAGAGGAAAAGAGGAGAGAGGGAAAGGGGATGATAGGATGGGATAAACCTGAAGGGAAGGGGGGAGGGCGCTCTAGGGAGGGGGGCAAGGGAGATGTTGAGGGGAATATGGGCGATGCATTCTTGGTGACCCTAGAATCTATGTACACACAATTAACTAAATAAAAGAAAAACTATAATCTAACCTGGGTTTTGATTTGAAATGTAGAAGAGACATAGTATGTTTATGGAAATTGACATCTTTGTAGTATATAGTTAATTCATCCACAACGGTAATACTCCTATTTATTTTGGAATTCTAATATACATATATTTTAATGTAGTTAAAAAACTATCTGTAGTAGGCTGAATAATGACCTCCAAGTGTCCATGTTCAAATACCTAGAACCTATGAATATTACCTTATATAAATGTGGAAATTATCCTGGATTATCTGTGTGGGCCTTAAACATAATCATAAGTGTCCTTAGGAGAGAAAAGCTGAGGATGATTTGACAGGGAAGAGAAGGCAATGTGACCATGAATGCAAAGTCTGGGATGATGCTCTAATGCCCACAACCCTCAGAAACTGGAACAGTCAAGGAACCTGAAATCTGGGGAAGAAGTGCAATCCTGCCAACACGTTGACTTCTGCTCAGTGAAACTGATTTTGGACTTATGATCTCCCCAAATGTAAGAGAATAACTGTGTGTTCTTTGTTTTTTAAATTTTCTATTGATTTGAAAGAGAAAGAGAAACATCAACTCACTGTTCCACTTAGTTCCATTTAGTTGTGCACTCATTGGTTGCCTCTCATATGTGCTCTAACCAAAGGTTGAACCCACGGCCTTGGTGTGCCTGGATGATACTCTATCCATTGAACAACCCAGCCAGAATAAAATGTGTGTTCTTTAAAGCCATTGAGTTTATAGTAATTTGTTACTATAGCTACTTTTATATACATTTAAATTAGGTTCATGTCTAGATTCTTTGTAGTTTTTTCACAGTTGCAGATAATATAGTTTTTCTATTTATCATATTTTTAATTAGCTACTATATTGATAAAAAAGTTTCTTGACTTATAGATCTTGATATAGTATTTATCAAAACTATTAATGGTCTATTGTTCTCTAAGGCTTTCTATATAAATGATTATTCTATTAAATTTTATTTTCTCATTCATTTTTACATATCTTTTTTATTTGTTTGCATTGATCAGAATTTTTATATTGAATAATAGTAGTGATTATGGTCTTCCTTGCCTTTTCAATATCAAAGGAAATACTTGTAATGCATCTCTGTTGAATATGGTTATATATGTTCTTTGACTTAGATTTATTTTATGTGGATTATTTCATGTTAAGGACGCTGCCTTTTGTCGTGGTTTGTATTAGGTCAACTTGATTAGACTGAAGCTTTGTTCTCCATAATAAATTTTTGTATATAACTTCAAGTTAGAATTGACTGAAGGAGAAATTTGCTTAGAAGTTAGAAGTCATAAGTGAAACAGTAGTTATTAATCAGTGAGGGTCAGTGTGGTAACCTGTGGTGACAATAAAATGCAGAAGTTTTGGCAGTTTCCAGGTTGTCCTCATATCATCTGTTCTACATCTAACTCTCACTTCCAAATTGCTGACCATGTAGACAAACTGTAGTTCCACATTTACTAATTCTTGATGGTGTATCTGCTTGCCAGCTCCCCAAAGACTTAGCAATGAGCCTTCCGTTTCTTTACATGTTTGCGTTTGGCAGAGACTTCGGATTCAATGTGTTAGCTTAACTGGCCAAAAAGAAGTCCAATAGTTTGGTTATTTCCTAGCTAAAACCAGGATATGAAGGTGACCTACATTAAATTCTGTTGACATGCCAGAAATTCTTGTTGTACTGTAGAGGAGGATATACAAAGGCAGAGAAATATTGAAAGATGGAGTGAATTTATTATGTAAAAATTACTTATCTTTCTAGTTATATCCTGTAGGGAAATGCATAGAACACTCTTGACAAAGGCTTTGAGAAATATACTGAAAATAGAGGAAAGACATCCCTTAGCATTTTTATAGTGGCTATTCTCTTCAGGTCAGGAATAACAGTAGAAATACTGTCACTGAAATTGGCGAGGGCCAAGTAGTAGCATTTACTCACTACAGTCAAGGTGTGTGTGATTACCTTAATGAGTACACAGAGATCATTTACATTGGCTAATTGATCAAATGTCCCTAGACTGCAATTGGTGGGCAACCTACTGAAATTCATTGATTTGTACAAACTAGAAAAGCTCAAGGCAGTTGAACAGAAGTCTGATAAGAAACACAATAAAGGGTCTCTACTTAAACAATTCTTAGATTCGAGCCAGTTCAAAGTCCTATTGCACCTTAAATTAGGAAAGGATGTGTCCCTCAGAGGAAGGTCTTGATACACTGATAAATTTCAAATCTTCCTGTTAGCCTTCCCTGAAATGATCTGTGGTTACTTACCAGGATTAACTGCATTACAGAAGTAAAACTAGCCAGACTTTGGGAAGGTTACTGGACAATGACTCCAATGTGACTCTAATTCTTAGTGACCCAAAACACCACTGTGGTCCACCAGATGAGATGTTTATGAAGGTCAGAAGAATTAATAGAACTTTAAGTCAGCTTTTTCTTGCAGTTATCTGAGTGCTCCTCAGTGTAACAATTTATGTTATAAAAGCTAATTGATCACTCAAAACCTCAAAACATTCACAACTGCAAATGGTACAGACTCTTCAGGAATTATGATGGCTTATACCAGGCAAACTACTGTGACCAACTGAGGCAAGTGCTGAGAGATGAGGTAATGTGAAATAGGTTTTGAAAGAAATTCTGAATATCACTTTACATACGACCAAGTAAACAGCTAGAGGAAGGAGAATTTCAGAATATATCAGCATTTTTCCTTATATTTTTTTTAAGATTTGAATTTATTGTGTTTACATAGATCCAAGTGCCCCACCAAATATATCTCCCCCCACCCCCATGTACCCCTCAGCTCCCCTTTGCCATTTCCCCCCAATGCCTTCCTCCCTTCCCTCCAGGATTTGCTGTCCTGTTCTCTATAATGCTGTGTTATGTATATGTAATTTCATTAACCTCTTTCCCTTCTCTGATCCCATCTTCTCTTCCACTTTCCCTCTGACCACTTTGCCTCTGTTCCCTTTGATCTCACCTTTGCCTCTGTTCTGTTCCTGAGTTCACGTTGTTCATTGGATTCCTTAAATAAGTGAGGTCATATGATATTTTTCTTTCTCTGCATGGCTTATTTCACTTAGCATGATACATCTGATAAGGGGTTAATAACCAAAGTTTATAAAGAACTTCTAAAACTCAACACCAGGAAGGTAAACAACCCAATCAAAAAATGGGCCAAAGAAATGAATAGACACTTCTCTAAAGAGGACATACAGATGGCCAATAGGCAGATAAAAAAAAATTCAACATCACTAATCATTAGAGAAATGCAAATTAAAACCACAATGAGATACCACCTCATACCTGTCAGAATGGCACTCATTAACAAAACAACACATAATAAGTACTGGCGAGGATCTGGAGAAAAGAGAACCCTCCTACACTGCTGGTGGGAATGCAGACTAGTACAGCCACTGTGGAAAACAGTATGGAGATTTTTCAGAAAATTAAAAACGAAACTGCCCTTTGACCCAGCTCTCTCACTTTTAGGAATATATCCTATAAATACCAAATCACTGATTCAGAGAAGAAATACACCCCCATGTTTATTGCAGCATTGTTTACAATAGCCAAGATCTGGAAACAGCCCAAGTGTCCTTTGGTGGATGAGTGGATTAAAAAGTTTTTGGAACATATACACAATGGAATACTATGCAGCCATTAATAAGAAGGAAATCTTACCTTTTGTGACATTTTTTTTTTATTTTTAACATTAACCAATCATATTTTCTTTTTCTCCACGAACTCTACCTTATCTCTTGCTCGACTATCTAGCATATAATAGCTCAATATTTAAGTTACAGAATATCAAAGAGGTTATGCCATTCAACTAGAAAAATGAATCATCACTCTAAAGTGGATAAAGTGGAATATGAAATTTTTGAAACATCTTTAGGGAAAGGTTTGTGTGTTTTCAGTTGTGTGATAGTTTGTTATTTCATTTTACATGAAAGTATGCTTTTGCTATTTTCTTTATATGAACATTAACTATAGTTAAAAGTGGTGTTTATGAAAGCCAATTTGATCAGAGTAGACAATGCTTTTTAAAATTTTGTTGAATTAGTATCTTAGAGATTATTATAAAAATTTGGTTAATTTTAGAAGGTTAATATGACATAGCAGCTACTACTCTCTGAAGGTTGTCATGGTTAGGCGTGGGGACATACAAATATACCAGTTGCCAGCAGGTTCCAGCTTGTCTTCACACTCCTCTACACATGTACAGCTCTTTTTCTAACTATTGAACAACATTGGTCTGAGGTCCTCCACTAAATGCTTGTCAGTGGATCCGTACAGGTGGCTCCTCATGAAAGCACTCTAAAAAAGCTTTTCTTAGTCTCATTTCTTTGTATAGTCAGATGCACTGGATTTTAAAGATGATCTAATTGGTGTCTTCTTCTATCACTCAGCTTCTTTCCTGGAACTTCATTCTCTCTGCTCATCTGGCAAGTGTGTATGGCCCAATTTCTATAGTAAATCTTTAATCCCTTAATTCATTCTGTACTTTTTTCTTCTCTCATTGAACACTACTCATATACTTTCTATCTTGTGTGTCAGTTAGTGCTGTGTAACAAATACCTCAGAACTGAGTGGTTTAGAACATTATTTCTTAAGTATTAGAAATAAGTTAGCTGGGAGTTATCCTGAGTTATGATCAACTGACCTGTGTTAACTGAGAATTTGGGGGCTGAGAGCTGGATGATCTAGAGGGCCAGAACCAAAACAAATCAATTCTGCTCACATGTTCTTCCATCATATAACATGCTAGAGTAACCTTTCTTATAGTAATGGTAGAGTCTCAAAAGAAAACTAACCTACATATGCTCTCTTAATACAGGCAGAAGATCGAGAGAAAGTAGAAAGGTTCAAGCACTTTTCTGAGTCATTTTGTGCATCAAACCTGCTAATATTTTACTCACTGAAGATAGTCCCAGATAGCTGTAATCAAAGTCATATGGGAAGGAGATCGCATATTTGCTGGAAAAGAAAGCATGAATAAAGAGAAGTCGTTAACTGGGGCCATCAATGACATCAGTTTATCATATAGTTATAGTTTTGATATGTGTTTTTATTCACAAAGAAGTGTTTAAATTTATCAAGTGTTTTAAAGGTTAAAGTTGAAGATGTTATAATGAGTGACACTATTTGCAACTTACAAAAATCAACAAAAGATTGCTATTGAGAATTTATAACTATTTAATACCTGTAGAAAATATTCAATAGAAAAAATGAGCTAATATAAAATTAATAAATTAACAGAGCATAAATAAAGCCAAATAGCAAATAAGTGTAGAAGGAGATGTTCAGCTTTATTGGTAATAAATGTAGGATAGTTAAAATAATAATGAGATACACATGATTGGCAAAACCAAAAAGTGTAAGTCTGATAATAAATATGGGCAAACATTTAGAGAAGCGGGATACTTCAAACATTACTGGTAAAAGTACACACATTTGGGAAAAAAATATTTAACTATGTAAGGAAAAGCATATGTATATTCAGAAACTGAAAACCAGACATGCCACGTCTAAGTATATACTCTAGAGACAGTCTCTTACAAGTAGAGATTTGCATATGGTTGCTTATCATTGTAGTGTTTATTATGGCTAATATTTATAAACAAAACAAATTCCCATAAAAGGGGATGATTAATAACATACGGAATGTTTAGAATTCAGAGTGAATGAGATATACTCGTATTTAAAACACCTATATTTCTAATGTAAATGAACATATCTTGAATTCACACCTTTAAGCATTTGAATGAGTAAACATAGTAAAACACATTTTGTGTATGTATGTAAATAAACTACATAAAAATGGATGTTTTGGAGGGGAAATAAAATTAATATAGATTTAAGAAAAAAGTAATTAAATTACATAAAAATGCATACATGCACACACAGACACATACACACACACAACTGGCCAAAAATTGTTCAAAAAAGAGTGTTCCAAGAATTCAAGTTCACCCTGGCTGGTTGGCTCAGTGGTAGAGTTTTGGCCCAATGTATGGAAGTCCTGGGTTTGATTTTAGGTCAGAGTACAAAGAAGAAGTGACCATCTGCTTCTCCCACCCTTCTCTTTTTCTCTTCCCTTCCCACAGCCATGGTTTCATTGGTTCAAGTGTGTCAGTCTGGGTGCTGAGGATGGCTCTGTGGAGCTTCTACCTCAGGCACTAAAAAATAGCTCAATTGCAAGGGTGGCCCCAGATGGGGTTGCCAGGAGGATCCTGATTGGGGTGCATGCAGGAATCTGTCTCTCTGTCTCTCCTCGCTTCATTTGGAAAAGAAGAAAAAAAAAAAGAATTCAAGGTCATGATCAATCTTATATTATGTATTTAATTATAAAAATAAAACAGTAGTAGTCAACCTCCAAGATCATCCTCAATGAGCCTTGCTTTTTGGTATTCAAGCATTTGTGTATTCTGAATATGCCTAGACTATTAGCAATAAGGTATTGTATTAATCATAGCTATTATGTGACATTTGAGACTGAGTAATTTGTTTTATACTAATTTTTATGACAGCACCCTATTTTCAAGTACAGGAAAATTGCACAAGCTTTTGATTGATGTGTAAGAAATGATCTCAAAACCTAGTAGCTTAAAACAACCATAAACATTTATTATATTAAATTTTTTATGTGGTCTAAATTTGGGAGCTTCATAGTTGGGGAGTCTGGGCTATCCCATGAAATGCAGTTAAGATGTCTACTAGGGCTATTGTCAACTGAAGGCTTGACTGAGCTTCCAAAATGACTCATTCACTTTGCTATCAAGTTAGTCCTGGCTGTTAACATTAAGCTTCAGTTCCTCATCATTTGAATCTTATTCTAGGCTGCTGTGTGCCCTGCCCTTAAGACATGATTCTGGCTTCTCCCAGAATGAGTAATCAAAGAATGAACAAGTCATAATACCCAATATCATTTTTAACTTAGCCTCAGAAGTTACACATTATTTTCTCTTATTTCTATAGCTTACTAAGGTCATTGCTATTCATTCTGGTAGGGAACTAAGGGCATCATTAACAGGATTTGAGGCTCATTGGGAAACTTACATGCATGGATCTACTTCTGGATTATTTTTAATTTTTAAAAAATTTTTAAAGATTTTTAAAATTCATTTTAAAGATAGGAGAGTGAGAGGGGGGCAGGAAGAATCAACTCCCATATGTGTCTTGACCAGGCAAGTCCAGGGTTTCGAACTGGCAACTCCAGTATTCCAGGTCAGCACTTTATCTACCACTCCACCACAGGTGAGGCTATATCTGCATTTTTTATTCCATTCCATTAGCCCAGTAGTCTATTTGTACAAAGTCAACACTATTAATTAAGATAAATAACAAATATACATTCTTATCTTATAAAACAAATATTTCCTTTTATTTTTAAATGTGCATTTATTTTCCTGTATGAGTTTTAAAATCAAGAGCAATTTTCCATAAAAAATTATATAGGGTTTTTGATTAGGATATGACTGAATAAATAGATTAATTTGTGGAAAAGAAACATTTCCAATATTGAACCTTCCCATTCATGACCATATATATTTCTTTTATTTTAATTATTTTAATATTCTTGAGAAAATTTGATCTTTTCTTACCACAATCTCACACATTTTATAGTAGTTATTTTAGTGTACTTTATGTTTTGTTTGCAATTGTAAGACACTTTTATAAAAATTTTAATAAATTTTTATTTTTGCAAAGGAGTTCTTTTTTCAATATTATATTTTTATATTCATTCACATTATGGAATGCTCTCATTATTCTTAATAGTAAATTGAAGTTTTTTTTTCCTGTTTGATAAATACATCTAAAAATTATACATGATTTTTATATCAAGTGTCAATTGGTAAACACTTTTAAATTTAGTTGTAGTATGCAAGAGATTTGTGGAAATAGAATTGAAGTCATTTATGTGTATAATATGGCCACAACAAATTGTCAAACATATAAGACATAACCAGACAGATTGTAGTTTACTTTTAGTTTCTTTATCATCTTTTTTTTAAAATATCACTTTAAATGTAAAGGAATGGCCAAGTATTTGATTCAGAATGTATAATTTTAGTGTTTTATCTTTGAAAAGCTGATGATTTGGCCAATAAACCAGTACTGTCTGGAAAATGCAATAAAGTGAAGTACAGTAAAGTGAGATATGCCTGATTAAAATACTTATTTAATGTATTTTTTCCAAATTAAGAATATCTACAGACTATAAAAACCAAAATAATGTATCACTTTATTTAAAACTTAAGTGCAAAGTTTACATGTCAATTGGGAAGAATTGCTAATAAAATCTAAAATAATAATTTATAAACTGAAAATTTTATAACCATATTTCCCCAGAGAACTGTGCTTTATGTGTATGTTTCCAAACTCTTGGGTGAAGGTTGAAAAAAAAAATCAGTGGAATTAGGCCAACATAAGATCATGACAAATTAATTCTCTGATTCCAATCAATGTTGGTTTAACTTCTTACATGGGCTTTTCCATTCAGACAAGGTAATTTTCACTAGTTAAAACAGTTTTTCACTGATTTATCCAGATTTTGTCTCCCTTCCCCTTTAATGACATACATGTGGTGTATTTCAGATGGACATATGGCACACAGCTGCATGGCTGTATTTCAGAGCTTGGCATACCTCTGGGTTTGGGGGGGGGTTGTTTTGTTTTGTTTTTGTTTTAATTTGGTCCTTTTGACTCATGCCTTGAACTCTTGGTGTGAATGCTCAGTTTTTTTCCTTAAAAATGATAAAACAAGAAATGGTGTTTTCTCAGATATTTAATGTGTAGCTAATATGGATACAATAAAATATCCCCAAAATAAAGTTTTCAGATTAGAAATATTGAAACTTCTCACTACAAGAAACTTGAGAATATTTTTGACATGAGGCTGAAAAGTAAAGGACCATGAACTTGGATAGTCAGTGAGGTTTGGAAACAAAACAATCAGTATAGCTGAGAGAAACAACATTCTAAGTTATGAATGAATAAATAGCTACAGGATCTGCTGCAATCTTTCCTCATGTGAACCAGGCCTATTTCTATAGTGCAAATGTAGATGAAACATTAAATCATTTCTACTTAGTGGTATTTTCTAGAGAAACATTAGTTCTAGCATACCAATTAGAATAGTCCACAGATCTGAAATTTGAAATGTTCTGAAATAAAAAGTTATACCCAAAGAAATTAACAAAGTTTACATTTGCAAGCCTTAGAACTAAATTGTATCTTTTCAAAGTTCTGATGCTCAAAAGATTTTTACACCTTTTTAAAATACCTGTTACAGAGAGTAATAATTTATATGTATTTAAGAGAGACTTACTGGGTAATTTGTTCTATTTGAGAGAGTGAAAGGGAATACATTCTGCTTTTAAGAAAAGACCTATATACAGTTATATGTGGAATCTAAGGAACAAAGTGAACTGAGAAACAGAACAGAGGCAGAGGCAGGTCACAGAAAACAGAGGGACAGCTGTCAGAGGGAAGGGGGATGAGGAAATGGGATCAGAGAAGGTGAAGGGATTAGTGAAATTATATATACATAACACACACATACAGATAACTGGACAGCAAATCCCAGAGGGAAGGGGGGAGGGAGTCAGGGGGAGTAGTGCAAAGGAGGTATAATGGGGGGCATGTTGTTAGGGGGTGAGGGTGTTATATTGAGTGGGACACTTGAATCCATGTTAACACAATAAATTTTAAAAATTAATAAAAAAATAAAGTCTAACAAAAAAAAGAAAAAGGAACCAGAAAAAAACAAAAGAAAAGAAAAGAAAAGAAGAGGCCTATATATGAATTACTAGTTTAGTAAATTTTTTCTAAAACATTTTTACTTGGCCTGACCCGTGGTGGCGCAGTGGATCAAGCGCCGATCTGGAACACTGAGGTCACCAGTTCAAAACCCTAGGCTTACCGGGTCAAGGCACATATGGGAGTTGATGCTTCCTGCTCTTCCCTCATTCTCTCTCTCTCTCTCTCTCTCTCTCTCAAATGAATAAATAAATTTTAAAAAAATTCCAAAGTTTTTAGTCAAGCTTTGTCCTGTGGTGGCACAGTGGATGAAACATCAAACTGGAATGCTGATGTTGCCAGCTCAAAACTCTGCACCTGCCCGGTAAAGGCACATAAGCCCTGGCCGGTTGGCTCAGTGGTGGAGCATCGGCCTAGCATGCGGGAGTCCCGCGTTCGATTTCCGGCCGGGGCACACAGGAGAGGCGCCCGTCTGCTTCTCCACACCTCCCCCTCTCCTTCCTCTATGTCTCTTCCCCTCCTGCAGCCAGGGCTCCACTGGAGCAGAGTTTGCCCCGGCGCTGAGGATGGTTCTGTGGCCTCTGCCTCAGGCGCTAGAGTGGCTCTGATTGCAGCAGAGTGACGCCCCAAGATGGGTAGAGCATCGCCCCCTGGTGGGCATGCCTCGTGGATCCTGGCCTGGCGCATACGGGAGTCTGTCTGACTGCCTCCCCGTTTCCAGCTTCAGAAAAACACACACACACACACACACACACACACACACACACACACACACACGAAGCAACTACAATGAGTTGATGCTTCTCGCTTCTCCCATCTTTCTTTTTTTCCATTCTTTCTCTAAGAAATCAATCAATAAAATTTTTTTGTATAAAAGTGTTTAGTTGTTTCTGTAGCAGGATACATGTTAACCTCCCCTACCCTTTGGTATTTTTTGATACTGCTTTGCTTACTTAGATAATTAGACATTATGTTTTCATGCCTCAGAAGAATACTCCAGTATAAATGCAAAACTAACTGAAGAACAGAGCTAAATATTCCCCTTTGTTTTTCAAATTTGGAAACAACACTAAATTTTTTGAATACCTATAATTTCCATATTTGAGGCTTTAAAAATATTTTCCCAGAGAATATAGAGAAAACACAGTTAGTAGGTAAATACTTCTTCACTCTAAAACTAGTAAAAGTTCCCTGAATGTTTGGAAGGGAAAAGTGGAGAGAAGGCAACAATTTTACCAACCGTATCTTCTGCAATAAGATAGCAATGATATTTGAGGTTTGAGAACCACAAAAGACTTGTCCAAGGGATTTCTGCAGTTCGACAAAAATTAGAAAGGAAGATTAGATAATATATCTACAGGTGTGTAAAGGGAGAGGTCACATTTACCATCACAGCCTACGTGCAATACAGCAATGGGAAACCATATCAGACATATCCACTAAGCAGACCAAAGGGGAATGGTCAATGCTTTTGCGTGTGTCTAAGGGAGGCTTGGTAATGCTCAAATATATTCCAAACCTGGAGAAGATGGTAAAGAGGAGAAAGAGAAATGCAGATGCTATGACCTCATATAATGAGAACCAAAAAACCAAAGAGGTTAGTGGACAGGACCACAGATGATGGTATGTCCTCAGAGGATACCAGGATGGACAAATGACCAGCTAGTCTCCAGATGGAAGAGCATTACGTAAGTACCTTGACATTAACTCCAACTTAAAATAAAAGAAGAAACTTGAATTTATTGAGAGGAAGTTTCTCTCACAGGGAAGAATCAGGCCTCAAAGTTAAATTTATATTCATTTATAGAGAAAATAAAAATCACAGTTCTCACAGAGCTACTTTGTGGGTGAAACATAGGTTTTTTTCCAGTACAATTTTGGTAGTTGGTTGAGTACTTTCTCCTCCTATGTGTTAATTTGCTCTCAATACTTATGATAATATTTTAACCCCTGAGTTAAACTCTAAGCAGCCTTGTTCTAGGACTATAAATAGTTTGAATATCAAAAGATAGGGCAAATGTGTCCTTTGATTGATTAATCTGCAGATAGATAGTCAAAGTCTTTTCAAAAGCTGTTAACCAATATTTTTAACTTATTTCTTTTCTTACCTTCTGTAATGATCCAGAGGATAAAAGGGTGAAGGACATTTTTTTTATAAACCTAAGTCCTACATTCAAAATTCCACATATACTTATGTTTTCATTTATTAATTTATTTAGCAAAATTTACAGAATGTTATATTTTAGGAAATGGGGCAAAAGTAATAGATAAAACAGACATCTTCCCTGCCATCTCAGAACTTGTAATTTAACAAACAAAACAAAATATGTATGTTAACAACTGAACAATTATACACTATGTTTGGTTATATGATGATATGAGAGAGGGATGTGAGAAGGATATACGAAGTTGAGAATAACCTCTTCTCGAAAAGACAAATATTTAGCTGAGATTAAGTGATGAGAAGAAGCCTGACTGGGAAACATTTGCTGGGGTTTAAAACTTATACAACATTGGGAGCCATATTTTTTAAAAGGTTACTAAACTGAAGCGATAAAATAGGTTCAGGTGGCTAGTGCAATTGTAAAGTCTTGAAGCATATAATTCATTCATTTTAAGTTGCTGATTATTTATTAATGAAGAGAGTGAGAAAAAACAAATTTAAATTAAACTTACCCATTTTGTGCATATCCTGCCAAAGGAGTTTTTGTTCTTTGACTGTGTTTTGTTTTACATGTGTACTAGGCATGCAAATACAGTTGTTCAAGATTAATGGCTAGGCGCTGTTCCAGATATTTCTCTGAAATAACCATATGTTTTTATATGTATCTGCTGAGGATAAAAGCTACCATGTGCAAAGACAGTATTTCTCAAAATAATATTATTCTTTAAATTAATGAGTTATGTTAAATTTTTCATAGCTTGAAACTAAATTATATTTTCCATCAAAGTGAAGGTACTTCCTCTTATTTTAAATAAGCCTATATTCTATTCTTTCACAAGCTTTTCCTGGAAGAACCATTCAGGGATGTGGTGGTGGTGGCAGGTTGGGTGGGTTCAATTTTCTTCCATTGTCTCGCCACGTCAGGGTGTTAGAGGGAAAATATTTTCCTCCCCTTATTAGCATGAAACCCTAGAAGTTAAGATCTGAAAAATTTTCTGTGTAATTGAAATTCCCTCTCTGTGTTTCCATATTATGTTGATTCCCACTGCAACCCTAAAGAACACTTTGAAAAGAAAGTTAATATATACTTAACAGTGAAGGAAAATAACCAAAACGAGATTTTACTTCTTTGCATTAGTAACTTTTCTTAAGGCAGTGCAGCGCACAGTGTGAGTGCAAGCACATAGCGCCAGCGTGTCAGAATCACACGAGAGCTTGCTAGATATGCGCATTCTTGGGCCCACCCTAGACCTCCTGAGTCAGAATGTCTGGAGGCAGGCCCAGGCCACCTGGGTTTTAGCTAGCTCTCCAGTTATGCACAGTATTACCACATTAAATTCGGAGAAACACTGCTTTAAAGCACCCAGGGATCTTGTCAAAATGCAAATTGTAATTCAGTAAGTCTGAGTGATTGGTCAGTGAGCCATGCTTTGAATAGCAAGGTATTATGGAACCATAGTGAACATCTGAAATTGATCTAATTTAGACAATGCCTTGACTTTGCTTATTTATTTGCTATGTGTTTACTTGGATGTTAAAACCAAGAAGTCCCAGAAAACACAGTGTTTATTTTGGTATGAAGACCTAGAAAACTATAAGAAACTTGTCGGAAAATTACTGAAAACTTGTAAAGTATAAGAGTTTCTTAAATTATAAAACTTTCTACATTTGAGGAGGGATTTGATGTATAACTTTGTCAATAAGAACATGAAGACTATTGTTAAAAAAAAAAGTAACCAAACTGTGTATTTTACAAAGTATAGTGAATTGCAGCCCTACTTCAAATGCAAAAGCTCCATTTTAATGTATATGCATTGAACTATTGGTGCCACCTGCCATATCGAATTGCCTGCACTGAAGGTAGCCTGCAATTGTTGATTTATCACCACTGTCAGCAGTACACAATGCTCAGTCTTCAGTGACGTAGCACTCCTCTAACCTTGCCTGTTGGAAAATTAGACTTTCTCTTTTCCTTTCTATTTTGTTAATTCAGACTATGTCTGGATAGGTCGTCATAGCATGTATTTGCCCTTCACTGTCACATAATAGTTCCAGCTCATCCAAACAGCTTACATCTCTTTCCGGATTCTCAGCTCCCACTTGCCTGATGTACTGGTGACCTTAGCTTCATTGGTATTCTGTAAATGTCAGCGATATGCTTGCCTCAGCTGCTTGGGCCCTGGTGAGCAGGTGGAAAAATGACCAGTTGAAAATGAGTTGTTAAGATCACTACAGTGAAAAGATTGATGCAATTAATTTTTCATTATGCACAGTGTCTGAGGATTCTAATCAGTTTGGATTGTTCCTCTTTTGAGGCACAAATAAAATGCAAATGGCTTTGGAATGAAAGGGAGCATTCTTTATGGTATAGACTTTCCAAAGCTGTAAAATGGCTCATACTAATCTGAAGAGTTAGAAATGTTTCATGAGTTGGGTCCTGGCCGGCTAATATAAGTTTATCTGGGAAATCCACACTGTAGTGACTGCAGGAAGCAGCTTGAAAAGTATCTTTGAAGGGCACAGACCACAAATGGGAGCAAACGTGAGGTAACCTTGCTGGATTGAAAAGAGCATAGTGAAGAACAGGGAAATTTTACTGGCTAAACTAATTGTATAAATTAAAATGGTATAAATAATCTAAATTCACTCATTATGTGTACAGATTTCTGTCACAATCCATGCAATTACCTTGTAAAAACAAGAATACAGATTTAGAATTTTCTTTAGTCTCCTGGATTTTTCCCCTTTTGTTAGACTATCTACTAAAATTTAACATTATGGATAAGGCGCCATCATGATACATCATAGACAGTCCAAATTTAAAACTATAAATATGCTTATAATATGACATATATTTATTTCTCTTTAATATAGGGTCATTTTAATTATGAAACTAAATGACCAACAATCTTACATTGATAAAATGACTGCACAACTGTGTTTTTATTGATTTCAGTGAATGACACTGCCTTTAAGTTACATATTTATGTTATTAGATGATACAGTGCCTTTTATTTGGATTAAAACTTCTAAGAAAAATGTAGAAATACAATTTCAAAATTAATCTTGAAATTATTGCCTTATTTTTTTCTGCAAGCAGTAGGTGGTAGCCGAGTGTTATAAAATTATTTAATAGTTCTTTTATTTTCACAATTGAAATTCCACTTCTGAAAATATATCCAAAGAAATTTAAAACCCTAATTTGAAAGAATATATGCACTCCTATGGTCACTGAAACACTACTTACAATAGCGCAAATTACAGTTTGGAAGCAGCCCAAGTACCCATCAGTAGATGAGTGGATAAAAAAGCTGTGGTATACTTACACAATCAAGTACTGCTCAGCTATTAAAAAAAAAAAAAGAAGGAAATCTTACCTTTTGTAAGAACATAATGAATCTGGAGACTATTATGCTGAGTGAAAAAAGCTAGTCAGAGAAGGACAAATACCATATGATTTCACTTATATGTGGAATATAATAAACAAAATAAACAAGTAGAAACAGACTCAGAGAGCAGACTGACAGTTGTCAGAGAGGATGGTGCTTAGGGAGCTAGGTAAAATAGGTGAAGGGATTAAGCAAAGAAAAAGAACCCCAAACAGACAACAGTGTGGTGATCACAGGAGGGAAAGCTGATTGGGAGCAGTTAAAAGACAGTAAAGGAGAAACAAATGGTGATGGGAGGATGTTGGTCAAATAAGTTTGTAAATATGATGTTTATGTTTGCTTGCTTATAGTTTGCATTGGGGGCTGGGCAACGCCAGGTGTAGTGGTCTGTGAGGTTGCAGGTTGCCTTCCATTTTGGAAGGGGCCTTCCATTTTGTCTTGCTAATGTTTACTGGAAGAATGATTCTGCCCCCACAACCAAGAGGTGCAGAAGGATTTCTTTTTTCTCTCCTCCCTGATCCCTTGCCCTCTTGTGGCTGCCTGTCTTGGTGAGACACCAATAAACAGAATGGCCCACCATCCTCCTACTCCACCATTTCTTTACCGTCTGCCTGAATTCAATGAGAATCTGCATGTGAATGGCCACAATGGCAGCAGCCCCTGGCCTTAGAGAAGATATTTGACTTTGAGTGGTGAACATAAAACACAATGATAAAATATTATAGTATTGCTTGAAACTTATAATTTTATTATCAATGTCTCCTCAATAAATAAAATTTTAAAAAGTCTTATATACATGAACACAGAGCTCCTGGCAGATAATTATCTGTGTGTGTGTGTGTGTGTGTGTGTGTGATTGCATGTTTAAATGTGGCCTTGTGTCTTCTTACTAATAGTGAATTTAGTCTGTAGACAGGAGCACATCAGCATCATTTGGGTATACTCGATTGCAGAATCTCAGGTCTTCCCACAGAAAAATGGAATATGAATCTAATTTTTAGCAAGACAGCAAAGAGATTTATATACATATTAAAGTTTGAGAAGCACTGGTCTAGTACTTTGGATAAATAGCCAGATGCTTGCATATATTTATATAATTATAGAAATTAAATACTAAATTTTTTTCATAAAATAGCAATTTTTCCATAGTAATGATATATTGCATTAGTAAGTTATGCTCATGTATATGAATATATATATATATATATATATATATATATATATTTAAGCAACACCAAAGTGAACTGAGTTGTCTGGATTTAAATATCTAGCAGAGTGATGACTCAGAGTTTTGAATTTCACTGGCTTCAGTTTATCATCTGAATAAACAGCATAAAGGAAATAAGACATAAGCATTTAAAATGAGTGAGAAGAAACTTCCAAGGAGAGCATGGAAACAGTGTCTAGCTCAGACATGGAATTTTGATGTGTACTCTTTGCTACAATTGTACTGCTTGAAAATATACAGTTAACCCATGAGCAACACAGTTTTAAACTGCAGGGTTTCACTTATATATGGATTTTGTCAATAAATACCTATACTGCTTTCAATCTGTGGCTGGATGTCCCAGATTCCAGAAGCCAACAGTATTCATTGAATATGTCATTTTATATAGGTGTAAAGCCAGTAGCCATGGCCACTATCACAGCCGCCTGGCCTGTGCAGGTTCGCATTTGATTCAGACAGACGGTAATGAAACAACGGAGCCAAGAACTGGTGGGCCATTAGCTTGAATCCTAGCTTGCACTCAGAAGGCAAGTAAAAACACACACTAGGCTCCAAAACCCACTCATTCAGTGCTCACAAAGCTACTGACTTACCTGAGTTTCCTAGAATCAAAGGTGTCTACCTCACCAGCCTTATTAACCTTTTTTCCCCATCTCCTTCTCTTTGCACAAATTCTGCACTAACTGGCTTCTCCTTCAGCACTCTGCCATCTTGGTTACTTCTCCTCTCTTCCACATGGCCTTTCTCTGCTTTCCTTTCTCTGCTCTCCTCCAGCATGGGCTCTTCTGCCCCATTTTATAGTGTAGAAATCAAAACCTTTAATCCAATATACAAACAAGGAAGTCTTTGATACAAAGTCACTTATCTGAGGCATAATGGGATTCCTCATAAGAGTGCACCACACCACATCATGCAACAGTAAAGGGTGTGGGGAAAAGCTTAGGCTTAAAACTAAGCCTTAGGCTATAAGGACCCTACCTGCTTACAGCCTGTCCCACACACAATGCAAACTATAAGCGAGCAAACATATACATCATATTTACAAACTTATTCGACCAACAATAGGGTACTTGAGCATCAGATGATTTTGATATCCATGGGGGGTTGCTTGGAACTAATCCCCTGCAAACACCAAGAGTCAACTTGTGTTTGGGGGAATAAAAACATGTGGATTTTTCACTGCATTGGGCCATCACACCTAACCCCCATGTTGTTCGAGGGTCAAGTCTACTTTGCAGTTTAAATTTACACCAGTTCTTTTTCCCACTAAACTTTTTGCAATTGGCTTTTTAACATAAAACAGACATACTTCTCCATCATATTAATCTTGGTCTAAAAAGGTCCACTGTATCAAGTAATGAATATTATAAAATTTGATGTCTGAGAAGATTGCTTTAGTGAAGGTACACTAAACAGAAAATAAAGATTAATGTCTTTTTTATATTATATGCTGTTGGGCAAATGAGTTGTAAAATCTGTATTTTCTGGTTTTGCTCACTCTTATTGTTAAAGATGCCTGCTGCTCACATGATGATGCTCTCACGTGATACAGCTAATTGCCTTTCATGCTTGGGAAGGGGCTTGGTTATGCTAATGTGTGCTGGAGGAGGGGGTTGTCTTGGGGAAAAGTTTTAAAAGGAGGAGCTAAGAGGCCATTTTAGAGAGAGACCACATTGTTGTAAAAGGAGAGAATACATTGTTGTAGAGAAGGAGAGGCCACGAGGAAGAGCCAGCCAAAATGAAGGCATGCAGAGGGGACTGAATGAGGCCTTTGATTCTAGCAAAAACCAGTGAAAGTCAGTGGCTTTAGGAGCCCTGAATGGAAAGGGAAGAGTTTTCTCACTGTGTGTATTTTCTTTGACTGCTGGTTGCAAGCAGGAATAAAAGAAAATGGCCCATCAGTTCTTGGCTCTGTTGATTCATAGGATCTGTCTGGATTCAATGAGAACCAGTATGGGCCAGGCGGCTGTGATGGTGGCCACGGCTATTGACTTTCCATATGCATATTTGTAAAAGGGAAAACTTAGCCTTTGAAAAATGATCTTTCTGGATGTTAGAATTTCTATGAATTAGAGAGTGAAGTGGGAAGTTGATGACAGTGTTGTGCTAATGACCCAACCTTTATTTTTTTTCCTAAACTATTGTGAAATTATAAATCTTAGAATATCTAAAATGTGCCATTTCCAATTTAATGGGTGTTCTGCTGATAATTTTAGCTTCATAGAAACTTGCCTTTAACTAATAGAGTAAATAATAGAATAATAACAATTATTGGAAAGTCTATAAGTTTTTTTGCTGTTTACTTAGTAGTAATCAGAAACTGAGAAGGCACATTAGTGAATAGCTATAAAACACATTCCCTTTAAAATTAGGATGCTTTTAGTAAAACAAAAAAATCTTTATGGATGAAATATATAAAATAATTGCATAATAGATCAATGTGTGAAATGCAGCATATAATTCAGAAAAAGTTCAACAATTGGCATTGCAATAATTGAACCCCTGTAGTCTTATCTTATTTTCATTATGGAGATTTCAGAGGGCTCACATATATAAAAAGGAAAAATAGGAAATAACTGAAATCTAGATAGTGCCTCTTCCAAAAATAAGTATTTTTTATTATCTGATTTTTGGAAAAATTTATCTTATTAAAATATACATTTATAAAATTTAACATCAAAATATGTAATATAGTTATGTTTTGATAAATCATGCACAAATAATTATAATATTTATTCTAGGAAAAGTCTTCATAATATCTTCAACAGAGAAACATACAAAAAGTTAAAAATAAACAGAAATTAAAATGCCTATATATCTTGTATGCAACATTTTTTAGTTTTGAGAAATATTGCAGAACACTACATATAATAATATCCAACATTGAATAATATTCTTGGGATATATTCTCTTGGGAAATAATATGAGTTTAAGGATAAAAATAGACATTGTAAATGTAGTCCCTTAAGAGCTTGTGCCCATGTTTTAAAATAAATAATGGTAGTATGGAATCATTATGACATTTAGAGTCCTTTGGATACATTAAAAAGAGATGTTAAATTTCTATTTAAAAGTGTCATGGCATGCAATATGCTAAAAACTATCATCTTTGCAATCAGAGGCAGAGTTTACTGTGAAGCTGATGAAGTTCAAGGCCCTTCATTAGCATAGCCTTCTTCCAAGCCTGGAAGAGGATCTAACACCATGTTTATGAGGCCATATGTGCTGACTAAACTTTCAAAAACAAGTTACCTTAACTGCAATTGGTTAAGATCTTTGTCACATTTCAATTAGACTTATCCTTCTTCACATCCTTTCTATGTAAGATTTTAAAGTGGTCTTGGGAATTTTGTGATCCAAAGGAAAAATTGAGTTGGTGATAATATTTAGTTCAGGTTTAATTTAATAAGGTAATCAATTGTCCTCCTTTAGAGAGGACAGTCCTTCTTTTGTAAGTTCCATCCTCCCTTGAAATGTGTCTTCCTACATATCCTCCTTTTTGATATTGGAAGACTAATCTGTAATTGTCCGTATTCGATTTATGCAGAGTCGATCCATTGCATTTGATGTGATGTATTTGTCTAAATGAGTACTTATTTCTTACAATTCTTATTAAGAGTTAATAGGCATGTAAGCATAATTACAATATAAAATATTATAAATGCTTTTATTATGCATTTACCATATTATAGTGTATTATTATTGCAATGAATAAAATATTTCTTTTATGTACGATACTGTTTTCTTCAATTTATTTTTGTCCTCCTTTTCATTGTAAAATATTTGGTCACCTTAAATTTAATAAGTGTATACAATTCAAACTCACGTTGTGTAGAGCTGTTATTGCTAGCTAGAGTAAAATGGCTTCCATGTGTGTAGGCTTACCAGTCATTGTGACAACTTCTCTCATGGCCAGTGGTAATTTCATAATGTGAGCACACCCACTGGCATGGAGCACTTGAAATTTGTGGTTAATTGAGAAGAAACAAGTTTAAGAAAGTGAGGGCCAGAAGCTGGTCTGAGGAAAATGTTTCTGGTCATTAGATGTATGTAATTGTTAGTAAAGGATTCTTATTCATGACTAATTACGTTAACAGAAATCCTTCTGTCTCAGAAGTATGCTTGGCAATGCTATTTTAACAATTGTAAATATATCGAAACATCTTCAACTTGGGAGGGATTACATAAAGTAGAAATCTTAGAATTTAGGGGTCTGTAAAATAAAACCTGTACAGTGCTACAAAGAGGAAGTATTTATTTTTGTAAAGACACATATATTATATATCTCAACCAAAAAAACAGAAAGTAAGTTTCAACAAACTATGTTGAAAGAGACTGTCTTCCCTTTTCTCTGTTGAAAGTATTATAACAGTATACTGCCAACAGCACTGGGATAAAAAAAAGTATACATGAGTATCAGGCAGTAAATTAATAAAAATGAGTTGTTTTTCTAAATATTTTGATATTAGCTTTGTTAGATTTTAAAATTTTTATAAATCGTTGTGAATTCTCTTATTCTACAGTGTGTCCATAGTCATGGTGCACTTTTGACCGGTCACAGGAAAGCAAAAAAGACATTAGAAATGTGAAATCTGCACCAAATAAAAGGAAAACCCTCCCAGTTTCTGTAGGATGATGTGGCAGCATGTGCACATGCGCAGATGATGATGTAAACTGTATACTGCGGAGCAGCCCACAGCCATGCCAGTCGAGATGTGGACGGTACAGAGGAAAGTTCAGTGTGTTCTGTGGGTCGCTAAATTCAAATCTGTGACCAAAGTGCAACACGAATATCGGCGATTTATAATGAAGCCCCATCACATAGGAATAACATTACTCGGTGGGGTAAGCAGTTGAAGGAAACCTGCAGTTTGGTGGAGAAACCCCATTCTGGTAGGCCATCAGTCAGGGACGAGTCTGTAGAGGCTATACGGGATAGCTACCTAAGGAGCCCTAAAAAATCTGTGCGTGATCCCACATCAGACTGCACTGAATAGGTATGAAACTGGGAGAGTTTTCCTTTTATTTGGTGCAGAATTTCACATTTCTATCATCTTTTGTTGCTTTCCTGTGACCGGTCTTAGTGCACCATGACTTTACGGACACACTGTATATGAATATTCTTTCATATCTAATTATGTATCTATAATTTTACATTGTTTTCCTTTAAGAGAGTTTAAAATAGTATATAAATTTTGCGCTTCACAAAATGGAATCCACTTACATTTGCAACTATTTAAATTTAAAAATTGTATATTTGTGTGTGTCCAGGTATGTACATGCTATATGTACATATACTCTGTACCTCACTGCTCAGTAGTTTTGGAACAATATTTTAGAGCATATTAAAGTGAGACTCTTTTAGGCTATTGCTATACATATGTGTGACTGTTAGCTTCCCAGTGCCACTGTGGGGGAAGCAGTTTGCCACCCCAAAATATGCTCTTTTGGGGTACTGAATTTTTTAAGATATTTTGGGAGTAATGGATCTTTTTAAGGAACAAAAGACTCAACCAAAACCTTTCAACTTCACCCTAAGTGCCTAAAATATATAATTTAGATAGAAGAGTTGATCCAGGAAGGGAGTAATCACAACAGATAACGATAGTTTTAATATTAGTGTGTGAGGAACCCAGCAAAGCCCTTTTGATCAAAGTCTTCTGTGTACTCCATTGTTAAAGATGGCTCAGGAAACACGTGTTGGCCAAACATTTGCTTTCTATCTTTACATGAATTGTCTTCTTGTCCTTTGAAGTCCCAAAGTACAGCCCTCCTTTCTCCTTAGCTCAACCTGGCATGTGAATGTGCGCTGCCCTGTCTGTCCGCTGGCCCCGTATTCTTACAGCACCCCCTTAGGTACATGCATAATTAAATTTGGTTACTTTCTACTGTTAATCTGTCTAGTGTCATTTTAACTGTTTGACCAGCCAGAGAACTAAGAAAGGAAAAAGGGAAATTTTCTCCCTCCTCACATCAATTTCTAGCAAGCCAGCCTACATTTCACTGTTGAAATTATAAGCAAGCCTACAATTTCATTGTTGATATAACCCAGATGGAAGGAAGATGCTCCATGCCAACAAGTCTCACAGCCTTAGGTAACCTGCCTGGCATGTCATTTGTTTGGGCAGGAGCCACAGAACGCACAATAGTCCACATCCTACCCTACCATCTGTGTGAAGAGTAACTGTACCAGAGTTTCATAGCTCCAGGCCCTGCTTCATCTGCAACTTTGTGCCTACACCAGAGCTGATGTTTTACAAAAATGTGACACAAAATATTAACTATTCTATAAGTAATAAACTGATCTCAACCAGGGCTATTTTAGTCTGTGTCTATTTATATAGCTTTGTGATATAATAAACTATACACAATTATTTTATTCAGAAATTACTTTGAAAAAATATTGACACTAATTAAGTATACATCGGTTAAAAAATTCAGATGAATATGGAAATTGTGGTTTTAAAAAATTAGCAAAATACAGTACGTAGTTCTATTAAGATGAAACAGATACTTGAAATTAACATGAAATTATCACATCCTAAACTTCAAGTAAAATATGACATATAGTAGAAAGGGAATTTTTAAAAGAAGAAAAGTAGAGAGCTTCTCAAGTGGATCATAGCTCTACTCAAGAATCATATCATACTTAATGATGTGAAAATGGCCAAATGAGATGGTCACACATCCTGGGCAACAGAGTCATACAACATACGAGTTTCTTGTCTGAGCCAAAAGAAGGGCTTCTGTCCAGTATCATTACATCATGACACCCTCATTTGAGGCTAATTCAGAAAACCATTATTTGCAAGCATTAGGCTTTTTCTTCTCCCTTTCTTTGTTGTAACCTAGTTTGGCCTTGAGAGACTTCAGGTTTTACCTACAGATTTTCAATTTGGTATGTTCCATTTTTGTATTTTTAAAATTGATATTTATTGTTAATTTTTTAAAGCTCTGGTAGAATGAGGCCTTTAGTGTCCAGAAATGTGTCCTTAAATAAATTAATAAACAAAAGATGTATTTATCTATCCTAGCGATTTCAAAATATAGAATTTTTATTCAACTAATACATGTCTTTGATTACTAGCCATACAAAAACATTTTCAAATGATCTCTGACCATACTAGCAATGCAAGTTCTTCTGCATATTAATGGATTTTTTTTTTTTTTTGCATTTTTCTGAAGCTGGAAACAGGGAGAGACAGTCAGACAGACTCCCGCATGCGCCCAACCGGGATCCACCCGGCACGCCCACCAGGGGGTGACGCTCTGCCCACCAGAGGGCGATGCTCTGCCCATCCTGGGCGTCGCCATGTTGCGACCAGAGCCACTCTAGCGCCTGGGGCAGAGGTCACAGAGCCATCCCCAGCCCCCGGGCCATCTTTGCTCCAATGGAGCCTTGGCTGCGGGAGGGGAAGAGAGAGACAGAGAGGAAGGCGCGGCAGAGGGGTGGAGAAGCAAATGAGCGCTTCTCCTATGTGCCCTAGCCGGGAATCGAACCCGGGTCCTCCGCACGCTAGGCCGACGCTCTACCGCTGAGCCAACCGGCCAGGGCCATATTAATGGAATTTATTTGGAGCACTGAGCATTAATTCCTCAGAAGAAATACTCTCCTATTTGACAATTTTTTTTGAAACTATTTTTGATAAGGAATCAGGGAATTTCAAGTGACAAATATATACCAGCCCTAAGGAGTTGACAGGATGAGCTAATGGTGTTCTGAAACCACTTATTCCTATAATTGAATAATTAATGTTCTTCTTGTGAAACATCGTTATCCTATTTCCCTTGCTTTATTTGCCTCATCTTTTGTGAGAAATAGCAGGGTATGTTAGAAAGAAATGTAAGCCATCAGACAGCAAAATTATACTCTTTGTTATTCAACATTACTGAAGAATGTACAGTGTTCTGAACCCACCACAAGTGAATACAACACTGAAGAGATTTATTCATAAGGTTTTGCCTATAAAACATATGTATATGAATGTATACACCAGGTTTCATTCAACTGAATGTATCATAGGGTTCATGTTAGCACAGGACACCTAAGCTAGCAGTTACTCAGGAAATAAATAAAATAATTACAATGAGGTACCACCGCTTACCTATTAGAATGGCTATTATCAATAAGACAAGTAATAACAAGTCTTGGAAAAGTTGCGGAGAAAAAGGAACTCTCATTCACTGCTGGTACAAATGTAAATTGGTACAGCCACAACAGAAAACAGCATGAAGGTTCCTCAAAAAATTAAGAATATAGTTACCATATGACCCAGCATCCTATCTTCTGGGTATCTACCTGAAAAAAAATTAAAAACATTTATCTGCAAAGATAGATGGACTACTATGTTCATTTCAGTGTTATTCACTGTGACCAAGACATGGAAACAACTAAGTGTCCTTTGACAGATGATTGGATAAAGAAGATATACATATACTATGAAATATTACATATATACTATGGAATACTACTACTCAGCCATAAGAAAAGATGAAATACTGCCGTTTGTGATAACATAGATGGATCTTGAGAATATCATGCTAAGCAAAATAAACAGAAAAAACAAGAACGATATGATTTCATTCATCTGTGGAATATAAAACTGAATGCAACAAATGAATAAACAAGACAAACAAACAAAAAACTCATAGATACAGCAGCAGTTTGGTGTTTATTAGAGGGAAAGGGCATGAGGGGAGGCAGTAAAGGGTAGAAAGTTCAAATATATGATGATGAAAGGAGATTTGACTTTGGGTGATAAACTAACAATGCAATATACACATGATGTGTTATAGAATTGTACACTTAAAACCTTTATAATTTCATTAACCAAATCACCCCCTATAAATTTAATAAAAAATAAAATAATTAAAGAAAATTGTATAGAATTTTATTAAAGTCTTGCCGTATTTTTGTTAATAAGAGGAGCAGTAGGGTTTGGAAGGTTATTCAAAAATAACATTTTAAACATGTAAAAATTTACACATTTGAGGCTCAGGTTATATAATATTATTTTATGTTAGTGTAGGGGAGATAGAGAGACAACCATCTCCTGCATGTGCCCTGACCGGGATCCACCAAGCAACCCCATCTGGGGCCTACATTCTGCCCATCTATGGCCATGATTCAACCGAGCATTTTTTAGTACCTGAGGCCGAGGCTGCATGGAGCCATCCTCAGCACCCAGACAGCATGCTCGAATTAATTGAACCAAGACTGTGGGAGGGGAAGAGAGTGTGAGAAAAGGGGAAAGATGAGAGAAGCAGATGGTTGCTTCTCCTGTGTGCCTTGACTGGGAATTGAACCCAGGACTTCCACACACTGGGTTGGTGCTCTACCACTGAGCCAACTGGCCAGGGTGGCTATATGGTTTTTAAGGCAGCTTTACTCTCTGCCTCAATGAAATTAGACATTGAACTACTAGATCGCTACTCTCTGTCTTAGAGATAAAATTTGTCTAGTAGGTTCCATCATCGAGGCTCACCTAGATAGCTGAGTGCAGAATATGTGACAGGATAAGTCAAGAAGGCAAATGTGAAACAGGAATGGTATTCTAAGGGATATAGTTATAGTTACTTGCTGCATTTTATATATAAATATTCTATTTTTTACATTAAATTATATATTAAACATTCTGATAATGAGATTATGGACATTAATGTTATGGACACAGTGCAATAAGTAGATTTTCCAAAGAATGCTGCCATTAAGATGTTTTCCCTTCAAGTTGACTCAGTAATTTACAGAAGTATGGAATGCATACTTCCTGCAAGAATATATAAAGTTTAGTGGAGGCACAATTTTATACCAGTCATTTCAGTCTATTGCTGCTCTATACATTTATTTGTATCCCTCTATTATTTGTAAAAGAATAAAACACAAGTTTTTACCAATTAATATCATATTTATGTTTTTTTCCCACTTATGAAATATTTTATCCAAAAAATGCTATGTCATTACTAGACAATATTTAACTTTTGGGTATAGTTCCTTCATCAATTCTTGTCCTTACACTATAATTTCTCTATTTCTCTTTATTGTCAGTTTTTTTTTCATTAAGCTAAACATATATACCAACAGTTGCAAAAATACATAAGAAAAATAAAAGTTTTTCTCTAAGAAATCATTAGGCTCTATATATCACTTGGCAATAGAGGCATAATTAACATAATAGTACAAGTGTTTCTCTAGGAGAAGGAATCCTTTGCTCACTTAACTTCTTATATTCTACAATAATGAACAAAATTTACACTAATAAAAAAGAGATACTACATACAAAAAACATGAGAATTTTAACTATTTTCTTGCTCCTGGATATTTCTTTGCATTAGTAAGATTAAACCTAAAATTATTATGCTTATCTAGATATATTTTGGGGATTATTATGGGGAAATATAAATTGAACTATGTTGACTAGGATACAGTAAAATTTTGTATATTTTTATTGCTCATCATTGAAGGATTTGACATATTCTTGATAGAATGCATTTTGAGTCATTTCCCTTTACAAATATTCAAACAAAGACGCTACGAGATACCATACTGAGAGTATAATTAAAGTTTTGAGCAAATATGTTGATTCATCTTCTTGTAAACTAAGGGACATAAAACAAAATAGTTAAATATTTTTAAGCTTGGTTTCCTCGTTTGTATAGTATAAATAAACAGATAATTTATGGTATGTCAGAGTCAATTATATATGTGATATAATTATACATATATATACACATACAATTTTATATACACATATGTGTACATTATACACATAAATAAAAAATGATGTATACATATTTATGTATACCCTAATACACCAACACACACACGCAATCATTCAACAGCTCAACCATGTACTGCCTAATAATATGTTAATTTTTAAAATTATATCCATATATTAGGTATGTTTTGGGATATTAAGAAAAATATAAAAAAGAAGACTATCTCTACTATGGAAATTTTTGTCATTTAAAATCCATAGAAAAACATTTATAAGAGCATTAGACTATAAATCCAGAGTTTGACTCATTGGGAGGGTCTATTGAGCCTGTTAGCCTACTAATTAGGGGGTATGCTACAGAATAATATCTTGATGTAGTGTTTAACCTACAGGGTTGACTTTTATTCCTCATGAATTTTGCTACAGCAAAAGTAATAGCGTCAAATAGCTCCTCAAATCAGAGCACGTGAAAAGGACACACGTTAAATCTAAAACTTGATCCTCAGAGTCCTATGGGGCAGAGTAAGCTCCCACCAGTAGGAGCAGATCTTCTCGAGGTCAGCTTTGCAACTCCTCCTTCCTGTCCCTTTGCACACTCCTGTTTCAAAGTGCAACTGTGGGAACTCAGGAGCCTGTGTTCTTCTGGAAAGGTCACCTATCTACCTCTTGTCTCTTAGTTTACCTCTCTTTCATACAATCTTTTTTTTTATTTTAATGCAAACAAAATATCCTTATTGAAGGCCTGTTGTGTGCTTAGCAATGTGCTAAAATGCTGGGAATTGAAAAAAGTTCTTGCTCTCAGAGATTACATTGTATCATGAGAGAGAACACTCAATAAAATAAATAGGCAGATGAATAAAAGAACTAGAATGTGTGGTAATTTTATGACAAAAACCAAACTGAGAGAAAATTAAAGTGAAGAGTGATACTGAGAACAGAGGTGAGTGGAGTCAATGAGATAATTTTTGATCTTTCATTGTTTCTGCAGAATTAAAAGCCTCCAACTCATAGAGGGTTGGTTGATCACTCCCTCACTAGTCCAAACATGAGTCAGAATTGTTTTAGCATATGGGAAGGAAAGAGGGGTTGCCTCTCTAGTCCTTGACTGTAATTTAGGGAAAGTCTGAAATGCCTTCCAGCTGTGACCTCTTGAATTGATGAGTGTAAGCGCACTGGTAGGAACAGAGACACTTGAGTGCCACAGAATTCAAGGCCTGGTCAGGGGTCCTAAGTGTAACCTCAGTACAATCACCTGAGATTTTTTAAATTGCAGAACATAGTATAGGAAATCTATTTAAGGATTTCTTGGGGCTGAACCCAGGACTCAGTATTTAAAAAAAAAACTCCTCAGATGTCAAATGGAGGCTTAGAAGCATCAGATGAGGAAAGAACTCTTACTACTTTTCTTTTATTTTTTTGCTAAGACATCTGCCTGATACTCCTTTAACAGAAAATCGGTGGGTCCCCTCACCACATTACAAAAATTCTCCACTTGATAGAAAGTGTGTTGAACCTAAGGCCTTTCTAATGTTAAATGCCAAGGTTAAGTATTGGTGTGTGTGTGCGTGCATGTGTGTGTGTGTGTGTGTATGTGTGTGTATGAAATTTTCAAGAAGTTGTATGGTGCTTGTCGTTTACTGATAAATATAAAGGAGACATATTTCTTCTAAACTTTTGGGTGAAAATTTTCTCCTTTGGAAAACCACTGAAGGTTCTATAATGCTGAATTCCTTTTGAACTATGTTCAGAATTAAACACAAGCTTTTCTAAGTCCATTCTATCTACAATATATGTGGTTTCCATTACAAGTACTAACATATTTTTAAGAAAATGTATTTGTTGCCTGACCAGGCGATGTCGCAGTGGATAGAGCATCGGACTGGGATGTGGAGGACCCAGGTTCGAGACCCCGAGGTCATCTGGTCTCACGGGCTCATCTGGTTTGAGCAAAGCTCACCAGCTTGGACCCAAGGTCACTGGCTTGAGCAAGGGGTTACTCGGTCTGCTGAAGGCCCACGGTCAAGGCACATATGAGAGAGCAATCAATGAACAACTAAGCAGGCATCCCCAAACTACAGCCCGTAGGCCGCATGTGGTCCCCTGAGGCCATTTATCTGGCCCCCTGCCGCAGTTCCAGAAGGGGCACCTCTTTCATTGGTGGTCAGTGAGAGGAGCACTCTATGTGGCAGCCCTCCAACAGTCTGAGGGACAGTGAACTGGCCCCTGTGTAAAAAGTTTGGGCACCCCTGAACTAAGGTGTCACAGCGAAAAACTGATGATTGATGCTTCTCATCTGTCTTCGTTCCTGTCTGTCTGTCCCTGTCTATCCCTCTCTCTGACTCTCTCTCTGTCTCTGAATAAAAAAAAAAAAAACAAAGAAAAAATTGTATTTGTTCCATTTTCTTAGAATATAAATAACATATTTTGCAAATATCCAAATAAAATGCAAACTGTCATTGAAGAGGACTGCCCCTGATGCCCTAGGCAAAGAGAAGAGGTCAGGCTGACTGATGTCCATCTCATTGCCTACCACACTTACTCATTGAGTCATTCCATTATATCTCATCAGTGGCTTCATTTTTATTTGTCTCTTATAATTATCAGTTGGTTTGGTAAATGTCAGATTTTTGCTATTATCACAGAACCTCCATTAGTTTATTAAAATATTTTTAAAATTTTGACATAGGTATTAGGTCTGACAGACTAAACTTTTTTTCCTTCCTTCCTTCCTTCCTTCCCTCCTTCCTTCCTTCCTTCCTTCCTTCCTTCCTTCCTTCCTTCCTTCCTTCCTTCCTTCCTTCCTTCTTTCCTTCCTTCCTTCCTTCCTTCCTTTCATGAGAAGTGGGAGTCAGAGAGTACAGAGACAGACTTGAACAGGTGCACTGACAGGGAACCACCCCAGGAAGCCCCCTATAGGGGGATGCTCTACTCATCTGGGGCCACTGCTTTGTTGTTTGGCAACCAAGCTATTTTAGCACCTGAGGCAAGGCTATGAAGCTATCTTCAGCACCCAGGACCAAATAGCTCAAGCCATTTGAGACAGGGCTATGGGAAGGGAGGGGAGGAGAGAGAGAGAAAAAAAGAAAAAGAAAGAGAAAGAAAGAAGTGGGAGGGGTGGAGAAGCAGATGACCACTTCTCCTGTGTGCTCTGTCTGGGAATCAAACCTGGGACATCCACATGCCAGGCCAATGCTCTATTGCTGAGCCAACCAGCCAGGACCAAGAAGTTAACTTTTTATCACATAAAGAGGAGTTTCTACTACCCATTCTTATGCTCAGATTCAACATTCTCTTTCAGCACAGGCAATGAGTGGTTGAGCTTCTGTTCAGTTTGTCACTGGGAAAATTTAGAAGACAGAAATTATCTAATGAATGAAGTAAAGTCATACACTCAAAAGATAGCAAACCATTCTTCTGCATAAGGTTGTTAACATTTTGAAAGCAATTTATTTGGCAACATTATTGCATATAATCACAAACCAAGTCAAACAAGATGAACATATGCACATTGTTGATCTGAAGGATGGAATGGCTTTTCTAGCAGTCCCACACCTGCGCACCTACATAATTTCCAGGTAAGTAGCTCTTTTATTGTTAATTAGAATTGAGTCTGAGATACTGCTTGGAAGTTCCGCTATTTGCAAATTCATTACTGAGCAATCATGTCCCCAGGGCTGGAAAGATCATTCTCTCATGATTTTTTGCTGATATCACACTTGCTAAAGAAGACAGCCCCTGAAATGGTTGCCCTGATTCTCAATAAATATAGGTGTTGGATGTCATGACCAGGGAGCCCCCACATGCAGTTCCCTTACCCAACTTTTTTGTAAAGAGAAATTAATTGCGTAGTGCACTAATTGTAGAATTTGAGTAAGTTTGGAAGCTGTCATTACAGTGTAGACCATGATTTGCTCCATGGTTCTTACTACACACAATTCTGTAGATGGGTTTTGAGCCAAGAAGAAAGAAGTTATTAAGCTCTCATTTTATCTTTGATCTAACATCTTGATTCCTAGGTCTTTTCATGATTTGTGTGAGAAGTTTAAGGAGCAGTGAAAAAATAAAGTCAAACAAGGGGCTTTAAAACACTATCAGTTTGAAATCAGTTGGCATTTAGATCTGCTCTACAGAGACACAATATCCTTATCAAAGCAATGCTAGAATAGAGTGAATCAGGTGCAGCATGAATGAACTCTTGCTCTTTAAGATTTTCTTAACAATGTAAAATGGGTGTATCAATGGTAGGGGAAAGAATGGAAAAAATAGTCAAGGAAACATTTCCAAGTACGGAGATCCAAGATCTTTATTTTACAGCTGAAACACCTGAGGAAATTGGTTAAAATACATTTGTTTCCATAACATATGCTCCTTAGTTAATTAATAATAAATCAAGGATGAGAATTTACTTCAACTTTATATTGCAATAGAATTTTGTATACTGGACTGCCCAAATTGAAAGACAGAAGAGTAATATACATTTTTTTCTTGTTACAGATATTGGAAAATATTTAAAACCAAGCACTGAAGTAGAATAAAAAGTAAAGCAACCACATATTTATATTGATGAAAGAAATAAAAGAAAATGTGTAGGTTTACTCTAAAGAGAGAATATAATTTACCCAAACTAATAGAATCCATGTATGATTTGAGAGTCTCTGCTTTTATTCTTCTCCATAGCTTCCACAAATATATTTAAAATATGATTGTACTTGGAAAAATATTGCTTATTGAGAGAAGAGATCCTAACTACTAAAATAGTAGTTTATAAATACTAATGTATCCTGACTGATCCCCACTTATTTCCTTTTATGTATATTGTCTAATAAAAAAATTTAAATTCTTGCAGTTACAAGGATTGTAAGTTATAAATTCTAACTTCAATAGATATAGTTTCTAAAATTTGAATTCTAATAGTGCAATGCTGGTACAATGAAAAGAAAAGCATTAAAATTTTTCTTTGGGAAGACTACCCTCTCGTGGCAGAAATTGGAACTACAACCATCTACCTTATTCTGGTCTGGATCTCTACAATGGATCTTAAAATAGACTTGGGAGCAAAAGATCACTTTAACAATATTCTTATCAAGACTGCTAATATAGTAGTGTGGCCAGTTTTGAAGATATTGAATCTGAGTCCTGGGTGTTGAGTAATAATGGATTACAAACAGCCCCTTTGAGATCTATAGCCTTAAAAAACAAAACACTAATCAATACTTAAAGTAGGACATCACCTTCACTATCATATATAACTACCTAAGTCAATTTTAAAGCAATTAATAATTTTCTATGAAACTTTACAGTTTATGGCTCATATAGACAGCCTTAAAACTGTAAGAAACCCCTCAATATTAGCAATTACTTATTCCAGCTATTCAGTGTCACAAATTAAATTACATATTTTTAGAATATAAATATAACACATAAAGCCAGCCATTTTTCTGTTTAAATTTAGTAATACTTAAGAATATTTGTCAAATTAGTGTTACTTTCTTATCTAAATGGAGAATAGATAATGATTAATCCAGAATAAATGGTTAGGGAAATTCTTAGTATCAACTTGACCCTGTTAAAAATTTGAAATTTTTAGGTAGCTAGAAGGACTAATTTATTTAGAGTAAATCCTCACATTGATGGAGAAAAAATACTGTACTTTTGCAATCTCTTCAGGACTATGAACAAGAGACAGTCTCACAGGAATAGCTCTATTATCCCAAACTCTAGCCACAGTGGCGCCTATGGCTTCATGCGGTGTTCCCTGCTTCTTGTGCGGACAATACATGTATGCATTTACACTGTGTGGCAAAGTAACAGTAAAAATTGTACAGGCAGGATGAAAGGTGTATGTGGACTGCTGTTGAGTGCTAAAAGAGTCTCTAAAATTCTATCCATTTTCCTCACTTATGTGGTAGGTTAGATTGTTGTTCAGAAATATTCCCATCATCTCTCTCACCTCCATAAGAGGTGTTTATTTACTCAATCCTGGACATGGAGCTCAAAACAATATTACTTAGGAAAACTGGAGGTGATTACACATAATTGAGCATAAGCTAGAAATGTGCTCAGGAATGTTTTTTACTTACTTGCTCCTCTAACTGTGATCATCATAAGAAGGTGCCTACTCTTGCGGCTGGTCCCAGGAGAATGAGAGACATGTGGAGCAATGTCTACCTCTTCTAATCAAGCCCATCCAAGATCCTTTGACTCCCAACCATCATAGATTTCTGTGTTAAGTGAAAGTTGATTATTGTGTGCTGCTGAAAGTTTGTGGATCTTTTGTTAGAGAGATTATTTTCTTTTTCCATGTGGAAAATTAATTAATTCAGTTCTATAGAAGCAGTGTCTATAAATGTTGCCTTCTTAGAGATCAGTTTCTGACTATTCTGTCTCTCACCAAATAATCCTTTATATCAGTGGTCCCCAACCCCCGGGCACGGACCAGTACCAGTCTGTGGGCCATTTGGTACCAGTCTTCAGAGAAAGAATAGATAACTTACATTATTTTCGTTTTATTTATATTTAAGTCTGAACGATGTTTTATTTTTAAAAAATGACCAGATTCCCTCTGTTACATCCATCTAAGACTCACTCTTGACGCTTGTCTCGGTCACGTGATATTCATCCGTCCCACCCTAAAGGATGGTCTGTGAAAATATTTTCTTACATTAAACTGGTCCATGGCCCAAAAAAGATTGGGGACCACTGCTTTATATAATCAACTTGCTTATTTCCTTCATAACACTGTTACCTTTCATTTTTATAATTTTATTTATTATTTTATCTGTAAGCCTTAATCAATTTAAATTCTTTGAAGGTAAAGTCCTATCTTTTTTTTTTATTTCATCTCTGCCATAGCTCCTGTTTCTAGCTCGCAAAATTATCTCATTAAATATTTTTGAATGAACAAGTGAATAATTAATTTATCCCATTAATGCATCAATCAGTTCTATTACTTGGTCTGGTAAACTTTCATTGCAAACATCCCTTAAAAAAATAAATTCTCATTAGTTTTCATCAACTCTATAACTATCCTTTTATTTCACCTGTATGTAAATGTCAAGAATCCAGTAGTTCAGTTGATAACAAATTATTCTCAATTGATTTGTAGCCCTATGATCTGAATGAGTTAGATAAACAGATGAATAGATAGATAGATAAATAGATAACCTTCTGTTCTTATATTAAACAAATAAGGTGAGATCTTCTCTTAACATATATGTCAAGCCTATTTCTTAAAATGAGAAATCCAAAACTATTCCCTCATCATTTGCCAAATTTAAGTTATTATTTAAAAATTTTAGGCAACCTATTTATAATTGATGTGTAATGTTTATAAACCAGGAATGGAAAATGTTACTGAAGTATAATGTGAAAATAAGAGTGAAAAGGGAGGAAAAGGAGGAAGAAAGTTGAAGAGAAGAGATAAAAACTGAGACAAAAAGAAAAAAAGAGCCTGACCAGGCAGTGGCGCAGTGGATAGAGCATCAGAGGACCCCAAGGTCGCCAGCTTGAGCGCAGGCTCATCTGCTTTGAGCAGGGCTCACCAGTTTGAATTCAAGGTTGCTGGCTTGAGCAAGGAGTCACTCAGTCTGTTGTAACCCCCCAGTCAAGGCACATATGAGAAAGCAATCAATGAACAACTAAGGTGCCACAATGAAGAATTGATGCTTCTCATCTCTCTCCCTTCCTGTCTGTCTGTCCCTATCTGTCCCTCTCTCTGACTCTCTGACTCTGCCTCCCCATCCCCGCCGAGAGAGATTGAGAGAGACAAAGAGAGAGAGAGAGAGAGAGAGAGAGAAAGTATAAGAAACATGAGGGAGGACACAATGTGAGGGAGAATGCAGAGTGCCAGGGCATTTGATAAATTCTTTCTGTTATAATTTAGGTCTCAACCCAAATCTTGCTGAGAGGAGGATATGTAATATTGATTCAGGACTTGAAAGATAGGTAGAATTTCTTAAGTTGCTAGGAATGAGAAAATATATATGTGAGTAAATAGAAAGCATATTTGGGAGATAGTTAATTAGCCAACTTTATTGGAAAGGAAGGTTACATTCTTCTTATCAGAATACACATATTTACCAAATTGTAACAAACAGAATACCTTAGAAATATTTATTGATGCATACTATTGGCTGAATTATATCTCGCTCAAATTCATATGTTGAAGTCTTGCCTCCCCTATACCTAAGAATGTGACTGCATTTTGAGATAATGCTTAAAATGCAGGAGTCATTAAATAAAATGAAGTCACATGAATGGTCGCTAATCCAATATGACTGGTGTCTTTATAAGAAGATGCCATTAGGGCACGGACACAGAGGGAAGACCCTATGAGGACACCAAAATATTGGTCATCTACAAGCCAAGGAAAGACTTCCTCAGAAGAAACGAACCTGACATCTTGATGCTAAATTTCTAGCTTTCAGAATTGTGAAAAAAAGAAAAAAAAAGTATCTGTTTAAGGAGAAGTCCTGTCACGCATTTCTACTTTCCCACTCTGCATACTGTAGCTCACTTATTATTCAACAGCCAGTGTTTTTTGTTTGTTTTTCCTAAATCAGAGAGCGGATCATATCATCCTCCTGCTGATGTCTTTCTGGTGACTCTCCTGGCAAATAGAATAAAATCCAAACATCTTAAGTGCTAAGACCCTATTTAATGAGCTTTTAGTATTTTTTCTCACTTCATCTACTTTTCATTTTATTTTGTACATCACTGAACTTTTTTAAACACCCCTCCCCATTTAAGTACTAAATGTCTTTAATACCCACCCAGGAGCATTGAACTAAGTTTGTATTTGAGAGGAGCTTTTTTTTCCCCACAGATTTTATTTATAGGCACTTTTAAAAATTATTAGTATTTAATTCTCTATGTAAGTACTATGGCCTATTCTGAGAGTCACTGTCTAAACTAAAGAAATATCTTTAGCATGGTAACTATCCACCATGTTATTCTATTTTAGTTTCTCATATTTTTGTTTATTCTCTGTGTCATCTACTTTGAAGTCAGGGACTGTCTTATGTTTATGTGTTTAATCTATTTTGAGTTCATGTTTATGTGGTATAAGATAAGGGGTCCAACCTCATTTTCTGCACATATATATCTAGTTTTCTCAGTATCATTTACTAAAGAAAGTATACTTTACCCATTGTGTCCTTGGGACCTTGTCAAAAATCAGCTGACCATATATATGTGTTTCTATTTATAAATTCTATTTTGTTTCATTGATCTGTGTGTTTACATTCCAGCACTATACTATTTAAATTGCTACAGTTTTATAATATATTTATTATGAAATCAGGAAGTGTGATGCCTCTAGCAGTGTTCTTCTTTCTCAAGATTGCTTTCACTCTTTGGGGTCTTTAGAGTTCTATATAAATTTTAAGATTATGTTTTCTATTTCTTTAAAATAATTTTTAGTGTAATTTTGACAAGAATTGTATTGGCTCTGTAGATCACTCTGGGTAGTATGAACATTTTAACAATATTAGTTTTTCCAATCCATAAATATGAAATGTCTTTCCGCCCTGTCCGGTTGGCTCAGCGGTAGAGCGTCAGCCTAGCGTGCGGAGGACCCGGGTTCGATTCCCGGCCAGGGCACACAGGAGAAGCGCCCATTTGCTTCTCCACCCCTCCGCCGCGCTTTCCTCTCTGTCTCTCTCGTCCCCTCCCGCAGCCAAGGCTCCATTGGAGCAAAGATGGCCCGGGCGCTGGGGATGGCTCTGTGGCCTCTGCCCCAGGCGCTAGAGTGGCTCTGGTCGCAACATGGCGACACCCAGGAGGGTCGCAACATGGCGACGCCCAGGATGGGCAGAGCATCGCCCCCTGGTGGGCAGAGCGTCGCCCCTGGTGGGCGTGCCGGGTGGATCCCGGTCGGGCGCATGCGGGAGTCTGTCTGACTGTCTCTCCCTGTTTCCAGCTTCAGAAAAATGGAAAAAAAAAAAAAATGTCTTTCCATTTATTCGTGCCTATTTTAATTACTTTCAATGGTGTTTTATAGTTTTCAGCATAATGTCTTTCACTTCCTTGGTTATATTTATTTCTAAATATTTTAATTTTTTCAATGTAATCATAGAAGAAATTGTTTTAATATATTTTTGAATAGTTTCTTGTTGGCGTATAGAAATACAACAGGTATTTGTATATTGATCTTGTACCCTACAATTTTACTGAATTTGTTTTTAGTTCTAACAGTTTGTGTGTGTGTGTGTGTGTGTGAGAGAGAGAGAGAGAGAGAGAGAATATGTGTAATCTTTAGGTCTTTCTAAATATAAAATCATGTTATCTGTAAATAGTTTTAATTTTACTTCTTCTTTTTCAATTAGGACATTTTTTCTTGCCTAATTGCTCTAGTGTTGACTTCCAGTACATGATGAATAGATATGGCAAGAATTGGTATCTTTGGCTTACTCCAGATTTTAGTAAAAAAACTTTCAGTTTTTTTCTCTTTGAGTATCATGTTATATATGGATTTTACACATAGGGTTTTTACTCTGTGAGCTAACTTTCTCCTATAGCTAATTTCAACAAATTAGCTTATATCATGAAAGGGTATTTAATATTGTCAAACATTTTTTTTTTACATTTCTGAATTGATCATGTAATTTTTATCCTTTCATTATGTAAACCTGTGGTATTACATGTATAGATTTGCATATGTTTACCACCCCCTGCTTACCAGAGATAATTCCCACTTGGTCGTGATGTATGATCCTAAAAGCACTTTTGAATTTAGTTTGCTAATACAGTATTTCATTGGGGATTTTACATCTATATTTATCATGACTATTGCTCTATACTTGTCTATTTTAGAGGTGTCTTTGTCTGGCTTTAGTATTATGGTGATGATGGTCTTACAAAATAAGTTTGAAAGTGTTTCCTCTTATATTTTGGGAAAAGTTAAGATGTATTAGCATTAATTTTTTAAATGTTTGAAAGAATTCACTTGTAAAGCCATCTACTGCTGGACTCTCTTTTATTGAAAATATTTAAATTAATTATTGAATCACCTCATTTGTTAATTAATCACCTGTTCAGAGTTTCTATTTACTTATGATGATTCAGTCTGAGTAAGTTATATGTTTTTAGGAATCTATCCATTTCTTCTGTGTTGTACAGTATATGGGCATATCAATGTTTTTAATAGTTTCTTATGGACTTTTAAATTTTGTGGTGTCACTTGTAATGTTTCTTTACTCATTTCTGAGTTTTAGTCTTCTCTTTTTATCCTTTTATTAGTCTAACTAAGGGTATGTCATTTTTTATTATATTTTTTTGGGGGGGGGAACTCAGCATTGTTGATTTCTTCTATTGTTTTTCTATTTTCCATTTCATTTATTTCTTCTCTAAATGTATTATTCCCTTCCATCTCATAATTTTGGGCTTAGTTTGTTCTTTTATTAGTACCTTGAGATATAAAGTTAACTTGTTGTTTTAAATCTTTCATCCTTTTTTTAATGTGGCTGTATTCACAGTTTATTACTATTGAATAACCCTGGACTAGAAAAATAGCTGAGATATAATTACTATTTTAAAAAATATATTGTTTTATTAGAGCATGCTAATTATGGCCAGTCACTGCTATAGAGGTTTTTACATTTTATCTTTGTAAGTTTGTAATGAAGGTAATTTTTAGAAATTTTACATATAAGGAATCAGCAGAAAACAGATCATTCAGTGCGTGGACCTGGAATCATTGCTTAAATGAGAAGGAAATAATAGCTGCAGAGATAGGCAACACATTTTAATGGTGATACTTTGTAGGGGTTAGAGTAATTGGTAATTTCACTTAAAATATGCACTTTATGGCATTTTTCATTTCTTGCAAAGGCTATATACTATTTAATGTTTTAAAATATATTTCTTAAAAAGCAAAGCAAAGCAAATACTAAGTATTATTAGGAACATAAAGACAATAGTTATAAAAAGAAAAAAAATCTTATGACTACAAAACTTAGGAATTGCCTTCAAATTAATTTCTGTTATTCTAGTCCCTATATGATTACTCAATGCTAACAATAATTATTGATACTTATCATACCTTCATATGTAACCCTTAAATTTTAATCAATTTTAGCTGTTTTGTGAGGTCAGTCTGCTTCCTTCTTGCTCTACAATCCTATCATAATATTTCTCACTTACTAAACTTATACTACTTCCTTATTCTACCATGCTTTGGTTGTCTCTGTCTAAATGAAAAGAACTTGATCAGTTGGTTGAATCATCATCCCATTACACCAAGATTGCAGGTTGGATCCCTAGTCAGGGCAAATATAAGAATCAACCAATAAAAGCATAAACAAGTGGAACAACAAATCTCTCTCTCTCTCTCTCTCTCTCCCCCATTCTTCTCTCTCTCCCCACCCTCCTCTCTCTCTCTAAAATAAATAAAAAAGAACCAAGGTTAAAAAAAAGAAAAGGAAAAAAGAAAAGAAAAGCAAAAGAAAGAAAAGCAAAGAGAAGAGAAAAGACCTAAAATGGCAACACTGGAGTCTACAATGACAAGGGACAGCTTTACTTTCTTCTCTCTCACTCTTAATAACAAAACGTGTAGTTTACTCCCTGGAACATTTCATAGCTTGTAGAACTTTCTGCTTTGAGAGAAAAAGAATCCTCTTAGAAATAAATTCAATGATGATCATTAAATAAGGTACATAGAATCTTATAACAGAGAATGCATTTAACAACACTTTTGTCACACAATGAAATGATCTTTTCTTTAAAAAATTATTTTTTTCATCTTTTTTTTTTAATTGAGAGGAGGGGAAATAGTGAGACAGACTCTTGCATGTGCCCCAATGGGGATCTGCCTAGCAACCCCTGTTTGGGGTTGATGATAGAATTGATCAAACTATTTTTTAGCACCTGAGGCCATGCTGAGACCAACCTAGCTATCCTTGGCTCCCAGGGCTGATGCTGAAACCAGTAGAACCACTGGCTGCAGGAGGGGAAGAGGAGGAGAAGGAGGAAAAGGAGGAAGAGAGAAGCAAATGGTTGCTTCTCTTGTGTGCCCTGACCAGGAATTGAATCCAAGATGTCCATACATCTCCTCTACTCAGTGAGTCAGTGCTCTATTCACTGAGCCAACTGCTCAGGGCAATAATTTCATCTTACATTAAACTTTTATCAAAGCTGAGAGTATATAAATTTTTTTAAAGCGTTCTTTGTTTGAATTGCTTTGGTAGTTTACATTTTCAGAATCAGCTCAGAGTTTTCTTTCCTGCCTCCCATAAACTTACTGATGTTTTTAGATGTGTAATCAATGCTTCTTTTCAATTTACTATTTACAAAAAATCTTTACTATTCTCTAAAGTAAAAAAACATATTTAATAAAAAATAACATTGGTAAGATTATTTGGGTAATATAACAATGACTGGCTTTGTATGAATTTCCTTCCTTCCTTCCTTCCTTCCTTCCTTCCTTCCTTCCTTCCTTCCTTCCTTCCTCCCTCCCTCCCTTTCTTCCTCCCTCCCTTCCTTCCTTCCTTCCTTCCTTCCTTCCTTCCTTCCTTCCTTCCTCCCTCCCTCCCTCCCTCCCTCCCTCCCTCCCTCCCTCCCTCCTTCCTTCCTTCCTTCCTTCCTTCCTTCCTTCCTTCCTTCCTTCCTTCCTTCCTTCCTTCCTTCTTTTCTATAAGCAAATGCAAACACACTAATATTTATAGACATATATGTATATACCTACATATAGATAAATATATATTTGTATATACATATGTGTTGTAAAAAAACTTCTCTTGCACTAAAAACTTTTATAAATTGTGCTATATTTATTTTAAAAAATAAATATAATCTTAGCAAAAGAAGTTTATTTCTACCCATGTCTTTCCAGTATCAATAATGTATTTTTCCCTTTGAGTACAAGAATGACCTGCTGCAGCTCACCACATGTCAGTTTTCTGAGATAAAACTTAATAGACTAAGAACATGATGAATTTTCCCTTTTTCATGTGTCCAATCAGTCTGTGCATTGTCTGAGAGTACATCCCAAAACTAGAGATGTCAGTTCTTTCCAGGTTTTTACAGTAGCCTTGTGCTTTAATCCAGCTGCTGCATTTGCATTTGAAAACTAAATCAGCCTTAATATTTCATAGTCTTTTTGATCTTGGGTTTTATGATAATGAGACTGGCTACAGAGCTGTCCATGCAGACAATCCAAACAGATTTTAGCACCTGTTAACAGGTGTAAAAAAATAAATGCATAATTTATTTTTTTCATTCTTTTATATTTGCTTAACTGTAATTAAAATAATTTTGTCCATGAAAGTGCTCTAGAAAATAAAGTAAAAAATCCTCATGCATTTTTATTTCTATTTTATTGTTATATATTGCTTTAAATCTTAGCTTCTTTTTTATAAATCTTAATTTATCCATCTCTAAAATAGGATGGAAAAATTAGGGTCTTGCTAAATAACCAATTGAACATTTCTATAGTAACAAAAAAATGGCAAATTACAACATTGGTGTCACACTTGCAGTGAAAATCATAAAATTTAGAATACAATAAACAAGGTCTAAACCCAGTTTAGAGTTTGTTTACCAGGAGACACAGAACTCTGTATTGTCCAGGTTTTTAATTATTTTTTATCATTTTTATTATAATTATTGATCATGTATGAACCCCCAAACAAAATTGCAATAAAGTTATTCATTATGGAAAATCAAAGATTCTATTTTGACATTTTTTCATTAATATTGAGTGAGTAATTCTTCACTTGAATTGCAGTTGCAAAAGTATATGTATATTTGGGTCTAAAAATTATATATAGTTAAATATATTCAATACATATTTCATAAATGAAGTAATAAAAAGTACTTGCTCAAAAACTATTCATAGTATTTCTATTTCTATGTTTTCTTTTTTTTCTCTTTTTTATGGTAGAGACAGAGAGAGTCAGAGAGAGGGACAGACAGACAGGAGGGAGAGAGAAATGAGAAACATCAATTTTTTGTTGTGGTTGCTTAGTTGTTCATTGATTGATTTCTCATTTGTGCCTTGACTGGGGGGCTACAGCAGACCGAGTGACCCCTTGCTCGAGCCAGCAACCTTGAGCTCAAGCTGGTGAGCCTTGCTCAAACCAGGTGAGCCCTCGCTCAAGCTGGCAATCTCCGGGTCTCGAACCTGGGTCTTCGGCATCCCAGTCCAATGCTCTATCCACTGCACCACCACCTGGTTAGGCTCTATTTCCTTTTTCTTTTTTAATAATTTTATTTTTTTAATGGGGCAACATCAATAAATCAGGATACATATATTCAAAGATAACATGTCCAGGTTATCTTGTCACTCAATTATGTTGCATACCCATCACCCAAAGTCAGATTGTCCTCTATCACCTTCTATCTAGTTTTCTTTGTGCCCTTCCCCCCCTTTCCCTTTCCCTCTCCCCCCTCCCCCCATAACCACCACACTCTTATCAATGTCTCTTAGTCTCACTTTTATATTCCACCTATGTATGGAATAATGCAGTTTTTTTCTGATTTACTTATTTCACTTTGTATAATGTTATCAAGATCCCACCATTTTGCTGTAAATGATCCGATGCCATCATTTCTTATGGCTGAGTAGTATTCCATAGTGTATATGTGCCACATCTTCTTTATCCAGTCATCTATTGACGGGCTTTTTGGTTGTTTCCATGTCCTGGCCACTGTGAGCAATGCTGCAATGAACATGGGGCTGCATGTGTCTTTACGTATCAATGTTTCTGAGTTTTGGGGGTATATACCCAGTAGAGAGATTGCTGGGTCATAAGGTAGTTCTATTTTCAGTTTTTTGAGGAACCACCATACTTTCTTCCATAATGGTTGTACTATTTTACATTCCCACCAACAGTGTATGAGGGTTCCTTTTTCTCCACAGCCTCTCCAACATTTGCTATTACCTGTCTTGTCTCTATTTCTATGTTTTCTAAATAATCATGTAAATGTTCATGGTACATGAATCATTAGCAGAAAAAATCTGAATATCATTTTCTATTAACAAAAAGGAAAATAGAACTATTTCCATCTGTTAAAATACTTAAAAGTGGATGTAGGGGCCTAAGATTTGGTTGTACACCAAAAACTGACAGCAAAATGGAAATAGATTTTGTCTGGGGCTTGAGTGGATGCAGAAACAGGTGTACTAGTAACACAAAGAGATAGATACAAATGTTCCTTCCTTTCCTCCTTTCCTCCTTCCCTTCTTCTTCCCTTCCCTCTTTCTTTCTTCCCTCTTTCTTTCTTCCCTCCCTCCCCCTCCCTCCCCCCCCCCCCCCCCCTCCCTTCCTTCCTTCCTTCCTTCCTTCCTTCCTTCCTTCCTTCCTTCCTTCCTTCCTTCCTTCCTTCCTTTCTCTATGTTTAACTTATTGGCAAGTTGAAAACAAATGCCCATTCACAAGTACATTTCAGGATGCATAGCTATGTTTTTGAAAAATGTTCTGATTTAGTAAATAATCTCTGCTTGGGTCTCTATTTCTGCATTTAAGTTGCCTGCACACATACCCCTGTTTGACACATAACCTCTAGCTTTGTTTAGACAACATGGTCCCACTTCATCCTGTCCTTCAGCGTTCTTTCTTAATTCTTTAGGGCCCAGATATCCACTTTCTTTTCTCGTTCCATTCTTTCTCTGAAAGATACTTCATTCATTCAAATAGCCCTGATTGTTATTACCTATACAACAGGCCAAAGTTTGCTTAGTATTCAGGCTTTAAAGATTTGTAGTTACCTTAACTCTTTTTGGCTATTTCAGAGTGAATTTGAATACAAAGTATATCTAAGTTCCCTTTTATAGTACACAAAATAAGAAAAAGAGTGTATTTGCAGTGTACTTTTAAATCTCAGGACAAGAGTGATACATTATTTCAGAAAGGTTGAAAGAACTGTAGATATTATTCTGAAGATAGAAAGATTTCCAGAGATATGAGTTATTTTCAAATATTTTAAAGCAATCATGAATATCATTTTATTGTTCTTGTTTATTGAAACTGGACATAGATTTAAAGAGTTTGAGATACCTGTCATGTTGTTGGAAGAACATGCATTTTTCTCCACATCATAAAATTTTCTACCTAAAACCTTTGTTTTTAAATTAGTTAGTCAAAATTTTTATAAGCAAAAGAATAAATTGTTAGACAACAATATAATGTTTTTCTACCCAGGTAGATAAAAAAGGAGAGGTTGTGCTTGACCAGTGGTAGTGCAGGGCATAGAGCATCGGCCTGGGACACTGAGGTCTCAGGTTCAAACCTCCGAGGTCAGCAGCTTGATTGCTGGCTCACTAGCTTGAGTGCAGAGTCACTGGCTTGAGCATGGTATCATCAACATGATCTCAAGGTTGCTGGCTTGAGCTCAAGGTCACTGGTTTGAGCAAGGGGTCACTGGCTCGGCTGGAGCCCCCCAATCAAGGCACATATGAGAAGCAATTAATACACAACTAAAAATACCACAGCTACCACTTGATGTTTCTCATCTTGCTCCATTCCTATTTCTTGAAAAAAAAAATAAAAGAATGATTAACCTACATTTGATGTCATATAGGAAGAGGACAATTTATAAGACAGGCAGTAAATGCTTAATTTTGTTTTCATGTTTTAATTCAATATCCACATACAAGACAAATAATAGGAAGATATGTTGTAGAGGAGATACTAGCACTGTCATATATAAAACCTTTTCTAATACAGAGAAAACATGAGTATAGGTCTAAGAATCTGATCTGTTGTCATTGAAAGCCCAGTGGCCTAGGAGCTCGCTCCCACCTGACTGCAGTAGTGTTCTGATGAGCAAAGAACACTGGCACCCGCTGATTCCCAGGCCTGTGCTCCTTGGTGAGCTCAGGGAGGATGAGTGGTTGGCATCCCACAGCCAGTCTCTAAGGGCTATGATTGCTGGGACTCTTATATGTGTGGTTCTGCTCTGACTTTCAAGCTGAGACCTCTGATTTAAAAAAAAAAAGAAAGAAAAAGCCCAACGAAAGACATTCTTTATTTTTTCCATGAAATGTTATTGGGTGTGCATTTAAAACCAGATTTTGTATGTGGCATTTAAACAATTAAAGTGAAATAAAATATCCCCAAGAAATTGTGTAAGGGGTGAGATGAATAAAAACTTCAGATGCAAATAGACAAATTTACTTATTTAAAAGGGTTTAAATGCAATGTAAATGACAAAAGTTGTTTCTCATATGTATTCTCTCATATGTATACACACTCACAAATCCTAACCATAGTTGTATATGTTTGTATGTGTATATGAATGTGTGTGTATGTATGTGTGTAGGAAGGGTCATAATGTATATACAGTTAGAACCTTAATGTAAAGGTGTGCTGGGCTAGAATTTTGTGGAAGCTATAGTTTTACTTCCCCTTTAATGCCCTGTCCCTAATGAAAAATCAGTTAGATTACAGTTGAAATCTAATAACCCAATTTAACCTGAGAGTTATTTTTTATTTTTCTGTAGCCCTATAAAAGTATTGAAATAATATTAAGAACATTTTAGAGGATATAAAAATAGTTATGGCTATGAATTCAAGAATACTTTTACAACAGGTTAAAATCATAGGCATAATAAATTAATCCCATGGTGTCAAATTTCAGAATAGTTTTAAGTAAAAGAGTAGTGATAATTTATACTTGTTGTTGCAGTTTTGCATATGCATTAATATTTGAAATTTTTTATTATTATTATTTTTTTTTTGTATTTTTCTGAGGCTGGAAAATGGGGAGAGACAGTCAGACAGACTCCCGCACGCGCCCGACCAGGATCCACCCGGCACGCCCACCAGGGGCGATGCTCTGCCCACCAGGGGCAATGCTCTGCCCCTCCGGGGCATCGCTCTGCCGCGACCAGAGCCACTCTAGTGCCTGGGGCAGAGGCCAAGGAGCCATCCCCAGCGCCCGGGCCATCTTTGCTCCAATGGAGCCTTGGCTGCGGGAGGGGAAGAGAGAGACAGAGAGGAAGGGGGGGGGTGGAGAAGCAAATGGGCGCTTCTCCTATGTGCCCTGGCCGGGAAATGAACCCGGGTCCCCCGCACGCCAGGCTGACGCTCTACCGCTGAGCCAACCGGCCAGGGCCTATTTGAAAATTTTTAAGTAATCAGTCACTAAATATATGAGATTTATATTTTAAAGTAATTTCATTTATCTTTAACAATGTTTAAAATTTATAATATTGGCTTCCAAAATTTAATGTAATAACATGAGAAATTGGTACAAATAGTGGTAAATGTGTTTATATAGAAATTTTATTATAAGTTGTATAAAGTTCATCTGAAAGTGACAGATAACCGATATAATTTTGAATGAATAAAAGTGTTTAATTTTTTTTCTCACACAAAATCCAAGAGGTTTTATTGAGGACCAATTACAAAATCAAAATGAAGAAACACATTTATAATTTTAACTAGACAAAAACCAAGATAAATTCTAATGTTGTGTTACCAGAGAATGATGAACATACTTTTATAGTAATTCAAATGAAATGTATAGGTCTGTGTCCAGATATTTTGGGTGCAATGTGCCAGCTGAAGCAGCTGACAAACTTAAATCCTATGGATGACACAAAATTAAGTTGTGTTGCCAAAAAACTCATGAGAAAACGTAGAACGAGGAATCCAAAAATCATATAAAAATACAATGTTAAATGGATTAACTCTATTAGCTTCTTAAACATCCTCGAAAGGTTATCCCCGTGGAGCTTGCAGATACTCCCTTCATCAAGGTGTCAAGAAACACATTGCTGAAAGGAGAACAGGAATTCTTTAAACTAACTGTAGTGCCTGTTTTCTGCAAGGCAGAGATGCAGGTGAAAGATGCTGCAGGAAGTCATCGCGAGGCAGACTGTAGCAGCATTGCCTATTCAGGGGGAAAGCCTGCGATGTAACTGGAACAAGCAGCAGTTTGGAGAAATAATTGAGTCTGATAAAATTAAATGGATTTCTTTTTTATGAGCTAATTGATTACAGGGTTTCTAGGAGCAATATGGAAAGGAAGGTTAATTAAATCTATTTGATTTGAATTAGCAGCTACAATAGCAATTTATAACTAAGTCTGAGAAGAGTGACACTAGGAAGATGGCAGATAGGAAGTTCGATGGCAGATAGGAAGATGGCAGATAGGAAGTTCTTTCCCAATGGAAACATTGAATAAACAACTAGATGTTGGTTACAATAACTTTATAAGAGTTCTGCAAATTGCTCAAAGATCTATAGCAACTAAGCCAAATGCCCGAAGAAGAAAAAGCTTCTTTCAAAATGGTAGGGAATTTTGTGGTGATTTCCTCCATTTTTATTCCACTTCCTTCCAAGCATGGCCACAGTGGGTAGGGGAAAAACAGTGGTCAAGTCCCATGTTCTCTTCCGAGAGCTAGAGACAGCACAGCCAACAGAATTTGTGACATTGTAACCTGTCTAGTTGTTGCCTCTGTGATGGGACTCTTCCTTCCCTCAGGGTTCAGATGGTCAAAAGTGGCTCACTCAACTCTCAGGCTAAGAAAAGCTACGGGAAGCAACTGGCATTGCAAGGGAAATACAGACCCATAGATTTCTGGGCGAGACACTGCTAATTGAGAAATTCAACAGCTAAAGCAAGTATGAGACTTTTGGGGAAATTAAGGCATTTAACAGCAACTGTACATAGGAGGAAATCAGGGGAAACACACACACATGCATGCACGCACACTCATAGCCCAGGGAAGAGTTGTGCCCAGAAAATGCCTGAGAGGACTTTAAGCTTTCACTTAGATGAGGTACCTCCATAGTCAAATCCATAGAGACAGAAGGTGGAATGGTGGCTGACAGGAGCTGTTCGAGGGAGAAATGGAGAGTTTCTGTTAAAGGATATAGAGTTTCAGTTTGGAAAGATGAAAATAGTTCTGCAGATAGATGGTAGTGATGGTGCCACAGTAATGGGAATGTATATAATACCATTGAACACTACACTTCAAAATGGAAAAACAGTAAAAATTTATGTTATATGTATTTTACAAAAATTTTTAAAAATCTAGTTTTGTTGAAAATAGACCTCACTTGAGCCATTGTAATAAAGTTACTGACTCATTTCATTCTAAGATCTGGGGCTATTTTCAGCCTCTGAGTTCCTGAAATAAAGGGTAGCTCATGAAGCTTGAACAACAGCTATATGATAAAATCAGAAATGTGTGACCCAAATCCTCCTGCAGTCACTTCTAAAGGGTCATCTGTTAAGTAGCCTCTGAAGTATTGTACCCCACCTGTAATCTAATATTAATGTTGATGCTTTAAAATCCACTTACTGCTCAAAATAAATACGTATTGTGTTTAGGCAAAAGGTGAATTTTGACCCTAATCTGTGGTTCAATGGCACTAGTGGGTCCACAGACTCATCTTGTTTTTATTTTCGCAATTTCTTCTTATTTCATTAGAATAATTCTACTCAACAAATTGGAGAATCTCTACTTTGTTCTTTTATATTTGAAGTGACGGTTACTGTATGTACTAAGAATACCTATTGAAAAGACTTGAAATGTCCTCTTTTATAAAAATTATAAGCCAAAGGCAAAACTGTATCATTTGTGATATTACTTAAATTATTGTCACCCTCAAATATTTAAAAATGCAAAAATGGGGATTTCTTAATACCCTTCAGTGTCTGCAAAAAATATTTGGGTCTTGGAAGAAGATGGTGAATTGGTGTACATTATTATACCAAGTGCAGCTGTTGTTCCAGATGTGAGCTCTTCACTGAAGTACATCAATATTGACTCTGGTACTAGTCAGTTGTTATAATGGCTAATAAAAGTTGTGTGATTACTATTACAGTAATGACATTTAATAAATTATATTTCTCCCTATTCATTTTCTTATTTAATTCCATAATTCATGAATTCTGGGCTTCACTATGTGACTTGTTTAGGCCAATGGGATAGTAACATATATGATGTAAGAGGCTTAAAGAATGCTTGTGCATTAGGCTTTGTCTTCTTTTTTCTTGTCACTTTTGCAAACTAGTTACAATGCAAAGAAACTCTGGTCAGCTTACTGAAGGCATGTGTCCCAGACAGAGCCAGCATCAATTTCCATACATAACTATAAAATTAAACATAATTACATGAGATAATTATTTTCACAAATTGGATAAATGGCAGAAGAGGGCTGTGATCCCTGAGAGAATGGAAGCAAACAAAGTGAGCCCTAGGATCTCAAAGTTATCCAACCTGGTGCATATGTGCTTCCTCAGGCTGCAGAGTAGGATCAGAGTTTCCGAAGTAAGTTGGTTTATGTCACTCTGAGGTGGGAAGACAGAAATGGAATTTCAGGGAGATTCAAAGCAGTTGGAATTTTGGGGGCAGGGTAGCAGAGAAAACAGGACTATAAAGAAGAGATCAATATATTTCTATAGAGTTTCTTTGACTCATTTAATTAGTATTAATCTCTATATGTGTAGAGTACAAAGTTGTACTTCCCTGAAACCATATACAGAATAACTTCCAGGGAACAAACAGGAATCCATAAGCTTAACCCCTCCCAGAGCTCACTAAAGGTCCAGCAAAGCAGTAGGCAGAACAATTAATGAAGCTCACATACAGTTGAGAATATTTTATGTTTATAGAAATCAGACTGGAAAGATTAATTAATACTTGGGCAAAATCTTCAGAGTTTTGTCAGCTTAATAGTAAGACTGACTTACTTCTTGATTAAAAACAATTGTGGCCTTATGCTAACAAAGTAGAAAACAATTTTAGAAATGATGAAACTAACTGCAAGAAACTTATCTAAATAGAAGAACAAAATCAAACAGTATTTCAATGACTCTATCAAAATCTAACAACAAACAGTTTAAAATATGATAAGTCCAGCCTAAATAATTAGTAATGATAATAACTGACAAAGCAAGTAGCAAGTAAATGTAATCCATAACCAAGAGAAACACACAGAAATTACAGTAGAAGGAAAGGATCTCATGTGCTTAAAAACCTCAAGAACTCAGAAGAAACACACGGTTGATAAAGAAAGAAAGAAATGTTATAAAATTTTTAAAATATGAAGTATATTATATAAGACAAATTGTAAGAAATATAAAACAAAAATGACTTTTTAGACATTAAAAATAAAATATCTAAAATTATAAGTATACTGGAATTAATAAAGACAAGACTGAAAAACAGATGAAAAGATGATAATATTTAAAAAATGGAAACTGAAGTGAAATATATAGAAACAAAATACTGAAAAACAGAGCCGTAAATTGTGGACAATGTTATTCAGGTTATTATATATACAATCAATGTTCAGGAAGAAGAAAATGAGAAAAATAGAAAATATGTATCTGAAGAAATTTTATTCAAATAATTTTCAAATTTTATGAAAAATTCAAACCTACAGATCCAACAAGTTCAACAAAACTAAACAAAATAAACATACAGGAAACCATAACAAAGTACATAAAAATCAAATTCTTACAGAGACAAGGATAATATCTTAAAATAGAAAAAAAATAACCAAGCCGTAAGTACTTAAGACAAAGATAAGAATGACTTCATTATAAGCCTGGAAACCAAAAAGGACATTTCTTTATTGAAAGAGAAAAAGTGAGTCTAGAATTCTATAACTCTCAAAAATATTTTTCAATATTAAGAGTAAAATAAGGACCTATAAAGACAAATAACTGCTGAAAGAATGAATTGGCTAGCAAAATGACACATTAAAAAAATTTGAAAATAAATACTACAGTAGGTAGTCAGCTATATATTAACAAAAGAGCAGGGAACATCTTTAAACCTAAGTCTTATTAAGTCTGAAATTTACAACTTCAGACAACTCAGCGGAAAATCACATCTTCGGCCAAAGGGGATTTAACCCCTGGCTAAGCAGAGATATCATTTTTCCAATCTCCCCAGGGGACAATGGGGCCCCTACCCATAGATGACCAGGGAAAGGGGAACAGTAAAAGGGAAATACCTTTGCTGGGCACATGTGTGGTAGGAGCCAATATGGTGACCAGAAAGAGGAGGAGTCTAACGGGGGAAAAAGATTAGGTAATATAAGAGACACAGAACCCCAGAAGATCCAGGAAAGGGATTTCATAGGGCAAGGGTCCAGCACAAGTCCATGAAGATCCAGGAAAAAAAAAAAAAGGTTAGTTTGAAAGAAAGCTTATTGCTTCCCAAACCTGAGGAAATATAGAGAAAGCTTAACCAAGGCCCCAGGGGAGCATTCTCTCTCCGCAGCAGTTGTGCGGGCTTGGGTATGGCAGCAAAGCGCTGGCTGGCCCACCGTGATCAGAGCAAAACACAGACTGGACTGTATGGCTTCAGCAAGGGTTAAACTGAACTCCTGAGGTTTCAGATGCTGATGTCAGAGTAAGGGCGCAGCATCACTGGGCCCTCATCCTTCGCCTGGCATTGGTGAAGGCAAGCGGGCCTGCAGCTCCAGAGGCTGGACTTCTTTTGCAGCAAGACAGAGCTGATCCATCTGGTCGTGGATGAGACACTGGGCACCTGGAGGCAGTCTCCAATAAATTTATTTATTGATTTTACTCCAATAAATGTTATCACTACACCTCTTCTTAATATGTGTGAGTCTCTGAAATGCTTGTCTCATGACACCACAGAAGAATCTTATTTTCACCAGCAACAAAAGTTCTTCCGGCCGAAGGAAAATGACACCATATGTTAATTTAAATGTACTTGAATGAATGAAGAGCACTGATAAGGAAAATTGTGTCTACAAATTTTTCCTAGTGTTTTACACTTTTAATGAGTTAATGATGAAGCCTAACCAGGTGGTGGCGCAGTGGATAGAGCGTCGGACTGGGATGCGGACAACCCAGGTTCGAGACCCCGAGGTCGTCAGCTTGAGCACAGGTTCATCTGGTTTGAGCAAAAGCTCACCAGCTTGGACCCAAGTTCGCTGGCTTGAGCAAGAGGTCACTCAGTCTGTTGTAGCCCCTCCCGCCCCTGTCAAGGCACATATGAGAAAGTAATCAATGAACAACTAAGGTGCCACAATGAAAAACTGATGATTGACGCTTCTCATCTCTCTGTGTTCCTGTCTATCTGTCCCTGTCAATCCCTCTCTCTGACTCTCACTCTGTCTTTATAATAATAAAAATAAATAAATAAATAAGTAAAATAAAGACTTAATGATGGAGCAATATAAATGCAGCATATTATGGGGTTCATAATATATGTTGATGAGAGTTGCATGGCAATGGCACAAAAGGTGGAAGGGGATACAAAAGTATACCACTGTAACATTCTCCCGCTCCACATGAATGGTATACTGTATTTGAAAATAGACTTTGATAAATTTAATATTAATAAAATATTAGATATATTTTAATATGTTATAGAACATAGAAATTCCTCTAAAATAAATAAATAAATAAATAAATATATAATAAGCCAATAGTGAAAAGAAAATCATGTAATATATTCAATAGAAGACCAGAAAAAAGAGGAAAGAACACCATAAAAAAAACAGGTAAAGCAAAAAGGAAGCAAATAGGAAGATACTAGATTAAAACCCAAAATCATGAATTATTGCATAAATATTAATTTTATAAACATTATAAATTAAGGCACTGATTGTTAGGTAGTACATAAAGTAAGATATAACAATAGACTGTCCATAAGAAATACCTTAGAAATACATAAATATTCAAATAGATGATAAGTAATACTTCAGATTTATTTTATTACTTAGAAATCATTAAAAATATGTAGAAAGAGTTTTGAATCTGGAATTGTAGTGGAAGAAAGTAATAGAATAAGTAAACCTTGCTGGATTAGCAGTTCTGTCTCTAGTTTTGAAACAATTGTTTAAACTTTTAAATTATAATTATCCATCTCTAAAGGAAAAATGATATTTGCCATAATTACCTCACTGTTATTTTATCCCTGAGTTTTATTTTTATATATATCTTTGTCACAGTGACAATGACTACTCAAAGTAGTAAACCTGTCATTTGGTTCCTGTTCTCACAGGGGGCACCACTTGTCATGGTGGCAAAAGCTACTCAAAGACCAGATGAAATACACCAAGAGGATGAGGAGAGGCAACCATGCTAGTCAGCTGATTGAAGGACTGAAGCCTTGTCCCCAGCCTTACTCAGATATTTATTTGCCAGTACAAATAAATCAAGGAAGCAGAAAGAAGAAGTTTTCAGGGGGTGAAGCAAAGTGCAAGGAACATGCTGACTCCTAAACTCTGTTCTGAGAGCCTAAACATTTTCTGTTTCTATATCTTATCCTGCTGTTTTGCTGTTTCCAGCACGCACTGTTTCCAGTACAGGTCAGAGAGGCCCCTGGACTGTCTTCCACTCAGGGCTCTCGCCATGCGCCTTGCTGTCTGTAATTGTTATACTAACTCAGCAAGTTTTCACAGCATGTTTCCACATATCTTTATCATTGGTAATAACCATTTAATTCCCTATTAAAACCACATATTTCTGAGACCACAATGGTATAAATTCAGTCACTGATATGTTTTAGAAAGAAAAACATGATGTACATGCATGCTATCTGATCAACATAATATAAATTTCATGGAGAGCAAATATACCTTATGATAATAATATAAATTTAGGCCTTCATGAAGTTCAATGCACATCAATTAGGTTAAAAAAAGAAAGTCAAGCCTAGATACTTAATAGTGAATAGTTGTAACATAATTTTTAAAACTACATTAGAATATCTATCTGCATTATATTATATATATGATTGACTATGCAGAAATAAATTTTAAACTGTAGAAAATACCAAAACTAACAGCATAAAAAAAAGTAGCAGCAATGACATTATAAAAACTACTCAGATACTTTGTAGCAGGAACAAGTGAACAAGGCAGGTAGTTTTAGAGAAACAGCTACATAGAAGATAAAACTAGAACAACACCATGGGTAAATTTTCTGTTTTATGGCTTTTGGCCGTAGGGAGGGCCATATATAGTTTTCTGTAGGCTATTTGCAAGTCTGCTAGAAAGAAAACTTTTTTTATGGTATGAGGAACTGAAGTACAATATAATTATAACCACAGAGAAATGCAGAGGTAATTTCTAGAGAGGTAACCAAGAGAGGAAATCTCTATATTCTACCACCATAAACTTCAAAATCTGGCTGATCCCTAAAGCACCACATGTATGGGGTAGACTGCAAGCAACCAAAATGTGGCTGAAGACACTGAAATCAGATGTCAGCTGTTTTCTAAAACACAGAGTTTGAATTTTTAGTCTATTTAAGTTAATTTCCTGTTAAACAAACATACTACTATCTTTTAAATCAGTATAATATATATAGAATCCTTAGTGTCCACAGTATTGCTTTCACATCATTCAAATATAAACCAAAATTACTCAACATCTGAGGAATGAGGAAAATGTGATACATCTTTAAAAATAAAAAACTATCAGCCCTGGCCGGTTGGCTCAGTGGTAGAGCGTCGGCCTGGTGTGCAGGAGTCCCGGGTTTGATTCCCGGCCAGGGCACACAGGAGAAGCACCCATCTACTTCTCCACCCCTCCCCCTTTCCTTCCTCTCTGTCTCTCTCTTCCCCACCCACAGCCAAGGCTCCATTGGAGCAAAGTTGGCCCGGGTGCTGAGGATGGCTCTACGGCCTCTGCCTCAGGCACTAGAATGGCTCTGGTTGCAACAGAGCAATGCCCCAGATGGGCAGGCCATCGCCCCCTGGGGGGCATGCCGGGTGGATCCCGGTCAGGTGCATGCAGGAGTCTGTCTGACTGCCTCCCCGTTTCCAACTTTGGAAAAATACAAAAAATAAAATAAAATAAAAAACCATCAACAGAGATGATCCCTAAAATAATCCAGGTGTTACTATTACCAAAGAATGGCTTTAAATTCCCAGTAGTAATTATACTCATTAATATAAAAAGTAGTAATAAGTGAAGTGTTACGTAATAGCAGAAAGTTAGAAATAATACAAAAACAAATAAAAATATTCCAACTAAAAATAATACAATACCTGAAATAAAATTTCTCTGATTGGCTTAACGAGAAAAAGGAGATTATAGAGGAAAGAATCAGTAAAATTAAAAATTATCAATGCATGTTTTCAATATAGAGAGTAAAAAGAAAGAAGATTGTAAAACACTAATACAGGCTCATGGACCCTTTAGAAAATATCAAAATGTCTAGAATACTTGTTATTTCAGTTTGAAGGAGAATAGCAGAAACAGTATTTGGGAAATAGTAAATAAAAATTTCCCTAATTTGGTAAAAAACATAAATGTAGAGTTTTAAGACTCTTAATGGAGCCAAAGCAAAACATACACAGGTATTAAAAATATCTAAAATATTGAGAAGTATCATAGATAAATTACTGTAAACCAAACAAAATAACAAACAAAAAACCTTGAAAGAAGCTGAAGTAACATGACACATAATACAGGCAATATGTAACTTTGCAACAAAAATCTATCAGTACCAGGAAAAAGTAGAATAAGGTCTTTAAAATGCTGAGAGACTGATATACACTGAAGCTAATATAATATTGAATGTCAACTATAATTGAAAAATTAAAAAAAAAAACTTTTAAAATGCTGAGAGAAAAAAATTCTGTCAACTCAAAAATATTGTATCCTGAAAAATATCCTTCAATAATGTAAATGAAATATAAATGTTTTAAGATTATATTATTGCTACCAGAATGTAATAAAATAAATATTAAAGGAAGTGTTTTTAGGGTGAAAGAAAATGAAATGAGGATTTTCAGGATCTACTTAAGGAAACCAGAAATGTTAAAGCCTCTGTTTTCTTACTGTTTTTAAGATATGTTATGGTTTAAAGAAACACTGTAATAATATCATATATATCAATAGATTGTAATACATATTGTGATTGCATCACTAAGGGTGGAAATGTACCCAAATGGTGTAATGTTTCTATATATTACTTACAGAGGTACAATACTAAAACATAAGTAGAATTTGGAGAGAATGTATACAAATAATTGCAGTGATTATTGTAGGTGAATATATATATATATATATATATATATATGTATAATTGGAATAAATTACTCAATTGAGGTACCTTCAAATGTAGGTGGTACAGATAGAAAACTATTCCTGAGAAAGCTTTTCAGTGGGAACACCCATAATACAAAATCCTTTCATAGCACTGTCAAGATGACAGACCATATAAGATTCCAGAGGAAAGCTGTGTGAACCCTGGACCTGGGCCTCAGTGTACCTACTGTAAATGTTGCTGGTGGAAAAGAGGTTCTTTCACAGATTTGCTAGAAAAGCATTTCAGGCACTCACACATGGGAGGATGAGTTATAATGCAAGGTTTATCAAAGCTGGAGCAAACACAAAGGATTGTGCCCAGGAGCCCAGTGTCTCATTCTGACCAGGTGGCTCACCTCCATCCTGCTGTGAAAGAAGTCCAGTTTGCCTTCACCAAGCCCAGAAGAAGGGTCAGGGTACAAAGACATTGTAACATTTCCTGGCATCAGCAGGGCATCCAAAGCTGTAGTGGTTCAGTTTAGTCCATGCCAAAGCTTTAGTCCAACTTCATCTTTGTTCTCATCTGGCTTAGAGTAGAACTGTTCCTGGCTGCATTCAGGCTGGTACTGTGCTGCTACCTCCAGGTCTGCACTTGGAGACAGACACACGTGGACTCCATGGTTGGTCCTACACAGATGCCAGGCCTGCACTGCTGCAAGGGCCCTGTGCTTGGAGCCATGTGGCTGCTATGAATAGAAAACTAGTGAACGAACAGGTGCACATGAACAAACATGTGCTACCGAGATGAACCTTTGTTAAACATTGATTGTGTTACATCTGGCATAGGAGAGAAAAGATCTTCCAAACTAACCAATCTCTTTCCTATTTCCTCTCAGGCTTGTTTTGGGTCCTGCCGTATCTAATTCCTTTCCTAGAACTCCCTAGGTTTCATGACCTCAATCCAAGCTGATCCTTTTCGCAGGCTAGATACCTCACCTTTACTAGTTCTTCACAGTAATGGTCCAATGACTTCCTGGGGACACTATAAAGCCAGTCCAGGGATATTAATCTCCTTGTTGGGGATGTCACTATTCCTTGGGGTGTTTGAAGCAGTAATTTCCAGACTTAAGCCTGATTAAGTATAACTTTCAGACTCAATCAAGGTTAGCTATTCTAGCAGCCTTCTCTTTTATTAATTCCTAGCTGCCTGCTCTAATTTAAAGATATTAGGACATCCCATCAAAGTAAACAAGTCAATGAGGAAAAGTTAACACCGAAGTTATCAGATTAAGTGTATAGAGATCTAGTTCACAAACATTCTTGTTTTAACACTATAGATCTATGTAAATGGAATTGCTTTAAAGATTTCATGATCTTTCTACTCTCTCCAGCTAGGATAACATAAATTATAACTTTGTAATGACTTTATAAATTAAATAGGTATGAATCTTTTTAATAAATAAACTGTAGAAAAAAGACATGAGGATGCTTCCAATAATCACAGGACAAATGTATATAAATATGCATGAGAAATGTGCCTGTTTTTACTGGTTACAAATAGTTACATATATATTTGTAAAGCTAGTAGCCACATGGCTCATGAAGGTTCACATTTGATTCATACAGACGGTAATGAAACAATGGAGCCAAGAACTGGTGGGCTATTCCCTTTTTTTTTTTTGAATTAATATTAATGGGGTGACATTGATAAATCAGAGTATATATGTTCAGAGAAAACAACTCTAGATTATTTTGACATTTGATTATGCTGCATTCCCATCACCCAAAGTCCAATTGTCTTCTGTCACCTTCTAACTGGTTTTCTTTGTGCCCCTCCCCTCCTCCAATCCCCTCCTTCTCCTCCCCTGCCCCCCATAACCCCAACACTCTTGTCCATGTGTCTGAGTCTCATTTTTATGTCCCAGTTATGTATGGATCATATAGTTTTTAGTTTTTTCTGATTTTCTTATTTTGCTCAGTATAATGTTATCAAGGTCTATCCCTGTTGTTGTAAATGATCCGATGTCATAATTTTTTTTTTCTTTTTTTCTTTTTTTGTATTTTTCTGAAGCTGGAAACGGGGAGAGACAGTCAGACAGACTCCCGCATGTGCCCGACCGGGATCCACCCGGCCCGCCCACCAGGGGCGACGCTCTGCCCACCAGGGGCGATGCTCTGCCCCTCCGGGGCGTCGCTCTGCCGAGACCAGAGCCACTCTAGCACCTGGGGCAGAGGCCAAGGAACCATCCCCAGTGCCCGGGCCATCTTTGCTCCAACGGAGCCTTGGCTGCAGGAGGGGAAGAGAGAGACAGAGAGGAAGGAGGGGAGGGGGTGGAGAAGCAAATGGGCGCTTCTCCTATGTGCCCTGGCCGGGAATTGAACCCGGGTACCCCGCACGCCAGGCCGACGCTCTACTGCTGAGCCAACCGGCCAGGGCCGATGTCATCATTTCTTATGGCTGAGTATATATGTACCAAAGCTTTTTAATCCACTCATCCACTGACAGACACTTTGGCTGTTTTGATCTTCGCTAGTGTGAACAATGCTGCCATTACCTTTTTAATTCTAGCTAGCACCCTGTGGGCGAAAAATGCACACAGTGGGAAAACACTTCCCTTTGCATTCAAGGCTCCCAAAGCCACTGCCTCATTCGAGTTTCCTAGAATCAAAGGTTCCTACTTCACCAGCCTTATTCACCTCTGTTCCTCATCTCCTTCTTTCTCCACAATCTCTGCACAAACTGGCTTCTCCTTTAGCACTCTGCCATCTTGGCTGCTTCTCCTCTCCTCCACATGGCCTTTCTCTGCCCTCCTCCAGCATGGGCTCCTCTGCCCCATTTTATAGTGTAGAAATCAAAACCTTTAATCCAATATACAAACAAGGAAGTCTCTGATACAAAGTCACTTATCTGAGGCATAATGGGATTCTTCATGAGAGTGCACCAACCCACCATGCAACATTGTGGGGAAAAGTTTAGTCTTAAAACTATGCCTTTGGCTATATGGACCCTGCCTGTTTACAGCCTGTCTCCTACTCCCAATGCAAACTATAAGCAAGCAAACACATATATCATATTTACAAACTTATTTGACCAACAATACTCATATATTATATTATAAATTAGGGTTACATATAAGTAGTTATATATATATTATTATATATAATATAGTAAATACAAGCTATTTGTAATATATAATATATATGATTATACTTAGTAGTTGTGTCTGGTGAGGGAAAGAACATTACAACCACATCACATTCAAATTTAAATAAGGGCGATATTGCAGATGCTAAGGTTAGGAGGGCACTCTAATCAACACAGCTGCAATGTTTTACTCTAATTTTCATCCCTGTTGCTCTTTTATATGGAGTCCACATGCTGTAAGAAAGAAATAGATGATTTCAAATCTACTAATTATTATCATGATGTTATTAATTTAGACCAAGATAATAATAAGATGGTGTTTGTAAAGAAAGACTTCATTATGGAATTAATTGCTTTGATTAGGGTCAACACAGGAGAAAAAAATTTGCATAGCATTTAAGAAACAATTACTTTGATGGCTATTCAGGAGCTAAAGACATGCAAATTTAAAGAAAGCATTTTACAATTTCCCTTCTACATTCAGATGCTAAATTCTCTGATAAACCCTACTTGTTCAACAGAAAAATAAAATCACTGAATTGAAGATCTGGGTAATGATGTATTATTGATATATTCTGTAAATGTTCAAATTATTCTTGGCTTGAATTTTGAATTTATTTCATAGAAACAAAAAATGGCATTACAAAGTCAATTTTAATCTTAGTGTTGATATTGTGGTTGTTTTTCCCTAATAGATGTCCATAGGAGTAGATTATAGTTATCTGTATGAATTTATTGCCACTCTTTTTATTCTCATGGTTCTTAACTAGAAGACATGAAATGAGGAACTTCTCTGTCTTTAACACCTGCTTTCCAATTCATTGACTAACAATGCAATTTAATTCTTTTGTTTTGTTGTTACTCAGTATTTTTATTGCATTTTCCCCTTTGATGAATGTTTAAACTCAATTTGAGTGAAAGCATATCTGTCCTTTGCTTCTCTGGACTTACTCATGGTTTGCTATTAGACTCCATTTGCCGAATTGCAAATCTTTGTTTTTCCTGCATAAACACATTTTGCTGGAGAAATATCTGTCTATCTATTTGTTAAAGTTCAACAAGTTAAATAAGCTATGCAGTTTTTAAAATGTTGTCTGCTGCAGTGCAATGTTAATTGGGATAGTAAAAATATATATACAGAAAGGTTCAGGCAAAGACACACTGTGATGGCTAAGTCCTAGCAAGGGAAGCAGTGGTTGTTTGAAGCTGGATAAAAAGTAAGTGGTACATAGGTCACCAGAGAGTGTTCTCAGAAGACTGAGAACAGCATATGCCAAAATTCTTTAGGGAGCAATCTTATCCAAAGAAACGTGAGTCTTATGTACTCACCACATTTAGCCAGAAGTACAAAGTCAAAAGTGGGCTGGATACAGAGATTTTATACACTATCTGGGATTCGTTAAAAGAAAAATGGAAAACACTTATCCTTTTGTCAGGCTGCCAAAGAAACGGTTCCACCAGGAAAAATATCAATGAGATATTACGCATAAACACTAGCTTTAAAGGGTTCAATGTGTAACTACTAACATGGTTTCTAGTCTTCTTTGTATTGCTAACTTATATTTTATTATCGAATTATCTATTGTTTTGTGTCATATTGTCTTCAGTGTATTACCTAATTGTTATGTCCAGAGGCCCAAGTCAATGGCTATAAAGATCTTAGTAGAATAAACAGTTGAATAGAAAAAACATTTATCAATAAAATAAAAATCTATAAAAATGAGTATTTAAACTAAAAGGACATTCATATAAAGGAATACAAATGATTACTAAACTCAATAAGACAGACATCATTCCAATAAAATAAATACAAATTACATAATTATGAGATACTTGTTTAATCTATTACATTACAAGTGCCATTTTTACTATGTACTTAGGAAGGGTAGAAATGGTAGAATTTTGAGGCAGACTAACAGGATAATCACTTTGAATTCAATTATACCCAATAGAAATGGAGCACCCATTAAACTAATTGTGAGTGAAAACTCAATTCTTTCCCTTTGAAACTCCAGCTTCAAACAAATACTAAAAACAGGAGAAATGAGATTCATGAGAACTCACATGCTTTGAATCCCATATCACTCTCCCACCTTTCTAATTTTCAGAATTTTATATAGTCTGGCATATACTAAATATAAAATAAATATTTATTGAGTAAATAAATGTGTATTGAGTGTCGGTTATCCCCATTTGATTAGAATGTGACAAAATCAAATAAAAATCATTTACCTTAAAAGGTTTCCTCAGGAATCAGATGCAAATGTTTATTTGAATTAAATATTTAAGATAAAAATTAATATTTTATACCTAGGGACAACATTAGAAATTAATATTTTATATAGAGAGATATAATTTAATGTTAAATTTAATCTTTAATATATTTTATATTATAAACTATATAATGTTAAATGAAATAAAAAATTTAATACTTTTAATATGGAAATAGAAATGCATCTTCTTAAAAACAATAACAAACTTCAAACCATAGATATAATCTAAACTATGACATAAACTGTGAAATTATTTTTAACTTATTTATTACCAGGATTACTAAGATAACATCTTCATTCATTGAATAAATATTTACTGAGTATCTTCAAGGTGCCAAACACCTTTCTAGGCATTAAAATACATTTGTAAACCCAACAAGTATTCCCACTCACCTAGTGCTAAGTTTTAAGTGTATATGGACAAATGAAAAATATTTACCTCTGTTGGATGGTGATATGATTTTTAAAATGATGGCAGGATAAAGGGTTAACAGAGAGCTGGGCATATGTCTAAGAGTAAAATTTCTATGCCAAATGATAACTATATTTGTTTCTGGACCTGCTAGACTGTTTTCCAAAACAGCTGCATTCTGCATTTCCAATAGCTATGTATCAGTTTTCTAATTTCTCCATATCCACTCCAAGCGTCATTATCAGACTTTTTGTTTCTAGTCATCCTGGTTGGTGTGAAGTGCTTTTTTAGTTCCTATAATTGGGTGTTTGATGATTTATTTTGATTTAATTTTTGTAAGTGATATAGGGTAGAGGTCCAGTTTCATTCTTTCTCATGTGGCTATTTAGTTACCCTAGTGTTGGGCAGATAAATATATTATGATCACTTTGTTAAAGATGGCACTGCCCACATGGAAGCCTGTCACCCAGGTGATGGTATTGGTTGCCCTTCTTGCTTGGAATGGTTATGATTATATTAATGTGTGTTGGGGGTGGGCTGTGGGCAGGCAGGATCCTTGTAGCCTGGGGCTTGGTTTTGGACCAAGCCTTTCCCACCCTTTTTCTTTTCTTTTCTTTTTTTCTTTTCTTTTTTTTTTTGTATTTTTCTGAAGTTGGAAATGGGAAGGCAGTCAGACAGACTCCCACATGCGCCCGACTGGGATCCACCAGCACGCACACCAGGGGGGGACGCTCTGCCCATCTGGGGTGTTGCTCTGTTGCAACCAGAGCCATTCTAGCGCCTGGGGCAGAGGCCACAGAGCCATCCTCAGCGCCCGGGCCACCTTTGCTCCAATGGAGCCTCAGCTGCAGGAGGGGAAGAAAGAGACAGAGAGGAAGGAGAAGGGGAGGGGTGGAGAAGCAGATGGGCTCTTCTCCTGTGTGCCCTGGCCAGGAATCGAACCCGGGATCCTGCACGCCAGGCCTACGCTCTACCACTGAGCCATTTCCCACCCTTTTTGATGTGGGTTGGTGCATTGTCATGAGGAATCCCATTATGCCTCAGATAAGTGACTTTGTATCAAAGAGTTCCTTGTTTGTATATTAGATTAAACATTTGGTTTCTACACTATAAAGTGGGGCAGATCAGGAACTTGCTCTCTCTCCATTCCTGAGATTAGCATTAGAGAGGAGAGCAGAGAAGGCCACATGGAGAAGGCCAGGAGAAGCAGCCAAGATGGCTGAATGCTAAAGGAGAAGCCAGTTGGTGCAGAGTTTGTGCAGAGAGAAGAAGATGGGGAACAGAGAATAAAAAGGCTAGTGAGCTAGAAACCTTTGATTCTAGGAAAGTCAGATAAGTAAGTAGCTTTGTGAGCCCTGAATAAGTGGGTTTTGGAGCCCAGTGTGTGTTTTTACTTGTCCATCGGGTACAAGATAGGATTAAAGGTAATGGCCCACCAGTTCTTGGCTCTGTTGTTTCATTACCTACTGTCCAAATCTAATGTGAACCTGCACTTGACAGGTGGCTGTAATGATGGCTGTGGCTACTGGCTTTACATTTAGCATAGTCTGTGGCAGGATTCGATACAGTTCAGTATGGAGCCACCACCACTTTTGAGTAGTGGAGTAGAGGACTGGCTGCTGTTATGGTTCCCCATGGCTGTCCTTTTGGGGACCATAGGCTAGCTGGATTTACAGCCATGCGTGAGGAAACCAAGAGCTCTGTGGAAGAGGCTGCCCAGGACCTGCAAACAGAGCAGTGGAAGGAGCTAGAGCAAATGTGGGAGAAAGAGATGCCGACCCTGGAGCTGGAGCAAGCACTGGAGAAGGAGGCTGACCAGGTTTACGAGATTCACCTGGAAATGGAGCAAGTGCTGGAGAAGGAATCACAGGTTCGTGAGGTGCAGATTGCCCTGGACATTGTGGAGAGCCAGCAGCGGCAGGAGGCCAGGACTGAGGCTGAGGCCGGGCCCGAGGCTGCAAGGTTGGCAGTAGGAGCTGATATTTCCAGTTCCTCTTTGGAGGATGAGTAGAATTGGGCTGGATTTGCAATCCACAGTCTCCCGAAGATGAGAGCTCAGCTGGAAGGAGTACCTGCTACACTTCTGGTAGGCCTGCGATTTTGGAACCTAGGGGGATGCCATCATGCTTGCCAGAGCTGAGATGGAAATGCTGACTGCCATTGCCACGTGCTCCTCTTTGGGACAGTGTAAGACCTGCCAGGATGGCAGAGATGAGGGGGGTGGCTGAGGCCCCATGTGCATGGACTGATTCCTAGACTATGATCGTAGTGGGCACTGGCTCCTTTGTTGGATGGACTTATGAATTTTGGACAATGTGAAATACCCTGATTGGGGTGGGAGCTGGCTTTGCTGGAGGCCCTTCCCTGCCCTAGGACACTTTGCACTCGTACCTTTGTAATTGTTGAAACTATATGATTTGTCTTGTATTTGTAATTTGTGTAATGTGCTAATTTCCTTGCACAGGAATGCTAGTTGTATAGATTGTGGGTAATAAAGTGAGCATAGGGGTGGATTGTTGGGCAGATAAATATAGTATGCTCACTTTGTTAAAGATGGCGCTGCCCACGTGGAAGCTCATCGCCCAGGTGATGGTATTGGTTACCCTTCTCTTTTGAGATTGTCATGATTATATTAATGTGTGTTGAGGTGGGCTGTGAGCAGGCAGGATCCTTGTAGTCTGGGGCTTTGTTTTGGGACTAAGCCTTTCCCACCCTTTTTGATGTGGGGTGTTGCACTCTCATGAGGAATCCCATTATGCCTCAGATAAGTGACTTTGTATTAGAGACTTCCTTGTTTGTATATTGGATTAAAGGTTTTGGTTTCTACACTATAAAATGGGGCAGACCAGGAGCTTGCTCTCTCTCTGTTCCTGAGATTTAGCATTAGAGAGGAAAGCAGAGAAGGCCACATGGAGAAGGCCAGGAAAAGCAGCCAAGATGGCTGAATGCTAAAGGAGAAGCCAGTTTGTGCAGAGAGAAGAATATGGGGAACAGAGGTGAATAAGGCTAGTGAGCTAGAAAACTTTGATTCTAAGAAACTTGGATAAGTCAGTAGCTTTGTGAGCACTGAATGAGTGGGTTTTGCACCCAGTGTGTGATTTTACTTGCCCACCAGGTGCAAGCTAGGATTAAAGGTAATAACCTACCAGTTCTTTGCTCTGTCGTTTCATTACCTACTGTCCGAATCTAATGCAGACCTGCACTTGCCAGGCAGATGTGATGGTGGCTGTGGCTACTGGCTTTACACCTAGCATCATTTCTTTCTTCATTGAATAATCATGGAACTTTGTTTAAAATTAGTCAACCACAGCTGTATGTGTTTATTTTTGGACACTCAATTTTATTCCATTGATCTATTTGTATATTCTTATTTCAGTGCCACGAAGTCTTGATTGCTTTGTAGGAAGGTTTAAACTTGGGTGTGTATTCCTACTTTATTCTTTTTATCCCAGTATTGTTTGGATTACAGAGTCCCTTGCAGTTCAATATAAATTTTAGAATCGGCTTGTCAACTTCTACAGATAATTCATATGGAATTCTGATAGGGATTACATTGAATCTATAGTTTTGTTTGGGGATTATTGCTATTTTTATAATGTTAAATATTTTCATTTATAAACATGAATTGTTTTTCTATTTATTTATACCTTTAATTTCTTTTCTTCTTTTTTAACCGAGACAGAGAGAGAGAGTCAGAGAGAGGGATAGATAGGGACAGGCAGACAAGAATGGAGAGAGATGAGAAGCATCAATCATCAGTTTTTTGTTGTGGTGCTTTAGTTGTTCATTATTGCTTTTTCATATGTGCCTTTACTATAGGCCTTCAGCAGACCAAGTAACCCCGTGCTCAAGCCAGCGACCTTGGGTCCAAACTGGTGAGCTTTGCTCAAACCAGATGAGCCTGCACTCAAGCTGGGGACTTTGAGGTTTGAAACCTGGGTCCTCCGCATTCCAATACGACAGACACTCTATCCACTGCACCACTGCCAGGTCAGGCTACACCTTTAATTTCTTTTAACAATGTTCCACAGTTTTCACACAGAAAGTTTTGCACTTTTTTTGTTAAAATTATTCCAAAGTATTTTATTTTTTGATGTTACTTTGAATGTATTGTTTTCTTAATTTCATTTTGGATTGTTTATTTCAAGTATATAAAAATACAACTGATTTTTGTATAGAAATATTTTATGTTGTTATCTTGATAAACTTGGTTATTTGTTCTCACAGTATTTTAGTTAATATTTTAGGGTGTTTTTTAATGTGACAGAGAGAGATAGAGAGAGGGACTGATAGGGATAGATAGACAGGAAGGGAGGGAGAGATGGGAAGCATCATATCTTTATTGTGACTCTTTAGTAATTCATTGATTGCTTTCTCAGTAGAGTGAGTGACCCCTTGCTCAAATCAGTGACCCTGGGCTAAAGCCAGCGGCCTTGGGCTTCAAGCCAGTGACCTTTGGGCTCAAGCCAGTGAACATGAGGTCATGTCAATTATCCCACACTTAAGCCAGTGACTCTGCACTCAAGCTGGTGAGCCCGTGCTCAAGTCGTTGACCTCAGGGGTATCAAACCTGGATCCTCTGCATCCCAGTCTGATGCTCTATCCACTGCACCACTGCCTGGTCAGGCTCTTAAGGTTTTTTAAACATAGAATTATGTTACCTGTTAACATTGGTAGTTCTATTTTTTTTTTTTTTTGTATTTTTCTGAAGCTGGAAACGGGGAAAGACAGACTCCCGCATGTGCCCGACCAGGATCCACCCGGCACGCCCACCAGGGGCGACGCTTTGCCCACCAGGGGGCGATGCTCTGCCCCTCCGGGGCATCGCTCTGCTGCGACCAGAGCCACTCTAGCGCCTGGGGCAGAGGCCAAGGAGCCATCCCCAGCGCCCGGGCCATCTTTGCTCCAATGGAGCCTTGGCTGCGGGAGGGGAAGAGAGAGACAGAGAGGAAGGAGGGGAGGGGGAGTGGAGAAGCAAATGGGCGCTTCTCCTATGTGCCCTGGCTGGGAATCGAACCCGGGTCCCCCGCGCACCAGGCCTACGCTCTACCACTGAGCCAACCAGCCAGGGTGGTAGTTCTATTTTTTTGTTTCTAATTTGGATTATACTTTAATCCATCTATTCATTTCTCCCTTTCTCCATTTTTTCCTCCTTTCCTTCTTTCTTTCCTTCCTTTCCAGTTTCCTTCCTCCCTCCACCTCTCCCTCTCTCTGTCTCTCCATTTTTCTTTTTCCTTTCTTTATTTCCTTCCTTCCCTTCCTTCCTTTATTCTTTCTTTCTTTCTTTCTTTCTTTCTTTCTTTCTTTCCTTTTCTTTTTTCTTTCCTTCTTTCTTATTTCTTTTCATTCTTCCTTCTGCTCTAGCTAGAACCTCTAGTACAGTGTTGACTACAAGTGATAAGACTAGATATCCTTATGTTGTTGTTTTTTTGTTTTTTTTTTCATTTTTCTGAAGCTGGAAACAGGGAGAGACAGTCAGACAGACTCCTGCATGCGCCCGACCGGGATCCACCCGGCACGCCCACCAGGGGGCGATGCTCTGCCCATCCTGGGCGTCGCCATGTTGCGACCAGAGCCACTCTAGTGCCTGAGGCAGAGGCCACAGAGCCATCCCCAGCGCCCGGGCCATCTTTGCTCCAATGGAGCCTTGGCTGCGGGAGGGGAAGAGAGAGACAGAGAGGAAAGCGCGGTGGAGGGGTGGAGAAGCAAATGGGCGCTTCTGTTAGGTTGATGATATTTACCTGTATTCCCAGTTTGTTGAGTGTTTTATCATGAAAGTGTGATACTTTTACCATTAGGATCCTTCTAGGTATATCTTACTGGTCCTTCTACTGCTGTGGGCATAATGCTGGCCTTTTTCTAGGCAAGTGTTAAGAGTTTAGCTAAATGCCTACCCAGGCAGTGGCACAATGTGGATAGAGCATCAGACTGGGATGCAGAGGACCCAGGTTTGAGACCTCGAGGTTGCCAGCTTGAGCGCGGGCTCATCTGGCTTGAGCAAAAAGCTCACCAGCTTGGACACAAGGTCGCTGGTTCGAGCAAAGGGTTACTCAGTCTGCTGAAGGCTCAAGGTCAAGGCACATATGAGAAAGCAATCAATAAACAACTAAGGTGTTGCAACAAAAACTGATGATTGATGCTTCTCATCTCTTTTCTTTCCTGTCTGTCTGTCCCTATCTATCCCTCTCTCTGACTCTCTCTCTGTCCCTGTAAAAAAAAAAAAAGGATTTAGCTAAGCTATTCTATGGTATTACTGTTTCAGTATCCATTCCGTTTGGACAAATGGTTTTCAGGAACCTTAGACTGACACTAGCCCCCTTATACAAACACATGTCCTAGATAATTACCAGCAGGGTCACATGTAAATATGTCTCTGGTATGGATCTCCCTAGTAGCCCTTATGATCAAAAGATTTTGCTGCTGCCTAGTGCCTTTCCCTTGTACTCTCCTTTGATAAGACGGCCTTTGGGTTTATGAAAACTCCATTTTTTTCCATAGGATTGACCATCTGTCCTTAGCCTAGAAACTCCAATGTATTTTATCAAGAAACTCTAACAAAGTCATGTTGCGAGATCATTTTTCTCTGTCTTTATATTACCTTGACCTCCTTGTATGGTCCCTTGAGGTATGCCTTGGGTTTCCTTTAAGCCCTGAAAATACTAAACATTTCTATTCACATTCTCTTGTATTTTATTGTTGAAATGCAGTTCACCACATAGCAACATGTATTCCACTTAAAAATATTATAATTTAATACCAAAGTTTTCATACTCTTTCAGGTGCTTATAGACATATTACAGTTGCTGTCTAAATCTTTGTTGATCTGGCAGTGGTATTCATATTTGTGTAGTCCACTTTAGTTACATAAGCCTCACTCTCCACATGGGTATGAGAGCTTGCATTCTGCTATGAAATGAGTGAACAAATGTCTACTCACTTTTGGGTTATATTGTTCTAGTGGGTGATATAGAATTTTGTGAGACAGTAACTTTAGCTAACTCAGATCTTTGTTCTACCTCCAAGATATATTATATGTTGGTCAAATAAGTTTGTAAATATGATATATATATTTTGCTCGCTTATAGTTTGTATTGGGTGTGGGGGACAGACTATAAGCAGGCAGGGTCGTTATAGCCTAAGGCTCAGTTTTAAGACTAAGCTTTTTCCACACCCTTGACTGTTGCATGATTGGGGTGGTGCACTCTCATGAGGAATCCCATTATACCTCAGATAAGTGCCTTTGTATCAGAGACTTCCTTGTTTGTATATTTAATTAAAGGTGTTTATTTCTACACTATAAAATGGGGCAGACTGGGAGATTGCTCTCTCTCGGTTCCTGAGATTAGCATTAGAGGGCAGAGCATAGCAAGGCCACATGGAGAAGAGGAGAAGCAACCAAGGGGAAGCCATTTTTGTGCAGAGAGAAGGAGATGGGGAACAGAGGTGAATAAGGCTGGTGAGGTAGAAACCTTTGATTCTAGGAAACTCGGATAAGTCAGTGGCTTTTGGAGCCCTGAATGGAAAGGGAAGTGTTTTCCCACTGTGTGTATTTCTTGCCCACCACATGCAAGCTAGGATTAAAGCTAATGGCCCACCAGTTTTTGGCTTCATTGTTTCATTACCGTCTGTCTGAATCAAATGCAAACCTGCATGGGCCAGGCAGTTGTGATGGTGGCTGTGGCTACTGGCCATACATTTGGTGTAGTCTGTGGCAGGATTGGATATAGTTCGGTATGGAGCCACCACCACCTTTGAGTGGTAGAGTAGGACGGGCTGCTGTTATAGTTCCCCATGGCTGTCCTCTTGGGGGCTGTACGCTGGCTGACTTTTACAGCCATGTGTAAGGAAACTGATAACTCTGTAGCAGAGGCTGTCCAGGACCTGCTAATTGAGCAGTGGAAGGAGCTGGAGCAAACGTGGAAGAAAGAGATGCTGACCCTGGAGCTGGAGCAAGCACTGGAGGTCGGCCAGGTTCAGGATATTTGCTTAGAAATAGAGCAGCGGCTGGAGAAGGAATCACAGGTTTGTGAGTTGTAGATTGCCTTGGACATTGAGGAGAGCCAGCAGCAGCGGGATGCCAGGGCTGAAGCCAGAGCTGCAAGGCTCATGGAACAGAAGGTGGTGGTGGCCCAGGGCTCAAGTCCAGCAGCAGGACCTGGTGTTTCCAGTTCCTCTTTGGAGGATGAGGAGAATTGGGCTGGAGTTGTGATTTGCAGTCTCCAGAACGTGACAGCCCAGCAGCAAGGAGTACATACTATGTCCCTGGTTGGTCTGCAATTTTTGAGCCATAGGAGTAGATGACATCATGCTCTCTGGAGCAGAAATGGAAATGCTAACTGCCATTGTCATGTGCTCCTCTCTGGGACAGTGTAAGACCTGCCAGCACAACAGGGATGATGGGGGTGGCTGAGGCCCCATGTGCTTGGAATTATTCCTGGACTCTGACCAGTGAGGGCACTGGCTCCTTTGTTGTATGGACTTACAGATTTTGGACAGTGTGAAATACCCTGTTGGGGTTGGGGGTCAGCTTTGCTGGAGGCCCTTCCCCTGTCCCAGGAAGCTTTTCCCATGGCTAGAAAAAAGTCCGAGGACATTTTGCGCTTTTGGCAAAGTTCTCAGAGACCAGTGAAGTATATCTTTGTAATCGTTAAAATTGTATAATTTGTCATGTTGTAATTTGTGTAATGTACCTAATTTTCTTATGTAGGAATACCTGTGCTATAGATTGTGAAGCGAGCAAAAGGTATGGAATGTTGGTCAAATATGTTTGTAAATATGATATATATGTTTGCTTGCTTATAGTTTGCATTGGGTGTGAGGGACAGGCTGTAAGCAGGCAGGGTCGTTATAGCCAAGGCTTAGTTTTAAGACTAAGCTTTTCCCACACCCTTGACTGTTGCATGATTGGGGGTGGTGCACTCTCATGAGAAATCCCATTATGCCTCAGATAGTGACTTTGTATCAGAGATTTCTTTGTTTTCATATTGGATTAAAGGTTTTGATTTCTACACTATAAAATGGGGTGGAATGGGAGCTTGCTCTCTCTCCATTCCTGAGATTAGCATTAGAGAGGAGAGCAGAGAAAGGCCATGTGGAGGAGAGTAGAAGCAGCCAAGATGGTGAAGTGCTGAAAGGGAAGCCATTTTGTGCAGAGTTTGTGCAGAGAAAAGGAGATGGGGAACAGAGGTGAATAAGGCTTGTGAGGTAGAAACATTTGATTCTTGGAAACTCGATAAGCCAGTGGCTTTGAGAGTCCTGAATGGAAAGGGAAGTGTTTTCCCACTGTGTATTTCTTGCCTGCTGAGTGCAAGCTAGGATTAAAGCTAATGGCCCACCAGTTCTTGGCTCTGTTGTTTTATTACTGTCTGTCTGAATCAAATGTGAACCTGCATGGCCCAGGCAGCTGTGATGGTGGCTGTGGCTACTGGCTTTATATCATACTACTAAGTATCAGACACTTTGTTATCTGAAACTACATCTTTCTTTTGATTTTCAGATTTTTTAGATACAGACACCTCACCATCACTCCATTATATCATATTTGAGATAAATTCTCTTTAATAAGCTGTGTTTAAAAACTTCCTCTCATTTAGACATGATAATCCCATACCAAACTCTTTATTCTCAGCCTCAACATCATACCATTTGTTACTATTTTTTCTTGACATAAAAAAATGTTTAGGATTCCAGGGTGTTCTTTTTTTGTGTGCTCCCCAGTAAAAATCACTGATTAGATAATGACTGTAGTATGACTATAGTATGAGTGGAGTGTTTTGAGTCTTATCTTTAACATAGTGAGGATATTTGTAGTACCCATCTTTTGCCTCCTGAAAAAAAATGTGGTATAGCCTGACCTGTGGTGATGCAGTGGATAAAGCATCAACCTGGAAATGCTGAGGTCGCCGGTTCAAAACCCTGGGCTTGCCTGGTCAAGGCACATATGGGAGTTGTTGCTTCCAGCTCCTCCCCCCTTCTCTCTTTCTCTCTCTCTTCCTCTCTCTCTCCTCTCTAAAAATGAATAAATAAATAAATATATAAATAAATTTTTAAAAAATGTGGTATAATTTGGTGTCATTTTAAATTTAAAAATTTTTTTTGCTGTTTTATGCTGTGTAATTAGTGGTTTAGAAGTGTTTATTTTCTGGTCAATTCCTAAATATGATATTTTCTGAACTGGTCCTAATGCTCTATCCATCTGCCATGTTGGAATAGTTTATTACTTAACTCTGTAATTCTAATGTGCTATTTAAACTCTCTCTGTTTTTAGCAGAGCCACCAGTGTGCATTAAATATTGCAATGATCAAGAGATTTTCCTGTTCAAATTGATTTATAAGCTCCCAATACCAAAAGGATATTGTTTAAGTATATGCAAGCTACTAGAATAAGATATAGTACTTTAAAGAGGAGAATTTACAAAGCCAAGGTATCTCATGAATCCAGATTAGTAAGAAAAATTCCAGGTTTATCATTAGTAAACAAAGTAAAATTGAAGGGCTGTAACTGAATCTAATCTTGTCCACTTTCTTTATCAGTTGCCACATCCTTGCAAGAATGCTGCATGCCATGTCTTCTGCAGGACTACCAATTGTAGATCAAGACTTTCCTTGAGGTTGGAAACTAGGTGCCCAGAGGTTTCTATTGTGTGTGGTCTGTGAGGGAATAGTCAGGGGTGGGTGCAAGTGGGTTAGGGAATAAAGGAGCAGAAAGAAGAGAAAAGATTCAAAATATGGTTGCCGGGGCCACCATCAGAGCAGCCTGGCCCATGCAGGTTCACATTAGATTTGGACAGATGGTAATGAAACAACGGAGCCAAAAACTGGTGGGCCATCATCTTTAATCCTAGCTTGCACCCGGTGGACAAGTAAAAACACACACTGGGCTCCAAAACCCACTCATTCAGCACTTGCAAAGCTACTGACTTATCTGAGTTTCCTAGAATCAAAGGTTTCTAGCTCACTAGCCTCATTCTGCTTTGTTCCCCATCTCCTTCTCTCTACACAAACTCTGCACTAACTGGCTTCTCTCTCAGCACTCTGCCATCTTGGTTGCCTCTCCTGGCCTCCTCCACGTGGCCTTTCTCCGCTCTCTGCTCTCTGCTCTCTCCTCTAATGCTAATCTCAAGGACTGAGAAAGCAAGCTCCCGGTCTGCCCAACTCTATAGTGCAGAAATCAAAACCTCTAATCCAATATACAAAATAGGGAAGTCTCTAATACAAAGTCACTTATCTGAAGCATGATGGGATTGCACCACCCCACATCAAAAAGAATGGGAAAGGCTTAGTCCTAAAACCAAGCCCCAGGCTACAAGGATCCTGCCTGCCCACAGTCCACCCCCAACACACATCAATATCACCTGGGCAACAGACTTCCATGTGGGCAGCGCCATCTTTAACAAAGTGAGCATAATATATTTTATCTGCCCAATGATAGCCCACCAGTTCTTGGCTCCGTTGTTTCATTACCATCTGTCCGAATCCAATGTGAACATGCATGGGCCAGGCGGCGTGATAGTTACCGTGGCTACTGGCCTTACATGCTTCTTGTCTGTACAGCCAGCAACCTTGGCCATCATCAGTGTGGCCTGGCCCATGCAGGTTTGCATTGGATTCGGACAGACGGTAATGTAACAACGGAGCCAAGAACTGGTGGGCCATCCTCTTTATCCTATCTTACACCCTGCGGGTATGAAATACACACAGTGGGAAAACACTTCCCTTTCTATTCAGGGCTCGCAAAGCCACTGACTTATCTGAGTTTTCTACAATCAAAGGTTTCTACCTCACCAGCCTTATTCACCTCTGTTTCCCATCTCCTTCCCTCTACCTAAACTCTGCACAAACTGGCTTCTCCTTCAGCACTCTGTCATCTTGGCTGCCTCTCCTCTCCCCCACGTGGCCTTTTTCTGTCCTCCTCTCCTCCAGCATGGGCTCCTTCTAGAACATAATCACTCTTCCTTCAGAACAACATGATCTCTCTTCCTTTTAAAACCATTTGGCGTGAAAGCTCTCCCCCAACACACATTAATATACTCATGCCTATCCCAAGCAAGAATGGCCACTAATATTATCACCTGCGCGCTGAGCTTCCACGTGGGCAGCACCATCTTTAACAAAGTGAGCATAATATATTTTATCTGCCCAACGTTGTCTTTTAATTTTACCTGGAAGAATTATCTTAAAAGACATTAAAACTCCATGGGCCAGAAAAATGTTTATTTGTTTCATCGTGTTCTGGTTGATATAGTTCACTAATTTTCTTTTATAATGAGATAGACTAACACAGCAAGACAGTTCTCTGCTTGAAAGTTACCACAGCGCATCAGAACTTTTTTGTTTTCCTCATTCAATTTAGTCTTGTTTTCAGTAGTTTGAATAAGAAAAATCAGCAGCAGTTCCCATAAAACAACCATTCCAGGTTATCAGGTCTAATTACAGCTTCACAGTTAGGTATAACTCAACTTGCTAAGGAATTGAAAAATAGTGCTAAGAACATATCAGTGGATGTTTTGCTTAAATCAAATAATTGGTTAGAATAAAAAATTACTGTGGTATAAAATATTTTTTTCATATGGAGGTTAAATATTGAGCTAATATGTCCACTTAAAACTCAACCAAGAAACTATTTAAAGTGAACTAGATAAATAAAAAAAAAAGAACATACAAGAAAAATCCTAAATGGTGCTCAATTAAAATAATACTTTCAAAAATAAAGGTTTTGGTGTAAAATACTTATTCTCATATCCTGATAGCAAACATCATGGACCTTAAACTAAAGTTTACTTGCAGCAGATTCTAAGATGCACATTAATATTTATAAGACACTCCAGCAGTTTTTCACTAATTAAAGAGTTTGTTAGTGTACCTTGCCAGGTAGGCAGGGAAAAAAAAAATTGACTTTCACAAATTATTTGTCCTGTTACATGAGGCACTTCCTGTATTGTAAGTTTATTTATGAGTACAGTCAAATATGTAAATAAGCTTCATAAAACTAAAAATTATTTTTTACTTTAATATCAAAATAAGACAGATATAATGTTGGGCATATAAAAAGTATTATGCTCACTTTGTTAAAGATGGCACTGCCCACATGGAAGCCCATCACCCAGGTGATGGTATTAGTTGTCCTTCTTGCTTGAGATGGGTATGATTGTGTAATGTGTGTTGGGGGACAGGCTGTAAGCAAGCAGGATCCTTGTAGCCTGGGGCTTGGTTTTAGGACTAAGCCTTTCCCACCCTTTTTGATGTGGGGTGGTGCACTCTCATGAGGAATCTCATTATGCCTCAGATAAATGACTTTGTGTCAGAGACTTTCTTGTTTGTATATTGGATTAAGGGTTTTAGATTTCTACACTATGAAGTGAGGCAGACCGGGAGCTTGTTCTCTCTCGGTTCCTGAGATTGGCATTAGAGGAGAGAGAGGAGAAAAGAGAGCAGATAAAGGCCATGTGGAGGAGAGGAGAAGCAGCCAAGATGGAAAAATGCTAAAGGAGAAGCCAGTTTGTGCAGAGTTTGTGTAAAGAGAAGGAGATGGGGAACAAAGGATAATGAGGCTAGTAAGCTAGAAACTTTTTATTCTAGGAAACTAGGATAAGTCATTAACTTTGTGAGCACTGAATGAGTTGGTTTTGAAGCCCAGTGTGTGTTTTTACTTGCCCGTCGGGTGCAAGCTAGGATTAAAGATAATGGCCCACCAGTTCTTGGCTCCGTTGTTTCATTACCGTCTGTCCAAATCTAATGCAAACTTGCATGAGCCAGGCAGCTGTGATAGTGGCCGTGCCTACTGGCTTTACAGATAACATTAAAAAATTTTAAGTAAAAACAGAACTTCTTAAAAATTAAAAAAAATTACTACTTGTTACTAGGTTCAATTTTGCTTGCATTTTATTCTAATATTAGAGAAACTGGTTTTCAAGTATATTTTACTTTCAAGGACTAAGGTATGAAAATATACATTTCGGCACTCTGCGTTCTGATTAATATAGCATAGTTAGCCCCTTGTATCTGTGAGTTTTACTTTGAAAATATTAGAAAAAAATAAAAATCCCAGGAAGGTGCTAAAAGCAAAACTTCAATTTACCGTGTGCCAGGCTCTATGCTGAATTCACACAAAGAAGTGAACTGTAGGCATACCCTGCTTTAGCCTGTATGAAAATAGAGGTTATATACAAATACCATTTTATTTTATATAAGGAACTTGGGCATCCATGGACTTTGGCATTCTGGGTGTGGGGAAAGGAGGATCCTAGAAATAGTTCCCTGTAAATACTGAGGAATAACTGTATAGTATAATATCCTATATGAAGGTTGAACTGGTTTTCTCTGACAGTCAATAACACTACTTTATTGTCAGGGGCCACATAAATTGTGGTCATTTATATGCAGGTTCTCATTGAATTCTGGCAGATGATAAAGATACAGCGAAGTTGGGCCCTGGCTGGTTGGCTCAGTGGTAGAGCGTCGGCATGGTGTGCAGGGATCTCGGGTTTGATTCCCAGCCAGGGCACACAGGAGAAGCGCCCATCTGCTTCTCCACCCCTCCCCCTCTCCTTCCTCTCTGTCTCTCTCTTCCCCTCCTGCAGCGAGGCTCCATTGGAGCAAGGATGGCCCGGGCGCTGGGGATGGCTCCTTGGCCTCTGCCCCAGGTGCTGGAGTGGCTCTGGTCATGACAGAGCGAAGCCCCGGAGGGGCAGAGCATTGCCCCCTGGTGGGCAGAGCGTCGCCCCCTGGTGGGCGTACCGGGTGGATCCTGGTCGGGTGCATGCGGGAGTCTGTCTGACTGTCTCTCCCCATTTCCAGCTTCAGAAAAATGCAAAAAAAAAAAAAAAAAGATACAGCGAAGTTGGAGGATGGTGGGCCATTCTGTTTATTGGTGTCTCACCAAGACAGGCAAGCCACAAGAAAAGCCAAGGAAAAAGCAGAAAACCAGCTTTTCCCGTAAATAACAAGGGATCAGGGAGGCCTCTGCAATGCTGTTAGCAGGAACTGAGAGAGCAAGAGCTCCTGGTCTGCCTCATTTTATAGTGTAGTAAGTTAAAGCCCTTAAGCCAATATACAAATAAGGAAATCTCTGATACAAAACCACTTATCTGAGGCATAAATGGAATTCATCAGAAGAGTGCCCCACCCCCTAGCATGCAAGAGTCAAGGGTGTGGGGGAAAGCTCAGTTTTGAGACTTTAATATTAGAAGGTATGGAAAGGCTTAGTCTTAAAATTAAGCCTTAGGCTATAATGACTTTGCCAGCTTAAAGCCTGTCTCCCACATCCAGTGCAAGCAAACATATATGTCATATTGAGGAGCCACTGAGCCATTTCACCCGCAGGTGTTGTAAAGTACCAAAGGCTACAGAATTAATATTAATATTTTAGGAGGCTTGGAGAACATTTTATTAATTTGGGTTAAGAGAAATTGTTAGAATAGTCTCTGTGCTGTGTGATTAGCATAACTAGGATGGCTCTTGCCATTGTATTGTAAATGAAAAGGGAAGGAAACATGAATTCCCAGACATTCCACCACACCTGTGGGGAAAGGGGTGAATGGCTAGCCAGGTGCAGGAAGAAAAAATCCAAAATAAACCTTTTCTTATAGCAATGAGCCATTTGCGGGCATTTGTCCCCACTGAAACTACCTCTCCTATGTAAATGCGTGTGTGACTCTGGACAGAGAGATAGCAGATAAACACTAGATAATATAGGAAACCTTTAATATGTAAAGAGACATCTTTCTACCGTTGTGTTGACTTGTAAATTTTGTTTTCTCCAAAATGATGTATGGTTTGCAAATTGAACATGGTTCTATCATGTTAAAGGACATATGACTATAACCAATAGCGGTAAGGGGCTCCTAATTACAATTTTTGCTTCTGTACTTCCCACTTACAAAACTATAAAAACTAAGTAGAACAAAGGGCCGGCGCGCTCTCCGTCAGATTTCTGTCGGAGTTCCCGCCGCTTGGCCAAGCTAGACAATAAAGCTTTAATGTGTAAACGACGGACCTTGCTTCTGTCTTCCATAATTCGGGTCCCTCCGAATTTGGATTAACAATATTTATGAACTTATTTCACCAACAACTACTTTTTGTGAAATCATACTTTTAAGAAAAAATATAAGCAGTAGGATGTCCCTTTGTTACCAGAAAAGGACCACTAAGCAGGTCTGCCTTGGACTGGGTGGCTAGTAGTGGGTACATTCTGGACTTTGAACAGGAAAGATTTCAAATGCAATTCTAGGTGATTTTGAGAGTCTGTTTATTAAAGCTGGAGATAGTGAAACAAAGGAAGGACTTAGGTCAGAAGAAACAACAGGAGAGAGCAGAGGTGGTACATTGTTTTCTGTCCTTCAAATAATTATAAGACAGCTGTCAGGGCTGGGGGCTGGTTGAGGAGGGTGGAGGATTGAGAAAAAAAGGAACCACAAAAAAAGAGAATGGCTCATGGACACAGACAATAGTGTGCTGATTGTGGGGTGGGGGAAGTAAGTAGACGAGCAAAGTATAGGGGTAATAAATGGTGATGGACGAAGACTTGACTCGGGGGGATGAACACACATACAGTGTACAGAGATGTGTGGTAAAATGGGGCATCTGAAACCTGTATAATTATGTTACCACTATCATCCCAATAAATTCAATTAAAAAGAGGAAGAATGAAAGTTTATAGGAAGAAAATGAGCCAAGATGGGGCTGCTGTTAGCTCACCGAGAAATCAAATTTAGTGACAGAAGAGAGTCAAGGTGGGCAGCTGTTAGCTCATGGGGAAGTCAGGGAAAATTGAGACAAGTTGAGGGGGTTAATCTGGGACAAGCTGCTGCTGCCTGCCTCTCTCCTCTGTTGCAAGTCTCATGGGGACCCTTACAGTTTAGGGGAGAAAAGTCAAGATGCATGTTGAGAGGGAAGAAAGACATGTTCCTGACAGAGCTGGCACTGGCATCTTTTCTCTTAAGGGTTTTTATCTCTCTTCTGTGGGCAAGAATCTTAGGGGAGTGTTGGGCAGATAAAATGTATTATGCTCACTTTGTTAAAGATGACGCTGCCCACGTGGAGGCCGTTACCCAGGTGATATTAATGTGTGTTGGGGGCAGGCGGTGGGCAGGCAGCAGAATCCTTGTAGCCTGGGGCTTGGATTTGGGATTAAGCCTTTCCCACCCTTTTTGATGTGGGGTGGTACAATCCAATCATGCCTCAGAGAAGTGACTTTGTATTAGAGACTTCCCTATTTTGTATATTGGATTAAAGGTTTGGATTTCTACACTATAAAATGGGGACAAAACGGGAGCTTGCTCTCTTGGTTCCTGAGATTATCATTAGAGGAGAGAGCAGAGAGGAGAGCAGAAAGAGGCCATGTGGCCAGAAGAAGCAGCCAAGATGGAGGAGTGTTGAATGAGAAGCCAGTTTATACAGAGTTTGTGAGGCGAGAAGGAAGGAGATGGGGAACAGAGGTGAATAAGTCTGGTGAGCTAGAAACCTTTGATTCTAGGAAACTCGGATAAGTCAGTAGCTTTGTGAGCACTGAATGTAAATGGGTTTTGGAACCCAGTGTGTGTTTTTTACTTGCCCGCCGGGTACAAGCTAGAATTAAAGACTATGGCCCACCAGTTTTTGGCTCCGTTGTTTCTTTACCGACTGTTCGAATCCAATTCGAACCTGCATGGGCCAGGCTGCTGTGATAGTGGCCCTGGCTACTGGCTTGAGCCAGGCGGCTGCTATGATGGCAGCCGTGGCTTCTGGCTTTACAGGGAGGGTTCCAGCAGAATATTCAGCTTTCCAGGTGCATTCTTTAGTATGCTAATGAAGTAAAATGAGCTTGTAGGGTAGAGGAGAGTTTGGGATAACTTCTTGGTCAGATTTGCTGCTTTACTTTTATTTTAGGTCTAACTGCAATTGAGATTTTGTTATTTGTTTTCCTTGCCTTCATTAATTTTTGGGTTTTGCTGGCATAAATGAAACTAATTGGGTCTCTTATAGATCTCCCTGATAGGGTGATGTAAGCTATTTCTTTTCTGGTTAGGGAAGAGAGGTATAAACCATTTGTTCTCAAATGTCCTTGGTTAGAGAAGATGAGTTCTTGCAGTTCACTAGTTGTCTGTAAATTGTACAAAATGGTTTGGCTTTCTTACCTAGCCTCAGTTTCTGCATTCCATTTGCCAAGAAATTTTCCTAGCTTCTTATTATCTTTCCTCACCTTCAACTCTTGATAGTGTAATTCTTAGTGCTGTATGTGGCTGTAGTTAGAGTTGGAAACACTCAGAGATACATGGGCACAATACTTAGGTGACTAATCTAGTATGCCAGATTATTTAATTGACACATAAATGTTGAGTTGTCATGAAAGTGTAAAATTGTAAAAAAATATTTAAGACCAGAAAAAGATGTATAAATATTGTGAAAATAGTTTTCAAATTATATTAAATAAACTAATGGCTTCTTGATGACTGAAAAAACTGATGGTGGGTAAAATAACATGTTTATTTTTATCCAAACTGTTTTCACAATTTTTTATTTAGTAATATTGTAAAGCCAGAAGCCAGGGCCAGGGCCACCATCAGAGCAGCCCAGCCCATGCAGGTTCGCATTGGATTTGGACAGTCGGTAAAGAAACAACGGAGCCACAAGCTGGTGGGCCATAGTCTTTAATTCTATCTTGCACCCGGCGGGCAAGTAAAAACACACACTGGGCTCCAAGACCCACTCACATTCAGTGCTCACAAAGCCACTGACTTATCCGTGTTTCCTAGAATCAAAGGTTTCTAGCTCACCAGCCTTATTCTCCTCAGTTCTCCATCTCCTTCCTTATCCCAGATACAAACTCTACACAAACTGGCATCTCACTCAGCACTCCGCCATCTTAGCTGCTTCTCCTGGCCTACTCCACGTGGCCTCCTTCTGCTCTCTGCTCTGTTCTCTCCTCTGATAATTTCAGGAACCAAGAGCGCAAACTCTCGTTCCGCCCCCATTTTATATTGTAGCTTCACAACCTCTAATCCAATATACAAAATAGGGAAGTCTCCAATACAAAATCACTTCTCCGAGGCATGATTGGATTGTACCACCCCACATCAAAAAGGGTGGGAAAGGCTTAATCCCAAAACCAAGCCCCAGGCTATAAGGATTCTCAACACACATTAATATCACATGGGCGAAGGCCTCCTCGTGTTATCTTTAACAAAGTGAGCATAATACATTTTATCTGCCCACAAATATATATTAGGGAAATATGACTAAAGATATGATAAAAAATGCCTGTTTGTGTATTGTCAGTGTAGTTTTATGTTATATTAAAACTTTAGACGGAAATGGCGCCGTGAGCAGCGCGTCTGACAGATCTCCCCAAAATCACAACAAATTTATCAACTAGAAACAGAAAAATTTATCCTTGGAGCATTCAGGAGTTCCACACAAACTGAAAGCGAAAGGACTGTTATCACTTGAATCTGAGAAACGAGGGTGTAGAGGAAGCTACCGCAGGGACGTTCATTCAAGCCGTGGAGGGAGTGCGCCTGTGGTGAGTCAGCCCACACTCGGGAGCCGCGAGCAGCCGCCGGCACGCGCCCGGTCTGGTTGCAGAGCGAGCACCGCTAACGTTCCCAGCGGCCCGTGCACTGCGAGTGAGAGTCCCCAGCCACCGGTGCCCGGAGCACCCCATTTGCGCACGTGCCCTGGGCATTCCATGCGCCCAGAGCGCCCTACTGGCCCGCACACCCAGGGTGCCCCATTATCCTGCGCCCTGTGCGCCCCAGCCGCCAGCAGCGGGGCGAGCGGGAGAGGTGCCAGTGCGGTCTTCCCTACTTGGGAGATTCTCTCCGTGGGCGGGGCACCTCACCCAGCCATTCAAGCTAACAATCAAGCATTGGGGGAGGGGCACTCAGGCAGCCTGAAATACCTTCGGGAGCACAGCTGCGGTCCCAATCACTGAAATTAGCTTAACTCATGAAATCTGCGCACCCACAGGTTCTAATTGATAAGATCTCTCTCAGTTCAGCGATCCAAGACAAGAGGCATGATATTTTTTAGTGCCTCTTGCTAAAGGGGCGGGGGCAACTTCTGATTGATAGAGCCTCCATATTCAGGGATAAACGCTAACAAGAGGGACTTGGCAGATAATAAGATCTATACTACACTAGTCGCAAGCAGAGACTAGTGCCTCTTCTTCCCAGCCAAAACAGGCTACAAAGTGTGGAAAGCCTGGGTTGAGTGGTCCAACTGAATGCTAGGCGCTGAACAATCACCTTGACAATAATTGACTCCCACCCCCGCCTGATTACACTGGAGGCTCTGACTGCCAGAGCCTTTTCCAAAGCCTTGCACTGAGTGGGGATAGAGTGGGGATTTCCCAGCTCTTTGAGCCTCTTACTCCCCAGGCAGAAGCAGTTGCAGCCTTATAGCTGGATTACCAGGCTGCTAATTCAGGAAGGGGGGACTAGGAGAGAGCCTCCAGGAAAGCAAACTCTCTCATCTTTGGACCCTGCAAACGCCAACAAGCCTTGACTACCAGCAAGACTAAAGCCAATTATATGACATTGCCATAGAATCCCATCAACTGCAAATCCCTACCTAAGTGTGACACAGGGGCAGAGCCTGGGGTACAGAGTCACCGACCAGGAAGAGGGAGAGAAAAGAAAAAGGACGAAGTTAACCTCTCAAAATGAAGAAAAATCTACAAACTTTACAACTTGTTCCACTAATTTTTTTTTGTTGTTGTTTGTTTCTTCTACCTTATTGCCTTTATTATTATTATTTCTATTTCCTCCACCTCGGTCCTTCTATTCTCTGCCATCTTATGTTTCCCTTTTCTTGAACTACACTACCCATGAGTGTTACATTTTATTTCTCTTCTTCATCCTCACCCTCCTTTAAGGTTATACTCCAAAACCCTTAACTCTCACTCTCTCCTCTTTTGTTTTTTTTTTTTTGTTTTGCTTTATTTTGTTTTTTTCTCTTCCTTTTTTTTTTCTTCCTTCGTTTTTCTCTTTTTCTTATTTTTTCCTTTCTATTCGTTTTTTCTTTTCTCGTTTTACTTTCCTCCCATTTAATCCTCAATCACGAACAAATTAGTTAATTTGGGACTCAAGGTTTTTTTTTGGCTTTATTTTTCTTTTTCGCTTTTGTTTTTGTTTTTTTCTTGTTTGTTTATTTTTGTGACATTTTGGGTACTTTTTACGTTACTTTTTAACTCACTAGCATTCCTCCCAACCCAAGGTCTCCATTGTATTTAGTCTTCACTCCACTTAATACAACAGATTTTTACTTATTATTTTTATTTTTTTTCTTCTTTATTATTCTTTTTTTTCCTCCTTTTTTCTGGTTCCCTCTTATCCCTCTCATTATATCTCTTAGTCGACCATCACTTACAAGCAAATCATCTTATGCTTGTCTAAGATTTTCTTCCTTTTTTTTTTTTTTTTTGCATTTAGTAGGTCCCTACTCCCTTTTTTTGCCCCTTGAACTCTTCACCCCAAATCAGGCCCTCCATTATAGGCAGTTTTTGTTCCATTTAGCATAATATAATTCACAGGTCATCACGATATTTCCCTGAGGAGGGGAGAGGAGGGAAAGAGAAGAAAGAAAAAAGGGGGAAATAATAAATTATTACTGTTTTTTTTTTGTGGAGTGTTTTACCTTTTTTTTTTTTTTACTTTTTACTCTTTATTAACTCTAATTAGTACTATCAACAAGACCACCCTCAGATGCCAATAAGAAAGAGAAAATCGAATATTATGGGTACAAAAGAAAGAGAGGTAACACAAATAGATATGGAAAAATCTATGGAGAAAAGACTTAACATATTGGAAGCCTTGGAGCTAAATGACAGAGAATTTAAAATAGAAATCTTAAAAATACTCAGAGATATACAAGAAAACACAGAAAGGCAATTTAGGGAGATCAGAAAACAACTCAATGAACACAAAGAATATATTACCAAGGAAATTGAAACTATAAAAACAAATCAAACAGAAATGAAAAACTCAATTCACGAGCTGAAAAACGAGGTAACAAGCTTAGCTAACAGAACAGCCCAGATTGAAGATAGGATTAGTGAAATAGAAGACAAACAACTTGAGGCACAACAGAGAGAAGAAGAAAGAGACTTAAAAATAATAAAAAATGAGAAAGCCCTACAGGAATTGTCTGACTCCATTAGAAAGAATAACATAAGAATAATAGGTATATCAGAGGGAGAAGAGAAAGAAAGTGGAATGGAGAATATACTCAAACAAATAATAGATGAGAACTTCCCAAGCCTGTGGAAAGAACTAAAGCCTCAAATTCAAGAAGCAAACAGAACACTGAGTTTTCTTAATCCCAACAAACCCACTCCAAGGCACATCATAATAAAGATGACACAAACCAATGACAAAGAAAAAATTCTCAAGGTAGCCAGGGAAAAGAAGAGTACAACATATAAAGGAAGGCCTATTAGATTATCATCAGATTTCTCAGCAGAAACTCTACAAGCTAGAAGAGAGTGGACCCCAATATTTAAAGCCCTGAAAGAGAGGAACTTTCAGCCAAGAATACTATACCCATCAAAGCTATCCTTCAAGTACGAAGGAGATATAAAAACATTCACAAATACAGAAAAGATGAGAGAATTTATCAGCAGAAAGCCCCCACTCCAGGAAATACTAAAGGGGGTTTTCCAACCAGATTCAAAGAACAAAAGAAAACAACACCACAAGTAACAGCTCCACCAAGAACACAATAAAACCAAACTTAAACTGTGACAACGAAGGAAAAAAAGGGGGGAGAGGATGGAGATTAACAGTAGCCAAGGACGATGAAGTGCAGAAGTACTCATAAGATAGGGTACTGCAATGAATATGGTAGGTACCCTTTTCATTACTTAATGGTAACCACCCTTGAAAAAACCACCACAAAAACACTTGACTTAAAAAAGGTAGCAACAGAGGAAAGAAGTATGGAACACAAACAAACAAAAACAAATGATAGAAAAAGAAAAGAGAAGAATCAAACAAGATACAAAACTAACAGAAAGCAATTTATAAAATGGCAGTAGGGAACCCACAAGTGTCAAAAATTACACTAAATGTAAATGGATTAAACTTACCAATAAAAAGACACAGAGTAGCAGAATGGATTAAAAAAGAAAATCCAACTATATGCTGCCTACAAGAAACACATCTAAGCAACAAGGATAAAAACAAATTCAAAGTGAAAGGCTGGAAAACAATACTCCAAGCAAACAACATCCAAAAAAAGCAGGTGTAGCAATACTCATATCTAATAATGCTGACTAGAAGACAGAAAAAGTACTCAGAGACAAAAATGGTCATTTCATAATGATTAAGGGGAAGTTGAATCAAGAAGACATAACAATCCTTAATATATATGCACCAAACCAAGGAGCACCAAAATATATAAGACAGCTACTTATTGACCTTAAAACAAAAACTAACAAAAATACAATCATACTTGGAGACCTCAATACACCGCTGACGGCTCTAGATCGGTCATCCAAACAGAGAATCAATAAAGATATAGTGGCCTTAAACGAAATACTAGAACACCTGGATATGATAGACATCTACAGGACACTTCATCCCAAAGCGACAGAGTATACATTTTTCTCTAGTGTACATGGAACATTCTCAAGAATTGACCATATGTTGGGCCACAAAGACAATATCAGCAAATTTAGAAAAATTGAAATTGTACCAAGCATATTTTCTGATCATAAAGCCTTGAAACTAGAATTCAACTGCAAAAAAGAGGGGGAAAAACCCGCAAAAATGTGGAAACTAAACAACATACTTCTAAAAAATGAATGGGTCAAAGAAGAAATAAGCGCAGAGATCAAAAGATATATGCAGACAAATGAATATGAAAACACAACATATCAGAATCTCTGGGATGCAGCAAAAGCAGTAATAAGAGGAAAGTTCATATCACTTCAGGCCTATATGAACAAACAAGAGAGAGCCGAAGTAAACCACTTAACTTCACACCTTAAGGAACTAGAAAAAGAAGAACAAAGACAACCCAAAACCAGCCGAAGAAAGGAGATAATAAAAATCAGAGCAGAAATAAATGAAATAGAGAACAGAAAAACTATAGAAAAAATCAATAAAACAAGGAGCTGGTTCTTTGAAAAGATCAACAAAATTGACAAACCCTTGGCAAGATTCACCAAGGAAAAAAGGCACAGGACTCAAATAAATAAAATCCAAAATAAAAGAGGAGAGATCACCACAGACATCATAGATATACAAAGAATTATTGTAGAATACTATGAAAAATTATATGCCACCAAATACAACAATCTAGAAGAAATGGATAAATTCCTAGAACAATACAACCTTCCTAGACTAAGTCATGAACAAGTAGAAAGCCTAAACAGACCAATCAGCAGGGAGGAAATAGAAAAAACTATTAAAAACCTCCCCAAAAATAAAAGTCCAGGCCCAGATGGTTATACTAGTGAATTCTATCAAACATTCAAAGAAGACTTGGTTCCTATTCTACTCAAAGTCTTCCAAAAAATTGAAGAAGAAGCAATACTTCCAAACACATTTTATGAGGCCAACATAACCCTCATACCAAAACCTGGCAAGGATGGCACAAAGAAAGAAAACTACAGACCAATATCTCTAATGAATACAGATGCTAAAATACTAAACAAAATACTGGCAAACCGAATACAACAACATATTAAAAAAATAATACATCATGATCAAGTGGGATTCATCCCAGAATCTCAAGGATGGTTCAACATATGCAAAATGGTTAACGTAATACACCATATCAACAAAACAAAGAACAAAAACCACATGATCTTATCAATAAATGCAGAAAAGGCTTTTGATAAAATACAACACAATTTTATGTTTAAGACGCTCAACAAAATGGGTATAGAAGGAAAATATCTCAACATGATAAAGGCCATATATGATAAACCATCAGCCAACATCATATTAAATGGCATAAAACTGAGGACTTTCTACCTTAAATCAGGAACAAGACAGGGTTGTCCACTCTCTCCACTCTTATTTAACGTGGTGCTAGAAGTTCTGGCCAGAGCAATCAGACAAGACAAAGAAATAAAAGGCATCCATATCGGAAAAGAAGAAGTAAAGCTATCACTTTTTGCTGATGATATGATCCTATACATCGAAAACCCGAAGGACTCCACAAAAAGATTATTAGAAACAATAAACCAATACAGTAAGGTCGCAGGATACAAAATTAACATACAAAAGTCCATAGCCTTTCTATATGCCAACAATGAAATATTAGAAAACGAACTCAAAAAAATAATCCCCTTCACGATTGCAACAAAAAAAATAAAATACCTAGGAATAAACATAACAAAGAATGTAAAGGACCTTTATAATGAAAATTACAAAGCATTGTTAAGGGAAATCGAAAAAGATACAATGAGATGGAAAAATATTCCTCGTTCTTGGATAGGAAGAATAAATATAATCAAAATGGCCATATTACCCAAAGCAATATACAAATTTAATGCAATTCCCATCAAAATCCCTATGAGATTTTTTAAAGAAATGGAACAAAAAATCATCAGATTTATATGGAACTATAAAAAACCCCAAATAGCCAAAACAATCCTAAGGAAAAAGAATGAAGCTGGGGGCATTACAATACCTGACTTTAAACTATATTATAGGGCCACGATAATCAAAACAGCATGGTATTGGCAAAAAAATAGACACTCAGACCAATGGAACAGAATAGAAAGCCCAGAAATAAAACCACATATATATGGTCAAATAATCTTTGATAAAGGGGCCAACAACACACAATGGAGAAAAGAAAGCCTCTTCAACAAATGGTGTTGGGAAAACTGGAAAGCCACATGCAAAAGAATGAAACTCGACTACAGCCTGTCCCCGTGTACTAAAATTAATTCAAAATGGATCAAAGACCTAAATATAAGACCTGAAACAATAAAGTACATAGAAGAAGACATAGGTACTAAAATCATGGACCTGGGTTTTAAAGAACATTTTATGAACTTGACTCCAATGGCAAGAGAAGTGAAGGCAAAGATAAATGAATGGGACTACATCAGAATAAAAAGTTTTTGCTCAGCACGAGAAACTGATATCAAAATAAACAGACAGCCAACTAAATGGGAAATGATATTTTCAAACAACAGCTCAGATAAGGGCCTAATATCCAAAATTTACAAAGAACTCATAAAACTCAACAACAAACAAACAAACAATCCAATAAAAAAATGGGAAGAGGACATGAACAGACACTTCTCCCAGGAAGAGATACAAATGGCCAACAGATATATGAAAAGATGCTCAGCTTCATTAGTTATTAGAGAAATGCAAATCAAAACTACAATGAGATACCACCTCACCCCTGTTAGATTAGCTATTATCAACAAGATGGGCAATAGCAAATGTTGGAGAGGCTGTGGAGAAAAAGGAACCCTCATTCACTGTTGGTGGGACTGTAAAGTAGTACAACCATTATGGAGGAAAGTATGGTGGTTCCTCAAAAAACTGCAAATAGAACTACCTTATGACCCAGCAATCCCTCTACTGGGTATATACCCCAAAACCTCAGAAACATTGATACGTGAAGACACATGTAGCCCCATGTTCATTGCAGCACTGTTCCCAGTGGCCAAGACATGGAAACAACCAAAAAGCCCTTCAATTGAAGACTGGATAAAGAAGATGTGGCACATATACACTATGGAATACTACTCAGCCATAAGAAATGATGACATCAGATCATTTACAGCAAAATGGTGGGAACTTGATAACATTATACGTAGTGAAATAAGTAAATCAGAAAAAAACAAGAACTACATGATTCCATACATTGGTGGAACATAAAAACGAGACTAAGAGACATGGACAAGAGTGTGGTGGTTACCAAGGGTGGGGGGGGGAGGGAGGACATGGGAGGGAGGGAAAGAGAGAGTTAGGGGGAGGGGGAGGGGCACAGAGAACTAGATAGAGGGTGGCGGAGGACAATCTGACTTTGGGCGAGGGGTATGCAACCTAATTTAATGACAAAATAACCTAGACATGTTTTCTTTGAATATATGTACCCTGATTTATTAATGTCATCCCATTACCATTAATAAAAATTTATTTAAAAAAAAATCACCAAAAAAACACAAAAAAACTTTAGAACCAACCAAAAGTTTGATAAAGCAATTGTGAACAAATCTGTAAATTAACATGATATATTAGTAATCATTATATCATTTATTAGGTGAATCTTTGTAGCTATGAGAAAATGGTACTGATAATTATAAAAAATTGTTAAAACTAAGATTAAACATGGAAACTACATATATAACAAAACTTTTAAGAATTAATATACATGTAAATACAAAATACTGAAAAAAAATACCATCATGGTAACAGCACTCTCTAAGTCAGGGGTCCCCAAACTTTTTACACAGGGGGCCAGTTCACTGTCCCTCAGACCGTTGGGGGGCTGGACTATATAAAAAATTATGAACAAATCCCTATGCACACTGCACATATCTTATTTTAAAGTAAAAAAACAAACAAAACGGGAACAAATACAATATTTAAAATAAAGAACAAGTACATTTAAATCAACAAACTGACCAGAATTTCATTGGAAACTATGCTCCTCTCACTGACCACCAGTGAAAGAGGTGCCCCTTCCGGAAGTGCGGTGGGGGCGGATAAATGGCCTCAGGGGGCTGCATGCAATCCGTGGGCCATAGTTTGGGGACCCCTGCTCTAAGTAGTAGGGGGTTTTTTGGTTTGTTTTCTTACACTTTGTTTTAATCTTAAAATTATTTAGAGTAGGTTATGCAGTGGTCCCCAATCTTTTTTGGGCCACGGACTGGTTTAATGTCAGAAAATATTTTCACAGACTGGCCTTTAGGGTGGGATGGATAAATGTATCACGTGACTGAGACAAGCATCAAGAGTGAGTCTTAGACAAATGTAACAGAGGGAATCTGATCATTTTTTAAAAATAAAACATCGTTCAGACTTAAATATAAATAAAACAGAAATAATGTAAGCTATTTATTCTTTCTCTGTGAACCGGTACCAAATGGCCCGTGGACCGGTACCGGTTTGTAGCCCGGGGGTTAGGGACCACTGGGTTATAGTATTATTTTATAATCAGATAAGAAGCATGATTAAAACTTTTCCACAATTTTATGACATTTATGAGAAATAGCTAATTTTACCATGATAAAATTGGAAAGTAAATCAAAAGAAATATTAATTATGCTGTTTTCTTATCCTATCTTTGCCATAGAAATATGTTATATGGGGATAAAATTAATTTTAACAGATATGTGATGTGAACAAGCACGACAAATAATTTTGCAAGTCTCAGGTGGGAATGGTGGAGGATTAAAAAATAAATATAGAAAGAAAAAGGATGGGACCCAGAGGCCTCCTGTAGGCTGATGGCATACTGGAAAAAAGGGGCAAAACCCCCGGCCAGCTTTATTTCATAGTGCAGAGAACAAATCCATTTGTAAAACAAGGAAGTTTCTGATACCACATCACATATCTAAGTTATAAACTGGAATCCTCATAAGAGTGCAACATCCCACACTATGAACAGCCAAGGGTGTGGGGAAGAATTTAGTCTTAAACTAAGCCCTAGGCTATAAGAATTTTTTCAGCTTACAGCCTGTCTCTCACAGATATGCATTTATCTTTCACTCAAACACTGTAAGAAAATGCGTAAGTACCGTAAAACTATTAATAAAATTATTTTTATCCTCTAGCTGCACAAAATTAACTCACATTCTGTTTCTTTTTAACAATTATTTATTTAATTTTAATTTATTATTATTATTTTATTATTATTATTTTTTTTTAGTGAGAGGAGGGGAGGCAGAGACAGACTCTTTCATGCGCCCCAACCAGGATCCACCCAGAAAGCCCACTAGGGAGTGATACTCTGCCCATCTGGGGCCATTGCTCTATTGCTTTGTTGCAACTGGAGCCATCTTTGTGCCTGGGGCAGAGGCCATGGATGCTGAAGCCAATTGAGCCACGGCTTCAGAAAGGAAAGAGGGGGGGATGGAGAAGGAGAAGGGGAAGGGTGGAAAAGCAGATGGTCACTTCTCTTGTGTGCCCTAACTGGGAATTGAATCTGGGACATCCACACACCAAACCAACGCTCTACCACTGAGCCAATGGGCCAGGACTATTTTATTTTTCAAGAATTGAGAATTCCTTTAATATCCAAATTCATCTTTGTCACTTTATTATCATTATTATTATTTTTAATTTTTGAAGTGTGGTCTCCTGGTTGAAGGCTAATTTCCTAATGATTTTCTACTTGTTTTTTGAGTTCATTTGCTTATTCTTAAGGTTTTCACTTAATTTAGATAGAAATACTGTTTAAGGATACAAGACCAAAGCTATTAAAAAATAAAGTGTTTAGCAAACTTGGAAGTATTTATACCAGCACGTGTTTGACTTTTCTGGGAACACTAAATTTCTTAATTAAAATCTACCTAAATATATGTGCCAGAAAAAAGAATAGCAACTAAGATTTGCAATTTATGCACTGAGACATTATGCCACAGACATTTAGTACTAAAAATATTCCTGTGCAGTGTTCAAAGGTTTGGCCAAGGCTAATCAATTATGTTGAGTATAACAATAAATATAAAGAGCAGCCTGATATCAAGGTAATAAAAATTAATAAGCTGATCAATAGACAGCTCTATCAAGATTTTGAAGCACTTTTGTCATGTTTTCTGCTATAATTATCTCTTGATAGACTTAACATGTTTATTGACTGTGAAATTGTATTTCTACAGAGACAGTGCACATCTGGAATACCAGCACGCAATTCAACAGCCTCCAGAGTACCACACCACGGAGCCCAGGACTTCAAATAGAGTTCTTACAGTGAAAATGAAGCTTATTCTTTGATATGCTAATGTCTGTCTTGGCTGAGTCTCACTTTAGCCTTGCCAGTACAACAGGCAAACTTCAAAGTGTCAGGGGGGTACTTTAAAGTTACTGTAGCATTTGCTTATGTTGAGGAGTACATACTCTTACTATTACACAAAGAGTTTGGACCTTCTCAGTCTCACTATCACCGTATCATCTTTAATTAGTGCAAAACCCATGAGTACCAGCTTGTGAGATCAAATGGAAATGCCTGTTTGATGCTCCAAATATCGTAAGAGGCAAATGGAGGAGCACCTGCTTTGTATAAAATAAAAGGAAACAGAAGGTAGCATAGAAGAAAAGTGTGTGAAAACTTAATCATCTCCAAATGCTAGATGGCCTTGTCATAGTTATAAGGTATGAAGGGTAATAACTGAAAACATTTTCTGCTGAGAGTTTTTGCTCTACAAAGATCCGTCTCCTCTCAGCTCTAGCGCTGAGGGCTTGGCTTCAGAAAAGCATATCCTCCCTTGAGCTAGTCTTTGGCACTGTAGGGTTAAGGAATGTTCTTTGAATGTAATTTTGTCATTCGTTTGAGTTCCCAACCATGGAGAATAAACTCCGAAGCTTGGAAGAGTCATACTGTGAGAGTTTGAAGTTCTATGCCATTAAAGTTACAGTTCATTCCCATAAAATTTGTAATGTTTACATTCATGATATTTATATTAAAATATAAGAAGGTATTGGTATTCTTTAGCCTTTTAAAAGTGCTAGAAATATATGGATCACGGTGAATGCTGGTTTTATTCCTGGACATGAGAAACTGCAATCCAAAATCTTAGTATTTATTTGTTTAGTCATATGTTTAGTAAAATAGGTACTTTTAGAAATCAAAATTACTATATGAATAGAAATAGATATGTACATAAATACAATAGTATTATCAACTATTAACTTGTAAAAACAGACAATAGGGTTTTTATTTATATCATAAAATGTCTGAAGAACAATTTCAAAGTAAGATAATACTGATAGAAATAAAAAACTTAACAAATTTGTTTTAGTTATTATGTGATTGGAGCTCTGGACTTAAGACTATTATCTATACCACATTATACTAATTTGATTAATTATACCTTACCATGGTTAATGTATAGAGTTAGATAGCATAATGCTTCATATTGATATATTACATTGAACTGACTCAGCAGCCCAGAGAAATGGTACTACAGTTGAAAAAATTTCTCTTTGAGCACACAGTCTTACCTCTAATATGGCCCTAGATGTTGATAAAGCTATTTCTCCCCATCTTAGGCCACAGAGAGTGACATTGCTAATATTATTTTATATCCTCTTTGAAACAGTATGCCAGGTAACGCACTGTTTCTGAATAGACTATGGATTTTCATGTGCTTAAAGCAAGGGCTATTAGTTTTAGTGCTCTGGAATAAAGTGATTAAGCATAACTATTGGCATACATTTTGTGAGGGAGTATGTAACAAGCAGTGCAATAATCTTGATAAAGCACCAGGCACATCAGAAAGAATTAATGTTTTCCTTAGAGCTGAATACCATTAAGAGCTATGACAGAGAATGCAGTCCATTAAACAGTGATGACTTAATTCACATTCAGTTCAGTAATTGGGTCAAGATGCAATAACTCTTTACAGAATTTTTTACCTAAAAGGCTAAGATTTTATTATGTGTACTCTCTTATTTAACTGAAGCTTGGAATAAAATGACTTAAATATTAAAAGGAAAAGTTGCATGATGTGGTAATAAGAATGTTAGAATAATGGAAAGGAATTGCATATATGTGTGTATGTGTATATATATAGTCAAAGTTACTTATTTTTATGTCATAATGAGAAAAAGTTCAGAAAAGGCAAATGGTAGGCTTGTAATCACATTTTATGTTAAAGAACTGAAATTACACCTATGTATTCTTAAAGAAGTCTTTAAGTCATTATTGACACAGAGTCTGGAATTAGAATGCCATGGTTCAACTCCTGGCTCTCCCTCTAACTACACCTGTGATTTTCAATATGCCGATTAAACTTTTTTGTGTGCCTTTGTTTTCTCACTTATGAAATGGAAATGAAAATAGACTATTTTTAAACCTATATATATGTATATCTATCTCTCTCTCCCTCTCTCTCTCTCTCCATATGTGTGTGTGTGTGTGTGTGTGTATCAACACTTGAGCTGATACGTTAAGTGACTAACACAGTGATTAAACATAGGAACTGCTCAGTGTTCGTGTGTGTGTGTGTGTGTGTGTGTGTGTGTGTGTAGGAAGTTAGGGAGAATCATTGGGAAATGTGCAGATGTGATATTTTCTTCTGAAATAATTCAGCTTTGGCATGCTGTGTTCCACAGGCCATATCTGGCTCACCATCTGTATTAGTACATAGTCTTTGACCATAAATTTATATAAATATATTGCCTGTGTTTTCTTTCACGCTCTATCAGCAGACTTAAGTAGCGAGGCATGCAGTAATGCAAAAATTTACTACTTGACCAATTACAGAAAAGCATTGAGATTCCTATCATAAAACAATGGCATTCTGTTACACAACACTAACATCATTATACCAAAGGAATTTAACATTGATATAATAATGACTAATATGTATTCCATTTTCAAATTACTTTAATTGTCTGCAATAAGTTCTTCTATCCATTCCCCATGCTTTCAAAGCCCTTTCTTTCTATTCCCAGTAGTCAGTGCTCTGATCCAACAGGTTAATATCTGCATTTTTCTTATACAAAATGGGCCTCCATCTGATGTGGAGTCATTTTGTCACTCCTTCAAGGACACTGTTACTTTATATTCTTTTCTACACAATTTTTACCTGAAACTCCACTCCTGAGGGGCTTTATGTACATAAAATTGAAGATGGCAGTTTCTCCCTTTTATGTTATAAACATAGGTTTTGTTAATCTCAATATAAGAAATATAGATTTAAGCACCTAGCACTAATTTATAAAAAATTCAAAACCTCTCCTTTTTTCTTTTCATTATGACATTTATTCTTATCATCTCCAACCAATTTTTTTTTAAGAATTCAGCAATCAAGACTAACAGAGATATTCTGAAATAGACAGGGATCTACTGGGAGCAGTATTTGCAACAGAATTTTTCAAATTGTCATGGACTTAGTTATTTTAAACTTGTCTCTTATTTAGTTTGCATTTTCTTTTGTTTCCCTGTAATCTGGTTCACTTTTTTATCCCTAGATAGTGGTCTTTACCTTCTTGTTTCTTGCTTATTTTCTGTAGACTCAGGCATCTCTACCTCAGTAATATCTCATGTTCTTATTTTAGAACACTTTAATATCTCATATAAATAGGACTTGTATGTGTATTACTTGTATTTCTATTAATATTTCCTATTTATTACTAGGGAGTTGAATTATTGATTGCTTTAGATCTTGAAAGAACTTTAGAGATAATTTGGTATAGTGTTCATAAAATGAGGTTCACATATCAGTGAGAGTAGATGAGCAAATGACACTACTAATGAAGTAGTCCATGGAATATTTAAGACTGGTAACTATTTGTCTCATTGAAGAAACTAACTTTACAGATTTGGACACTAAAGTGTAAGGATTTTAAATAACACTATTAAGAATCTTAGAAAAAATTAGTATTGATTCCTTATTCTTTGCTTTATTTCACTTTCCTTTATAGAGGAATTAATTAAAATAACACACCAGTTTAACCCTATTGGAGAGTTTATACCCTATTTAAAGGTAGATCTGTATCTTTTTTGTTATTTAGTTGTTTATTGTAAATCCCAATAATACTGTCTCGAAAACTTTTTTGTGGAACCTGGAAGCTCAAGTTAATAAAGCAATTGTCTTCTAGGTGACAATACATATAAATACTGACATAAAATTACAGAAGTGTGGGGTTTATATTCAGTGGCTCTCTAAAGGGAAAGATCATCTCAGCTCCAGTAACAGCATTGCCTATTTTAATATAAAATTTGGTAATATATTCTAATGTTCTCATCCAAGCTCCAGAAAGGGTTGAAAAGGAAACTTATCTACAGAATGATGGTTCCTCTGTATGACCCCATTTTGAGTTATCTCTATGTAACATAGAAAAAAATTAGGAGTATTAGTGGGGCTAATGCATTAAAAATAAAATAGTTAAACCCATCTAATTGTGAAAATTAATTCCTTCATCCAAAGAGGGTTTATTCCAAGCAGCCTAGAATTACTATGTGAATATCTCACAATTCTTCTGCAGACATGTCTTTTTTGTCGACACATGCCTCATAGCACCTTTCCTTGTTTCCTCCACAGGTTATGTTGGTGATGTCTCCATTTGCTTTAGATTGAAAAAAATGACCTCTATGTTGCTGACGCTAGGCAAAGATATTGTTATGTACTAAAATATTATTTTTTTCCATCAATGACTTCTAATACCCAGACTTAGAGCTCTTGCTGCCTTTAAAATAAATAGTATAATTATTCTCATCTATTTGCTGATATCAGTGCAATAGTACTTTTAGTACAAATAGTAAAAAAAAAGAAATCTCTTTCAATTTTATCTTGGTTTTCTATTATAGTCTATGCTCTTTAACTTAAATATAAGTTCAAGGATATGTAACTATTCACTTAAATATTATTTAATTAAACATAGGATTAATTTACTGAATATTTATTAAATAGAAATATAATATCATGAAAGTTGTAACAGTGAAGATACATTATAATATTATAATACATAGGTGGGAGGCTAAACTTATGTAAAGGCCATCAAGGTCTTCTTGGAAAGTGACATTTAAGATTTGAGGCAGGGAGGAAGAATGAGAGTTAGGCAGGTCAAACGGATAGAGTGAGAGAAGTGTGTTATAGCAAGAAGAAACGGTTCTATATGAAAAAGCTCAAAGAGAGAGAGCACTTTTGAGAAACTGGAAGATACACAGAATTACACAAGGTTCTCTTCTCAAAAGCAGGTAGAGAAATGAGGCAGGGGTGATAGCAGTAATCAATTTTTGAAATGTCTGATAAACTGTATTAAGAAATTTACATTTTCCCAAAATGAAAGAAACTGTTGAATGGATTTGGGTTTGTCAATAACAAGATAGGATTTTTGTTTAAAAGTGAATTGCTCTGGGAGAGAGGGAAACAGAGAGAGAGAGAGAGAGAGAGAGAGTATAAGAGCTGTCATTTGCAACAACGTGGACAGAACTTGGAGAGCATTATGCATTAAGTGAGACAGAGTAGGACAAAAACTATATGATATCACTTATATGTGGAATCTAAGAAAAAGACTGAACTTGTAAAAACGGAGAGTGGAATGGTAGTTACCAGGGCTGGGATAATGGGAAGATGTTAAGCGTACAAATGTAGAACTACAGATAAATGAGACCTGGAGAGCTCATGTACCACAGAGTCCACAATACTGTATTATAAATATCACAGTTGCTAAGAGATTAGATTTTAAAAGTTCTCAGTACAGAAATCAAATATTATATGATAAAATATGCATGTTAGCTAATGCTGCTATTGAAATCATACTGCAATATATTAATGTGTCAAACTAATGCATTACACACTTCAAACTTACACAATGTTATGTCAATTATATCTCAATAAGATATAAAATAAAAAACATAAAGGTCTATTTATCAATCAAACAATAAATTGTTCTGGTTTTATGGTAAAGAAAATACCTTAGAAAAGAACGCGTGTAGATACATAAAACTAATCGACAGTTGTTTCTGATTCTGTATTGTGATGGTTATGGAATAAGATACAAGAGAAATTAAGAAGATTGAACCAGTAAAGTCTGATAAATGGTTAAATGTTATAAAACAAAAATAAATAGAAATAATGTGCCCTTCCTGCATTCACCAAATAAATCACTTGCACAAAAGTCATATTTTACCCTCAGCTTTCAAAGACCAAGGCATTTATAAAATATTCTTTGGTTGTACTTTTGGTTTTGTTATTTTTCACTGTATTCCATGAATGTTTTATATATCAAAGATATTAACCTTGACGTCAATGTCAACAGAGTTGCGGAGAAAAAATATTATATCCCTTAAACTATACTACACCAAGCTATGTTTAAGGTCAAGAGAATATATTCTTATATTTATATTTTCTTTAATACTTCATAAATGCAGTGTTTAGCAGTATTCATTTCATATTACTGTTTCTATCAGTTTCTAACTTGAAAATCATATTTATGCCTCTTACCATTCCACCTGATATCAGGTGGTTTTCTCTTTAGAGGGTTGTTTGTTTTAGTTTTAGGGATAGAGTGCCCTTTTGAATTGTGTTGAGAACATTAATAAATAAGATGTGAAATGTGAAAAAATATGTATGCTTTGTCAGATTTTTATTTGGGAAACTAGGTTGGATTTTTGTTTTCATGTAATGTGATGATTCTGGAGTGATAAGTAATAAGGGGGTTAGGACTGGGCTAAAATAGAGCATGAATGACAGTGATACTACACAGGTAGATGTCTAGAATGGGAAAAAAGATTGCATAGCTAGAGCTCTTAAATATGACAAAATTTACAGGTTTTACAAAGCCAGAAAAACCTTCAAAAGAGAAAGAGAATGAAGGAAAATGAAGAAATTAATTACTTGGTCATGGAAATCAACATTACATAATAAAATTCCTCATTTGAGGCAAGGTGGAGGCAACAATACTTTACACGGTGATATTATTTATGACAAAATATTTTAAAAAGCAGAAGAGGATTTCCAAGCAGAGTTGAAGGCATTGCTGAGTTATTGGGGATTCTGAATATAATGTGTAATCAAACTACATTGGTTTCTGTAGAAACATTTGAATAAAGTAGAATCACAAATGGACCAGCATAAGTAATGAAGTAATGAAGTTGACGAGTGGGAATATAGACTTCAAATATCACAACCCTGAGTTCAAATCCAAGAAGTGCTGCTTACTATAGTGTTTCCTTGAGCAAGTCACATGACTTCATTAAACCTCATTTTCCCATGAGTACCACATTACAGTAAATTCTGTGAGCATTACATTAAATCCTAATTCTAAAGTGATGAGCACTCGGTAAATCTTTGCTATTTTTATATGCTCTGAATAGAAGCCTGGGGTGCATGTTATTAAACTGTCTATGGTTTCACATTTCAAGAGCACCATTTACCAACCAGAATAAATCTAAAAAGAATTCCAGTTATTTAATCTCTATTATAAATCATCCTATAAAACTCACAGCACTACCTTTGAAAGTATTTCTTAATGCTTTATTTTCTCAATATTTTTTCATCCTCATTCTGCTTTTGGACATCTCATATGCTAAAACATCAAAATTATTTCTGACCGTCCTGATTGGCCCTGCAGTTTCTCTGTGACCTGTATATATTACCTGCTGCACTAGGAAGTAATGATTTCTTTCTTGCTAACTTTATAGTTCCGCTCCATTTATCCTTTCATTCTAGGACTCAGGCTGAGGAGCAGTCTCAAACTGGAACACATTGTTCTTTTGACAAAATTAAAGAGCAAGAGCACTAATGGAAACTTGAAAAGATAGCTAAGCCTTCTACTTGGAACTCATATTCACATTACATTGACCAAAACAAGATACTCAGCTAAATCTGAGAGTGAGGTGGGAAGAACTCTCCTCCCATCTGCTTATCAATCACATGGCAATGGGGAGAGGTGGATGGTGTTCTTATAGTGCATGAGAACTAAATAGTTGAGAACAGTTGCCTCATTTAGCAGAATAGGGAACAAAAGTTTAAAATAAAGTTCAATAGGTGTTCTAATTAGCATTCTCATTTAGTATTCAAACCATTTAATCTCAGGTAGGCAAATTAAAACTATTTTAAGGAGAAGGTATGTGCATTGAAAAGGAAGGACCTTGGGGGACACTCACATGTCAACAGATCTGGCTCCTGATACAATCATTACTACTAATATGAAAGCAACTGAGTAAGCAATGCGGGAACATGGGATATATTTTTTTTAATCAGAGAGTTGGAAATCTTCAGATTCAAAATAGAATGAAAAAAACTAACATAAGTGTGTCATTTCAATTTATCAACACAATGTTATTATGCCATATTGATTTTGGGGGAAAACTTTCAGGAGTCTTCATTTTGTTACATGATAATGGATGTTAATATTGATGGGAAAATAAGTACACCTTCATGTGGGAGGAATACTGTAGAGAAATTTTTCTGTTGGGACTTTATAGGAATATATAACCTTGAATTTACATGTACACATTGCAATATAGGAACACAATTACATTAACCATATATATACTTAAGCAATGTTCCAAGTCTAATAGAAAACCTGTTTAAGGTAATCCTCAAAGTTAGGTGACTAAAAACACTTATGCGACCCAATGTCAGTTCTTTTTTATGGCCTATCGCAATGCAATGCAGAGATTAGGGAACTAATCACACTTTAACATTAAAGATAGATTTTTAATTTAAGTTTTCATACATGTAGAGTTAACTTTAGAGTCTTCTGATTCATTTTTTATACCTGAAAAGTACTTGACAGAAATTCTTTTCCATTTTATGTCATTAAAAAACTAGGTCTTTCTTCTTAGGCATTAAGGAGATATTAAATAATTTTTGAGTTGATGATCAGGATTACTGTATTATACATAGCTCTACATTTCAGATATATTATAAAAGTTGAAACAAGATTTTCCTGGTATTTTTTGATAAATGCTTTATACAAGCCCATTTATTTATTTATTTTTCTTTATCCTTATTTCCAGTTGTTCAGGCTTCCTTTTACACCACAGCACAATGGGGAACTGTCTCATGGATTGGCAAAGAATGTACACTGATGAATTCCACTTGGCCACACATTATGCAAATCCACGCAGCCTGAAATATACCCGTAATTGTGTTATTGTTCCCTTTGACAAAGAAGTAAAACTAGTGGTGAATATTCGTTGATTTTCACCATAGTTAGCAAGGTCTTGGGATTCTTTTTTTAAAACCTTTTTTACTGTTTCTGATTTTAGATTTTCTTGGTCAACATGTGTTATATTTTAAATTTTATTCTATTTCATAGAATAACTAAGTAAATAGTTTTAATTTGTATTTGATTAAATTTTGCCTACTATTGTTTATATGGTATACAATTATATGTAATCTGTTGGAATTGGTGGTCCTTGAAGAACTAACTAAACATTGGCCATCTTTGTCCTCTATGTGGTAGAATTCATAAAGTATATATGTATTTATTTTTAAATTTTCATGCATGTGCTTTATTTGATAATTGTGACATTGAAGCAGGGGATTTTTATTAATGCTAAAAAGATTTTTTTTTAATTCTGCATATCTCAAATATTCTAGTGAAAAATCAATTTCTTGAAAGACCACAGTCATCCCCCAAAATTTTGAAAAAATCTGGTTTAAATAAAGTTAAACATGCTTGACCAGGTGGTTGCACAGTGGGTAGAGTACCATCCTGGGATGCTGAGGACTCAGGTTGGAAACCCTGAGGTGACTGTCTTGAGAATATACTCATCTGGCTTGAGCACAGACTCACCAGCCTGAGCGTGATTTTGCTGGCTTAAGTGTGGGATCATAGATATGACCCCATGGTTGCTGGCTTGAACCCAAGGTCGCTGGCTTAAGCAAGGGACCAATGGCTCAGCTAGAGCCCTCCGGTCAAGGCATTCTCATTCACACATGAGAATGCAATCATTGAACAACAAAGGTGCCACAACTATCAGTGGATGTTTCTCATCCCCCTTCCTGTCTGTCTGTCCCTGTCTGCCACCCCTTCTTTCTGTCTCAAATGTGTGCAAATAACAATAATAATAATAAAAGTTAAACATTTTACTTGTTGAAGAATTTTATATTTTATTTTATTGTTCACAGAATCTTTGGGACCCTGCAGGTTTATTGTTTTATAAAACACATTCAGATTAGTATAGCTTTCATTTCTTCTTTTAGTACTAACACTTTTACCTCTTGATTCCTTCTATAAATAAATTTTATTTCTATTTTTCAGGTTTCAGTAGAGATCTCAGTGCCTAGGGAGAGCAAAGAAAAAAATATACTATAAAATGAATCTTAGCCTAAAGTTTTTCTGTTTTTGTTTCTGAAGCATAACATTTCTATTTACAAGTTAATTTAGTTCATAAACTAGCTACGAATAATTAAGTAGTGGTAGGATTCAGCCATTTCACACCAATTTGGCAGAATTAATATCTAATTTTTTGTTGAGTTTGGAGAACCAGTTGTTAAAATGGCACTGGTAATCAGAGTTATCTCTAAGGTGGGCGCTTGGGCATCCGCCCAATGTGGAAATCACAAATTTACATTCCTTACTCTTCTTTAATGTTCATCTGAGCAACAGTGTATTCTATGTGCCCATAGTAATATTCTTTCAGTCTATAGGTGAAAAGATTGCAAGTGAGGACGCCAATCAAGAAACAATATTGAAATATCCTAAATAACAGTTTTATTTTTTTTGTCAAGTATTATTTAACATTTTTTCACTAATATTTTAAAAACTCTTTCTTATAACATAACCTAGTTTTGTGTACCTCTTTTATTGTTTTTATTTGAGTATTAAATGCTTGAAATAATAAACTACCTTTCAGTACATATTTTTTTTAAACTTTAAACAGTCATTAGGGCAGACGGGTTGTTATATTATTTAAATCCTACCATAGTAGTTAAGCCTATTTGTTTTTCTAGATAAAAAGCTGATTTTACTTCTAGGATGTTAGATAAGTGCTAAATAGTATGAAAATATTTAAAAGTCATGATGTCTAGACAATTCTTTATTCTTTTAAATTCTAGAACTGGATTATATAATTGATTAAAATTTTAATTTAGGGTTTATCATCAGTATCATGATCTTAAAAATGAATGGAAGCAATAGGTCAAAATTAAGAAGAAAAAAAAAGCCATCAGTTAACTCTTCACAACCTTAGATCCTCATTTCTTTCAACCTGGAAGATATTTCAGGATAATCTGTTTGAAATACCATCAATAAAGATGTGTCAAGGTATACTTTCTAAATGCTTTTAAAGACTAAAGGAAATGGGTACACATTTATGTTGTCTTCCTTAAGTTAAAAAAAAAAACTGGAAGAAGGAAGGAATACTGCTTTAGAATCAAATTTTTTATGAACCAGTGAAAAAAAAAAGTAATTTTATTTATGATTTGTTTTATTGTCAGGTTGTTCTTAAGAAAAAGTAATAATAGAAAGGTTATTTGTTTTTGAATGAATTGGAAATAGTGCAAATATTTAAAATTAATATATAGATTTTTTTTCTCATTTTGGTACTCTCTATATTTACAGTTGATATACTAATGACTTAGACCTGGATTTACAGCAGTTATATTTTTTCCATAAATAACCACAAAGTATTTAAAGCTAAGAGTAGTTCTACATAAAATTTAATAAACAACTTTTAATTTAGTTTACTTTTGAGGATTTTCTACACATTAAAAAAATAATTATTTAGAAATCTATAAAATAATTTTCAGATTTGCTTCTGTTATATGATGAGGGAAATAGTCCTATCAAATGAAGCAAACTTATTAGATTTATCTTAATGATTGCATATTAAATTTTTAATTTTTACAGACAACAAAACAAAGCATAATCCATTTGTTTCTAGTAGGGTGTATTATTTATTGTATGAGATATATAATGTGTGTATGTGATAAATTTACCAACCTTAGAACAGGCTTATTTCAATTATTTCATTGATTTGAGAGAGAACAAGAGAGAGAAAATGAGGGAAAATGAAAGAGAGAGAGGCATCAACTCCTTGTTCCACTTGTTGTTTTATTTATTATTTATTTTATTTAGTTGTGCAATCATTGGTTGCTTCTCATATATGCTCTGATCAGGGATCAAACTTGATACCTCGGTGCTTCAGAACGATGCTCTAGTCCACTGAATCACCAGGCCTGGGAACTGGCTTATTTCAAAGGGTTTGGTAACTTGGTATCAAACCCTTTGAAATAAGGGTTTAATATTTTTCTCTTATTTTGATGCTGTGAATATTGTTTGAATAAATCTGGCTAATTGGAACTTTATATGTGCTTTGTCTTAGAAAATCTATCAGCTCTCATAAACACTTAATTTCCTTATCTACAAAAATGATAGAGAGACACGGCTAGAAGCTTACTGTAAAATATTTCAGAAACCAAACAAAGGCTGATGAACCAAAGAATGGGATTTCTTAGTCAGCACAAAGTGAAAGAAACAGAGCACTGCCAGGACCATCATGTATGAACTGGATAGCTTTATGCATGGTGTGTCATACACTAAAACATTAGGTTCAATTATTGACTCTTAACATTTTGAAGGGGAAAAATGCTAAATCTCAAATAAATTAGATAAATTTCCAAAACTCATGCCTAGTTATCATTGATAGGAATTCAAATCTAGTCCTTCTAAACACCAATCTTCTGCTCAGTATAATACAACAAAAGTCTCTACTCTTGTCTCCACTTTTTACCCTAGTAGTTTGAGATATTCACTTGTTATTAAAGAGTATCTCTAGAATGCCTGAGGCTTATTTTGAGAATCTTATTATTTTAAACAATCTAGCTTGGGTGCATCTTAAACTCAAACTTTTTATTAGGTTTAGAGGACTTCTGACATTTATTTTGTATCAAATTCTTAGCAAAAAATGAGCCCCCTCTCTTGCATGATGTAATATTACAGAAATTTTCTGACCAGACAGGCTACATAGAGACTGTTGGGCAAATGAGTTTGTAAAATTTGCATTTTCTGAGTTGCTCACTTTTATTGTTGAAAATGGCTGCCCAGATATGTGATCTGTGAAACTGCTAATTACCTTCCTTGCTTGGGAAGGACCATTGTTATGCTAATGTTGCTGGAGCAGGGGTTTTGCAACAAAAAAGTTTTAAGAAGGAGGAGAAGGAGGAGAAGAAGGAGGCTATGTTTTTGCAGAGAAGGAAGCCAAGATGGCAGGGTACTGAAGGAGAAGCCAGTTTGTGCAGAGAGTAGAAGGGAGAAGTGTGTAGATGGGAAACAGAGAGGTGAGAGCTCTTGTGAGCTCTGCTGAGACTGGTGGGGGCCTTTGATTCTAGGAAAAACTGGAAAAGATTCTCCTGGTTGTGGAACCAGAGAACATGGGAGTGGGTTTTGGTGCTCCATATGTTTGTTTTTACTCGCCGGCTGGTTGCAAGGCTAGAATAAAGGCCCACCAGTTTTCGGCTCTGCAGTTTTTTTACCATCTGACCAAATCTAATGGGAACCTGCACCTGCCTGGGAGCTGTGGTGGCCATGACTACTGGCCTTACAAAGACAAAGAAAAAATATTATAGATACACTAAAAACGCCAGTATGTTCAATCAGAGATTCCAGTCCACCTGTATTCAAGACATTAGGCTGCTTGCTTTTCAGAGAACAGGGGTATTTTTACATACACTTGAAAAACAATTTGCATGCCAACCATATCTAGAGAAAATACTAGATGCATTTCAAACATTGGTTTCAAAATAGAATTTTATTGTATTTTTAAAAAGAAAAAGTCAATTTCTCCTAACTTAAAAGAAAAAGCTAAACCTATGTAAAAGAGTGAAAAAACACATTTTATTCTCTACCATCCTAGGTTCTCTGGTGGGGGACCTGCAAATTTGACTGACAAAAAGACAGATTAACCACAGAAAAACAGAGTTTGTTAACACATGCAGGAGAAAAACAATGATGAATATCTCAAAGAGATGCTTGGATTTTGGGTTTATACATCGTTTTAGGAGAAAATAATGCAATCTGTAGAAAAGTAAAAAAAAACTCCAAAAACAAAAAACTGAAGAGAAAGGATTTAGATTTTCAGAGGTGGCCAACTGGAAAGGTAAATATCGAGAAGAAAATTAATGGTAGGTAAGAGATGTGTTAGTGTACACTACTTGGTTATGTATATTCCTCTCAGTATAACCTTTGGGTTGGTAAGTGTTCTGCTTTTAGGTAAATTAAAGATAAAGAGGTGAGGTCAGAGACCTCACTGTGGTGTCAGCTGTTCTTAATTGTCTTCAGTTCAAAATAATCCTTATGCTAAAGGCCAAAGTGGCATATTTTAAGGTGGCATATTCTGATTTCTTACATCTATATCTTTACAAGAAATAGGACTTTGCTAATTGTTAGACCATTTATATAATTAGTAGTTCACAAAACGAAGTAAAAATAATCATTGAGTCTATTTCTTAACTCTTGATTAAGCTTGCTAGCTATCTTTAGAAAGAAATCCAGTGGTGTCACATGAGAAAGGCTTTATATTTGCAAACATCTTTCTTCTCATATAGAATATATACAATTTATTATTATTTCTTTCAGTATAGTAGTCTAGAGAAGAGAAGTAAATAAAATACTAATATTTTAATGATAAAGTCACATGATCATCACTATATAATGACAGTAAAGTAGAATGCAAAATTACTCATGGCTATTATTTAACCACGTATCAGTAGACTATGAACACAAACATGGATTAGTGAATTTTGCTGTTGTTAGGAAGAAATATTAATGCTTGTGAAGTACTTAGGGTAGGTAGCATTTGATATATAGACAGTGTTTAATAAATACAAGCTCTTGTTAGGAAAGTATAGAACAGTTTTAATATAAAGCTTTGCTCAGACCTTTGGATGTGCAGTGTATACGTGAAAATGACACCCATGTGAAAGTGTGAGTTTTATAAAAATAAGTCAGTGTCTTGCTCATTTAGAATTCACTTTAAGCATTTACCAACTGAAATGTGTAGCTCACATCAAATGAATTACAATGTTTTAGTGTAAGGTTGTTTGCAGCCTATATCTTTAATCTACTGTGCTATAGAATTCTGAATGACTTGTTAACTATATTACTTGATATCTCCTGAACCTGCTCTGTCCTTTGTCCTCTGTGCTAGCTCTATTATTTGGGGAATATTCTTTTCACATATTTATTTTTGCAAAGATTAAATGTATCAACTGCTAGCTAAAAATGTATTAAAGTGAGATTTCAAAAAAGGAGGTTACAACTTTATATTATATATTGATGACTAAACTCCCTTGAGAACATAGAATTTTAACAAGTGTAATATTACCATTTACATCATAATGCTTAACAATACTTAATATCTTTTAGTTTATTTTCAGCAAATTTCTATGAAAGATATGCATATGCTAATATGTTATTTTACAAGTTAAAGAATCACATGCCCTGGCAAGTTTTCTCAGTGGATAGAGTGTTGGCCCAGCATATAGATAGATGTCCAGGGTTCGGTCCAGCGACCACCTGCTTCTCTCCCCCTCCCACTCTCCTTTTCTCCCTCTTTCATTCTTACAGTCAGTGGCTGGATTAGTCTGGGCCTCAGTCTCAGCTGCTAAAAAAAGCTAGGTTGATTTGAGCGTGGGACCCAGACAGAGGTTGATGGGTAGATCTAGGTTGGGACGCATGTGGAAGTCTGTCTCACTATTTCCCCTTCTTTCACTTAAAAAAAAAAGAATCACAGGTAAGGCTAAAATAAAATTCTAAGAATAGTGAGGAGAACTGGTTAATTATCTAGGTAATGTTAAAAATTCTAAATACTCTTAAGAATCATGAAAAGTTTTTTAAATCACTGAAAACTGTAAAAAATTCTAATTATAAACAGTGTTGACAATCACCAAACTATTTTAAACCTTTCAGTTTATGGACATGGCAAACCAACTCCAGACAGTACTTTTCTAGGACCATATGACCAGGCCTCATTTAGAGACAGAACTGGAAAGTAGGGTTCCTGATTCTCTCTCCAGAGTTCGTTCCACTAACCAACAACTAGATTTCATCCTCATAGCAAACACGTACATAATGTTTAATCTATTCCAGGCAATTATCTAAGTGTTTTATATGCATCAACTCATTTAATCCTCATTTAATCCCTGGGAAGAATGTACATATAATTTTCTTATTTCTCATTTTACAGAGACTAATGAGGACGAGAGTAATTAAATTAAACTTCCTAAGGTTATTTGGCTAATAATATATGGCACAGTCATGACTTATATCTAAATCATCTGACTCCAGAGTATTTTCTCTTAACTATCATCCCTTAATAACTCCATAATTTAATAATGCATATTTAATATAAATTGTTTTATTATCATAGAAAATTTCACATAATAACTCATAATTTTTGAAGGGATAGAATTTAACCTAAGATTTTTACCTTTATTCTATAAATTCCATAAAACACTGTTGACAAAAATTTTTAAACAAGTTACTTACTATTATTATTATAGGTATAATATAGATTTTAATCATCAAAATTATGATTTAAAATATTTTATATTTACATTTGCTGATTTAAAATGTTAGTATTTGTATGTTTGCCATTTATTTTTGCAACTACTTTTATTATTTATGTATTTATCTATATTTTTCTATTCATTCTGTGGCATAACTTTTTTTAATTTATGATTTTAATTTGTGTTTACATAGATTCAGGTGTCCCACTGAATATATCTCCCCCCACCCCTTATTCCACCTTGGCCCCCCATGCCCCCTCCCCTCAATGCCTTCCTCCTTCCCATCAAGATTTGATGTCTTGTTCTCTATAATGCTGTGTTATGTATATATAATTTCATTAATCTCTTTTCCTTCTCTGATCCCATCCTCTCTTCTACTTTCCTTCTGACTGCTTTCTGTCTGGTCTCTTTGATCCCGCCTCTGCCTCTGTTCTGTTGCTCAGTTCACATTGTTTATTGGATTCCTCAAATGAATGAGGTCATATGATATTTTTCTTTCTCAGCCTGGCTTATTTCACTTAGCATAATAGTTACCAGGTCCGTCCATGTTGTTGCGAAAGGTAAGATCTCCTTCTTCCTCACAGCCGTGTAGTATTCCACTGTGTATATGTACCAAAGCTTTTTAATTCACTCGTCCGCTGAAGGAAAACTTGGGAAGTTTCCATATCTTGGCTACTGTAAACAATGCTTCAATAAACATGGGGGTACGTTTATTTTTTTGAATCAGTGATTTGGTATTCATAGGAGATATTCCTAAAAGTGGAATAGCTGGGTCAAAGAGCAGTTCCATTTTTAATTTTTTGAGGAATCTCCATACTGTTTTCCACAGTGGCTGCACCAGTCTGCATTCCCACCAGCAGTGCAGGAGGGTTCTCTTTTCTATGCACTCTCTACAGCACTTATTATGTGTTGTTTTGTTAATAAGTGACATTCTGACAGGTATGAGATGGTATCTTATTGTGGTTTTAATTTGCATTTCTCTAATGATTAGTGATGTTGAACATTTTTTTATATGCCTATTGGTCATCTGTATGTCCTCTTGGGAGAAGTGTCTATTCATTTCTTTTGCCCATTTTTTGATTGGATTGTCTTTCTGGTGTTGAGTTTTACAAGATCTTTATAAATTTTGATTATTAACCCCTTATCAGATGTATTGGCGAATATATTCTCCTATTGTGTGGGTTGTCTTTTTATTTTGTTAGTGGTGTCTTTTGCATGCAAAAGCTTTTTAGTTTCATATAGTCCCATTTGTTCATCTTGTTCTTTATTTCACTTGCCCATGGAGATAAATCAACAAAAATATTGCTACAAGAGTTATCGGAGACTAGACTGCCTATGTCTTCTTCCAAGATGTTTATGGTTTCACAACTTACATTTAAGTCTTTATCCATTTTGAGTTTACATTTTTGAATGTAAGTTGATGATCCAGTTTTATTTTTTTTTGCAAGTACCTGTCCAATATTCCCAACACCATTTGTTAAAGAAACTGTCTTTACTCCATTGTATGCTCATACCTCCTTTGTCAAAAACCAATTGTCCATAAAGGTGTGGGCTTATTTCTGGGTTCTCTGTTCTGTTCCATTGATCTGTATGCCTGTTCTTATGCCAGTACCATGCTGTTTTGAGTACGATGGACTTGTAGAATAACTTAAAATCAGAAAGTGTGATACCACCCACTTTATTCTTTTTTTTATTCAGGATTGCTGAGGCTATTTGTGTTCTTTTTTGGTTCCATATAATTTTTTGGAATATTTGTTCTATATCTTTGAAGTATATCTTTGGTATTTTAATAGGAACTGCATTGAATTTATAGATTGCTTTGGGTAATATAGACATTTTAAGGATGTTTATTCTTCCTTTCCATGAACATGGTATATGCTTTCACTTACTTGTATCTTCCTTGATTTTCTTTATCAATGTTTTATAATTTTCCAAATACAAGTCTTTAACCTCTTTGGTTAAAATTACTCCTAGGTACTTTATATTTTTTCTTGCAATAGTGAAGGGGATTGTTTTTTTAATTTCTCTTTTAGACAGTTCATTGTTGATGTATAAAAATGCCACTGATATCTGGGTATTAATTTTATATCCTGCCACCTTGCTGAATTAATTTATCAGGTCTGTAGCATGCACCGGGTACAATAACAGACGTCAGAGACTTTCAGGAATATAGATGTTTCTTTATTGGCCAGTTTAACCTGCGCAGGGGCGAATTCCCAGGTGTCTGGAGACACCTTACTCACAAGGAGCTACAAACGGAAATCACGCCTGGCGCTTACAGCTAGTTCCTTATATATCCTAAGTAAGCAAGCATAAAACAGAAGCAGATGTGGCGGTTACCTATTCGCTAAGGGGGCTGCACGTAGCATAGCAACAGGGGCTGGGTCTAGCTCATTGGCGAATTTCAAACATAAACTTCTGATAAGGGTCTTTAACCAATGGAATGCAAACGTTTGTCTTTCTTTGTTCTCAGCCTCACAGGGTCCCTATCTGCCTCTGCTTCTTGAATGACCTTGGGCATAGTATTCCTAACAGAACAGGAGCAGGACCTGCCTGTAACCCTTAAGTTCCCTGTTCCATCAGTGCCCTGCCTATATCCTATTATTTTAGATATTCTGATCTTCTCTTAGTCCTTACAAGGTCCAGTAGTTTTTTCACTGAGACTATAGGGTTTTCAATGTACGGTATCATATCATCAACAAATAATGATAGTTTTACTTCTTCTTTTTCAATTTGGATGCCTTTTATTCCTCTTTCTTGTCTGATTGCTGTGGCTAAGACTTCCAGAGCTATGTTGAATAAGAGTGGTAAAAGGGGGCACCCTGCCTTGTTCCTGATCTTAAAGGAATTTCTTTTAATTTTTACCCATTTATTATGATGTTGGCTGTGGGTTTGTCATTGATGGCCTTTATGATGTTGAGATATGAGCTCTGTATCACACTTTGCTTAGAGTTTTGATCATAAATGGGTGCTTGATTTTATCAAATGCTTTTTCTACATCTATTGATATTATTGTGTGATTTTTATCATTTCTTTTGCTTATGTGTTGAATCACATTGATTGATTTGTGGATATTGTACCAGCATTGTCTCCCTAGAATAAATCTCACTTGATCAGGATGTATGATTTTTTTCATGTATTGCTGGATCTGGTTTGCTAATATATATGTATTTTTTTATGAGAAGGATAAAACCTATTTTTTTTTGTATTTTTCTGAAGCTGGAAACAGGGAGAGACAGTCAGACAGACTCCCGTATGCACCTGACCAGGATCCACCCAGCACGCCCACCAGGGGCAACGCTCTGCCCACCAGGGGTCAATGCTCTGCCCCTCTGGGGCATCGCTCTGTTGCGACCAGAGCCACTCTAGCACCTGGGGCAGAGGCCAAGGAGCCATCCCCAGTGCCTGGGCCTTCTTTGCTCCAACAGAGCCTCGGCTGCTGGAGGGGAAGAGAGAGACAGAGAGGAAGGAGAGGGGGAGTGGTAGAGAAGCAAATGGGTGCTTCTCCTGTGTGCCCTGGCTGGGAATCGAACCCGGGACTTCTGCATGCCAGGCCGACGCTCTACCACTGAGCCAACCGGCCAGGGCCTGGTTTGCTAATATTTTGCTGAGAATTTTAGCATCTAAGTTCATCAGGGATATTAGCCTATACCTTTTTTTCTTTGTAGTGTCTGCCTAGATTTAAAATCAGTATTATGCTTGCCTCATAAAAGGAGTTTGGAAATCTTCCCTCCCCTTGAATATTTTGAAATAGCTTGAGAAAGATAGGAGTTAGTGCTTTGAATATTTGGTAAAATTCACCTGTGATGCCATCTGGTCCAAGACTTTTGTTTGTTGGGAGTTTTTTGATAACTATTTCAATCTCATTTGATGAAATCAATCTGTTTAGGTTTTCCGGTTCTTCTATATTGACTTTTGGAAGATTATAGGTTTTGAGAAATTTTTTCCATTTCACCTAGGTTGTCTAATTATATGGCATACAGTTCTTCATAATATTTTCTTAGAATCTTTTGTATTTCTGCTGTGTCAGTTGTTACTTTTCCTCTCCCATTTCTAATGTCATTTATTTGAGTCCTCTCTCTTTTTTTCTTTGTGAGTCTGGTTAAACTGGTCATCAATTTTGTTTACCTTTTCAATGAACCAGCTCTTGGTATCATTGATCCTTTGTATTGTTTTTTAGACTCTATGTTATTTTATATCTTCTCTGATCCTTATTATTTCCTTCCTTCTACTTCCTCCAGGTTTTACTTGCTGTTCTTTTTCTAGTTCTTTTTGATGCAGAGTTAAATTGTTTGAGCTTTTTCTAGCTTCTTAATAAAGTATACCTGTAGTGCTATGAACTTCCCTCTCAGAACTGCTTTTGCTGTGTCCCATAAATTTTGATTTTTTAATGTTCATTTTCATTTGCTTCAAGAAAGTTTTTTTATTTCTTCCTTGATCTCATTGTTATCCCATTCATTATTTAATAACATGCTATTTAGTTTCCAAGTATTTGAGTGTTTTTCAGCTTTTCTTTTGTAGTTGACTTCTAGTTTCATGCCATTGTGATCCAAGAATATGCTTGAGATTATTTCAATCTTCTTAAATTTGTTGAGACTTGTTTTGTGTCCTAGCATGTAGTCTATCCTAGAGAATGTACCATGAGCACTTGAAAAGAATGTATATTCTGCTGCTTTAGGGTGAAAGGTTCTAAAGATATCTATTAAATCCAATTGATCTAGTGTGTCATTTAAGTCTGCTGTTTCTTTGTTAATTTTTTTTTTCTTGAGGATCTATCCAGTGATGTTAGTGGGGTATTGAAATCCCCTATTATTATAGTATTGCTGTTGATCTTGTTCTTTCTGCCCATCAAAATCTGCTTTATATACTTAGGTGATCCTATTTTAGGTACATAGATATTTATAATGGTTATATCTTACTATTGGATTGCTCCCTTTGTCATTATGTAGTGACCTTTTTTATCGCTTACTAAAGCCTTTGTTATAAAGCCTATTTTGTCTGATATAAGTATTGCTACTCTAGTTTTTTTTAAATTTTTATTTGCATGAAATATTTTTTCCATCCCTTTACTTTTAGTCTATGTTTATCTTTTGTTTAGAGGTGTGTCTCTTGTAGACAGCAGATGTACAAGTCCTATTTTCTTATCCACACAGCTTCCCTATGTCTTTTGATTGGAGCATTTAAACCATTTACATTTAAGGTTATTATTAATATGTAGTTGTTTATTGCCATTTTATATATTAAATCTACATTCCTCTTTTACTAGATTTTGCCCCTTTTATTCTGTTTACAGCAGGCTCCTTAACATTTCTTTTAGCATTGGTTGGGTTGTAATGTTTTCCTTGAGTTGTTTTTGTTTTTTGTCTGGGAATCTTTTTATTTCTCCTTCAATTTTAAATGATAGCCTTGCTGGATAGAGAAGTCTTGGTTGTAGGCTCTTGTTTTGCATTACTTTGAATATTTCTTCCTATTCCCTTATGGCCACTAATGTTTCTGTTGAGAAGTCAGATGTCTACCTTATGAGGCTTTACTGTTGGTAATACACTGCTTTTCTCTTACAGCTTTTGGCATTCTTTCTTTATTTTTTAATTTTTGTATTTTATTTATGATGTGTCTTTGTGTTGGCCATTTTGGGTTCATTCTTAATAGAACTCTCTGAGTTCTTGAACTTGTGTGACTTTTTCCTTCATCATTTTAGGGAAGTTTTCATCTTTGATTTTTTTTTTTCAATTAGATTCTCTATCCCTTGTTCTCTCTCTTCACCTTCAGGAACCCCTATACTGCAGATGTTATTTCTCTTCATGTTGTTGCAGAGCTCTCTTAGAGTTTTCTTAGACTTTTTGAGCCTGTTTTCTCTATGCTCTCTGCTTCTGTGCTTTTGTTTATCTTATCTTCTAACTCGCTGATTTGATCCTTAGCTTCATCCATCCTTCTTTTAATTCCTTCCAGTGTGGTCTTCATTTCTGATATTGTATTTTCATTTTGACTGGTTCTTTTTTATTATTTCAATGTCCTTTTTGATACTTGCTATCTCTTTATTTAGGTGCTCGTTATGTCCATCCATTGTTGCTCTAAGATGTTTGAGCATCTTAACAATCATTATTTTAAACTCTGCATCTGGTAATTTGGTTATTTCCATCTCATTCAAACCTTTTTCTGGGATTTCTCTTGATTTATTTGGGTTGCAATTCTCTGTCTTCCTCTTTTGTCTGTGTATATGAAGATTATGGCCACAGGAGTCTGATGTGTATGGCCTCTGTGTTCCCTAGGTGTGGTGTGTCTGCAGGCCTGCTACCCCCTCTGCCACCTTCTCAGGTATTTGGGCACAGGTATTGCCGGCATCGTGCTGCTGCAGTGGTTGCTGCAGTTTTCTCCTTGTCTCCACAGGGGAACTCGCAACTTACTTTTAGTAGTAATTCTATTCTATTATTTCTTTGCCAATTTCTATACATCATCTGTTCATAAAAATTGTGAATTCAGACAATTGTTTATATTAAAATGGAACTTATAATGTGATTTTAAAGAGTAAATGATAAAAAATTTCTTATATATTTACTGAAGTATCAATAAAATTGTTTAAATCAAGACAGTGTTTTGTCTACTCTATATGATGAGTTTAATGCTAGTGAAGATTAAGACAGGCAAGAAAGACAAATATCATGTGATTTCACTTATATGTGGAATATAATATACAAAGTGAACTGAGAAACAGAATAAAGGTGGAAGTGGTGTCACAGGAACCAGTGGGACAGTTGTCAGATGAAGGGGAATGAGGGGACAGGATTAGAGAAGGAGAAGGGATTAGTGAAATTATATATACATAACACAGAGATACTGATAACAGGACAGCAAATCCCAGAGGGAAAGCAGAGGGAGTTAGGGACAGGAGGCCAATAGGGGTGTAAATAGGGATATAGCAGTCAGGCATGAGGGAGTTATATTCTGTGGGACACTTGAATCCATGTTAAAACAATAAATTAAAATTAATTAAAAAGAAATATCGCCTGACCTATGGTGGCTCAGTGGATAAAGCGTCGACCTGGAACGCTGAGGTTGCCGGTTCGAAACCCTGGGCTTGCCCAGTCAAGGCATATATGGGAGTTGATGCTTCCTGCTCCTCCCCCCTTTCTCCCCCCTTCTCTAAAATGAATAAATAAAATCTAAAAACAACAACAACAACAACAACAAAAAAACCCTAATTTTCTGCCTGACCTGTGGTGGCGCAGTGGATAAAGCGTCAACCTAGAAACACTGAGGTTGCCGGTTCAAAACCCTGGGCTTGCCTGGTCAAGGCACATATGGGAGTTGATGCTTCCTGCTCCTCCCCCTTCTCTCTCTCTCTCTCTCTCTCAATCTCTCTCTCTCTCTATCTATCTCCCCCCTCCTCTCTAAAATGAATAAATAAATAAAAATTTAAAAAAAAAAAAAAGAAAAAAGAAATATCAAGAGCCCAAAGTCACTCTATGAAGATAATTTTGTAAAATATCATGCCTAAAAAAAGTTAATATTTGTGAATTTTTCAAATTTTGCAAATAACAAATGAGGTAGTGAATATTCATCTCATTAATTGATAAGCACTTTCACAGTATATATTTCTTTGGGTGGATAAAGTTATTTTTTCTCACCCTTATTGTTAAAGATGGCCGCTGCCCTCACATGGTACAGCTAGTTGTCCTTCTTGCTTGGAATGGGCATGGTTATGCTAATGTGTGTTGGTGGAGGGCTTTTGTGCCAAAGGGTTTTAAAAGGAGGATCTAGGAGACCATTTTTGGGAGAGTGACCACATTCTTGTAGGGATGAAGAGGCCATGGAGGCAGGGCAGTGAGGCCACATGGAGGAGACAGCCAAAATGGCAGAATGGTAAAGGAAAAGCCAGTTTGGTCAGGAGAAGAACATGGGAAACAGAGGTGAATAAGACTGGTGAGGTGGAAGCCTTTGATTCTAGAAAAACTCAGATGTGTCAGTAGTTTTGGGAGCCCTGAATGGAAAGGAAAGTGTTTTTCCCCTTGTATGTATTTACTCACTTGCTGGGTGTAAACAAGGTTTAAAGGAAAATGTCCCATCAGTTTTTGGCTCTGTTGATTATTACCATTTGTCCAAATCAAATGTGAACCTGCTTTGGCCAAGCAGCTGTGATGGTACCATGAATACTGGCCCTACAGCCATATTAAAAGGGACAGAATTCAGATTATCTTTAATGGTACATATTCACCTTGTAACATAAAGGTGCAGAAATATCAGAGTTATACATAAACAGAAAGTAGGTGTTTTACAATGGAAAATTTAAATACACAACTAATATATTATTCCATAAACTCTAGGCATCATTTATTACTACTGGTATATTTCAACTTAAGGATATTAATAGCAATGGCCTTTAAAAATATTCTTCCTTGTATATTCTAGAATGCATAATATATTTATATATACCCTGGATTATTAAGCTATCTATCTGTGAATGAAATGTATTCATTATTTTTACAGTAAAGTTAATAAAAAATTTTCAGTCTCTGTTCTAACATTATTGATATTTAATTGTCAGGTTATTAAGATTTTAATGACTATTTTTGGGATTTAACCTACTGTCCTCTTATCAATGGTCATGGCAATTATCCCGAGTAAAAAAAGTAAAAAACAAAACAAAACAAAAACATTGACCAAATGTCAGTTCTAATTGTAGAGCTGTGCATCTTCATTGTAATTTTTTCAATTTATCATGAAGATGAAATGAATTTCAAAATATTTTTATTTTTTTTATTTTTATTTATTTATTTATTCATTTTTAGAGAGGAGAGGGAGAGACAGAGAGAGGAGAGACAGAGAGAGAGAAGGGGGGGAGGAGCTGGAAGCATCAACTCCCATATATGCCTTGACCAGGCAAGCCCAGGGTTTTGAACCGGCGACCTCAGCATTTCCAGGTCGATGCTTTATTCACTGCGCCACCACAGGTCAGGCAATATTTTTATTTTTGACTAAACTTGTTATGCTAATTATAAGGCAAATTGGTGCCTTTGAGTTTAAAGCAATTTGACAATTCAGTAGCACTGAAACAAGCAAAAAAATACATAGAATATAAAAGTCAATCTGTAAAGGCTTTATGAATATGGTCATTGAAAATTATTTGTTAAATCTGTCTTATGCATAGAACCAGTCAGAAACTTAATGACTAAAGATATTTGTAAATAATAAAGCAAGATTATTACTCAGGTAATATTATTTGAGTAAAATCAATGATTTTTAGGAGTCTATTTTTAGATTTTATTTTTCTAAATTTGACGTACTTGGTAATTTGAGTAAGTTTATTAGATAAGTGGCCCGTATATATTAATTTAAAAATTACATATGTGTTACATATATATGAAGAAAATGTATAAATCAGAATAATTTTGTACAAATATATTTATTTTAATTTTAGCAGCTAAAAATAATATGAAATTATGAGTAGACAAATTCATAGTAGTTTCTTTAAATTTAATTCTTTAAGTGAGAAAATCTGGTGACATGAGTATACTATTACAGTTAAGAAAACAGAAAGAGGCCCTGGCCGGTTGGCTCAGCGGTAGAGCGTCGGCCTGGCGTGCAGGGGACCCGGGTTCGATTCCTGGCCAGGGCACACAGGAGAAGTGCCCATTTGCTTCTCCACCCCCCCTCCTTCCTCTCTGTCTCTCTCTTCCCCTCCCGCAGCCAAGGCTCCATTGGAGCAAAGATGGCCCGGGCGCTGGGGATGGCTCCTTGGCCTCTGCCCCAGGCGCTAGAGTGGCTCTGGTCGCGGCAGAGCGACGCCCCGGAGGGCGTTTCCAGCTTCAGAAAAATACAAAAAAAAAAAAAAAAAAAAGAAAGAGTTGTGACAATCACTTGAAGAAGTAACATGTTAAAGTGCTTTATAAACTTTAAGCAATAAAACCCATAGTTTTGACAGAGATCATTTTATTTTCAGGCTTCACTCTACTGCATTGTTCTAATGTGCTGATAAAAAAGAAGGCAACTTGGAAATAAAAATTTTAATATTAACAAATTTCTTCCACTTGTGTATTTGTTCAGCTGAATTAGTATTCTATAAATCTCTTCTGAATTGATAGAAGATCTCATGTCATGTTGGTGTTTAATATTTTTAACAACACCCTTTGCATTAGGTACATCATGGGAACATTCCAAACTTCATCACAATACAATTAATTTGAATTACTTATGTTTAATACTAATTATGCAACAAATTTTTACTGTCATAAAATTAATTGAAATAGAAAGGTTTGCAATTTCAAAATATTTGAGACTCAGTGGTCTTTATTAGAATTCTTTCATAATCTGTATACATTTTATTTAACTTTATTGTCTTATTGCATTAAGAAGAACTTCTACTTTGATGTTGAAAAGAGGTGGTGATGGAATCTAGTTGCCTAATTCTTCATCTTACTGGTAAAGTTTTTAATTTTTCACCATTAAGTATCATGTTAATTGTGGGTTTTATTGTAGCTAATCTTTATCAAGCTGAATATGCTGCCCTGTATTCCTAATTTACTGAGAGAATTTTTTTTTTTTTTATTATAGATTGGTGCTGTATTTGGTCAAATGTTTTTTCTGTGCCTATTAATGTTATTGTAATTTTCTTTTTTTATTCTGTTATAATAGATTACATCAATTTAGTAGCAAATGTTGAACCATGTTTTAAATCCTTCCCAAATAGGTATAGAGATTCAAAGAAATTTCATATTACCATATTTTTGGAGTTGATAAACTTATTTGATATTTATATGGAAATACAAAATGGGAAGAGTTTTTCTTCCAGGTATCAAGAAAAATAGACAAAAAGGAATAGAATGTAACCAATCAGACTCAAAATCAAGTAAACACAAAATTTATTAAAATGGTAGAACTATGAAGTAACAAAACAAAGATAATCTTTTGAATAAAAAATACTGGGACAATACAAAGACTATTTAATATTCCTTAGAACTTTTTTTTTGTAAGAGCGAGAGGGACAGACAGGGACAGACAAATAGAAAGACATAGAGATGAAAAGCATCAACTCATAATTGTGGCACCTTTGTTGTTCATTGATCACTTTCTTATATGTGTCTTGACCAGGGGTCTCCAACTGAGCCAGTGACTGCTTGCTCAAGCCAGCAACCTTCAGTTCAAGCAAATGACCATGAGGTCATATCTATTATCCCACACTCAAGCCGGCAACACCACTCTCAAGCTGGTGAGCCCACACTCAAGGCAGCAACCTCAGGATTTTGAACCTGGGTACCCAGTGTCTGGGCTGATACTCTATCCACTGTGCCACTGCCTGGTCAAGCAGAACACTTTTTTAAAAAATCCAGACGTCTTATATATTTTGAAGTTATACATATATATAATTTCTTATATGTTATATATGATTTATATATTTAAGACATTTTAAACAAAACAAAATATACTAAATATCAAGAAAATATTGATACATAATAAACAATTTCATATATCAATATATATCATAAAGCAACAATGAAAAAGCAAGCAAATATATTTGTAATATATATAATAGTCAATGAACCTTTATACAGAATCAATAAAGCATCCAGCCCTAGCCGGTTGGCTCAGCGGTAGAGCGTCGACCTGGCATGCGGGGGACCCTGGTTCGATTCCCGGCCAGGGCACATAGGAGAAGCGCCCATTTGCTTCTCCATCCCCCCCTTCTTCTCTGTCTCTCTCTTCCCCTCCCGCAGCCAAGGCTCCATTGGAGCAAAGATGGCCCGGGCGCTGGGGATGGCTCCTTGGCCTCTGCCTCAGGCGCTAGAGTGGCTCTGGTTGCAGCAGAGCGACGCCCCCTGGTGGGCAGAGCGTCGCCCCTGATGGGCGTGCCGGGTGGATCCCGGTGGGGCCCATGCGTGAGTCTGTCTGACTGTCTCTCCGGGTTTCCAGCTTCAGAAAAATATAAAAAAAAAAAAAAAAATAAAATAAATAAAATAAATAAAGCATCCACTGGTTATTATGTATATATATATAGTCAACCCAACAGAAAAAAGTGCAAAACACTTGAATAAGTGCTGAGGAAAAGACAGATATATATATAAAAAAAAAAAGACAGATATACAAAACTACGTACTACATAATTTCTTTTACAAAGCTTTCAAATAAACAAAAGCAAGCTACATTTCATAAGAATGCATGTTTAGATGATTAAAGAAAGTAATTACCAAAAAAGCCTACTATGCTTAACTCCCTTAGGTGGGGACAGTGTTGAAATATGTCAGGGTCTGTGGGTAAAATCTGGAATTCGGACAATATTTGTATTTTAACCCAGGAGATTGTTACATGTTCATTTGCTTTAACATAATTGGTTAACCTGCACATTTTTTTAAAAAATGTTCTTTTCTGTATTCCTGTTCACTGACACAATGACAGTGTTAAGTAAGAAAAAAAATGGAATGACTGGGAATCTGGGAATGCCCATAGAAATATTATAGCCATTGTAGTGAAATCAAAATAATTTTCAATGATCTTTATCAGTGACATAATTCTACTATAGTATCTACTCTAGATTTAAAATTATTAGGTTAAACAATTTTGGGTTTAGTTCTCTTAAAAACTATTTGCGTTTACTAAAGACTTTTTGAATATCAAAAAGTTATAACTGTTAATTTAATTAGATAATCATTAAAGTTAGCATTTAAGTCCTATATCATATTAACATTTATTAAATAAACTTCCAAAAATAAAAATTTAAAATTGGTAAATATAATAGTTCAAGTTACTTTAATTTTTAACCATCTGCTTCTCTGTTTGCCAAAAAAATAAAAATAAATAAATGATTGCAGATTTCCAAGAAAAAATACTTGCATTGTAAAAGATTTATTAACTTTAGCTTTTCATTTGGTTAAAGAATAAACCACTAAATTTAATTGACCTAGAAGCTAAACATTATAATAGTCCCAATAGCCCTAATTAGTGGGAAAAACTAAACTTTTACCATATAACCTTCAAATCATCTCTTTGAATTTACTCTTTGACTCTAAATCTCACTGTTTTCCCAAGTGTTTCACTTGTCTCATTTCATATTGTTAATGAAACGACTCAATCAACAAGCTAGGTTTGTACGTGAGTAGATTTCCACTGAGGCGGAATTAAAAACCAGGTATTGCTCTACAAATTTTTATTTAAGTATATATGTAGATAAATATGCCATTACCTTCTAATACTCTATGTAAGATTTGTCTTTTATCATGATCATATTTTATCTACATATTTGTCCCCAAAAAGGATAGATCTGTAGAAAATCAATGTTAATAAGATATATTCACATTTCTTGTTTATTATTGTAGCCACTGTTATAATGCTGGTACTTAGTGTATTATTAAGTGAGGAGAAATGCTTATAACTAATTTAATGTCATTTGGGGCTATTTGAAAGAAATGTTCTGGTGCTTGTTCTGAAAGTCAAAAATACCATCTAAACATATTTGTTGGCTCCTCTCCATCTGGAAGTTGTGCAAGAAAACAGTACCTTTGTTCATAAAGAGGGAACCTCTTTCCCATCCCAATTTTGAATAAAAAGAGCCAAGCATGTCACAGCATGCCTTGATGATAACTTTGCCAGAAGCTCCAAATGGAGGAATCAGACTCTAATTGTTAAGGGAGTTACAGTCTTTGCAAGCAGAATACACTTTAATGAGAGTCACGGGTACTTAAACTAACTTTGTATTTTGTGTTTGTTTAAAAGAGGTTAAGGCTGTTTAAGGTATATGCAAAAGGTAATTGGACTCTGAGAAAAGTTTGAGGGATTCAGTGAAGTGAAAACAATTTTTCATTTCAATTTACTTGGGGTACATAAGAGAATATGATCTCTAGTAAAAAATTTAGAAATGTGAAAACAAAAACAATAGTTAATTATTGAACAATGTAGGGTAGCCCCCAAGACCTTGAACTTTGGAAAGAAAATGGTTTTAAAAAGTGGTAATACATGAAAATGAGCAACACATTTTCTTGCTGTACATTCTCTTGTCAATGCCTTTTATTGAATGAATCCAGCTGGAAGCCAGCTCACAAAGAGACTCATAAAACCCAACATTTCAGGTGTCAGCCTGATCCTCTCTCCAGCCCAATACATAGCAGACTAAGAGTAGAGTGAGAGATAGATATGAAAGCAAATAGTCACACTGTCTGGACAATCCCTGAAAGAGAGTTTACCTTACGAATGCTGAACAGCCACAGTAAGTCATGGAAGTTGAATGGAGCCATGACTTTGCATTTCACAGAGCACCTGATCTACTAACATGAGCCAGAGTGTTCACATTATCAAAGTCAGTGTGTGTGTGTGTGTGTGTGTGTGTGTGTGTGTGTGTGTGTGTAGTGAAATAACAGCTCAATAAACTCTACATTTCAGTGTCCAACAGCCTTGCTATTAAAATAATACCTCAATCATTTTCACAATCACCAATGGACTTAACCCTGAAAGTACTCCCATGTCATGATCATTGGGAAGTCTCAAACATCCTAGGTTGTAATATTGTGACTAGAGTAAATCAGCAGAAATTTACCCTTCACTGTATTCACAGGCCCATTAGTACAGGACTGACCAGCTGCTGTGTTCATGCAAAATAGCAGTGCTATGAGTCAACTCAGTGCTATCGTACTACAGCATAGAGTACAACAATGGCGAAGTAGATTGAGAAGAAACAATTAATATCAGCAGATGGATTTATGGGTGCAAGTAAAGACCCCTTTGGGGTTTGCAACAAATATTTTTGTTTATAGTAAACTATGTACAGATAAATACATATTTTTAGAGGGCAGTATTTGATATAGCATGAAAAAAATGAGAAAACAAAATTAGGATATAAATATTAATGAAATCTTGTTTACCTCAAATACTGGTAAGATCGTCTAATAGCCCAGTTTTACTAATATTATTTAAAAAGTAAATCAAGATAACATAAATCTAATAATAAATTGTTTCTTAAATAACTGAGTAATTATAACACTGGAATTCATATCTATATATACTAGATTTGAAATTTAATAGTGTAAATAATTGCTACTCTACATATACACAAACACACTCACAAAATGCAAAATAGTATTTTTCAGCCTTGTTTCTGAATGTGTTGAATGTACTTTATGACATGAGCTAATACAATATATGCTTATAAAGATAAGTAATAATTTTAAGTAAGCTCTTAAGAGTATATCGTATTATTGCAATTTATGTTATCATCACAAGACCTATATGACATATGAATTGCTATATATACAAAATTTTCAAAAGTTTTTAACCTTAGAACCTAAGAGAAAATGTGGTTTGTTATTTGTTAGGAGGTTTAAGAGCCCGATGGTTGGAACTAAAAATTTACTCTTGGGTGTTTAATGTGATATCAAGGTATAGGGAAGCAAAGGCTGTGCTTCACAAAGAAAAAGCAAGGTTAGTGCATCCACAAAAGGGTGAGATTGGTCTACATAAGGGAGCTCTTATTATACATTTGTGCTGACTGCTACATGAAAATATTCAGGATTAAATTAGCCTCTTAGATGGAAGAAGACAAATTTAGAAAAGGAACTGGGCAGAATCAGTGGAGGTAAACAAGAGCAAATTACTTGCAAGAAGTGATTTAGCTCACCCTGTTGAAAAGACAAATTAAAATCAGCTCTAATGCACCACTAAAGACTGTATTTAGTTCAAAAAATGGTGTTACTAGGACACTTATGTATGGAGGCCACTGACTAAATTTGCACTTTGGTATTTCTGGACCTATTTTTATCTGATATTTTGTGAAAAGAATTCTTTTGTGGTATTCTTTAGTTTCCTGTTTTTATGTAGAAATGCTTAATGTGCATACTGTATACACTAGCTTAATACTAGGACTCATTATCTAGGTCAATAAATAATTTTCCTCTACAATTTCACTTTGCTAAAAACTAATTTGGAATTTCTCTTTCCACATTTTAGATTACATAAACGTAAATAAATATTTATGCTTTCAAAAATGTAATTTTCATACAAATAGGCTTCTGTTATTTCAATATTTTTGCTTAGTCATTTATACAAAAGTCATTGACTCCTACCTTCCTGAGTCTCACTGCTATCCCAGAGACCCCCTTGCAAAGATTCAGACTCCTTTCCTACAGTGAGATGCAAAAAAGTACAGGTTTGAGATTCATTCTTCATCTTTATAAGTTAGTTCAATATGTACATCCAAAGGGAAATGTTATGTTTACTACAGTTTTTAAATAAAGGAAATTCTAGTTTCTAGAATCTTCTGAAAATACTCCCCGGTATATTTACTGCATAACAGTCTCTATCTCAGAGTCAGTTTCCCAGGAACCTTAACTTAAGTTAGCTGAGGAGAAAGAAAGAGAACAATTCACAGCAGAGTTCCTAAAGAAAAGATTTGGTTTGAAAAGACTTCTCATTTTGGGTTTTGACCTGAATCATTAGCTTTTGGCTATAATCCTATCCCTAGTTGAAAGGAAATAAGGAAGCACTTAGTCTGTAAGACTTTATAACCTAGAAAGAGACATACAATTTATGCACAGATAATACAAGACAAAGTTTGCCAAATATTATGAAACATACAGATATATAACAAGAGCCAGAGAAATCAGTGATCACTTCTTGCCTGGAAAATCAGAGGAAGTCTTACAGTTTCATAAATGTGCTAGTAGACAAGGTTCAATGAAAGTACTAATTGTCTGAATGCTGGTGTAAAAGATCCCACATTATTTTAAAATTAATTAGCAAGAATATAAGAGGAGAAAAAGATACTATGGAAGGAAAGATGTTAGGCTATTATGTTTCTCATCAAAGCTGATATCAAAGATAGCATTCAGAATTAGGACAGCAGAAAACACACTGTTTATCCTGTGATTGGGATGCCTAATAGGACAGCTACTTGAAACTCAAACAAAACACAACCTACTCCTTAATTTCTGAAATTGTCATCTTTTCACTGTGTTTGTGGAAGCCTGTGCCCCAAGCACCAAATGCTTAGTCAGTGATGGTAAGAGGAGCAGTAGCTGATGCAACTCTGGTATTTCTGGGAGCTTTGGAGAAGGAGGCAGAGTATCAGTTTGTGCTTAAGATTTTCAAATCTTTGGCATTCCCTGTCCCTACTCAGTACCTGCTAAAGTGATGGAGAAGAGCATTTGAATACATCAGCATGAGGTAATGAATGGGTTTTACAAGTGATCTTAGAACTGAACTTTCCTTGTTATTGCATTGTTCAATTTATCCCCTCTATATATGACTCTCAAAGTAATTTATTTTGAATTTTTATGCAAAAGAGAAATTACAATTATTTATATGAAGTGTGTCCAATTAATACTTGTCATTGCCATGTAAGAATTCTGTCAGATTACAATTGCTATACATTTTGCTTAATTTCATCATTATAATCTATTAGTGAAATCTTATTTTTGATATACTTATTTGCTCATTTCTGCAGTTATTTGCCTACAGACATATATACCATACACTTATGTTCTAAATTAAGAGAACATAAAAAACTGTAATTTATATCACCTTATTGAATAAAAAGGTAATATTAGATAAAATGTTTCAAGGATTTGTATACATTATAATTGACCCATTAAAGTTGACACATTAGTACACATCATAATTGGCACATTAAGTTATACTGGACATATATATTCTGTTCTCTTAAATGGATTAAAATATACCGTTCCAGGAATCTATCCAAAGCAAGAATGAAAACAACCATTCCGAAACTATGAACAGTAGTAGTTTAATAGCTCACAATAATGCCTCTTCATAACAAGGCAATTAAATGTTGCATCCAATGAAAACTGCTATGAGAATTTAGGTAGGTAAAGCATAATTAACTATATTAGATGTAATCAAAATGCTGCACTTAAACAGTAGTAGATTGTATAGAGACTTGATATAGTATATAGAGCTTTGTGGTCCGCTTGAACTCTTAGATACAATTAAAAGTCATTTCCTCTGAAAAGATCAAGGGAATTTTTATCAGGGAAAATTGCTGATGCTTTTTCTGCCAACTCTTTCCTAATGAACTTTAAAATCCTATATTGTACATGTGCCAATTGGCCCCATTTGGTTTTCAGGCAGGTGGTCGAAGCCATGCTCATGTCACTGCTATTTGGATGGTAACAGTGATGCAGAGGAAAGTCACAGTGTCCTTCTGATCAAGTCACATATTTAAACTCTTGAAGTTAACAAATAGGCAACATTCCCAAATAAATTATATTCATGATCTAGTAAGACAGTGATACGTACAATATTAAGTTAATTCCATTCATTATAGTTTCCAGTAAGAGTTAAGAACATATTTTTAAATTACACTTTGAGCTAACAATTGCAAAATTATTACTTTAAAATTATATAGTATTTAAATTCATTATACAATGAAACATAATAGGAATGTATCTATTTATGCAAATTTTATATTATAAATATTACAGAAATGTTTTACTGTATTTATGGGTTTTTAATTGAGAATAATTTTACTTAGACTTGGACTCATTACTTTTTCAAAATGTAGACCATAAAATCATTACAGGCAGAGTTATTTCAGCCATCCTCTCACCCCACAATGTTATTAAAACATGTAAGGAAGACTAATTTTGGATGAATTAATGTTGTCTGAATTTTGAGTTATTTTGTAAGAAAACAATCCCTTCACTATTGCAACAACAAAAAAATAAAGTACCTAGGAGTAAATTTAACCAAGGAGGTTAAAGACTTGTACTTGGAAAATTATAAAACACTGATAAAAGAAATCAAGAAAGATACAAACAAGTAGAAGCATATACTGTGTTCATGGATAGAAAGAATAAACATCATTAATATGTCTATATTACCCAAAGCAATATATAAATTCAATGTAATTCTTATTAAAATACCAATGACATACTTCAAAGACATAGAACAAATATTTCAAAAATTCATATGGAACCAAAAAAGAACACGAATAGCTTCAGCAATCTTGAAAAAGAAGAATAAAATAGGTGGTATTACACTTCCTGATATCAAGTTATACTGCAAGACCATTATACTCAAAACAGCCTGGTACTGGCATAAGAACAGCCATATAGATCAATGGAACAGAACGGAGAACCCAGAAATAAACCCACACTTATATGGACAATTGATATTTGACAAAGGAGGTAAGAGCATACAATGGAGTAAAGACAGTCTCTTTACCAAATGGTGTTGGGAAAATTAGACAGCTACCTGCAAAAAAATGAAAATATACCAAAAACTTACACCATTCACAAAAATAAACTCAAAATGGATAAAAGACTTAAATGTAAGTCATGAAACCATAAGCATCTTAGAAGAAAACATAGGCAGTAAGCTCTCTGACATCTCTCGGAGCAATATATTTGCTGATTTATCTCCATGGGCAAGTGAAATAAAGGACAGGATGAACAAATGGGACTATATGAAACTAAAAAGCTTTTGCACAGCTAAAGACAATATGAACAAAATAAAAAGACTAACCACACAATGGGAGAACATATTCGACAATACGTCTGATAAGGGGTTAATAACCAAAATTTATAAAGAACTTGTAAAACTCAACACCAGGAAGATAAACAATCCAATTCAAAAATGGGTAAAAGAAATAAATAGACACTCCTCCAAAGAAGACATACAAATGGCCAATAGGCATATGAAAAAATGTTTAACATCACTAATCATTAGAGAAATCCAAATTAAAACCTCAATGAGATATCACCTCACACCAGTCAGAATGGCGCTCATCAACAAAACAACACAGAGTAAGTGCCGGCGAGAATGTGGAGAAAGGGGAACCCTCCTGCACTGCTGGTGGGAATGCAGATTGGTGCAGCCACTGTGGAAAACAGTATGGAGATTCCTCAAAAAATTAAAAATTGAACTGCCTTTTGACCCAGCTATCTTACTTTTAGGAATATATCTCAAGAATACCACATCACTGATTCGAAAGAAGAAATGCACCCCCATGTTCATGGCAGCATTGTTTACAATAGCCAAGATCTGGAAACAGCCCAAGTGTCCGTCAGCTGACGGGTGGATTAAAAAGCTTTGGCATATATACACAATGGAATACTATGGGGCCGTGAGGAAGAAGGAAATCTTACCTTTTGCAACAACATGGATGGAACTGGAAACTATCATGCTAAGTGAAAAAGCCAGGTAGAGATAGAAAAATATCATATGACCTCACTCATTTGAGGAGTCCAATGAACAATGTGAACTGAGGAACAGAATAGAAACAAAGGCGGGATCAAAGGCACCATGGGAAAGTGGACAGAGGGAAAGAGGATGAGAGGCTGGGATCAGAGAAGGGAAAGAGATTGGTAAAATTATATACACATAACACAGCATTATAGAGAGTGGAAAAGAATATCCTGGAGGGAAAGGGGGAGGGCACTGCAGGGAGGGGGTTAAGAGGGATGTTGAGTGGAACATGGGGGAGAGGAGATGCATTCAGGGGGACACTAGAATCTATGTAAACACAATAAATTAAAATATAAAAAAGAAAAGATATTCCATATTGCATAACACAAAGCTGATACAAATGACAGCTTGTCACCCCATGCTTGTTTGATACTTTCTCTCTTTACGTTGTATGTTTTGTTACTGAAGTAACAAATGCAAGGGAATTAAAATGTAGTATTTCATCAAAGGTATAATGAGTTTTTTAAAATGAATAAATAAATATTGCAAGCATTAAAAAATGTAAGGAAGACTAATTTTGGATGAATTAATGTTGCCTGAATTTTGAGTTAGTTTTTCAAATCTCTATAAACATTGTAATTATATAGTACCAACACATGCAACTAGAGTGTATTTTTAAGGAAGCTGTTTGTCTGTAGGTGTATTGATTAAAAGGCAAGATATTATAATTGAAGGAATTATATAGTACTTCTGTTGTTTTTTTTTAACTAAGGTAACAAATAGAATTTCTATTTCTCAAAATACATAAAACAAAAATTACCAGAATAACATATTGCTTTACCCACAAAAACATGCTTTGTTTCGTTTTGTTTTTAAATATATTTTAAAGGGTTTTTTAGGCCCTGGCCAATTGGCTCAGTGGTAGAGCATCAGCCCAGCCTGTGGAAGTCCTGGGTTTGATTTGCAGTCAGGCACACAAGAGAAGTGACCATCTGCTTCACCACCCTTCCTCCACCCCCTTTTCTCTCTCTCTCTCTCTCTCTCTCTCTCTCTCTCTCTCTCTCTCTCTCCCCCCCTCTCTCTTTCTCTTCTCCTTCTGTAGCCATGGCTCGGATGGTTTAAGAGAGTTGGCCCCAGGAGCTGAGGATTGCTCCATGGCCTTCCCTCAGGCCTAAAATATTTCAGTTGCTGAGCAACAGAGCAGCGGCCCCAGATGGGTAAAGCATTGCTCTATAAGGAGCTTGCCGAGTGGATCCCTGCAGGGGCACATGCAGGAGTCTGTCTCTGCCTCCCTGCTCTCACTTAATAATAATAATATTTAATGAAAAAAGAAAAGGTATTTTATTTATTGCCTTTCTCACAAATCTTCATTATATTTCATTTGTGTCAGAAATAATACAACTTCAAAATACTATCTATGACAAAACTCCTCTTCAAAAAAGAATAGTAACTGCTCCTAATTATTTATTTTTATCTGCAAATATCCTTTGGCTGGTGTTGCTGTTGTTAATGTGATTATTGTCTATCTCATCCTAATCACATATTCAACATTGACATACGAGATGTTACTTCATGAGCTGCGGCATTGCTTGTGTGTTTTAAGAGTGTCCGAAATGTAATACCTAGCATTGAATAAACATTGATTAAAGGAAAAGGAGTGCTCATCTTATCAACCAAAATGATATTCTAGCTTGTTAGAGATTAAAAAAATCAATTCATATTTTCTTTCCTAATAACATTTACTTTCATTATTTCTCTTGTATTTATCATTAGAGTACTTATAATGTATAAAATCATAGTTTTATTATATGAATAAAACATATTAATAGGAGCAACATTATAAGGAGTTAATCCTTATTTTAGCATGGAAAATAAATTATATTAAAAGTTGTGTATTTGTTAGTAAGACTTTGTGAGATACAAACTTTTCAAAGAAAGAACTCTTTACATAACATAACATGTAACAGAGTAATAGATGTTAACAGACTTCTTGTCTACAACATTGAAAAGTAAGGAAGAATATACGAATATTTCTAAAAGTTTGAGAAAACAAACTGGGACCCTAGGATAAATTTGTGAGAGGAAAAGACCTTTTTTTGACTGTTAATGTTTTCAGAAATTGTCAGCAATAATATTATCTCAAAAAGATAAATACAGCCCTGGCCAGTTGGCTCAGTGGTAGAGCGTCGGCCTGGCGTGTGGAAGTCCTGGGTTCGATTCCCAGCCAGAGCACACAGGAGAAGCGCCCATTTGCTTCTCCACCCCTCCGCCGCACCTTCCTCTCTGTCTCTCTCTTCCCCTCCCGCAGCCGAGGCTCCTTTGGAGCAAAGATGGCCCGGGTGCTGGGGATGGCTCCTTGGCCTCTACCCCAGGCGCTAGAGTGGCTCTGGTCGTGGCAGAGCGACGCCCCGGAGGGGCAGAGCATCGCCCCCTGGTGGACGTTCCGGGTGGCTCTCAGTAGGGTGCATGCGGGAGTCTGACTGTCTCTCCCGGTTTCTAGCTTCAGAAAAATACAAAAAAAAAAAAAAAAAAAAAAAGATAAATAAATTTACCCACTTAAGTACTTAAAATTAAATAAGAAAAAAAATAAAGGCTTTATTCTAAATAAATATCATTAATTAAATTGTACACTAAAATGATTATGTATGTGTATTCTCTAAATAAAATAAAACACTGTGTCAATGTAATAGAAAAATGATTGAGAAGTAAAAATTAAATCAGACTTTTTGGGCGTAAAAAATACTGAGAAATTCATAAGCCACAGAAATAGAAGGACTATGAGAATGATATTTATTACTTTTCTCCAGAAATAATTTTGTGGCTCATCACTTCTAACTGCTACGGCACGTTTTACTTCATTGTGCATTTTAAACCTTGAAACTTACATCTAGGAAATGAAAGAAAGAGCAAGAGTCCTTTAAGTTTACTAAAGCTGGGATAAGGATTATCCCTACAAGCTCAAATGTATTTCACAGTTAAATAGAAAGCTATATTTTTGCTCTGGCCCATTCTACTTTCTATACTTTGTCACTGTATAAAGTTGAAGATTCTCATGTAAAAGATTCCGCATGCAGTATAACTTTATTTATTCACTAATCTATATCTGCTCTACAATTCTATGTAGTGAAAAGCAAGGAGGAAAGTTTTCTGTCAAAATAAATTTCTGCAGCAATTATGACCACCTACTCACTAAGTTGAATGTGGTATCACTATAATAATGTTTTCTTTTTAAGATAATTGAATAAAGAACTAAAATATTCAGGAGGCTTTTATGAGCCAAACATTATTAAAAGCTTTGAAACTTTAATATAATTATATAAACAAGTACATAATAAAACAAGTACTGAATGGTTTAAGAGATGGTTTAAATGGTTTAAGATTTCTTTTTGGTTTCAAATATGACAGAGTAAGCACAACTTAAATCCTAAATAATTACTTATCATTTACATTGAAAATAGCCAAACTATTACATTAAGGGTTATAAAAAATTATTTGAAAAGTAGTTTTAAAAAGTATTTTAGAAATACATATCTTGTAAAAATTACTAAGAATAATATATTCTGTTCTTAATGTTTATAAAAAAATTTAAAGATGTTAAGATGGGCACTAAGGTTTTAAATTAAAGTAACTTTTTAAGGGTATAACACATTTGTGTCAGATCATGATAACACATCAACTTCCAAATTTTTCTAGCATATTGTTCTGAATATAGTAAGTCCTTAACAAATACTGTTCATAATTAATTAAACATGTAAAGTGATTAATTAAAAATTTTAAACTATATTTAGATTGCTAGACTGTTCTATACCATTACTATGAGTAACATATTGGGTAGTTATGGTATTATGACCTATTGTTACAAGTAAAAAATATTGTAACAATGAAAAAACATGCAACTCTTTAAAATATGCATAATTTGGTGACAAATATTTATCTCTAATATCCTTAATTTTCTCACTTGCAAATGCAACATTTAAGTTATTCATACCAATATACATCAAGACCTGAAGGACTAGTGAATCTTAAGGAAATAAATGCCTATTTTTTGATATTTTAAATATAACATTTATACTAAATTATTTTACATCTGTTGAAAAAAATAGTTCTCATTCAGCATACATCATTAATATAAATTTTGAAGTTAAGAAAAAGTTACTCAAGGATTTTTTGGAATAAAATAATCATTTTTATTAGTAGTCCTTTTAATCACCTTTCTATATAAAGTGGATTTTATAAAGTTCATAGATTATTAAAAACTTGCAAGATTATTAAAAACTCTGAAGGTGATTCTCGTGCAATCATTCAAAATGTATATGGAGCAGGGATTATGGTAATTTTCACAGATGATGCATTAATAAAAATGATGCAATTTATATCATAAATTAATGACTAATGTGTATTTGTGTGTTTAATATTTTACTCCTCTAATATTCTAAAAATATTTAGTCCTTTAATATATATTAAAAATAAAAATAATACTTTGTGTGTGTTTTTTTTTCAATATTATAAGATATCTACTAAAGAGAAGCTGAGGAAGGCAAAATAAAAATGTCAGATTTTGGATTTTAAGAAAAATAAAATTAGAAATGTAGTATTTAACTGGGCTGATTTTATAAAGTAGTTTGGTAGATAGAGGTAGAACTGATGTAACATAATAGAGTATTTTGAAGCATGAGCAGATATGAGAATTGACTGTCTGGGAAAAGATAATTATTGGTATGGAGTAAAGAACTAGCAGGACTTGGTAACTCAAAAATGAGAAATAAATTTGATATAACTTCTAGGTTTTATATAATAGAAACTATGATATGGTGACACAAATTATAGACAGGATTATTGATAGTGAAATTTCAGTTAAATGGGAGGATGATGCTTTTGTTTTTGATATTAATTGGCAATTCAGTTTGAATTTAAAATTACATGTAGACATAAACAATGTCTGATTGCTCTGTGGGACATGGGGAAATTTTTTGAAATGCAAAACCAGATATGGATGAATAACTACATATGTAGAAATGTAGAATACTGAATCATACTAGCTTAGTTTTCAAGTGATGTAGAAAAGTTTTTATCTGAGGTCTTTTACTTAACAGGAAGATGGAAGATCAGAGTTTAAGTGATGCTTCTCACATACAGTGAGAATTTACAAAACTACGGCTGAAATCAAAATCTCATATGCTCTAAATTTAGAGTAGTTTTCTCACTAATGTGCTGCCTTCCAATAACTGTCAGTTTCTTTTTCCTGTTTGTATTTGACTCAATCTTATGCAAATAAAATTTTAGAAAGATTATAGCAATAGTTATAAATATTTTATATCTTGTAGATGCTTTGTTATTTTTCATAAAACACTAAATTAAATATTTGTTATGGCTTACAGAACAGACAACTTAAATTCAGTTATTAAGTTTGAAGGCAATCAATAAACGAAGCCCTAGCTATATAAACATATATATTTTAATATCTTAGGAACAGAAACTATTTAATTTTCATGATTCAACCAATTACTTTTGTAACTTGAGGCAAATCTGAAACTATCATTTTTCAGTATCATTATCAACTAGAGTATTTAATGTGATAGTGTCATAGTTTTCAAAAATTGATATGGCATAAGTGAATTGAATAATGGGGCAACAAAAATATAATTCAAGTTACTATATTTTTCTATAGCAGGTTTATTAGTGTACATTTATTAAAATCAATTATTTTTAAAAAATTATTTATTAATTTTAGAGAGGAGAGAGAGAGAAAAGGTTGTGGGGAGCAGGGAGCATCAACTCCCATATGTGCCTTGACGGGTCAAGCCCAAGGCTTTGAAACAGCAAACTCAGCATTCCAGGTCAATGCTTTATCTCCCCTGTGCCACCACTGGTTAGGAATTAAAACCAATTCTTAATTAAGATATTCTTTCTGGAAACTGTATGCATAGAGTAAAAATATGTAACAGAAACTTTTTTTTCCCCATGGTAAGTGAGATATTGATAACATGTTCAATATTTCAATATGGTAAAAAAAAAAAGGTAAAGGTAAAGTCACTGCCAATTTGCAGTATGTTATGTTATCATTCACATTTCAATATCACAACAGGATTTTGTGTCAGCATTAATACACTTTAAAACTTTAGAAAGGTAGTAGAAAACAGAGAGTAAGGCCACTATAGCTAGAACCAGATCATCTGGGTTTGAGTCAGGTGTCTGTCATTTTCAAACTGAGTGACCTTTGGGAAATTACATTAGCTCTGCCTGTCTCCATTTCCTCATCTGTTAAGTAGAATTGATAATTTGATAATACTACTGCTGTTCCAAATGAGATTTCTGTGAGAATAAGCAAATTAATACATGCTAAGTGTTTAGACCTATCCCCATATACATAGCAAGTATATTCTTAATATTAGCTATTATTATGACTTAAATTTTTGTTATATATTGATGCCAAGTTTTCATCTTGTTAGTGGTATAGAGGAGTTATGTGGAAGGAGAGGATGATAGATTTTAATGTGAGGGATTGAAAATATGTAAGAGCCCATCTTCAGAGCCACTCAGTGATTTTCCAAAGATCTAACTTTCTCTTTACTAAAATAAATAGTTCAAATGTTTTTAATGGAAAGAATAAGAATCCTATGCTTTCTCAATTAGTCAATCAATTGTTAACACATATATTAACAATTAGTAAGGCTTTTCTAATGTGGATCATAATCCTAATTTTTATGTTAATATGCGAAAATATCTAAGGAAGATGTGACAATCAGTTTGTTCAATCTCAAAGAATATTGTTTAAGATTAATTTAATTCTTAGAGACCACTTTAGATGGAAATATCTCTGCAATATGAGAGTACTATATTGAAATATGGAAGTAAAAATTGAATTAAATATCAAATATAAAATTAGAATTTGCCATTTTGGTACAATTCCAAAAAATTCTTTATTATTGCCAAAAAATGAAATATAAATTGTAGAATTGCGGGAATAATCATGGGAACAAGTATGATATTAATTTAATTTCAAGACAACCTATCAGATAAACTAAATAAAAATAAGAACCTCAGAGATGAAAAAAACAAAAAGAAAAACATAAGTACAGGTGAAAAGAGCATGCTATTTTTTGATTATTTGTCTGAAAATGATTTTGTTTATATATGTATATTATTTACATAAGAAAGTGAATCATAAAGTGTGCAATGTATATATTACTGAAGAATCAGTAAATCAGACACCCAGTTAAAATTCTAGATAATATTTAACTAATGTTTTATCCTAGAAAAAAATTATCAAATATTAAAAATAAAAACAATGTAGGTGATGACAAATTATAAATTTAAAAGAAAGTCACTTTGTATATTTGTTAACTCATAAATTAAATTCATAAATTTAATTATATTTTTCTCCTTAATATTAGTCTGTTATTTGTTTACTTATTTATTCTTTAAATTTTGATTGATTTTTAAAGAGAGAGGAAGGGAGAGAGACAGAGAGAGAGAGAAAGAGAGAGAGAGACATCCATTCTCTGCTCCACCCATTTATGCTGGCATTGGTTGACTTTTGCGTATGTCCTGACCAGAATCAAACCAGCACCTTAGCTTGTTGGAACAACACTCTAACCACTGAATTACTCAGCCAGAGCGTATTTACTTACTTATATCTTTGATGCTGGCAGTATTAAACTTAATTTAAAACACATTTAAGAATGATATACAGTGGTCCCTCCTCTATCCCAGGGGTTAGGTTTCAGAACCTCCTGAAAATAGGCAAAAATCCTCCAAGTAGCAACCTTATATTTATTTTATTATTTATATATATATTTAAGGCTTTATAAACCCTCCCTACACTCTTATAAACATTTCCCACACTGTTATTAAACTTTCTCACACTCTTATAAACATTTCCTATGCTCTTAAACACTTTCTACACTCTTAAACCTATGTAATTTTGACAACATATAAAATTTTATATGGGCCCTCACCAGTGAATTTACAGTAATATTCTTTTAGTATGCTTTAATTAAGATTTTAAATGATTTTTAATATGAATTTCAATTTTTTAGACTAGAAAATGCTTATTTTACCACAAAAATAATTAAAATAATTAATATATAAAAATACCTATATAGCACCAAATCCCACAGTATAGCAAAAAATCCACAGTACAAAATTAGATACATACAACTTAAAAATTTGTGATAGAGTGCAGTCACAAAATGTGAACCGTGATATGCCAAGGGAAGACAATACTGCATTGCAGAATATAACAAGAATTTTCAGTATTCTAAAGATATCAAATATATCCAAATATATCTAAAGAATTGATGTAAACTCAATTTGAATTCCAAAGAATTTTTATTGTGAAAATGTATATTCCCAATTTTAAGTTTCCCTACAAATGCAGATCATTAATAATAGTTATATCTTGAAAAAAATATGAACAAATGAGACTTACCCTACCAGATACAAAGACTTATTTAAAGTTGGCTTTGTTTGAAAGTGCAATATTAGTGCAATAATAGGCAATAGGCCCATGAGAAAGAATAGGAGACAGAAATAGATGTTATATGTAAAAATACTTGATTATAATAGGGAAGTAGGGAAAGAAACATTTTTTAAATAAATGACACATTACTTAACACTCAGAAAAACATTAAGGTAGAAGGTAAAGCTAAATGTAAGAAAAGAAGTAATAAAATTTTGAGAAGAATAACATTTTTTAAGGAATAAACGTAGTACAAACTGTCTAACAAGACACAAAAACAGTAGCATGTAAGGAGAAAGAGATAAATTATACTTATTAAAATGTAAGACATTTATTAAAGATAAAGAGTAAAACAGAACACCACAGAGTGGAAGAAGTTACTTCCAGTGATTAAACCAACACAATGCCTTCCTTTAGTAAAGATAAAGATCTCTAAATCACAAAGAAAACAGAGGCCACTTAACAAAAAGTAGGCAAAATATTTAAATATTAACTTCACAGAAGTGTATGCAAAAGAAACCCAGAAGAAACAAGATCATAAAAGGTAGTTCACATATTAGTTTCCTTCCGAGACTCCAACTGCCTATATTTTAGGCCTATTAGGTATGGTTTCTCAGGTCTGTAAGGATTTGCATTTTATTTTCAAACATTTTTTTCTCCCTGTTCTTCTGATTGGATAATGTCTATTGATCTAAAGTCAACTTAACTGATTCTTTCTTTAGTTATCTCCAATCTGCTCACAGGTCACTCAGCTAAGTATTAAAATTTTAGATATTGAATTTTTAATTTGGTTGTTTTACATTTTTTATTTGGTTGTTTTATAGAGTTTTTATTTCTCAGCTTATGATTTCTATCTGTTCTTTTATAATAGTCATTTATCAGCTTGAATCCTTAAATATATTTATAATAACTGCTTTAGTTCATTGTCTAAGTAGACATCAGCTCAAATAGATAAAATAGTAATGACTAAATACATACTGCAGCTGAAACAAGGAAAAAATAGACAAAATTTATGAAAGAATCACTTCTCAAGTACTGAACTAGAGGAATGTAGAACAGTTGTGTCTGACAGGCAGGAGATAAGTGAATTAAAACTTTTCCGAAAACATCAGAGTCATTCATGCTTCTCCAGCTCCTGCCAAATCTCCCTCTTGTTTCCTGGGCTGGGTTGTGTGTACTCTGTAACTGTGGCCTCCTGCCTCTCCTAGACATCACCCATAATATCAGTTGGCTTGGAGGTAGTGAGAGATGCATGTAAGGTCCAGCTCGTAAGTTTCAGTTTAATCTTGCTCTCCCTCACTTTACACCCATCCTTTAAAAAATGTATTTTTAAATTTATTATTATTATTTAAGTGAGAGGAGGGGAGATAGAGAAACAAACTCCAGCATGCATCCTGACTGGGATCCACCTGGAAACACCCAACTGGGGTTGATGCTCTGCCTATCTGGGGCCATGCTCCAGTTATTTTTTTAGCACCTGAGATGGAGGCTCCAGGGAGCCATCCTCAGCTCCTGGGGCTAACAGGCTTGAATCCATCAAGCCATGGCTGCGGGAGAAGAAGAGAGAGAAAGAGAGAGAGAAGGGAAGGGGTGGTGGTGGCTGATGTTCTACCACTGAGCCAATTGGCCAGGGCTTACATCCATCATTTTCCTTTGTCACTTGTCCTACTGACCTCAGGCCCAACCTCAGATCCCAAAGTAAAACCTGTGTGTAATAAGCTGTTTTATATACAAGGTTAAATACATTTAAATTCATAGAAAGGGACAATTTATCAAGAAGGTAATAATTTTAAAGGACTTTGTAACTATACCAGAATAATAATTAATAATAGGAATGAGAGGCAATTTTGGGAGGTGCTGAGCATTTTATGATTTTTATGATGGTCATATTTTTATGCTATATACATATGGCTAACCTATTAAATTGTATGTATAACTATGTACAGCTCTTTACATGTCAATCATACTTCAATCAACAAATGAAAAAGATGCTATCATATCACAAATAAGCATATGAAAACATGCCTAATATTATTAGTTATTAGAAAAACAAAATAGCTGGACCAGGCGGTGGCGCAGTGGATAGAGCATCGGATTGGGATGCAGAGGACCCAGGTTCGAGACCCCAAGGTCGCTAGCTTGAGCGTGGGCTCATCTGGTTTGAGCAAAGCTCACCAGCTTGGACCCAAGGTCGCTGGCTCGAGCAAGGGGTTACTCGGTCTGCTGAAGGCCTGTGGTCAAGGCACATATGAGAAAGCAATCAATGAACAACTAAGGTGTCACAACGAAAAACTGATGATTGATGCTTCTCATCTCTCTGCGTTCCTGTCTGTCTGTCCCTATCTATTCCTCTCTCTGACTCTTTCTCTGTCTCTGTAAAAAGAAGAAAAACAAAATAAAACTACAATTAACTATTACTATGTATATTAGAATGACTAAAATTAAAGAGTGACTATATCAAGGGTTGGTGAGTTTGTGGAACAACTAGTCTCATACACTACTAGTTAGAATTAAAATTTTATGATCTTTTTGAAAAACAACTGGTATGTTTTTATTTCAACCTACATCTAACATATGACTCCATATGTGGATATTTTTACCCATAAGAATTGAAAGTGTATATTTATATAATAATTTGTTCATAAATGTTCACAGTTGTTACTTGTAAGAGATAAAACCTAGAAGCAACCCAAATGTCTATTAATGGTAAATAAATACATATATTTTGTTGTATATATCCCAGAGAATGTTTGTAATCAATAATATAAATAAATTTAACATAGACATAAACACGAATAAATCTCAAAATAATTGTGATATATAAAAGAAGCCAGACTAAATAGTTAGGCTGTATGATTCCATTTTTATAAAGTTTGAGAGTATGTATATTAATAAAAATCAGATTAGTTGTGGCATGGATATGGGCATTTAGGAGAGATAAGAGAGAACAATTGCAAATATGTACTAGAAATAAGTCAAACTTATTAAGTTTTATGCTTTACTATGTGCAATTTTTATGTCAATTATAACTCAGTAAAGCTATTATGGATACTTTATTGTAGCAAAAAGGTCATACACAAAAAAGTCTAAATATAATTCCACTTATTTGAAACTCTACAGCAAGGCAACCAATGGTTGACTCTTATGGGAGCGTGTAAGACTGGGGATATAATATTTTTTATAAAGAGTATGAGGGCCTGACCTGTGGTGGCGAGGTGGATTAAGCATTGACTTGGAATGCTGAGGTTGCCGGTTCAAAAACCTGGGCTTGCCTGGTCAAGGCGCATACAACAAGCAATCAGTGAACAACTAAAGTGAAGCAACTATGACTTGATGCTTCTTGTTCTCTCCCCTCCTCTCTCTGTAAAATCAATAAATAAAATTAAAAAAAAAAAAGAGTATGAGGGAACTTTCTGGAATAATTGTGCTCTTCTATATATTAATAGGATTTGATTTATTTTTAGTTTTCTTTCCAGAAAGAACATAAACAGAAAACTAGCCTGGCCAAGGTGTTTAGAGGTTTTATGATAATGTCCATAAGTTACTTTGAATGACATTAAAATTTTTTAAGATTGGCGTATGGATGGCTATAGGAACGTATTTGTGAATAGATATGCTTTGAAGAAAATGACTCTAAAACATTAACTATAGAATCTATGTGATGGCTATGTGAGAGTTAACTGTATAGCTCTTTCCAGTTTTATAAATGTTTCAATAATTTTATGAAAATATTCTAAAAAAATCAGGCTGAAACAAAATTATGCATTTACAAGAAAGTCTAAAACTAAAATATAATTAGCGTTATCCATAACACCCCCAAACTTGAAAAATCTATAATTTTCCTTATCTGATTAATGTATAAAAAAGATGTGGTACATATATATGATGGAAACTACTAAGTCAGGGGTCCCCAAACTACGGCCCGCGGGCCACATGCGGCCCCCTGAGGCCATTTATCCGGCCCCCACTGCACTTCTGGAAGGGGCACCTGTTTCATTGGTGGTCAGTGAGAGGAGCATAGTTCCCATTGAAATACTGGTCAGTTTGTTGATTTAAATTTACTTGTTCTTTATTTTAAATATTGTATTTGTTCCCATTTTGTTTTTTTACTTAAAAATAAGATATGTGCAGTGTGCATAGGGATTTGTTCATAGTTTTTTTTATACTCCGGCCCTCCAATGGTCTGAGGGACAGAGAACTGGCCCCCTATGTAAAAAGTTTGGGGACCCCTGTACTAAGTCATAAAAAGGTGAAATGTTGTTATTTGAAACAACACCAATGGATTTTGAGAGTATCCTGGCAATGAAATAAGCCAGAGGGAAAAGGACAAGAACCATATGATTCTACTCATGTGTGGGATACAAAACAGAAAATAAACAAACAAACAAACAAACAAACTCATAAGTAACAGACAATGATATGGTGGTTACAAAGTAGAAGGGGGTTGGGGGATATTTTAGAAGGTAAAATGAAAAAAAAAACCCACTATATTTCTATAGAATGAATACATATATTTCGGTCCTTTATTTAACACATTGTTAAGGGACATAATTTAACACCAATGTAATGGGATGGACTATAGCTATACAAATCAAGGTGAAACAGATAAACAGAATGTTGACTAAAAATAGCCAGATTTAAAAGCTTAAGCCAGTGTATGATTCCACTTTTACAAGTTTCCAAAAGAAGCAAAACTAGAAATCAGTAATGATTACTTTAGGGGAGGAGAAAGGTGTAACAATTAGGTAAAGCATGAAGCATGCTTGTGGAGCAATATTTTTATTTCTTGATGTTGACAGTGGTTACACATATGTATTCATCTTATGGTGATTTGTTGAACTGAATTACTTTTATATGTCTAATTTTTTATGTAGGTCATATTTCAATAAGTGGAGCTCTATATAATATTTGGGGTTTTATTAAAAAACCAAATAGGTGGCCTGACCTGTGGTGGCGCAGTGGATAAAGCGTCGATCTGGAAATGCTGAGGTCGCCGGTTCGAAACCCTGGGCTTGCCTGGTCAAGGCACATACGGGAGTTGATGCTTCCAGCTCCTCCCCCTGTCTCTCTCTCCTCTCTCCTCTCTCTCTCTCTCTCTCTCTCTCTCTCTCTCCCCCCCTCCTCTCTAAAATGAATAATAAAAAAAAAAACCAAATAGGAAAATACACGTCTGAGCTCAGTATTATGTAAATACATCCTATATTTTACATGAGTATTTCTAATAAGACAACAGTACACAACATTATTTCCTTGATATTTTTCAACACTTTAGACATGTATCTAAATTAAGACAACTTAGTAATAAAACAAACAAAAGAAAAGTTTTTATTACCCCCAAACTATAGAATTGACTTAATATAGTGGAAAAACAGAAAGGAAGGAAGTTAGCAATATGCTCAGGGTGACAAGTGTCAACAGGAATAAAAAAAATGCAAGTATACAGTACAGACTTTACCAAAAGCCAAACTGAAAAGATTGTCTAATAACAACACATCGGATCCAACATGACTAGACCATTAATTTATGGAGGAATAAATTTGAGAAATGGTAATCAGACAAACACTGGGTTGTCCCAAGGAAAGAATGCAGTGAATTTGGCCACAAAACCATATAGAAATATAATAACCTTTGCTGAAAAGACTTGAGACTGATAGAAAACACTTCAATTTTTGTGTACTCTATAAACTGACATCAAGAGTTAATTAAAATGAAAACATTAACAGCTGTTTGCCATTTGTTTCTCATAATTGTCCTGAAAGGTAGAACATGTTTTTTTTTCTAATGGATGAGGAAACAAAGGCATAGAGAATTTAAGTACATAGTCTAAAATGAAGAAGGCCACCATTTTTATATGGGTCTGATACCAAAAACTGTGCTGTGTGATTTCTTTTATTTCTACATTTTATCAAAATTTTTAAACAGAGTATATATAATTTTTATGCTTTTGTTTCATATAGATTTTATTTTGGCTGTTAGAATTGTAAAAATAAATTATAAAAAATAAATTGTGAGAAATATATTCAAGAATTTATGAAATCTCAACCAGCTTGCATGAGAGAAGGATAAGAAACTCTTTTGTATCACCTCCTCATTAAAAAAACAAATTAGTAGAAAATAATTGATACAAGAAAAAAAATCATGGTATTTAAATTGCCTCCCTGAGGCTTAATATGTTATATTTATATCAAACTTTTGTACTTTTCTGATTATTTTCTACATTTAAGCATGACTCCCATGGTTAATATTTTAAGGTATCTTCACTATTTAGAAACTTAAGGATTTTGTTTTATGAATGGTATTATTAACATTAATGTTACACTACTGCCCTCTTGTGAGTGTTCAGGATTCAATTTTTTGAAAGGGATTTTTCCAAATTGCAAAAACAGATTGGTGAGATATGCCAGTTTCCTTTGATGATACAATACAGATTGTAATTAAATAGTACTTTGCAACCAAGTCATGCTTGATTAGAAAAGCTTTCAATAATTTATATGTGAATTTTATGCGGAATCACTCTCGGTTACTTAACTATATTTTTTACATATATTTTTATATATATTAAATATATATATATATGAATTAGCCTAAATTATTACATATTTGATATGGCTGCTAGATAACTCATGAAAATTTTGAAGAGTAAACCATAAAACTTAAAAAGGAGAATAATAATTTTCTGTAATTGTTTCTGTATTTTTCTAGCAGCCTGATAGTTAGGGTTCAATGCAGAAATTTTGGTGAATGCTAATATAAAACTATTGTTGATATTATGAGTGTTTTTAGTACTCTAAAGAGTATGATTTTTGGGAACCAGTAATGGGAATTGTTCATTTTACTTGCAGTTAATTTAAGAAAATGATTCAGGGCATTTATTGAGAAACAATAATCTAGTTGTATTTCCTTCATAAAAACTGTATTTTCTTTTAACTGAATTGACTTAATAATAGATAACCTTTCAGATCACTGAAATATCCAGTGATATTTATTATAGGCTCAATTTTGAATAGAATACTTTTTTTTTTACATTTTTGTTTTGTTTCACAGAGAATAGTATGCTTTATTTAAGTAAATGTGTTAAGATAGGTAGATGTTTTCTTTAGCCTAAGTAGCAATAAATGAATAAAAGGCATGCAATTATATTATATATTTGCATTATTTGACAGAGCAATCTAGAAAATTCAGATATATGAATTTTTACTTTGTCAATTTGGTAAAAAATCCCAAATACCTGCTTAAAATTATTGGTTATTTGTCTTTCATTGAGATCATTATATCACCTCACACTAAGAAATTATTCATTATTTATGAACAACTTTACTAATTATTTCGCTGTATTGAAAATCAATTGTATTTACACATCAGGTTTTTTAAATATTATGTTTGTCTCAAATAAGTTTCTTTTTAAAAGATATATTTATATATACAATAATTGGAGTTTTTATAATATAAATTGAATTGTTTGTGGTTAACCTAAATAAAAATGTTCTTTAGGATAGACAACTAATAAATACTAATAATACTAAGTCAAGTACATCTATTAATCAAGATGGAGAGAGGTCTAGGCTTTTAAGAAGAAGAAAAAAAAGTAAGTGTGAAAGGAGAAATGAGGAAAAAATGAAGAAGGGAGGAGAAAAAAGAAAAAGCAAGGAAGACTTTAAAACAGAGAGAGAAATGCACTTGTTTTTCACAACTTACATTTAGAATGTATTTATATATACCACTCTGATTAATTTTTTTAAATTATAATTTTATTTTTTTAATGGGGCGACATCAATAAATCAGGTTACATATATTCAAAGATCAACAAGTCCAGGTTATCTTGTCTTTCAATTATGTTGCATACCCATCACCCAAAGTCAGATTGTCCTCTGTCACCTTCTATCTAGTTTTCTTTGTGCCCCTCCCCCTCCCCCTTTCCCTCTCCCTTTCCCCCCTCCCCCCGTAACCACCACACTCTTATCAATGTCTCTTAGTTTCACTTTTATGTCCCACCTACGTATGGAATAATGCAGTTCCTGGTTTTTTCTGATTTACTTATTTCACTTCGTATAATGTTATCGAGATCCCACCATTTTGCTGTAAATGATCCGATGTCATCATTTCTTATGGCTGAGTAGTATTCCATAGTATATATGTGCCACATCTTCTTTATCCAGTCGTCTATTGACGGGCTTTTTGGTTGTTTTCATGTCCTGGCCACTGTGAACAATGCTGCAATGAACATGGGGCTGCATGTGTCTTTACGTATCAATGTTTCTGAGTTTTTGGGGTATATACCCAGTAGAGGGATTGCTGGGTCATAAGGTAGTTCTATTTTCAGTTATTTGAGGAACCACCATACTTTCTTCCATAATGGTTGTACTACTTTACATTCCCACCAACAGTGTATGAGGGTTCCTTTTTCTCCACAGCCTCTCCAACATTTGCTATTACCTGTCTTGTTAATAATAGCTGACACTCTGATTAATTTTTAAAACTTAATCTGGTAAATTATTTATAAAACATTTTTCCTATATTAAAGCAGTGATTTTTTTTTCAGGAGAATATGTGAAAAACTAGAATCAGAATAAAAAAATGCTTTTTCAGGACTGATACGTGTTAGCTCAGTATATGACTTTAAGAATGAAAAGCAAAGCCAAGTCAATGGTGTCTATTTTAAATAAGTGATTTTAGAACAAGAATGAACATAAGTCTCAAATTGTTACTACCATTGGAAAAACTGAGAAAATTAAATGCCATGTGATTTCCTCTATCAAAGAATGTACCACCAACAAAAGAGTGTATCAAGAGTAGTTACCAGGCCCTGGCTGGTTGGCTCAGTGGTAGAGCGTTGGCCTGGCGTGTGGGGGACCCGGGTTCGATTCCCGGCCAGGGCACATAGGAGAAGCGCTCATTTGCTTCTCCACCCCCCCTCCTTCCTCTCTGTCTCTCTCTTCCCCTCCCGCAGCCAAGGCTCCATTGGAGCAAAGATGGCCCGGGCGCTGGGGATGGCTCCTTGGCCTCTGCCCCAGGCGCTAGAGTGGCTCTGGTCGTGACAGAGCGACCCCCCGGAGGGGCAGAGCATCGCCCCCTGGTGGGCAGAGCTTCGCCCCTGGTGGGCGTGCCGGGTGGATCCTGGTCGGGCGCATGCGGGAGTCTGTCTGATTGTCTCTTCCCGTTTCCAGCTTCAGAAAAAAAAAAAAAAAAAAAAAAAAAAAGAGTAGTTACCAGTGATATACCAAGTGCTGAATCTTTCTTTTCTCTATAGTGGTTGTTTTCTTGTTCTGTTCAATTAGCTAAAATTTCCTTCAATTTTTCTTACTATTTTGTTAGGCAATTGAAAATATTATGTGTAGATTTTTGGGTCCCTTATTAAACACTCTTATAATGCACAGTTCTTGGCTGAGCTGGATACATCACTTTAAGGACAGTTAAAAACCCTTTCTACATTCATATTAAAATGTTCAAAATTAGTTAGCTTTTAACTGGTAATATAAAGTAACATAAAAACACTGGAATTTCACCATAAGACAACCAGTAAGCAAACCATTTCTGATAAAAGTATCACTACTTATGATTAATGCTAAATTAAATTTACTTGCTGTATAAAGAGAGAAGTTTGACTCTGGGATTTTTTCAATTCTATCTATTATATCAATTATTTTCATTATATTTTAAATAAATCCCCTTCCAGGTAACCTGAGCTGAAGTTGAGTTTTGTCACTTTCAACAGTAGGAATCCTGATCATGACATACTTCTACTTATAAAGTGAATGTTTCTGTCTTTTATATATTTTTCTATTATAGTATTATTAACAGATTATTTGTAAGCCATTTAATCAACTAGTTTTCTTGATAGAATTGGACTAATCTAATCACTATTCCCCATTTCTGACTGCTTTATTTTCACTAACTTAAACAATTTCCAAGGAATCCCATTTTCCTGTTCAAATAATTGAGGTAGATAGCCACTCTCCTCTAGACATTAGATTTATTTACTATCTGAAAACCGTCTAAGTTGGAGGTTTTACCTTAAAATTACACTGAAAACTTAAGAAATATATGGAAAGGATAATTTATACCAGATAAAGTTTTACTTTCATTAGAGCATTTGAAACTAACTAAAAACATTTGAACTATGCAAAAATCCTTCTTCTAGTAATTTATAGAATCTATTACTGTTCCTCTGATTGAGCAGGCCAATGAGTTTTAACTATGCTCTGCTGCCTGATAACTTCCTTGAATAAAATTTTATCTTATTTTTGCAAAGGGCTTGAAATTACTTCCAGTAATATGTGAGGCTCATCAGTTTATATTTGTACTTCTCCAGTATTTAAGCTTGTGATGGGCATCAGAGTAGTGAACATCCCATATAAATTTACCATCTCATTCACATATTGATCCAACATGAACTGGCATTTGTGATGATGATCCAAAGACCTTTATACTCTTTACAAGACTCCCTAATAAAACACTAGCATTTTTTCTGGAAGGCTGCACTTTACGGTGTTTTAATTATTGCTTTACATTATTGCTTTTTAAGTCATTTGAGGACATATATATGTTAAACATGCTACGGCTGTTTACCAAAAACTAAAGAAAATACAAAATGGCAATTATCACTGTTACTCAAACATTGTAGACATTCATCTGTAATATAATTTACTACCTCCATTATTACAAAATATTTTTGAAAATCATTTATATCTATTTTAACTCAAGATGTTTTATAATATCTTGTCTAAAATGGGCAGTACATTATTGGTGTCAATTTTATATTTGGTGTGCTGTGGAAAAAAATCACAGTGATCGCAAGGCCAAATTACTTAAAATAGCAATAAATAAAAGTAAGTCTTTATGTATGATGCACCCTGACTTTTGAAAGATTTTCTATAATGTGTTTTCAGTACTAATTACATAGATCATTAAAGATGTTACAGTTGATTCTTTTGGGTGCAATTATTGCAGTAGTGATAAAAAGCTAAAAAAAAGCCCAGCAAAATTATATTTTTACAATATAGACAAATAAATAGATTAAATATAAGCCTAATTAGAACATCACTATAGTATTACTGCTGAAGTCTGACCAAATAAATAGAAAACAAGGAGAGAGACTTGTGGAGCCATCTGCATCATATTACAAACACTTTTTACCTATATCATTTTATTTGAATTTATATTTTAGGGGATTAAATAATATGCTCATTAAAAGAAAAAAAAAATAGATTACAAAATAGTGGAAACATTACAGACTATTGAACCACTCTGTGTTCAACCTAAAGTTAGTAATTCCCTGGGAATGATTCTGGAGATGTCAAATGCTACTGAGCTCTCTACTTGGCCCTGTTGGTCTACACTCCCTTTATAAGGGCTGCCACATGTACCGTAAGGCATGTGTGTTTGTAATCAGTGGTGTTTTATATTATAACTTAGAATAACAAGTAACATTATAAGTAGAACATATGTCATCAGACACTTCAAATTTAATTTCCAGCTAAACATTAAAAGTTCCTGACTAAATGAGCAGTCCTTGAAGCCATCACTTCTTTGTGAATTGGCACTATTATTAGCAGCCCAGGAATGATGGTTCTAATGGATATTAGATAAACTGAAACACCTGCCATTATTATATGATCCTTTTTCCTCGGGTGACATCCTTTGTCTTGATGTCTATTTTTGTATATTATTAATACAGCTGCTCAAATTTTCTCATAATTTGTGTCTGCATGCTATAATTTTTCACTTTTTTTCTTTTAACTTACGTGGGTCTTTATATTGAAACTGAATCTCTAATATTGCCTAGACATCAGAGTATCAAAACAAACATTGGTCTTAGCCCTGGAGCAGAGTACCACTTGTTGAAACATCCCCTATGCAAGACCAGCAAGGTGAGAAGGTAGGAGCCTGAAGAATTTGCTATTGTTATTCTGTCAGGATAGTCCAGAGGGGTATAAATTTTATGTATTCCACTTTATAAAAATGTTTTGAGATTCTAGCAAGTTATTGTGGGGTTCTGTGCATGCATTATCACATAAATAATATTACTCTCATAAACTTATTTTTCTACAGAAAAAAACTATTGATGCATTTTTTTATATAATCCAAATCAAGAATCTCTGATTTTAATTGGAGTGTTTTTCCATTTACTTTTAATATAGTACTTGTTGTGGTTGTGTTTCAATCTGTCATTTGCTATATATGTTCTATTATCCCATGTCTTTTATTCCTTTATATTCTTTCCTACATCCTTTTGAATCAATTATCGGTATTCATTTTTTTATGTTAGATGCATGTAACTTTGTTGTTTATATTTGTTATATTTGTACATGTTTACCTATTGATTACATTGTATATTAGAATATGAGTCCTTCATTTATCACAGTTTAGCTTGACATAATAGTATACCTGCTCATCTATAACATAAGGACTTAAAAATAGAATCTAAAACAATATTTTCTCATGCATGTTATTCTTCTTTATTTCTTATTGTCATCAACTTTACCTCTCTGTTTCATAACATAACAATACATTATCATTTTTTCTTTAAGCAGTCAATTGTTTTTTAAAGATATTTTTAAAATTAAAAAAATGATTTATATTATATTTACCCACATATTTCACATTTCTGGTGTTTTTTTACTCCTTTGTGTTGTTTCAAGTGCCTGTCTGTATTCATTACTACCTTTCAGCTTGAAGAATTTTCATGAGCATTTCTGTATAGTATAGCTCTGTCATTGATGAATTTTGTATTTTTTTTAGCTAAACTATGTTTATTTCACATAAATTTTTGAAAGAAACTAACTGTATTCAAATTTTATTTGACAGTTATTTTTTTCCTTTTCCTAAGAATGTCTAAGATGTGGATATATCCAATACACATTACTTTGTTGTATCTAAAATTTTGATAATAATTTCAAAAGTTACATTTGTATTTCGAATCATCCAGTAGCACACTTCAATAAAAATTCAAATGCGGTAGTTTCTTACTCAATTTTTTTTAAATTTGAATCTTTGTCTTTACCTTTTAAGTTATATGTTATTCATATCTTACACAAAGCATACATTGAAGGTATATCAACAAATATAATGTAATACAGTATGTCAATGTTACCTCAATAAATAAATCATATCAACTGATCAATAAACATAATTGTTCATCTATTTAAGTGTTATTAAGCAATAAAAAGTATTGAATAATACAATTTATTAGGAGAAACTACTTATGTTCTAGGTGGATAAAATGATCAGCTCAGTTATTTCTTACAAACTTGAAACTTTGACAAAAATAAGTAGTTAGTTCTAAGGAAAATAGAGAAAGACCATATCAGAAAGATTCAAGGAGCCATAGATGGAAAAGAGAATTCTGAAGAAAAAAAAAGTAGTAATATACTAAACTTAGGTGATGAAAGGACAAATTTAGAGAAAGAAATTAATACTAAGCCTATCTGGTTATTAACTGATCAGATTTTTAGGTGGAATGTACATGAAAAATCTCAGATGATTCCTCTAGTATATTCAATATGGTAAATAGGAAAGCCAATCAAAATAAGAAATTCAATAGAAGAACATTTTAGGAGTTTAATAAGATTATCTTTCATCATGTTTTTCTACTCTTGAAGGGACTATCAGATAGGCATTTGAAAACCTAGTCTAGAATATAAGAGGGAGATTTAAAATGCAGAGGCAGGTTATGGAATTCATAAGGACACTGGTTTCTCAAGGCTGGTGGATAAAGAGGAGAGAAAAGGTCCAAAAGGAAATCAAAAGAAACATTCGCATTTATTGGGATGTTGGAGAAAGAAGAGCCAGAAATTAATGTGAAATGAAATAATAATAAAAAAAAAAATGAAAACCACAAGAGAAACTTTTGTGGATGCAAAAGGGTTTCTAAAAGAAAGCTATGATAATATGTATCAAATAAAAAGAAATGCTTAATTAAAAAAATGAGGTATCCCTTGAACATGACACTTAGGAGGTTTTTAGTTCTCTTTTCAAGATATATTCATGATAGCAAGAAATAGTACATTAACTTACCGCTCCCTCCTGCCCCCCCAAAAAGTATATTCTTTCAAGAAGGTTGGCAGTAGAGAAAGGGAGAATGCTGATGAGCTACTTTGGAAAGAACTCACAATTGAGTAATTGCTATAGACTCAAAGTTTGTGTTCTCGGAAAATTCACATGTTGAATCCATACACTCAATGCGATGATATGAGAAGATAAGGCTTTTGATAGGTGATTAGGTCATGACAGTGCAGCCCTCAGAAATTTAGTTAGTGGCATTGTAAGAGAAATTCCAGAGATCTCCCTTGCCTCCTCCAATTTATGAGAACACAGTAAGAAAACCACTACAGAAAAACCAGGAAGCGAGTTCTCACTAGATACCAAGTCTGCTGTAGTTTGCTCTCGGACTTTCCTACCTCCAGACCTGTGAGAAATAAATGTTTTTGTTTATAAGCCACCCAGAGTATGTAATTCTGTTATAGTGGTCCAAATGAAATAAAGCAATGATATAACTGATGTTTTAGTTGTAGTACAGGTTGACACAGAAAAGGTAGAAAATTGAGAATAATGGGTATAATTAATAAACTGAAGCTTTAATGAGAAAAGAAGCATAGCTCAAAATATGTGATAAGCAGGGCACAAGGGAATGACTAAGAACTTGTAGGAAGACTCATCCCAGAGCTTTGAACTCTCTGTACTTTAAACTTTTCACTTATTGTATAGGCTTCTTTTTTTGGGTGCCCATCTGAATGCTCAGCCTCCCCAGACTCAGCTACTTTCCCAGTTCTAGTCCTTGAAACATCCTGCAGACAAGATAAGAAAGGTAACCATGACTGAATCTGAGGAATTGCCTGTTTTGACAATGTCAGGAAGGAAAGGTTTAGAGGACAACTTCCTTTCTCCTCATCAATAGAAGAAAAAGAGTTTCTCTCATCTCAGCGTGAAGTCTGTATGTACATCACTATAGAAATAATCTTAGACTCCCCAGCTGCTCTTCTATGTAGGACAAAGTTTCAATACATACCATGAAATTGCAAATAAAAATCAATATAATATATAGTAGGCCTATCATGTATATACACATAAAGGGTATAAGATAAGTTCAAGATGGTAACATTTTAGTACGTTTTAGAGATAATTAGATGTATATACTTAAGTAATATATATGTCATTATTATATATTACTGTATATATACACATATGAATCTCTCTCTCTCTATATATATATTCTGCTGACAGAATTATAAATTAATGGATATTTTATAGCTTTATATTCATTTTGACATATCCCCTAATTTTTGTGAGCAATATATATACATATATCCATACAGAAGTTTGTATTCACAGGGACACACTGATGTTTTATTTATCTGACTTTGTATTAGGTTCCTATTGCTGTTCTAACAAATTACAACAAAATTGGTGTCCTAAAACAACACAAACTTATTATTTTAGAGTTGTTGAGGTCAGTAGCTTAAAACAGGTTAGCAATAATGCATTATTTCTAAGCACTCTGGGAAGAATCTGTTTAGTTACCTTTTCTAGGCTTCTCTGGGATTCCTGCATTCCTCTGTGTCCACACATCACTCTGACTCTACTTTCTTTATCACGTCTCCTTTGCTGATTCTGCTGCTTTCTTCTTATGGGGATACCTGTGAATACATTAGGCCCAGGCATATAATTCAGAATAATCTCCCCATCTCAACATCTTTTTTTTTTTATACAGAGACAGAATAAGACAGATAGATAGGACTGCGGGATGAGAATAATCAATCATTAGTTTTTCTCATTGCGCATTGTGACACCTTAGTTGTTCATTGATTGCTTTCTCATATGTGCCTTGACTACAGACCTTCAGCAGACCGAGTAACCCCTTGCTCGGGCCAGCTACCTTGGGTCCAAGCTGGTGAGCTTTTGCTCAAACCAGATGAGCCCGTGCTCTAGCTGGCGACCTTGGGGTCTCGAACCTGGGGCCTTGGCATCCCAGTCTGACACTCTATCCATTGCACCACCACCTGGTCAGGCTCCCCATCTCAACATCTTTAATATAATCAAAGACTCTTTTGCCATAGAAGTTATCCTCAGGATTCAGGAATTAAGATGTGGATTTGAGTTTGGGAAGATGCATTTTTCTGCCACCACAGATTTTTTAAATTTTTATTTATTTATTTACTCTTTTAGATTTCATTTATTCATTTTTTATTAGAGAGAGAGGGGAGAGAGAGAGAGGGAGAGATAGAGAGAGAACAGGGGGAGGAGCAGGAAGCATCAACTCCCATATGTGCTTTGACCAGGCAAGCCCAGGGTTTCGAACCGGCGACCTCAGCATTCCAGGTCGATGCTTTATCCACTGCGCCACCACAGGTCAGGCAAGATTTTTTAAAAAAAATTAGAAAGATAATATCAAACATTTTATACTTGGAGATATGTTTGAAATACTTTTTCAGTTGTTTTTCTCTCATCTATTAAGTTTACTAGTCATTAAGCCAGACCTTTACATAGATCTGAAGTTTAATTTTTTTTTATACAAAAACAATCTTCAAATATATGATATGTATTACTTGGTTAATAAAGTCTATTTTTCTTCTAGATATCTACGTAATTAAATGTTTATTTTCAAAATGCATTATGTTAATATTGATAGGACCCATCAAATGCACTATGGCATTACCCTGAAATGTCTCATTTTCTTCTAGGTAGTTTGTAAAGCCCCATTGCACAGTAATAGGTATTTAATGGCAGAACTCCTCAGTTAAACCTCCATGATTCTAGGAATATTTTTATCTTACCTTGCAGATGTTATTATCTGCAGATGTGCTTATTGGCTCAAGATTATTTTAAAGGTGAAAAGATCCTCATTATGAAGCCACAGGTTAAGAGGATAGTCATCAACCTGCTGCTAAAATAATTCGAAGTGATTTTGCACCTACATACATTACCTTTAATGATGCTGTATACCAAAGTAATTTGGTCTTCAGGCCTTTATTAAAAACTTGCTTTCTTCCTGAAATGGGTTTTATACTTCCTATAAGTTTGTCCTTTATATTTTGCATAGGTTAAGCCACTCTCTGGATCATCAGTGTTACTTTGCATACTTAGCCTGCCCTCTCCTTCTTCCTGTATCTGCATTTAACTGACGTCATCTCAAATATAAACATAATTTCCCATCAAGCTTAAGGTAAAAATCTGGGCATCTCAGTTAAACACTTCAAGCCTGGAAATATGGACAAAATAAAGCACATTAAAAGATAAGGATTGACCACCTTCTGACAAAGAAGGAATAAAATGTCAAAGTTGGTATGACTTCTTATCAGAAATAACATTTTAGAGGGTCAAAATTCTTCATAAGTTAATGTCTTTAAGAGAAATGTATAAGCATATATTTCTTTTTTTTTTTTTTTTGTATTTTTCTGAAGCTGGAAACGGGGAGAGACAGTCAGACAGACTCCCGCATGCGCCCGACCGGGATCCACCCAGCACGCCCACCAGGGGCGAAGCTCTGTCCACCAGGGGGCGATGCTCTGCCCCTCCGGGGCGTCACTCTGCCGCGACCAGAGCCACTCTAGCGTCTGGGGCAGAGGCCAAGGAGCCATCCCCAGCGCCTGGGCCATCTTTGCTCCAATGGAGCCTTGGCTGCGGGAGGGGAAGAGAGAGACAAAGAGGAAGGAGGGGGGAGGTGGAGAAGCAAATGGGCGCTTCTCCTATGTGCCCTGGCCGGGAATCGAACCCGGGTCCCCCGCACGCCAGGCCGACGCTCTACCGCTGAGCCAACCGGCCAGGGCCTATAAGCATATATTTCATGTTTGAATACCATAGAGACCAAAAGACAATCATATCATAAAATAGCATGGATCTGACATACTATAATTCATAAAAAAGACATGTGACTACAGTTTAGAATATTTAAAGACTATCATTTTCTATTATGTTACTCTACAGACTAATTTACAGTTATATGAATGGCATCAATAATCCTTCTATTAGACTATGAATTTCTTGAAGAAAGAATTGTTTTAACCTCTGCATCTACAGTGTATAACAAAGTGCTTAGTATCTGTTTGACAATTAAAAATTAAATGATAAGATAAATAAATTGTGTAAAATGTTAATGTAGTACTAAGGAAAGAGATATGCATAGAATACATTTTAGAAAAGCACAGGTATAAGAAATTACACTTTCTAGTTCTGATGATTAAAAAATCCTGTCTTCTAAAAATAAATAAATAAAAAACTTGTCTTCTAAAATTACTTTATTTTATTTTTTCTATTTCTGGAAAGAATAACTCAGAGGCTGTTCTCTCCTCATTTTTGGTACACACATTTCATACAACACAAATTTCCAACCCTAGGTTTGCAACACAGAATGCTCACTGAGGAGTTTTAAATTCCATGGATGTTCAGCAGGTCTATGACTGACCCCATACAGGTGGTTCTGGTGAGAAGATTTCTAAACAATTTTTCTTAACTTACATTACAGTAGTTACCAAAACTCTTGCTTATAAATTGAAAAATAATTTTTATTATATCACAGTTATTTAGATTAAGGAGTCCCATCCATCAGTGAACAGTCCCTTTGTCAAAGTATCTTGATATGAATCAGTGGGGTGAACACTATTTCTTGCTGAGATCATTTCCAATGAAAGCATCTTAGAAATTCAGATTATTGAAATGCTGCTTTTATCTATTAACCATGATGTCCACAAAATATTATGCTGGTAAAAAGAACAATGCCTGATGTCTACAGAAACCCATAATTTATCATCATTTTTGCTATTTAAGTTTCTCCTTCCCACTCTATCAGGAAGAGAAAACTTCGGATTAAGAATTGAGAGAGAAGTATTAAACACATTTCAAATATTTCCATAATAAGGTTTTAAAATATTAAGCTGAATGTTTAATTTGAACCAAATGTTATATTCCTCCCTAGCATTAAACCAAAGAAAGAGAAATTATTTGTAATTTCTGTAGTGTCCTCCTAGGCTGAATTAAATGTCAGTGACTTTCTGTAAAGTACAGAATGAACAGATTTGTGAGAAAGCTGAGAGATATGGGAAGGTCTGTGCCTCTATGGAGATAAAGGAAAACAAGGAGTGAGAGAAAGTCATTGGATTTCACATGATATAACAAGAAGTTGGTTTTCAGTGAGTGTTAACAGAATAGGGGACATTCTTCTTAGTAGTTGCTTAAAAGCAGAGCCTTTTCTGATTCCCTTCTCATTTTAGTCAGTATTTAACACTCTCTTAACATAATTGCTGTGGAATGCCTATGCTATAACATAAATACCTTGTTTGATTAGAAACATTATGTCAGTTTTCCCTTTCTTCTTCCCACAGCTGTTCAATCTGTGTACCACCTGGTAGCTACCACAAAGGAATAAAATTCTTAGGAAGCACAAACTTAGATGATACTCAATTACTAAACATTTATAAATCCTTTTTTATTTGTACCTCTGATTTTTCAGAGCTGGATTTACTTTCACCAATTTTTTGTTCTGTGCAATAAATATCAATGTGTTTAATATGGTAAGGTATAGAACATTATCATAGTCTAACCTTCAGAATTTGGTTTGCATTTTATTTGAATCATACAATGTTAAATGCACTTATTTTTATTATTTTTTACAAAAATTTAACACATCCAATATATACATATTAGTGAGTTTAGACATATGCATAAACTCCTACTATCACCACAATCAAGGTGCTAAATATAATTATTCCCTCCAAAATAGTCATGTTCTTTTGTGTGTTGTGTTTGTTTTTATAATAAGAACACTTCACATGAGAACTACCTTTATACCATGTTTTATATTGCATAACATCACATTATTAACTATATATATATATTTTAATCTTTTTATTTTTATTTTTTTACAGAGACACAGAGAGAGAGTCAGAGAGAGGGATAGATAGGGACAGACAGACAGGAACGGAGAGATGAGAAGCATCAGTCATTAGTTTTTCGTTGAGCGTTGCAACACAACTTTAGTTGTTCATTGATTGCTTTCTCATATGTGCCTTGACCATGGGCCTTCAGCAGACCGAGTAAGCCCTTGCTCAAGCCAGCGACCTTGGGCTCAAGCTGGTAAGCCTTGCTCAGACCAGATGAGCCCGTGCTCAAGCTGGCGACCTCGGGGTCTTGAACCTGGGTCCTTTCGCATCCCAGTCAGACACTCTATCCACTGCACCACACCGCCTGGTCAAGGCATTAACTATATATATTATGTTATACAACGGATCTCTAGAACTTGTTCATTTTATATAACTGAGCAAAAACTTCTTACTTTCCCTTCCTCCCACCGTTGACAACCGCACTCTATTCTCTGCTTTTATGACTTACTATTTTAAATATATCATGTGAGTAGAAGCATACAGTATTTGTCCATTTGTGACTGGCTTATTGTCCTCTTAGCATATTTTCTAGGTTCATTCACGTTGCAAATGGCAAGATTTCCTTTTTATCATTTGTATATGCTACAGTTTTTTTCATCTGAAGATGAATCATTGGGTTATTTACATATATAAAATATTTATTTATTGAATATTTCCAAGAAAATTTAAGTAGAGTAATATAATTATGAAATATAAAGTATAGACTAAATTAACAAATTAATCTGATAAATAAGATTTATAAACACAACCAGAAATAGCACAAAAATCTTCAATGTATTCTTATGTAACACATCTGTGTCATAATGTCATATATTAAAGGGTATAGTAAACTGGTTAGTTAAGTAAGTTTTAGAATATTTAACTTAGAAAAATGCAGATGTTTTATGTTTTTTTCTTAAAATAGAAACACTTTTCGCCTAACAAAGTAAATTATTAACTCACCTGTGATTTAACTGAATGACACACTTTGAAAATTATCTTGAATATTTGTTGATATATTTTACCTTAGCTACTAGAAAATACTAAAAAGTCTATTACAGCAAATAGCATTTATCTTTGTTTCCAGATCATTTTATCATATTATAGAAAGAAGTATGAGCATTTTCTTTCTATGTGTGAGTATATATGATTGTATATTTGCATAAAATCACAGTAGAATAAACTTTTTTTTAAAATTTGGAAGTATTTTTAAATAAGTCTTGCAAAAATATTATTTCAAAATTAAGAGAACAAAGATAAAAAATAAGAATAGTCATCTGTAGTCATCTTAGTCATAGATCTTATTTCCACAAAATTGTAGCAATTTCTCTAATTCCATCACAATTTATATGGAAGAGAATTTTCTCTCTATACCTATGTATTTTGAATAAATCAGCTTTTGCAGGACCATAATCTTAAGCTTTGTAGAAACCCTCATTTCCAATTGAAAATACTGATCCTTTCAGAAGTCTTCTAAATGTGATGCTGAATTTCTACTGAGGCCAGGTTTTACTGCAACAACTTGAATTTGGCCTTTTTTCTGTGTCTGTGTTGTAATAGTAACACATTTAGTAAAAGAAGAGCTTTTTTCAACCATGTAAATTTTTAACTGTCAGTGTGTCCGTAAAGTCATGGTGCACTTTTGACCAGTCACAAGAAAGCAACAAAAGATGATAGAAATATGAAATCTGCACCAAATAAAAGGAAAACTCTCCAGTTTCATACCTATTCAGTGCAGTTTGATGTGGGCTCATGCACAGATATTTTAGGGCTCCTTAGATAGCTATCCCGTAGCCTCTACAGACTCGTCACTGACTGATGGCCTACCAGAACGTGGTTTCTCCACCAAACTGCCGGTTTCCTTCAACTGCTTATCCCACCAAGTAATGTCATTCCTATGTGGTGGCGCTTCATTATAAATGCGCCGATATTCACGTTGCACTTTGATCACGGATTCAAATTTAGTGAGCCACAGAACACACTGAACTTTCCTCTGTACTGTCCACATCTCGACTGGCGTGGTTGTGGGCTGTTCCGCTGTATACATAGTGTTACGTCATCATCTGTGCATGCGCACATGCTGCCACATCATCCTACAGAAACTGGGAGGGTTTTCCTTTTATTTGGTGCAGATTTCACATTTCTATCGTCTTTTGTTGCTTTCCTGTGACCGGTCAAAAGTACACCAAGACTTTACGGACACACTGTACTTCCTGAATTCTGCTTACACAAGGTGTCATATCTTTTTTTTTTTTTTTGTATTTTTCTGAAGCTGGAAATGGGGAGAGACAGTCAGACAGACTCCCGCATGTGCCCAACCGGGATCCACCTGGCACGCCCACCAGGGGGCGACGCTCTGCCCCTCCGGGGCATCGCTATGTCAGGACCAGAGCCACTCTAGAGCCTGGGGCAGAGGCCAAGGAGCCATCCCCAGTGCCCGGGCCATCTTTGCTCCAATGGAGCCTCGCTGCTGGAGGGGAAGAGAGAGACAGAGAGGAAGGAGAAGGGGAGGGGTGGAGAAGCAGATGGGTGCTTTTCCTGTGTGCCCTGGCTGGGAATCGAACCCGGGACTTCTGTACGCCAGGCTGACGCTCTACCACTGAGCCAACCGGCCAGGGCTGTCATATCTTTTTTATAGTATTTTATAAAATACAGTCAGTTAGCAACCAACCCAACTTTCAACATTCTGCCACACATTTTTCTTCCAGCACTAAAATATTTTAGATTTTCTCTTTTTCAAAATAAAGGTAGGTAAGTCTTACAAAATATTTGCCACTGTATAACATAGAGCACTGTTTTCCAAATTTCTGTAACAGTTGTCATGCTGCGTACCATTGATTGCCATTTATTTATTTATTTATTTATTTTAAGTTAGAGGAGGGGAGACCAAAAATACAGACTCCCACATGTGTCCTAGCCAGGATCCACCAGGCAAGCTGTGTCTGGGGCTGATGCTCTAATCAATCAAGTTATTTTTAGCAACTGACGCCAAAGCACTGGAACCAACAGAGCCATTCTCAGCACCTGGGGCCAATACTCAAACCAATCGAGCCATTGGCTGCAAGAGAGGAAAAGGGAGAGAAGAAGAGAAGCAGCTGATTGCTTCTTATGTGTGCCCTGTCCAGGGATTAAACCCAGGATGTCTGCCTGCCTGGCCAATGCTCAATCCACTGTGCCAACTGGCCAAGGTCTGCCTAATTGGTTCTTTATGTCAATAATACCTATTTTCAGTATTTGCTACATTGTGACAACTTCTATAAATCAGATATATTCACAATAATGTTGTATAATAAACCACTCAGAAACCTGTGTCTTCTAACTATAAACACAATTTTCTTTCTCATGTCTTTTTCTTATTCAGTTGCTTGAAACCTCAATAATTTGTTATTTTTCATGTGTTTGTGGACTGCCTCAGGTGTTTCTCCTGGTTTTGTGTGGATTCACTTATGTTATTGGAGAGACTAGGTGCTGGATTCAGTAGGAACAGCTCAAACACCTGGGTCTCTCATTTATCCTAGAGTTCTTCACAGTGCGACAAATTTAGGGTTGTATTCCATAAGGGCAAAAGTGGAAGCTTCAAGATTCTTCACAGCCTAGTTTTACCATTTCTACCTCATACTATTGCTGAAAGAAAGTAAAAAAAAAATAGCCCAGAAATTGTGAGAAAAAATGTAGACAGAAAAAAAAAATGATAAAAAAATAAAACCTTGAAAATAACATTTGAAATTTCCCATCATACTAGACATGCTATAACCTGATAAACTTTTTATTTTTGTTTTGTTTTTCATATAATTTAAGCATTTTATTAAAATATCAGTCTACACTCTTTAAATGATGTGTATGCAGTATCTTCCCATGTATTAGACTAAATTATACAATTTCTTAAAAGTTTTTATTTTTCACTTGAGATATCTTAAAACATAGAACTTAACTCTATCTAGTCTAGCCAAAGATGTAGTCATTCAAATATTTAATTAAGCAGAATATTTTATGGAATCCACAAATCTCAGTAAGGATTAAATTGTCCATAAAGAAATATTTAATCTCAGTGGTAATGTGGCTACAGATTTACAGCATATATAGATGGATTTGAAATATAAAACTATCATACTGAGTAAAATATATGCAATTCTTTATCTTAAAAAATAAGAATAAGTATTAAAACTATATATGAATAATCTTTTTATTAAAATCTATGCATAAAACAGCAAGATAAAATATATCATTGAAATATGTTCTATACTTTTGAAATAAATTCATTTCAGTATCTTTGAAGATATTAAGGTGTGATGTTCTCTTTTAAAAAGTAATTTGTGTTGTTGAATCATTCACATTGTGAATAATGTGTGGTTTTATTATTTGTTTACCTAACTTACTTATTCTGATAAATAGTGATTATATTGTTAAAATGCATCATGTATTCGTTCTCTTTCTTTTGAAAACTCAGTGTGAGTTTATTTGATTATAGAGAGCCAATAAGCTAGGTTTACAAGTGGGCCATAAGCTAATTTTTTTTTGTAGATGCTCTGTATCCAGACCTTATTAGCTCTATTACTTAACATCACTTAATATCTATTTGATTTATTATTTTAACCTATGCTTTAAATTCCTCTTATCTTTTCAAAGATATGTAATGAGGATGAATGTAGTCATATGCAATATACTTCTTAGAACACTTCCTTGAACTAATATCATTCATTAAGTGTGAACAGTTGCTGAGTTTATTCAATATATGATGAGGGCTCATTTGCAGTATTTTAATTTTTAACTGAGCTTGGAAATATGCTTAATATATTTTGATATGTTCCTAAGAAATACACCTTATTTTAATTTCTTCTATTGTGACATGCTATACAGATCATTACAGACTAATGAACACAGGTTGAAAAATTTTTAGTTTTTTGTAATTAAACTGCTTTTAGAACCACTGTTTTTATTATTATCTTAAAGAAACTATTTGCTAAAAGGTGTACAGCACTTGAAAAGCACTACTATATAAATTGTTATTGTATCTCTATGAGAAAAATAAGGGAAAGGCACTATCTTGATTTTGAAAATAGTAACAATTTTTAAAAGGTCTGGAATTTCAGTTAATTTGTCCATAGTCATTCTATTTGTGAATATTATTAAAACTATTTTTCAGGTTTTGATAAATATAATATTCAAAGAAAATAATAACTCTACACAACTTTAAAATATACAGACCTTCAACACACATTAATTATTTATATAGGGTGGTTTTTTTTTTAATTCCAGATTCTGGCTTATTAATTGTTAAGGTCTGAATGTTTGTATCATCCCTCAAAGGCATGTTAAAATCCCACTGTTTAAGTATAATGGTATTGGGAATCAGAGCCTTTGGGAGGTACTTAAATCATTAAGGTAGAATACTCATGAATGGGACTAGTGCTAATAAAAGAGACTGCACAGAGATCCCCACTTGCATTATGTGAGGAAATAAGCATAAGTTGGCCATCTATGAAATAAGAAGCCATCCCCAAATGCTCAATCTACTGACACCATGATCTTGAACTTCCTAGTCTCCAGAACTGTGAGAACTAAATTTTTGTTTATGACCTACCCCATCTGCCATCCTTTGTTACAGCCTCCCAGAATGACTAAGACGTGACTGAACATCTACAAGAGTTATTATGGTAGATACCTTCTTCCTAAGACATTCAGAGCAATCCTCATTTTCCAGGCTTATGAATTATATTTTAAGGTTTGTATGGGGCCACATATTGATCAAATACCCTTTATTCTGGGGCAATTTTAGTTTTGTTCAAAGATAAGGGAATTGTTTTAGGCACTAAACCTGACTGTATATATTATGTTTTTTAATGCTTATGACTCTGTAAGATTAATATTATCAACATTTCATATATAAAAATAAATAAAGCAGAAGTCCAGCGGTAGAGTAACTTGTCCAAGGACTCTCAGAAAATAGCAAAACATGCCTTCACTGCACTTAGTCTCCTATTTCTATATGTTTTATAAATTATTTTCTTTAAAACATTGTACTTCATACCTATGTACTTAATTTCTATATTTAAGTCATTGCATTTTATTTAAATTGACTAATTATGAGCCTTGATTTTTTAAAACTAATTTAAGGCATAATTATTAATATGAAAATGTCCCTCTTATAAAGCAGCACACATTAAATCCATTAAATAATGGTTTAATTATTACTCTTGTATACATTTGCAGAGCTCTGAAAAAATATTTTTTTAAAAAAGCAGGTAAATCAATGTTGCTTTAAACAGAAAGTTACTATACAGTTCTTTGCTGTTAGTATGTTCCTTGTAGAATAAACAAAAATGATTTATAGAATAAAGGTTTTGGTCATTAGAATGCCCATTCTCTGCAATAAGTGTAAGGCTGAGGGAGCAGCTGCACCAAAAAATTATAGAAGAGATTAAAACTCTCAGATAATCATTTATCTTAGTAAAATAAATTTTATATATATGTACATATATACTATTTTACATATAAAATTAAATGAAAAGAGAAATATTTTTTTATTTGGTAGACTCAAATAGATTGCATTAAAACAACCTTCACCAACAAATTACTTTTTCAATCAAGTAGAAAGAAGGAAAAACCTTTCTCTTTCCACCAGATGGTGGTATTGCAACACTGTAACATCTCAGCCTCATTTAAGAAAATATTCCCAACAGATAGATGTCTCAAATAACAATCTTTTTTTCCCTGTAAATTAGCCAATAAAATAATTTTAATTTTATATAATTTATTTATTCCCCTCACATTTCATAATTTTTTGTAAATAGATTCCATGATAATATTGATTGAATTGGAAAACATTTAAAGTCACTAAACATGCGATAGATACACACACACACACACACACACACAATTTTACTATATTATGGGAAGTTGTTTCTAAATGTCCTAAATGACCCTCTCAGAAAAAATAATTAAAAAGCTAGATAGAATATAAATATCTTAAATATATTCCAAAGTTAACATTATAGTGAGCATTTTACTTTGGCTAAAAATTAAAAGAAAGAATTTAAAGGATAGATATATGCAAATTTTTTTCAAACTCTAAAAATTCATTATATGTTCTGGAAGCTCTAGTTTTCATTTGGGATTAGGTGACAGGAAGTTAATGCCTACATCTCCCCAGAGATAAAGAAAGCTATGAAGCATCCCTCTTCACACTACATAAAGGTAGAACCTTTGTTCTTTATGTGTATGAATGAAAAAAATTAATCTGCCCTGTATAGGAGAGTGCACTAATATAAATTTTTTTAAAATTTTTTAATATTTTTATTTTTTGTATTTCTCTGAAACTGGAAATGCGGAGAGACAGTCAGACAGACTCCCGCATGCGCCCGACCGGGATCCACCCGGCACGTCCACCAGGGGGTGATGCTCTGCCCACCAGGGGGTGATGCTCTGCTCCTCAAGGGCATCGCTTTGTCGCGACCAGAGCCACTCTACCGCCTGGGGCAGAGGCCAAGGAGCCATCCCCAGCGTTTGGGCTATCTTTGCTCCAATGGAGCCTTGGCTGCGGGAGGGGAAGAGGAAGAGCGATACAGAGAGGAAGGAGAGGGGGAGGGGTGGAGAAGCAGATGGGCACTTCTCCTGTGTGCCCTGGCCGAGAATCGAACCCGGGACTTCTGCACGCCAGGCCGACGCTCTACCACTGAGTCAACCGGCCAGGGTAAATTTTTTTTAAATTTGTTATTTACTGAGGGAAAATTAGCTTAAATGTTTGCAGTTGCAGTCCAGCCATGAGTCACTTTTTGGTACATGTTGATGATACCCAAGTATTATAGAATACAGACATCAGAATATAAGATGTATTATACAAATCTCATGAGAACAGTTTAATATAAAATGGTCCTGAGATGAAGAAGCCAATTCAGATTCTTTCTGTAGGAACCCAATCTAATCTAGGCGTAAAATATTTTCATATTACAAGTATCAATAAAATTAACTTACAATTAGAACAAAAGATATTTATATATAAAGCCCAAAAAGAAAATAGGACACCAAGAATGAAGACTCAAAGAAACAGCAGAAAGCAGAATCAGTAATGCTGACCTTTAAATAATGAAATTTTCTGACATCAGAATATAAGATATCCATATTTCATATGCTTATAGGCAAGGTCTACTACTTGTGAAATAATGTGATTCTGGGTAAGACACACTGAGAACCTAAGCTTTGTCATCTATAAATCATAGTCACGACCCTGTCTTGTCAGTGTGCTATGAGAATTAAGTAAATTGATTAATGTAACACACCTAACACAATACTTGGCACATGGTAAAGGATACATAGGGTTGCTTCTGTTATGTTCATTAAAATAAAAATATAAGATAAGCAATACGAGGAAGGCATAGAAACTATAAAGAACAACAAAGGCCAATTTGAAACACCAAAGGGAACTTTTACAAATAAAAAGTAAAATAAGCAATATAAAACCTCTGAGAATGAATAAAATCACCAATTGGAACAAAAAGTAAATGGAGATTGGTAAATTTGAAGACTGACTTCAACTCAAAGACTGAATTAAAGAATTTACACAGAATTACATACAATGAAGCAAAACAATATAAACATATAAAGTCCATGTTTTCATGGGGATTTTAATACACTTGGGAAATGCAATAAATAAGATAAAGTATGTGGTATATTAGAACATAAAAATTATGTAATGTAGAATAAAGCAAAATAGGTTATAAGAAACTATTGAACAGGAATGTACTAATTTAAAAAATATGGTCAAGGAAGGCCACTGAGAAGGAGACATTTGGGAGAAGATAAGAGAGCAAGAGTGAGCTACATAGACATGGGGGTTGGGGAGGAGGTAGAAGATCAGACAAAGGAAGCAGCAGTACAATGATCTTTCATTGCTATACTGTTCATAAAAATTAGAGGATATTTCAAAATGAACATGAAGTGATAAAAAATGCATTTGATTTTTTTTTATTACACAAGAACATCAGAAAAGCAAACGACAAGTCAAAGAAAGTTGTTCACTTATGCAAATGAGATGCAAAACCAACTTTTATTTCATTGGTTAAAATGCAGTATACAAAAGGCTGAAAGTACTGGAGTATCTGCATGTTCCCTAATTCCCTAATTTTTGTGAGCAGGGTTTAAAATGTACAAGGAGCTTCACGTTGGTGAGCTTGCTGGCAGTGAACTGACTAGAGATGGAAAAGGAAGAGAGGATATCAGTGACATAAGGGGACAGTTCAGCAAGGGCCTTGTAAGTCATTGTCCTACTTTAGTTTTTATTCTAAAAGATATGGGACTGTATTAAAGAGATATCAATAAGTTGCATATTCAAAATTGTATTTGAAAGAAATATTCTGTCTATTATGTTAAGGCTACCCTGGAAATAACAAGAACAGAACTCTGTGACTTGTCTTTTCATTTCCATAATGGTGTCTTTTGAAGCCCAAAAGTTTTTAATTTTGATGAAGTCCAATATACCAATTTGCATTTTACTGTTCTTGTACTGTTCTTATATCTAAGAAATGTTTGTTCACCCCATAATTAGGAAGCTCTTATGCATAGAATCTTCTAGTTTTATAGTTTTAGTTCTTCCATTTATCTCTTTTGAAATTTAAATTATTTATTTATGACTGGTGTCAGGTATGGGTGCACGTGTATCATTTTGCATGTAGATATCAAATGTCACAGTACCTGGGCTTTCTCATTCTTTATATCACTTTGTAAACTTCTGGCTGATCTTCTCGTCTCTGTCTTGCCAAGGAACTGAATCCTGCCACCAACCATGAGAAATTAGAATAGCAATCCAACTATGGTAACACAGACTTTGCCAAAGATGGCTTCAGCACTGAGACTCTGAACAGATAATACAGTCAATCCTGACTGGAATTCTGACTAAAGACACTATGAGGTAATAAATTGTTGGCTTAAACATTATATTTATGGTAATTTATAATACAGGAATAGAAAAATGAACATTTAATTTACATATATCTTCTTGTTTTTTATTTTCCTATTTTTTCATATGTTGTTTTTTTTCCATTTTTTCCATCTTTTATTGAATTAGTTGACATCTTTTGATTACATTTCCCATTTTGGCTTTTGTCTTTAACCATTTATTATATTTTATTATTCAGTTGGGATATAGCATATATCTATGATTTATATTCTGCCCTCAAGTTATATCACCTCATTATTATAAAGACAGATACAGATTTTATTTATCATTTTTTGCCTTTGTACCATTTGTCATATATTTTATTTTTACTTCCTTACCTGAAGTTCCCATCATTTGTCAGATAGACTGTTGTGACAGTGACCAAGCTTGTCTTTTCACATGTAGTCTCAGACCATTTTCTTTACAAAGTCAATATAGTCAACTTTCTAAGATCTTTCATCCTTGTTTATATATCTAATAATTTTAAAATGTTTTAGTTAAATAGCATGCATGCTACTTATCAAGTTAGACAAATGTCTTTCTGGTCTTAGACAATACTTCTTCTCTAGTTTCACCTTCTGTCACTTTCAGGGTTATAGTTACTTCCTCCTTTTCCCATGCCATTCTCTTTTCCTAGGTTACTCTAATATAATACATATCCTCCCGAACTCCAGTTCTTTAAGCTTTGATTTTTGTTTTCAGAAAGCAGAAAGCACATGAACCATATCAAGCTGAATGGGGAAAAAAAGCACATAATAATAATAAGCTTAGAAAAATCCATTTTTCCTTTGATCTTAGTCTTTCAGTACATTAACTACAGCTTTATTATAATCCATCAAAGCTAGACATTCCATAACATTATCCACAAAAAATATATAATTAAAGTGTAAAAGAGAAGTAACACATAAAAGCCAATTTCAAGACATAGAATTTAGTGCACCTGAGAAATACACAGTCAGGAAAATTCAAGTGAGAATAAAAAGATAAATAATAATAGAAAACAAGAATGTAAAAGGAACAGGGAATTTCTGGGAAGAAATAATCAGTATTTGAAGAGTCTAAAGAGATTGAATTATGGGTTGCTAAGAAAAAAACTGAAGACTTAGATGTTACTAATGATATAAATTTTGAAATCTGGTATTGTTGTAAAATAAAATAAAACATCTCGAGCTCTGGCCGGTTTGTTCAGTGGATAGAGCATCAGTCTGGCAGGTGGGTGTCACAGGCCTGATTCCCAGTCAAGGCACACATGAGAAGTGACCATCTGCTTATCTTCCCTCCCCCCCTTCCATCTCTCTTCCCCTCTCACAGCAGGTGGCTCAGTTGGTTTGGATATTGGCCTTGGGTGTTGAGAATAGCTTGATTGGTTCAAGCATTGGCACAAGATGGGGATGTTGGGTGGATCCTAGTTGAGGAGCTTGAAGGAGTCTGTCTTTCTGTCACCCCTCCTCTCACTTAAAAAATAATTAAATAAAAATAAAACATCTCTAAAGTTGGAATCCTTAATTTGGCTGTTTTTACAGAATGCAAAATAGTTTTTCTGACCTTCCCAATGGATTTGTTAGTTTCATTAACCAGACTCATTTCTTTGACATGAAGCTCCTATTTACAAAAGTATGGAAATTGCAGTGATAAATTTGTAACAATACAGAAGTATACTGTTGTTAGGCTTATTTTTCTACATTTAAAATCTGTATTTTAAGAGTTGAGGAATAAATTAAATCAGTCCTTTATTTCAGAGGAGACTTATAACCAGTATTAGATCAATGATTATGACTTTAACAGAAAGCCTGTGAAATATGCACAGGCTCTACTCCACATATATCTTGTGGAATTTTTTTTTATCAAAACAGAATTTGTTTCTGTATTACATTTTCCCTTATATGTTTACTGAAGGATTCTTTATATATGTCACTCTATTTTTTCTTATATTTATGTTACATGACCTAAAGTCACTGAATTGCAAACACAATATCAGGTCTGTAATTACCAGGTTGAGTTCTATGCAATAATTAATACTCTAAACACGATTTAGAGCAAAATTTTCTTTCATTCCCAGAAATAAATAAATTGACTAATTGACATTTGTTTCATCTTCCCTCATCTTAAAGTTAATGCTCTCTCCAGACCATTAATGGGTCAAAGGGAAAGAGAAAAAAAAAATGGGTACAGAAATTTCTTATTTGGTAAGTATTAATCTAAGGTGATTTCATATTCCCTCTAGGCTTGCCAGTTGTTTTGTAAAAAAAAAAAAACAAAAACAAAAAAAAAACAAACCACTGGGAGAGTGCACCCTGTTCTTCTTTGCTGGGCCCATCTGATGGTCAATCTTGTCGCAACAAGAGTATCTCTTCTTCACCTGGCCACTCCAATTTCCAACGGGTCTTTTTATTTCCAGCAGTTATTACCCCACATAGTCTCTCAGTGTTGGACTTTCACTCCCCTCTGGCAAGAGCCTTTTTGGGTAGTACCTTTCAAAATAAATTCAGGTTGACTTTTCTATCCTAGGCTGTACCACTGACCTTGGCAGTTCACTATTTTGATCTATTGCCTTGGGTCAATATTAAAGCCTCTCATCTTTAGATTGCTCAGATATGCATATATACATCAGTACAGCAAACACATATAAATATTTTCTTAAAGACTCATGATAGTTTTTTTAATAAAATCTTTATAATCTCTAAATCACCTTTTCTAAATGATTTTTAAATCTTTTTAATCTCTCAAAATAAGTGCCACTGTTTTACTTATTTAATATTCATTTTATATTTTCTTTCATAATAATCTTATAATTATGAGGATATGTTATAATCACAATAATAAATATAAAGTATTTTTATGTACATACTTAGACTGTTAAAATATTCTTAATTTCTCTTAGATTGAATCAAAGTTTTATTAATCTTTAAGTTCCCAAAAGTACCTAACAACATTACTTCCATGTTTCTAACATTTAAGAAAATTACTGAAGAATAAATAAAATCCTTAGTTATACTATAAATAATTTATTTTGTGAAACAATCAGGGTCATATAATCAATAAATTTCTACTACTTAGTAGAAAAAGTATTCTATTTATGTTCTACTGAAAATATTTAATTATTAACTATTAAGAAATTAAAAAATTAAAAAATTAAAGTATCCTTAATATTTAATCAGATATGCAGAACAACATCTGTGTCAAATATTTTTACATATTTCTAAATATTACTACAGTGCATCTGTTTACTCATTAAAGATTTGTGTTTACTTGTTTCAAAGAATTAATAACTTAATTTGTAATGTATAAATAATAATGACTCTATCATAGTACTTCTGTTTTGCAAGAATTCAGTGAAATGCACACATAATATAGTAGAATAATGTTTACTGCATGACATACTGAATAATATTATTAATATTAGCTGTATTTTTTAAACAAGATATTTGCAATAGTGAAGATGATTGGTACAAAAATTTTATCTTCTTTATTTTTTAATTATCAGTATAATATAGAATAGGCTATTTTCTGTTTCTTAAATAGAAAATGCTTTGGCTCCAAAGGCAAGGGAATTGAAGGCAAAGATAAATGAATGGACTACATTAGACTAAGAAGCTTTTGCACAGCAAGAGAAACTGACAACAAAATAGACAGCCAACTAAATGGGAGATGATATTTTCAGCCAACAGCACAGATAAGTGCCTAATATCCAAAATATACAAAGAACTCATAAAACTCAACAACAAACAAGCAAACAATCTAATTAAAAATGGGAAGAGGACATGAACAGACACTTCTCCCAGGAAGAAATACAAATGGCCAACAGATATATGAAAAGATGCTCATCTTCATTAGTTATCAGAGAAATGCAAATCAAAACTACAATGAGATAGCACCTCACACCTGTTAGATTAGCTATTATCAACAAGACAGTTACTAACAAGTGTTGGAGAGTCTGTGGAGAAAAAGGAACCCTCATCCACTGTTGGTGAGAATGTAAAGTAGTACAACCATTATGGAGAAAAGTATGGTGGTTCCTCAAAAAATTAGTTCAAGGAAATAAAAGAGAATTTATTGTCTCAAACAAATTAACAGTAGAGGGATCTGCTTGTCTTCAATTATAATTGAGATCTCAAATCATATTCTTAGGACTAAAATGATCTTCTTTTCATTGTTTTACTCCACTTCCATGTTTGGTCAGTACTTTGTCCAAACATAGATGTGGTAACTTTGAGTTAAAGCACCACATTCTCTCTTAACAGATCCAAAGAAAAGACAGTAAGGGTATTCTGAATAATCTGACCTGCAAGTAGATGACTGTGAGAGAAAATAAATATGAATATACAAAAAAGCAAGATAATTTAAGAGAAAATTAATGTAACAGAGAGTGATAAGTTGTTTATTATAGTAAAGAATCAAGGAAGCTCAAGAAGAATTTTAGGACTTGAATGACCTAATAAAGCAACAGAGAAAATATGGAGATTGGTGGTAAGTATTTATATTGTCCTAACCATTGATTGAGCACTGTGAGTACAAAGCCTTTATGGTGACAACTTTGAAAAAAAGAAAGTAAGACATATTGACTGGAGAATTTTATGTACAGTGAAGAGTGGAACATGGTTAGCCAGTGAGGTGAGAAATAACCTAAGTATGAAAGCACACATTCTAATCAAAGCTAAAAGTTTGGATATTTTTTGGCAATGGGGGACAAGAAAACAGAAAGTTATCATGATACTATTACACACACTAATACACACACTCACACACACATACACACACACATATATAATATATGATTTACACACACATATATAATTATATATATATATATACATACTATTAAACTATTTCCATTGAAACAAAGAAAATCAAATCATGAGATGGTGATTCTGCAGAATGTTCTGCTTGGGAATATAAACCCACAGTAGATATAATCAGGTTTAAGACTGCTAATGCTCATTCATTAAACTATATGGAAAGATAGTTTTTAAGAGTTTGTAAATTACTAAAAAAAAGTTAAAATATTTGCTTATTCAATATTGGTGGAGAAAATAAATTTCATTGATAAAAAAAGTTTAAAAAATTAATTAAGGTCTATAAAATTTTGATTATAAAATATAGAGAGAAACTGTTATGGAAGACACTTTGTACAAAATATTACAGATTTTTATCTGAATGAATTTCTGACTTTTTCTGAATTTTTACATTTTGAACAAGAAGCTATAAAATGCAACTCCAAGGTAATCATTTTACAATATGATATTGAAATGGAATTATATATAGCAGTGCCCCCTTATCTATAGTTTTGCTTTCCATGATTTTAGTTACTTGTGGTCAACCTTGGTATGAAAATATTAAATTGAAAATTCCAGAAAAAAACTGAAAATTTAAAATTATGTATCATTCTGAGTTGTGTGATGAAACATTTAGCCTTTGACCTCAGTCTTCCTGGGGAGTGAATTATGTCTTTGCCCTGTGTACCTGTTTGTATATGCCACACACCCATTAATCCCTTAGTAGTCATTTTGGTTACCATATAGACTCTCAAAATATCATAGCACTTGCATTCAAGTAGCCTTAATTTTATTTCATAATGTCCCTAATCTGCAAGAGTACTGATATTAGCAATTCAAATATGCCAAAGAGGAGCCTTAAAGTGTTCCCTTTAAGTGAAAAGATGTGTGTATGGAAAAACATAGCACATATAGGGTTCAGTACTATCCACATTTTCAGGCATCCAATGGAAGTCCTGAAAGTTATCCACTGTGGATAAGGAGGGGTTACTGCATTAATTATGGATGATTCTCTAATGGCCAAATGAAACATATACTCAAGCACTATAATATTCAAAAGTATAAAAACAGTCTCTTATCTGTGTCTAAAGTCCATCTTTAAGCATTAAAATAACGTAGTTTCAGAGGCAAAAAGAATTTCTTTGGAGAATGTTTGTAAGATTCTAGGCCTTATTTAATATTAACCATTTCCATGGAAGGAATAAAGCTCTTTCAAATCAAAGCAAGTGAGAGAATATTAAGTGAAGGCACTTCCTGGAAAGCATTATAACTTTCTCAATGCTATAAGGCAGCTTAGAGGTCAGTATTAAAAAAGGACCTAAAATGAGGGGCGGCCAGATGGTGATGGAGTAGGCAAATGTTCCAACTTCTACCTCTCATAACCAAAGTGTATTACAACTTAATTTTAAGAACAATCATCTGGAAAACCCAACTTTGGGCTAAACCAAAAGGAATCTATAACCAAAGATCACCAAATAAACCACACTGAGACTGGAGGAAAAGCAGAAATGCAAAGAGGGATGCACAGCTCCCGGGAAAGAGTGGCAGCCCAGAGGGACTCGCATGGTGGGAGGGGAGTTTAGTGGAGAAAGGAGGGTCCTGGGCCCCAAGACCAAAGCCCCAACCTGCAGCCTCAGAGCCTAGAAGAGGCATAGGGACAGTATTTAGGTGCGAAACAAGTCAGGATACTATTTGTAAAAAAGAGACAGATTTCTCAGACCCAGAATTCATCTTAAAGAGACAGCACATAAAACCTCTTTCATGCCCTGGCCAGTTGGCTCAGTGGTAGAGTGTCAGCCTGGCATGCAGGAGTCCCGGGTTCGATTCCCAGCCAGGGCACACAGGAGAAGCACCCATCTGCTTCTCCACCCCTCCCCCTCTCCTTCCTCTCTGTCTCTCTCTTCCCCTCCCACAGCTGAGGCTCCATTGGAGCAAAAAGTTGACCCGGGTGCAGAAAATGGCTCCATGGCCTCTGCCTCAGGCACTAGAATGGCTCTGGTTGCAACAGAGCAATGCCCCAGATGGGCAGATCATCGCCCCCTGGTGGACATGCCAGGTGGATCTTGGTCTGGTGCATGCTGGAGTCTGTCTGACTGCCTCCCCATTTCCAATTTCAGAAAAATCCAAAAAAACAAAACAAAAAAAAACCCTCTTTCACAACCACTCACTCGGGGAGATGAGGGATGGGGAGAACTGAGCTGAGAGGACTGGAGTAGCAGAAATAGAGTATAATTTAGGAGGCACAGGGAAAAACTCTTTGAGGGACAGCCACCCAAACCCCTGGGCTGAGTCGATTCCCAAATCTGAAGTGAATATTTTTCCTGGAACCAGCAATACCAGTAAAAGGAAGCAGGTCACCAGCCAAAAAGAAGCTCCCCTGCTGTACTCAGAGCAAAGAATTGCTTAGAAGCAGGAAGCCATCAGGGATACAATATTGAATGCTGAGCTCTGAGCTGCATTGCCACCCTCACACTGCTGAGTGCTTGCTGGAAGGCAGGCAGTGGTGGGACACAGGAGTATGGTCCCATAGGTGGGGGTGGAAGCAAGGGGCTGGCCATGGCTGTGGCCCAGGCACAAGCACAGACTCACCCGTGGGGGCAAGGTGGAAGCTGGGGAACCTGCTGAGGTTTTCAGTTTGAGGCTGGGTACATGAGTGCAGCTCCACTCGCAGGGCCAAGGCTTGCGGCCCTGGTACACAACAGCAGTCCCACCCATTCAGGCTGGGTGGAGACCAGGGTCCAGCCAGGGCTTGCAGTGCAAATGTGTGAACACAGTCCCATCAGCTGGGGTGGGGCAGAGGCCAGGGGCCGGCCACAGCTTGCAGTCCTGGCACAGAGAGTTATCCCGCCTGTGGAGTCAAAGTGGAAGCCTAAGCTACCGCAGTGGTGGGGTGGTGCCGAAATGCCCCACCCCCCACCCAAAGCAGTGGTTGAGGTGGTGGCGGACCTGCAGACAGACCAAACCTAGGGAACACAGAGGCCACACCCATTGGTCTGCTGTGGCCACAACCTTCTTATACACAGACAAAATGGGAAAACAGAATTGCAACTCAAATGAATCAACAAGAGAAATCCCCAGAAAAAGATCTGAATGAAATGAAAATAACCAAATTACCGAATAAAGAGTTTAAAATACGATTGATAGGATGCTCAAAGATCTTAGAGCAGCAATGGAGGGGCATAACAAGCACCCATAAAAAGAGATAGCATGTATTAAAAAGACATTAAAATAATAAAAAAGAACCAGTCAGAAATGACAAATACAATATCAGAAATAAATACCACACTATAAGGAATTAAAAGCAAGAAGGATGAAGCTGAGGATCCAATCATACATTTAGAGGACAAGATAAATAAAAGCAAGGAAGAAGAGAAGCAAAAAGAAAAGAGGTTCAAAAAGTGAGGAAATGCTAGGAGAGCTCTGTGACAACATGAAGAGGAACAACATCTGCATAATAGGGGTTCCTGAAGGAGAAGAGAAAGATCAAGTAATAGAGATTCTAATTGAAGAAATTATAGCTGAAAACTTCCCTATATTGATGAAGGAAAAAGTCACGCAAGTTCAAGAAGCACAGAGTATCCCATTAAGGATGAACCCAAAGAGGCCTACTGCAAGACACATAATTAAAATACAAAAATTAAGAGATAAAGAAAAAGTACTAAAATCTGTAAGAGAAAAGCAGTCCATTAACTACAGAGGAGCCATTATAAGGACAACATTAGACTTCTCAGCAGAAACATTAGAGGCCAGAAGAGAATGGCAAAAAATATTCAAAGTAATGAAAAACAAGAGCCTACAACCAAGACTTCCCTATCCAGCAAGAATATAATTTAAAATTGAAGAAGAAATTAAAAGCTTCCTAGAAAAAAAAAAACACTCAAGGAATTCATTACAACCAAACCAATGCTACAAGAAATGTTAAGGGGCCTGCTGTAAACAGAACAAGGGGTGAAAAATCTAGTAAAAGAGGAATATAGATTTAAAGAATAAAATGGCAATAAACAACTACATATTAATAATAACCTTAAATGTAAATGGATTAAATGCTCCAGTCAAAAGACACAGGGTAGCAGCATGGATAAGAAAACAGGGCCTGTACATATGCTGTCTACAAGAGACACACCTTAAAATAAAAGATACACATAGACTGAAAGTAAAGAATGGAAAAAAAAAATTTTTTTATGCAAATAGAAATAATAAAAGCTAGGGCAGCAATACTTATATCTGATAAAATAGACTTTAAAATAAAGGCTATAGAAAGGGATAAAGAGGTTACTACATAATGATAAAGGGAACAATCCAACAGGAAGATATAAACATTAAAATTATTTATGTGCCTAACATAGGAGCACCTAAATATGTAAAGCAGATTTTAATGGAAATAAAGGGCTGGATCAAAAGATATGCAATAATAGTAAGAAATTTTAATACACCACTAATATCACTGGATTGGTCTTCAAGACAGAAAATTAACAAAGAAACAGTGGACTTAAAGGACACACTAGATCAACTGGATTTAATAGATATCTTCAGAACCTTTCACCCTAAAGCAGTAGAATCTACATTCTTTTCAAGTGCTTATGGTACATTCTCTAGCATAGACCACATGTTAGGGCACAAAATAAGTCTCAATACATTTAAGAAGATTAAAATCATATCAAGTATCTGCTCGGATCACAATGGCATAAAGTAGAAATCAACAACAATAGAAAAACTGAAAAAAACTCAAACATTTGGAAACTAAATAGCAAGTTATTAAATAAGAAATGGGTCAACAATGAGATCAAGGAAGAAATTAAAAATATCCTTGAAACTAATGAAAACAAACATACAACAACTCAAAATTTATGGGACACAGCAAAAGCAGTGCTGAGAGGGAAGTTCAAAGCACTGCATGCATAACTTAAGAAGATAGAAAGAGTTTAAATAATCAATTTAACCCTGCATCTAAAAGAACCAGAAAAAGAACAGCAAGTAAAACACAGAGGAAGTAGAAGGAAAAAAAAAAATAAAGATCAGAGTAGAAATAAATGACATAGAGGCTAAACACACAATACAGAGGATCAATGAAACCAAGAGCTGGTTCTTGGAAAAGGTAAACAAGATAGATGAACCTTTAACCAGACTCACCAGGAAAAAAAAGAGAGGGGACTCAAATAAATAAAATTAAAAATGAGAGAGAAGAAGTAACAACTGCCTAGCAAGAAATACAAAGGATTGCAAGAAAATACTATGAAGAACTGTATGCCATAAAATTAGACAACCTAGGTGAAATGTACAAATTCCTTGAAACATATAGTCTTTCAAAAATCAATATAGAAGAATCAGAAAACATAAACAGACTGATTTCATTAAATGAGATTGAAACAGTTATCAAAAAACTCCCAACCAACAAAAATCCTGGGCCAGATGGCTTCCCAGGTGAATTTTACCAAATATTCAAAAAAGAACTAACTCCTATACTTCTAAAGTTATTTCAAAAAATTCAAGAGGAGGGAAGACTTCCAAGCTCCTTTTCTGAGGCGAGCATAATCCTCATTCCAAAACCAGGCAAAAGCACTACAAAGAAGAAAACTATAGGCCAATATCCCTGATGAACTTAGATGATAAAATTCTCAACAAAATATTACTAAACCGAATCCAGCAATACATGAAAAAAATCATACATCATAATCAAGTGGGATTTTATCTGGGGATACAAGGATGGTACAATATTCAAAAATCAATCAATGTAATTCAACACATAAACAAAAGGAAGTATAAAAATCACATGATAATATCAATAGATGCAGAAAAAGCATTTGATAAAATCCAGCACCCATTTATAATCAAACTCTCAGCTAAGTGGGTATACAAGGATCATACGTCAACATGATGAAGGCCATCTTTGACAAACCCAAAGCCAGCATCATAATCAATGACCAAAAATTAAAAGAAATCTTCTTAAGATCAGGAACAAGGCAGGGGTGCCCTCCTTCACCACTCTTATTCAAAATAGTTCTGGAAGTCCTAGCCATAGCAATCAGACAACAAGAAGAGATAAAAGGCATCCAAATTGGAAAAGAAGAAATAAAACTATCATTATTTGCTGATGATATGATACCATACATAGAAAACCCTGAAGACTCAGTCAAAAAATTATTGGACTGATAAATGAATTCAGCAAGATGGCAGGATATAAAATCAATATTCAGAAATCAGTGACACTTTTATACACCAACAATGAACTGCATGAAAAAAAAATTAAGAAAACAATTTTCTTCACTATTGTGACAAAAGAAATAACATCCCTAGGAGTAAATTTAACCAAAGACTTGTACTCAGAAAATTATAAAACATTGATAAAGGAACTCAAAGAAGATATAAACAAGTGTAAGCATATACTGTGTTCATGAATGGGAAGAATAAACATCATTAAAATGTCTATATTCCCAAAGCAATCTATAAATTCAATGCAATTCCTATTAAAATACCAATGACATACTTCAAAGATATAGAACAAATGTTACAAAAATTTATATGGAACCACCTCTCCCCCAACATGAATAGCCTCAGCAATCCTGAAAAGGAAGAATAAAATGGGAGGTATCACACTGACAAGGCCGTCGTACTCAAAACAACTTGGTACGGGCATAAGAATAGGCATACAGATCAATGGAACTGAACAGAGAACCTAGAAATAAACCCACACCTATATGGGCAATTGACATTTGACAAAGGAGGTAAGAGCATACAATGGAGTAAAGACAGTATCTATAACAAATGGTGTTGGGAAAATTAGACAGGTACTTGCAAAAAAATGAAACTGGATCACCAATTTACACCATTCACAAAAATAAACTCAAAATGGATACAGGACTTAAATGTAAGTTGTGAAACCATAAGCATCTTGGAAGAAAACATAGGCAGTCAACTCTTCGATATCTCTTATAGCAATATTTTCACTGATATTTCTCCACAGGCAAGTGAAATAAAAGACAGTATGAACAAGTGGGACTATATGAAAGTAAAAAGCTTTTGCACAGCAAAAGATACCATTAACAAAATAAAAAGACAACCCACACAATACGAGAATATATTCACCAATATGTCTGATAAGGGGTTAATAACCAAAATTTCTAAAGAACTTATAAAACTCAACACCAGGAAGGTAAACAATACAATAAAAAAAATGGGCAAAAGAAATGAATTAACAGTTTTTCAAAGCGGACATACAGATGGGCAATAGGCATATGAAAAAAATGTTCAACATCACTAATCATTAGAGAAATGCACATTAAAACCACAATGAGATATCACTTCACATCTGTCAGTATGGCGCTCATCAACAAAACAACACAGAATAAGTGCTGGTGAGGATGTGGAGAAAAGGGAATCCTCCTGCACTGCTGGTGGGAACAGTGTAGATTCCTCAAAAGTTAAAAATGGAACTGCCCTTTGACCCAGCTATCCAACTTTTAGGAATGTATCCTAAGAACACCATAGAACTGTTCCAAAAGGAGAAATGCACCCCCATGTTTATGGCAGCATTGTGTTTTTTGTTGTTGTTGTTTGTTTGTTTTTTTGTATTTTTCTGAAGTTGGAAATGGGGAGGCAGTCAGACAGACTCCCGCATGCACCCGGCTGGGATCCACCTGGCATGCCCACCAGGGGGCGATGTTCTGCCCATCTGGGGCGTTGCTTTGCCGCAATCAGAGCCATCCTAGCGCCTGAGGCAGAGGCCACAGAGCCATCCTCAGTCCCTGGGCAAACTTTGCTCCAATGGAGCCTTGGCTGCGGGAGGGGAAGAGAGAGACAGAGAGGAAGGAGAGGGGGAGGGGTGGAGAAGCAGATGGGCGCTTCTCCTGTGTGCCTTGGCTGGGAATCGAACCCTGGACTCCCGCACGCCAGGCCAATGCTCTACCACTGAGCTAACCGGCCAGGGCCTATGGCAGCATTGTTTAAAATAGCCAAGATCTGGAAACAGCCCAAGTGTCTTTCAGTGGACGAGTGGATTAAAAAACAGTGGTACATATACACAATAGAATACTACATGGCTGTGAGGAAGAAGGAAATCTTAACTTTTGCGACAACATGGATGGACCTGGAAACTATTATGCTAAGTGAAATAAGCCAAGTAGAGAAAGAAAAATATTATATGACCTCACTCATTTAAGGAATCAAATGAACAATGTGAACTGAGTAACAAAACAGAGGCAGAGGTGGAATCAAAGGGACTAGCAGGAAAGCGGTCAGAAGGAAAGTAGAAGAGAAGATGGAATCAAAGAAGGAAAGAGATTAGTGAAATTATATATACATAACACAGCATTATAGAGAACAACTCAGCAAATCCTGGAGGGAAGGGAGAAGGCATTGGGGGGAGACAGCAAAGGGGGGGATGAGGGGAACCATGGGGGTGGGGCTATCTCTATTCTGTGGGACACTCGAATCTATGTAAACACAATAAATTAAAATCATAAATAAAATTAAAATAAAATGTGAAGATCATAAAAAAATAAAAAAAGAAAGAACCTAAAATGATGGAAAGTTAAAGGCTATGGCTTAGTTTCCTGGGCCTGCACTTTGAGTACTATATAATCACTTAAAGTAGGGTGAGAATGCAGCTTTCTTTAACTCATTTTCTTTTGAGAAAAGCCAGAGTTCCAGAGTGGCTTCCCACTAATAATCACTGCCGGAAAGTTCTGTCCGTTTCTATCACAACAAGTTTCGACACTTAAGCACATATTTATTTGGTGCACGTGTGTCTCTTTATTTTTATCACTTAATGTATACATACTTATGTAGCAAATTAACTAAAACAAAGTTGATTCACGTTAGTCTTATGTGTGAAGCGATTGTTTACCTATGGCTACTGATAAAGTTCATTAACGCCACTGTGTTGTATACGAATTTCAACAAGGAAGAAATGCTATAGAAGCATGTAGAAATTTACTGAAAGTGTTTGGTGAAGGTACAGTTTCTGATAGGACATGCAGAAGATGGTTCGAAAAATTCGAAACAGGTGATTTTGACCTTTCTGATAAGCCATGTTCTGGGTGACCATCTTTGATCGATGACAATGTTGTTAAGACCATGTTGGAGCAAGATCCTTTTCTGACAACATCGGAGATCGCAGAAAGGCTTAATTCAGCTCAGCAAACCATTTTGGACCATATTTGGAAGATAGGATTGGTGTGGAAATATATTATTTAATAAAGTTTATTGATGGTAAGAAAAATTTGTATTTTGTTTTATTCCAAAAATGGACAGAACTTTCCGGTAGACCTTAAAATAATAATAATAATAATAATAATAATAATAATAAGAAGAAGAAGAAGAAGAAGAAGAAGAAGAAGAAAAACTTTCCCAAGACGACCCAGAGACATGGATTAAAAGAGATCATGGAATCACTTTGAAGGGAAAAGTATTATCATTGAGAATTGCCTGACCTAGAAGCCAACCACGGTAGGCTACATACAAATCACTAGGCTACATGGAAATTAAGTTCTTTCCTACCTTTTTTTTTTCTTTTTTTCTGTATTTTTCTGAAGCCGGAAACAGGGAGAGACAGTCAGACAGACTCCCGCATGCGCCCGACTGGGATCCACCTGGCACGCCCACCAGGGGGCGATGCTCTGCCCCTCTGGGGAGTCACTCTGTTGCGACCAGAGCCACTCTAGCGCCTGGGGCAGAGGTCGAGGAGCCATCCCCAGCGCCCGGGCCATCTTTGCTCCAGTGGAGCCTCGGCTGCGGGAGGGGAAGGGAGAGACAGAGAGGAAGGAGAGGGGGAGTGGTGGAGAAGCAGATGGGCGCTTCTTCTGTGTGCCCTGGCCAGGAATCAAACCCGGGACCTCTGCACGCCAGGCTGACGCTCTACCATTGAGCCAACCGGCCAGGGCCTCTTTCCTACCTTTTATCTTCTCTTCTCATTGCCCCAGAGGAACCAGAAAGAGACTCTGATATTACTCTAAAGGACAAATATGTACCTGCCAGGAAAATAAAGAAGCTGTCCTCATCTAATCTACCTGTGCCGGTTTTCCAGCATAAAGCCCGCCACAGCAGGGGAAAAAGAAAGATTTATATTAGACCAGTGCATGGAATTCTTACTAAGATGCTGGACTGAACATTTTAATTATTAAAATAAGATTGTTCTTAGTAATCAAGGTCATCATTGGACTTTTATTACACTGAAAAACAAAATTTTTGTTGCACCCACAAAAACACTTGTTCTTACCTAATTTGAGTGTGTTGATCTCAAATCTGAAATTAGTTTTTCTCTGTAAACTACAGTTTTTTTGCAATTCAAGATTTTAGGTTTGCATCTTATTGTAAAATTTTCAACATTTAGTTTAACATAATAAATTAGAATGTCTTCTTGGGCATCATCTTTGTGAAAATATAATAATATAATGCAGTAAACACAGTAATGCACTAAAAGATATAATTGCATCAGAATTTGTCTACAATTTCAAAATAGGACATATTAAAACACTTATTTTAATCATAAAATTTGTGAAAAACTTATTTAAATTCTAATCAGGCAAAAATTTGCATTTGTAGCCCTTGCGTTTGTGTACTTGTTGAGGAAAATCTCATTTGATGCTCCAGCAGTAGTCTGCTCATTACTAACAGCTCCAAGATTTTCGGAAAACTTATGAAGGTGACTGTTCAGGAAGTGAATCTTAACACTCATGTTACAGCCAATGTCATGGAAAGCCAACAGCATCCTTTGAACCAGAAGTTCATAGTTTTCTGCTTTTTTGATGCCAAGGAAGTTCTTTGTAACTGCCACAAAAGACTGCCATGCTGCTTTCTCCTCCTTATTCATCTTCCTGGAAAATTCTTTGTCACATATGAAGGTTTGAATTTGAGGTCCATTGAATACACATGCTTTTATCTTCTCGAAAGACAAGGCAGGAAAAGCAGAAATAATATGTTGAAAGCATTCACTTTCTCTATTCAAAGCCTGAACAAACTGCTTCATTAAGCCAAGTTTGATGTGAAGTGGGGGAAAAATGATCCTGTCTCGATTAACTATAGGTTCATTCACAATATTTTGCATCCTTACTTCCAGAGCTTCACATTTCGGCCACTCCTTCTGTGTCCAGTGTTTCTTCCGAGCTCGGGTGTCCCACAAACACAGAGAGCAAGGATACTTTGTGAAACCTCTCTGTTGCCCTAGCAGGAAATTTACCATCTTAAGATCCACACAAATGATCCAGTTATGCTCCTCATACTTCAGAAAGTCAAGGACAATTTTTATGTCATTATAATCTTCTTGCAGATGAGTTGAATAACCAACTGGAATGGCTGCATAAACATTACTGTTGTGTAGGAGAACACGTTTGATACTTTGTTTAGAGCTGTCAAGAAATAGCAGCCATTCTGTTGGACTGTAAGTGGTAACTTCTAGCTGGCTGAGAAAACAACTGATATCATGACAGTAAATAAAGTGATTGTCTTCCGAAAAAAATGTCCACAAAAATTTCTTTGCGCTTCCTGAAATGGGATACTTTAGTTGACCAGTGAAGTACATTTTTTTTCTTGAAGCCTTGAGGCTAATAACTCAACTGCTTTCTTTGATAGGCTTAAATCTCTTACTAGGTCATTTAATTCTGGTTGACTAAACTGCTGAGGGGTTAATGACTGCTTGGCATCAGAAGAAGACCCTTCAGATTCTACAACCATTTCCTCATGCATATTATCAAAATACACTTGATCACCATGTTCACTTTCTTTGTCCTTAGAAGAAATAAAACCACTTGAGACTGGAACCGGGAGTGTCTCAGAGTGTGGGAACAGTCATATTGCTGAAGGAATATTAGGATATGCGATCATATGCCGTTTTTTCTTGCTGATGCCTTTTGTATGGATCAGACAGAAATAACAGTCACTGCTGTGGTCCTTAGGTTCACGCCAAACCATGGGAATACCAAAAGGCATTCCTTTGTGTTTTCCTTTTGTCCAGTCATGAAGCATTTCCTCACAATTATGACACACAATATGAGGAGCCCAATTCTTGTCTTAACTGTCTAGGGGAACTTGAAAATAGGCAATATATGCATGTGTCACAAATGATGAAATATTGCACCTTTGACATTGAAGTGTATAACAGCTACATATATGTATAACAGAAGGTATCAGGACTATTGTTACATTTATGCCTACTTGAAGAAGCCATGATTCAATCTTAAAACAAAATAAGAGGGTATTTTTATCAGATAATAATTTTTTACATTTAAAAACAACTACAATTATGTAAAGGATGATATTTGTAAAACATTAATTGCCTTGTGGTTATGTTCAATCCAAGAGTCATTGCCCTTTAACTCCAATTTAAAAATCAATGCATGACATTAACTATAACAAAAAGAAATTAAAATTGCATAAAAAGCTAGAGGATGCACCAAAGAATGGATTTCAGATTTGGAATCAGCGATGCAGAAATATACAATAATATATAGAAACAGTTCTAAAACCTCATGCAACAGAGAATGAAAAAAAAATTTGTTTCCCAGTGTTATCTAAGAGATCAAAAAATCAAGGTACAGAATATTGCCATCACTTCCCTCATGGCTCATTATAGCCCACCCTCTCCCTCCCTCTGTTGGCTCCAGCAATAATGGATATGCTTTTTGTTATTTTAAGTTAGTTGGAATTTTCTTAAACCTTATGAAAATTGGATCATATATTACATAGTTTTTAATTTCTGGAATCCTTTATTCCACATAATTTTGATATTAATCGATGTGGTAATCTCAACTGATCAATATTAACATTGATCAATAAGATCAATATTTGTTGGTAATACTAATATTCATTGAGCAATAGCTGTTTCTGTTTTACTGCTTTTGTGGTTTTTAAATTACTGAGTAGCATTTTATTGTATGACTATACTACACCTTTTAAAAATATAGTCATCATTGTTAGTTTTCTTTAGTTTTTTCTATCATAAAAAGATTTTTAAATATATATGTACAGGTTTTGAGTGGATATATAATTTCATTTATTTTAGCTAAATACCCAGGAATAGAAAAGTAAAGTTTTATTTTGGGTGAACTTAAAATTTTATAAGAATGTGCCAAATTGTTTTCAAAATAGCTTTATCATTTTACATAGTCACCAGAAGTATATTAAAATTTAATTTTTGACATCCTGACTAGCATTACCAAACTTTTTTTTTAAGTGAGAGGAGAGAAGATAGGGATACAGACTCCCACATGTACCCTGACTGGGATTCACCCAACAACTCCAGTGTGGGACTGATGCTTGAGTCAATAAAGCTATCTTCATTGCCTGACACTCCAACCAATTGAGCCAATGGTTGTGGGAGGTGAAGAGGGAGAGAAAGAGGAAAGGGAGTGGGAGAGAAGCAGATGGTCATTTGTCTTGTGTGCATTGCCTGGGATCAGAACTAGAATGTCCTTATGTGAGGCTAATGCTCTACCACTGATCCAACTGGCCAGGGCCACTGAACTTCAATTTTGGCTATTTCACTGGTTGTGTGCTGTCATCATTTTATTTTTTGATAGAAAATTATGTTGAGCATTCTTTAGTGTGCTTATTTGTCATATATTCATACTTTTTTCTTATACATTCTCTGTTCAAAATTCTTTTGGTTATTAAAAATTATTTGTATCATTATTTTAAAGAGTTTATTTTGTGCTGTATACAATTTCTCATCAAATACAAGATTTGCAAATATTTTATTCTCATTCTGTGGCCTAATTTTCATTTTTGCAACTTTTTTTTGAAAAAAATATTTTTAAATTTTATCAACATAATTTACCAATTTTTGCTTTTACTTTTTATAATTTTTACTTTCTACATATAAACAAAGTTCTGCCTATGGTGATATCAAGAGATTATATACTGCGCTATCTTCTGTAAGCTTTACAACTTCAGTTTTTATATATTTTTTGTAATTGCTGTAAAGTAAGGGTAAATGTTTAATTTAAAAAGTATATTGATATTAAGGTTTTTACCATATTTTTTTGAAAACATTTATTGAGACATGCATACCTTACAACAGTGGTAGTCAACCTGGTTTCTACCGCCCACTAGTGGGCGTTCCAGCTTTCATGGTGGGCGGTAGCGGAGCAACCAAAGTATAAATAAAAGGATAGATTTAACTATAATAAGTTGTTTTATAAAGATTTATTCTGACAAACAGTGAAAATCTGACATAAAGTACTTGGTAAGTAATTATTATTATATGCTTTAACTTGCTATAATTCTATCTTATAAATTTTATAAAGTAAAGTTACTTCCCTACTTTATAAATCACCATTACTGTGGAACCGGTGGGCGGTTAGAAAATTTTACTATTGACAGAGATACAAAGTGGGCGGTAGGTATGAAAAGGTTGACTACCCCTGCCTAACAGTATACCTTGACTTTGGGGCTTTTATTGTTGGTCATTTCATCTTTTACTGCAAGAAAAACAACATTCAAATTAACCTATGGAGCTGTTTGTTCTTACTTTCTTCATTCAGAGTTTTTCCTTCAGTTGGTCGTAGTGCCATGGTCTTCAAACAGCATGATCTCCATTCACCTTAGGACTTTATTCCATAAACCAAGAAAACAATTTTTTTGGTAGATGGAGAGCAGTCCATAGTGTACTGCTCATTCCTTTGTAGGATCCATCAGCTCTGCAGGTGGTTCCAAAGTCATTCCTAAAGGAAAATAGTTTACCTTCTCTTGAATAAAATGAATAACTCCTTGGAGCACTCCAATAGCATGTTTCTACATGAAATATTTTCATATTATTATGGAGCTTTTATAGAAACTGCCTTCCTTATTGGAATGTTTTTTAATCATTACCTAAGACATTATAGATATTTCAGGTTTCAAGATTTTTTATGTCCTTCGTTATAGGAACACTTTAAAATAATACCCAATAACAAGCTTATAATTGTTTCTCAAACAGTGTGCACTGCAATGGAAATTTTCTGGTCTGATATTCCAGAGGTCATGTTGGGTTTTTGCTGTAAGTTTCAAACTGAATAAATTCTAGTTACAGGTATTTTCAAAATTATATCTGAATGAGGATCACACAGACTGAAAGACACTGATTGAGTCACTGTTTTTTCCAACCTAGAGATAGTCAGCTATTGTTTAGGTCTTATTCAAATAGCCCTGGCTGATTGGCTCAATGGTAGAGCATCCTCTGGTCTGTGAATATCCCAGGTTTGAGTCTGGTCAGGGCACACAGGAGAAGAGACCATATGCTTCTCTAGCTCCCTTCCCCTTCTCTCTCTGTCTGTCTGTCTCTGTCTCTGTCTTCTCCTCCTATAGCCATGGCTCAATTGACTCCAGCGAGTTGAACCTTGGTGCTGAGGATGGCTCCAAGGCCTCTGCTTCAGGTGTTAAAAATATCTTGGTTGCCTAGCAATAGAGCATCATCCCATAGAGGGCTTCCTGGGCAGATCCCATTTGGGATACAGGCTGGAGTTTGTCTCTCTGCCTGTCCTCCTCTTACTGAATAAAACAAACAAACAAACAAACAAAAACAAATAAGTATTTTTTGGGAAATAGTCTTATAAATAGGTGTTAGCAATATTCTCAGATGTGGAATATAGATCTTCCAAAGTACAAAAAGCATGACTAGGCTATGTACTCCTGCTTAGTCCCACTGGTTGACAATGATAGTGATTTAGTTGCCTATAAAAATCATGATTGCTTCTGTCTATGTCTTTTTAAATAGTCACCAATTAGGGATGTCATTGGTCTTTTGCTGGATTTATTAGCTAGCTTCTATTTGTCACATGTGTCACTACTGTGCTTAAGTTGGTCCTGGCTTGCTCTTCAGCTGCTGATATTATTATGATATCATTGTATTATTATAATCATGTACTATTATACTCTTGATATGTATCAAATCTAAATTCCTTCTAACTGAAATTTAATAATAAGCTGATAAAAGCAAATAACCTTATGGTAGTACAATAAATGTGAATGAGGCCCTTTTCAGGTAAAAGCAAATCAGTTGACTTTTTCCCTAGAGTAGTATTGAGGAAAAAATAATTTACAAAGTCTCTTATTACCAGTCTCTTTTAACTCATTGTATTATTGTGTTGTTGAAACCATATCAAGAACTGTTGATGGTATGCCCATGAGCTCAGCTGGGCTAGGAGAAATAATTGAGCTATCAGGTGTCTGTCACAGTTGCCTACTTAGTTGAAATGAGGTCATTAGTGTGGATTTTAACCCATTATTACTGAATACCTCATAAAAAGATGAAATTTGGATACAGAGATACATACAGAAGGCAAATAATGTCAATGCACATAGTTAGAAGAAGCCAAGGAGAGAGATAAGAACAGATCGTTTTCTCCCATTACCCAGAAAGAACCAACACTGCCAGCACTTTGATTTTGTACTTCCAGACAATAGATTTCTGTTGTTTAAGCCATGTAGTCTATGGTAATTTGTAATACACACCTTGCAAACTTAAACACATAGAATGTTCATGTAAAGGGGATCCCCTTAATCACACTATTTTCCATGATCTGGGTCTTTACCATAGCAAGTGTGTGAAAAATCGCAATCATATAAAGTCAACACAATATGGCTTATCTATACAACGTGACAGCTTCTTTATTTAGGAATTTCTAAGTGAATTTTAAAAGGGCAAGACTTGTTTCTCTTTTCAGGGTATAAAAGTTTATATAAGGTTTTATTTAATCTACCAGGACACTTTCCCATGGGGAAAAACCAGCTCTGTGCTTGGATCATGCATAGACAACTGAGAATGTTCAAATCTTCAGGTTCTACATCCACCTAAACATGGATGTCCATTCTGTAGCATTCAAAACCATGGATACTGCCCTTAACTCAGTCACTCTCAAAATCCCTTTTAGTGAAGTACTTCAGGAAGCTGATAGCATTATTTGACAAAAGTAAGGCAATTCCTTTCCATTATGCACCCTGGTTTAAGGGGTTTCTTTGTTTTGTTTTGTCCCACCACCTGAAATAAGCCATAGATGTACTATATGTTATTTCTATTTAATTTTTCACCATTAGGAGGAAACTTGTGGCTAGAAGCTTTAGCATGGACTCATGAAAATCTGAGTTTAATACAATGTGAGGATTTTCCATTCCATTTTCCATTAATTCCATTTTTAAAAGTAGTACAACCATTATGGAAGAAAGTATGGTGCTTCCTCAAAAAACTGAAAATAGAACTACCTTATGACCCAGCAATCCCTCTACTGGGTATATACCCCCAAAACTCAGAAACATTGATACGTAAAGACACATGCAGCCCCATGTTCATTGCAGCATTGTACACAGTGGCCAGGACATGGAAACAACCAAAAAGCCTGTCAATAGATGACTGGATAAAGAAGATGTGGCACATATACACTATGGAATACTACTCAGCCATAAGAAATGATGACATCGGATCATTTATATCAAAATGGTGGGATCTTGATAACATTATACGAAGTGAAATAAGTAAATCAGAAAAAAACCAGGAACTGCATTATTCCATACGTAGGTGGGACATAAAAGTGAAACTAAGAGACATTGATAAGAGTGTGGTGGTTACGGGGGGAGGGGGGAGAGGGAGAGGGAAAGGGGGAGGGGGAGGGGCACAAAGAAAACTAGATAGAAGGTGACAGAGGACAATCTGACTTTGGGTGATGGGTATGCAACATAATTGAATGACAAGATAACCTAGACTTGTTATCTTTGAATATATGTATCCTGATTTATTGATGTCGCCCCATTAAAAATAGTTGTTAATAAAATAAATAAATAAATAAATAAAATAGCAATAACTAAGGGTTTGTTGTTTAGCTTGTGTCTTGTAATATTACATTTCCTTATGAATTCAGTGAGTCAATGGGTCTGCATTCCTAAATTCCATTGCTTACATTTTTTATTTTACCTTGTGATCAAATAAAAAAAATATTGGTTACATTTAACTTCAGTAACTGAAGTAAGTGCAGTTGCTGCCTCACGCCTGGCAATGGTGACTTGGTAGCCAGCCAGGTATTAAAATTTCATCAATTCTCACTCACTCTTCCTTTTCCTAAACAGTGCTTTTTATCTTGTTTCTGTGAGTTAGTGATGGTCATTTCTTTTCAGCTTTATCCCTCTGTTTTGTACTTGATAATTTATAATGTCTTAAACATCATTAATCTTTTTCTAAAAGGTCTAATGTGCAATTAATCTCATTCAGTATATTTTTCTTCTTAGACATTAGAGATTTTATATCCAGAATTTTAATTTGGGTCTTCCTATAACATATTTTCACTAAAAACCTTTAAAGATTTATTCAACTTTTTAAACATTTTGAATAGAGTTGTAATGACTGCTTTAGAATCTTTTTCCAATAATTTCAACATATTATTCATTCCTGGATATATTTCATTTGATTAATTTTTCTACACAGATTTAAAATGGGTCATATTTTTTCTGCTTTGTTATGCCTTGTAATTTCTTTTTTTAAAAAAAAATTTATTTATTTATTCATTTTAGAGAGGAGAGGGAGAGAGAGAGAGAGAGAGAGAGAGAGAGAGGAGAGACAGAGAGAGAGAAGGGGGGTTGGAGCTGGAAGCATCAACTCCCATATGTGCCTTGACCAGGCAAGCCCAGGGTTTTGAACTGGCGACCTCAGCATTTCCAGGCCGACGCTTTATCCACTGTGCCACCACAGGTCAGGCGCCTTGTAATTTCTTATTGGATGCTAACAATTATAGATTGTTCTTTGTTGGTTGCTAGACATTTTTGTATTTATATCAATATTTTTGAAATTTGTACAGTTTTCATATATGCACTAAAATTATCTGAAAATTTTGAGGAGAAAATAATGACTTTCTTACCAAATACTCATTTTCTAATTTCTATTAACTGTGAATATATAAGGTTATATGGCAAATGAGACTTTGCAGGTATTATTAATTAAGGATCATGATGTGGTGAGATTATCTTAGTTTATCCTGGTGGGCCAGTATAATCAAGAGTCTTAAGAGAGGGAGACAGAATTATCAGCGTAAAAGAAATGTACCTAAGGAGGTAGAACCACATGCATGTGTACTATGACAAATTTCAAAACCCTTTATATAAAGAGACATACTCTAACATTTTTTAAATTAAGACCGCAAAGTTAGTAAAATTCCATTGTCCCAGTAATTTAAATCATGACACAGCATGCCTAAACTACTCTCACAGGAAAGGTGTTGCAACTCTGCAAGTCAAGACTTCTCTCTCTTGCCCAATCCATGGAACTCAGGGAAATAAGTTTTGTTGTTGTTTTTCTTTCTTCTCATGCCATTTGGAAATCTCTGTTTGTACTTCCTCTTGGTTCCAAGCTCTTCCTAGTAGTCTGCAGGGCACAGATTTCTTAACTATTGATGTAGCAGTGCACATGATGACACTAACCATCTGTCTACTCCAACTCATAGCAATAAATCGGCATGTTATTTCTAACACTGACCGCCATCTTTGCATGTTTTAGTTGTCAGAAATTCCAATGGATTTTGTTAATGTTTCGGAACTAAAATATTGTGAATAACTACATTAGAATATTTTGGCTTCTTTCTTTTTTATACTTTGATTTTCTTTTGTAGGATATTTTGTTGCCTATACCTTAGCATGGTTAAAAAAAAAAGTTGACTCTGAATTTGAGATGGCAAACCAACAAAGTCATAATGTTATTTGAGTGGACTTTCTAGTGTCACTTTACCATTTATCTACTTATTATGGTTTTTGTTTTTTTGTTTTGTATTTTTTGGTGGCATCTATAAACATGCATGTCCCAGATGTCCTGCTGTAAAGCATAGATGACTGGCAGCTCTAGTTGCTGCCCCTCTACATCCACAATAGCATTCATTCACTCTTCCCAGCCAGTAACTTAGCACAGCCACATTGATAGTGCCAACTCAGTCTCATGGCCACAAGGCTAGAATAATGGATAACTTTTGCACTGGCTTCCACATTAGCTTAGCTAAATTTTCACAATTGTGCTGAAGCCTGAGACTTTTTTAACTCAATTTTTATTTTTCATCCTTTCCTATTTAAGGCATCAGACATGCATTAGAGTCTAAAGATTTTCTTTACCTACAAATTATTACAGTTTTCTACAATAAATCTCATATTTTTTATTTTTTAAAAATTATGTTTTTCAATTACACTGTATGTTAAATATTATTTTATATTAGTTTCAAGTATACAGTATACTGATTAGACAATAATTTATAATCATTTATTGTAAACAACACTTTATAAAGTGTTTCCTCTGATATTTCCAGTTTCCAGGTTTACCATACATAGTTATTCCAACATTATTTACTGTATTTTTCTATGCTGCACTTCTCTTCCCATAAATATGTTGAGACTACCAACTTGTAGCTCTTAATCCCTTTACCTTTATCATCTCCAGCCCCCTCCTCTCTGGCAACCATCAGTCTGTACCCTGTATCTAAATGAGTCTGTTTCTGTTTTGTCTGTTACTATTCTTTAGATTTCATGTATAAGTGAAATCATATACAATCTCATCTTGAAATCTGTGTCTTAGAATACCTAAACTATAGCTCTGCCATTGAATAAAAGTGTGTGTTACCTACATGACAGTGTTAGTGTGTGTGTGTGTGTGTTAGTAGTAGTATTATTATGATTCATACCAGAAGTAAAAAAAAAAATCTTCCTTTGACAGGTCTACAAAATAAATGGTTCCCAAATAAAATAAAACTTAAGTGAATATAGTTCAATCGTTTACAGCATTTCAACTCTTTTCTTTTCAATACTAAAATAAGGAAACAGGAAACTAAATAAGGAAGACAAAAATAAATGCCAAAGGAAAATGAAGCCAAAATTCTAATTTAACATTTATTTCTTGCCAGCATTTTGCCATGTTCTAAATAACTAAGGAAAATTATGTAAATTTCCCAGTAATTGGGTGACTTCTGTCATCATTATATAAATGCTTTTCAAAACTTCATGTTGGAGATAGCCAACAATAGGCTTAAAATATCTCCTGCACGTGCTGATCTGTGCAGCTAAAATAGTAGCATGTGTTCTAGAGACATGCCCTTTCTATAGTGACTGAAGAAGGCCAATATCACTTCTGCTTCCCTTCTTATACTTCCTCAAACTTTCAAATGTTCTATTTTGTTAACTGTCTTGCATACCATTCTAAAGTAAATCCCTGCTGGAAACAAATTACTCCATAGTTCTTTACTATTAAAGAACTCGAATTGTTTCCTTTTAGGGTTTTCATCAAAATGACAGTTCACCCTTAATAAAATTATACTGTAAAATAACATTAAAATTAATAAGCATATATTTATTCCAGAGATGGTGATATTATCACAAAATAGAAATTTATGATATTTGCTTATTTTTTCTTTATGATTATATTTGGTATACGAAGTGCTCTTAAAAACAATACTGAGATTATGTCCAAAGACTGATTGAAAACACTAAAAATATTTGTTGACAAATCCAGTTTTTCAAATATTTCTTTATTCACATAATGAAATTTGTTACTACCTTCTCTATCTGGACAAAAAGAAAATAAAAAAAGCAAATCCTCTGTAGTAGAACTTATTTTCTAGAACTTCCACAAAGCAATTCTCTCAATCCACAGGATATTTTTACATGAAGAAGATATGCTCTTCCTATCGAGAGCTGACTCTACTGCATTCCATTTGCATCTAGGCAGGCCTGTGCCTTCGGCTGAACTATACTGTGTAACTTCTAAGGTTGCATCATAAAAGGCAACACTACCCACCTGGATGTCTTTGGGTGCTTAGTGTTGTATCATAGCCACAATGCAGAATGTAGGCAAGACCAGCTTGCAAATCATGTGAGGAAATAATTTTCAAGGTGATTCTTCCTGTTTCCAGTCAAGCCACCCCAATTCAGGCCACTAGCAGTGGAGATGCGCTTTTCTTAGTTAGTACTTCCCAAATTGCAGGTTTGAGATTTTAACTGTTGATTATTATTATTATTATTTTTTGATGAGTGGTAAATGTTGTCTTAAGGCATTATGTTTTGACATGGCTTATTATGCAGCCATATTACATAGAATATAACTCTGTTAGTCCATTTAGGCTGCTATAACAAAATATCACAGGCTGGATGACTTAGCAATAATAGAACTTTAGTGCTGTGAGCTGGAAGTCCAAGATCGGGCTGCCAGCATGGCTGGGTTCTGGTTAAGGCCCTCTTTCCTGTTGCAGACTGAGAGCTTTTTACTGTGTCCTCATATAATGCAAGGGCCAAGGCCAAGGACCTCTCTGGAGCTCTTTTATAAGAGTACTAATCCTATTCATGAGCTCTCTGTCTTCATTATTTAATCATATCTCAAAGGCCCCAACTCCTAATCATCATATCAAACATTGAGGGGCACACACATTCATACTCTATAAATCACCCCTCAATATCCAATAAAATTTCTTCTCCCTTTAAAACATATTATCATATCCTTCAGATCCCATTAAGTCATTGCTTCTTTGTGTATTATATCATTATTTCCCCATTTATATCATAATATTCATTTATACCTAGTTCTTTTACTATATCAGTATGTGGTCCAATGAATATATCATCATTTATATAGTTTTCTCACTCTGGTGGAAGTATCAGTGCATACCAGAGTGATTTGTAAAAAGCATATTACATGAATAAATCTAAGAATATATTAACAAAGGAATTTATAATTGATACTATCAACAAAATAATAAGACAACCTATTAAACTGAAGATGATATTCACCAATGATATAACTGATAAGGTGTTAATATCCACAATTTATAAATAACTCAAACAACTTAACACAAGAATATCAAATAAACCAATTAAAAACTAGGCACAAGACCTGAATAGACACTTCTCCAAGGAAGATATACAAATGGCCAGTAGACATATTGAAAAGGGTTTCAATATCACTAATCATCAGAGACATGCAAATCTAAACCTCATACCTGTTAGAATGGCTATCATCAAAAATCAACAAACAGCAAATGTTGTCTACGACGTGGAGAAAAGGGAAGTCTCATGCACTGTTGATAGGAATGCAAACTGGTGCAAACAGTATGGAATACAGTGTGGAGGTTCCTCAGATAATTAAAAATGAAATTTTCTATGATCCAGCAATTTCACTTATACAAATATATCCAAAAAAACCCAAAACACTTATTTGAAAGACTATATGCACCCCTATGTTTATTGCAGCATTACTTAAAATAGCCAAGCTATGTTAACAACCCACTTCCCATTAATAGACGAGTGGGTTAAAAAATGATCCCAACCATAAAAAGGAATGAAATCTTACATTTTGCAATAGCATGAGTGAACCCAGAGGGTATTATTCTAGGTGAAATAAGTCAAATAGGGAAAGATAAATACCATATGATTTCACTTATATGTAAAATCCAAAGGACAAAATAAATAAACAAAATAGAAACACTTATAGATACAGAAAACAGAGTGTTAAAGAGTTTGGCATACTGGGTAAAAAAATAAAGGGGTTAAGAACTGCAAATTAGTAGTTACTGAATAATCACAGAGTTGTAAATTACAGCATAAAGTATATAGTCAGTAATATCATAATAACGATATATGGAGCCAGGTGGGTATTTGAAATATATTGGGTGACCCTCTGTAAGCTCATGATTGTCTTACCACTATGCTATATATCTGACACTGGTACACAAAAATATTGAATGTAAACTATAATTGAAAAAAATTCTAAATGATTTTAGTCCTCATCAATTTGTTTTCTGATTAAGAAAAAACAGGTAATAATAACTTATCCAGGATTACCTAGCTAGTAAGTTTGAAAAGTGGACCCATGACTAAACTTCCTTATTCTAAGTCAAATACTTTCTTTTGTAACATTTTATTTCAATTCTTATGATTTATTGATGAGAATATTTTGACCCAAGGAAATTCTATGATTTGCCTCAGATCACAAAGATAACGACTGGCAAAACAAAACTAATCAGTACTAAAAATCAGAATCTGGCCTCTAAATCATAAACCAGTTATCTCTTACACAACCATGTAGAATTGAGGTTAATAATTTGTTTCAAGACCCAAATTTAAAAAGGTCATCAAAAATTGATAACTCAATATAGTTAAAAAATTCATTTATTTAGAAAATTATAACACTATTTTACTTTCCCAACATGTTTTATTTCACTGGTCATTGAAGTACTAACAAACCATATTATTTTTCTTGAGAGTATGGTGCCTTATTGATTTTTGAGTTTCAATATGTACATTCTTCTAAGATTAAAAGTAAAAGACATAAGTTTGTTTCCCAAATTAAATTTAAAATTTCATCTACATAAATGCACAAAGATTTATTTTATTATTATAATGTATATGTTGTACACAGTATTAAATATTAAGCTGTTTTGGTACCATTAGTGTGTTTTAAATACCTTTGGCTTTTTATTTACTTAGCTAACAATAACTGATGAATTTCATGTATCTACAATTCTTCCCTAAATATTTTTTTATAAAGTTACCCAAGCAGTAGATGTTATATGTTCAGAATCATATATTTCCTTGCTATATAGCTCACTTTATTGTTCAGCATACAATATATAGAGCAAAACTTTGGATTTTTACTCTTCTATTTGTTTTTTTTGCCACAAATTACTTTTCATAATCTAAAAAATGTCTTGTAACTTTCATACATTTTGCTTGTGCTGAAAATTTATCATTATTCCCTTGGAAAGTATTTTCTGTTTACCCTATCATATCATTTTAACTGTTGTTCTGTATATTTTCTATCCTATTAGATATGAGTTATGGCCTCCTATACACAGTGATGATAAAATAATTTTAAGCTTATATGTAATAAATTATGTTTTGCCCATCATCTTGATTTTAAATAAATTCTTAAGTTGGAGAGCTGATTTTACAAAAATATTTGAACAACATTGAAACAATATTTTAAAAAGTTACAAAATAAGAAAAACTAGCTATATTCCTAACATTCCAATGAGAAAATAGTTTAGTTTAGTGTTTATTTTTTAATTCTTCATAATCATAGCTAAATTTTATGTAACTTTCAAACAATTATTATTTTGAATAAAGTATAATACAATATTAAATGGTTTTAAATAACATTTGTATGTGATTGTTGCACAAAATATTTTATATATATTAACTTTTAGAGTTTAATGAAAAAAATGTCTCAGTGGAATGCCCATAAGTAAAATTGAAAATAACATTTAAAACCACAAAAAAGCCAAAATACATTCCTTAATCATTTGTTTAAAGAATGTCTTTCCCCATTAAATTGTCTTTGTGCTTTTATCAAAATCAGTTGACTAATGTATACTATTTGTTTTTTTTTAATTTTTATTGATTTTTTAAATTTTATTTATTTATTTTTTCTGTATTTTTCTGAAGCCGGAAATGGGGAGAGACAGACAGACAGACTCCCGCATGCGCCCGACCGGGATCCACCTGGCACGCCCACCAGGGGGCGATGCTCTGCCCCTCTGGGGCGTCGCTCTGTTGCTACCAGAGCCACTCTAGCGCCTGGGGCAGAGGCCGAGGAGCCATCCCCAGTGCCCAGGCCATCTTTGCTCCAGTGGAGCCTGGGCTGCGGGAGGGGAAGAGAGAGACAGAGAGGAAGGAGAGGGGGAGGGGTGGAGAAGCAGATGGGCGCTTCTCCTGTGTGCCCTGGCCGGGAATCGAACCCGGGACTTTTGCACGCCAGGCCGACGCTCTACCACCGAGCCAACCGGCCAGGGCCTTAATTTTTATTGATTTTAATTTATTCTGTTTACATAGATTCAAGTGTCCCACCAAATATATCTCCCCCCAAACACTTTTACCCCTCGACATCCCCATTACCCTCTCCCTGAACACCTTCACCATTTCGTCCAGGATTTGCTGTCCTGCTCTCTATAACACTGTGTTATGTATATATAATTTTATTAATCACTTTTCCTTCTCTGATCCCATCCTCTCCTCCCCTTTCCCTCTGCCAGCTTTCCTTCAGGTCCTTTTGATCCTGCCTCTGCCTCTGTTCCATTCCTCAGTTCACATTGTTCATTAGATTCTTCAAATGAGTGGGTCATATAATATTTTTTTTTTCTCTGCCTGGCTTATTTCATTTAGCATGATAGTTTCCAGAGCCATCCATGCTGTCGCAAAAGGTAAGATTGCCTTCTTTTTCACGACCTCATACTATTTCATCGTGTATATGTACTACTGCTTTTTTATCTACTTGTCCACTGATGGACACTTGGGTGGTTTTCATATCTTGGCTATTGTAAACAATGCTGCAATAAACAGGGGTGCATTTCTTCTTTTGAATCACTGATTTGGTATTCTTAGGATATATTCCTAAAAGTAGGATAGCTGGGTCAAAAGGCAGTTCTATTTTTATTTTTTTGAGGTATCTCTGCACTGTTTTCCACAGTGGCTGCACCAGTCTGCATTCCCACCAGCAGTGCAGGAGGGTTTCTGTTTCTCCACACCCTCACCAGCACTTATTATGTGTTGTTTTGTTAATGAGCACCATTCTCACAGGTGTGTGGTGGTAATGTGCATTTCTCTAATGACTATTGATGATAAACATTTTTTCATGTGCATATTGGCCATCTGTGTTTCCTCTTTGTAGAAGTGTCTATTTATTTCTTTTTCCCATTTTTTGATTGCATTGTTTACCTTCCTGGTTTTGAGTTTTATATAAATTTTGGTTATTAACCCCTTATCAGACATATTGTCAAATATGTTCTCCCATTATGTGATTTGTCTTTTTATTTTGTTCATATTGTCTTTAGCTGTGCAAAATATTTTTAGTTTGATATAGTCCCATTTGTTCATCCTGTCCTTTATTTCACTTGCCTGTGGAGATAAGTCAGCAAATATGTTGCTGCAAGAGATATCAAATAGCTTACTGCTTATGTTTTCTTCCAAGATGGTTATGATTTCACGACTTAAATTTAAGTCTTTTATTCATTTTGAGTTTATTTTTGTGAATGGTGTAAGTTGGTGGTCTAGTTTCATTGTTTTGCAAGTACCTGTCCAATTTTCCCAACACCATTTGTTAAAGAAAATGCCTTTACTCCATTTTATGAACTTATTTCCTTTGTCAAGTATCAATTGTCTATAAAGGAATTGGTTTATTTCTGGGTTCTCTGTTCTTTTCCATTGGTATTTATATCTGTTCTTATATCAGTACCAAGCTGTTTTGAGGACAATACCTTGTAGAATAACTTGATATCAGGAAGTGTGATACCACCCATTTTATTCTTCTTTTTCAAGATTGCTGAGGATATTCATGTTCTTTTTGGTTGCATATAAATTTTTGGAATATATGTTTTATATCTTTGAAGTATGCCATTGGTATTTTAATAGGAATTCCAGTGAATGTATTAATTGCTTTGGGTAATATAGCCATTTTAATAATATTTATTCTTTCTATCCATGAACATGGTATATGCTTCCACTTGTTTGTATCTTCCTTGATTTCCTTTATCAATGTTTTATAATTTTCCAAGTACAAGCCTTTAACCTTCTTGATTAAATTTACTCTTAGGTACATTATTTTTTATTTTATTTTTTGCAATAGTGAAAGGGATGGTTTTCTTAAATTCTCTTTTAGACAGTTCATTGTTGGTGTATAAAAATGCCTCTGAAATCTGAATATTAATTTTATAACCTGCCACCTTGCTGAATTCATTTATCAGGTCCAGTAGTTTTTTAACTGAGACTTTAGGATTTTCTTTGTACAGTATCATATCATCAACAAATAATGATAGTTTTACTTCTTTTCCAATATGGATGCCTTTTATTTCTTCTTCTCTGATTGCTGTGGCTAAGACTTCCAGAACTATGTTGAATAAGAGTGGTGAAAGGAGGCACCCCTGCCTTGATCTTAAGGGGATTGCTTTTAATTTTTTCCCATTGACTATGATGTTGGTTGTGGGTTTGTCATAGATGGCCTTTTTCATGTTGAGGTATGTTTCTTGTAGTGTCATTTTTCAGAGAGTTTTGATCATAAATAGGTGCTGGATTTTTAAAAAATATTTGTTTATTTATTTATTCAATTTTAGACAAAGGAGAGAGAGAGAGAGAGAGAGAGAGAGAGAGAAGGGTGGAGGAGAAGGAAGCCTCAACTCCCATATGTGCCTTGACCAGGCAAGCACAGGGTTTTGAAATGGTGACCTCAGAGTTCCAGGTCGATGCTTTATCCACTGTGCCACCACAGGTCAGGTGGGTGCTGGATTTTATCAATAGCTTTTTCTACATCTATTGATATTATCATGTAATTTTTCTCCTTCCTCTTGTTTCTGTGATGAATCACATTGGTTGAGTTGCGAATATTGTAGCAGCCTTAACTCCCCAAAATAAATCCCACCTGATCATGTTGTATGATTTTTTTTCATGTATTACTGGATCCCATTTGCTAATATATTGTTGAGAATTTAGCATCTAAATTCATCAGGGATATTGGCCTATAGTTTCCTTTCTTTGTGGTGTCTTTGCTTGGTATTGGAATGAGGATTATGTTTGCCTAATAAAATGACTTGGAACTCTTTCCTCCACTTGAATTTTTTGAAATAGCTTGAGAAAGATAGGAGTTAGATCTTTTTTGAATATTTGGTAGAATTCTCTTGTGAAGTGATCTGGCCCAGGACTTTTGTTTGTTGGAAGTATGTTGATAACTGTTTTGATCTCATATGTTGTAATAGGTCTGTTTAGGTTTTCTGATTCTTCCAGACTGATTTTTGAAAGATTATACGTTTCAAGGAATTTGTTCATTTCACCTAGATTGTCTAATTTTTAGGCATATGGTTCTTCATAATATTTTCTTCCAATCCTTTGTATGTCTGCTGTGTCAGTTGTTACTTTTCCACTCTCATTTCTAATTTTATTTATTTGAATCTTCTCTCTTTTATTGGTAGGTCTAGTTAAAGGTATATCAATCTTGTTTACCTTTTCAAAGAACCAGCTCTTGGTTTAATTATTTTCTGTATTTATTTTTAGCCTGTATGTCATTTATTTCTACTTTGATCTTTATTATTTCCTTCCTTCTACTTCCTCAGGGCTTTACTTGCTCTTCTGTTTTTAGTTCTTTTAAATGCAGAGTTAAGTCATTTATTTGAGCTTTTTCTAGCTTCTTAAGTTATGCCTGTAGTGCTATGAACTTTCCTCTTAGGATTGCTTTTGCTGTGTCCCATAAATTTTGAGTTGTTGTATGTTCATTTTCATTTGTTTCAAAGAAAATCTTTCTTTCTTTCTTGACCTCATTGTTAACCCATTTATTATTTAATAACATGCTATTTAGTTTCAATGTGTTTGAATGTTTTTAGTTTATCTATTGTAGTTGATTTCTAGTTTTATGCCAT